>NC_053398.1:114415506-115749256 GCF_905171765.1 Bufo bufo | reverse complement strand
TTAATAATGTGTTCCATAAGTCTCTACTTAAATTTTTTTTTGAACCGGTAGTACCATCAAAAGCCTTGCCTCCGCCGGTTCTTGTTAATGATGCTGTCGAGTATGTGGTGTCTAAAATAGTGGATGTCAGGAAGGTGCGTAATTCCTTGCAGTACCTTATTCACTGGAAGGGGTATGGACCTGAAGATAGATCTTGGGTACCTGCCAGGGAGGTTCATGCTCCTAGACTTGTTCGAAAATTTCATTTAGAACACCCTGAAAAGCCATCGCCTGAAGTCTTGGGTCCGGTGGCCCCTCGTAAAAGGGGGGGTACTGTAACGGGGTTCCAAAGGTGCACTCGGTCCCCCATTACCCGCAGACCTGTTGCTTAGCTTTGGGAATGAGGATCTGTGTTTGACCTCATTCCCAGGGCGGCTTTACTAGCTGGGTGGCTCCCTGCTCCTAGTCTGCCTTGAGCGCCGAGCTGATCACTCGGTGCTCGACTGGTTGGTCTGTCGGTCATGTGACGCTGGCCACGTCACATGACCCTCACTCCCCACTATAAATACAGGCAGCCTGCTGGCCACAGGTTGCCTGTTAATTTAGGTTCCACCTGTGATTTGGTCTTTCCTGGCGTACTTACCTCCTGCTGAATTCCTGACGATCCTCTGCCTGCTCCTTGTGTACTTTGCTGCTATCCTGGTATTCTGACCCCGGCCTCCTCATGACGTTCCTCTGCTGACTCCTTTGGTACTTCACGTCTCTCCTGGTATTTATGACCCCGGCTTCTCCTGACAATTCTCTGCTTGCTCCATTTGTACTTTGTAGCTTTCCTGGTATTGACTCGGTCCGTTCACGTCCTGTTGTTTGTCTGTCTGTCATCCCTGCACTTATTCCAAGTTATGGATTGCCGTCCAGTTGTCCCCTGTCATTAGGACTCGCGAGGCAAGTAGGCAGGGCCAGGGGTAAGGGTGGAGCGCAGTGGTCACTTCCCTCCCCCCTGTGTGTGTGTGTATGTGACCGTTACAGATTAACAGGCCCAATAATCACTGTATTATGAATCCTCTGGTGACCCTGACTGACCATGTCTCTAATATGACGCAGAGTGTGCAGGAGTTAGGGGAAAAACTCAGTTCTTTTGAGTTAGGGCAAGGTTCTTCCACTCCTCAGGCCTCCAGTCCACATTTTGAGCCCCAGATTAAGCTCCCAGAACCCTTTTCTGGAGACCGGAAGAAGTTTCTCTCTTTTAAGGAGAGTTGCAAACTTTACTTCCGTTTGCGCCCCGTGTCCTCTGGCCCCGAGAGTCAACGCGTGGGCATTATCATTTCACGATTACAGGGTGATCCCCAGGACTGGGCGTTCTCTTTACCTGCTGGCGCCAGTTGTTTATATTCTGTGGAGGGGTTCTTTCAGGCCCTGGGTACCCTCTATGATGAACCAGACAGGGCTCTAGTAGCCGAGACGGCTCTAAAGGCACTGGTTCAGGGCAATTTACCAGCGGAGGATTATTGCACCCAATTCAGAAGGTGGTGTGTCCCCTCAGGATGGAACGAACCAGCCCTGAAGAGTCAGTTCAGGTCAGGTCTGTCTGATAAATTAAAGGATCTTCTGGTCAGTTATCAACTTCCAGAGACCTTAGAGGAGATGATGACCCTTGTTGTCCGACTTGACCACGTCACATGACCCTCACTCCCCACTATAAATACAGGCAGCCTGCTGGCCACAGGTTGCCTGTTAATTTAGGTTCCACCTGTGATTTGGTCTTTCCTGGCGTACTTACCTCCTGCTGAATTCCTGACGATCCTCTGCCTGCTCCTTGTGTACTTTGCTGCTATCCTGGTATTCTGACCCCAGCCTCCTCCTGACGTTCCTCTGCTGACTCCTTTGGTACTTCACGTCTCTCCTGGTATTTATGACTCCGGCTTCTCCTGACAATTCTCTGCTTGCTCCATTTGTACTTTGTAGCTTTCCTGGCATTGACTCGGTCCATTCACGTCCTGTTGTTTGTCTGTCTGTCATCCCTGCACTTATTCCAAGTTATGGATTGCCGTCCAGTTGTCCCCTGTCATTAGGACTCGCGAGGCAAGTAGGCAGGGCCAGGGGAAAGGGTGGAGCGCAGTGGTCACTTCCCTCCCCCTTGTGTGTGTGTGTACGCGACCGTTACAGTATATGTATGTAAGAATTTATTTTTTTTGCATTCACACAGACACGCACCTCCACCTATCTACAATCCCATAGTTATATTATGTATAATTTTTTTTTTCTTTGGGGGGAAAACCTATGCCGTAATGGAGGATTCATGAAAAAGGAATTACCGGTAAGTAATTTGGTTTTTCCCTTTCATCCTTCATGTCGGCATACCATGAGATATAACAGATACATTTTTCTTAATTAGGGAGGGACTACGGCCTGTAGCACCTTTCTACCAAAGGCGAGCTCCTGACTAGCCCTAGTATCCACCCTATGTTTAATAAATGCATGAGGGCTTGATCACGTTGCTGCCCTACATATTTGTTCTAATGAAGTGCTTGCTCTCTCAGCCCAGGATGCTGAAACAGATCTTGTAGAGTGGGCTGTAAAAGATTTTGGTGGAGATTTTCCTAAGGACTTATAGGATTCTGAGATGGCCATTTTTATCCATCTAGACAGTGAGTTCTTTGTGGCCTTATGCCCCTTATGTGCTCCACTGAACTGAACGAATAAGTAGTCAGTTTTTCTGAACGTTTTTGTGATTTCTAGATAGAGCAAAACAGCCCTACTGTCACGACTGAGGATGGGGAAAACCCTCAGCCGTGCGGTGCCAGGAGATGGTAAGGACGCTACTTGGCCAGAACCACAGAATTAGGGAGCAGGTCACCTCCTAGAGCTTCCCTAATCTGACCCTGACTCCTAGCTGCATGAGCCGCCCTTGAAGGTAGGAGGGCTCATGCTCAGGAACCTCGGATCCCTTCTGACCCTCCGCCGATCCCTGAACTAGGAGCTGGGTAGACAGCCCGTTCCTCCTGGACGCGGAGAAACAGGAGTCTAACGTGGCCAAGCTGCAAGGAAGAGGGGAACACAAACAGACCTATGGATATGGCAGGTGAACTGCAGTAGTTCCAGCCACCTGCCACAGCCTTGCTGACTGGATCCCTGTGCTGGCAAGCTGATGTCCACACAATACAAAATGAACACAGCACACACACATCCACACACAGGAACCCAGATCCATAGCTGCACCAAATAACAAAAGGAAAACATCAACTGAACATCACTTAAACTTATGACCACAAGGGTGGCCCCCACTGGCAGATGGAGAATAACAGGAGGAAGTCTCCAGCAAGCATGGCTGAAGAACCCCCTCTGACTACTGCTAAAGCAGAGACTATATAGGCCGAAGTAGTCACACCCACACAGACACACCCAGTGCACACACACTGAGGGAGTTAACCCTTCCTTAACCAGGGAGTGTAGTGAAACCACATAAAGGGGAATACACACAAACACTCACTGCAGCTGTTACCGTCGACAACGACATGTGTGGCAAACGTGTCCTGAGAGCCGGCCAAAAGGCCGAGACACTGCCACCACATGTACAAAGACCAAACGTTGCCACAGGCAGCCACAGGGGAAGGGAAAATGGCAGAGTGCACACAACATAAAACACAGTGCACACCAGACATTCAGAGTGCATACAAACACCCACACAAACCAAAGGCAACCGCACACATACCTGTTGTCCGCGGCAACTGCACTTGAGGCAAACAGCAAAGTCCCCCCAGCTGCGGTTGACACAACACCAAACTTCGGGCAACCGCATGCGGCTCCCAAGGAGTCACGGCCATAAACATGGTCGTGACACCTACGCACGTCTAACCTGTGGAACTTCTCTTCTCCTTCTGTTTTTGGATTTGAACAAAATGATGGGACAATAATTTCCTTTTGTCTGTGGAAATTTGATACAACTTTAGGAAGAAATGAATTATCTAATCTGAAAACAATCCTGTCTGAAAACACAATACAGAAGGGTTCCACTATTTTTAGAGCTTTAATTAATTTAATTTACGCACTGAGGTAATTGCTACCAAAAATAAGGTCTTCAGTGACAAATACCTAAGAGAGGCTTCTGACAAGGGTTCAAAGGGAGCATTTATCAGTCCTGATAGCACTAAATTGAGGTCCCAGGGGGAAACAGTAGATCTTAGAAATGGTCTTAACCTGTCTGCTCCTTTAAAAAAACAGATAACCCATGGGTGGTCCGCAATTGTTTCATCATACACAGCACTTAATGCTGATATGTGTACCCTTAATGTATTCGGACGTAATCCCTTCTCAAATCCTGTTTGCAGAAATCCTAAAACTGCTTGAACAGAAAATTTCTGAAAGGAGACCTTAGCTTGAACACACCAACTACAGAAACTCCCCCAAACTTTAGAGTAAATTTTGGAAGTCACTTCTTTTCTGCTGGCCGTCATGGTGTCAATAATGGCATCCGATAAACCCCTAGACCTCAATATCACCCTTTCAGGTTCCAGGCTGCCAAATGAAACCTTTATACTTTGGGATGACAAATTGGACCCTGTGACAGCAGATCTTGTTTCCAAGGAAGAATCCATGGGCTCTGCACTGACAGGTTCTTCAGCAAGGGGAACCATGGCTTTTTCGGCCACAGAAATGCTATTAAAATAACATGGGCTCTGTCTAGCCCAGTGGTGGGCAACCTTTTTTTTCAACTGAGCCAAATCTCGCCAAAACCACGATTGAAATTTATTTTGAGAGCCACATTTTTAAAACCGAAAATACATAGGATGGTACACTGTTTTTAGTTTCAATAAGTTTTTATTGAGAATATTGTGCATGCAAGTATCCACATAGGTCGGGTACTGTGGGACTCTTTGCACCGGCCCTGTCACGTGGACGTGACCAGAGCCTGTGCAAGGATTTTTTGGCAACACAAGCGAAGCTACATCTCGGTGACCCCCTTCTCCCACCGCCCCGCCCGCAGCTCACCTGGTCCTGGTTCTGTCTGCAGCAGCTGGCTTCTCCTCTGTGTGGTCCTGATATCTTCGATCTGGTTTGAGGACTGTACTTTTCGCCCTATAAGATGCACATAGGTTTTAGAGGAGTATAATCAGAAACAATATTTTCCATTATACCTCAGGTCAGACCACCAATCAGACCCCCAATGTTAATCATACCTCAGATCAGCCCCCTATATCAGCAGTCAGCACCCCATCCATCATGCCCATGTCAGCCCCCATCCATCATGCCCCCATGTCAGCCGTCATGCCCCTATGTCAGCCGTCAGCCCCCCATGTCAGCACCCCATCTATCATGCCCATGTCAGCCGTCAGCACCCCATCCATCATGCCCATGTCAGCCGTCAGCACCCCATCCATCATGCCCATGTCAGCCGTCAGCACCCCATCCATCATGCCCATGTCAGCCGTCAGCACCCCATCATGCCCATGTCAGCCCCCATCCATCATTACCCCCCATGTCAGCCATCAGCCCCCCATGTCAGCCATCATGCCCCCCATGTCAGCCGTCAGCACCCCATCCATCATGCCCATGTCAGCTGTCAGCCCCCATCCATCATGCCCCCCATGTCAGCCGTCATGCCCCTATGTCAGCCGTCAGCACCCCATGTCAGCCGTCAGCCATCAGCCCCCCATGTCAGCACTCCATCCATCATGTCCATGTCAGCCGTCAGCCCCCATCCATCATGCCCCCCATGTCAGCCATCATGACCTTATGTCAGCCGTCAGCCCCCCATGTCAGCACCCCATCCATCATGCCCATGTCAGCCGTCAGCACCCCATCCATCATGCCCATGTCAGCCGTCAGCACCCATCCATCATTACTCCCATGTCAGCCATCATGCCCCCCATGACAGCCGTCAGCCCCCATCCATTATGCTCCCTAATGGGGGACAATGTTGGAGTCTGCACCATCGGGGGGGTGACATGATGAGGGACAATGTTGAAGTCGGTACCTGATATATCACTGGGGTCTGGCTGGAGTGGGGTCGGTCTGGTCCTGGCTCCAATCTCAGCTGGCTCTGCCTTAAGGTGTCTTCTCCAGAGTCCAGACTAGAGTCCAGCAGGGTCGGCCAAGTTCCAACAAGTCGTGCCTCAGTGTTACTCTGTGACTGTGTTCTTCTGCTGCCAGCCTGGAGGGGCAGCTTTTACAGGTCATAGCAGACAGAGCAGCTCCGCCTCCTCGCCTCCCTCCGCCGCGGCCCCACTGACAGTCAGTGACGCCTCCTTTGGCCTGAGCGCCGCACGGCACACATGTAGGCAGGACAGCCGCAGGCTGCCGCCCCCGAGAGGAGGGAGGGGAGCGGGCGCCGGGCACACAGAACAGTGCTCCAGACTAAAAAAAAATTCCAAGTAGCCATTGGCTCCTGAACTGAAAAATTTAGGAGCCAAATCAAATTTTTAGTTGCCAAATCGAAACTGAATCAAAATTTTGGTATCGTGACAACGCTACGCCGATCAGATCGGCGTAGGGTTGTTTTGAAACCAAAATTTTGATTCGCTTTCGTCACCATAAAAAAGTATTGTGATACTCAATACCGTGCAAAAAAAAAAAAACAACAAAAAAAGCTGTGTGCATTTCGCATTTTATGAAACATTCGGCCCATAATAGAACAGTCCTATGCTATTTTTTGGGGTGACAAGGTGACTAAAAAGGCTATGTAATATGTTTATTTATTTATTGTTTATATATTTTATATGTAAAATTGGGAAAGGGGGGATTTAAACTTAATATTTTAAAGTACTTTCACATTAGCGTTTTTCATTTCCGGCACTGAGTTCCGTCACAGGGGCTCTATACCGGAAAATAACTGATCAGTTTTATCCCCATGCATTCTGAATGGAGAGTAATCCGTTCAGGATGCATCAGGATGTCTTCAGTTCAGTCATTTTGACTGATCAGGCAAAAGATAAAACCGTAGCATGCTACGGTTTTATCTCCGGCGAAAAAAAATGAAGATTTGCCTGAATGCCGGCTCCGGCATTTTTCCCCATAGGAATGTATTAGTGCTGGATCCGGCATTCAAAATACCGGAATGCACCCGCACTAAATCCGGACCCATTCACTTCTATGGGGCTGTGCACATGAGCGGTGATTTTCACACATCACTTGTGCGTTGCGTGAAAATCGCAGCATGCTCTGTTGTGCGTTTTTCGCGCAACGCAGGCCCCATAGAAGTTAATGGGGCTGTGTGAAAATCGCAAGCAAGTGCGATTTTCACGCATGGTTCCTAGGATGAAAGTCTATTCACTGTATTATTTTCCCTTATAACATGGTTATAAGGGAAAATAATAGCATTCTGAATACAGAATGCTTAGTACAAGGTCAATATAATAAACATTGGTGGCGCAGTGCGCCCCCCCATCACCCCAATATAATAAACATTGGTGGTGCAGTGCGCCCCCCTCAATATAATAAACATTGGTGGCGCAGTGCGCCCCCCCCCATCACCCCAATATAATAAACATTGGTGGCGCAGTGCGCCCCCCCTCAATATAATAAACATTGGTGGCGCAGTGCGCCCCCCCATCACCCCAATATAATAAACATTGGTGGCGCAGTGCGCCCCCCCTCAATATAATAAACATTGGTGGCGCAGTGCGCCCCCCCCATCACCCCAGTATAATAAACATTGGTGGCGCAGTGCGCCCCCCCCATCACCCCAATATAATAAACATTGGTGGCGCAGTGCGCCCCCCCAACACCCCAGTATAATAAACATTGGTGGCGCAGTGCGCCCCCCCCATCACCCCAATATAATAAACATTGGTGGCGCAGTGCGCCCCCCCTCAATATAATAAACATTGGTGGCGCAGTGGGCAGTGCCAATGAGGGTTAAAAAATAAAAAAATAATTAACTCACCTCCTCCAATTGATCGTCTCCTGTTCTTACTTCTTTCTAGTTTCTTCAGGACGCAGGACCTGTGGTGACATCACTGTGCTCATCACATGATCCATCACCATGGTAATGGGCCATGTGATGAGCTCAGTGACGTCACCACAGGTCCTGAAGAAACTAGAAAGAAGTAAGAACAGGAGACCGGCAGCTACCTGATCAACTGGAGGAGGTGAGTTAATTTTCTTTTATTATTTTTAACCCTCATTGGCACTTCCCACTGTGCCACCAACGTTTATTATACTGGGGGAGGGGGGGCGCACTGTGCCACCAACGTTTATTATACTGGGGGGGGGGGGCGCACTGTGCCACCAACGTTTATTATACTGGGGGGGGGGGGTGGCGCACTGTGCCACCAACGTTTATTATACTGGGGGGGGGGGCACTGTGCCACCAACGTTTATTATACTGGGGGGGGGGGGGGGCACTGTGCCACCAACGTTTCTTATACAAATACAGGAGGCGGGTGCCGGAATCAAATAGCCGGCACCCGACCTTTGTGACAGGGAGCTGCGATCAGCGGCAGTTAACCCCTCAGGTACCGCACCTGAAGGGTTAACTCAACTGCAGCGGATCGCAGCTCCCTGTCACAGAGGTCGGGTGCCGGCTATTTGATTCCGGCACCCGCCTCCTGTATTTGTATTAACAGGTCAGTTTTCTTCATTGGTGGCGCAGTGGCCACAGCCCCTCCCCTCCTCCTCCTGCCTCTTCTTATTGGCAGCGGCGGGGACAGCAGCAGCACAGGGGGGAGGGAGAGACTCCTCCTGCGCTGCTGAGAACGATCATCTCCTGTGCCCGCCGCTGTATTGAGCAGAGCTGCGGCGGCGGGTCTAGTCGCTAATGGCATCTGGAGCCCTGCAGAAGAGCCGCATTAAAGTGTGTAAAGAGCCGCATGTGGCTCGCGAGCCGCGGCTTGCCGACCACTGGTCTAGCCGGATCTTTTTTAGTACTTTGGAAATTAGTTGAAGAGGGGGGAAGGCATATGCCAGTTGAAAGTCCCACTTCTGTGACAACGCTTCCACACCTATGTTCCAGTCAAAGGGGTTCAGGGAAAAAAACTTTTCTAATTTTGCGTTTGCTGCTGAGGCAAATATATCTACTTGTGGGATCCCCCATAATTCTGTGATCTGAAGAAAAACCAGTTTTTCTAGGCTCCATTCTGTTGATCTTAGATATGTTCTGCTTAAAACGTTTGCCTTTGTGTTTACGTATCCTTTTAGGTGTATAGCTGACAGGGATCTTAAGTGAACTTCCGCCCAAGAAAAGTTATTTAACAGGCTCAGCGCTAAGCTTCTTGTTCCTCTTTGATGATTTACAATTTGAGGGGGTGTGTACTGTGTCAGTACACAAAAAAGTGATACCTTCTGGCGCAAAGACACAACCTCAGTAGATATGTATAGAATCTTTTATTGGTAAATGACAACGCATTTCTAAGTCAATGTACTCCTTTTTCAAGTCTGTGGGGTCCGTGCTGGAAATTGTAGTGCACGGACCCCACAGACTTGAAAAAGGAGTACATTGACTCTGAAACGTGTTGTCATTTACCAATAAAAGATCCTATACATATCTACTGAGGTTGTGTCTTTGCTCCAGAAGGTATCACTTTTTTGTGTACTGACACAGTACACACCCCCTCAAATTGTGTTTCATATCATTCCTCTGGAGAACTGGCTACTCCACCTACGAGGATTGAGAGATACCGGCTGCACCGACCCCTTGTCCTCACGAGTGTTGTGCCTGCGCACGCACAACACCAAAAGGTGAGCACAACCATTGATGTCCTCCTTCAAAATATTTTGTAATAATCATACTACCCTATGAGAGCCTTCCCATCTTTTTTTGCCATATTTGCTTTTTGATGATTTAGGTAGGCAACTACTGTTGTGTTGTCAGTTTACTTACTTGAATGTCCTTTCCTTTCATGTAATAAGACAATGCCGTTATCGCTTCCCAGATAGCAGCCAACTCTCTTAGAAAGTGTGCTCCCCATCCCCAAAGGATTGCATCTGTTGTAATAACTAGCAGGGAACCCCTCTCATCAGATGTTCTGGATTTTTCCACCACTGCAGGGACTGATTTACTAGTAAGGGAATCTGAACTACCCCCTCTAACGATTCGTGACTTCTCTATTTCAACACCCTAAAATCGACTGTTGTAGAATCCGAGTGAGGAACTGTGCCCATTTTACTGCCGGGATGCTTGTCAAGTCAAGGAACCCAGTAACTTCATAGCCTCCCTGATTGTGCATGCAGATTGATTTTGAAATCTCGAGACCTTTTTGCTTATCCCCATCACCTTCTGAGTTGGAAGAAATGTTTCTTAAAGAGTAGAATCTAGACGGACCCCTAAAAACTTTAAATTCTGAGATGGGCAAGGATTAGATTTTTTTCAGTTTATTATCCAACCTGAATGATAAAGGGTCTGACAAGTTATGAACAAATTGTTTTCCAGTGTTTGTTTTGAGCCACCTACAATTAACAGATCGTTCAAGTAGGGAATGATTAGGATGTTCCGCCTTCTTAAGTGAGCCACGACCTCTAGCATTACTTTGGTAAACACCCTTGGGGCAGAGGTGATTCCAAAGGGAAGTACTTGGAACTGTAAATTATGTTGTTTTTTCCCCCAAAAAACCCTGCTATGCGGAGAAATTTCTGAGCTTTCTCGCATGCAGGAATATGGTAATATGCATCTTTTAGATCTATAGATGCCCAAAAATCTCCTTCTTTTAACAGATTTATTGTGGATTTTATGGTCTCCATTTTGAATTTGTCGTATTTTATGAACCTGTTTAGGCTTTTTAGGTTTATTATTAGTCGGAAACCTCCATCAGTTTTTTTTACCAGAAAGACTGTAGAATAATAGCCCATTTTTTTTTTTTTTGTGAGAAAGGAATCGGATAATAGCTTTTTGAGCCAAGAGATTCCGAATTCCTTCTTCCAATTTTTCTTGTAAGAAGGCTGATATTTGAATTGGGGTGACCTTAAAGACATTTAAGGGAGGAGGAAGGCGAAAAGTAATATTGTAACCTTTTGCAATAATGTTTAGTACCCAAGGATTTGAAGTGATCTCTTCCCATTTTTGTGCGAAAAACTTTCGTCTTCCTCCCACCTGAAACCTGGCGTCATTGTTTGGAAGATTCTGTATTTTTTGGGGTAAACAAGAAGCCTCTGTTTCCACTCTTTGGATTTTTTTCCTTTGGACCAGTATATTTCCCTAGTAGATCTTTTTGCCTGAAAGGTACCCCCTTTTTTAACTCTTCGAAAGGGAAATTTTCTTTTATTTGTATCCTTAGGAAAGGACTTTTTAGAGTTCGAAGCCTTTTCTAAAATGCTTTCTAAGGCCTGGCCAAACATCAGGTTTCCATGAAAAGGTAAACTACATAATTTCATCTAGGAACTGATATCACCTGTTCAAGATTTCAACCAAAGCTTCTACTGCTAGTCCAGTGGCTTTTGCTGCCATTCTGACTCTGCCGTAGAATCCGACAAGAAATCCATTTCTTTTAAAAGCAAAAGGAAGGAGTCTTTTAGTGTGTCATAAGGATCTCCTTCTTTTAGGAGAGCTTCTAAATGCAATAACCACCTTTTCAAGGATCTAGATATGGATGTGGCGGCAAAATTAGGTTTGAATAGGGCCGCGCTAGCCTCCCAGGTCTTTTTTAAAGTCTGATCTGCTTTCTTATCCATGGTGTCTTTTAGGGTCCCCATATCTTCAAATGGAAGTGCATTTGCCCCTTTGACCAATTTTGACAGGGACTCGTCAACTTTAGGGCAGGATGTTAGCAAAGCCACTTCCTCTTCACTAAAGGGGAGGCGACGTCTTATAGTTTTCGGGATAAATAATTTTCTATCCAGAGTTTTCCATTCTCTTTTTACAAATTTCTGCATGATTTTGTTGATTGGAAAAACTCTCTTCTTCTTTTGTTCCAGTCCACTAAACATTTGATCTTGGACGGACCTATGGACTTTCTCATCCGAGAGATCCATAGTTGCCCTGACTGCTTTGACTAACTCTTTTGTATCCTCAGAAGAGATGAGAAAGTTTTGAATTCTGAATCAGATTCTGAATCAGTTATGGTATATGTTCTAAAGCCCTTTTTGGCCTGTTTTAGTAGCAAAAAAATATATATTATTTGCCGTTCAGCGGTGTAGTTATATATTCAAAAGCCCTTTTGTGGCGTGCAGAAGTGGAAAAAAATAAGGGCCTATTTGCCGTTCAGCGGTGCAGTTATATGTTCTAAAGCCCTTTTTGGCGTGTATTAGTGGCAAAAAAATATAAATTATTTGCCGTTTAGCGGTGTAGTTATATGTTCTAAAGCCCTTTTTAGCGTGTATTAAATATATATTATTTGCCGTTCAGCGGTACAGTTATGTTCTAAAGCCTTTTGTGGCGTGTATAAGTGGAAAAAAATAAGGGCCTATTTGCCGTTCAGCGGTGCAGTTATAAGGGCTTATTAGCCACTGTGTGGTGAAGTGAGAAAACTACAGACTTTTTTGGGGTGTTTTAATTTCCTTTTTATTTATTTATTTGATCTAACAGTATGTCAGACAGAGAAGTGCCAGGCCCTGCACAGGGGAGTGGCAGAGGCCTAAATGTTTCTGGCGCAGGCACAGGTGGCAGCAGAGTAAGGGGGCATGGCAGCAGGAATCGCAGTGAGAGGCCTGAGCTCCAGGTGTCATCTAGCGGTCGTGTCTTGACCAGCAACCCAGCGGTTCTTGAATGGTTGACTCGGTCATCCACTTCGTCCCAAGTGACATTAGACACCCCTAGCCAAGAGACAGATGTACAGTACAGAGGTTTCTTTTAATAGGGAATGTGGTGAAATCATTTTACTTTTACAGGACAGAGGATACCCTCAATGGATGACTAGAGCCCTCAGTATCGCACAAAACAAACTAAGAAGTGAGCTACTTTTTAGGACAGAAAAAAAGATGCAATACAGAGAAAATAAAAATCAAAGGAAATACAGAGAGGAAGGTAAAAATGATATTTCACCCACATTAGTATTGACTTACAGTCGGCAATTCTCCCAGATGAAGGATGTTATACTCAAATGTCTCCCCATCTTATATGAGGATGACATTTTATATGAAGTATTAAAAAGTGGTTGTAGGGTAGTATCAAGACATTCACGAACATTAGCTAACACTTTTTCCCCTTATTTTTTTCTAATGTGACCAAAACCACAACCAACATTTGGTTAAAATACATGGGTTTTTCAAGATGTGGAAGTCATCCATGTAAACATGTAAATATACTGATACATGATTCAAAACATAGCTTGGAGCTTTCAATTAAAAGTTACATTAATTGTAATACAGTGGGTATAGTTTATATTATACGGTGTGCTGACTGCGATTTGATGTACGTAGGCAGTTCTTCTAGGAAATTCAAAACTAGAATATTAGAACATATTAATTACATAACTAATCCTTCCTGCCTTGTACATCAAACACAGCCAAACACTTTATATCCTCACATGACCGCAGCTTGAAAAGCTTCCAAACATTTGCATTGGAAAAAAGTGGTGGCCCCCCTAGGGGTGGAGATACTAAAAAAAGAGTCTACAGAGAGAGGCATTCTGGATTTTTAGGCTGAACACCAGTTCTCCAATGGGATTAAACATGAGAAAAGAGCTTATGTATTATTATTAAGTTATATTAAAATAAATAATAATATCAGTATACAGTATATGTAGAGGAATTAAAAAAATATACACTGCTCAAAAAAATAAAGGGAACACAAAAATAACACATCCTAGATCTGAATTAATTAAATATTCTTCTGAAATACTTTGTTCTTTACATAGTTGAATGTGCTGACAACAAAATCACACAAAAATTAAAAAATGGAAATCAAATTTTTCAACCCATGGAGGTCTGGATTTGGAGTCACACTCAAAATTAAAGTGGAAAAACACACTACAGGCTGATCCAACTTTGATGTAATGTCCTTAAAACAAGTCAAAATGAGGCTCAGTAGTGTGCGTGGCCTCCACGTGCCTGTATGACCTCCCTACAATGCCTGTGCATGCTCCTGATGAGGTGGTGGACGGTCTCCTGAGGGATCTCCTTCCAGACATGGACTAAAGCATTTGCCAACTCCTGGACAGTCTGTGGTGCAATGTGACGTTGGTGGATAGAGCGAGACATGATGTCCCAGATGTGCTCAATTGGATTCAGGTCTGGGGAACGGGTGGGCCAGTCCATAGCATCAATGCCTTCGTCTTACAGGAACTGCTGACACACTCCAGCCACATGAGGTCTAGCATTGTCTTGCATTAGGAGGAACCCAGGGCCAACCGTACCAGCATATGGTCTCACAAGGGGTCTGAGGATCTCATCTCGGTACCTAATGGCAGTCAGGCTACCTCTGGTGAACACATGGAGGGCTGTGCGGCCCTCCAAAGAAATGCCACCCCATACCATTACTGACCCAATGCCAAACCGGTCATGCTGGAGGATGTTGCAGGCAGCAGAACGTTCTCCACGGCGTCTCAAGACTCTGTCACGTCTGTCACATGTGCTCAGTGTGAACCTGCTTTCATCTGTGAAGAGCACAGGGCGCCAGTGGGGAATTTGCCAATCTTGGTGTTCTTTGGCAAATGCCAAACGTCCTGCACAGGTTGGGCTGTAAGCACAAACCCCACCTGTGGACGTCGGGCCCTCATATCACCCTTATGGAGTCTGTTTCTGACCGTTTGAGCAGACACATGCACATTTGTGGCCTGCTGGAGGTCATTTTGCAGGGCTCTGGCAGTGTTCCTCCTGTTCCTCCTTGCACAAAGGCGGAGGTAGCGGTCCTGCTGCTGGGTTGTTGCCCTCCTACGGCCTCCTCCATGTCTCCTGATGTACTGGCCTGTCTCCTGGTAGCGCCTCCATGCTCTGGACACTACGCTGACAGACACAGCAAACCTTCCTGCCACAGCTCGCATTGATGTGCCATCCTGGATAAGCTGCACTACTTGAGCCACTTGTGTGGGTTGTAGACTCCGTCTCATGCTACCACTAGAGTGAAAGCACCGCCAGCATTCAAAAGTGACCAAAACATCAGCCAGGAAGCATAGGAACTGAGAAGTGGTCTGTGGTCACCACCTGCAGAACCACTCCTTTATTGGGGGTGTCTTGCTAATTGCCTATAATTTCCACCTGTTGTCTATCCCATTTGCACAACAGCATGTGAAATTGATTGTCACTCAGTGTTGCTTCCTAAGTGGACAGTTTGATTTCACAGAAGTGTGATTGACTTGGAGTTACATTGTGTTGTTTAAGTGTTCCCTATTTTTTTAATGCTTCCCTTCTGCAAACACAAAGCTAATTCCATTATATGTTGTCAAAAGAGTATTAATGCTTTTTATTATTTTAATTTTGACAATGTAAACTAAGGAAATTGATTTTACAATTTTTCCTTTTTATTTCGTTCACATTGTGTGTTTTTTCATGTTGTGGACCTAATTTTTGGTTGGGATTATATATCGGTTGTAACCTCACAGCATGAAATGTCGCATTTGATGTAATTTTATATGTGGATTCTATTTGTTATGTGTGGCAAGTTAATGAGCATTCCTTAGCAAGGGGTTAGTACAGTCAGGTCCATAAATATTGGGACATCGACACAATTGTAACATGTTTGGCTCTATACACCACCACAATGGATTTGAAATTAAATGAACAAGATGTGCTTTAACTGCAGACCGTCAGCTTTAATTTGAGGGTATTTACATCCAAATCAGGTGAACGGTGTAGGAATTACAACAGTTTGCATATGTGCCTCCCACTTGTTAAGGGACCAAAAGTAATGGGACAATTGGCCTCTCAGCTGTTCCATGGTCAGGTGTGTGTTATTCCCTCATTATCCCGATTACAATGAGCAGATAAAAGGTCCAGAGTTCATTTCAAGTGTGCTATTTGCATTTGGAATCTGTTGCTGTCAACTCTCAAGATGAGATCCAAAGAGCTGTCACTATCAGTGAAGCAAGACATCATTAGGCTGAAAAAACAAAACAAACCCATCAGAGAGATAGCAAAAACATTAGGCGTGGCCAAAACAACTGTTTGGAACATTCTTAAAAAGAAGGAACGCACCAGTGAGCTCAGCAACACCAAAAGACCCGGAAGACCACGGAAAGCAACTGTGGTAGATGACCGAAGAATTCTTTCCCTGGTGAAGAAAACACCCTTCACAACAGTTGGTCAGATCAAGAACACTCTCCAGGAGGTAGGTGTATGTTTGTCAAAGTCAACAATCAAGAGAAGACTTCACCAGAGTAAATACAGATGGTTCACCACAAGATGTAAACCATTGGTGAGCCTTAAACACAGGAAGGCCAGATTAGAGTTTGCCAAATGACATCTAAAAAAGCCTTCACAGTTCTGGAACCACATCCTATGGACAGATGAGACCAAGATCAACTTGTACCAGAGTGATGGGAAAAGAAGAGTATGGAGAAGGAAAGGAACTGCTCATGATCCTAAGCATACCACCTCATCAGTGAAGCATGGTGGTGGTAGTGTCATGGCGTGGGCATGTATGGCTGCCAATGGAACTGGTTCTCTTGTATTTATTGATGATGTGACTGCGGACAAAAGCAGCAGGATGAATTCTGAAGTGTTTCGGGCAATATTATCTGCTCATATTCAGCCAAATGCTTCAGAACTCATTGGATGGCGCTTCACAGTGCAGATGGACAATGACCCAAAGCATACTGCGAAGCTACCAAAGAGTTTTTTAAGGGAAAGAAGTGGAAGTGGAAAGTCAATCACCTGACCTGAATTCGATTGAGCATGCATTTCACTTGCTGAAGACAAAACTGAAGGGAAAATGCCCCAAGAACAAGCAGGAACTGAAGACAGTTGCGGTAGAGGCCTGGCAGAGCATCACCAGGGATGAAACCCAGCGTCTGGTGATGTCTATGCGTTCCAGACTTCAGGCTGTAATTGACTGCAAAGGATTTACAACCAAGTATTAAAAAGTGAAAGTTTGATTTGTGATTATTATTCTGTCCCATTACTTTTGGAGGCACATATGCAAACTGTTGTAATTCCTACACCATTTACCTGATTTGGATGTAAATACCCTCAAATTAAAACTGACAGTCTGCAGTTAAAGCACATCTTGTTCGTTTAATTTCAAATCCATTGTGGTGATGTATAGAGCCAAAAATGTTAGAATTGTGTTGATGTCCAAATATTTATGGACCTGACTGTATATCACCACCCCTGACCTGATTGGGGCTGTGAAGTGTATTTAAAGCCCAGGAAGGATAGTCTCATTAGGTTACGACTAAGAACACACCTGTGTTCGAAACGCGTCAACCATGCTGGGGTGAAGGTTTGTGTCCATGTGAGTTATATGCAACAAGAAGAAATAAAGTGCAACCGAGTTTTATTTCAAGTGCTGGAACTATTTTCTTCTACCCCCAGCCAAGAGTCGGTGGGTTCGTCAGACACAACCCTTAGTTGGCATGGCCCGAGAGCAGGCCCTGTGCCCTCACCTGTCCTCAACCTGCCTCTGTCCTTTTCTGTTCCCACAGCCAGAGAAGTATTATATGCTGTGGGCTCATCTTCATTATATAGTGAGGACGAGCTACTAGAGGACAGTCAGCAGCTACTGGCCAGCCAAGATGTGAAGGAGATATCCGCCCCTTCCTCCGGTAGGCGAGCAAGTAGTGATGAGGAGAGTGGCATGGGAGCTGGTGTTGCGAGTGGTCAGGCTCCTGACCCAGAGACCATTGAGGAGGACATCAGTGACATGCAGACAATACTCGATGATGATGATGATGTAGCTGATAGCACTTGGGAGCCGGGTAAATTAGCGTCTTCATCATCATCGGGAGAAGAGGGTGGCAGCTTGCCCGTGAGGCAGCGTCGGAGTCAGCAAGTCGCTAGCGTGGCCGGGAGTCAGCAGGGTGGCAGCAGTGGGAGGTCGGGAGCCAAACATGCCCGGGGTAGACCAGCTGCTTAGCAGGAGCCTACCTGCCCGGAAAGTAGTGGTGCAGGGGTTCACGGAAGCAGCGGTGGTAGCAGTCAGTCAGTGCGGAGTGTTGGGGGTAAAATCTACTACTCAGTGGTGTGGCAGTTTTTTGTTAAAAAGGACCTGTCACCACTCCTGACATGACTGTTTTAATAGCTACTTGCATTCCCCGTGTAAAAACAATTCTGCAGCATCTATTCTTATGGCTCTATGTTGTGCCATTCCTTTATTATTTCTACTAGAAGTTATGAATGAATTGCTAGCAGTCTGCAGTAAGGGTACAGAGGGGTGGTAACCAGTTGGGGATGTGTACCTGCACAGCACCGATTGGATAGAGTGAGTTGTTTTTAAATGGGAAATGCAAGGAGCTATTAAAACAGGCATGTCAGGAGTGGTGAAAGGTCCAGAGGAGGTTAACATGGCCATTTGTAGAATTTGTAGGCAGAAAGTGAACCATGGGCACCACGGCCCTGCGTCAACATTTGTATCGTCACCATTAAGTGGCCTGGGAGAACCATTGCTTGGATGTGGTGGTCCAGCCTGCCACAGCAACCGTTGCATCATCCAGTGGCACGCACCCTATTTCAGCCAGTCAAGGCTCCACCACCTCAGCCAAAGGGAGGTGTCTGTCCTTCCCATCATCTGTCGGTCCTGATGCTCCTGCTCCTACTCCTACTCCTCGTCAGTCATTCTGTCAGCAATCGATCACCGAAACAATTGCCAAGAGACAACAGTATGCATGCACTCATCCAACGGCGCAGAAGCTGAACATGCTCCTGACCAAGTTGCTGGTGCTGCAGTCCCTCCCTTTCCAAGTGGTGGACTCTGCACCTTTTAGAGAACTGATGGCTTGTGCCGAGCCAAGGTGGAGAGTCCTAAGCCGTCATTTCTTTGCCAAAAAGGCAGTACCAGCCCTGCACACGTATGAAGAACAGAAGGTGGGCCAGTCCTTGAGCCTGTCGATGTCTGCCAAAGTGCATGGCAGTGCCGACGTGTGGAGCTGTAACTACAGTCAGGGACAATACATGTCCTTTAAGGCCCACTGGTGAATGTGGTTCCTGCACAGCCACACCAGCAGCTTGGCCAGGTGACGCCGCTTCCTCCTCCACTTTGCCACGCCGTTGATCCGGCGACAATGTCTGCCTCTGCCTCCTTATCCTCCACCGTGTCCTCAGCCTCCACTGCGGGGACAATTCACAGTGCCCCTTCAGCATACCATATGTGCAGGGCACGGTGGTGTCATGCTGTTCTACACCTCGTTTGCCTGGGTTAACGGAGTCACACAGGGGAGAAACAGCTCTGTGTCCTTCATCAAGAAATCAAATCCCGGCTTTCTCCGCGACAACTCAAAATCGGAACTATGGTAACCGACAAAGGGAAGAACATGGTGCCATCTCTGCATCAAGGAGGGCTGAGCCATGCGCCCTGCACGGCACACATGTTCAATCTGGTTGTCAAGTGGTTCCTGAAGTCTTCCACCCATCTGCAAGACATCCTGAAAATGGGCAGGAAACTTTGCATGCCACTCGTACACCGCAAAGCACACCCTCCTTGAGCTGCAGCGGCAGAACGGCATCCCCGAACATAGGCTGATAGGTGAAGTTTCCACCAGTTGAAATTTCACCCTCCATATGTTGGACCGATTATATGAACAGAGAAAGGCCATAAACGATTTCTTGATGATCCAAGGAGACAGGACTACTCCCCTGAGTAACTTCGATGTCAGCTAGTGGCAGCTCATGCATGACACCTGCCGTTTGCTTAGGCCCTTTGAGAAGGCCACGTTATTTGCCAGTCGCCAGGACTACGGGATGAACAATGTCATTCCACTGCTTCATGTCCTGGAACAGATGCTGGTAAATCTGGCTGGTCAGGGGACTGGAAACGTGGCGCCTAGATCTCATGGCCACATGTGGGGGCTGAACTGAAGGAGGAGGAGGACATTGGAGCACAAGCAATGTGTAGCAAAATGGGTGGTTTTTCTACACAGGTGACAGGAGAGGAGGAGCAGAAGCAGCCAGAGGAGCTACAGGGCGATGAGGAAGATGAGGCAGAGGACCCAGACACACCGTGCCAGTATGAGGGAAGAGATGGAGGCAGGGAGTACCTCCGAGTCACTTACACAAATGGCCCAATGCATGTTTGTTTAGTGACAGCCGGATTGTCACTATTTGGCAGAGGGATGACTTCTGGCTCTCCACTTTGTTGGACCCTCGCTACTGGTCCAAAATGGGGGCCTTTTTTACACGCGCTGAGAGGAAGGACAAACTGAACTACTATAGAGATATCCTATGTAGTGAGTTGGCCTCTGCCTATCTGCGCCATTGTCCATCCTCTCGCAGGTCCGACCGGGGGGCCCTCTGCGCTCACGTTCCTCTGCCATGGCTGCTGTGGCAGGGTGGGGTGGTTCATCAGCAGCAACTTGATGCTCCATACTGCTCTGCTACCTCCACACTGTCATTGTGCCACCCTGTGGCTTCCTCCTGATGCTGCCGCCACCTCCACTCTCTGTCATTGGGATACTCTGTGGCCTACTGATGCTGCTGCCACCTCCACACTGTCATTGTGCCACCCTGTGGCCTCCTCCTGATCCTTTGGATCCTGTATATTTAACAGCTGTAAGGCCTGCATGACATGGTCCCTATTTTGCATCAGAATTGGCCTATGATTTGGTAGCCAAAAGCAGGAGTGGGTAAACAACACAGAAGGCATGCAAATGTTTTGGATCCACTCCTGTTTTTTTGGCTTTAGCAATACTCATGGATTATTGACCAAATGCTGACCAAGTGAAGGCGGATGCTCAACAGACAGGATCCGATTTTTGGGGGTTATTGTTCTGACGGATCAGAGGAAGGGCAAAATAATCAGTGACGTCAACACAAACTTACTGCGTGCTGACACCCTCTCCACTCTGTCGGGGGGCTCTACTTGTATAAGCGTTTAATAGAACAGGTTCTGTAGACATCTATGTAGAATCAGCTGCCGAATGTGTAAAAGGAGTGCGCTTCTTTTGACACTAACATTGACCTGTAAGGCTGAGTTCACACTTGAGTTATTTGGTCAGTTTTGGCCTCATAACTGCCAAAATAAGTGAAGTGTGCAGTGATTCTAAGAGCGACGCCTGTCATCTGCATGTCATACTGACTCACAGTATTGTTTCTCTACCACAGCAGACTCCTTACGCGTGTTACTGCAAGACACAGTGTTTTACACCAGTATAAAGGCTGTCTGCAGCCAGGAAATAGCAGTTTTTTAACGCGATTTGCCACAAATAAATTCGGGTCGAACCTAATTTTTTAGAAAAAAAATTGGCGAACCGGCCGAATGGAATTTTTTAGAAATTCACTCACCTCTAATCATCACATAACACAATGACATACAGGCTGCTGTTGCGCTGGCATCCCATGCCTGCCACTACCCCTCTCCTTCATGTGGACATGGGACCCACTACTCAGCTGTCCTTCCGTTGGCCTATCGCTGCCCAGCTTCTCTATCTGGACAGTGATGGTTCCAACCAGTGGCATCCAGGATGTTTTCTGCAGGTTGTAGCCTGCACTCCTCTATTAAGCTTCTTTGCTGTTGGCCTCTTAAAGGGCCAGTGTGCATATCCAAATTCTTCTCCAGACAATGTGTCATGGGGAGCCGGCAGTGCGCTCTTCCTTCGCAGCGTTGCCGGCATTCCGCACATATAGCGGAGCAAGGACGTGGTCGGCGTCCTCGTCTCCATGGTGACCAGGTGGTGGGAAGGACCTGTCCTCTGTCCCCTAGACAACGAGCAGCAGTCACGAGTCACGTGATGCTGGCCATGTCATGTGACTCACCTGTAGGGGTTATTTAAACAGGCAGCCTGGCCACAGCTTGCCTGTAATTGGTCTTGCTACCCTCACCAGCATATTGTTATATTGTGTACTCTGTGTGTTTTGACCTCGGTTCTGTTTTTGACCTCGACCATGGGACCTCCTTGGATTTGACTTGACCTCTTGGCTTCTGACTTTGTATTGTATTGACCTTGTTGTTGTGTTTTTCTCTGTGTACCTGCATGACCTCCTGGCTTTGACTTTTGCTTCCCTGACCCTGTTCACGGTTTTTCCTCTTATCATATTTAGGCCCCTGCATGTATATGAGCTAGGGACTGCCGCCAAGTTGTACGCTGTCAGTTAGAACGGCTCGTGCAAGTAGTTAGGGATAGAGGTGCTGGTGGATTTCAGGGCTGCACTCTTCCCTCCCTTTCGTGACACAATGGCTGGCTGTCCCAGGGTAAATAAGGCATCTTCCCTAGTGAGAGAGTGACAGAGCTTTTAGGTTCCTACATAGTTCTGTAGTTAAGCAGTGATGGTATATTATTCTGTCTGTCTGGCCGTGCACTGAACTTCTGCCTGTTGATAGACTGTTTTACTCTGCTGCCTGCCATGTCCTTGGATTAGGCTCTCGGATACGCATGAACTCTGCCTTCATTGACCCTGGCCTGTTTCCTGACTAGTGTTGCCTAATCCTTCTGTTCTTCTAACTGGTGTCTCTGATTCCTGTGGGTCAGCTACCAACTAAACAGGGACTATTCTAGGGGGCAGCAGATTGGTTGGTCCAATGCAATAAGTCAATATACCTGTACAGGGGTTAAAAGGGTGAATACCAGGGGACCACCAGGTCAACGACCTTAGGTTTAGCCCAAAGCTAAGTTTTTTGGCACAGTGGGTCCACAACCATTGTCTGTAACAGCTGCCACAGGGAGTCTTGCAACCAAGATGTTATTTACAGTTATGGGCAGCATTTAAGGCTATACAACTCAATTTATTATAAATCACCCCAATCTTTTTCATATAATTAGTAAGCAACAAATCTTTCACAATATCAATCCTTGCTGTGCATTGCATAATGTATTGATTTGTGTCACAATTACCAACCTTACATTGTTGTGGACTCTGTCCAATTGCCCATATAAAAAAAAAAAAATATATTATCATCATCGGCAAATATAAAAACTAAATCTATATATATACACACTGTATATATATATATACATACATATATATATATATATATATATATACACACACACATATATATATATACTGTATATACAGTCCTGATCAAAATTTTAAGACCACTTGAAAAATGGCAAAAAAAATCATATTTAGCATGGCTGGATCTTAACAAGGTTCCAAGTAGAGCTTCAACATGGAACAAGAAGAAATGGGAGTGAGACAAAACATTTTTTGAGCATTCAATTAATGAGTAGCTCCGCCGTTAATGTTTATCATTTCAAAAATTCCTTTCGGCATGCTTGATGCAAGCGTTTCCATGAGGTGAGTGGGAACATTTCTCCAA
Source organism: Bufo bufo (assembly GCF_905171765.1). Taxonomy (NCBI): domain Eukaryota; kingdom Metazoa; phylum Chordata; class Amphibia; order Anura; family Bufonidae; genus Bufo; species Bufo bufo. Next base: position 115,726,065 of record NC_053398.1, on the reverse strand, counting down.
GTGGTGAAGACGGCTGTACGAAGGCCATCTACTGTCTGGAACTGTTGTCCATTTTTGTAAACTTCCCTTGCCATCCATCCCCAAAGGTTCTCAATTAGATTTAGATCAGGGGAACATGCATGATGGGCCAAAAGAGTGATGTTATACTCCTGGAAGAAGTCCCTTGTCCTGCGGGCATTGTGTACTGTAGTGTTGTCCTGTTGAAAAACCCAGTCGTTACCACACAGACGAGGGCCCTCAGTCATGAGGAATGCTCTCTGCAACATCTAGACATAGCCAGCGGCCGTTTGACGCCCCTGCACTTCCTGAAGCTCCATTGTTCCACTGAAGGAAAAAGCACCCCAGACCACTATGGCGCCCCCTCCACTGTGGCGCATAGAAAACATCTCAGGTGGGATCTGCTTCTCATGCCAGTAACGTTGGAAACCATCAGGACCATCAAGGTTACATTTTTTCTCATCAGAGAATAAAACTTTCTTTCACCTTTGAATGTCCCATGTTTGGTGCTCTCTTGCAAAGTCCAAATGAGCAGTTCTGTGGTGTTCAAGGAGACGAGGTCTTTGAAGACGTTTTTTGTTTTTGAAACCCTTCAGTCTCAGATGCCGTCTGATGGTTATGGGGCTGCAGTCAGCACCAGTCAGGGCCTTAATTTGGGTCGAGGATCGTCCAGTGTCTTGATGGACAGCCAATTGGCTCCTCCGGCTCAGTGCTGATGCTTTGACTTTTTAGTTCCATAACCCTCAGGATCATTTAAGAAATTCCAAATGACTGTCTTACTACGTCCCACCTCAGCAGGGATGGCGCGCTGTGAGAGACCCTGCTTATGCAGTTCAACAACACGACCACATTCAAAAAGGGAGAGTTTTTTTGCCTTTGCCATCACAACGTGTGACTACCTGACAGAAAATGACAATGAATCCACATCTTTGCACAGATTAGGCCTTTTAAAGGCATGTGGTCCTAAAATTTGGATCAGCTGAAAAACAGCCTGTTTCAGTTTAATCGGTATTTTCAATTAATTGAATGCTCAAAAAAATGTTTTGTCTCACTCTCATTTCTTCTTGTTGCATGTTGAACCTCTACTTGGAACCTTGTTAAGATCCAACAATGTAAAATATGATTTTTTGCCTTTTTTCAAGTGGTCTTAAACTTTTGATCAGGACTGTATATACACACACATACACACACTTATACACAATTTAAATATTATTTAAAAAAAGATGCCAATGAATAGATCTGCCATTACTGACAGTGAGAACTGGCAATTTATCACCGTCCCACTGATGCCACTGTCACTGTTTGCCTATCCATGTTTCATACTGTGCTGCTGTCCCTACACAGCTACAGATCTCCTGCTTTGTCCAGTATGTTCCACAGTTTGATGCTGCTTCTGGGAGCATTGCCCTGCACAGTTTAACAAACAAGAAGCTGCTCCCCAAAAAAGGGATAATTTATGATGGCTTCTGTAAAAAGCCATTGCTTCTTCAGTTTTCATACTGAAATATATTTTCTTTAAAATAAAATCAATCCTGTTGCTACTCCTTTAAAAATTGTATAAAGTTTGGATTGCTTCTTCCGATACCACTGTGTATGTATACAGTGCCTGCGATTGGGGTGGCCCCCACACTACGGCAGTTTCTCCAGATACCTTTGAGGTATCATCACATGCTACTGCTCTCTGGAAGGGGTGGTAAGCTGTGGTGCAAACCAATGGGAAAAAAGTCCAGAAAGTCAAGATTGCAGTAAGCCAGTGTGCTTCTTTACTGGATTAACTCAAGTGCAAGGCACTGAGTTGGCTTCTCCGGTTTCCTCTCTGGCAGAAGGTGGTGTTGTGCTGAGGAAAGGCCTGGGCTAGCTGTTACTGGCTCCCAAAGGCTGGCAACCCAGGGTCTATGGCAGAGTAACCCTGTCTTAGCGTAACCCTGTCTTAGCATCTTCTTCTGGTCATTTATGCAGTCTGGCAGAGTCTCTTCTACTAAAAAGTGGTCCCTATCTGCAGACAACTAGGGGCTCTAACTGCTTTTTTTTAATATATATACAGTTTCTAGCTGAGCTACAACCTTCTAGTGAAAGGGGTGGAGTGGAGAAGCACAGCCTAAACAGATACATTGTTACAATTTCTGTCTGTCAGACTTTTATATAGCTTCAAAGCAAGTGTATGGGAATGACCAAGCAGTTTTTCGACATAAACAAGTCTTCAGACAAACAACAAAGTTAAACCAGACAGAAGGTCACTGTGTCTGTTTTTCCCTCCAAAACTTTACATAAATAAAATGTCAAAGTCTCATGATTAGCTTGCTGTACATGAACCCTTTCCAGAGTGCAATATGAATGGGGCATACTACAACAAACATAAATGCAGTTTAACAATATGAAACAGTAAGTGCACACAACAGCATAAATCACAATGCAAGTTAACCCTTCAAAGTGTAATAAAGTAGGAAGTTGATGGCTTTGCACAGTAGCAATAAATTACCCTTGCCCCAGGACACTACATGTATAAACATATTTTTGATTTTCTAAAGCATTACAAATCTGAAAATGCAGCGTGTAATTAAATAGGGTGTTTGTTACTGCCACCTACCATTCATTTACCCATAGCCATATAGGTCCTTGTCTTTTGACATTGTTAATGCTGTCTTGGCATTAAAGACCTTGACTATATCAAACCGCTACCACAATGACACTGCATGTCGAGTGCTACAACTTATATATCTCTGCCTTCAAGAGGTTATCCCATGACTAATGTAAAAAAAAGAAAATCAGACATCATACAGTACATGACAATCTCTTTCTAACAAAGCTAGAACCAGCCCTGTACCTCCCATGGGTCCAGACATCTCCTAATTCATTACTTTGCTATATTTATATCAAGCTGGCGGCTCAAGGGGAGTGTCTTTTCTGCTGCAGCTCAGGGGGCGTGTCTCAGCTCATCCTATCACAAGTTAGGAGGAAGTTGAAGGTTGAAACGGAGCGGTGCGGTCTCTTCAGTGAGAAGATCAAAGAAATAACAAAAAAAAAAACAGGTGGCGCTGTACGGAAACATTTTATTGAATAACTCAGTGGCTATGCTAAATTTTTTATTACATGCAATTACAAAAGTATTCAGATCCCGGGGCTGGTTTGAAAACTGTAGAATATTTTTCGTGGGACAACCCCTTCAATGGTATGATATTAATTAGTGTAATGAATATATGCTTCAGTAGGGCCTAATCGGGCCACTATGAGGTCTTTTCACTCTGTTGGGGGTGTATGTCCTGGTAAATGCCCAAAAAGCTGGAGTCCTGGTGAATGGTTTCGGGAGGGTGCCCCGGCCGGCCGCACGTCTTCTTCCTCAAAGCTTGGGCTCAGTCTGGAGAGCACTGTGATATCACAAGAGCTACTGAAGCAAGCAGGGATCAAACGCCAACGCGTTTCAGAGGGTTTTTACCCTCCATCAAAGGAGAGTTTTTCCTGTAGCACTATAGATTTTTTTTTATGATACCACCAGTGCATTGTGTCCTTGCATCATGTCTATTTTATATTTAGGATTTAGTATCTTTGTATTTCCCAGTAGGGGTTGCATTACCCCTACAACATTGACATTTCATATAACATTGGATAACGCTAGATTTGGTTTTGGGTGATTATTCGCAATATATGTTGTAATTCCCTACGTACAGCTTTGTGCAGAAAGCAATGTGACTTGTACAAATAAATAAGACGTAATTCTGACGAATGGATAGTGGGGAAAACAATTTATATCCCACCAGAACTCCTTGAAAAATGTATCCCAGGAAGCAAGCCTGGCTTTTAATATTTTTTGTGACCCAACATGATAAAGCGCGCGATGCGTTGCACGGTCAAAAACTTAATATCCACGAACTGTACAGACAGTATGAGCGTTTAATAAAAAAAAAAGTGACATTCTGAAATATCTCCTAGCCAAGGGCGCAGCGAGCGTGACATCTGTACTCTTGTCATTACAACGCTGCTCACATTACTCCCATAAATATGCCATCGGGATACAATGACTGATACCATTTTTATCAGATTGAGAGGTCGCTGTTATGTATCGGCAGACAGAACCTTAGAGAACATTTTCTCTGATAAAACGGATTCAGTTATTGTGCTGGCAGTGGTGGGTCATTATTTAAAATGTGCACAGACGAGGGGGTTGAGAGGACATTTTTTTTTTGTCCTATTGCAGGTGTTTTATCCTTTGAAGGAAAGATACATCGAGACAAATGATTCTGCTTGGCATTTTCTACACAGTGGAGATTGCTTATCGATCCAGATCAGAATATTCAGCCAGGCCTTGGGGGAAAAAAAAAAGCAGAGTATTTTCTGAGGGAGTTAATAACCTAGCAGTTGAACTGTCTTGTCCAATTCACTGAATCCAGGCCTCTAATCAGGAGTTTCTTATTTTGAGAAATCTCGGCCCAGGCGTTTGCAAAAGCTTCCTTTCCACTATATTGGCTGCGTGACAGTGATTGAAATGACACACAATAGATAGAGGCTAATCAAATTGTTTATTATCAACCTAAATCAATATGTATAGATTGTTAGGACATCACTGTCACGCCCGGGATACTAATACTTCTGCTGCTTCAAATGTAATTCAAAGGAATATTTCTTGGTCCGGAATTATATGTGGGTTTAAGGGACTAAAAGCAATTACATGTGGAGAAGAGACAAGGAATAACGATACACAGGACGGCGAGATGAAAGTTCATCCTTTAACAAGTTTGGTATATATATATATATATATATATATATATATATATAAAATATATATATATATATATATAGAAATACAAAAACGAGCAGCACTCCTGGCATCCACAGAAAAGGTTTTTCTTTATTCACCCATGTGATGCAACGTTTCGGCTCTGAACTAGAGAGAACTCAAGCAAAGAACAAGTGCATACTGTGAGATATATATACCCAACAGGAAGTGAAGTCAATTCAATTACAAGATCATGTGACAATTATCCACTTCCCCCACCGGAAAATGACTTGTGGAATACCGCATATCAATACGGACAGCCATTTATATACCATTAATATACAAGGGTACACTATTGAATGAGAGGAGATCAAGGAATAAGTGACACTTTGTTTTACCCATCGAACCACCGCTTTATCCCTATCCGGATTGCACTATGTATAATTTTCTCTGCACATGCCTCTGTTTGCCGGATTTTTCTTATATACCCCATAAGCCAGATAGAGAGGAGATCCCTCTTGGGCTGTGTGGTGTGATAACGGACCACTGGTTTGACCTGATGGCTGTCCGTTTTGATATGCGGTATTCCACAAGTCATTTTCCGGTGGGGGAGGTGGATAATCCTGTGCAAAGAAAGATCCCCTCCCACCGTACACACTATGCCCCTGTTTATTATAATGGCTGTGTATTTGGGGTTTGTGTCTGAAAAGAGGGCAAGATTGCCATGAATGTAGATGGCGCCTCACTCCCGACGATAATTACGGGCATGCGCAGACCGCCTGTCCGGTCTATTACCTGTCTAAAGATGGCTATGGCAGTGCGGAGTCCCAGTGCGCATGCGCCGGATATTTAGCGCATGCGCAATGGGTTTTGCAACCACGCAATCAATGGTGGCAACCTGGAGCTGGCGCAATGCGGTTTGGATAACGCTAAGAAGAATCCATGTGGATTTGTATGTACTGTATATACCCGATCGGTATTGTTTTGTCCATCCCCCCCTGATCTCTTCTCCCTCATTACACATGATGTGCTACACCTGATCTAGGAACTTTGGAGAAGGTTGTAGTTTATATTGCACTTGCACTTTATGTATTGATATGATGACACTACATTGCTCTCTATGGGCGTACTTCAATACATTATGATGTCATCTGTATGAATTTATGCACTGATTAATATATATATATATATATAAAAGTGTTGATCGAGCACCATAATGCTCAGGGGCTCGGGCGAACACATCGGGATGTTCGGGTGCTCTACCAAGCACCCAAGCTCAATGGAAGTCAATGGGAGAACCCGAGCATTAAAGGGGTATTATCATCTTAATGATCACTGTTAAATCTGTTAATGATTTAACAGTGATCATTTTTCAAAATATATTCAATTAACAAATTCCCACCCCTTAGAAGAAAATAAACCTATACTTACCTGACTGTTGTCTTCCGTCTCCCCTGGTTACGGCCACCGCTCTTCTCAGGAATTGCGGTGGCCGCGCGTGCGCAGACGACTTCTTATCTACTCTCCCGGCCGGCCACGCGCTGTACTGAACGCGCACGCCGAGACCGCGAATGCGCTATGGTGATTTCTTCCTGGCCAGTATAGTATACTTCAAAGAAGGAAAAAAATGGAAGGCTCAAAACACCTTAATGGAAGATAACAGTGGGTGCTCTATTCTCTGGGTCACCTACCCAGTATGGAAGTTATAGAATAAAAAACAAAGGATGAATAGGCACAACCACTTTCTGGACAGTATAGTATACTTGCCAGGAAGAAGTCACCAGGGCGCATGCGCGGTCTCGGCGTGTGCGTTCAGTACAGCGCGCGGCCCGGCCGGGAGAAGACATCAATCAAGATGGAGCCCCCTGCCGAGTGCCGAAACCAGGAAGTGGACAGCGCGCCGGGAGCAGGTAAGTATTAAACGGCGTCATGAGAATACCGCTTTAAACCAGGCACCCCCTGCTCTGAAGAGGGGAGGGTGTCTGGTTCATAGGAAAAGGTCAGAAATTGATGGAAACACCACCGAAATGTTTCGGGAACAGCATGGGGAGGATGTCTGGATGCATCTTGGACTCCCATGTTGCTGCTGGGAACAATGTTGTCCAAATAGTACGCCACTTTTACAGACTGACAATAATACGCACAAAACCGAAGATAATATCGATTTTAGAGGAGAGTTTAGAGTGCTGCCAAAAATTGCAAGGAAGAGGTAGTGGGACTCCTACACTCATAAAGCCTATGCACTAAGTGAAAGGGCTGCCAAAAATTACAAGGAACCGGCACTCCAATACACCCTTTGTTACACATAAAGGAGGGCAGTGGTGTGCCCAGGGTGTTTGGCACCCAGGGCGGGTCATTTCATTTATATGGCACCCCCGCCCCCCCCCCCCAATACTTGACCACATACCTCTTACATCCAGGGCATCTCCTGTCATGTAGACCTTCTTTTTCCTCTTCTCCTCCGTTAGACCGCCATGAGAAATTCTTTCAGCCACATCTCGTCTCTACAGAGTTTGTAACAGAGACATGTTAGATTTCTCAATTTTTCCATCAATCTCCCCATCTTGGTGTCCCCCCAGTGTGATCCTGCTGCCACCCCCAATACCATTGGCACGCCACTGAAGGAGGGCATCATACACAGCCTTGAAAAATTATGATTGATGGCCTGCTGGTGACCCTCAAAAACATTTGGAGCAAGGGCCTGCTGATCTGACCATCTAAAACATTATGGGCGAGGCCTGCTGCTGCTTTGTTGACTCTAGATAACCTGGGCCCGATCACACATCCCTGTGATGGCAACGATCCATTCAGATGTCTGCCCTATCAACTTTCGATGTTATTTTCAGCGTGAACCATGGTGACCATGGGTAAGGGGGAATAAGGGTTTGATTCCGGAGAGGGAGCCTGAGAAACAGCTACGGCTACCACTTCCAAGCAGGGCAGCATGCGCGCAAATTACCTATTAGGCATAATTAGGTGAGGGCCTGCAGGTGAGCTGACCCTGTAAAAGATTGTAGGTGAGGGCCTGCTGCTTAGCTGACCATTAAAAAAATGTACAGTGTTCAAAGCAGGCCGGGTCGCCTGAATACTTCAGCTAGGAATAATGGAATAGAACTCCGGTTCTATTTTGTTGTTTTCGGAACTGGGGCCATGATTAAGAAGAACGGCCGGGGGCATCCGTATTGCGCCGCTAGAAGTGAAATTCTTGGACCGGCGCAAGACGAACCAAAATAAAAGCATTTGCCAAGAATGTTTTCATTAATCAAAAACTAAAGTCTGAGGTTCGAAGACGATCAGATACCGTCGTAGTTCCGACCATAAACGATGACGACCGGCGGCGTTATTCACATGACCCGCCAAGCTGCTTCCGGGAAACCAAAGTCTTTGGGTTCCGGGGGGAGTACGGTTTCATAGCAAGTACACTGTATGTCACAGAAAAAAAATGTAAGCGCACACGTTACACTGCAGATGTTGCCCTGGTAAGGTCACTGTCAGAAGCTGACACCGTCTCCAGAAAAATTACATTGTATGTCACAGATACATTTTTGAAGCGCACACGTTACACTGCAGATGTTGCCCTGGTATGGTCACTGTCAGAAGCGGACACCGTCAACGGAAAAATTACAATGTATGTCACAGAATTTTTCTTTAAGCGCACACGTTACACTGCAGATGTGGTCCTGGTATGGTCACTGTCAGAAGTGGACACCGTCTATGGAAAAATTACATTGCATGTCACAGATACATTTTTGAAGCGCACACGTTACACTGCAGATGTGGCTATGGTAAGGTCACTGTCAGAAGCGGACAATGTCTACGGAAAAAGTACACTGGATGTCACTGATATTTTTGGGATGCACACACTTTACACAGGAGATGTGGCGCAAATAATTTAACTGTCCGCTGCAGCCTATTACACGGTATTTAGCACAGGATGCGCTAAAAATATATATATTGTACAAATGATGATTTGCACTCTTTCTGGATTCACAACAAAACTTTTGTACTTGAAATGGAGTCAATTTATTAATAAAAAACAGTCCCACTATAACAGTAAATACCTAATAAAACAAGTAGTTGGTAAAATTGTTTACATACCTAGATAAATCGGTACTAAAACAGAAGAATAAAATATTCGCAACAATAAGCAACATTCCTAGTATATTCAAAATATTCTATTCGTGATCTTGTATCTCTTACAACATGCGATTATTGCAACAATGCTTCCACACTAAAATCCAGCCTCTGTTGGTCTATGTCCATAACAGTAACCATATATACGTGTCCTTTTAAATACCACTTGTTTGTATAGCAATGGATCCGATATAAATAATTCACAGAAAGTTCACGAACATTCGGGCTTTCGATAAATTAGCCTAGGTACCTTTTAAAACAAGCTGCAATCCTTCTCCTGTTACGGAAAAATCGCCTTTGTATTCACCCCATATGCGCACTAACTTACCGTTTGTAGCTGAGGGATCTCAAGTTGCAAGCCGGCCGTGGCGTCCTACGTGTCACGAAGCTTGGAGCGATCTTACCTCAGTGCGAAGTTTCTGTTTGCTCTCGTACACTGGGGGATGGTATCAGCTGGGTGCCATGACCATTCGCAGACTGTGCAGCAATAGTTATCGCAGGTACGGATTTTTCTTCGAAAATGCAGAGCGCTCCGATGTATTGTAAATTCTTAGTATACTGTCACATAAAAGTTCGGCGGTCCTCCTTTACCAAACGCATTTCGGGACTTTCTCTGGTCCCTTCTTCAGTGGTACCAGATCACTCCAGATTGCTCCAAGCTTCATGACACGTGGGACGCCACGGCCGGCTTGCGACTTGAGATCCCTCAGCTACAAACAGTAAGTTAGTGCGCATATGGGGTGAATACAAAGGGGATTTTGCCGTAACAGGAGAAGGATTGCAGCTTGTTTTAAAAGGTACCTAGGCTAATTTATCGAAAGCTCGAATGTTCGTGAACTTTCTGTGAATTATTTATATCGGATCCATTGCTATACAAACAAGTGGTATTTAAAAGGACACGTATATATGGTTACTGTTATGGACATAGACCAACAGAGGCTGGATTTTAGTGTGGAAGCATTGTTGCAATAATCACATGTTGTAAGAGATACAAGATCACGAATAGAATATTTTGAATATACTAGGATTGTTGCTTATTGTTGCGAATATTTTATTCTTCTGTTTTAATACCGATTTATCTAGATATGTATACAATTTTACCAACTACTTGTTTTATTAGGTATTTACTGTTATAGTGGGACTGTTTATTATTAATAAATTGACTCCATTTCAAGTACAAAAGTTTTTGTTGTGAATCCAGAGAGAGGGCCAATCATCATTTGTACTATTTTTTTTAACTCTGTGACCGGGTGAACCATACTGATTTGAGCAACTGCATCCTGCTGGTGAACAGGTGAGCCACCCTTTTCATTCCAAAAATATATATTGCTGCTGTCACACACAATAATCCTTAAAAGGACTTTTGAGTCTCTGAAAAGTTTTTTGTATAAAAATCTTCCTATTACACTCCCTAGTCTGTCCCTTCTTATGCACAGCTCTCCCTAACACTGAGCAATTTAGTGCAGGTTGCGCTACAATTATATATTGCTGCTGTCACACACAATAGTCCTTATAAGGACTTTTCGGTCTCTGAAACGTTTTTGTACAAAAAAAATATTCAATTACACTCCCTACACTTGCTGTGCCTTCCTATGCTCAGCTCTTTCTGACTACGAATGAGCCGAACATGCGTCATCGTCGGGTGCTATATAGCACCCGATGACGTGTTTCGGCCAGCCAATCACTGTAATGCCAGTAGCCAACATGTGGCAGTACTTACCTGAATGTTTATGCGCTGCGTAGCCAAGAAACGTGCGGGGAGGAGACTCGAGCATAGTGCTCGAGCACATGTGGTACTCGGTCATCACTGATATATATATATATATACAGGGTGGGCCATTTATATGGATACACCTTAATAAAATGGGAATGGTTGGTGATATTAACTTCCTGTTTGTGGCACATTAGTATATGTGAGGGGGGAAACTTTTCAAGATGGGTGGTGACCATGGCGGCCATTTTGAAGTCGGACATTTTGAATCCAACTTTTGTTATTAAGGTGTATCCATATAAATGGCCCACCCTGTATATATATATATATATATATATATATATATATATACACTCACCTAAAGAATTATTAGGAAAACCATACTAATACGGTGTTGGACCCCCTTTTGCCTTCAGAACTGCCTTAATTCTACGTGGCATTGATTCAACAAGGTGCTGATAGCATTCTTTAGAAATGTTGGCCCATATTGAAAGGATAGCATCTTGCAGTTGATAGAGATTCGAGGGATGCACATCCAGGGCACGAAGCTCCCGTTCTACCACATCCCAAAGATGCTCTATTGGGTTGAGATCTGGTGACTGTGGGGCCATTTTAGTACAGTGAACTCATTGTCATGTTCAAGAAACCTTTTTTCCAGTCTTCAACAGTCCAATTTTCGGTGAGCTAGTGCAAATTGTAGCCTCTTTTTCCTATTTGTAGTGGAGATGAGTGGTACCCGGTGGGGTCTTCTGCTGTTGTAGCCCATCCGCTTCAAGGTTGTGCGTGTTGTGGCTTCACAAATGCTTTGCTGCATACCTCGGTTGTAACGAGTGGTTATTTCAGTCAACGTTGCTCTTCTATCAGCTTGAATCAGTCGGCTTATTCTCCTCTGACCTCTAGCATCCACAAGGCATTTTTGCCCACAGGACTGCCGCATACTGGATGTTTTTCCCTTTTCACACCAATTTTTGTAAACCCTAGAAATGGTTGTGTGTGAAAATCCCAGTAACTGAGCAGATTGTGAAATACTCAGACCGGCCCGTCTGGTACCAACAACCATGCCATGCTCAAAATTGCTTAAATCACCTTTCTTTCCCATTCTGACATTCAGTTTGGAGTTCAGGAGATTGTCTTGACCAGGACCACACCCCTAAATGCATTGAAGCAACTGCCATGTGATTGGTTGACTAGATAATCGCATTAATGAGAAATAGAACAGGTGTTCCTAATAATTCTTTAGGTGAGTGTATATACACTGCCTGTCCAAAAAAAAAGTCACCACCTGGATTTAACTAAGCAAATTGTTATGAGCCTCCTATTGGATAATTACTGCATGGACGATTTATCTTTCAGCTGGCAATAAGTTATTTAACCCCAACTGGTGCAATGAGTTGCTTCTCATTTCTTAAACAACCATGTCGAAAGACACATCTCGTGGTCGTGGAAAAGATGTTAGTCTGTTTGAGAAGGGTCAAATCATTGGCATGCATCAAGCAGAGAAAACATCTAAGGAGATTGCAGAAACTACTAAAATTGGGTTAAGAACTGTCCAAAGCATTATTAAAAACTGGAAGGATAGTGGGGACAAACTGAAAAGAATGGCGTGGTATTAACCACCTCCGGACCGCCTAACGCAGGATCGCGTTCCGGAGGTGGCAGCGCTGCGCACAGTCACGCATATACGCGTCATCTCGCGATGGCCGAGATTTCCTGTGAACGCGCGCACACAGGCGCGCGCGCTCACAGGAACAGAAGGTAAGAGAGTTGATCTCCAGCCTGCCAGCGGCGATCGTTCGCTGGCAGGCTGGAGATGTGTTTTTTTTAACCCCTAACAGGTATATTAGACGCTGTTTTGATAACAGCGTCTAATATACCTGCTACCTGGTCCTCTGGTGGTCCCCTTTGTTTGGATCGACCACCAGAGGACACAGGTAGCTCAGTAAAGTAGCACCAAGCACCACTACACTACACTACACCCCCCCCCCCCCCGTCACTTATTAACCCCTTATTAGCCCCTGATCACCCCTGATCACCCCATATAGACTCCCTGATCACCCCCCTGTCATTGATTACCCCCCTGTAAAGCTCCATTCAGATGTCCCCATGATTTTTACGGATCCACTGATAGATGGATCGGATCCGCAAAACGCATCCGGACGTCTGAATGAAGCCTTACAGGGGCATGATCAATGACTGTGGTGATCACCCCATATAGACTCCCTGATCACCCACTGTCATTGATTACCCCCCTGTCATTGATTACCCCCCTGTAAAGCTCCATTCAGACGTCCGCATGATTTTTACGGATCCACTGATAGATGGATCGGATCCGCAAAACGCATCCGGACGTCTAAATGAAGCCTTACAGGGGCATGATCAATGACTGTGGTGATCACCCCATATAGACTCCCTGATCACCCCCCTGTAAAGCTCCATTCAGATGTCCGCATGATTTTTACGGATGCACTGATAGATGGATCCGATCCGCAAAACGCATCCGGACGTCTGAATGAAGCCTTACAGGGGCATGATCAATGACTGTGGTGATCACCCCATATAGACTCCCTGATCACCCCCCTGTAAAGCTCCATTCAGATGTCCGCATGATTTTTACGGATGCACTGATAGATGGATCCGATCCGCAAAACGCATCCGGACGTCTGAATGAAGCCTTACAGGGGCATGATCAATGACTGTGGTGATCACCCCCCTGTCATTGATTACCCCCCTGTAAAGCTCCATTCAGATGTCCGCATGATTTTTACGGATGCACTGATAGATGGATCGGATCCGCAAAACGCATCCGGACGTCTGAATGAAGCCTTACAGGGGCATGATCAATGACTGTGGTGATCACCCCATATAGACTCCCTGATCACCCCCCTGTAAAGCGCCATTCAGATGTCTGCATGATTTTTACGGATGCACTGATAGATGGATCCGATCCGCAAAACGCATCCGGACGTCTGAATGAAGCCTTACAGGGGCATGATCAATGACTGTGGTGATCACCCCCCTGTCATTGATCAACCCCCTGTAAAGCTCCATTCAGATGTCCGCATGATTTTTACGGATGCACTGATAGATGGATCGGATCCGCAAAACACATCCGGACGTCTGAATGAAGCCTTACAGGGGCGTGATCAATGACTGTGGTGATCACCCCATATAGACTCCCTGATCACCCCCCTGTCATTGATTACCCCCCTGTCATTGATTACCCCCCTGTAAAGCTCCATTCAGACGTCCGCATGATTTTTACGGATCCACTGATAGATGGATCGGATCCGCAAAACGCATACGGACGTCTGAATGAAGCCTTACAGGGGCGTGATCAATGACTGTGGTGATCACCCCATATAGACTCCCTGATCACCCCCCTGTCATTGATTACCCCCCTGTAAAGCTCCATTCAGATGTCCGCATGATTTTTACGGATGCACTGATAGATGGATCGGATCCGCAAAACTCATACGGACGTCTGAATGAAGCCATACAGGGGCGTGATCAATGACTGTGGTGATCACCCCATATAGACTCCCTGATCACCCCCCTGTCATTGATTACCCCCCTGTCATTGATTACCCCCCTGTAAAGCTCCATTCAGACGTCCGCATGATTTTTACGGATCCACTGATAGATGGATCGGATCCGCAAAATGCATACGGACGTCTGAATGAAGCCTTACACGGGCGTGATCAATGACTGTGGTTATCACCCCATATAGACTCCCTGATCACCCCCCTGTCATTGATCACCCCCCTGTCATTGATCACCCCCCTGTCATTGATCACCCCTCTGTAAGGCTCCATTCAGACATTTTTTTGGCCCAAGTTAGCGGAATTTTTTTCTTTTTTTCTTACAAAGTCTCATATTCCACTAACTTGTGTCAAAAAATAAAATCTCACATGAACTCACCATACCCCTCACGGAAACCAAATGCGTAAAATTTTTTAGACATTTATATTCCAGACTTCTTCTCACGCTTTAGGGCCCCTAGAATGCCAGGGCAGTATAAATACCCCACATGTGACCCCATTTCGGAAAGAAGACACCCCCAGGTATTCCGTGAGGGGCATATTGAGTCCATGAAAGATTGAAATTTTTGTCCCAAGTTAGCGGAACGGGAGACTTTGTGAGAAAAAAATAAAAAATATCAATTTCCGCTAACTTGTGCCAAAAAAAAAAAATTTCTATGAACTCGCCATGCCCCTCATTGAATACCTTGGGGTGTCTTCTTTCCAAAATGGGGTCACATGTGGGGTATTTATACTGCCCTGGCATTCTAGGGGCCCCAAAGCGTGAGAAGAAGTCTGGTATCCAAATGTCTAAAAATGCCCTCCTAAAAGGAATTTGGGCCCCTTTGCGCATCTAGGCTGCAAAAAAGTGTCACACATCTGGTATCGCCGTACTCAGGAGAAGGTGGGGAATGTGTTTTGGGTGTCATTTTACATATACCCATGCTGGGTGAGAGAAATATCTTGGTCAAATGCCAACTTTGTATAAAAAAATGGGAAAAGTTGTCTTTTGCCAAGATATTTCTCTCACCCAGCAAGGGTATATGTAAAATGACACCCCAAAACACATTCCCCAACTTCTCCTGAATACGGCGATACCACATGTGTGACACTTTTTTGCAGCCTAGGTGGGCAAAGGGGCCCACATTCCAAAGAGCACCTTTAGGATTTCACAGGTCATTTACCTACTTACCACACATTAGGGCCCCTGGAAAATGCCAGGGCAGTATAACTACCCCACAAGTGACCCCATTTTGGAAAGAAGACACCCCAAGGTATTCCGTGAGGGGCATGGCGAGTTCCTAGACTTTTTTATTTTTTGTCACAAGTTAGTGGAAAATGCAGATTTTTTTTTTTTCATACAAAGTCTCATATTCCACTAACTTGTGACAAAAAATAAAAACTTCCATGAACTCACTATGCCCATCAGCGAATACCTTGGGGTCTCTTCTTTCCAAAATGGGGTCACTTGTGGGGTAGTTATACTGCCCTGGCATTCTAGGGGCCCAAATGTGTGGTAAGGAGTTTGAAATCAAATTCTGTAAAAAATGACCTGTGAAATCCGAAAGGTGCTCTTTGGAATACGGGCCCCTTTGCCCACCTAGGCTGCAAAAAAGTGTCACACATCTGGTATTGCCGTACTCAGGAGAAGGTGGGGAATGTGTTTTGGGGTGTCATTTTACATATACCCATGCTGGGTGAGAGAAATATCTTGGCAAAAGACAACTTTTCCCATTTTTTTATACAAAGTTGGCATTTGACCAAGATATTTATCTCACCCAGCATGGGTATATGTAAAATGACACCCCAAAACACATTCCCCATCTTCTCCTGAGTACGGAGATACCAGATGTGTGACACTTTTTTGCAGCCTAGGTGGGCAAAGGGGCCCATATTCCAAAGAGCACCTTTCGGATTTCACAGGTCATTTTTTACAGAATTTGATTTCAAACTCCTTACCACACATTTGGGCCCCTAGAATGCCAGGGCAGTATAACTACCCCACAAGTGACCCCATTTTGGAAAGAAGAGACCCCAAGGTATTCACAAGTTAGTGGAATATGAGACTTTGTATGAAAAAAAAATAAAAAATAAAAATCATCATTTTCCACTAACTTGTGACAAAAAATAAAAAATTCTAGGAACTTGCCATGCCCCTCACGGAATACCTTGGGGTGTCTTCTTTCCAAAATGGGGTCACTTGTGGGGTAGTTATACTGCCCTGGCATTCTAGGGGCCCAAATGTGTGGTAAGGAGTTTGAAATCAAATTCTGTAAAAAATGACCTGTGAAATCCGAAAGGTGCTCTTTGGAATACGGGCCCCTTTGCCCACCTAGGCTGCAAAAAAGTGTCACACATCTGGTATTGCCGTACTCAGGAGAAGGTGGGGAATGTGTTTTGGGGTGTCATTTTACATATACCCATGCTGGGTGAGAGAAATATCTTGGCAAAAGACAACTTTTCCCATTTTTTTATACAAAGTTGGCATTTGACCAAGATATTTATCTCACCCAGCATGGGTATATGTAAAAAGACACCCCAAAACACATTCCCCACCTTCTCCTGAGTACGGAGATACCAGATGTGTGACACTTTTATGCAGCCTAGGTGGGCAAAGGGGCCCATATTCCAAAGAGCACCTTTCGGATTTCACAGGTCATTTTTTACAGAATTTGATTTCAAACTCCTTACCACACATTTGGGCCCCTAAAATGCCAGGGCAGTATAACTACCCCACAAGTGACCCCATTTTGGAAAGAAGAGACCCCAAGGTATTTCGTGATGGGCATAGTGAGTTCATAGAAGTTTTTATTTTTTGTCACAAGTTAGTGGAATATGAGACTTTGTAAGAAAAAAAAAAAAAAAAATCATCATTTTCCGCTAACTTGTGACAAAAAATAAAAAGTTCTATGAACTCACTATGCCCATCAGCGAATACCTTAGGGTGTGTACTTTCCGAAATAGGGTCATTTGTGGGGTGTTTGTACTGTCTGGCCATTGTAGAACCTCAGGAAACATGACAGGTGCTCAGAAAGTCAGAGCTGCTTCAAAAAGCGGAAATTCACATTTTTGTACCATAGTTTGTAAACGCTATAACTTTTACCCAAACCATTTTTTTTTTACCCAAACATTTTTTTTTTATCAAAGACATGTATAACTATAAATTTAGAGCAAAATTTCTATATGGATCTCGTTTTTTTTGCAAAATTTTACAACTGAAAGTGAAAAATGTCATTTTTTTGCAAAAAAAATCGTTAAATTTCGATTAATAACAAAAAAAGTAAAAATGTCAGCAGCAATGAAATACCACCAAATGAAAGCTCTATTAGTGAGAAGAAAAGGAGGTAAAATTCATTTGGGTGGTAAGTTGCATGACCGAGCAATAAACGGTGAAAGTAGTGTAGGTCAGAAGTGTAAAAAGTGGCCTGGTCTTTCAGGGTGTTTAAGCACTGGGGGCTGAGGTGGTTAAACAAGCAGGAAGTGCTCAAACCCACATGCAGTTGTGCATATATATATATATATATACAGGGGAGCAAATCCTGCACTTGTGGCCCGTTGCTAATGACGATCCCCAGCAAAAATGCATACAGTGGAGGATGCCCGCAGCGAACCACAAGTACCACAATAGACATCCTACACAAGATAGCAATTATGTGGATGTGATAATCAATATAACAATATAACAAAATAATAGAAAAGACAGGTGCACTCTGCGGTCTTACTAAACCCTCAAACTGATTTTAAAATTGAGAGATTAGCCAACATATCCTACAGTGTAGGACATGTCTGAGCCTGAGCACCGCGCCAAGGTTTCTCAAGTAGCTCGGGACCTAACACTCACCTACCTGGGCCATGTGGGCAATACCAGGAGCCAGTGGGCGAATTACAGGAGCATGAGGCTGACTCACAAACAACTCCCAGTTACCTCCAGCATGTAACCATGCTAGCAATGGGACGAGGTGCTCGGGCTCAGACATGTCCTACACCGTAGGACATGTTGGCTAATCTCTCAATTTTAAAATCAGTTTGAGGGTTTAGTAAGACCGCAGAGTGCACCTGTCTTTGCAATTATTTTGTTATAAGGATAGTGGGGACCCATCGTATTTGAGGAAGAAATGTGTCGGGAAAAAAATCCTGAATGATCGTGATCGGCGATCACTTAAACGTTTGGTGAAATCAAATCGAAGAAAAACAGTAGAACTCAGAGCTATGTTTAATAGTGAAAGTAAGACTATTTCCACACGCACAATGCGAAGGGAATTCAAGGGATTGGGACTGAACAGCTGTGTAGCCGTAAGAAAACCACTAATCAGTGAGGCAAACCAGAAAAAAAGGCTTCAATTTGCTAGGGAGCAAAAAGATTGGACTCTGGAGCCATGGAAGAAGGTCATGTGGTCTGATGAGTCAAGATTTACCCTGTTCCAGAGTGATGGGTGCATCAGGGTAAGAAGAGAGGCAGATGAAGTGATGCACCCTTCATGCCTAGTGCCTACTGTACCAGCCTGTGGGGGCAGTGCTATGATCTGGGGTTGCTGCAGTTGGTCAGGTCTAGGTTCAGCAACAGTATGTGCTCTAAGAATGAAGTCAGCTGACTACCTGAACATAGTTAATGACCAGGTTATTCCATCAATAGATTTTTTCTTCCTGATGGCACAGGCATATTCCAAGATGACAATGCCAGGATTCATCGGGCTCAAATTGTGAAAGAGTGGTTCAGGGAGCATGAGACATCATTTTCACACATGGATTGGCCACCACAGAGTCCAGACCTTAACCCCATTGAGAATCTTTGGGATGTGCTGGAGAAAGCTTTGCGCAGCAGTCAGACTCTACCATCATCAATGCAACATCTTGGTGAAAAATTAATGCAACACTGGATGGAGATAAATCTTGTGACATTGCAGAAGCTTATCGAAACAATGCCACAGAGAATGCGTGCCGTAATCAAAGCTAAAGGCGGTCCAACAAAATATTAGAGTGTGTGACCTTTTTTTTTTTGGTGGCGACTTTTTTTTTGGACAGGCAGTGTATATATACAGGGAGTGCAGAATTATTAGGCAAGTTGTCTTTTTGAGGATTAATTTTATTATTGAACAACAACCATGTTCTCAATGAACCCAGAAAACTCATTAATATCAAAGCTGAATATTTTTGGAAGTAGTTTTTAGTTTGTTTTTAGTTTTAGCTATTTTAGGGGGATATCTGTGTGTGCAGGTGACTATTACTGTGCATAATTATTAGGCAACTTAACAAAAAACAAATATATACCCATTTCAATTATTTATTTTTACCAGTGAAACCAATATAACATCTCAACATTCACAAATATACATTTCTGACATTCAAAAACAAAACAAAAACAAATCAGTGACCAATATAGCCACCTTTCTTTGCAAGGACACTCAAAAGCCTGCCATCCATGGATTCTGTCAGTGTTTTGATCTGTTCACCATCAACATTGCGTGCAGCAGCAACCACAGCCTCCCAGACACTGTTCAGAGAGGTGTACTGTTTTCCCTCCTTGTAAATCTCACATTTGATGATGGACCACAGGTTCTCAATGGGGTTCAGATCAGGTGAACAAGGAGGCCATGTCATTAGATTTTCTTCTTTTATACCCTTTCTTGCCAGCCACGCTGTGGAGTACTTGGATGCGTGTGATGGAGCATTGTCCTGCATGAAAATCATGTTTTTCTTGAAGGATGCAGACTTCTTCCTGTACCACTGCTTGAAGAAGGTGTCTTCCAGAAACTGGCAGTAGGACTGGGAGTTGAGCTTGACTCCATTCTCAACCCGAAAAGGCCCCACAAGCTCATCTTTGATGATACCAGCCCAAACCAGTACTCCACCTCCACCTTGCTGGCGTCTGAGTCGGACTGGAGCTCTCTGCCCTTTACCAATCCAGCCACGGGCCATCCATCTGGCCCATCAAGACTCACTCTCATTTCATCAGTCCATAAAACCTTAGAAAAATCAGTCTTGAGATATTTCTTGGCCCAGTCTTGACGTTTCAGCTTGTGTGTCTTGTTCAGTGGTGGTCGTCTTTCAGCCTTTCTTACCTTGGCCATGTCTCTGAGTATTGCACACCTTGTGCTTTTGGGCACTCCAGTGATGTTGCAGCTCTGAAATATGGCCAAACTGGTGGCAAGTGGCATCTTGGCAGCTGCACGCTTGAGTTTTCTCAGTTCATGGACAGTTATTTTGCGCCTTGGTTTTTCCACACGCTTCTTGCGACCCTGTTGACTATTTCGAATGAAACGCTTGATTGTTCGATGATCACGCTTCAAAAGCTTTGCAATTTTAAGAGTGCTGCATCCCTCTGCAAGATATCTCACTATTTTTGACTTTTCTGAGCCTGTCAAGTCCTTCTTTTGACCCATTTTGCCAAAGGAAAGGAAGTTGCCTAATAATTATGCACACCTGATATAGGGTGCTGATGTCATTAGACCACACCCCTTCTCATTACAGAGATGCACATCACCTAATATGCTTAATTGGTAGTAGGCTTTCGAGCCTATACAGCTTGGAGTAAGACAACATGCATAAAGAGGATGATGTGGTCAAAATACTAATTTGCCTAATAATTCTGCACTCCCTGTACTATGAAGAAAATTCCAGCATCCCGACAGATAAGGAGGCAAATTGTGATTTATTTTTGAAGTGGCTACAAACGTAACATTATATATATTGTGACACAGTGAGAGGTTGTGTCTGGCAAGGCAGGTATTTTCCTCCCAGCATGTGCGGCTGGGCTGGTTTCCAGCCAGGTGAGGTCAAATACCGGACCGGAGTTTTAAGTGCCGATCCGGGTTTTGGCAGCACCTGGCTGTCCTTAAATAGGCAGCTGGGCTCAGCAGAGATGTCTCTCTGTTTTTGGAATCTGAGGCTTTGTGCCATGCTGGAGGGCTGAGAGCGGCATGCTGGGGAAACGGGCCCCCAAAAGCCTGCTGTGGACTACTGGAGGCCGAACTGCCAGCAAGGTGACTTGTGTTATATGAACTTTCCATTGTGTGTGAATTAACACCAAAACTGTAAAGTTACGTGCTGTTTTGTGCAATTGCCTCAAGTGTGAATAAACACTGACGTTTTGAGTTTTGATTTTTTTTTATGGTTTCTGCATTTTTCAGGCACAGTTGTATGTCATACATTAAACCAGCTGTATTACAACCAGTGCCCCACGACAAAATGGAGGCTGTTGGGAAGGCCCTCAAGGAAGCTAATCTGCAGCAGCGAGAGACAAACCTGCAGCAACGCGAGACTAATATGCAGCAGCAGGAGACTAACTAGTTGCTGCTACAACACGTGATGGCTTTGCAGACAGCAGGAGCAACCCCGAGTGTCCACGATGCCCGGAAAGCAGTCCGTGCGACGATTCCTAAGATGACCCCCGCAGACGACATCGAAACCTACCTGGCGATGTAAGAGAAAGTGCCCATCAGGGAAAAGCTACCCCGTGACCAGTGGGCTGAGGTAATCGCTCCATTCCTGGCATTCGATTCCCAGCGGGTGTATTTCGACTTGCCAGACGATCAAGCGGCCGACTACCAAAAAGTAAAGGGTGAGATTTTGGCAAGACTGGCGGTATATGTGTTGTTCGGGCCCAGAGGGTACATCAGTGGGGGTTTAAGCCGGCTGAGCATGCGAGAAACCAGTATTATGACTTACTCCACCTCTTGCAAAAATGGTTACAGCCTGATGTGCTGAGTCCCACGGCTATGCTGGATAGACTATTGGCTGGTATGTTCTGGAGGGCTCTGCCACCCCCATTCCAGCACTGGTTTGGCCAGGTGTCTCCTGGCAATGTTGGACCTGGTGGAGCGCTACGAAGCTACTAAGACTGTTACAGGGAGGGGGGCAGTCAACCCCTGTAAATCTCCATCCTAAACCCGGCGACTTGTACCAGCCAAACCTACCCGGGGTGTAACCTCTACGGACCTGGCTCCGATAGTCTGCTGGTGGTGTCAGGAGCCGGGTCATGTAAGAGCTGCTATGAGAGTGACTGAAACTTATGAGACAGGGGAAACCCTTGCAGAGTGGCCTGGCTCAGGGGGGAGACCAGAACCCTGGGAACCTGAGACCGAAGGGCCAGCGGTAGGGGTGACTGCCACTTTGGTGGAAGAGGGGGAGACATCCCTGCTAAGTGTGATGGTGGGAGACATGGAGGACTTGGCGCCAGGTCTTGAATTGGCAGACCTCAATGTCTCCGGGGATAATTTTGGAAACGCCGAACGTCGGAACCCAACCCTATCCCGCGCCTGGGAAATGTGTTAATAGTAGACGGTGAACCACAACAACATGGGGCAGAGTCAGTGTTTCCCCATTTTGTGGTTTATCAGGATATGTTGTATCAAGTAAACCAACTATGGGGTGAGCCTATTAAACAGTTGGTGGTTCCCAAGGCTTATCACAATCTTTTGTTACATCTAGCCCACCAACACGTTCTCGGGGGTGACATGGGGCTGTAGAAAACTCAGGATCATATTCTACAGCGGTTTTACTGGCCCAGCATATTCAAAGTGGAAGAGTTTTGTAAGTCTTGCCCGACCTGCCAGATAACTAGCCCCCAGCCACATTTCCGTAGTCCCCTAGTACCTATGCGGATTATCGAAGTACCGTTTGACCGAATAGCTATGTACCTTATAGGCCCAGTAACGAAGTCCGCCAGAGGGCATCAACACATCTTAGTCATTCTAGACTACGCCACTCGCCACTGCGAAATACCTCGGCCAAACTCATAGCTAAGAAATTAATGAAGATGTTTTCCTGAGTAGAACTACCTAAAGAGGATCTGACTGACCAAGGGACCCCTTTAATGTCCAAGGTGATGAGGGAAATCTGCAAGTTGCTGCACATAAAACAGCTACAGACGTCCATTTACCAGCCGCAAACGGACGGTCTGGTAGAAAGGTTTAACCAAACATTAAAAAAATATGTTGAAAAGGGTGGTGGCTAAAGATGGGAAGGACTGGGACCTCCTTCTGCCCTATCTCAAGTTCGCAGTGCGAGAGGTACCCCAGGCCTCTACTGGGTTCTCGCCCTTCGAACTGCTATATGGCAGACACCCTCGCGGTCTCTTGGACGTGGCCAAAGAGGCGTGGGAACAACAACCCACTCCACATAAAAGTATCATTGAGTACGTTACCCAGATGCAAGATTGAATAGAGACAGTGTTGCCTCTTGTTAGGGAGTATATGGAGGCAGCGCAGCGAGTCAAGAGTCGGGTATATAATCGGCAGGCTTGGGTACTGATCTTTAACCCGGTTGATCGGGTTTTGTTTCTGGTGCTGACCGTGGACAGTAAGTTTCTGGCTAGGTGGCAGGGGCGCTACGAGGTACTAGAGAAAATTGGAGATGTACACCAGCCAGGGTGGCGAAAGCCAGAGCAGGTTTACCATGTGAATTTACTCAAACCGTGGAAAGATAGGGAAACCTGTACAGAAGACAGCCCGCGGCTGGGTTTTCTAGGAGAAGAGGTACCGGCCCCTCTGTCTGATGCAAGAGAGGCAGCTGCCACAGTAAAAATTGCTGACAGCCTCTCCTCTCAACAGACTCAGGAGGCCAGGGAGTTCATTAGTCGGAACACGGATGTGTTCTCGGACCTCCCTGGACGCACTTCCATAATCCAGCATGACATTGTCACTGAGCCTCAGGCAAAAATCTGATAAAACCATACCGGGTAGACGAGGCTCGGCGACAGGCAATATCAGAGGAGGTGCAGCTAATGTTGCAGCTAGACGTCATTGAGGAGTCAAAAAGTGAGTGGGCCAGTACTATAGTATTGATACCCAAGCGATACCCACGGGATGCTGCGGTTTTATAACGACTTTCGAAAACTTAACGAGGTTTTCAAATTCGATGTGTATCCCATGCCCCGGGTGTAGGAGGTCATTGAGAGGTTAGGTCTGTTTTGGACCTCACGAAAGGGTACTGGCAGGTTCCCTTAATGGAGTCTGCCAAAGAGTAAACTGCCTTCATCGCGCCTGAGGGGCTGTATCAATATAAGGTCTTACCCTTTGGTCTGCATAATACCCCCGCCACTTTTCAGCGACTAATGGACATCGTGCTTCGTCCACATCATCGGTACGCTTCAGCTTACCTGGGCGATATTGTCATCCACAGTACCGACTGGGAAAGTCACCTACCCAAAGTGCAGGCTGTAGTGGACTCCCTTCGGAAAGCTGGCCTAACCACTAACCCAAAAAAATGTGCGATAGGGTTAGAAGAGACTAAGTACGTGGGGTTTGTCATTGGGCGTGGAGTCATCAAACCCCAAGTGAACAAAATAGAGGCGATACGGAATTGGTTCCGACCTGTCGCGACTAGGCAAATAAAGTAATTCCTGGGAATGATGGGCTATTACATGAGGTTTGTTCCCCACTTTGCTACTCTAGCCGCGCCCTTGACAGGACTGTTGAAGGGACACAAGTCAATGATGGTTCGCTGGGATGATCGGGCGGAGGAGGCTTTCTCCGCTTTGAAGTCGACCCTGTGCGGGTCCCCGGTTTTGGCGGGTCCCCGGTTGCGGGTCATCGGTTTATAGTACAGACCGATGCCTCCAAAGTAGGCTTCGGTACTATACTGTCTCAGGAAGTCAACAGGAGGAGCATCCCATTGTCTTCCTCAGCCGTAAGGTCACCCCAGCCGAGACTCGGGATAGTATAATGGAGAGAGAGTGCATGGCTATCAAGTGGGCACTTGAGTCTCTCCGCTATTATATATTGGGGAGAAAATTCCGCCTGGTGACTGACCACTCCCCTCTCAAGTGGATGAGCCAGGCCAAGGACAGAAATGCCCAGGTCACCCGATGGTTTCTCTCTCTACAAAACTTTAAGTTTTCGGTGGAACACAGGGCAGGCCGGTTACAGGGAAACGCGGATGCCCTGTACCGGGTACACTGTCTGGCGTGTGTTCACCCTCTTAGGGTTGAACAAAGGGGGGGGGGATGTGACACAGTGAGAGGTTTTGTCTGGGAAAACAGGTATTTTAAGTGCCGGTCCGGGTTTTGGCAGCACCTGGCTGTCCTTAAATAGGCAGCTGGGCTCAGAAGCTGTGTCTCTATGTTGGGATCTCGGAGCCTTGTGTCTGGATGAAGTCTTGCTACCTGTTTGGCATGAAAACAGGTTGGTGCTGCTATGGTCAAGGACTCTTTGAGGCAGAATTGCCGCATGGTGTGAATTACCACCAACACCGCAAAGGGACTTTTTGTTTGATTATGACTGCCTGCTTTGTCACTTGCCTAAAGTATGAATAAAACACTGAACTGTTTGATCCAAAGAACTTGTTGTTGACTCTATACTGCGTCCGCTAATCCTGTCTACCAGAGCGAAACCCCACAATAAATATATATATATACTGTGTATATATATATATATATATATATATAGAATAAATGAACTCCGCAGCACATCCGAGTAGTGAAGAAGTAAAAGAAGCTTTAATCACCAAGCATGCGACGTTTCAATCCTCTCAATGGGATTTTTCTCAAGCAGTGACATTGTGGGCAGTGCACAGTACATATTTAAACACATTGACATAATTAAACAATCAATGAGTAAATTACAAGCATTTAAAGTGATATATTAAAAAACTGACAACAACAGTGTTATCATTACAAAATAGCATTTCATGAAATTACATACAGTGTTACAGTGCAAACGATACCTGTATCAAATCCAACGTACAGTGTACAGACAAAATACTTTACTAACAATCATGATTAATTCAGGTGTATGCCATTATAATAACCAAAAATGTGCAGGTGTACCTCAGTAGAATGATGAGTTAGATCACAGGAGTGTGCGATGGAGTCAGAACACATGGGTCACGGCGTCTCAGACATACCAATGCGCATGTCGCAGGACCTTCCTGGGGATTCCGATCACATGATCACCCATTCTGGTCATTCGATGTAGTGCGCATGTCGCAGAACCTGTGAGCATGTGATCACAGCATGTGATCACTCTTCCGGTCATGTGTTCAGGTAAATCATCAGGTCATGTGATTCAGTGTGTCACATGATCGGAATAAACGAACTTAAAGATTCAAGTGTTCAGTGGTATTCAAAACACATAGGAAAGCATGATTCCACAGCTATATTTCCAAAAATCATTATAGGGGACATATATATAACACCTAAAGTAAGCTATAAATATGCAAAGTATAAAGAAATATGTCATCTTACAAATATAAGAATATGTATGCAGGCATAAGCAGTAGCGGAGTACATATGGCAGTGTGGGCACCCGGTATAGGATCATTGCCAACCCAGGCGCATCGAATCACATGGACAGTACCATTTATGAGTCACCCATCAATTTTGGGAGAAAAAATAACTGTATACAACTGGAAGTACCATTGTTGTGTACAGGAAAGCTATATGTACTGTGCGGAAGTACCGCCGCTTTCCTTGCTATATAAGGACTTAGTTTATTAGTTGTTGAGTAGGCTGAAGCTTAGAATCTGGTTTTCAACACGTCCAACTAGGACAAACACATGTATTAATACTGAATTGAAACTGAGTGATTACAATTTATTTAACAAAAGTGATTTCATTCCACCGGCGTCTTCTCCTGCAATTGATTTATTTGTTGATGCGGTAATGAAAGATGTCAATATGCTTAAGTTGAATGAAAAGAAAAGGTTTTTGCACCCCAACATCACACAAACTGAGTGGCGAGCTGTTGATGAGTTAGTCCATGACCACAGTCTCACCATTAAGCCTGCTGACAAGGGCGGTGCGATTGTGGTCATGGACACTCATCAATATATCGCAGAGGCCAACCGACAGTTGGAGGATTGCGAGGTGTACCAAAAACTACACACTGATCCCAAATGGGACATAGAAAGGAGGATTCAGAGCTTGCTACTGGAAGCCAGCACAGCTGGCATCATTGATGATAAGCTCAGAACCTTCCTTTCTGTCTCACATCCCATCACACCCCTCTTGTACCTATTGCCCAAGATACATAAATGTCTCAAAACCCCTCCGGGTAGACCAATCGTGTCTGGTCGCGGTTCCCTGTTGTCCAATATTTCTATTTTTTTGGATAGAATATTGAGACAATATGCACTGTCAGCCCAGTCCTATATCCAAGACACTTCAGATTTTTTGAATAAGTTGGCTGAGGTTTCTTTGACATCTGATGTGATTCTAGCATCGCTAGATATCACTAGCCTATACACCTCAATCAGGCACTCCTTTGGGATTAAGGTAGTTACCAAGGCTTTATCTCAGTCCGCTTTTTCAACTGAATGCCAAGACTTTTTAATACAACTTCTACATTTGGTGCTGACGTGCAATTATTTTTTATTTGGGGATCATTTCTATCTCCAGAGGAAGGGGACCGCCATGGGGTCCAATGTGGCCCCTACTTACGCCAACATGGCGGTCTCCTTCCTCGAGGAGACATACATCTATGTATCGCCCCACTTCCGACATGTTCTGAAGTGGTGGCGATACATAGATGACATTTTTTTGATTTGGACAGGGTCAGAGGAGGCTCTTATGGAGTTTTTTCAATTTCTGAATACTATTGATTCTGACATCAAATTTACGTTGGAACACTCATGTGAACAACTTCATTTTTTGGACACTGTTGTGACCTTACATGATCGGGTGCTATCGACGGGCTTATACTCTAAGCCCACCGATCGCAACACATTATTGAGATACAACAGTGCACATCCCAGGGCCATGGTCAAATCCCTTCCTTTGAGTCAGTTTTACCGCGCCAAACGCATAGTCAGTAATAATAATGAATTATCTGACACTCTTAAATGCATGACACAATCCTTCATAGATAGGGACTATCCTGTATCGTTACTTAAACAACATCTCAACTCTATACAATACAAAACACGTACAGAGCTTCTTACCAAGAAAAATAAAAATAGTGACAAACAAAGCAAGAGAATTCCTCTGGTAACTACTTACACAGAAGACAGTACACACATTCGGCAAATTATCCTGAAACACTGGCCAGTTTTGAAAAGTGGTCATGAGGGGATTGAGGAATTTCATCTCCCTCCCCTCATGTCGTACAAAAGAACTAGGAACCTTAAAGACAGATTGATCCTTACTGACATAGGTACACAAAAGGAGTTGGGCCAAACCTTTCTGCGTAGTCCCAAATTGGGTAGCTTTCCATGCTTAAATTGTATTAATTGTCGATACATGCAAAAAGGCAGCTTTTTTCTGCATCCACGTACGCAAAAGAAGCATTACATCAAGCACTTTTTGACATGTGAATCCTCTTTTGTTATATATATCCTTTGGTGTCCATGTCAGTTATTATACATTGGGGAAACTTCACTGGATTTTAAAAGTAGAATCAATCAACATCGATATACCATCCGTAAAAAACGGATGGACCTTCCAGTCCCGAAGCATTTTACTGACATGGACCACAAGGAGCGGGACCTTAAATGTATGCTGGTCGACCATATCCCTACACCACGGAGGGGGGGGAACAGACTTGCCCTTCTCAAAAAATGTGAGATGAGATGGATTGCTAAACTAAATACTTTAAGACCACAGGGATTAAATGTTGATTATAAGCCCTGGTTATTGTCCTAGGTGATTGTGCTCTTGACTCTGCTCTCCTGCTCTTATGTTGAGTTTTAAGTGGTTGTGCCCCTTGTTTATACAACAAGGTGTTCTTATATATTGTTTTTATTACCCTCAGGATTATGGTGAATATTGTGTGTATCCACAATAAAGGGTGAGCGCTGGAAGATTCATCCATTGGATCATGATGGGACCTATATATATACACCGCTTACTTTATTGCCATATACAATTTTATTTGTATTTTCCTTAGAAAGAAATGCCTTTATAACAAGATAGGTGGGATCATGTTTCTGTGCACAGCGGGTTATACTGTCATGTCTTATGCATCGCATGACATATGATTGTTCACCGCACTGATGCACGGATATATTGTTTTCCTAGACATTTTTTTCCCTTTTTTGAATTGTATGCGGGCATTTGATTATACACAGGTGGTGTTGGATTACCTGAGATGGTTTAGTTGCTATACCCATGTGCTCGGATTTACATTTGGACAGGCCTTTTGAGCCATCAGTATCGAGGAGAAGATTGACATATTTTATGGATATATATTAATGTGCCCCCGGAATCTAGAGGATGATCCCGGGTCTGCCATGTTGGATTTCCAGGGATGGTATCCAACGGACAGGGGGGACTAGTCAGGTTGGGACTTTGTGATAACCACATAAGTCGCATATACTGAATTCCTCGTTTAGACTAGGGGGCTACTCAACAACTAATAAACTAAGTCCTTATATAGCAAGGAAAGCGGCGGTACTTCCGCACAGTACATATAGCTTTCCTGTACACAACAATGGTACTTCCAGTTGTATACAGTTATTTTTTCTCCCAAAATTGATGGGTGACTCATAAATGGTACTGTCCATGTGATTCGATGCGCCTGGGTTGGCAATGATCCTATACCGGGTGCCCACACTGCCATATGTACTCCGCTACTGCTTATGCCTGCATACATATTCTTATATTTGTAAGATGACATATTTCTTTATACTTTGCATATTTATAGCTTACTTTAGGTGTTATATATATGTCCCCTATAATGATTTTTGGAAATATAGCTGTGGAATCATGCTTTCCTATGTGTTTTGAATACCACTGAACACTTGAATCTTTAAGTTCGTTTATTCCGATCATGTGACACACTGAATCACATGACCTGATGATTTACCTGAACACATGACCGGAAGAGTGATCACATGCTGTGATCACATGCTCACAGGTTCTGCGACATGCGCACTACATCGAATGACCAGAATGGGTGATCATGTGATCGGAATCCCCAGGAAGGTCCTGCGACATGCGCATTGGTATGTCTGAGACGCCGTGACCCATGTGTTCTGACTCCATCGCACACTCCTGTGATCTAACTCATCATTCTACTGAGGTACACCTGCACATTTTTGGTTATTATAATGGCATACACCTGAATTAATCATGATTGTTAGTAAAGTATTTTGTCTGTACACTGTACGTTGGATTTGATACAGGTATCGTTTGCACTGTAACACTGTATGTAATTTCATGAAATGCTATTTTGTAATGATAACACTGTTGTTGTCAGTTTTTTAATATATCACTTTAAATGCTTGTAATTTACTCATTGATTGTTTAATTATGTCAATGTGTTTAAATATGTACTGTGCACTGCCCACAATGTCACTGCTTGAGAAAAATCCCATTGAGAGGATTGAAACGTCGCATGCTTGGTGATTAAAGCTTCTTTTACTTCTTCACTACTCGGATGTGCTGCGGAGTTCATTTATTCTATATTGTTTGGAGGTGGATCGCCGACTCAGCCGCTGGCACTCCGTCTGTACCTTTCAGACAGTGGTGCTGCCCACATTCCTTGGTCTATATATATATATATATTGTGGGGTTTTGCTCTGGTAGATAGGGTAAGCGGGCGCAGTACAGAGGCAAAATACAAGTTCTTAACTCAAAACTTCAGTGTTTATTCACACTTGAGGCAATTGCACAAAACAGCACGTAACTTTGCAGTTTTGGTGTTAATTCACACACAATGGAAAGTTCATAAAACACCAGTCGCCTTACTGGCAGTTTTGCCTCCAGTAGTCCACAGCAGGCTTTAGGGGGCCTGTTTCCCCAGCATGCCGCTCTCAGCCCTCCAGCATGGCACAAAGCGTCAGATTCCAAAAACAGACATCTCTGCTGAGCCCAGCAGCCTATTTAAGGACAGCCAGGTGCTGCCAAAACCCAGACCGGCACCTAAACTCCGGTCCGGTATTTGACCTCACATGTCTCGCTTCAGAAAATGGCATTGATCATGTGGAGGAAGTTAATATACAAGGCACTTCCTAATGTATTGTGATTGTCTATATTGCCTCCTTTGTTGGCTGGATTCCTTTTTCCATCACATTTTACACTGTACAGGACAATAGACTGTGATACAGTGTGGTCAGACCAATGGAGTTGCAGTCTTTCTAGGAAAGGTGGCCATCATACGGACCATATTTTTCTAGACTGAACACATTCGTGAGAAAGTGGCCTAACATAAGATGAAAAAAGCCACAGGTTCAAAGCCAACC
Source organism: Bufo bufo (assembly GCF_905171765.1). NCBI lineage: Eukaryota > Metazoa > Chordata > Amphibia > Anura > Bufonidae > Bufo > Bufo bufo. The sequence continues at coordinate 115,694,879 of NC_053398.1, read as the reverse complement.
TCTCGCAATCAATTATATAACATTAATTACAACATTATTTGTGAGACAAGGAAGGTAACTAGTTGAGCGAATCCATCTAGAAATAATTTAATTTGTCTCAAATTTCCCAAAAATATGGATACCAGATGAATCCAAATCTTTTGTGATTTGATTCAGACATATCTCTCAAAATGGTGGCCAAGATTTTACAGGTCAGAAGACAGAAGAAGGTATACGCAACCAAAAAAAGAAACTTTTTAGACCATGTTCTAATTTAATAACAAAATCCAATGAGTTATTAAATAGGCTGTTTGTTACCACCAGCTACCATCAATTTACCCATAATCATGTAGATCTCTAACGACATCTGAGCTAGTTCCCGATGCACCCACACACGTAATCTCCAATCCTCACAAGACCTCCTTCTCTCCTTTCCTCTTATTACCTCTTCCCACAATCGGATTTCTCCCGTGCATCCCCCACACTCTGGAACTCTCTACCCCAACATATCAGACTCTCACCTACATTGGAATCCTTCAAAAGAAACCTGAAAACTCACCTCTTCAGACAAGCCTTCAACCAATCACCTTGCTGCTAGACTGCCAAGACCAGCTTTATCCTCACCTACTGTGTCCTTCCTCCATACCTTGTAGATTGTAAGCCCTCACGGAAAGGGCCCTCTCTCCTTCTGTACCAGTTTGTAACTCGTCTTGTTCATGCTTAGTGCAATTGTTTTGAATTATGTATGTGCCCCCCTTATCATATGTACAGCGCCATGGAATAATAATAATAATAATAATAATTATAATGCTGTCTTGGTGTTAAAGAGCTTGAAAAATGGTTGTATACCTCATAGTGTTATACATGACTTTTCAGGGAAATTAGGACACTCCAGGTGGAGTTTTTTTGTACCCAAATTGAATCTCGCGACCGATTCCTTACAATTGAACACCAATGGAATTTCAAGTTATTCTCTGAACTCTAAATGTAATAAAGTTGATTAAAAGTCGGAGGGGGGGGGGGGGTTCTACCAAGTTTCTGTGATTTTCTTTCATTTTTAATGAATTTGTTATTTAATATTTTAGCCATTAGCAAAAAAATATATATTTGCTAAACTATATTTGTGTATTCACTAAGCTAGAAAATGTAACGGCTTGCTGAAACCGTGAGCCTACAAGTAGTTATGCAAATCAGGCCCTGGTGAGTGGTGACAACTACGTGTGTCGCTATAGTTTGAATATTAATACCTAGAGAGGTATGGATTCACTTTCACAGGCAATTTCACACACGTTAACATCCGCCTATGGAGTGTTTCCCTGCAGTGTGCTCGCTGGGAGCTAAACAGCGTTCACACTTGTCAAAATAGTCGCTTATTGATCTCCATGACAAGCGCTGTTACACTGAAGACAATCTGTGCACTTTCCCATTGACGGAACAGATGGTTCCTGTAAAGCAACCAAGGGCTTAAAGGGAATGTTCCATGCGTTTCAGTCACATATATATATACATATATACATAATATATGTATATATTTACGCTCTAGTTCCCTTCATTATATACACATTTGCAGAAGAGAAACAATGAGGAAGATTTATCAAGACTGGTGTTTTATCCCCTGTGCTGCCGGAGATTGCTCCTAAATTAGGTGCTTCCTCCAGCAGTCAGTGCGCCTAAACAGAAATCCATCACAGCTAAGCTGCCATAGAGATCTGGCTTCATTTGCGCCAGAAAACTGGTGTAAACGAAGATGAATTTGTCTTGGCTGTTGGTCACTCCCCTTTTCAATTGCCATGACCCCTTTTAGAAAAGTGGAGAGGGCGGCATAAAGGAGGCACTTGCAACTTTTTTTTCTTTCAAAAAGTCACATTTAAAAAGTCACACACTCACTTTTCTGGCTCAAGGGAGATGATAAATGATTTGTGTGCGCCATTTATGCTGCGAATGGTAGTGGGGTGATAGAGAAAGGTCATTGTAGACTATTATGGTCTCCAGGATATGATTGCAGCTTCTCGCACAGATACCAGGAGACATGACTTCAGAGCCTTAGGGCCCTTTTACACTGGCTAATGATTAGTCATGTTGACAAACCGGGAAACGCTTGCTTGTTATCTGAAGGAATATTGTATGTGGACATACTAATGCTTGCTGGTCAACAGGAGATTAAACAGGAGGTGTGCAGCTAATAGAAAGTAAATTGTATGGGGGATGAATGATCGTAGTAGCGATTGTTTGTCCCCAATCCAGCTTCCACTGGCTCTTTAAACGAAAGCCAATAGACTTGTTAAATAAGTTTTGATCTTGTAATAAACAGCACCAGCCCAGCTCACCTGAAGGCACTTGGAAGCATGGAATGGCCTGGATCAGACTAAGGTCTCATGCACACAACCGCGACTTGTTTTCTGGTCTGCAAATTGCGGATCCACAAAGCACAGATGCTTGTCACGTGCGTTATGCAATTTGCGCAACGTAACGGTCGGCCCATGATAGAAATGCCTATTCTTGTCCGCAAAACGAACAAGAATAGGACATGTTCTATTTTTTTGCGTGGCTACGTAACCGAGCAATGGATGCAGACAGCATTGTGTTTTAGCTCCTGCTTGTGCAGTCCTCTCGCCTGGAACTTGCTCTCTGGTTTGTTCCTTCTCCTTGCAGTTTACCCTGCTACCCCTGGACACCTGCCGACCGCTCTCTGGGTTTCCCCCTGACCTCTCGTCTGGATCCCTGCCTTCATCTGCATTCCTGCTACCTCCTGTTCAAGACTCCGGTGCTTCCTGTGTTCAGGCCTTGTCCCTGCCATTGGATTCCAGCAGTATTTCACTAGTATCGTGACAGCTCATCTCTACATATTCAATTGCATCACTGTACTCAGGACAGCAATACAGTTGAATGCTGCGATGGGGAACGGGACTGATGTCTCCCTGGCCCACCGCTTACTCCAAAAGGCTTTAGTCCTAGTTCCTGTAGCCTATCAGAGGCTGGTGTCATCATTATCGTGCTCACTGAGCCAGGGTGCATAGAGCTCAGGACAGAACTTGAAGAAGTCCGTCTCTTGGACTGTATTGCTGACAGCAGAATGGAGGTATTTCAGTTTATTATTTTTATTTGGCCGCATGGTGTTCGACCACAATGGGGTGGGAGTCATTATTTTGTAATTGGAGAAAGCACTATCCTGACAATGCAACTGTAAAAAGGAGCATTTTTGTACTGGCACACATATAAAGGGGTCACTATGGGGACATTTGTTATACTGGAGTACTAAAAGGGGGTAGTTTATTTGTACTGACACATGTAATAAGGCACCTATACACGTGAGAGGGTATTTTTGTACTGTCACACATTATAAGGGAGCATTTTTATACTGGCACACATTGCAAGGGGGGATTATTTTACCGGCAAACCTTATAAGGTTTTCATTTTTTGTACTGGCATACATTATAGGGGGAAAAGTAGTTGTTAAAGTCTGCAGAGACAAGAGAAGGCTGAAAGAAATAATCATGGTGGTCTGGTCTGAATGGAAAAGATAAACAAAGAGGACATCGACATCAGAGGAGACCTCACTGGATGTAAGAGATGCAACGCCGTATTACCCTGTATGTTTTGTAGCTCTGTATGTAATGTTTTCCAAGTATGTCTTTAACAGTAGGGCTAGAGGGAAGGGGTTAGGTTAAGAAATTGGCATTAAGGGGGGAGGGGGGGCGCCATTTCAGTTTCCGCCTCAGGCAGCAGAAAGGCTAGGTGCACCCATGTGTACAGGACCATTGTTTGGGTCCGCATCCGAGCCCCATTTTTTGCAGCTCCATTCACTTCATTTCGGCTGCAAAAGATGGGGACAACACTCCATTCTGCAGCCCCGCAAAAAAAAATCATATTCTATGTTCTATCATAGGGTGGACTACAAAACAAGGTACGGTCGTATGCATGAGGCTTTATTTAGACATTCTGAAGTACAGTAAAGCCGTCATTAAAGAAGACCTGTCACCACTACTGGCTTGGCTGTTCTTGTAAAAATTGCCCATGAAATGACAACTCTGGGGTACCCTTTAAAATTTTTCATTGTGCCATTCCTCTACTATTCCCAGCAGAAGTTTGAATACTTTGATAACTGGGTGTTACCATTTGGTGGGGGGGGGGGGGGGGGGAAGGTTGTCCAGTTATATCCTGACACTGTCCAAATAAATCCCGCAGTGGTAGACTGTGCAGGGACGCACCCCTTAGACAAGGTGAATGGCAGCAAGCAGTTGTCAATGTATTCATAAGTTGAAGTAGGAATAAAATAGGAACGAAACAACATACGGCTATATGAAAAGATGCTCCAGAACTGCTATTACATGGGGAATGCGAGTACAGACATGTCACAAGAGGTTACAGAAAATGTTTAAATCCTACAGCCGCCAATGATAATGAGGTCCCAGTCTGCACAGTAAAGCTGACGAGTGAGCTATGGGAAAACAGCAGGTTATTGTGACCATTCTAGTGGCTAGAGAACAGGAGACGCATGTAAGATGATCTAATCAAAGGCAGGAACCAGCTTTATTCTATGCTAATTAAAAACAGCCATGGACAGGTAGAAGAAGTACATGGCCAAGACAGAGGCAATCACCACAGCGGCGCGTTCAAAGTTAGTAAGCTCCTAATAAAGCGAAATAAGTTAGCAGGTGCACATCTGCTGTGACTGCAAAGCAAAAGCAAGCTAACACAAGTATACGGCTTGCTCTACGGGAGCTAGGATTCAATATTTGTATCATCTTATGTTGCGTTAATGCTATCTTTAATATGATTATCAATTTGAGGTTCCTGGCGCACATTTTGATTAACTAGGCCTCATGCACATGACCATATCTGATTTGCTGTCCCGCAAGCCACGGATCTGAAAATTACGGATATCTACCTTGTGCTACCTGCATTGTTCTCAGTTCCATTAATAGAAATAGCTGTTCTTTTCGCAAAACGGACCAGAATAGGACATTTTCTATAATTTGCTTGATGCACATATAGATGCTGTCATTTATATTTTTTTTTGGGGGGGGGGGCCTATAGAAATGAATAGTGATGAGTGGCAGGGGCAATATTCGAATTTGCAATATTTCGTGAATATTTGGGCAAATATTCGCCATATATTCGCGAATTCGCAAATTCGTGATCTCCAGGCATTATTTTCTTGATTGCCAAAGTTCGCATAGAATTCGCATAAACATTTTCGCATAAAAATTTGCATGAACTGGTATTTTTTTAAAAATCGAATATTCGCGATTACGAATATATTTTGGGATATTCTAAATATTCGCGATTCGCTTCGTTTAATTAAAAATCGATCTTTTAAAATATGCAAATGACTTCACTACAAGCAAGTAGGGCGTCTACTTGCTGGTAGCCGCCGCATCCTCCTTTTTAAAAAAACGCCCCCTCCTCCAGTTGATTGACAGGGCCAGCGAGTGCTCTCCTCCTCCGGCTGGCCCTGTCAGCATTTCAAATCCCGCGCCTGCGCCTTACGTGTCTTCATTCGGCGCAGGCGCTCTGAGAGAAGGACGCTTGCTTCCTCAGCACTTCCTCAGTGCGCCTGCGCCGATGACGTCTTCTCTTTCGGGTTTAGAGGTGACGTCATAGTTTTTTTAAAAGGAGGATGCGGCGGCTACCAGCAAGTAGACACCCTACTTGCTGGCAGTGAAGTCATTTGCATATTTTAAAAGATCGAAGCCACAGAACAAGGTAAGAGCCCCATATAGGGAATAGTCGTCCAATAAAGATTTTAATATGCCCAAAAATGAAAAATTAGTTTTGGGGGGTGACAGAAGCCCTTTCACATTAAACATCCCTTGACATTTACATCTACATCTGGATGTCCTCTTCAAGAGAGAGAGAAATAAATTATTTCACTGAAAAAAGCCTGCAGGAACCAAGTGCATTGCCGCTGCACTGTTATTGTACCTGACAGGAAGGGGTTAACAATCGGTCATAGAGCTCGGCTGTGTCAGAGATAATTGTGTGTGTCTGGGGGGGGGGGGGGGGTCATCCTCCCACTGCAGAGTATATTCAAGAGAGATGATATATAGAAGTGCCTTGCAGAGCCTAGAGGTCAGACACTGCACTGGAGGTCAGCATACAGAGAGGCTGGAGACAAAATAGCTGTGCAGAGGAAGTCTCAGTGAAACCTGTGGGTTAGCTAGCAAGTGGAGGTCAGTGACACTTACCGATTTGGTGCACCACCTCAGGGCTTAGTTAGGACAGAGGAAGCAGCTGAATACCTACAGCAGAGAAGAGTGGCTGGAACAGGAGCAGGCACCTTGCACTTTCTAGTCTCTGCACTCTGGAACATCACTTGACCTGATCAGGAGGAACAGCCTAGCCAGTCTGTTGCAAGTAGAGAAACATATGAGTGAAAGGAGTTCCCTGGGAATATCATACTGATGGTCTATTCTCAGGATAGGTCATCAGTATGAGATCAGCGAGGTGTCCAACTCCCAGCACCCCTGATGATCATCTGTTTGAGGAAGCCGTGCCACTCACCAGAGCTGAGGTGAGCACCGCAGCCTCCTCGCAGCTCATCACACACAGGGTTGTCTATTGGATAGTGGCGGTGCTTGGTATTGCAGCTCAGCCACATCCACTTGAATGGGGCAGAACTGTCCCTAGGTCATGTGACTGGTGACTGTGACGTCACTGACGTGGCAAGAGGCCTAAATGCTCACAGAGCACCACAGCCTCTTCATACAGCTGATCAGTGGGAGTGCCAGGAGTCGGATCCCCGTCAATCTTTGCAGAGTGTGCAGAAGCACTCACGTGAGGACGCAGATACTATTGAATACAGTGTTGAAGCAGCCATTAGCTCCCTGCACTACCATTCCCTGGCTTGCGCCTTCCCCACTGGGCAGGTGTGATGCAGTGATGTCATTGTGTCTACAGAACTGAGCAGGAGATGGGTGACTATGTGCTCCATTCATTGGGGGAGCAGAGCAAAACGGACAAGAATAGGACATGTTCTTCACTATTTAGAAGGGGAACTTAGGGGGCAACACTATTGTAACAGGATACTAAGGCAGCAACTCCATTGTAAGGGGGCAGCACCACTGTAATGAGGTATTAAGGGGGCAGCACCATTGTGATGGTGCACTAAGGGGGCAGCACCATTGTAAGGGTGTACTAAGGGGGCAGCACCATTGTTAAGGGGGCAGCATTAAGGGGTCATAACTGCTGTGTGTGAGCACTTACTGTGAGGGCACACTTAAAGGGCATCTGACAGAGGCAGAGGCATGTTAGTTTAAAACAATTTGCCTCCACATGTGCCTCTGATCTTGTCAAAGGCTTGAGAAAGGCTCTATGGATGAGCCGAAACGTCGCTACTGAACTATTCCACATGGGTAAATAAACTTTTCATATTTTTATAGTTTTGGAGTGCTGTCCGATTTTCTTCATTATTTTTTGGGGGTAATTAGCCTATACCCTGGGACATAGCACCCATCCATTTCACTTACAGTTAGTGCTGCCAATTTTTCTATCTGTATATATATATAAACTATAATCCTGCCTGCGATGATAATGAGATGACTGCTGACAGTGGTCAGTGTAAAAATAATAATATTTTAGGACATTCTAATATAGATGTAGACACTGAAAAAATAAAAGCACCATTAAAAATTTTTAAAAAAAATATTGTTAACAGAATATTTGATTGGGACAATAAACCATTTTCAGATTAGGCATTTCCAGCGCTGTACATTGTATAGTTGTGCTTGGTATTGCAGCTGAATGGGACTGAGCTGTGCCTGGGTCATGTGACTGATGGACGTGACTAGTGTTGAGCGTTATGTATTCCGCTACCACAGACCATAACGGAATTTAGAATCCATAACGCGATTCTTCGATAACCCGAACCGGAGCTTTAGACGCCAAACTTAAAACACAAGTTCGCTCAACACTAGACGTGACATCACAGGCCTAGGATGAGACCATGGTGCTGAGCTGAGTGCCGAGGCCTCTTCAAACAGTTGATTGGTGGGGATGCCAGGAGTCTGACCCCCCCAATAATCAGATATTAATGATCTATCCTGAGGATAGGCCATCAGTATCAAAATCCTGGACAATCCCTTTAAATGTCAATTGCAGCTCTGTTTCCTCTCTGTTCCAGTAGAGAAGAAGCAGTGACGTTTCATATGAATAAATGGCCATAGGGGATCCCGGTCTAGTGATTTGGCTATGGTTTGTTAAACCCCACTAGTTCAAGCAATGACAATTAAAGTGGACTTTTCCCTTTATTATAAACAGGGCTATTGTATTCTTTCTTCTCCAATAAAAATATAGATATCTCCTATATCCGGTCAAGTATCCAATTTAACTTCAAACAACATTTCATGAGAAACAGCGCGGCAGAACCAGCAAAAAGTGTGTAATGAAAGAAATCAGACTCATATTTGTTTCCTGCTATATTATCCCTTCTGTGATTGCCTCAATGTGTGCTCCATACTTCCATGCTGACATACTGGTTCTCTTACAGATGTCTGGGGAAGCGTCAAAGTAACTAATATACTGGTAACGGCACTGTAATACGCTGCATCTAAAACTGTGTCTTTTTCCAGAACATTTCACCACCGAAAACCATTCACAGCCAATACTGTATTGTATTCTAATGCTGACTCTTCAAGTACAGTAACCATTTAGATAAAGTCCACATCAGTCAATATGATAAGGGTGTTTACTGGTTTTCAATTGGAACTGGAATATTATACAATGACAGTATATACAGTGACATGACATACAGTATATACATGTAGGAAATGGACAGAGCAACTGTCGAACCTGGTCTGATCTATTTATCTATCTCATATGTATCTATCTATCTATCTATCTATCTATCTATCTATCTATCTATGGACTAGGGCCCTGGAAAAAAAAAATAAGTTGCCCTAATGTTGTAGGTGGGTTCAAATTGACAGAAGGTTGGGCCAATACAAGTTGGCAGGGTCAGTAATACCATAGTGCAGCACAGAATACCATCTCACAGAACCAAATACCACAATGTCCCTCTGTGGTGGCCATAAATAGCTGCCACGCTCTTTCCTCCTCCTCCAATATGGATATGATATTTCCTCCTCCTGTCTCTAATATGGATATGAAGCAGGGAGCTTAGCAGTTGAGATGTGGGCCACACCACCAAGCCAGCCCTGCGTTCAGAATGCTGCCTCGACTCCCTCTAATAATGACCCCTAGAGATCCCCTAGTTGTACCATATGTACCCAGCCGGGAGCAGTGAGGAGGACTCAAGCAGCCCTATGGGCATTAGCCCACCAGGAAAATTTCCTGTAGGGTCTATGGCCAGTCCGCCCCTGTATTATTGGGACATCGACACAATTCTAGCATTTTTGGCCCTATACACCACCACAATGGATTTGAAATGAAACAAACAAGATGTGCTTTAACTGCAGACTGTCAGCTTTAATTTGAGGGTATTTACATCCAAATCAGGTGAACGGTGCAGGAATTACAACAGTTTGCATATGTGCCTCCCACTTGTTAATGGGCCAAAAGTAATCGGACAATTGGCTTCTCAGCTGTTCCATGGCCAGGTGTGTGTTATTTCCTCATTATCCCAATTACAATGAGCAGATAAAAGGTCCAGAGTTCATTTCAAGTGTGCTATTTCCATTTGGAATCTGTTGCTGTCAACTCTCAAGATAAGATCCAAAGAGCTGTCACTATCAGTGAAGCAAGCCATCATTTGGCTGAAAAAAACAAAACAAACCCATCAGAGAGATAGCAAAAACATTAGGCGTGGCCAAAACAACTGTTTGGAACATTCTTAAAAAGAAGGAACGCACCGGTGAGCTCAGCAACACCAAAAGACCCGGAAGACCACGGAAAACAACTGTGGTGGATGACCGAAAAATTCTTTCCCTGGTGAAGAAAACACCCTTCACAATAGTTGGTCAGATCAATAACACTCTCCAGGAGGTATGGTAGGTGTATGTGTGTCAAAGTCAACAATCAAGAGAAGACTTCACCAGAGTGAATACAGGGGGTTCACCGCTAGATGTAAACCATTGGTGAGCCTCAAAAACAGGAAGGCCAGATTAGAGTTTGCCAAACGACATCTAAAAAAGCCTTCACAGTTCTTGGAACAACATCCTATGGACAGATGAGACCAAGATCAACTTGTACCAGAGTGATGGGAAGAGAAAAGTATGGAGAAGGAAAGGAACTGGTCATGATCCTAAGCATACCACCTCATCAGTGAAACATGGTGGTGGTAGTGTCATGGCGTGGGCATGTATGGATGAATCCTGAAGTGTTTCAGGCAATATTATCTGCTCATATTCAGCCAAATGCTTCTGAACTCAGGACGGCGCTTCACAGTGCAGATGGACAATGACCCAAAGCATACTGCAAAAGCAACCAAAGAGTTTTTTAAGAGAAAGAAGTGGAATGTTATGCAATGGCCAAGTCAATCACCTGACCTGAATCCGATTGAGCATGCATTTCACTTGCTGAAGACAAAACTGAAGGGAAAATGCCCCAAGAACAAGCAGGAACTGAAGACAGTTGCAGTAGAGGCCTGGCAGAGCATCACCAGGGATGAAACCCAGCGTCTGGTGATGTCTATGCGTTCCAGACTTCAGGCTGTAATTGACTGCAAAGGATTTGCAACCAAGTATTAAAAAGTGAAAGTTTGATTTATGATTATTATTCTGTCCCATTACTTTTGGTCCCTTAACAAGTGGGAGGCACATATGCAAACTGTTGTAATTCCTACACCGTTCACCTGATTTGGATGTAAATACCCTCAAATTAAAGCTGACAGTCTGCAGTTAAAGCACATCTTGTTTGTTTCATTTCAAATCCATTGTGGTGGTGTATAGAGCCAAAAATGTTAGAATTGTGTAGATGTCCCAATATTTATGGACCTTACTGTATCTATCCAGGGTTGGACTGGGGACTTTAAGTGATAATGACCCCTATAGATCCCCCATTATCTGTCTCACAAACTATTGTGAACCCAGATCTTGATGAAGTATTGCATGCCTCTTAGATGCTTGTCTTTCTGCAGGAAACTATTGTAAACCAGGACTTGATGCTTCTGCCATGGCACAGATTCATTCTCCTGTTCAGATCAGGAAAGGGAATTTACAAATGAACTATGGAAAGTAAGTGTTATGCAAACAAGGGATATATTGGTTTACTAGAGAGACTGTAACTAGTGTTTGGGGAATCATGGTTTCTGATGCCTTGTTGTGTCTAGCACTGTTGGCATTGTTATGGGAGAACTAGAGGATTTGTGGAGTACCCCAGACCCGGGAGTATCTGCAATTGTTGTGTTTTATAGTTATTGAATTATGTGTATTGTATATTGTTATGCTGTTCTTATGTTTTGCCTGTTTATTCCAGCAAGAGAAGGAATGGCTGGCAATGGTTGACAGGAGCAGGGCTAACCACCCTGTCCCTCCCCTTTTGGCAGGAAGGGGAGTTCTTGAGTAGACACAGAAGGGAGTGGAAGCATATGTCGTCAGAGCTCCTACTCCAAGGAACCCTGCCAAATTCTGTGAGATCATCAATCCAGAGAGATCTTCAGAATCCAGAACTCTGCTTCCAGAAAGCATCAGTGTGTCAAGACAGCAGAGTTATCAGCGAAATTACAGCTTTACAGACCCCGCTGCAAGGTGAGGGACACCCATCTGAGGCAGGCGCAGCACTATGAAGTGCCTTTTGCGCTGTGGCATTAGAAGAATTTTAATATCTCTGACCTTTTATTCTAACCAGACTGTCTATTACTTTGTAATTCCTCTAGCGCCATTCTATGGAAACAGTAGGTTTAAAGAGCACACCAAGTGCTTGAAATAACTTCTTTATTAACTTCAACTTTTATTCATATATAACACTGGCGCCTCCGCAGCAGATAGTCCATGTATAAAACACGTGTTGAATAAAGTATCATAAAATAGCGGCATGCATCAGATGGTGGTCCAACTATTCAATCTTGTCATTCAACATAAAATGGTGGATATATTTCTCTCTTCAGTATCTGTACTCTCACTTTAAGTTATTTAAGCACTTTATGATCTCTCTGAGAGGTATATCTGAGGTCTAACTAATAGTTCTACTTTCTGAATTTGGTCACATTTTGCAGTATGCAGTTAGCAGTAACTATTTGCAGATTGGTTGAGTATGATCTGGTATGGTTGTATGCAATTTGGATTGCAATATGGAATTTGAATTTGGATTGTGAACTTTGTAGTTTGCAATTGGTGGAACTGTAAGTAAACACACATATAACTGGTTCAGTATACAGTTCTAATCACTATATTAACAGTAGGAACATTATATAACTGTTTTAAATACCTATTTTGGACTCTTGCTTCCAAAAAACATAGTGAAGTGTGTGTCTGTTCAGCTCCTCTCCCTAGTGAATAATGATTCCTGCAGCTCCGCTCCTGCTAGGGAATTTCCCACACAGGCTGTGTGTGAGGCTGGCTGTGATTGGTCTAGACTCCTGCCCAGCAAAAACAGTTTAACTCTATGCTTTCTGTTGTTTCTGCTGTGTTATTGAGCTTACCTCACATCCATATAATGAATCTTCAAGGCATATTATCTTTTATGCTTCTGTGAACACAATTTATATAACAGTTATATGACATTCAAACATGAAGTCACTGTAAATAACTCTGCTTTTGTCTTTAACACACAAACATAGGAACTGTATTAAGGTTATTGGCAGGTCTAGCTGTATACAAATATAAGCTGTATTAGCAACCTAGGACAGGTCTTAGCTGGCCAGCTACACCATCACCTAAACCATTGCTAGGCCAGACTAACATCAAGTCTGTGTTACAGTGGACATCTATATTCACAAGTGCATGCAAGTGCAATTAAAATGCCACACAAACAGGCCCCATACCTCCTTATCTGGTGCTAGAAACTGCACTTTATTCCTAATACTGCTGGACGTGCCACACATTATATTTTGCACTAAATAATTATATTCTGCACCATTCCCCAGGGAGCAACGGCCTGAGGGAGAACACGTGACACAATGGTATTCATCAGGAGCGCCGGGAGGGGAAGGACGTGGCTACACCTTGTTGTGTCTCCTCTGCAGACAGAATTGTGAGAAGCTATTTCTACTACAGAAAGCTCCTTCCCAACCAGAGTGAAAGCAAACTAAACATTGTCCTTTTTACCAAACCTAGTTTCACGAGCATTCAGCTATGTACATACGTAGACAATTGGCACATTATTCAAGTCATTAAAGGGGTTATCCTGGAATGATCTAAAATGGCCGCCAGCAACCTGTTCTACAATGTAAGCAGGACTGGTTTCCTCCACTTGCAGAGCTGCCAAGGGGGTGAGAGGACTTGGCCTCACTACACACTACGCTCTGGCACTTGCATATACTACACATTGGCGAACGTTCCTGTCAGGCTGCTCAGCCATGATGGCATATCATAGGCAGCATCACATCATTACTATCTATTGTAGAAAAGTGTAGTAAGGCTCTGCCCCCTCACTCCCCTAGGCAGCTCTGCAAGTGGAGGCAACCATTCCTGCTAACATTCTAGGTCAGGTTGCTGGTGGCCATTTTAAATAATTCCTGGAGAACCATATAAACTCTATTTTTACCAGAAACCTGATGGTTTGGGAGTGATGATGGTGTAGATATTGTAAAATTCTTCTGGCACAACCTTTGAGAGACACGATACGGTTAGATAAGTTAAAAGCCATTCTTGTTTCCTCTGACGGCATTAGAAAACGATGTGTTCCACCAACCGCGCCTGCTGCTTTGGCGCAGAACTCAGCCAAGGAGCCTAATGTAGGGCTGCAAAAGCAAGATGCTTAGGATACATACACTATACTAAAAATATAGGCTTTGTTCTGTTGTGGACTACCTCCAGCAATAGTCACTTTCCTAAATCAGAGTTTCCATGACTGGAGCTACATTACTGAAATATATTCTATTTGCTTATATTTATGGACAACTTTGATTTGTAGAGAATGCACTAATGTGCATCCTAATGATCAATTTTTACTTCTTTTACGTCGTCTAATACTATGGCTGCTTATCTCCATCAACAGAAGGCAGTTGTATTATTCCACAGCTTGTAGACAACTTAAAGGGGTATTTCAATCTCAGCCATTCCTGGATGATGTTGTAATACTTGTTTTATACCGTGGCCAGGGTGGAGGAAGACAGCCAAGAGGAACGTCCTACACTGTTTCCGTACCTACCATGGAAGTGAATGGGAGCTATGGAAATGATATCACACAGTGAGCTACACCATTTCTGGAATTCAGGAGCATGGCTGGCTGTGCTACGCAGTTTCTGTTACTCCTATTCACTTCTATGGAAGTTACGGAAACAGCATACCACAGCCTGCTCGGGTGCTTCTGTAACTCCACCATCCTAGCTGCCATATACAATGGGTATTCTGACCTCAGCTATGTATGACTGAATGACTAGGAAATACCCCTTTAAAGGGCGTCTATCAGCAGATTTGTACCTATGAAACTGGATGACCTGTTACATTGATCTGTTGACCTGTTGACCAAATGAGCAGGGCCAGCGTCAGCGCCCGCCATACCCGGTCAAGTTCCAGGGCCCACTGCTCCTGGGGGGCCCCACTGGCACTACTGTAGCTATGGGGGTCGCAGTGGTCATAGCTGTGACTGGGCTTCTAAGCCAGTAGCGCTGTATTTTTCACTTTATAAGACGCAGTGCTTCTTATAAAGCAAATACAAGTAGTATGCAGGAGGCAGGGGAGTGAAGCGCTGTGCTCACCCCTCCTCCCTTGTCTCCTTCGGGTTGCGCTGCATTCAGTCAGGTGACTGTGCAGTGTGGGCTCAGAGAAGATGAGGTAGCTGAGAGTGCAGGGGAGAACCTGGAGAGTGGCGGCTTAGCAGGAGAGGTAGGTTAATTTATTTATTTTAAAGTCTCATATGGAGTCCTGATCTGAGGTCTCACATGGAGGTCTAAAGGGGGTCTGATATGGGGGGTGGGTCTGACATGGAGTCTGATCTGAGGTCTGATATGGGTGTCTGACATGGAGGTGTAAAGAGGGTCTGATCTGAGGTCTGAAATAGGGGGTGGTCTGACATGGAGGTCTATTCGGGGGTCTGATCTGAAGTCTGAAACTGTGTTCTGATTTAAGTTCTGATATGGGGGTCTGACATGGAGGTCTAAAGAGGGTCTGATGTGAGGTCTAATATAGGGGGGGGTCTAACATGAAACTCTGATGTGAGGTTTGATATAGGGGTCTGATCTGAGGATCTGTTATGGGGGTCTGAGGATCTGATATGTACTGATGCACATTATAAGGGGGTAGTTTTTGTACTGGTGCACATTATATTGGTATTTTTTTGTGTTGGCTCACATTATAAGGGGGTATTTGTGGACTTGCTCTGTCTATTGTGCAAAATGGGACAAGGGCCCACACTGAGAATGTATCACCCAAGGGCCCACATGAACCTGGAGCTGGCCCTGCAAATGAGCCTCTAGGAGCAACGGGGGCATTGCCATTACACCTAGAGGCTCTGCTCTCTCTGTAACTGCCGCGCCCACTGCACTTTCATTGACAGGACCAGGCAGTGTAAACGTGATCACGCCTGGCTCTGACTTCTCCAAAAGTCAATTAAAATGCAGCAGGCATGGCAGAGAAAGCAAAGCCTCTAGGAGTAACGGCAACACCCTTGTTGCTCCTAAAGGCTCATTCACATATATTAAAACTTAATTTTTGGCAGCAATGTAAGCGCATATGAACATGGAACCAACACTTGTGGCATGTTACAATGAATGCACTATTATGAAGATATTGGGGGACATTTATTAAAGCTCTTACACCACTATTGTGGCTTTTGACTATTGAGCTTTTTGACACTTTTCTGAAGTGGCAAGAAAAGGAGTGGGTCTGAGGACAAGGGGCAACGCCTGTTGTGGCTTGTTGGATTTACTATAACTTGTGCCAGAAGCTGCCGTAAGTTATAGCTTGTCTACGCCAGCCCCTAGATAGGGTAGATTTGAGTTTTTTGGGCATGGAGAGCCAGGGACCCGACTAATTTATTAATAAATTAGGCGCATCTTACTCTGGCACACAATAAATCAAGACTGATGTATGGGAATGCAAGTCTTGATAAATCTTCCCCATCGATTAGTAGAAACGGTAAATAGAGTGCCTCATGGTAGCACCATATGTCTGCACAAAAAGGGGGAATGTACTAAAGGGGGTTGTGCAAAGTATTAAAATCATCCCCTATCCAATGGATAAGGGATAACTAACTGGTCACTGGAGGTCTGACTACTGGGACTCCCACCAGTCCCGAGAACTGGGGTCCCTTGTTCCCATCCTAATGGAGCGATAGGATAAGCAAGCACCCTGCCTCTTCATTCATTCTCTATGGGAATGAATGCTCAGCCTGCATCTCCATTAGGATGGGAACATCAGATCCCTGCTCTTGAGATTGATGTCCATTGCAGCGGTTGGACCCTAGCCTGCAAATAAGCTATAATTTTATTACTTGAAACAATCCATTTAAGACTGCTTTGTTCTAAAAAAATGAATTTAGGCCAGCGATGGAGTTGTTAACCAGTTGTTAAAGGGGTTGTGTTACAAAACTAAAAATTCTACATTTTTCAGACCAGCACCTGGATCTGAATACTTTTGTACTTGTATGTAATTAAAAATTTAGTATAGCTACAAAGTTATTCAATAAAATGTATCTGTATAGCGCCACCTGCTGTTTGTTATTTTCCTCATTTTTTTGTCCATCTCACTGGAATTGGTCGCACAATCTTTGTCATGAAAGGGGTTCTGTCAGGCGGAAGATAATCTAGCAGAGCAACTGGAGCAGTGAATGTGGAGATCTCTGGATCCATGTGTGGTTCTAGCTTTGTTAGAAAAGTATTGTCATGTACTGTATAATGTCTTATTTTAATTTTTTACATCCATCATGGCATAACCCCTTTAAATGAGTCAGACCCCAGAGATCCTTCCCATGGCCCACCTCCTCCCACCCACACCCCGGTGGAAAAGGGCAATTTTTGGTGCAAAATGACAATTGCACCAAAAATTTTGACTTTTGTACTCCAGAAAACCTGCAAACAAACATGATACATTCCCCCTGGAGAGCTTACTACAGAATTAGCTTTGCCAGGGGTGGACTGGCCATAGATCCTACCAGGAAAATTTCCAGTGGGCCAATGCCCAGGGGTCCACCCGAGTCCTTCCCACGGCCACTGTCTTGTACATAAAGATCTGATGCTCACAGCATTAATTAACGTAGGAGCATCAAGTACTTATGCACCTGGACAACAGCCACAGGTGCCCTCCTGAACTCAACTATATTACCATCCTCAGTATTGTGACAGGGCAGTATTTTGTGGTGCACCGCAGTATTGCTGACCCACTTCTGTTGTCCCTGCCTACTTGTGGCTTGTATTGGCCCTGCCTACTTGTTTTGCCCCATCTTCTGTCAGTTTAGAGTCATCTACAACATGGGGCCACTTTTAGGTCTTTTTCTAGGGCCACTTTAATTTTTCAGTCGAGCTTTGCCATGTTGACTGACCCTTAGTTAAAGTATTAGGGAGATCATCTAAAAGACGGACAATTTGAGATGGGATAAAGGTTACTATTTTCCTAATTGCTGGATACGGGTCTGCTTTTCAGAGTTCTTTGTAAACTAGAGAAAGCCAGAAAAATGGGTAAGGTACAAGTGTGAACAGGATGCAAAGAGTTACAATGTGCAGTTTTGTAGTTTTACGGCCCTGCATTCCCGTCGTACCTTTGTGCTTTATCTCTTAGGTATGATCCAGCATAACTTATGCAGTGTTTGGCATTAATCATTTCTAGGCCTGGCTCACCGAAAGGAAATCTTTATTTTCTTCCAACTAAATAACCTGTCTTTAATGTAATGGCATATGTCTGTAATAAATATTAACAATGTCATTGCCACTCGGGCTTCTAATTCACGGCAATATGCTACATTGTATCTTCTTGGCACCGCTAGAACCTGTTTAGATTTTTTTCTTTTTGATGATGATGTGTTTCTGATTTTTAAGAAATGGAAAGACCCCTGACAACTGCACCAGAATTTTTATTCCAGAGGAACATAGGACATCAAAGCATTGTGTTTTTTTGAAGTTAATGATGTAATGTTAATTACGTCGTGTGTGTTTAGATAGTCAAACTATCATCATTGTTTTTTGGCCGTCAAAATAATGCTATAAAGAAAAACATATTATACATTATAAATCCCAGTCTTCTGGATAATGAAAACATATGGTAAGGACATACGGCCCCTTTACACGAGTAAATATTAAGTCATAAGTCATAAGTATTTCAGTCATTAAAGGGGTTCTCCTGGAATGATACAAAATGGCTGCCATCAACCTGTCCTAGAATGTGAGATGGACTGGTTGCTTCCACTTGCAGAGCTGCCTAGGGGGGTGATGAGGCCTCACTACACACTACGCTCTGGCACTTGCATACACTACATATTAGTGAGTGTTCCTGTCAGGCTGCTCAGCCATGATGGCATATTGTAGGCAGGATCACATCATTACCTGGTGTTGTGAGGCTCCGAACCCTCACCCTCCTAGGCAGTTCTGCAAGTGGTGGTAACCAGTACTGCTCACAGTCTAGGACAGGTTGCTGGCGGCCATTGTAAATCACCCCTGGAGAACCCCTTTAACATTTGAATGATCATGTAGTAGATTGTTTGTCAGGCAAACAGTTGCATTTCCACACCCACTGTGACGTCATCTGTGCTCTGAACGATACCTGTTTACACTTGTGTAATTCTGGATGACAAGCAATGATTTAGGCGTCTACATCAGCGATCGCTTGTTGTGCAACCATTTAAAGGTTTTACACTACTCGATAATTATAAAAGGGTTTGGCGTCACTCAATATCTGGCGTTAGTACAGACAGAAAGCAAATATGGTTTCAAAAAGTATTATTTAATATCTCACAACATGTTGTATAAAATGAATAAAAATACCATAAAACACCTTAAAAATACATAATAATGCACGTATACCCTATTGGGACCACTATGTTAGTTGGTATGCAATTCAATTGTCCTTGTAGGTCATACAAAGTCCATGATGGGTTATACGGTGATAACCAATTGGGGTAGGTACAGTTAATGTTAATATGCAGAGCACTATATCGGTTGCAGGTCTACTTTACCGCTCCTAGTAGTCAAATCGTTGCTTGGCTGTGAGCCGCAGGAATCACTACTGTTTGCCGTCTGGCTGTTTGGCTGTGAGCTGCAAGGACCTTTGGAGGCGTGGTTGACGATTCCCCGTATAGCTGAGTATACTCTGACCTTTCAGGACCTGACGGTGGCGTCCCACGTGGTGTCGGTCGGATAGGTCAGGTGGCTCTTATTTCAAGCGGGGGTTTCAAATAGATACAAAGTTCATTTGTAGTTGTAATCGTCTTCCTTATCTTGTCCCACACTGTCTGCCGACGATTACAACTACAAATGAACTTTGTATCTATTTGAAACCCCCGCTTGAAATAAGAGCCACCTGACCTATCCGACCGACACCACGTGGGACGCCACCGTCAGGTCCTGAAAGGTCAGAGTATACTCAGCTATACGGGGAATCGTCAACCACGCCTCCAAAGGTCCTTGCAGCTCACAGCCAAACAGCCAGACGGCAAACAGTAGTGATTCCTGCGGCTCACAGCCAAGCAACGATTTGACTACTAGGAGCGGTAAAGTAGACCTGCAACCGATATAGTGCTCTGCATATTAACATTAACTGTACCTACCCCAATTGGTTATCACCGTATAACCCATCATGGACTTTGTATGACCTACAAGGACAATTGAATTGCATACCAACTAACATAGTGGTCCCAATAGGGTATACGTGCATTATTATGTATTTTTAAGGTGTTTTATGGTATTTTTATTCATTTTATACAACATGTGAGATATTAAATAATACTTTTTGAAACCATATTTGCTTTCTGTCTGTACTAACGCCAGATATTGAGTGACGCCAAACCCTTTTATAATCCAATCTACACTCCTAACAGCAACAGGGAGTGCTGTGTGGCAGTGCACCTATTCCACAGTATTATCAGTGAGAGAGCCACCAAACCTTGACTACTCGATAATTGATCACTTTTTCTCAATTTCATGATTTTCCAAGGATGATCTTCTCATGTAAACAGGACTATTCTGCATGTGCTGTGGATTTTTGTTAATCTGAAGGGGAGGACGGCCTAGCAAGAGTACAGTAGGAAAAGGACAGGGTTGTCTTTTTTATCTGAGTTATGAGGGATTTGTGACGGGCCTATTATGACATGGTCGGGCCCAGTTGGTACACAGGCATTTTAGCCTGCCTCACTAAGCTAAGGATTCATACTTACCTGCTCTCCGCTGCTTCGGTCTTCTGCGCTGACTACGGTGTCTCCATCTTCTGGTTCCTGTGCTGTTTACATTCAGTTTAGCATGGGCATTGTCGCATGCTCTGCTGCTGCCAGTGACTGGCTTCAGCTGTGATGTGCTCCTTGTGGCCATGTCACCGCTGAAGTCATTGGCTGCGGAGCATGTGACCATCCCCATCTTAAGCTGGGCAATTGTTATTATGACCTGTATGGATATACAGTGTTTTTGTTTTCCAGATAAACACTCTCCGTGACCTTACTATCCCATTCATCCAATGATGGAAATCTTGGAGACATCTATTCTAGATATAGCCACAATATTACATTTCAATTTGCTGGATCAAGATGTATCAGATCAGTTCGATAAAGATGTTTAAGATGAGAGATAACCCGCTGCTAATTTTTAGAAAGTTTTGGGTATCACCAGCATAGATGGATCAAGTTGGCTCCATCCTGATAACCAGGGCTGCATCTGCCGTGAGGCGTGATGAGCATCTTGCCCCAGGTGATGGCCGATCTGCCTCTGAGGGGGTTTCAGTTTATGCTGGGGACGGGAGCCTAAGCTCCTGTCTCCACCGTTCAGCCTCACAGACCACAGGCCACTAGGCAGTAGAATGGCGCAATGACATCAACGCAGACATTTGTGACCACTTCATTGCACCGCATGAGACCCAGCACAAGAAGTAGCAGTGATGTCATAGTGACTTCCTGCACTGGGACATAGTAGCTCAGGCCACTGCAGGGGGCATTATACTACAGGGTGGTGAGCATTATATATACTACCGCTACAGGGGGCATTATTCTACATGGGGACTACAGGGGGAGGGAATTATTTATACTACCACCACAGGGGGCATTGTAATACAAGGGGCACTACAGAGGTTTTTATACATAATATGGACACTACAGGGGGTTCCTTATATGTACTGGCACTACAGGGGACATAAGGGTCCATTCACACGTCCGTGTGTGTTTTGCGGATCCATGGATCCGTGGATCCGCAAAATACGGACATCGGCGATGTGCGTTCCGCATTTTGCGGATCGCACATCGCCGGCATTCTCATAGAAAATGCCTTTTCTTGTCCGGACAAGAATAGGACATGTTCTATTTTTTTCAGGGTTCGGAATTGCGGACCCGGAAGTGCGGATCCGCAATTCCGGATCCGGGCAGCACATCGTTCGGCCCCATAGAAATGAATGGGTCCGCAATTCCGTTCCGCAAAATGCGGAACGAAATTGCGGACGTGTGAATGGACCCTAATACAGAGGGCGCTACAGGGATAATTATAACTACAGAAGGATTGCAGCAGGGCTTTATAAATACTGGGGATACTATATGGCACATTCTAAATACTTGGAGCTACCATATGGGACTTTATATCTACTGGGGCAACTATAGAGGGCATTATGACTATTGGGGACACTATATGGGTGCTTTATAGATTGTTCTTCTTACTACTGGAGGTTATTACTATTATTGGGCATACTAGTACTACTACTAATGGGGGTCACTCTTAGGGAACATTATTGCTATTGGGAGCACTGTAGGGGGCACCATTACTATTGAGGGCAGTCTGGTATCACTATTACCATGGAGGGCACTATCTGTAGGGCACTGTGATTTCTGCAGTATGGTGTTTATGGGCATTGGGGAACACAGCGGGCACAGTATTGGGGGTAGCAGCAGGATAACAATTTTGGGGCAGCAGAAAGGGGAGGATGATGGAAAGTAAGAAATCTAAGATGTCTGTGTGCCAAACTCCACAGAGACGAGATGCACTTGGAAGAAGTCGTCGTGGCGGTCTGGTCTGAATGGAGAAGATGAGGAAAGAGAACATTTACATCAGAGTAGATATCACTGGATGTAATAGGTATGTAGGTCTGTATTACTCTGTATGTTTCGTAGCTCAGTACGGACATCCAAGTATGTCTTTAGCAGTAGGGATGGGAGGGAGGGGTTGGATTGAGAATTTGGTATTGGAAGGCACCATTTAAATTTTCACCCAAAGGGTCCAAAAAGGCTAGGTGCACCCCTGCTGATGACACTTGGTACATTTGGAGTTGTCCCTTACCTTCACCTTGTATAATAAATGTGTCTCCTAACATGACCTCCAATGTTTACCTGTGTAATAGAAATTGGCTGGATAAATCATAGGTCCATATTAGTGGTGCAGAAGTTCTGTTGTGGCTTCTTATTTTTAGGCACGGCGTTCGGCATACGGCAATTATATATGGGCAATGGAGGGTACGAAATAGTCCGCCTTGTGGAGATCTTGCCAAATCAAACCTATAAACCTGTTTTGTAAATAAAAAGTCCATTCAGAACTGAATGAAAGAAGCAAGAATGAAAATAAGAACATTCCAGTTGTTGGAAAACCACCAATGTTTCTGGGGTTGAGCGTGGACTGAGATGGTTTTGATAAAAACTATATTAATTTGGCATGTTCCTTAGGCCTCTCCTATTCCACACTCAGTGTTTGTTAAGGAGGAAAAAGTTCATGTGAAAGACAGATATTGAATTCATTGCAGAATTATATTTGGTGACCAAACTAAAGAGTCTTTAAATCTGGAGTCGGAAATGAGAGACTTCTATCGTAGGGAGAATGTGGCCAGCTTGGGACTCGGATGAATATTTGCACTGTTCAGCGCCATGAAGGAGTGCTGGGCTTTTCACAAACAGAGACTTCAAATCTTTTGTTTTTCCTCGTTATTCTGGAAAGCTTTATGCTCCAATGCTTGTGTAAAAATATAATTAGGGTTGTATAATCCACCAAGTGACACATTGAAGAGGTTAAGTTTAGAATCTCTCTAGGCTTACTGCTTTTTTACTAAAATGTTAGCAAATAGGTAACAAGATCCATGTAACCCATTGTATTCTGGATAGCTAAACAGGAATATACTGTATATTGGAGGTGGACTATTTATATATTCCATTCCACTCTATTATTGCTACATAGACTCACATGCTGAATAATAAACCTTAATTATTTGATTAGCCATAGATGTAGTGGTCGCACTGGGCCCTGGTGCCTGAGGGGGTTCAAAGGCTCCTCTGTGGCATAAGCAGACGACAGTATAATAAATAGCAAGCAGTAGGTGGTCCCAGGAGCTTCAGGTAGTGTAGGTGCTTATTTTGGCAGCCTATAAACAAAGCTGTAATGTACCCAGTCCCATGTCCAAAAAAAGAAACCCTACAGGATGGCATACAGTAGTTCACCGATTGTTCTCCTTTTGCTATGAATTTGGGATTAGTAGGTTTTCCAGAGGTTAATGCTTTGGTTAGATATTAGTACCTAGGCAGGAAAAACTTTAAAGCAAGGGGTTGCAAATGGGAGTGTAATACCTTAGTCATCTGGTCAAGCTTGTGAACAGATTGAGAGATGATTGGGATCAGAGTCAAGTATCATAGAGAGACAGGCAGGGTTCGGCAACAGAGCAGGAACAGCAAATATACTACAAAGAGGAACAAAACAGAGCAGAGTTGGTTTAGTCTAAATCACAATCCATAATGCCACCTGGTTGTTAGAACAGACACAGAACTGCAATTGCAATTGTAAATCCCAGGTGTGCCAAGGGTGTTCGGAATATTCTCTTGAGCCAAGCCTGTTCCATACACAGTGGGTGCCAGCTGTGTAATACAGCTGACACCTCCCAGCAATGCCCAGTCTTGGAGATAACACCGATCCTGGTAATTCAACCCCTCAGATACTGTTGTCAATAGCAACCACGGCATCTGAGAGATTAGTCACAGACCTGCCATAGCAAACTGCCTGTAAAGCCGTGCCTTAAGCTATGTGAACAGAAAAGTAAAAAAGTTACTGGAAGGTGGAAGGTGGCTAGAAAAAAACAAAATAAAATTGTGCCCGACCTGATGGCAGCATTTTACAAAGCAGAAGTTGCTGAGCAGATTAATATATAGAAGTTTGTGCAAAAAGAGTCAGTATGTTATTCCTACAGTTTATGGCCATCCCCCTCCTGCTCTTCCCTGTGGGCGCAGACACCATGCCACTCACCATGCTATCTTGTGTCCTGGCCACCGGCATGCTCTCTATGTTGCAGCATCTACCATCTTGCCTAGTGTGCCCTTAGGGGCCAATGTGGACGCTCGCTTACTAAAACTTCCTAAATCAATGGCTGAGGGTCTATGGTTATTTTAGGTACCCTCTCCAGGCAGACGGTGCCTGAGCTTTAGGTTCTCTGATGACCAGAAAAAGTGTTGTGAAGTCTAGTGCGTCGGTGATTTATCTGCTTTTATACTGCATTATTTCCTGCCTGTGTTCCTGGTGTACACATTGCCTGCCCAACCCTGCCTGGGTAATCCTGCACCTTCTAGCCAAGTTTAATTCTGTTTGTGTTTAGTTTACCCAGTCTGTATTCATGCCTAAGCCCTACCTGTGTCTGCACTACTAGCCTGCCTATTAGTCTATCCTGTGTCTGCATTCATCTACACCTCAAACCAGCATTCAAGCCTAAGTGACTGCTCAGATTATACCTGCAGTTTGGTACGTTCTCTGTTCCTAGAGCCTCTAGTGCAGTGTTTCCCAACCAGTGTGCCTCCAGCTGTTGCAAAACTACAACTCCCAGCATGCCCGGACAGCCTTTGGCTGTGCGGGCATGCTGGGAGTTGTAGTTTTGCAACAGCTGGAGGCACACTGGTTGGGAAACACTGCTCTAGTGCTTGCACCAGTCTCCCCGACTCCAGTGGGATAGCTGCCAACTACACCAGGACTATCTCCGGAGTTAGCAGTCTAGTTGCTAACCTGCAGCGAAGTCCAGGTGCCTGTACAGAGGTTAAATGGTGACTACCAGGGAAGCACCGAAATAACGTCCTTAGGGTTTGCCCTATGCCAAACCGGTTAGTTGGCACAGTTGGTCCACACTCACTAATCCATAACACACTGTAAATTGTATTTTATTTTATTAAAGCTCTGCCTTTTTTTCTATGCTTTTTTCTGTGCTTAGGGGTCCAGTAGGGGGTTGTAATCAGTGACTGACCATACAGAGATAGATACCAATCACTAACTAGCTATGACCACTCACTGGACTCCAAAACGTAGTACATGAGTTTAAAAATAAAATAAAAGTTATAGCTTGTAGGCTAGGTTCACATGGCTGAAATCTGGGCTGTAGAAGCATTGGCAGATCAGTAGTCTGACCTGCCTCTGTGAGCAGTGCATTTTTGGTGGTGGAAATACTGCCAAAAATGTGCAAAACATGCCAGCTACCCTGTATTTTAACCCTTCCCCATCGACTTCAATAGGGAATACAGAAAAAATCTGTAACATGCCACTTTTGAAGGGGATTGGAAGTCAGCAGTGGTGCACATGGTGGCTTTTCCCCCAGTAAAGTGAATGTTAAGTTGCTGTTGGCATTTTGATTGCAGATTCCTTTGCGGAAAATATCAGTTTTCCATGCCGGAATCTGCAGCGTACTTTAACCACGTGAACATACCTCTACTTTGCATTTAGCACTGCACATTCACTGCACTGCAATTATGGGGGCAAAGTTCTTGTGTTCATGTAATCACTCATAGGGGAGTGGAGGTGGCTTTTAATCACCCCATTCGGATCCCACAGGATCAAAGAGAAGGGAATGGACTAAGGTACGCCATAACAGCTGCCAATGCACTTTACATGCACAAGCTGTAGTACTGTAACGTCTGTAGGTTAGGGACAGACAAGTAAGTCCTAAACTAGAATCCAGCCCTCTTTCCCTCCCTACTTGCAGTATAAGCCCTAAATGACAAACACAAACACAACAGACAGACAAACACAAACACAACAGACAGACAAACACAATACAAACCTCGTACGAAAAGGGGTCAGAACCAGATGGGCAATGAGGTACCAACAACAAGAGACAAAGGATGGTCAAGAGGCAAGCCAGGGTCAGAAGCACAAGATATCCAACAGCAATCAGGAACAGGAACCGAGAACAAGCTAGTGAGCCCAAAGACTTTCACTGTCAATGGTTCCATTACAATAGCGGATTTAAATAGACAGTCAGGTCCCCAAACCAGAACCGGACTGGTCCGGTGACCTGACTCTCTGTAGGTCAACCACACAACCCAAAGGTAATAGGACAGATGGGCTGTCAGGCAGCCCACTGTCTATCTCCCAGCACACGAGCGTTGTGGGGAAAAGCAGAGCATTGCGCTCTGTAACTAAGGATGCTGCCGTGTCACTGGTGGTTGTGGCTCAGCAGCACATCTCACGCAGCGCAGCCGTGCCAAAGCTGAGGATCATGTCACTGGAGCCCCGACAGGTAAGTTTCTAACAAGTATATTGAAAAGCATGCCAATTCAAAAAATAAGGTGTAAAATAAAATAATCTATAAAATAAAATAATCTTTAAAAAAAATATAGCAAACATGAATAATAAGTAACATAGTAACATAGTTTGTAAAGCTGAAAAAATACATCTCTCCATCCAGTTCCGCCTGTTATCCTGCAAGCAACACAATTTTTTTAAATAAAATATTTTTTTCTCAACATATTTCTCAAATAAGATGGTGACAGACAATCAAACATTAGCTCCCAGGTAAATGCTATCAATACGAGGGCTACTGTATAGATTCAGTAGGTACATAAACTGGGGAGATCAAAAACGTGCAGTAAATTCAAACAGTGACTGTACTTAAAGTGTCACTTTCAAAAACTTTGGAATGGTGCGCGTCTGTGTGCTAACCCCCACCCATCACTAGAATTGTGAGAAAGACTCACTCACATAGCACACTACTCTCTCTCCTTGCTGAGGGAGATAAGCTCAATAGAAAGTCCAAGAGCCCGTCTCAATTCCATCTGAGGTGTATAATGCATAAAAGTCATTAACGCTCTGACTTCCAAACCTCCTCTGACATTAACATCAGCACAGAAAATGTGCACCAGGAGCCTTGTGACGTGGGTTTTCATGGCCAAGTAGCTGCATGCAAGCCTTACATCACCAAGCATAGCGCCAAGCATCGGATGGAGGGGTGTAGGGAACATTACCACTAGAGCACGTGGAAACATCTGGCAGTTTGATGCATGAGTCTGGTTTTGTTGAATTCCAGGATAACATTACCTGCCTGACTGCATTGTGCCATCTGTAAAGTTTGGTGGATGAGGGTTAATGCTATTGGGTTGCATTTCAGAGGTTGGCCTAGGCCCCTTAGGACTTTGTGGAAATGTTGTGGAAACAGTTTGGGGAAGGCCCTATTCTGTAATATCATGACTGTGCCGCATTGTTCAAAGTTTAAGTGAGTTTGGTTCCAAAAAAAGAAAAAAAAATTAGATGCATTGATCTATTGCTTCTCAATCTTATTTATATAGCTTCTCAGTACAATTTAAAAATGGTAAACGAGACCATTTGTATATGTTTTGATCAAAATGCATAAACCCATTCACAATGTCAAGGTTCCTCTTTCGAGTGGGTACCTTCTCTAATTTGCCGCAGCACCACATGGTGGTCAATGCATCCATAACACAGCGCCTGCAGGTAGCAAGACCCAGCAGTCCGACAGCACCACTGCTATAAGACCTCCTGATACTGGGCCTCACCAACCCACAGGCACAGTACCATAGCAACAACAGAAGCCACTTGAACAGAATGCAAGAGCTCATCTTTCCACATGGTCTCGGAAACTAAATTGAGACCCGGCAGATTTTAAGCCTTGTGCAGTCTTCCTGCTATTTGAGGCCATTTGTATACATTTTGATCAAAATGCAAAGGCCCACTCACCACATCAAGGTTACCTACCCAGTCTCAGTTTAGTTTCTGAAACCATATGGAAAGGTGAGCTTTTGATATCTATTCACATGGCACAGTGCTGCTTGGATGCTGTGGTAGTGTGGGTTGGCCTGGCCTAGAGCCAGGGGGACGTGGTCTGACAGCAGGGGTGCTATTTTACTGCTGTGTCTCATGGCTTGTTGGTGCTGTGTTGTGGAGGAAGTGGTTGCCACATGGTGCTGGTACCCACTCAACAGAAGCAATCTTGACGTGATGATTGGTCTTATATTTTTTTTATCAAAATGTATATAAATGGCCTTGTATACAGTTTATAAATTATGCTGAGAAGCGATATAATTGAGGATGAGAAACAATAGAACAATGTATAGCGTGTGGATGTGGGATCCATGTTTTTTCTTCTATTTGGAATTTTGGGTAAGTTTGGTGTGGAAGGACTTGACTGGCCAGACAGAACCCTGATCTCAAACCCATAGAATACTTTTGGGTTTAACTACAACAGAGATTGCGAGCCAGGCTACTTTCACACTTGCGTTAGGTGCGGATCCGTCTGGTATCTGCACAGATGGATCTCAACTATAAAGCAAACGCTTGCATCCGTTCAGAACGGATCCGTCTGCATAACAGCTTTTTCAGATCTGAGTTTTCACAATCGTGAAAACTCAGATCCGACAGTATATTCTAACACAGAGGCATTCCCATGGTGATGGGGACCCTTCAAGTTAGAATATACTAAGAACTGTGTACATAACTGCCCCCTGCTGCATGGCAGCACCCGATCTCTTACAGGGGGCTGTGATCCGCACAATTAACCTCTCAGGTGCTGCACCTGAGGGGTTAATTATGCTGATCTCAGCCCCCTGATTGGGTGCTGCCAGGCAGCAGGGGCCAGATCCCCCTCCCTCTCCAGTATTAAAGCATTGGTGGCCAGTTCGGCCCCCCCTCCTCCCTCCCAGTATTAAAGGCATTAGTGGCCAGTGCTGCACCTGAGGGGTTAATTGTGCTGATCTCAGCCCCCTGATCGGGTGCTGCCAGGCAGCAGGGGCAAGATCCCCCTCCCTCCCCAGTATTAAAGCATTGGTGGCCAGTGCGGCCCCCCCTCCTCCCTCCCCAGTATTAAAGGCATTGGTGGCCAGTGCGGCCCCCCCTCCCCCCCAGTATTAAAGGCATTGGTGGCCAGTGCGGCCCGCCTCCCTCCCTCCTCAGTATTAAAGGCATTGGTGGCCAGTGCGGCCCCCCCTCCCTCCCTCCTCAGTATTAAAGGCATTGGTGGCCAGTGTGGTCCCCCCCTCCCTCCCTCCCCAGTATTAAAGGCATTGTTGGCCAGTGCGGCCCCACCTCCCTCCCTCCCCAGTATTAAAAGCATTGGTGGCAGTGGCCACAGGCTAACAGCCCCCCCATCATTGGTGGCAGCGGAGCAGCATTTCCGATCGGAGTCCCAGTTTAATCGCTGGGGCTCCGATCGGTTACCATGGCAGCCAGGACGCTACTGGGGGGGAGCAGGGGGTGTAAAGGTTGGGGGGGGGAGTTTACTCTTTCATATGGTTACTTAGCTTATACTTACCTGCGCTGTCTGTGGCCGGCCGGGCGCTCCTCCTAGTAGGAGGAGCGCCGGCCGGCCACAGACAGCGCAGGTAAGCATAAGCTAAGTAACCATGGCAGCCAATGCATTTATTACTGGGGAGGGAGGGGGGGGGGGTGCACTGGCCACCAATGCTTTCAATACTGGGGAGGGAGGGAGGGGGTGGCCGCACTGGCCACAAATGCTTTAATACTGGAGGAAGGGAAGGGGATCTGGCCCCTGCTGCCTGGCAGCACCCAATCAGGGGGCTGAGATCCGCACAATTAACCCCTCAGGTGCGGCACCTGAGGGGTTAATTGTGCGGATCACAGCCCCCTGTAAGAGATCAGGTGCTGCCAGGTAGCAGGGGGCAGTTATGTACACAGTTCTTAGTATATTCTAACTTGAAGCGTCCCCATCACTATGGGAAAGCCTCTGTGTTAGAATATACTGTCGGATCTGAGTTTTCACGATCTAACTCAAATCCGATGGTATATTCTAACATAGAGGCGTTCCCATGGTGATGGGGACGCTTTAAGTTAAAATATACCATCGGATTGGAGAAAACTCTGATCCAATGGTATATTAATAGGGATTCCTGACTTTACATTGAAATTCAATGGGGGACGGATCCGTTTGCAATTGCACCATATTGTGTCAACGTCAAACGGATCCGTCCCCATTGACTTGCATTGTAAGTCAGGATGGATCCGTTTAGCTCTGCACGGCCAGAATGATGCAAGCTGCGTTTTGGTGTCCGCCTCCAGAGCGGAATGGAGGTGGAACGGAGCCAAACTGATGGATCCTTTCCGTTCAGAATGCATTGGGGATGAACGGATCAGTTCGGGGCCGCTTGTGAGAGCCCTCAAACGGATATCACAAGCGGAACCCCAAACGCAAGTGTGAAAGTAGCCTAACCTTGTAGGGATAGTTTAGCTGAATGTAACGATACCATACACTTATCAATCCATTTCTTCATTCAAGGGGGAAAAAAATACTTTTATTCCATATGCAAATGAGCAGTTAAGTGCACAGAAGGTTGGTCAAGGCCACTGTGTGCACCCTTGCTTCTCCTGCTTCCTCTGTTAGCCCCTGTATCTTCTTCATTGACAGAACCAGGTTCATGCAGAGTCATTTCGCCTGGCCCTGTTCTCAGGGTGGACTCTCAGACAACTATATCAGTCCCATAAAATAAATATAGCAAAACGGAGCAATAGCATTTTTAAAGGAACATATGCACACAAGGATACATAGGTGAGTCGTATCCCACCCCAGACATCATTACCAAATCACTAGGAATGGAATAAAATCCTTTTATTGGATATAAGTTTGGGGAAAGATGGTCTACCGTCTAATTGCCTCCAATGTTGCCTATAAACCTTTCTTTCGAGATCACTGAATGACCCAAAATGTGATGCATTATAATAAAATAAGAGTTTCAGTAATCTGTTGGTGTATCATTATTCTAACATCTGGAAAGCCACAAGTTGCTTGACACAAAGCTTGAAATATCTAATGTGAGGTGAGATTAAACATAATGGGAATAATATGATATCATAGCAAAGCATTTCACAGTTTCGGTAAAGTGTGCCTCTTACTGAGGGTTATTAACAAGCAGCAATTATGGGTACAATTATAGATTATTAATTAACTAGCTGACTGAGTGGGTGAAAAAAAATATAGCAATGAAACATAATTAGGAGAAGATGAAAATATTTTCATTCATACATCGCTCATATTTCTCCAGTTAATGAGAAGCGTAATCAGGCTTATTAACCAATATTTCCCGACACTAGAAACTATGTGAGATATCAAAATATGATTAACTGTGAGAGTGTAAATTGTAATTGCTACTTTATATACATAGAGTAAATGGCTTTATAGTCAGTAATACACAGCATTATGAAATGAGCATCATTAAAGTATTCCCTGTAACGCTCTGTGCTAAGATTCCTGCAGAGAAATGATTGATATTTTTCATATCACCAGTCCATACAGTGGCGTTTCACGCAGAGGCAGTGCAGCGACCGGGACCGCAGTGGCAATGTGTGAGTGTGGTGGCCTGATGGGTGTAGTAGTTGGTACTCACATTTCTGCAGCAACCTGGGCCGGCGTGCACTAGATTCCTCCGGGGAACACTCTGGTGTCGAGGGATCTCCTGCCAGATGTTGGTTGAGGTGCCCTTGATGATCTAGGTTTTAGGTGCAAGGAAGGCAGGGTTTCTGGTGTCTTTGTGATGCCAGCACCCTTGGGTGCAAGTAGGTGATGAGTTCACAACAATAAGGAGACCAGTTTTCTTAACAAACTCACAGTACTTTACTGAAGCTGATCCAAAGGTCATCAATGTGCGCAAAAGTAATTTACAGCAAGGCAGCTTCTACAATGGTTCAAGTTAGTTCCCAAAAGTTGCATAAGGGGTTGTTTTCCTATATAGCAATCAATCTTCCTCTCTTGTTTCTCCAGGCTGGAGGGATGCACTATCTCTGCTTTACTGTATTGTCATATACTTCACTTGACATTAGCTGCGGTATCTTCTCTAGGAATACTATCTCCTGACAGGTGGCCTTTCTGTCTTTGGTTATGGTTGGCAGCTGATAGCTTGGAATCTCTCCACCAAATGCAGAGGAGGCTAAAGCCTGAAAAATTAGAATTATTTTTCTTTGCCAATATTCTTACTCCCTCTCTGGGTTCCCTGGATCTTCTGTAATCCTTCCCTTCTATGGGCTGGTGCGTGGAACTAACTCTGGAGTCTAGATAACGCTCCACAATCGCTGCTAACTTTTGGCTGCTACACTAACTCAGACAACACACACTGCACTGACTTCCTTCCTCTTAGGGCTCATGCACACAACTGCTGTTTTGCGGTCCGTTTTTCACGGATCCGTTGTTCCGTATTTGAGTTTTTTTTCCCCCCTGATTTAAGTCCTCTTCCGTACCGTTATTGCACAGAACATATCCGTATAGTTTCCGTAAGCGATCCGTTTTATGCGGACCAGTAACAGTAACTTATTAATCACCAAACACATGAGCAATATGGGCTGGGCATAGCATTTCTACACTATGGATCCACAAAATACGGATGAAATACGGATGACATACGGATGTATTCTGCATGCGTTCCATATTTTTTGCGGACCCATTGACTTGAATGGGGCCTCGGACTGTGATTTGCGGACAATAATAGAACATGCACTACTTTTTTGCGTAACGGAAATACGGAAAAAGAAATGCACGCGGAGTACCTTCTGTTGTTTTTGCAGACCCATTGAAGTGAATGGTTCCGCATACGGTCAGCAAAAAAAAACCAGAACGGAAGCGGAAAGAAAATACGTTCGTGTGCATGAACCCCTAGAGGGAGAAGGGTGAAGTCAAACCTCTGAGGTTTGTTAGAACCTGCCCCTCCCTGTGCAACTTTTTGGGAACTCAGACACAAGCACATTTTCATGAAACGCAATTACAATACTAAACAGTGTGTTTCAGAACACTGCAGCAGATCACGTGGTTGCTATGGGGCCCTGCATGTTTGGGGTCCCAGCTGGACCAAATGGCCCTGTCTTTTTTTACGACACTGTAGGGAGTATCTGCTCTTCTCTATGGAGTCATGCCCCCTCCCCCCTTAATATACCCCCTTTTTGGGAGGGCAAAGTAGAAACACCACTTGCACCTAGATTTAGGTGCAATGACATTTAAAAAGTTGCAAACGCGAGGTTTGCAATTATTTTTTATGCCAAAAAACTGGTGTGGTAACTGGTATGCCAAAAAACATTCCACCTTCAGTCTTTTCTGTTCAAAGGCTCATCATTGGAGAAATGCACATCATAAAGATAAGTCAGGTTTTCAGGGACTCATGGCAAAGAGTGGTTCAACTGAGGTTGCAATGACCTTGCTCTCAATAAGTGATGGGGAAGTAACAGGAAAATATTTGCAA
The DNA here is from genome assembly GCF_905171765.1 of Bufo bufo. Lineage (NCBI taxonomy): Eukaryota > Metazoa > Chordata > Amphibia > Anura > Bufonidae > Bufo > Bufo bufo. The sequence continues at coordinate 115,661,306 of NC_053398.1, read as the reverse complement.
ATGAAATGGAAAACTGGTCAGAGTGTTGTACTCCTTTTTGTCATAGAAGGTCTTTTTGTGCTGGTGGGGAGAACAAGTTTCAAAGCAGGACCCTACTGAGATGCTAACCATAGGATCCTCTCTAAACGTATATGTTTTTGATAGAACTACTTGTATAGGAGCATCAGAACATCATGAGAACCTGCAAGATTTTTTAGGAGGAGCAAAAGCCAACACTGCCAAGTCAGTTGAGTCATCTCGAAAGGGTAAGGGAAAGGCTGGACTGGCCTCATACCACCCTATGGAGTATGGCATCTATTAAAACTATGGAGCAGATTTATTAAACTGTCTAAAAGAATAACTGTCTTTGTTGCCCATAGCAACCGAACATTGCAACTTTTATTTTTCAAGATCAAAATATGAAATGGAAACCGCATTGTGATTGGTTCCTATGGAGAACAGAGCTAGTATTTTCTAAGACTATTTCATAAATCTTCTCACATGTATTTAAATATTTAAGCAATTCATGCCATGTATTTGTAGTACCATATGCAATATATTAAATTCAGCTACTATCTGTTATAAAATATCTTGTGCTTTAATAATAATGAGATGACTCTGCTGACCCTATCTTAGTCTACACACTAAGACTATAAAGTGCGTTATTGAAAACAGGAAATGTCAACCTATGATGTGTACGCTAACGACAAATGTTACAACTGGGATATTTAAGTTTTTTTCTCCCTAGGAATAGTCTCATAAAAAAAAAAAGCGACAAATGTGCGTTTAAATAAAATTCAAATAAAAACCTGACATAGTCCCTTTAAAAATGTTAAAAGCATAGTAAAAGGATTGCGAAGATGTGGGATTGAACAGACATTTATTGATGCAAGAATTGGGAATCATTGTTGCAGTGAATGCAGAATTATTGAAATCTGTCCGTAAATTAGAAGTGTCGGCATTTGCCTGTGAATAAATTAAGTGATACACAGACTATTGCAAGGCAAATTACAGCTGGTTAGGTGATTTATTGTTGAATTAGGAATGCTTCAATTATTGGTTTTTAACATATGGACACTGCATGTTATGCTTTAAACAGCTTTCCCCTATTTCATTTGAATAAAATATCGCTTACCGTAAGTAAACCAGAAAGCCTATTTGGATCTCCTATAAATACCATTCGTAAACTGTATTATTGAAAGCTCAGTGTGACAGAATTTGCCTTTGTAGAATAAAGATATCTGTAGTAGTCATTTTATATGAGCATTTATGCAATAAAACCACAATACTTAATGTAAAGAATTAAAATCATAGTACATGACGATCTCTTTCTAACAAAGCTAGAACCAGCCCTGTACCTCACATGGATCCAGAGATCTCCACATTCATTGCTCTGCTAGATTTATATCAAGCTGACAGCTCAGGGGGAGTGTCTTTTCTGCCACAGCTCAGGGGGTGTGTCTCAACTCTCCCTATCACAGCTCAGGAGGCGTGTCCATGCTCTCCCTATCACATCTCAGGAGGCAGTTGACGGATGAAACTGAGCATGTGCGGCCATCACAGTGAGCAGGACAAAGAAATAAGAAAAAGAACAGACAGTAGGTGGCGCCATACAGATGCATTTTATTCAATAACTCAGTGGCTATGCTACATTTTAAATTACATGCAATTACAAAAGTATTCAGATCCAGGTGCTGGTTTGAAAACTGTAGAATAGTTTCCTTTGGCAACCCCTGTAATTGATATAACTCATTAATATTATCATAAACTATCATTAAAGGGGTTGTCTCACTTTAGCAAATTGCATTTATTATGTAGAGGAAGTTAATATAAGGCACTGACTAATGTATTGTTATTATCCATATTGCCTCCTTTGCTGGCTGGATTCATTTTTCCATCACATTATACACTGCTCGTTTCAAGGTTACAATCACCCTGCAATCCAGCAGCGGTGGCCGTACTTGCACACTACTGGAAAAAGCAGTCGCCAGTGCTAGCTCCCACGGTCCCAGCCACCAGAAAGGCCAGCGCTTTTTCCTATATTCGGCAAGCACAACCACCACTGATGGATGACAGGGTGGTCATAACCATGGAAACGAGAAGTACAGTCGTGGCCAAAAGCTTTGATAATTACATAAATATTGAAATTTCCACTGCATTTCATTGCTGTCATTAAAGGACCTGCTGAGATCGTTTCAGTAATCGTCTTGTTAACTCAGGTGAGAATGTTGACGAGCACAAGGCTGGAGATCATTATGTCAGGCTGATTGGGTTAAAATGGCAGACTTGACATGTTAAAAGGAGGGTGATGCTTGAAATCATTGTTCTTCCATTGTTAACCATGGTGACCTGCAAAGAAACGCGTCCAGCCATCATTGCGTTGCATAAAAATGGCTTCACAGGCAAGGATATTGTGGCTACTAAGATTGCACCTCAATCAACAATTTATAGGATCATCAAGAACTTCAAGGAAAGAGGTTCAATTCTTGTTAAGAAGGCTTCAGGGCATCCAAGAAAGTCCAGCAAGCACCAGGATCGTCTCCTAAAGAGGATTCAGCTGCGGGATCGGAGTGCCACCAGTGCAGAGCTTGCTCAGGAATGGCAGCAGGCAGGTGTGAGCGCATCTGCACGCACAGTGAGCCGAAGACTTTTGGAAGATGGCCTGGTGTCAAGAAGGGCAGCAAAGAAGTCACTTCTCTCCAAAAAAAACATCAGGGACAGATTGATCTTCTGCAGAAAGTTTGGTAAATGGACTGCTGAGGACTAGGGCAAAGTCATATTCTCCGATGAAGCCTCTTTCCGATTGTTTGGGGCATCTGGAAAAAGGCTTGTCCGGAGAAGAAAAGGTGAGCGCTACCATCAGTCCTGTGTCATGCCAACAGTAAAGCATCCTGAGACCATTCATGTATGGGGTTGCTTCTCATCCAAGGGAGTGGGCTCACTCACAATTTTGCCCAAAAACACAGCCATGAATAACGAATGGTACCAAAACACCCTCCAACAGCAACTTCTTCCAACAATCCAACAACAGTTTGGTGAAGAACAATGCATTTTCCAGCACAATGGAGCACCGTGCCATAAGGCAAAAGTGATAACTAAGTGGCTCGGGGACCAAAACGCTGATATTTTGGGTCCATGGCCTGGAAGCTCCCCAGATCTTAATCCCATTGAGAACTTGTGGTCAATCCTCAAGAGGCGGGTGGACAAACAAAAACCCACTAATTCTGACAAACTCCAAGAAGTGATTATGAAAGAATGGGTTGCTATCAGTCAGGAATTGGCCCAGAAGTTGATTGAGAGCATGCCCAGTCGAATTGCAGAGGTCCTGAAAAAGAAGGGCCAACACTGCAAATACTGACTCTTTGCATAAATGTCATATAATTGTCGATAAAAGCCTTTGAAACGTATGAAGTGCGTGTAATTATATTTCACTACATCACAGAAACAACTGAAACAAAGATCTAAAAGCAGTTTAGCAGACAAACTTTGTGAAAACGAATATTTGTGTCATTCTCAAAACTTTTGGCCACGACTGTATTGTGATAGAAAAATGAATCCAGCCAGGAAAGGAAGCGATATGAACAATCACAATACATTAGTAAGTGCCTTGTAATAACGTCCTCTACATGATAAATGCCACTTGCTAAAGTGAGAGGACCCCTTTTAATGATAGTTTATGATAATATTAATGAGTTAGGACAGGGATTAATGTTAGGACAGGGATCAACAACCTCCGGCACCCCAGATGTTCTGAAACTACAACTCCCGAAATGAGCTATTCACTTCTTTGGGAGTTGTGAGAACAGCCAAGCATGTTTGCATGCTGGGAGTTGTAGATTCACAGCATCTGGAGTGTTGAAGATTGCAGATCCCTGAGTTAGGATTTAATCATGGATATGAATCTACCGACCTTCGACAGTACCTCTCATCATTTTATTTATCCCTCTTATATTACAATTACATTAGGGAGAGAAGGATCAGATGTATTTTCCCCCAATTCTTTTGTCCCAGGAGATAATTCACAGCCAGAAGTGACTGGTAGCAGCTTTGTCCTCTTTTCCCATTGACTACACAGACATGTTCTGCCAAATCAAATGTGTATGCATGTGGGTGAGTTGGGAGATATATGTGGCGACAGCCATTGAATGTGTATGGCCGGCTGAAGGGTCCAATAAATGCTGTATACAGTAGCTGCCTCTATAGTTCTGTATTAGTGTTGATCGAGCACCAAAGTGCTCGGGTGTTCGGGTGCTCGGGTCGAACACCTTGGGATGCTCGGGTGCCCTACCGAGCACCCGAACACAATGGAAGTCAATGGGAGAACCCGAGCATTAAACCAGGCACCCCCTGCTCTGAAGAGGGGAGGGTGACTGGTTCACAGGAAAAGGTCAGAAATTGATGGAAACACCACCAAAATGGTTCGGGAACAGCATGGGGAGGATGTCTGGATGCATTTTGGACTCCCAGGTCGCTGCTGGGAACGACGTTGTCCGAATAGTACACCACTTTTACAGACTGACACAAAACCGAAGATAAAATCAATTTTATAGGAAACATTGTTAGGAAACATTCTTTCCTGTATATTTACTTGTATATAAAGTGCAAGTACTGCCAAAAATACAAGGAAGAGGCACTCCGATACAACCTGTATATCACATAAAGGAGGGCCTCATTCACATTGTGGTACAATTGTTCAGGTAGTAGGTGTCACGACTATGTTCATGGTCGTGACTCTTAGAGCCGCATGCAGTTGCCAGCGGTCAGTTTGGTTGTTCACCGCAGGTGAGGGCTGTGAGTTGTTTGCCTCACGTGTGGTTGCCGCTGGCAACATGATGTTGTTGGCAGTGTAGCAGCCTAAGCTGACTGCTGGACTGCTCACTGTCTATGCATGTGGTTGCCTCTGGCAACCTGTGTAGTGTATGTGTGCACTTTCCCTGTTTGGTGTGCACGGGGTTTAGTTGTGTGTGCATTTCCCCTTTAAGTGGCTTCACTACCCTGTCTGGTGTTGGAAGGGTTAACTCCCACCCTAGTGTGTGTGAGTGGGTGTGGCTGCTTGGGCTATTTAGCTTCCACTGGATGCCTGAAGCTGAGGGGTATGCAAAATAGCCCTGGAGCCCCAGTTATGGGTCTTCAACACAGTGAAAGCCAGATATCCCTCAAAGGAAGGAAAACCGAGCAAAGGGGTGTCCCCATTACAGAGATCACCAAATCCACCATATTAAGTGGCCCCTATGTCAAGATCCCGCTCTTTTACAAGCTTTAAGGATGTGACGGGGAAAACCTAAGCCAGTTATCCATCCACAGACAGCTGTTTCGGGGTGTTGCCCCTCATCAGTGTGGAGTAGGATTCTGGCTAACCAGGAGCAATGCCTTGGAGACTACTCAAACAAAACAATAGCTGATCTTAGGGAGACCAGCTACAGAAAACACTGTGGAGCCTCATTTAAGAGTCTCAACACAGCAATCCAAAGTGCAAAGCTCCCTGGGAAACAGGGCGGTACTCCAGCCATGCTGTATGCTGGAGTCATCCTCCTGGTCTTCTTATGCCATTTGTCCAGTGAGGGCCACCCTTGTGGTCACAAGAAAATGTCATGATGTTAAGTTTATGGTCTTGTGGTGTCTCACCTTATTGCAGCTATGGTGTCCTGGTTTCCTGTGTGATTTGTTATGTGTGCTGTGTCCTTTTATGTTGGTGTGGATATCAGCACTTGTGCACGGGTTCCAGTCAGTGTGTCTGTGGCAGGTAGGTGTGGAACTGGTTTTATTTACCTGCCATATCAATATGCTGTATATGTTCCCTTCTCCTTGCAGCTTGGCCAGTTGAGACTCCTGTTCGTCCGTGATGTGGAGGAACAGGTCGTCTTACCCTGCTCCTAGTCCAGGGATTTCCTGAGGGCTAGTAGGGACCCGAGGTTCCGGAGTATGAGCCCTTCTACCATCTGGGTTGGCTCATACGGTTAGGAGTCAGGGTCAGAATTAGGGACGTTTTAGGAGGTGACATGCTCCCTGATCCTGTCGTCCTGGCCTAGCAGCTTCCTTATCCCTTTAACATTGCACGGTGGGGGGTTTCCCCCACTCCTCACCGTGACAGTAGGACTCTTACACTCATAAAGCCTATGCACTAAGTGAAAGGGCTGCCAAAAATTACAAGGACCCGGCACTCCAAAACACCCTTTATTACACATAGTGTCTGCTGGTGAACCTATAAAACATTACGGGCGTATAAAACATTAGGGTCTGCTGCAGAGCTAACTCTCAAAAACATTAGGAGCGAGTTCCTGCTGCTAATTTTAACATCGAAAAAATTATGGGCGAGTGCCTGCTGCTGAGCTGACCATTGAAAAAATTATGGGCGAGGGCCTCCCGGTGAGCTGACCCTATAAAACATTATGGTTGAGGGCCTGCTGCTGAGCTGACCCTCTAAAACATTACATGCGAGGGCATGCAGGTGAGCTGACCCTCTAAAACATTATATGCGAGGGCCTGCGGCTGAGCTGATCATCTAAAACATTAGGGGTGATGGTCTGCTGCAGAGCTGACTCTCTAAAACATTAGGGGCGAGTGCTTGCTGCTGATCTGAGCATCGAAAAAATTATGGGCGAGTGTCTGCTGCTGAGCTGACCATTGAAAAAATTATGGGCGACGGCCTGCTGGTGAGCTGACCCTGTAAAACATTATGGTTGAGGGCCTGCTGGTGAGCTGACCCTCTAAAACATTACATACGAGGGCCTGCAGGTGAGCTGACCCTCTAAAACATTATATGCGAGGGCATGCAGGTGAGCTGACCCTCTAAAAGATTGTAGGTGAGGGCCTGCTTGTGAGCTGACCCTCTAAAACATTACATGCGAGGTCCTAAAGGTGATCTGACTCTCTAAAAGATTGTAGTCGAGGGCCTGCTGGTGAGCTGACCCTCTGAAAGATTGTAGGTGAGAGCCTGCTGGTGAGCTGACCCTCTAAAACATTATATGCAAGGGTCTGCAGGTGAGCTGACCCTCTACAACATTAGGAGCAAGGGCAGACTAATAAGCATGTTGATATGATGGAAGAGGAAGATGAGAAAAGGAAGATTGAACCATATACCCTTTTTTGTAGTGGAAGGGGTGCATGGGAATACAGTGTATTCAGTGCATTATAAAAACACATTTAAGGTGCCTTTATGTTCAGCCGCTTTCCTCTGGTGGAGTAGAGATGTCAGGGGAAATCCAGGCCTTGTTCATTTTTATAAGAGTCAACCTGTCAGCATTTTCAGTTGACAGTCGGATGCACTTATCAGTTATTATGCCCCCAGCAGCACTAAATACCTGCTCTGGCGGCAGGGCAGGCCAGCACCTCCAAGGCGAAGAGCGCAAGTTCGTTCCACGTGTCCAACTTGGACACCCAGTAGTTGTAAGGCACAGAGGGATCATTGAGGACGCTGACACGGTCTGCTACGTACTCCTTCACCATCTTCTAAAAGTTTTCTCTCCTTGTGACCATAGGCCGCGCATCAGGGTGAGGGTGCTGGCGGGGTGTCATGAAAATGTCCCAGGCCTTGGAGAGTGTTGCCTTGCCTCTGTTGGAACTGCTGTGTGTTCCCCTCGTCTCCCCTCCTCAATTGCCCAAGGAACTACATACTCTGCTGCCAGCGTTGTCAACTGAAAATTTTTGGAGCAATTTTTCCACAAGGACCATCTGGTAATTGCACCATTTTGCTAGTCCTCTCCACCACGGGAATGCGAGATGAGAAGTTCTCTTTGTAGCGGGGGTCGAGAAGGGTGAACAACCAGTAATCGGTGTTGTCCAAAGTCCAGCAAGACTTTGCTGTCGTCATCAGGAGGATGACTCTCAATCTCCTCATCATCTTCCTCCTCTTCTGCCCATCTACGCTGTAAAGATGGAATTAAACTTTCATAGGTACGACCCTTTGTAGCAGAGGCAACCGTCTCCTGCTCCTCCTCCTCCTTATCATCGAATTTGTGCTGAGAAGATGAACTGAGGGTGATCTGGCTATCACCCTGTGTAATGTCTTCCCCCATTTCCAACTCTTGCACATGCAAAGCGTCGGCCTTAATTGTGAGCAGCGAGCGTTTGAGTAAACACAGAAGTGGGATAGTGACGCTGATAATAGCATTATCGCTGCTCACCATCTGTGTTGATTCCTCAAAGTGTCTCAAAACCTCACAGAGGTCAGACATCCATGCCCACTCCTTGCTTGTGAAGAGCGGAAGCTGACAAGAAAGGCGACGACCATGTTGCAGCTGGTATTCCACTACTGCCCTCTGCTGCTCACAAAGCCTGGCCAACATGTGGAACGTCGAGTTCCAGCGTGTGCTCACTTCACACAACAGTTGGTGAGCTGGCAATTGTAAGCACTGCAGCGTTGACAGACCGGCGGAAGCTGTCGATGACTTGTGGAAATGGGCACACACGCGGCGCACCTTCACCAGTAGCTCAGACAAATTGGGGTAGGTTTTGAGAAACCGCTGTACCACTAAGTTGAACACGTGGGCTAGGCATGGGATGTGTGTGAGCTTCCCGAGCTCCAAAGCCGCCACCAAGTTACGGTCTATTATCAGACATAACTATGCCTGGATCTAGGTTGAGTGGCGAGAGCCACAGCTCAGTCTGTTCCATTATCCCCTGCCACAGCTCTGCAGCGGTGTGCCATTTTTCACCTAAGCAGATCAGCTTAAGCACGGCCTGTTGCCGCTTCCCCACTGCAGTGCTAAACTGCTTCCAGCTACCGATTGATGGATGACTGGTGCTGCAAGAGGATAATTCTGAGGTAGAAGTGGAGGAGGAGGAGGAGGAGGAGGAGAAGTAGGGGTTTGAGCCACTAACATAGGTGGTGGCGGAAACCCTGATAGAATAAGGGCCCCCTTGGCGTCGGTAGCACCTGTGCCATCCTAGGGTACAACTCACTCCCGGCCTCCACAACATTCACCCAGTTCCATCAGGGAAATGTAGCATCCTTGGCCACAAGCACTTGTCCATGTGTCAGTGGTTAAGTGGACCTTCCCAGTAACTGCATTGGTCAGGGCACTGATGATGTTACGGGACACATGCTGGTGTAAGGCGGGCACAGCACATTGTGAAAAATAGTGGCGGCTGGGGACTGCGTAACGAGGGACGGCCGCCGATATCAGGCTGCCGAAGGCCTCAGTGTCCGAAAGCCTAAATTGCAACATTTCCAGGGCCAGTAATTTAGAAAGTTGCGCATTTAGTGCTATGGCCTGTGGGTGGGTGGCTGGGTAATTGCGCTTGTGTTCAAATGCCTTGGTAAGGACATTTGTACGCTGCGCTGGGACACGGAAGTGGATGTGGTTGCTGATGGTGCTTGTGAAGGTCCAGGTGCAGGGCGGGAGGCATCCGGGCTTGCGCATTTGACAGGGGATTGGCAAGCACGTAACGCAGGAGAAGAGGAGGCAATGGTGTGACCCGCAGACACAGATTGTGGACCCAGGCGTTCGGCCCACCTATTACGGTGCTTTGATGCCATGTGGCGGATCATGCTGGTGGTGGTGAGGTTGCTAGTGTTCACGCCCCTGCTCATTTTTGTATGGCATAGGTTGCAAATTACAATTCTTTTGTCGTCCGCACTTTCCTCAAAAAGTGCCAGACTGTGGAACACCTACCCCTTGGCAAGGGAGATTTCTGGGGAACAGTTGTGGGCCTGTTTGGTGTGGACCGCCTTCTCCCTTTTGCCACCCCACTGCCTCTTCCAACCTGTTGCGGTGCTGTGGATCCCTCCCCCTCTGTACTGCTGTCCTCACTCGGCTTGCCATCTTCCCAGGTTGGGTCAGTGACTTCATCGTCCACCACCTCCTCTTCCACTTCCTCACTCTGCTCATCCTCCTGACTTGTTGACCTAATAGCAACCTCAGTTAGTGCCAACTTTGTCTCATCCTCATCATCAACCTCTTGAGACACTAATTGCGGTTGACTTTTTGGCAACTGTGTCTCATCATCATTATCCACCTCGTGAAACACTAATTGCTGTTCCCCACCGTCACCTTCTTGTGACTGTGGATGCTCAAGAGTTTGGGAATCAGGGCACAATATCTCTTCATGTCCCTCTTCAAGCGGGCTTGTTGAGATGCCCAAATGAAGGAATGGCGCTGAAAAGAGCTCCTCGGAATATCCGAGTGTGGGATCACTTGTTTGCCAAGACTCTCCATGGTGGGAGGAAGGAGGATCAGGGTGAGTATTGTGTTGGTCAGACTCTTGGCTACTGAGACTGGACTTGGTGGAAGACAGGGTGGTGCTTAACCGACTAGAAGCATCTGCTGCAATCCAACCAACCACCTGGTCGCACTGGTCTGACTTCTAGAGCGTTGTCCTGCGCCTCCCTGTAAACTGGGACATGAAGCTAGGTATCGTGGATGATTGTTTTTCTAGTGCTCTGGCAGCAGGCACAGTTTCAACGGCCTTTGCCTGCACCACGGCCACTTCCCTGTCCCTTACTGCTCGCCTTCTTCATATTAAATGTTATATATGCTTGAAAGTCTGTCACGTACAGTAGCGTAGGATTTGTATGTGTTTGCGCAAAAAAATAAAAAAAGGTATTTGGGATGCGCACAACGTTACATAGGAGAAATTCCGCAGATAATGTCGCTGATGTCAGCAGCGGCTAATATAAATTTACAGGGAATGTCACAGGTATTTTGGATGTGGAAACGTTACACAGGAGAAATACTGCAGATAATGTTGCTGATGTCACCAGCGGCTAATATAAAATTACAGGGAATGTCACAGGTATTTGGGTTGTGGAAACGTTACACAGGAGATGTACTCCAGATAATGTCACTGTCCGCAGCAGACACCGTCTACAAAAAAAGTACACTGGATGTCACTAATATTTTTTGGATGTGCACACGTTACACAGGAGATGTAGCACAACTAATGTCACTGTCCGCAGCGGACACCGTCTACGGAAAAAGTACACTGGATGTCACAGATATTTTTGGGATGCGCATAAGTTACACAGGAGAAATACCGCAGATAATGTCACGGATGTCACCAGCGGCTAATATAAAATTACAGGGAATGTCACAGGTATTTGGGATGTGGAAACGTTACACAGGAGATGTACCCCAGGTAATGTCACTGTCCGCAGCAGACACCGTCTACGGAAAAAGTACACTGGATGTCACTGATATTTTTGGGATCCGCACACGTTACACAGGAGAAATACCGCAGATAACGTCGCTGATGTCAGCAGCGGCTAATATAAAATTACAGGGAATGTTACAGGTATTTGGGATGTGGAAACGTTACACAGGAGATATACCCCAGGAAATGCCACTGTTCGCAGCGGACAATGTCTACGAAAAAAATACATTGGATGTCACTGATAGTTTTTGGATGTGCACTCGTTACACGGGAGATGTAGCGCAGCTAATGTCACTGTCCGCAGCGGACACGGTCTACGGAAAAAGCGCACTGGATATCACAGATATTTTTTGGATGCGCACGCGTTACACAGGAGTCTGCAGCATCCCAACTATTGCACGCTATTTATAGATATTGCTGACACACACAATAGTCCTTAAAAGGACTTTTGGGTCTGTAAAGTTTTAGCAATTTCGCGCAGGTTGCGCTAAAAATATATATTGCTGCTGCCACACACAACAATAGTCCTTAAAAGGACTTTTGGGTCTCTGACAAGTTTTTTTTACTGGAAATTTTATTTTTTACTCCCTATACTATCTTTCCCTTCCTCAGCACAGCTCTCCCTGACTAACACTCAGCCGAACATGTGTCATCGGGTGCTATATAGCACCCGATGACGCGTTCCAGCCAGCCAATCACTCTAATGCCAGCAGCCAACATGGCTACAGCGTTACAGTGAGGACAGTGCTTACCGTAGCAGCCAACAAACGTGCGGGGAGGAGACTCGAGCATTGCGCTCGAGCACATGCGGTATTCGGCCGAATACCGTCATGTGCCGAGCATGCTCGATCAAGACTATTTTGTATGTACTGCATGTTCTCCACAGTATACAGATGTGAGAGATGTAGTGCTGCACTAATGCACTAATAGAGGCTGTGTGCTGTCTTTTTGTGATATTTGTGATAACATATATTTCTGCTCTAATTGTTTTAATATAGGTTATGTTACAGAGGAAGTATCATAAAATTGAAAATATATATTTTTTAAAAATATTCTAAACATATTTTTAGGTAAAAAGTAAGTAGCAGCAGCACTCAATGTCAGGCAGCAGCTGCAAAAGCAATTAAGATTTTATGTTGTATAAAATGAAAGAGAAAAGGCTGTGATCCCAATGAGCTATCACTCCTCAATGGGTCCTTTGTAAGGCCATATCCTCAATATAGGATTCATTTTTGGGCTGTACTTACTAAAATAGATATAGGAGAGTTTGAAAGGATTCAGAAATGGGCGACCTGATTATTACATGGGATGGAAGGTCTCTCCTATAGTGAGAGGCTCGATAAATCAGGTTTGGGAAAAAAAATTAAGCTTTAGATGAGATCTCAAATACATGTTCAACTACAAAGCACTGTCAGGGGATTTATTCATTCCTAGGACCACTCATTACATGTGGAGACATCAATAGAGGAAAGGATTCTTTACAGTAAGAGTAGAGTATGGAATGCCCTACCCCGAGGGGTAGTAATGGCAGATGCTATGTCAGCATTTATGAAAGGCTAGTTGCCTATCTAATAGCAGATGTCATTGAGTGTTATAATTCATCCAATAGTATAATTGATCTGAGAAAGGTTGAACTTGATGGACCTGTGTCTTTTTCAACTATGAAATATATTTTACTATTCTTATTTTTTTTATGTGACTATTAAAAAATCTTGATGTATTCCGTTTTTTGCACAGTTACGACAGGCTGACACCTCCTGTTTTCTGCAGCTTTGTGTGTAAAGTGGGAAATGGCCAACTAGTAATGAGTTGTAATGACAGCTCTATTGTCCTGCTGGATGACCAAAGGAGGACAACAACACGATAGGATACACCATATACACACATAAGGCACCTCTCCTGTCACTCTCTGGTTTGTAGGGGTTGGGACTCTAAAGGGAACGTGTCATCAAAAAATGGCCTATTGTTTAAATTATGTTTTTATGTTAGACATATTTTTAAAGAATGTTTGGTGGTTATTTAGAATTTTTCATGTTAATAAAAAATCCTAAAATCCTGCAGTTTTCACGCTGGCTACTAAGCTTAATAATAGTTGCTACTTCTGGGTCTGTACAGATCACTGTGCTGCAGTTATCTGCTTATCATTACAGGCAGGATTAAAATGACAGTAACACATAGATAGCTAGATACTTCCTGCAGAAGTGGTAGCTGCAAATGCAGTGAAGGAGTTTAAGCATGCATGGGATAGGCATAAGGCCATCCTTCATATAAGATAGGGCCGGGGGCTATCCATAGTATTCAGTATATTGGGCAGACTAGATGGGCTGCATTCTATGTTTCTATGATAGATAGGACATAGTTAGATGAAAGATGGATAGATAGGTAGGTAGATATGACATAGATAGATAGATGATAGATAAATAGATAGATAGATAGATAGATAGATAGATAGATAGATAGATAGAAGATATAGAAGAGATAGATAGATGATAGATAGATAGATAGATAGATAGATAATAGATGATAGATAGATAGATGATAGATAGATAGATAATAGATAGATAGATAGATAATAGATAGATAGATAGATAGATAGATAGATATATGATAGATAGATAGATAGATAGATAGATGATAGATAGATAATAGATAGATAGATAATAAATAGATAGATAGATAGATAGATAATAGATAGATAGATGATAGATAGATAGATAGATAGATAGATATGCACATGTGATTAGCTTTTGATGCCTGCTTTATACATGGTTTTGTAGTGGCTTCTGTGGATTGTGCGCATGTTGCGCATGCGCGGTAACTACCTCCTCGCTTCCTCTTGGCAACTTGGGACTTGTGCAGTGACTGTTGGTGAATGCCGTAATATGGCGCGGTTTTTCGAAAGCTGTTTGCCTCTGGTGAGTCACCTTCCTCCAATTATTATACACACATGATCGACACATATGGTCTTTATTTTATTAATTAGGTGATTAACTGGATTTTATATTTATAAGTTTATTGCATTGAGCTATATTTCTGGACAATTATGTACATTATTGCCTTGTATAATCATGTGTTTTTGCACCATGCTAGCCCTTTATTTCATATTAATATGGATATTTTTGATTGATGAAATATGTTATGCACCTGCACTTTATGTTTATATGTCACCTGATCTCATCACTAGTTGCTTGAGAAAGGCTCCAGTGTGGAGCCAAAACGTCCCGTCCTGCATGGGGGAATAAACATATCTTTTTTTCACTTTTTTTTTAGATATGGGAGATAGATAGATAATAGATAGATAGATAGATAGATAGATAATAGATAGATAGATAGATAATAGATAGATAAATAGATAATAGATAGATAGATAGATATGGGAAATAGATAGATAGATAGATAAATAGATAGATATGAGATAGATAGATAGATAAATAGATAGATATGAGATAGATAGATAGATAGATAGATAGATAGATAGATAGATAGATAGAAGTAAAAAAATAGCCAGCAGCGCTGCTGGCTATTTTTTACTTCTAGCTCATTGGACCTAGGTGCGGGTTCACATTTCGCCGGACGTGCACCCCTTGTCTACACAGTGTGCTGCCTCCTCATTTTCTCAATTTAATAGATAGATAGATAATAGATAGATAATAGATAATAGATAGATATGAGATAGATAGATAAATAGATAATAGATAGATAGATAAATAGATAGAGAGATAGATAGATAGATAATAGATAAATAGATAGATAGATAGATAGATAGATAGATAATAGATAAATAGATAGATAGATAGATAGATAATAGATAGATAGATAGATAGATAGATAGATAGATAGATATGGGAGATAGATAATAGATAGATAGATAGATAATAGATAATGAGATAGATAGATAGATAGATAATAGATAGATAGATAGATAATAGATAAATAGATAGATAGATAGATAGATAGATATGGGAGATAGATAATAGATAGATAGATAGATAATAGATAATGAGATAGATAGATAGATAGATAATAGATAGATAGATAATAGATAGATAATAGATAGATAGATAATAGATAGATAATAGATAGATAGATAGATAGATAGATAGATAGATAGATAGATAATAGATAGATAGATAATAGATAGATAATAGATAATGAGATAGATAGATAGATAGATAATAGATAGATAGATAATAGATAGATAATAGATAGATAATAGATAGATATGGCATCTGAGATGCACATTGTGGCTTTCAGGGGTTAATCCGGTGAGAAAAAATAAACCTCACCTCATTCATTTGATCACATAGAGGCTACAGTGGCCATCTTGTTTGAAGATCTAGTGTGAAGTCCCTTGCAGTACTGATGATGTCATCACACCACCCAGCATGGTGACTTCATACGTCACCGGGTTCGCGATTTAAAGATGGATCTTCAATCAAGGTTGCCGTGGCGGCATCTGAGCGATCAAATGGATGAGGTGAGTTTGATTTTGTTCCCCCATTTCAGGTAAAATTATTCGTTACCACAAAGAACGAGGAAATTCGGCTTCGCGGCTAATCAAATTTTCCAGTACTTTGATTCGCTGAACACTAAACCTACTGTACTGTCTATACAGACAATCCAGGAAGGAATATGGCCGCACCATGGAAAGCTCCATCATTAGAGAACAAGAGAACAATGAATTCTCTTCTACAGACTTACAGCCAGTTATACTAAAGTGAAAGACATGAGAAGTTCAGAGGTAGATCTCAAAAAAGTGCCCTCAACAGATTATTTCATCCTGCAGTATATGAGAAAAAAATTGAGATCAGTGACATATTGTTACCCAGGATTGTATATTTCTCTGAGGTTTTCTGACATTAAAAAAATTATTTTTTGACTATCCAGTAATCAGAAAATTGATACCCTAAATCCATCAAATTCCATAGAGAACGAGCTAAGCATATTATTATTATTATTATTATTAGTAGTAGTAGTAGTACTATTATTTTTTTCATATATTATAAATCTTCAAACTATACATTCAAAAAAATATCTTTTCAAGTTTTTATTTTTATATCTTCTTCCCCTCCTTCTCCTTCTGTTTTCTTATATCTTGAGATAGATAGATATATGATAGATAGATATGAGATACAAAGATGTATAAATAGATAGATAATTATTAGATAGATGATAGATATAGAAAAATAGATAAATATTAAATAGAGAGATACATAGATAGATAGATATTAGATAGATAGATAGATAGATAGATATTAGATAGATAGATATAGGAGTTAGATAGATACCAGTAGATAGATAGATAGATAGATAGATAGATAGATAGATTATTACTATTGAAAATGTATTATTATTAATGAATATCAATTAAATATTATATCTTCAAATTATACATCTACACATTTTAATAAATACCCTTTTAAGTTTTTATTGTCATACTTTATTATTATTATTATTATTATTATTATTATTATTATCAGTATGTTTTCTTATATATCTTCAAACCACACATTTAAATATGTCAAGTTTTTTTATTTTTATATTACTACTACTACTAATTTTTATCATTATTCAACCATTGATCATCAAATCCTCTTTACAATAGCCTAGAAGAGTTTTACAATCTTCTTCTTCTTCTTCTTCTTCTTCTTCTTCTTATAATTGCAATATATATTTTTTAAATGCAAAGCTTTGAGATTGCAGCACCACAGTTGGGTCCCTGATCGCCTCTTGTTTGGGCCCCTGAATACAGCAGCCGGTGCGGCCAGGCTCCCCGATCAGCGGTAATGAAAGAGCGTCAGCGGTGAAAACAGTACGAGCTCTGATGCAGTAAATACAGGAAGGAGGGGGGCTTAAAATAAGAAAGACAAATTGCCTAACGCCAAACACCAGCAAAAATGCTTTTTATGGATGTCCAGGAAATTATAGCTTGTGTCCATTAGTCCTTTCAGGGTTAATATTGATGTAGATATTATTTCTGCCTGCGATACCATTTCTATGAAATATTATGACTGCGATAAGCCGCCGCACTAAATCAAATCAATTGATGGAGCCGTTAGGAGCTGAGGCTTTATACTGTGGACTGAGCATGAAATATCAGGAAGATTGTTCCTTAAAGTGATCACTTAATCATCATTTGTCTGCTCCCTGCCCCGCGCCTTCCACGCGTCGCTCTCCCAGCTGATTTCAGCTGTCATAACTCAATCAGCTGTATAATGACACGCCGCTCGCCAGTTCTTACCTGTTACTGAACTTGTAAAGGCCTCGGAGGAAATTATATTTATCCGCGTTGACAGATGTCAAGAGAAAACGGCAGGTCCGTGTCAGTTTTTATATGCGGGATATGTATCTCCTTGATGTCATTAGAGGGACGCTTATTTGAGGTCTATCAGAACGGCTCACGCAAAAAATATTCAAGCCTTGTGCGCTTTCAGGTCAGGGCAGGGCACGTCTTTCAGCGCGCCTAGTGTTTGCTCAGATCTGCTGTCAGCCACATCATAAATTGCTGTCACTTACGCGTATTCAAGCATACCGTCTGAAAGTCATCTGGGGAAAACGAATGGCTGCCGCTGGGGTTTGTATGTCCTGTGGCAAAACCAGCCCAGAAAAATATGCGTGCGCTCACATTGTGATGTAGTAAAGTCTTTTTTTTTTTTATAGCAGAGGTGTAATTTAACATATAGGTTACAAGCAAGAAATAAAACAAGAATAGTAAAAAAAAAAAGGATCAACCAGGTTCTACCAGAAGGACATGTGTGGGCTGATCTATGTCTATGTCTAAAACAACGTATTTTTTGTCCTATAAGATGCACTTTTTTCCTCAAAGTCGGAAGGGAAATGGGAGTGCTTCTTATGGGACGGATGCTAATGAGTGCTTCCATTATGGAAGCGCTCTTTAGTACAGGAGGACCAGGGAGTGGTGAATGCAGCTTTGTACTCACCGCTCCCTGGTCTTCCTCAGCCGCTTGTTCTGCTGTGTCTTGCGCACAAAATGAGGACTTCAGTGCTCTGTGACCTCACGCTGTGTGGCATCAAGTCACAGCACAGTGTGGTAGGAAGACAAGGAAGAGCGCTAGGTCTCAGGAGCGGTGTCAGCGTCCGGAGCAGGAGAGGTAAGTTGATTATTTTCTCTGTTCTGCGTTCTGCTTCACATAGTGGACTTATTAACATGGAGGTCTGATCTGAGGTCTGATTGAGGGTCTTATAAAAATTGGGAACCTGATCTAAGGTTTGGTTGGGGGTCTGATCTAAGGCCTGAATAGGGGCCTTATTAACATTGGGGGTCTGATCTGAGGTCTGTATAGGAGCCTTATTAACATTGGGCGTTTAATCTGAGGTCTGATTGGGGGTCTTATTAACATTGGGGGTCTGTTCTGAGGTCTGATTAACATTGGGGGTCTGATAAAAAAAATAATTTATTTTCTTATTTTCCTCCTCTGAAACCTAGGTGCTTCTTATGTGCAGGTGCGTCTTATGGGGCGAAAAATAAACAATGGAAACAGAGAGCTACATATAAAATCAACACATTTAAAGGGTAAATCCAGTCCAAATAGCCACCTTCCCTATGGAAGTCATGGCAATTATATTTTCCTTTAGAATGGTTGGCGGACATTTCTGCAACTGGAAATTAGAATGGGGTTGTGTCTGGGGCACATGCATGTGCAATGGGCGCCTCCCCCAGGGCCCTACTATAATGCGTGACCCAGGTGTAGGAATGCTGAGTGGTATAGTGCGGCCTTAAATGTCCCTTTATGTGTGTCACAGTACTCCTACATGGATACGGCTGGACCCCAGGCTTTGGATCTGAAGCAATAAATAGGGGGAATAATTGAGGGATTTGAAAGAAATATTGAGTCCATACCTTGTAGGTAGTTGAACGGCAGCTTTACTTTGCATAAACATTCTCCAAAACGGTTTACAGGCTTTGTCTTGGTCCCATCAGGCTTTAGCATTAAACTGGCAGGCAAACTCTACTCTGCTATATCTTTCTCTCTGACTCTGCTGTACTTACAGCCTTGCTGTATAACTCAGCTTCTTCTGTATGCTGCACTCTCTCTCTCTGTAGTCTGGCTCTAGGTTATACCAGGAAATTTTCCTCCTGGCTCCTGAGGCTTCAAGCTTTGGCCTCCATGGCCAGCAGAGCTTGTGCTCACATCCAGCAGAGACGTGCCCCTGAACACCTTCCCCTAGCTGGGGGTAAACTAGACTGGAACTAACTGGTCCCCACCCTTCCTGCAGGAAATAGGGCTAGCCCACTTCTCCACAGAGGGGGGTTAGAAAGCCCCATTCTACCTAAGTACAGATCTACCATATTTGCTGCCACCTGCTGGTGAACCAGGTAAATTACATTTAATAAAATAGAATATTGCATAGAAATATTATCATTGCACCTGGATAGAAATACACAGATGACATTCAGGTTAGCCCATTAGAGATAGTAGCAGGCTGAAGAAGTGGTAACACCACTCTGGGGTCTTACACATGGATTTCTGTTAGCCCAGTTTACATGGATGGGATATGTAGTACTACAAATTGTTCATTGTTGTATTATGTATTTTTCTGTTTGTTTCCTGGCTATTACTACCAGCAAGGAAGATATGTCAAAGGTTGGCAGGAACAGGGTTAACCACCCTGTTTCTCCCCTCTTGGTAGGAGTGGGCTGGTCATGCTCCTTGCCAAGAGGGGGAGTTGCTGTCCAGAGACAGAGTGGAGAGGAAGCACATTGCAGAGCTCATGCTCCTGTTACCTAATCTCCAGAAGGAATCACTCCAAATTGTCCTCAAGTAAAGCTTTGAGATTCCAGACAGCAGAGTAAACAGCTCTAATCAGCATCTACAGACACTGCTGCAAGGTGAGGGACTACAGCCAAGCCACCCATCACCAAACAACCACTAGGCCAGTATCACCACCAACCAATTTGCCTCCATGTCCTTGCTATGCCAGAGAAGAATTGCACTTAAAGCCTGCTGCTACCATATGTATTTCAAGTTCTATGTTGCACTTAGTAAAAAAAGACTTTGTTGCGTTTAACTCTGGCCTATAACTCTGTTATAATTGCACTGCACCGATCCCCAGGGAACAACGTCCTAAGGGAGTACACCATGACACAACACGTCACCAAGGCCACTACCACTCCTATCCTCTACCCGGTTCCTCAGGGGGTCGCTTCAGATGAGATGTAAATAGAGGTGTAGTTAAACCAACAACCCGCTCCTGCACTGGTGGACTCACTGAGGTCATACAGTATATACAATGGTAATTAATTTGAATGAGCTCCATGTATATACTCTTTCCTATACAGTTAAATACAGTCCTGATCAAAAGTTTAAGACCACTTGAAAAATGGCAAAAAAAATCATATTTAGCATGGCTGGATCTTAACAAGGTTCCAAGTAGAGCTTCAACATGCAACAAGAAAAAATGGGAGTGAGACAAAACATTTTTTGAGCATTCAATTTAATGAAAACAACGAATAAACTGAAACAGGCTGTTTTTCAGCTGATCAAAAGTTTAGGACCACACCTCCCAAAAAAAACTAAACCCCCCCAAAACAGAAATCCAACTTCCAAACATGAACTCAGTAATGAGTAGCTCCGCCGTTATTGTTTATCACTTCAAAAATTCGTTTCGGCATGCTTGATGCAAGAGTTTCCATGAGGTGAGTGGGAACATTTCTCCAAGTTGTAAGGATGGCCGCACGAAGGCCATCTACTGTCTGGAACTGTTGTCCATTTTTGTAAACTTCCCTTGCCATCCATCCCCAAAGGTTCTCAATTGGATTTAGATCAGGGGAACACGCAGGATGGGCCAAAAAAGTGATGTTATTCTCCTGGAAGAAGTCCCTTGTCCTGCGGGCATTGTGTACTGTAGCGTTGTCCTGTTGAAAAACCCAGTCGTTACCACACAGACGAGGGCCCTCAGTTATGAGGAATGCTCTCTGCAACATCTGGACATAGCCAGCGGCCGTTTGACGCCCCTGCACTTCCTGAAGCTCCATTGTTCCACTGAAGGAAAAAGCACCCCAGGCCATTATGGCTCCCTCTCCACTGTGGCGCGTAGAAAACATCTCAGGTGGGATGTGCTTGTCATGCCAGTAACGTTGGAAACCATCAGGACCATCAAGGTTACATTTTTTCTCATCAGAGAATAAAACTTTCTTCCACCTTTGAATGTCCCATGTTTGGTGCTCTCTTGCAAAGTCCAAACGAGCAGTTCTGTGGCATTCAAGGAGACGAGGTCTTTGAAGACGTTTTTTGTTTTTGAAGCCCTTCAGTTTCAGATGCCGTCTGATGGTTATGGGGCTGCAGTCAGCACCAGTCAGGGCCTTAATTTGGGTCGAGGATCGTCAAGTGTCTTGACGGACAGCCAATTGGATCCTCCGGCTCAGTGCTGATGAAATTTTTTGGGTCTTCCACTTGACTTTTTTGTTCCATAACCCTCAGGATCATTTAAGAAATTCCAAATGACTGTCTTACTGCGTCCCACCTCAGCAGCGATGGCGCGCTGTGAGAGACCCTGGCTTATGCAGTTCAGCAACCCGACCACGTTCAAAAAGGGAGAGTTTTTTTGCCTTTGCCATCACAACGTATGACTACCTGACAGAAAATGACAATGAATCCACATCTTTGCACAGATTTGGCCTTTTAAAGGCATGTGGTCCTAAAATTTGGATCAGCTGAAAAACAGCCTGTTTCAGTTTAATCGTTATTTTCAATTAATTGAATGCTCAAAAAATGTTTTGTCTCCCTTTCATTTCTTCTTGTTGCATGTTGAAGCTCTACTTGGAACCTTGTTAAGATCCAACAATGTAAAATATGATTTTTTGCCATTTTTCAAGTGGTCTTAAACTTTTGATCAGGACTGTATGTGGATTCTGGTAAAGTTTAAGGGGGAATTGTCATATGGATATTTTTGGCATATCCACAGGATAAATGTCCGCTCAGTGGGTGTCCCACCTCTGGGACTTGCTCCTATCTCAAGAATGCAATGAGACCCCATTTTGCTGTGGTGAATGGAAAGGTGGCCATGTATATGCATTCCCGATTCAGTGCTATGGGGCTTCCATAATATAGTTGAGCACCCTTACTTGTTTACTTCTGGAAGTCCCATACCATTGAATGGAGAGAGCTGAGCTTGCACGGCCACCTCTCCACTCACTGCAGTGCAACAAGGTCCTGTTCTTGAGATAGAAGCAGGTCCCTGAGGTGGCACCCGCACCTATCAGACATTTATGACCTATTCTGTGGATATGCCATAAATGTCCACATCGGAAAACACATTTAAAGGGGTTATCCAAGAGTCAGACAAACCTCCCAGAGTGGCCGACCTGCGGTGGAGATCATGTGTCCCAGCACAGCCTAACGCTGGCAGTACTCATTGGATAAGCCTTGACGCGGTGAGTGGCTTACTATGCTTTGGCCAAAATATAAACCAATGTCTCATCCAGCATGGAGGGCAGAGTGCTGGATGTAGTGTGCGATCACATTTGCATTTTCCGTTTGTATATGTATTTCGCCATAGCGATCTGCACCTACGGGCAGGTTGTGCTGACCCAACCCCTTATTTCTTTCTTTGTAGTATATATTGGAGGCGTGGCGATCTCCTTGGAGTCATTGCACACCTGACCAGTTAATCTGTCCTTGAGGCTGGTTTTAAAGTCAGTATAAAACTGAGTCTGCTTGTATAGAACCTACCATTAGCCATTTGGCTCCAGGAGAAGTATATGGTGGGTTCAGCATGCATGTTGGTACTTGCATCCCTGGATCCGATGAAAGCTGTAATGGCACCGGACGGGGTTACAAGCAAAGTGTACTTGGCTTGCATGCTGACCTGCATTCCCTGGATTTTATGTGGCTGTCATGGCCCATGAACAGGTAGGAACAAGAGTTAGGGACCACTCATGAGACAGCCTTGACGCGGTGAGTGGCTTACTATGCTTTGGCCAAAATATAAACCAATGTCTCATCCAGCATGGAGGGCAGAGTGCTGGATGTAGTGTGCGATCACATTTGCATTTACTCATTGGATAATGTCAGAATGTGCAGGGACTCACCCCCAACTGGTAAAACCCATCTGGATCTGACAATATTTTCTTCATAATGTCTGGCAGGAATAATAAAGGAATGGCAGATCGTAGAGTCAAAAAATTGTTTTGTTATGTTGCTCCATAATTGTTATAAGATTGGGATTGCACGTAATTACTAAAATAGACATGTCAGAAGTAAAATTGATGATGTAAAAAATTTAAATCAGACATCATATAATACCTAAAAAAAATCTCTTTCTAAAAAAGCTAGAACCAGCCCTGTACCTCACATGGGTCCAGAGATCTCCACATTCACTGCTCTAGTTGTTCTGCTAAATTTATTTCAGGATGGCAGCTCAGGGGTTTTGTCCTTTCTTGGGGGGTTTGTCCTTTCAGCTGTAGTTCTTTCCCTGTAACTGTCACACCTTCTAAAAGAAGACATGGCTGGTGACAATTGAAGATGTAAACTGAGCATGTGTGACCACCTAAGTGAGTTGGACATAGAAATAAGGAAAAGAACAAGCAGCAGGTGGCGCTATATAGATACATTTTACTGAATAGTTCAGTGACTATACAAAATTTTTAATTACAGGCAATTACAAAAGTATTCAGATACAGGTGCTGGTTTAAAAAAAGGTAGAATATCTTTTTTGGCACAATAGCCCTTTAAGTGTTACCATTTCTGACATTACCTGAATTGTCGGGGCAGTGTCTTAATATGTAGGGGACACGGTGCCTTGACAAAAGGAATCAGTTAATTTACCTATAAATTTCCAGGAGGGGTAACAGAGGAATGGCCTGAAGTGTTCAAGTTAAAGTACTCCAAAAATTCTATTCTATGGAGAAATTTACTATATCAGGTCTGAGGCACAGGCTACACGAGTGATATCTAGCAGCACATCCCTGTCACACAATTTGACCAATGTAACACACATATTACGGTGTTCCAAAATTCAGGTCTGCCGTGAACTAGCCTTCAAGTCAGTGTCTGGAGAGATACATTCGGTGCAAAATACATGTGTTCATCCTTTAAGAAGAAAGACAACAAAATGTCTTCAGGGCAAACATGCAGAAGAAGAGGAAAACTGGAATTATAGGGTTGGCATTATCTGTAACAATTACTCAGCTGTTAGCACCGTGAATTTATAGACGCTTACACAAATGTGTAATTTGTGGGGAAAGGCTAATAAAACTTAACGGCACAGTGGCGAAATAATCTCTGGGCTAACCCGGGCCGTGTCAGGGCTAATTGAAATGTTTAAAAGCGGCTCTTCTCTGGAAGTGTCTGTGATGCATGGCTGGGGAACATATTCAGACCAATCCTTTGTCTTAACTGGACATATATTGCCAGTGTATATCATCGTAATTTCAGCCCAGACTCTTCATTGTCAAAACCTTTGAACAAAGGGCACTTTATAATTGTAGTTCCGCAGTCATGATAATAACAGCTATAATTTACTGTTAAATAGGAAAGGGGCTTGGAGCATATGAATGTTTTGCCTTGCCCTGAGATCTCAAGAAGCGATAGAATCTCACAGAAAGAAATGTTCTATAAAATTTAGAAGCCAGGCGTCGTATGGAGCATTGCAGTGCTTTATATTTATTATGTAATATTTACATATCAGATTTAGTTAGATTTTTTTCCTATAAGACGCATCTGCCGATAAGAAGTATCTATGTTTTAGAGGAGGAAAATAAGAAAAAAACATTTTTATTAGACCTCAGAGCAGACCACCAATTAGACCCCCAATGTTAATCAGACCTCAGCTAAGAGCCCCAATCAGACCCCCAATGTTAATAAGAACCCCAATCAGAGGTGAGCTCAGAACCCAAATGTTAATAAGACCCCAATCAGACCTCAACTCAGACCCCAATGTTAATAAGAACCCTTTCAGACTTCAGTTCAGACCTCCAATGCTCATAGGACCCCCAATCGGACCTCAGATCAGACCCCAATGTTAATAAGACACCATTCAGACCTCAGTTTAGACCCCCAATGCTCATAAGACCCCCAATCAGACCTCAGATCAGACCCCCAATATTACTAAGAGCCCATTCAGACCTCAGTTCAGACCCCCAATGCTCATAAGACCCCCAATCAGACCTTAGATCAGACCCCCAATGTGAATAGACCCCATTCAGACCTCAGATCAGATTCCAATGTGAATGACCCCCAATCAGACTTCATATCAGAGCCCCAATGTAAATAAGACCCTATTCAGACCTCAGATGAGACCCCTCCAGTGTAAATAACCCCCAATAAGACGTCAGATCAGAGCCACAATCTAAATAAGAGCCCCTATTCAGACCTCAGATCAGAGCCCCAATGTAACAGACCTCCATTCAGGCCCCCTGCTCAGAGCAGACAAAAAAAAATCAACTTACTTTTGTTCTGGATGCTGCTTCTGCTCCTGTCATCCAACTATATTCTTGTGTTTCCTGTCGGACTGCGCTATGACCCATGAGGTCACAGCGCACTGACATCCTCACGCTGTGCACAGTAACAGCACAGCGAGCGGCCGAGGAAGACCAGAAAGCGGTGAGTACAGAGCCAGGGGAGTGCTGCATTCACCACTTCCCCGCCCCCCTGTACTAATGAGCACTCACCACTTTGGGGAGAAAAAAGTGCGTCTTATAGGGCAAAAATATGGTAAATGTATAATAATATTAAAAAGAGATATATTGTCCAATAGGTTCTATTTACATGAAAGAGGAAGCCCCATTTGGTTTTTATGACATACCCACAAGATATGGGACCGGCCCCTATGGGACACCCTCCAGTCTGAATAATGAAGCCCCATTGTGCACTGTCGGGAGTCAAGAGCAGCCATGCATCCGCGGATTTCTCCGTTCACGCCTATGGGTCTTCCGAACCCGGTCAAGTTCGCTTTTTTAGCTATTTAAGGAAGCATTTTACTCATTTTGGGCTAAAAAAAAAACATTTTTTTTCCATTTGGTCTTTTAAAAATATGTTCAGCTATTTCTGAGATGCAAGGGTTAAGCTGTTTGCAAGCTGTTTTCTTTGAATCCTGTCAGCTGATGGCTCATGTAAAGGTCTTTTCTCTGATCTCCTGACCTCATAAACTCTTATTTAAAGGGGCCGTCTCATTTCAGCAAATGGCATTTATCATGTAAAGAAAGTTAATGAGTAAAATGCAATGATAAAAAATGCCCTCAAATGTGTACATAGTCTTTAAAGGGGTCTGTCCCAGAGTTCAGACATGGTAATCATCATTTTGGATGTCAAGAACAGAGCGATGTGCTATATTTGCCATCATTAATGTTATAAACTTTGATGGATATATATATGAATATACTATTATCTACCATATTTTTCACCCTATAAGACACACTTTTTTCTCTCCAAAAGTAGGGGGGAAATGGCAGTGCGTCTTATGGGGCGAATACTGCCATTTACACTGATACATCGCCGACTGCGATGCTGCACAGCACTGCCGGCGGTGTATCAGCAGGGAGGGAGGAGGCGTGGGGGCCAGCATCTGGTGTTGTAATGGCAGCGGGGTCCGGTGCAGTCACTGTATTCTATGACAGCGGGCCCCGCTCACTGTAGTATTAATAAGTAACGTATAGACATGGGCGCTGTTTTAAACTATAGAAATCCATGTAGTACGGTACTCACTTGAAACTCCTGTAGGCAGGACGGGCGGGCGGCGGCAGCGTCATTCACTACGTCACGCGCCTGCTCTGCCTGCTTTATTCATAAAGTGGGAGGAGTAGGCGTGTGACGTAGTGAATGACCTTACGCTGCCGCCGCCGCCGCCGCCCGCCCGGCCTTCCTACAGGAGTTTCAAGTGAGTACCGTACTACATGGATTTCTCTATGCTGCAGAGGATTACTATAGTTTAAAACAGCCCCCATGCCTACCTATTAATACTACAGTGAGCGGGGCCCAGTGTAATATAATACAATGACTGCACCAGGCCCCGCTGCCATTACAACACCAGATGCCGGCCCCTACCCCCTGTATTGAGGGTCATTCACAATTTTACAAAGGGACACTGATATGGGGGGGGGGGGGGATCTGTGGATGACACTGTTATGGGGGGGGGGAATCTGTGGATGACACATATATAGCATAAGATGCTATATATGTGTCATCCACAGATCCCCCATAGCAGTGTCATCCACAGATCCCCCCATAACAGTGCCATCCACAGATCCCCATAACAGTGCTATCCACAGATCCCCATAACAGTGCCATCCACAGATTCCCAATAACAATGTCATCCACAGATCCCCCATAACAGTGCCATCCACAGATCCCCCATAACAGTGTCATCCACAGATACCCCATAACAGTGTCATCCACAGATACCCCATAATAGTGTCATCCACAGACCACTATTAGTTCAAAACCCACCAAAAGCACACCTTTTGGTCCAAATTTTTTTTTCTTCTTATTGTCCTCTAAAACCTAGGTGCGTCTTATGGGCCGGTGCATCTTATAGGGCAAAAAATATGGGTATAATATATTGTTAGTTTATTACTTAACCTTTTCAGACTGCCCATAAACTTTATATGTCCAGGCGGTATGCATTTATCCCTGCAAGGACATTTCTGAACATTCTAGCAGAGATGACAGCTGCAGGAGCAAGGAGACCGTTGTCAGTGACAGCAGTGCCCCCCCTATAGATAAGGCAAGGATGCTTTTTTACTGTCCCTATCTTCTCCATTGCTGTATATACACTGACATGCACCGATTGAACCCAGCATTTATACCATAAACTGGCTGGATCTCTACTGGATCTAATTATAGTCAATGGGGTCTGGCATTGAAATGGCAGTATCCGGTTATGCCAGATACCGATGGCTGTTCCTCTGGCAGAAGAGCCTACCGGATTGGGGAAAGGCAGATGTGAAGCTAGCCTTAGTGGTACAAGCAGCTACAGTATGATTTCTCAGGCTCTAGCTATTGCAGCAGATAAAGGGTTAACCATAAGAATGAATGTTTGCATTTTTGTGTGCTGCGAGCTTGGCTCTCTTACTAAGCAGACAGTAGATTGAAGTGTGTCATTTTTCTAATTATGAAGCATTGCATAATGTCTGTGGCAGAGCGTCTGAATTCCCTTGGCCTGGAAAGACATTTTTGATAAGTCACATGTCTTTCTGGAAAGGTCATTTCCTTACAGGTAGCATGTTTTCGGGTAAAGTCATATGTTCTGCTTAAATAGTCAGCTCCCAGTCCCACCCACAGCGATCAGGTACATTACAGACATAATGTATTCATATATACAGTGGCATGCAAACGTCTGGGCAAAATTACTGTTACTGTAAACAGTTAAGGAAGTTAAAGATTAAATGATCTCCAAGAGGCATAAAGTTAAAGATGACACATTCCCTTTGTATTTTAAGCAAAAACTAATTTTTATTTTCATCTTTTATGTTTTCAAAATAACAAAAAAGAAAAAAGGGCCCAACACAAAACTTTGGGCACCCTGCATGGTTAGTACCTAGTAGCACCCCTTTGTCAAGTATCACAGCCTATAAATGCTTTTTGTAGCCAGACAAGTATTTTTCTTAGTTTTCCAGGCCTTCTCTTGACCTCTACTGTTCTTTCTAATTGCCATTTCTTAATTACATTTTAAACGGAGGAAATGGCAACTTGAAACTACCTCAAAATGCGCACGCTGAAGGTTTTACCATGGTCCTCACAGTCCCTTCATCTGAACATCATTAAAAAATCTCTGGATAATCCACTCCAATATATCAATATCCAGGACAATTTTTAGCTGCTTGCTGCGGAGCCTCACCACGCTCCAGATCACACTATGCATTAAAAAGCAGCACCGCAATCACTTAGTTCATTTCAAATTTCCAAGTGAGCGCAAAATCCCTACTCATGACCAGAAATTATTCGGCCACAGATGTACGTTAGAGAAGTCTCTGACTGGTTGTGAGTGGAGAGGAACAGTCCAATGTCTGGAATTTTAGGAATAGTCTGGAGATGGACGACTAAATGGAAGAAAAGTTCTTACAAAGTTCCTCAAGGTAGAAGAAATAATTTATCAACAGGTAAGAGGAGAACAATCTCAGATGCAGGCCTGATGAAGGACTTGGGATAACCTTGTTTTGCAATGGTCACTCCCACCTTACGGACCTTGCCATCTTCACTGGCGAAGATATCATTCTTTTCCATGAACCGCCCATATGAGAGGCATGAGGGGGATTAAAGATCCATGTACAACCATTGTTGGCCAAGTAGTCATGAACTGGCTTAGAGTCGATTTGCAATTCTCGGCAGACACCTATGAAGTTGGTTCCACAGTCAGATCTCATTTACTTTACTGGTCCTCTGATGGCGCGAAATCATCTTCAGCATTGATGAAACTAGAAGCGTTCATGGATTCTGTTGCTTCAATGTGTATAGCACGTACACTTAAGCATGTAAACAACACTGCCCATCGTTTGCTGTCTGCATGACCACCTCTGGTCCTTCGTGCAGTGACTGTCCATGGCCCGAAGACATTCAGACCAACATAAGTAAACGGTGGTTCGGTGCTTGTCCTATCAACTGACTAATCAGACATTTGTAGATGTTGCAGTTTTCCCCTTGCCTTGCGACATTTAATGCAATGGTGAATTATATAAGCAACCTGTCTTTTTGCTCCCACTATCCAAAGACCTGTGGCTCTTAAAGCACCCTCAGTGAAGTGTCTGCCTTGGTGTTTGATTCTTTCATGATAATGCCGTATCAGCAGTCTAGTAACATGGTGATTGGCAGGAATAATGTGGGGATTCCTTTCTGAAATCTCTTACTTAGCCTTGTTTAGGCGACCACCAACCCTCAGCATGCCGTGATTGTCAATTACTGGTTTCAAGTTGACAATCGGGCTGCTTTTTGGAATATCTTGCTTGTCATGTATACATTTCAGTTCCATTTGAAAGGCACTTTGCTGTACGTTACGTATCACAAGCAACTTACTTAGGACAATATCTTCTGCAGTGAGAGGTTTATGGCACACGTGCCAACTGCAACATTCAGCGTTATGTTTGTCAGCGCGAAAGCAATGCACAATATGGACAAACCTTGCAATGGTGTGAACGAGCTTTGACCATCTGGAGAAGTGTTCAAAGCAGTGACAGCCCAAGCCAGCCCTCTTTTCAGACTTGGTGACAAGGGTACTAACTTCAGGGCAAATCTGTGGCTCTTTATGAGGGTCTTGGAGACTGAAGACGTCTTAAGTAGGAGTTTCTTTACTCTGGTTCAGCAAAAACTCCGGACCTTATGTCCTTTTGAGCAGACCTATTGCCTCCTACGCTGTAA
Source organism: Bufo bufo (assembly GCF_905171765.1). Classification (NCBI taxonomy): domain Eukaryota; kingdom Metazoa; phylum Chordata; class Amphibia; order Anura; family Bufonidae; genus Bufo; species Bufo bufo. The sequence goes on along the minus strand of NC_053398.1, from coordinate 115,630,926 downwards.
GCAAGGATTTGAGTGCGTAGTCCACGTAGAAGTCTCTTTCAACGAAGTTTCGGGCATCTTTCCCAAACTCTGACTCACTATTAGAGGCAGCCCTACGTAGGCCAAATGTAGCAACAGCAGGTGAAGGACTATTACCAAACATGTGCACCTTCATGCGGTATTCAACCATTTTCTTGCTGGTGTCATTGTCTCTATGCCAAAGAAACCTGAGATCATTTCTGTGGTCTTGCCGTACGATAAAGCAGTGGAACATTTGTTCAATGTCTGCAGTAATGGCAACTGGCTCCTTTCTGAATCTCATAAGTCCCCCTACCAGATTATTGGTCAGATTTGGACTGGTGAGAAGGACGTCGTTCAGAGATACGCCATTATGTTTAGCACTTGAGTCGAATACCACTCTTATCTGGTCTGGTTTCCGTGGGTGATATACTTCAAAGGAGGGAAGGTACCAGCATTCTTCATGCTCTTGCAAAGGTGGAGCTGGCTCTGCATGGTCATTGTGAAATATATTTTCCATGAAGGCCACAAAATGATTTTTCATTTCAAGTTTGTTTTTTTAACGTATGTTGCAAGGAGATGAATCTGGATAGTGCCTGTTCCTGGTTATCAGGAAGTCTGTCTCTTACAGCACGGAAAGGTAAAGGTGCAACCCAGTGGTTAGATGCATATTTGAAGAAACAATTGTCCATTATTTTAATAAACTCTTTGTCATCTATGGACAAGGCCAATCTGTTGTCTTCTGGTGTTGTACCAAACACTGATCTTTCTAAGTTGTCATAAAGGGTAGGAATGATATCTGGTGCCTTAAGGAGGTTAGAAAGCTTTTCCTTTACCTCGTAATGATGAACACATGGCTCAAAGTGAGTTGTGCAACCATTTTTGAGCACAAAAGTTTTGAAGGAGTTCACTTGAGATGGTTTGTGGCTCTTATCTATACGTACATCGACCACAATCACCCAGCATAGGTCGAGTCTTTGTGCATATGGGGCGTTGTCAGGACCTTTGCATTGTTGCTGCACTTTGTGGACCCTCAGAATGTCCCTCCCAAGCAAGAGTAGGATGTCAGCATTCATGTCCATAGGAGGAATCTCACTAGTTAGATGTTTCAAGTGGGAATGATGGTATGCAGCTTCTGGAGTAGGAATTTAATCTCTTTTATCAGGTATCTGGTCACATTCAATTAACGTTGGCAAGGGTATATGAACGTTCCCTTTAATGGAGGAGATAAGGTATCCAGTGGCTCTTCTGCCATATGTCTCTACACGACCAGAACAAGTGTTTAGGGTGTATGGTGTTGCTTCTCCCGTTATGCCAAAGATCTCAAAGAATTTCGTTTTCGCCAGAGACCTATTGCTTTATTCATCTATAATGGCATACATTCTGGTGGCCTTTTCAGATTGCCTTTTTGGGTAGACGTTGACCAAACACACTTTTGCACAGCACTTGGAACCAGTCTCCTTGCCACATATTACCATACAGGAGGAGGAGACAGTCATTGTAGCTAGCTCTTGAGCTGGTGGCTCCCCGCCATTAAGTGCAACGGCGTTGGTTGCGGCTTGAGATGGTGCTTTGTCTGGAGGCAAAGTAGGATCCATTGATGTAACATGCTTGTCATTGCTGCATTCTGCACACCTGATGATAGCTTTACAGTCTTTTGCCATATGATTTGACGAAGCACACTTGTAACACACTCCGAGCTCTTTGAGTGTCTCTCTGCGTTCTTGCAAAGTCTCTGCCCTGAGCCCACAACATTCTGTTAAAGGATGAGGTCTTTTGTGGATAGGGCACATGCAATTAGGGTCCCTTTCTTTAAGGATGGGGGTGTCCTTCCTAGTAGTGGAGGTTGCAATAAGTGGGATGTTTGTTTTCCTAACAGATACTTTTCCCCTTAAGTCTATACGTTTACTTGTTGTGTTGTCATACCTTGAGCATGACGATGAAGCAGGTAGAGTGGATTCTGTGAAGTCAAAGCTGGGATCCTTCTTCTTCCAAGCTTGGTCACTGATGAATCTGGAAAAATAAGAGAAGGAGGGAAAATAAACATTGTGTTCTCTCTTGTATCTGGAGACCTGGTCTGCCTATTTCTTGCATGCTGTGTGGTAGTTTCAACACAATTGGATTCACACCATGGGCAGTATCAAAGTAACTCAGTCCTGGCAGACGTGGGTCCATTTTAGCCAATTCTAATTCCTTTAGTAGGTCGCTCAGATCCTGGAGCTTGTGATTGTCCTTGCCAGTTATCTTTGGGAAGGCTTGAAGTCTCTTGAATAAGCTGCTTCCTATAGCTTCAGAATTGCCATAGGTCTGTTCGAGTCTCTCCCATGCTGCAGCGAGACCTTCCTCTGAGTGGCCTGCATGAACTGCTCTTAATGTCTTTATGCGTTCTGCAGATTCTGGGCCTAACCAGTTGACAAGCAAGTCAAGTTCTTCCTTGGCAGTGAGGTTAAGATCGCTGATTACTGCTTTAAAGGTCGATTTCCAGGCTCTGTAGTTTTCAGCACGGCCACCATACTTCGAGAGACTAATGTTAATCAGCTCCCTGCGCATCATGTATCTGGCAAAGTCCGACATGTCTGATCTCCCATTCCTTGTTGCTGGATTGCATTGTGGTGTCTCTGGGGCATGTAGACGCTCTGGCATATAAGGCTGATATTTATGAGGACAGAATGATGTGGCATAAGGATTAAGCTGTGGCTTAGTCTCTGGAGGATCAGCTGGCTCGACGCTAGGAATTACCTTGTTATTGGTGGGTGACGATATCTGGTGCTCTGTGGGTTCACGTAGTTGGTGATTTAGAAGTGGCGTTGGTACATGCGATTATGCAGGAGGAGCAGACGATGATTACCTTAGCACATATCTGGCAGTGCAGTCAGCTGGGTCTTCCACTTCTCCTAGGATGAAACAGTCTAGGTTGGTACCTTGCCCTAATGCTTGCTCGAAGACCTTCAGTTTAGCTAAAGTAGCTGCTTCTTCCCTTTCTGTTTGGAGAATTTTTAGTTGGGCTTCCGCCTCTGCCTCCATCTGCGCCATTTCTGCTTTCTTCTTTGCCATTTCTGCCTCCTTTTCTGCTCTCTTCTTTGCGATCTCAGCCTCCATTTCTGCTCCTTTCTTCAGCGATCTCAGCCTCCTTTTCTGCTCTCTTCTTTGCGATCTTAGCCTCCTTTTTAGCAAAGGAACTTCTTACACTAGCTTCCTCTGCTTCTGCCTAGATCTCTATAAGCTTGTCATGCAATGCTGACCTTCCTGAATGAGATGTTTTGGAAGATGAAAGCGTATATTTGGTTGAAGTTGATCGATGGGATCTCACTTCTTGCAAGAGTGCAATGCGGAGTTCTGCCTTACTCTTAGTGTCCTGTACTAAGACATCCTTCTCTCAGAGGAGATTCTTTCTGTCTCTCAAGTCTTCTGAAGCATCATCAAAATCGGAATCATTCAGAAAGATGATGTACTTTGCAGACAGTCGCTGATAGCAAATATAGGCGTTAGTTAAATGATTCAATGCTGTGGTTAACTTTGGTGCATCATTGTTATAGCGTGAAAGAGCTGCTATATAGTGTTCAGTTCTTTGCCATAAATCATTTAAATTGTCACTGAACTCTTCTTTGGTTGCCTCAAAGTTCTCTCTAATCTTTTGTGTTGGTTTGATAACACATTTAGGTCGTACAGTTTGTTCTTCAGTGAACATGGACTCTGCTTCCTGAATATTAGAGTTTTTGGGACCAGGGTGAGTTTCCGTATGTTCAGTGACTGAGAAATCCGCGGAGCCTCTTGTGGACATGTTATTTCTGTTTAAGTGGTACTGTCTTTTTAAGAAAGGATTTCGGCTTACTCACTGTGCTTATGAAGCCACGTGCATGTAAGATGGTGGACAGCTCTAAGCTTGCAGACCGCATGTAGACATGCAAAAACTGTAGATTTAAGCTTTGTTTTGACTATTCTGCCACAGATGTACGTTAGACAAGTCTCTGACTGGTTGTGAGTGGTAATCTCTGTACCAGCAATGGTAGACAGCTGAACTCACTAATATCCCTTAGGTCGTGCTACCAGTTGTATGTGAAGATCCATTGAGGAGGATCCAATGGAGATGCTTTGGTAATTTATTGAGTTTACCAGCTTTGCGTCTGCTGCAGAAAGAAAGACACAGGAGCAGAACAAACAGGATATGATGTCACCGAAAGGGAGGAGTAGACAGAGAGCAAAGGCAATGGGATTTACATAATACATTCAGGAAACCTATAACAAGAATGACCACAGGGTGGCAGCATTACATAACATGGTAATGATGTGATAACACAAATACAGCGATTTGTCTTAAATGAAAGAAATAAATGCTGGGCCAGCACAAGGTATATCGAAGTACCATCTTTTCTTTATTCAGTCATCAGACTTACTGTATATATATACAGCATATCGAGAATCACGAGTTTCCTGTCCCATCCATGCAATGTTTTGCAAGACACACATGATTAAGGAGAAGAGTCTCCCGAAATTTTGCATGGATGGGGCAGGAAACTCTGCTTTCTCGATATGTTGTATAGAAGCTGTGGATTTAAGTCTGATTATTGAATAATTAAAAAACAGCACTTTGATGTACCTTGTGGTCACATGAGTACTAAATCGGTGGAGAAACCTCAAAAGAGCATTACATGCAAGACAACCCAGTAATCTCACAGAACTAGAAGACTTTTGCAAGGTAAAATGGATGTAAATCCCTCAAACAAGAATTGAAAGACTCTTGGCTGGCTACAAAAAGTGTTTACAAGCTATGATACTTGCCAATAGGGGTGCCACCAGGTACTAACCATGTAAGGTGCCCAAACTTTTGCTTCGGGCCCTTTTAATGGGTTCTCACAATTGGACAGTCCATGACCGTATCCTTTTAGGCATTGCTGCTCATAATCATGTTCCAATACAGTTTGCCTGCTCATGTACTCTCTGATATTATACAGCCCTTATTTTATTCTCTACATACACAGTATATTGCTCAATGTATGTTTATAGTAGTAGATACCAGTACAACTTTGTATGGGTTTTATATAGTCATAGCATTCATTTATATATTTTGCCATGATTGGTTTATTATTTACCGTATTTGTAGAGATGAGCAAATTTCTTAAAAGTTGATTAAGGTTCTGAATAAATTCAAACCGAATCCGAATCAAAAGTGAAGTGATTGGCCTTAAAATTTTCTCTCTCACCTTCTCTTTCTCCAATTCTACTGAATCAAATCACACAAAATTTGGGTTTATTAGCATCACAATTTTTTGACAAATTTGTCTCGAAATTTTAGAATCAATTTGCTCATCTCTACTTTTTTGTGTATGTAATCATATAAACAGTTGACACTTAAAGGGGTTCTCCGGAAATTAAGAAAATGAAAATACTTACATATTACTTTATTATAAATATATTCCCAAATACCTTTCAGTAGTTATCATGGCTCGTTCTGTCTGGGAAGCAATCATCAGGGGAAACAAAATCGCTGCTGTTCTGTTAGTACACACAAAACCTGTCCTAATCACACAGCAGGACAAATTACTTCACAACACTGAGGTAAAGAGCTGCCTCGTCCTCCTCTCTGCTCTGCTTGTAAGGGAATATGACCCTGAATACAGAAGATAAGATTTTCAGCTGAATCTCTGTGGGAATGGAGTTCATGAGGAGACAGGAAGTACAGAGAGGAGGTGGGGATGTGGCTGATGAGCAGCAGCATTGTATGCAGTCTCCATTATCACAGTCTGCCTCATCCAACCTCACTGCACATCATGTCTCCTCATTACCTCTATTCCTACAGAGATTCAGCTGAAGATCTTATCAGCTGTATTCAGGATCATAACCCCTGACGAGCAGAGCAAAGAGGAGGATGAGGCAGCTCTTTAGCTCAGTGTAGTGAATTAACTTGTCCTCCTGTGTGATTAGGACAGGTTCTGTGTGCACTAAAAGGACGGCTGCCATTTTATTTCTCCTGATGATTGCTCCCTAGACAAAACAAGTCATTATAACTAGAGATGAGCGAATAGCATTAAAACATGGCTATTTCCTGGCTGGGGAGAGCCTTTATAGTGGTGTAGAACACTGTGCCTTGCAGTAACACGCATTGGGAGTCTGCTGTGGTAGTGAAACAATACTGTGAGTCAGTATGACAAGCACATGACAGGCGTCACTCTTAGAATCACTGTACACTTCACTTATTTGGGTAGTCACAGGGCCAAACCTGACCAAATAACTCAAGTACGAACTCAGCCTTACAGGTCGATGTTAGCGTCAAGAAGAAGCGCACTCCTTCGCCAGCTGATTCCACATGGATGTTTACAGAACCTGTTCTATTAAACGCTTATACAAGTAGAGGCCCCCCCCCCCCCCGGATAGAGTGGAGAGGGTGTCACCAGTAAGTTTGTGTTGATGTCACTGATTAATTTGTCCTTTCTCTGATCCGGCAGAACAATAACCCACAATAAACGGATCCTGTCTGTGGAGCATACGCCGTCACTCGGTCAGCATTTGCTCAATAATCCATCAGTATTGCTAATGCCAAAAAAAAAACAGGAGTGGATGTAAAACAGAGATAACACAGGAATGGAATATTTGCATGTCTTCTGTGTTTTGTACCCACTCCTGCTTTTGGCTACCAAATCATAAGTCAATTCTGATGGGACCATACAGGCCTTACAGCTGCTACACAGACAGGCTCCATTCTGCATCTCATTTTTCCTTACTTCTGACGGATCAGAAGAAAGGTCAAATAAATGTCAGCCAGGTCGAAAGGCAAAATAGTGGCCCAGTCATGAAGTGGGGAGGGTGGGAACAGCATGAGAAGTCCACAGAGTGGCCCTATGACATAGTGGTGAGGTGGAAGTAGCATGAGGAGGCCACAGAATGGCACAATGACAGAGTCTGAAGGTGGCAGCAGCATCAGGAGGCCACAAAGTGGCACAATGATAGAGTCTGGAGGTGGCGGCAGCATCCGGAGACCACAGAGTGGCAAGGTGACATAGTGTGGAGATGGCAGTAGCAGCAGCAGCAGCAGCATCCAGGGACCACAGAGTGGCAAGGTGACATAGTGTGGAGATGGCAGTAGCAGCAGAAGCAGCATGAGGAGACCACAGAGTGGCAAGGTGACATAGTTTGGAGGTGGTGACAGCATCCGGAGACCACTGAGTGGCAAGGTGACATAGTATGGAGATGGCAGTAGCAGCAGCAGCATCAGGAGACCACAGAGTGGCAAGGTGACATAGTGTGGAGATGGCAGTAGCAACAGCAGCATCAGGAGGATACCTGTCACGGATGTGTGTGAGCAACAATAGAAATACACAGTACAGAGCTACTGACTGGACCCAAACTAGGGAGGATAAAGGGTGACCCCTGTCCAACCCTCAACGCTCTCCCTATTCTGCTAAAGCACATGCCTGGATCCAAATGGCGGAACGAGGCATGCCCACGTGCCTGAGACTAATGACCCCTGTAACCCCTACAATAGTGGAAGGGGCACGGCCACCAGTGCCCTACTCAGTATATGGAGGGAACCGTGGCCACCTCAGATCCAGTCAGAAAATAAACAGGAACACAACAATGTCTGCACACTTAGCTGGAGGTGTTGCAGCCGCAGAGAAGACGGATCCAAGGACAGGCTGGCAATATCCAGAGTGCTAGCTGCAGCAGAACACAGGTCCAGTGAACTGATAGCTACAAGTGAAGATACTAAAGCAGGAGCTACAACTAAAGTGAGAACTATAATCCACATCCTATCATAGGAGGAGGGGGTATATAAAGAGGGAAATCAAACACATGAAAAACAGCTGTGGTGAAAGAAACCAAAAGTAAACAGAGTAGTGAGAACTCCTCCCAGCTCTAGTAGTGACATCATCACAGGGGTGGAGAAACAGAGCTGTGAGAACGTCCCAAAGCTCTGGTAGTGACAGTACCCCCCCCTCTACGGGTGGACTCCGGACACCCAGGACCCACCTTCTCAGGATGAGCCCTATGAAATGCCCTGATGAGGCGAGTGGCTTTAATGTCCGACACCGGAACCCACATCCTCTCCTCAGGACCATAACCCTTCCAATGAACGAGGTACTGAAGAGAACCGCGGACCATGCGAGAGTCCACAATTCTGGAAACCTCAAACTCCAGATTGCCATCAACCAAAATCAGAGGAGGAGGCAAAGAGGAGGGTACCGTGGGCTGGACATATGGTTTTAAGAGAGATCTGTGAAATACATTATGTATCTTCCAAACCCGTGGAAGATCAAGACGGAAGGCAACAGGATTGATGACTGACAAGATTTTATAAGGCCCAATAAACTTGGGACCCAATTTCCAGGAGGGAACCTTCAACTTAATGTTTCTAGTAGACAACCACACCAGATCACCCACATTCAGGTCCGGACCAGGCACACGTCTCTTATCAGCCACACGCTTATACCTCTCACTCATTTTTTTAAGATTACTCTGAATCTTTTGCCAAATGGTAGACAAAGACGAGGAAAATCTCTCCTCCTCAGGTAAACCAGAAAGAGCCCCTCCCGAGAATGTCCCAAACTGCGGATGGAACCCATATGCACCAAAGAATGGTGACTTATCAGAAGATTCCTGACGACGGTTGTTCAGAGCAAACTCAGCAAGAGGGAGAAATGAACACCAATCCTCCTGGTTCTCTGCCACAAAACAGCGCAAATATGTCTCCAGATTCTGATTGAGGCGCTCAGTCTGACCATTTGACTGCGGATGAAAAGCAGAAGAGAAGGACAGCCGAACCCCTAGGCGAGAACAGAAAGCCTTCCAGAACCTGGACACAAACTGCGTGCCTCTATCGGAAACAATATCAGAGGGAATGCCGTGCAATTTAACAATATGGTCGACAAAAGCTTGCGCCAACGTTTTAGCATTGGGTAAACCAGGGAAAGGTACGAAATGAGCCATCTTGCTAAAACGGTCCACCACCACCAGGATCACCGACTTCCCCGAGGAACGAGGAAGATCTGTGATAAAGTCCATGGACAGGGAAGGAATGGGTAACGGGAGAAGGGAACCTGAAGGCCGTGAACGAGGGACCTTAGCGCGAGCGCACGTCTCACAAGCAGCCACAAAACCCTCCACCGACTTACGAAGAGCCGGCCACCAAAATCTCCGAGCAATGAGATCTACCGTGGCTCTACTCCCGGGGTGACCAGCAAGAACCGTATCATGATGCTCCTTAAAGAGTTTGTGACGTAGCTCAGGAGGCACGAACAACTTCCCAGAAGGACAATGGGCAGGTGTCTCAGTCTGGGCAGCCTGGACCTCGGCCTCCAAATCGGAATATAGAGCAGAAACAACTACCCCCTCCGCCAAAATGGGACCCGGGTCCTCGGAGTTTCCTCCTCCCGGAAAACAGCGAGAGAGAGCATCAGCCTTCACATTTTTTATCCCAGGTCGGAATGTAACAACAAAATTGAATCTGGAGAAGAACAGAGACCATCTGGCCTGTCTCGGATTCATACACCTGGCCGACTCCAAGTATGCCAGATTCTTATGGTCGGTAAAAACGGTGATAGGGTGCCTGGCCCCCTCCAACCAATGGCGCCATTCCTCGAAAGCCAACTTGATGGCCAACAACTCCCTATCTCCCACATCATAGTTTCTCTCTGCCGGGGAGAGTTTTTTAGAGAAAAAGGCACAGGGTCGCCACTTGGCAGGGGAAGGGCCCTGGGACAAAACCGCACCCACACCCACCTCGGAAGCATCCACCTCAACAATAAAAGGTAAGGAAACATCGGGATGCACCAAGACGGGAGCAGACGCAAAATTCTCTTTAATCTTAGAAAAGGCTGTAAGCGCCTCCTCCGACCAAGAGGAAAAATCTGCCCCCTTTTTTGTCATGTCAGTGAGGGGTTTGACAACAGAGGAATAATTCAAAATGAACTTTCTGTAATAGTTCGCAAAACCCAGAAAGCGCATCAATGCCTTCTGATTCTCAGGAAGCTCCCACTCAAGTACAGCACGGACCTTCTCGGGATCCATGCGAAAACCAGAAGCAGAGAGGAGAAAACCCAGAAATTGAATCTCCGATACCATAAAAAGACATTTCTCCAGCTTGGCGTACAATTTATTTTCCCGCAGAATCTGCAGAACCTGAAAAAGATGATCCTGATGGGTCTGAACATCAGGGGAAAAAATCAAAATATCATCAAGATACACCAATACAAATTTCCCCATTAAATGATAGAAAATACTATTAACAAAATGCTGAAAGACGGCCGGAGCATTCATCAGGCCGAAAGGCATAACGAGATTCTCGAAATGCCCGTCAGGGGTATTAAAGGCCGTTTTCCATTCATCCCCCTCTCTGACCCTGACCAGGTTGTACGCGCCTCTCAAATCCAATTTGGAAAACACCTTGGCCCCAACAATTTGATTGAAGAGGTCGGGGATCAGAGGAAGGGGATAGGGGTCGCGAATCGTGATACGGTTCAGCTCCCTGAAATCTAGGCAAGGTCTCAGATAGCCATCTTTCTTTTTAACAAAAAAAAAACCCGCGGCCACAGGTGACTTTGAGGGACGAATATGCCCCTTTTCGAGACTCTCGGAGATGTAAGTTCGCATCGCGATTCTTTCCGGTTGTGAAAGATTGTAGAGGCGTGCTTTTGGCAGCTTGGCGCCGGGAATGAGGTTAATGGGACAGTCAAACTCCCGGTGAGGAGGTAGCTTCTGAACACCGCTCTCGGAAAACACGTCCGAGAAATCAGAGAGAAATGATGGCAGCGTTTTAGTAGACACCTCTGCAAAAGTCGCTGTGAGACAATTCTCTCTACAAAAATCACTCCACTCATTTATTTGCCTTCCTTGCCAATCAATAGTGGGGTTATGTCTAGTGAGCCAGGGTAACCCCAAAACTAGAGGAGACGGCAATCCGTTAAGGACAAAACAAGATATATCCTCCACATGAGTGTCACCTACAGCTAGCCGGATATTGTGAACAATGCCCTTCAGAGATCTCTGTGAGAGTGGAGCAGAGTCAATAGCAAAAACAGGTATATCTTTATCTAATGTGCAAACCTGAAAACCATGCATGGCTACAAATTGAGTGTCGATAAGATTGACGGCCGCTCCACTATCGACAAAAATCTCACAAGAAATGACTTTGCTCTCTAGCGCCACCCTGGCAGACAGGAGAAAACGGGAACTGCAGGTCAGAGGAAAAGCATCAAATCCTACATCAACTTTGCCCAAAGTAGCAGAACTTGATGATTTACCTTTTGAGATTTTTCTCTTATTATCGCTCTTAGTACGGTTCAAGAATCTCCTAGACGGACAAACATTTGCCAAATGACCTATGCCCCCACAACAAAAACAGACCATACTCTGAGGACTAAATCCTCTTTTATCAGGGGCAAGTCGAGCTAGCTGCATGGGCTCCTCCTCAGAGGGGAGCGAGACAGGATGAGGCCCCTGCACACTGAATGAGTCCGCACCACTGCCCCTAGACTGACAATGGCTGGACAGAGAGGTCTCGTTTCTTTCTCTTAGACGCCTGTCAAGGCGTACCGCCAATGACATGGCAGACTTTAAGGACGTTGGTCTCTCATGGAAAGCAAACGCATCTTTTAATCTCTCCGAGAGACCATGACAGAACTGACTCCCGAGTGCAGCATCATTCCAACCCGAATCAGCTGCCCATCTCCGAAATTCAGAACAATAAAGCTCCGCAGACCGTTTGTTCTGGCATAAAACACGTAGGTTAGATTCGGCCAGAGCAACACGATCCGGGTCATCATAAATCTGCCCCAGGGCCACAAAAAATCCCTCCACGGATCGAAGGGAGGGATCCCCTGATGGCAACGAAAAAGCCCAAGTCTGAGCATTACCCCTGAGCAGGGAGATGACAATCCTCACCCTCTGCTCTTGATTACCAGAAGAGTGAGGACACAAGCAAAAATGGAGTTTGCATGCCTCTCTGAAACGGACAAAATTCTCACTGCCCCCGGAGAACGTCTCCGGAAGTGAGACCTTTGGCTCGCAACAGACTCCATGAGCCGGAGCAGGGCCCAATGCTTGAAGCTGGGTCATAGATTGACGGAGATCCGCTACTTCCAAAGAAAGACCCTGCATGCGGTCAACCAGGTCAGAAAGCGGATCCATGTCAAAAAAAGACGGTTTTGGTGGATTATAATGTCACGGATGTGTGTGAGCAACAATAGAAATACACAGTACAGAGCTACTGACTGGACCCAAACTAGGGAGGATAAAGGGTGACCCCTGTCAAACCCTCAACGCTCTCCCTATTCTGCTAAAGCACATGCCTGGATCCAAATGGCGGAACGAGGCATGCCCACGTGCCTGAGACTAATGACCCCTGTAACCCCTACAATAGTGGAAGGGGCACGGCCACCAGTGCCCTACTCAGTATATGGAGGGAACTGTGGCCACCTCAGATCCAGTCAGAAAATAAACAGGAACACAACAATGTCTGCACACTTAGCTGGAGGTGTTGCAGCCGCAGAGAAGACGGATCCAAGGACAGGCTGGCAATATCCAGAGTGCTAGCTGCAGCAGAACACAGGTCCAGTGAACTGATAGCTACAAGTGAAGATACTAAAGCAGGAGCTACAACTGAAGTGAGAACTATAATCCACATCCTATCATAGGAGGAGGGGGTATATAAAGAGGGAAATCAAACACATGAAAAACAGCTGTGGTGAAAGAAACCAAAAGTAAACAGAGTAGTGAGAACTCCTCCCAGCTCTAGTAGTGACATCATCACAGGGGTGGAGAAACAGAGCTGTGAGAACGTCCCAAAGCTCTGGTAGTGACAGTACCCCCCCCTCTACGGGTGGACTCCGGACACCCAGGACCCACCTTCTCAGGATGAGCCCTATGAAATGCCCTGATGAGGCGAGTGGCTTTAATGTCCGACACCGGAACCCACATCCTCTCCTCAGGACCATAACCCTTCCAATGAACGAGGTACTGAAGAGAACCGCGGACCATGCGAGAGTCCACAATTCTGGAAACCTCAAACTCCAGATTGCCATCAACCAAAATCAGAGGAGGAGGCAAAGAGGAGGGTACCGTGGGCTGGACATATGGTTTTAAGAGAGATCTGTGAAATACATTATGTATCTTCCAAACCCGTGGAAGATCAAGACGGAAGGCAACAGGATTGATGACTGACAAGATTTTATAAGGCCCAATAAACTTGGGACCCAATTTCCAGGAGGGAACCTTCAACTTAATGTTTCTAGTAGACAACCACACCAGATCACCCACATTCAGGTCCGGACCAGGCACACGTCTCTTATCAGCCACACGCTTATACCTCTCACTCATTTTTTTAAGATTACTCTGAATCTTTTGCCAAATGGTAGACAAAGACGAGGAAAATCTCTCCTCCTCAGGTAAACCAGAAAGAGCCCCTCCCGAGAATGTCCCAAACTGCGGATGGAACCCATATGCACCAAAGAATGGTGACTTATCAGAAGATTCCTGACGACGGTTGTTCAGAGCAAACTCAGCAAGAGGGAGAAATGAACACCAATCCTCCTGGTTCTCTGCCACAAAACAGCGCAAATATGTCTCCAGATTCTGATTGAGGCGCTCAGTCTGACCATTTGACTGCGGATGAAAAGCAGAAGAGAAGGACAGCCGAACCCCCAGGCGAGAACAGAAAGCCTTCCAGAACCTGGACACAAACTGCGTGCCTCTATCGGAAACAATATCAGAGGGAATGCCGTGCAATTTAACAATATGGTCGACAAAAGCTTGCGCCAACGTTTTAGCATTGGGTAAACCAGGGAAAGGTATGAAATGAGCCATCTTGCTAAAACGGTCCACCACCACCAGGATCACCGACTTCCCCGAGGAACGAGGAAGATCTGTGATAAAGTCCATGGACAGGGAAGGAATGGGTAACGGGAGAAGGGAACCTGAAGGCCGTGAACGAGGGACCTTAGCGCGAGCGCACGTCTCACAAGCAGCCACAAAACCCTCCACCGACTTACGAAGAGCCGGCCACCAAAATCTCCGAGCAATGAGATCTACCGTGGCTCTACTCCCGGGGTGACCAGCAAGAACCGTATCATGATGCTCCTTAAAGAGTTTGTGACGTAGCTCAGGAGGCACGAACAACTTCCCAGAAGGACAATGGGCAGGTGTCTCAGTCTGGGCAGCCTGGACCTCGGCCTCCAAATCGGAATATAGAGCAGAAACAACTACCCCCTCCGCCAAAATGGGACCCGGGTCCTCGGAGTTTCCTCCTCCCGGAAAACAGCGAGAGAGAGCATCAGCCTTCACATTTTTTATCCCAGGTCGGAATGTAACAACAAAATTGAATCTGGAGAAGAACAGAGACCATCTGGCCTGTCTCGGATTCATACGCCTGGCCGACTCCAAGTATGCCAGATTCTTATGGTCGGTAAAAACGGTGATAGGGTGCCTGGCCCCCTCCAACCAATGGCGCCATTCCTCGAAAGCCAACTTGATGGCCAACAACTCCCTATCTCCCACATCATAGTTTCTCTCTGCCGGGGAGAGTTTTTTAGAGAAAAAGGCACAGGGTCGCCACTTGGCAGGGGAAGGGCCCTGGGACAAAACCGCACCCACACCCACCTCGGAAGCATCCACCTCAACAATAAAAGGTAAGGAAACATCGGGATGCACCAAGACGGGAGCAGACGCAAAATTCTCTTTAATCTCAGAAAAGGCTGTAAGCGCCTCCTCCGACCAAGAGGAAAAATCTGCCCCCTTTTTTGTCATGTCAGTGAGGGGTTTGACAACAGAGGAATAATTCAAAATGAACTTTCTGTAATAGTTCGCAAAACCCAGAAAGCGCATCAATGCCTTCTGATTCTCAGGAAGCTCCCACTCAAGTACAGCACGGACCTTCTCGGGATCCATGCGAAAACCAGAAGCAGAGAGGAGAAAACCCAGAAATTGAATCTCCGATACCATAAAAAGACATTTCTCCAGCTTGGCGTACAATTTATTTTCCCGCAGAATCTGCAGAACCTGAAAAAGATGATCCTGATGGGTCTGAACATCAGGGGAAAAAATCAAAATATCATCAAGATACACCAATACAAATTTCCCCATTAAATGATAGAAAATACTATTAACAAAATGCTGAAAGACGGCCGGAGCATTCATCAGGCCGAAAGGCATAACGAGATTCTCGAAATGCCCGTCAGGGGTATTAAAGGCCGTTTTCCATTCATCCCCCTCTCTGACCCTGACCAGGTTGTACGCGCCTCTCAAATCCAATTTGGAAAACACCTTGGCCCCAACAATTTGATTGAAGAGGTCGGGGATCAGAGGAAGGGGATAGGGGTCGCGAATCGTGATACGGTTCAGCTCCCTGAAATCTAGGCAAGGTCTCAGATAGCCATCTTTCTTTTTAACAAAAAAAAAACCCGCGGCCACAGGTGACTTTGAGGGACGAATATGCCCCTTTTCGAGACTCTCGGAGATGTAAGTTCGCATCGCGATTCTTTCCGGTTGTGAAAGATTGTAGAGGCGTGCTTTTGGCAGCTTGGCGCCGGGAATGAGGTTAATGGGACAGTCAAACTCCCGGTGAGGAGGTAGCTTCTGAACACCGCTCTCGGAAAACACGTCCGAGAAATCAGAGAGAAATGATGGCAGCGTTTTAGTAGACACCTCTGCAAAAGTCGCTGTGAGACAATTCTCTCTACAAAAATCACTCCACTCATTTATTTGCCTTCCTTGCCAATCAATAGTGGGGTTATGTCTAGTGAGCCAGGGTAACCCCAAAACTAGAGGAGACGGCAATCCGTTAAGGACAAAACAAGATATATCCTCCACATGAGTGTCACCTACAGCTAGCCGGATATTGTGAACAATGCCCTTCAGAGATCTCTGTGAGAGTGGAGCAGAGTCAATAGCAAAAACAGGTATATCTTTATCTAATGTGCAAACCTGAAAACCATGCATGGCTACAAATTGAGTGTCGATAAGATTGACGGCCGCTCCACTATCGACAAAAATCTCACAAGAAATGACTTTGCTCTCTAGCGCCACCCTGGCAGACAGGAGAAAACGGGAACTGCAGGTCAGAGGAAAAGCATCAAATCCTACATCAACTTTGCCCAAAGTAGCAGAACTTGATGATTTACCTTTTGAGATTTTTCTCTTATTATCGCTCTTAGTACGGTTCAAGAATCTCCTAGACGGACAAACATTTGCCAAATGACCTATGCCCCCACAACAAAAACAGACCATACTCTGAGGACTAAATCCTCTTTTATCAGGGGCAAGTCGAGCTAGCTGCATGGGCTCCTCCTCAGAGGGGAGCGAGACAGGATGAGGCCCCTGCACACTGAATGAGTCCGCACCACTGCCCCTAGACTGACAATGGCTGGACAGAGAGGTCTCGTTTCTTTCTCTTAGACGCCTGTCAAGGCGTACCGCCAATGACATGGCAGACTTTAAGGACGTTGGTCTCTCATGGAAAGCAAACGCATCTTTTAATCTCTCCGAGAGACCATGACAGAACTGACTCCGGAGTGCAGCATCATTCCAACCCGAATCAGCTGCCCATCTCCGAAATTCAGAACAATAAAGCTCCGCAGACCGTTTGTTCTGGCATAAAACACGTAGGTTAGATTCGGCCAGAGCAACACGATCCGGGTCATCATAAATCTGCCCCAGGGCCACAAAAAATCCCTCCACGGATCGAAGAGAGGGATCCCCTGATGGCAACGAAAAAGCCCAAGTCTGAGCATTACCCCTGAGCAGGGAGATGACAATCCTCACCCTCTGCTCTTGATTACCAGAAGAGTGAGGACACAAGCAAAAATGGAGTTTGCATGCCTCTCTGAAACGGACAAAATTCTCACTGCCCCCGGAGAACGTCTCCGGAAGTGAGACCTTTGGCTCGCAACAGACTCCATGAGCCGGAGCAGGGCCCAATGCTTGAAGCTGGGTCATAGATTGACGGAGATCCGCTACTTCCAAAGAAAGACCCTGCATGCGGTCAACCAGGTCAGAAAGCGGATCCATGTCAAAAAAAGACGGTTTTGGTGGATTATAATGTCACGGATGTGTGTGAGCAACAATAGAAATACACAGTACAGAGCTACTGACTGGACCCAAACTAGGGAGGATAAAGGGTGACCCCTGTCCAACCCTCAACGCTCTCCCTATTCTGCTAAAGCACATGCCTGGATCCAAATGGCGGAACGAGGCATGCCCACGTGCCTGAGACTAATGACCCCTGTAACCCCTACAATAGTGGAAGGGGCACGGCCACCAGTGCCCTACTCAGTATATGGAGGGAACCGTGGCCACCTCAGATCCAGTCAGAAAATAAACAGGAACACAACAATGTCTGCACACTTAGCTGGAGGTGTTGCAGCCGCAGAGAAGACGGATCCAAGGACAGGCTGGCAATATCCAGAGTGCTAGCTGCAGCAGAACACAGGTCCAGTGAACTGATAGCTACAAGTGAAGATACTAAAGCAGGAGCTACAACTGAAGTGAGAACTATAATCCACATCCTATCATAGGAGGAGGGGGTATATAAAGAGGGAAATCAAACACATGAAAAACAGCTGTGGTGAAAGAAACCAAAAGTAAACAGAGTAGTGAGAACTCCTCCCAGCTCTAGTAGTGACATCATCACAGGGGTGGAGAAACAGAGCTGTGAGAACGTCCCAAAGCTCTGGTAGTGACAATACCACAGAGTGGCAAGGTGACATAGTGTGGAGTTGTGTGGAGTTGGCAGCAGCATGAGGAGACCACAGAGTGGCAAGGTGACATAATGTGGAGATGGCAGCAGCAGGATACCACGGAGTGGCAAGGTGACCTAGTGTGGATATGGCAGCAGCATGAGGAGACCACAGAGTGGCAAGGTGACATAGTTTGGAGGTGGCGGCAGCTTTAGAAGACTACAGAGTGGCAAGGTGACATAGTTTGAAGATGGCAGCAGCAGCTGCATCAGGAGACCACAAAGTGACCAGGTGATAGAGTGGGGCGGTGGGTGGCAATACCAGTACCTGCTGATGAAGGTGGGTGAAATAAGGAGCACTTGTCATCAGATGTGTGGCATCAGGCGGGTTGCAGCATCAGAGTAGTAGCTGAGGCAGGTAGCCAGAAGAAACCGGTCTCTTTTATCAAAGTGTTGGTGTGGCACCATGGATGATCTAGTCTGATGCATCAGGAATTGGTGGTTGGAAATCCTGGCTGATCCACGCCTGATTCATCTTGACAAAGGTTGGTCTCTCCACATTTTGGGTGGACAGGCGAGTTCTCCATGGGGTAACTATGGCCCCCGCCGCACTAAACACCCATTCTGATGCCACACTACTGACCGGGCAGGACAGCTTTTCCAGGGCAAACTCTGCTAGTTGCGGCCACAAATCCAGTTTGGCTACCCAGTAGTCCAGCGGATCTTCAATGTTGAGTGGCAGGGTGCTATCCAAGTATGCCACCACCTGCTGGTTCAGGTCCTACTCCAGGTCTACCTGCTGCTGCTGGTGAGTAGTTTCTTCACTATGTTGTTGAAGAAAGCTACTCATCAGCGACTGTAGACTCAGGCTGCTGCTGATGGAGCTGGTACTGCTCCTGCCACCCCACTCCAGCAGCCATGGCAGTGGAACATGAGCGCAAAGGGCCCCCCCCCGGTCAGACCTGCGAGAGGATGAACGATGGTGCAGATAGCAGCCAACTGACTACATAGGATGTCTCTGTAGTAGTTCAGTTTGTCCTCCCTCTCGTGGGTGTAAAAAAGGCCCCCATTCTGGACCGTAGCGAGCCAAAAGTCATCCCTCTGCCGAATGGTGACAATTCGGCTGTCACTACGCAAGCAAGTGAGCATGCATTGTGCCATTTGTGCAAGGGACTTGGAGGGACTCCCTGCCTCCATCTCCACCGCATAATGCCATGGTGTGTCCGGGTCCTTTGTCTCGTCTTCGTCATCGCCCTGTAGCTCCTCTGGCTGCTTCTCTACTGTTAGCTGAGTAGAAAAACCACCCATTTGGCTATACATTGCCTGTGCTCCAATGTCCTCCTCCCCCTCCTCCTCTTCCAGTTCAGCCCCCACAGGGCTTATGTGGCCGTGAGATTGAGGTGCAACGTCTCCTGTTCCCTGACCAGCCATAGTTACCAGCATCTGTTCCAGGACATGAAGAATTGGAATGATGTTGTGCATCCCGTAGTCCTGGCGACTGACAACTAACGTGGCATCCTCAAAGGGCCTGAGCAAATGGCAGGTGTCACGCATGAGCTGGTCATTTTGAGTACCTGGTCATGTATTTCGGACTCTGCAATGCTCCCGCCACCTTCCAGCACTTCATTAACGACGTCCTCAGGGACATGCTGGATCTGTTTGTAGTCGTTTACCTGGACGACATCTTGATCTTCTCTGAAGACCTCGAGCAGCACCGCGAACACGTCCGCAGGGTACTGCAGAGACTCCGACAGAACTCTCTCTATATCAAGCTAGAGAAATGCGAGTTTGAGCGAACCACCACTCAGTTCCTCGGATACATCATCTCCCCAGAGGGCCTAAGTATGGACCCGGGGAAGGTCCAAGCTGTGATGAACTGGCCCGTTCCGAAAAACGAGAAGGAGATACAAAGATTCATTGGCTTCGCCAACTTCTATCGGAAGTTTATCCGGAACTTCTCCAAGGTAGGGTTGGACGATATCAAAAATATTCAGACGATAACGATATTAAAAAATTTATCGCGATAACGATATATATCGCGATAAATACCCGTTTAAAAGAAAAAAAACACAAGGAGACGTTATACTGTATGGGGGGGGGCACAAGGAGACGTTACACTGTATGGGGCGGCCACAAGGAGGCGTTACACTGTATGGGGCGGCCACAACGAGGCGTTACACTGTATGGGGCGGCCACAAGGAGGCGTTACACTGTATGGGAGGGCCCACAAGGAGGCGTTACACTGTATGGGGGGGCCACAAGGAGGCGTTACACTGTATGGGGGGGCCACAAGGAGGCGTTACACTGTATGGGGGGGCCACAAGGAGGCGTTACACTGTATGGGGGGCCACAAGGAGGCGTTACACTGTATGGGGGGCCACAAGGAGGCGTTACACTGTATGGGGGGCCACAAGGAGGCGTTACACTGTATGGGGGGCCACAAGGAGGCGTTACACTGTATGGGGGGCCACAAGGAGGCGTTACACTGTATGGGGGGCCACAAGGAGGCGTTACACTGTATTGGGGGGGCCACAAGGAGGCGTTACACTGTATGGGGGGCCACAAGGAGGCGTTACACTGTATGGGGGGCCACAAGGAGGCGTTACACTGTATGGGGGGGCCACAAGGAGGCGTTACACTGTATGGGGGGCCACAAGGAGGCGTTACACTGTATGGGGGGCCACAAGGAGGCATTACACTGTATGGGGGGCCACAAGGAGGCGTTATAATAAGGTCTTGTGGCCACAGGCCACCATACATGCAGTAATACTTTGCGATATACCTTTCCCGCGGCTGCCTCGCTTGTGTGCTCTGATTCTGACATCAGATGCCGGTGGGCAGAGATTTGAATATGGGAGCAAGGAGGAGGGAGAGCCGGGGCGGCCGCTGCGGGAAGTAGTAAGTTTATAATTTCGTCACCAGAGCACACACTAGTGAGGCAGCCGCAGGAAAAGTCTCTCCAGAGACACACAGTACTCACACAGGGGATCGATTCGCCACATATACAATAGAGCCGGCACTGGTGGGTGACGACGGTGATGATGTCAGATGGTGGGTGGAGACTTGACTAAGGGAGGCGGAGCAAGAAGGAGCCAGGCCAGGAGCTAGAGGAAGTAATGTTACTCAGCGGCAGCGCTATGCAAGGTGCAGGGGCGGGCGGCGCACGTTTAGAAGCGGTCAGCGCACAATGTGAGCTGACCGCTTTGATGACGTCACAAAATACAGCGGTATTTTGGAAACAGCGATATCGCCATATCGCCGTTTTTTTAATACCGCGGTATATCGTGATACCGGTATATCGCCCAACCCTACTCCAAGGTCATAGTACCAATCACCCAACTCACCAAGAAGGCAGTCCCCTTCTCCTGGACACCCGAGGCCCAGGAGGCCTTCACCAAGTTAAAACTCCTCTTCACTTCTGCCCCAATCCTAATCCACCCGAACCCTGAGCTCCCATTTATAGTCGAAGTGGATGCCTCAGACTCCGCGGTGGGGGCAGTTTTGGACAGGGGAGAGGATGCTATTACACCCGTGCGCATATTTCTCCCACCAGATGTCCCCCTCCGAGAAGAACTATGACATCGGGAACAAAGAACTACTGGCGATCAAGGATGCCTTCTCCGAGTGGAGACACCTGCTGGAGGGAGCCACCAACCCCATAATCGTACTAACTGACCACAAGAACCTCGAGTTCATCCGCAGCGCTAAGAGACTCTCAGCCAGACAGGCCAGATGGAGCCTATTCTTTTCCCGCTTCAACTTTCTCATCACCTATCGCCCCGGATCAAAAAACGGCAAGGCTAGCGCCCTCTCCAGAATGTTTTCCGAGCCCTCACAGACGACATCTTGATCTACACTGCTTGCATAATCAAGAAATCGTTGATGGCCTTTCTCTGTTCGTATAGTCGGTCCAACATATGGAGGGTGGAATTCCAACGAGTTTAAACGTCGTAGATCAGCCTATGTTGGGGGATGCTGTTCTGCTGCTGCAGCTCAAGGAGGGTGTGCTTTGCGGTGTACGAGTGGCTGAAGTGCATGCAAAGTTTTCTGACCATTTTTAGGATGTCTCTCAGATGGGTGGAAGACTTCAGTAACCGCTTGACAACCAGATTGAACACGTGTGCCATGCAGGGCGCATGGATCATCCTTCATTGATGCAGCGCCGACACCATGTTCTTTCCATTGTCGGTCAGCATGTTTCCGATCTTCAGTTGATGCAGAGAAAGCCAGGATTCGATTTCTTGATGCATCACACGGAGCAGTTCCTCCCCTGTGTGACTCCACTCACCAAGGCAAACCAGGTGCAGAACAGCGTGACACTGCTGAGCCCTGCACATGTGGTATTCTGGAGGGGCACTGTGACTTGTCCCTGCAGTTGAGACTGAGGACACGGTGGAGGATGAGGAGGCAGAGGCGGACATTGTCGCAGGACCAAGGGCGTGACAACGTGGAGGCGGAAGCGGAGTGACCTGGCCAAGTTGCTGGTGTGGCTGTGCAGGAACCACATTCACGCAGTGGGCCATAAAGGACATGTACTGTCCCTGACCGTAGTTACAGCTCCACACGTCGGCGCTGCCGTGCACTTTGGCAGACATCGACAGGCTCAAGGACTGGCCCACCTTCTGTTCTACATGTGTGTGCAGGGCTGGTACTGCCTTTTTCGCAAAGAAATGATGGCTTGGGATTCTCCACCTTGGCTCGGCACAAGCATCAGTTCTCTGAAAGGTCCTTGGAAAGGGAGGGACTGCGGCACCAGCAACTTGGTCAGGAGCACGTTCAGCTTCTGCGCCATTGGATGTGTGCACGCATACTGCTGTCTCTTGGCAATCGCTTCCGTAATCGATTGCTGACGGAATGACTGATGAGGATTAGGAGGAGGAGGAGCAAGAGCATCTGGACCAGCAGAAAATGGGAATGACAGACAGCTCCCTTTGGCTGAGGTGGTGGAGCCTTGACTGTCTGAATCCGGGTGTGTGCCACTGGGCGATGCAGTGGTAGCTGCAGCAGGCTGGACCGCCACATAAAAGCCACGGTTCTCCAAGGCCACTGCATGGCGATGCTGCATATGTTGACGCAGGGCCGTAGTGCCAACACTGGCACCCTGGCCACGTATCACCTGATGCCCACATATTCTACATGTGGCCACGTTAACCTCCTCTGGCAGCTTTAAAAAAAAAAAACTGTCACGCCGCCGAGTAGGTGATTTTCCCCCCAACAGTCCGCACTGACTGACTGCTACTGCCTCCGTGAACCCCTGCACCACTACTTCCCAGGCAGGTAGGCTGCTGCGAAGCAGGTGGTCTACCCCGGGCACGTTTGGCTCCCGACCTGCAACTGCTGCCATCCTGCTGACTCCCAGCCATGCTACCATGCAGCTGGCTCAGCCGCTGCCTCACAGGCAAGCTGCCACCCTCTTCTCCTGATGATGATGAAGCCCCTTCTGCACCCGGCTCCCAAGTGCGATCGGCTTCATCATCATCAAGTAGTGTCTGCACGTCACTGATGTCCTCCTCAACAGTCTCTGGGTAAGGAGCCTGACCGCTCGCAACACAAGCTCCTGCGCCACTCTCCTTATCACTACTTGCCCACCTAGCGGAGGAAGCGGTGGATGTCTCCTCCAGATCTTGGCTGGGCAGTAGCTGCTGACTGTCCTCTAGCAGCTCGTCTTTGCTGTATAGTGGAGCTGAGCCCACAGCATACAATACTTCTGTGGCTGAGGGAACAGCAAAGGACAGAGGCAGGTTGAGGACAGTTGAGGGCACAGGGCCTGCTCCCGGGCCGTGCCAACTAAGGGTTGTGTCTGATGAACCCACCGACTGTTGGCTTGGGGTGTCTGATGTCACTTGGGATGACGTGAATGACCGAGTTAACCAATCAAGAACCGCTGGGTTTCTGGTCAAGACACGACCGCTAGATGACACCAGGAGCTTAGGTCTCTCGCTGCGACTCCTGCTGCCACGCCCCCTTACTCTGCTGCGACCTCTGCTTGCGCTCGAAATATTCAGGCCTCTGCCACTCCTCTGTGCATGGCCTGGCACTTCTCTGCCTGACATACTTGTAGCTAAACTACACAAATTAAACGGAAATTAAAACACCCCTAAAAGCGACGAATATATTTTTATTTTTGTACTAAAATAATCCACTAAACACTTTCACCACAATTTACTGCAGAAATGCACTGAGAATATATTTTTCTTGTTGTACTGAAATACGACCCTATATGCTTTGACCAGAAAAAACTTAGAGTGAAGTGCGTATATATATTTCTTGAAGTACTGAAATACGCCCCTATACGCTTTCACCAGAAATAACTGCAGAAGTGAAATGCTTATATACTTTTATTTTTTTACTGAAATACGCCCCTATACTCTTTCAACAGAAATAACTGCAACAGTTCAGTGCGTATATATTTTCCTTTTTTTACTGAAATAAGCCCATATATGCTTTAACCAGAAAAAACTGCAACAGTGCAGTGCGTATATATTTTTCTTTTTTTACTGAAATACGCCCCTATATGCTTTCACCAGAAATAACTGCAACAGTGCCGTGCGTATATATTTTCTTTTTATACTTAAATACACCCCTATACGCTTTAACCAGAAATAACTGCAACAGTGCAGTGTGTATATATTTTCCTTTTTTTTTTTTTACTGAAATAAGCCCCTATATGCTTTAACCAGAAATAACTGCAACAGTGCAGTGCGTATATATTTTCCTTTTTTTACTGAAATATGCCCCTATACGCTTTCACCAGTAATAACTGCAACAGTGCAGTGTGTATATATTTTTCTTGTTGTACTGAAATACGCCCCTATACGCTTTAACCAGAAATAACTGTAACAGTGCAGTGCGTATATATTTTCCTTTTTTTACTGAAATACGCCCCTATACGCCTTTACTAGAAATAAATAACTGCAACAGTGCAGTGCATATATATTTTTCTTGTTGTACCGAAATACACCCCTATACGCTTTCAACAGAAATAACTGCAGAAGTGAAATGAGAATATATTTTTCTTGTCGTACTGAATAAGATACTAAGATAAAAGCCACTAAAGGCTTTTCAACATAACACTTGCAGCCCAATAACAAACAGCTGCAATTACAGAGCTAATAACTATTTGGATCCCCAAATAATCGTTCCCTGCACTTGTAAATCACTTTCCTATCAATGTCCCTAGCGCCTTCTGATATCTCTCCCTGCACTAAGATGCTGTGAAATGATTCCTATCCTTTCCCTGCACTTATAAATCGTTTTTTCTGTCTTTTTTTCCCCCACAATCGTCTTTCCACTTGCTGTCCCTAGTGCCTTCACGTCTGTCCCTGCACTCTGGAAAATGTCTGACTGTAAGATGGCCGATGTATTTATAGGGCTTTGACATCGCAGGGCTGGCTGGCTGCTGATTGGCTGCATGCAGGCATGTCAATCTGGGTGATCCCGCCTTCCCAGAGTTCCTTGCCCCATGTCCTCAGTCCTTACACGTGTAGCTGCCATTTTAGGAAAATTGCAATTCGTTACCATGAAGCGTGAGGAAATTCGCATTCGTTCTGAATCAAATTTTTCCTGAAATTCAGATTTGAAATTCCACTTCGTCAGCTTCTATTCGCTCATCTCTAATTATAACTAATGAAAGTTATTTGGGGATATATTTACAATAAAGTAAATTTTAATTTTTAAATCACAGAAATGCCTGATAAATACCTCTTAGAGGTTGAAAATTGGTACAGGCCTGGTGAGTGCTTACTTGTGGACTTTATTTATTGTTCTACATAATTTTTTCTACAATGCTTACTTATACACAGACTACACTAGTGCAGCCAGGCTGCACTGGGAACAACAGCAGCCAGTGATGCTCAGAAGCAATGAATAACAGTTGACAATTTTTTACAAGAAAGACCAAAACTATGTTGGCTACCTCTATTTGCATAAGGTCCTACGTTAGTGATCCCTGGGCCATGCACAGTGTAGAGTGGGTGCACCAATTCCCCTGGAGCACATCCTGGTTGCGGTCTCCTGCCCGATGTTCGTGGGGTGCCCTTGCTGTTGGGTTTATGTTGGGTGCAAGGCAGGAGCCCAGAATGAGAATGTTGTATCGTGAGATTTCATGAAAATGCTCAAACTTAAATCAGATCTTACTGTATGTATTGGTTTGATACTGGTGGTGAAGAGACTGAAACCGGTAAAAATTTGGATGACTCCTTGTTGGCTATCAGTTCTAGACAGTAAATTCTGTCCAAAACACAAATAAATCAGGACTAGATAAAATTAAACGAAAGTTATGGATGAGGAATTAAAAACTAAGTACTGACTATATAATATCAAACATTTTATTTCCATGGAAGAACTTTCTTAGTCAATTATTTTCTTTCCATCCAATCTTTTATGAGAAGCATGACTTTGTACAGCATGTTATACATTATATATGTGGCGCTTGTGGGAATTACTTGCAGGTGCTTTGAGATGTCCTTAGTTCTCCCAAGCACAAATATGAAAAATTTCATCTTTTAACAATTTAAAACGGTAAAGATGTTGATCAAAGACCCCAAGAACATAAATGACTTGCAATGAGTTGCAAAACAAAGAGATTATGTTTAAAAACTAGTATTATCTAGGCACTTGCAGAAAATTAAAGGGTGAAAAAAAAGCACCTTGAAAAGATAAAGAGATTGGTATTCGTAAATAGACGCAAAGGAGAAAAATTTATTTTGGCTTGATTTACCCAAATCTGTCAACTGATTTGATTCGGTTTCAAATAGATTTTACCCAAATTGAAAGTGCACCAAATGGCCTGAAAATTTGTGTATGACACTCTGAGGTCCCCTATGATTCATATTTTTTTCTTGCCTTGTCTCTCACTTTTTTCATTATAAATGTAAATCCAAATTCAGTGCTAGACCCGTCAAACAACAATTGCGCCAATGATTCCCATGAAAGTACAGTTTCACTGAGATGTCTGTCAGGAAAAATACCACTTTTACCTCCAAGCCTCTCTTGCAGATGTGAAAATGGTCAGATAATTTCTAACTTTTCTACTGGCCTTTTTAAAAAATAAACCACAGCCATACTGCAGCTCCACTTTGTAAAAAACTTTAATTGGGTTTCCATAGACGTACATGAGCCCTCTAATATACAATGCTTCCATATGTCTCTGATTTCACAAAAAGAATTAGTATTTTTTTCCGTATGAATCTGACCAAACAATTTGTGCCCCACTCCATCAGACTGCGTACCCATGGAAGTATTCTTTGATAGAGGCACTGTGGGGTCTAACAAAGTTTGTATGGCAGTGTACATAGCCTATATAGCTACATACTAAAAAATATATACTAGCTCTATACCAGGATGAATAAGTCGTTAAAGGGGTATTTCAGGCGTTTGTTTTTGATGGCCTATCCTCAGGCTAGCTATCAACAACTTCCACCTGCCAATCAACTGTTTCAGAGTAGCTCCAGCCCCAACTTCCTTTACTTCAATGGGAGCAGCTCTGCAGTAATCAGCTCTGACTGCTATATTATGGATTGAGCTGTGTACTGTAGTTCCTCTGCCAGAACTACTTTGAAACAGCCGATCTGCAAGGAATGTAGGGTGTTGGACACCTCCAATCAGATATTGATGACCAATCCTCAGGACAGGTGTAATGCCTGTAGGTAGGGACAGACAGGACAGTGAGTCCTAACCTAGAACCCAGCCTGCTTTTTATACCTACTTGCAGTATAAGCCCTACTAGAACCGCAACTGGACAACGGTCCCTACACTAAATAAGTGCAGAGATGGACAAACACCAACAGAAAACAAACACAAAAGCAGAGTTGTACAGCAATGGGTCAGAACCAGACGAGCTATTTAGTACTAAATGAAAGTCAAAGAGTGGTCAGAAGACAAGTCGGGGTCAGAAGCACAGAGAAATCAGTACACAAATGCAGGAACAGGGAAGAAGGAACCTAGCTAGTGAGTCAAACAGGATTATCGCTGGCAATGGGTTTGTCACGGTAGGTAAGATAAGGGAAGGAAACAGAATACAGCAAAGCAAACAAAACAACTGACTAGGCCCCAAATGCTAGGGAACAAAGAGGTCACCTCCTAGCAATCCCTAAAACACTCTCCCTAAGCTGCTATGCCCATTTGCATATCTCGATGGTAGATATGCACATGCCCACGTACCTAAAACTATAACACACTGGACCAAACCCTCAACTGAAGGGAAGAGGGAAAGAGACACCCAGCTTCTTCAACAACTGAAGGAGCTAGCATCACCCTAGAGGCCTAGTACAAACAGAAACAGAAGGAAAAAGGGAAAAGGACTTATCTAGAGATGTGTTGGAGCAGACAATCTACCAAACTTCCAGAGCTCACACAAGGCAGAACTATAACCCGCAAAGGCTATAGGGAGAGTGAGGAATTAATAACATCACCAATTACCTAAAGAACAACACCTGGGAGGAGGTGGGATTCTGTTCAAACCCACAACAAAGCAAACTGTCAGATCGAGTCACGTGCAGCAACTCTGACAGATCTCTTCAGAACACCCACAGGGCAGGGTGTGACAGGTGTATGGCCAGGAAGGGATGTAAATAGAGCACCGAGTCCCTGGATCCAAACCTGATAAGTCCATCGTTCGGCGCTCCATTAGTTAGAACATTAGTACTCAGTAATAGAGCAGCTGAGCTAAGCAGCCCCCTGCTAATCTCCCCCAGCACACGCCTCCTGCAGGGAGAAACAGAGCATTGCATCCTAAGGATGCGGTCGCGTCACCGGAGGCATGGCTCAGCAGGGCGTCTCTCCCAACATGGTCGTGCAGAGGCTGGAGACCGGACAGGTAAGTTTATTACAAAAGGCCATCAATACCAAAAACCTGGAATACCCCTTTAAAGTTAGCTGTGATCTGCGTATCCCCAAGGATGCCCGTGTATTGAAAAGCACTTTTCTGTTTCATTGTATTACTTGTAATAGGAGTTACACATTAACATGTATTATGTTGGTTTGTAATTCAGTGAATTTTTGGATTCAGAATGTTGCTGCAAAACTCTAGAGAAAAGCCTGTGGCAGCAGTACTTCACCCTGACATGAACAAGCCTGCTACTGAAGGCCGTCATTAGCTGTTAACAACCTCAAGAGTGGAAGGTTAATCCCTTCCCTCTTCATGAACAAGAACATTTATTAAATTTGTGGTTGTATGGATTTTACTGAGGTTACATTTATTTACTACTTGTTTACCAAAGCAAATTATACGCTATTTTCGTTGGGGAGACACTACTTACTTTCAGTAACCTATTGAAATGGAGACAGTATATGTATTTGTTTGTATGCTACATTGTAACAAGTAAGGAAAATATTTCCTCTATAATCTTTTTATAACTTTTAAGAGTTTACTGTTGCCTGGTTGATTTTCCTAAAATGAAATAATTTACCGCTCTGGTGAAACAAGAAAACATACATAGCTTGACTTGACAAGTGAATGTTATATGGCCAAAATTAATGTTATTTCTTTGTGTTTCTTATTGTATTTATTGATGAGTCCTGTCTTTACAGATATAACAAATGATTCCACTTACCTGCTTGATCCATTAGGAACTGCTCCTGTATTTAATAAGTAATGAAAAAAACATATTGCCTGTCATGCACTTTGCTTAGCCCAGAAGGTTCAGACTGATAATACAATGGCAGTGCCTTGTTTTAAAGGGAATGTGTCATCAGAAAAATACCTGTTCTTTAAAGGGGTCTTCTGAGATTTTGATACTGATGACATATCCTCAGAATAGGTCAGTATCTGATCTGTGGGGGTCCAACACCCCGGACCGCTGTCGATCAGCTGTTTGAGAAGGCAGTGATGCTGCTCAGCTTTTCCAAGGCCAATGACGTCATGTTGATCGTTCAAGTGGCCTAGCTAAGCCCCATTGAAGTGAAACTCTCCAAACTCTCCAATGAAGTCAATGAGGTCCCCTCCTGTCAATTGTGTCTATGGCCAATAGTGGCTGCTGTACAGCATATTTCAAAATGCTCTTCAGCAGGCTAGATGGCCGCCCCATTATTATGTTCTGGAACTAGAATAAAAAAAAAATCTACAATTGGAAAATAAAAACTGATTAGAAATAAAGGATATGTGTTGCTTTCTGGTTCTAACTGGTTCTACCACGCCGATACTGGCCCCTGCCATATCCACACCAGGCGGGCTATTTAAATCATAGTCATAGTAGCAGCCAGCGACCTCACATAGAATTCATTTAGGCACCTGCCCAGGTAGGTCTCTATAAGCACGGACGATCTGAGTCTCTGGAAAATGAGGTCAGTAGTATGGCTATTGCGATGGCTAAACTTTCCATTATCCCCCCCCCCTTCTCTACTACAGACCACCATTGGTCAAGCCGGAACACCTTTGGCTGTCGTACTCTTCAGTGAGCGTATGGAACCACCCTTATGTAGCCTTTCTTGGGCACGCAAGTACCACAATCTATCTTTTATGATGTGGTTTACATGAGTGATTATATGTGACCACCTTTATATGGCTATTTACTGGCACGTTTTTATCACTGTGTACCTGGACGTGGCGCGGCACCTTTAAAGCACTTTGGCCCTGTTGGTTCCTGACTACACAGGGATCACGTCCACCGAAAACGAATGTATAGGGGTCTGTTCTGGTCCATTGGTCTGGCTGTAGGATATATTATCATAAGAGTTATTTGTCGTATATAACTAATGTACTGCTGTAACGAATGACAGCCTGGTATGGATGACAATTTCATCAGTGTCATCAGTGAGGAGGAATATTGTGTTTTCTTCATGTAAGCATTGATGCCTATTAGGACACTGAATCGGGTGTCCCCTGATGAGCCCAGGTTATTGGTGTGGGCGAAACGCGTTGGGTCTGAGGCGCCCATGTGTGTGTTGTTGCTTTAGGGCAGCAACTCTAGGCGCCGATAAGATTGTATCTAAATCAATAGTGTGTTTGGCATCGTGATAGACAGCTGCACTGTGAACTATACCACTGTATGCACTTAGCAGCTGCCTAGAAGGTTCCTGAACACGGGATCTCCCCTATCGGGGCGGCCATTCCGTTATTTAGGCAGGGAAAAGCATCATAGGGCCATATCTGGGGACAGGCCCAAACCAGGAATTTTATCACCCTGCCTAAATCACGATGTCCTCAAGAACCTCGGTGAGGAACAGGAACACTGCCACAGAGCGCACTAAGTGTATATCCACTCATGAAGTGTCGTTTTTCTTTTCTTTTTCTTTCTGTGTTTTGTTTTTATGGGAGTTTGTTATTTTATAAGTACTAAATAATAAAGGCTACGTTTTATAACAGGAGGTACCCTGTGACTAAATAATATATACATACCATCCGTGTTTATTCTCCCTCTGACAGGATATCGTCTTAGCTGTGATTTCATGGTTCTAACTGGTAGAAATTTTTTTGGGGTGATACATTCCCTTCAAGATAATTGAGGTTTAAAGCACATCTGTCAGCAGTTTTGTACCTGTGACACTGGCTGACCTGTTACATGTGCACTTGGCAGCTGAAGGCGTCTGCGTTGGTCCCATGTTCATATGTGTCCGCATTGCTGAGAAAAATTATGTTTTATTATATGCAAATGAGCCTCTAGGAGCAACGGGGGCGTTACCATTACACCTAGAGGCTCTGCTCTCTCTGCAATTGCCACGGCCTCTGCACTTTGATTGACAATATCTAATTGGTGGGGGTCCAAAACCCTGGATCCCCCGACGATCAGCTGTTTGAGAAGGCAGCGGCACTCCTGCGACATCACATTCATCGTTCCCATGGCCTAGAAGCAGCTCAGCCCCATTCAAGTGAAACTCTCCATTGAAGTCAATGAGGATTCTCAGTAATGCGGGCACATATGAACATGGGACCAACACAGATGTCCTCAGCAGCCAAGCGCACATGTAATAGGTCAGCCAGGGTCATAGGTACAAATCTGCTGACAGTATTAGGGCTTATGCACACGACCGTATGCATTTTGAGGTCCGCAAAACATGGATCCGCATAAAAAATTGAATGACATCCGTGTGACGTCCACATGGAATGCGTTTCTTTGCAGATCCATTGTAACAATGCCTATCCTTGCCCACAAAATGTCAAGAATAGGACATGTTCTATTTTTTTGCAAAACGGACTTGCGGACATATGGAAATGGAATGCACACAGAGTCATTTACGTGTTTTTTGCAGACCCATTGAAGTGAATGGTACCGCATACATGATGCAAAAAAAGCCGGAACGGAAAATACAGTCATGTGCATGAGCCCTTAATCTGTGAGAAAATACATACACACACATAATATATATATATATATATATATATATATTAGGATGAGCGCAAATCAATTTGGTTCAAGTTCAATTTAGACCGAATTTACCATAAATTTGAGTTTTTGCTGATTCAGTTCTGGTAAATTTCTCAACAAGGTGCCAGCCATTTTTCAGATCATAAGAAGAAGCAGGAGTGCATGACCCTTGGAGGTGTCTGTGTATACACACCGGCAGGCATATGCCACCAAAAACAGAACATTTTTGAATTATTAAAAAAAAATTATAAAAATCTGACAGTACTGCAGTACATTGTTAAAGAGGTCGTTTGTTAGCCCCACAGCCTTACCGTTACCCTTAACCATATATGTCGCTGTCACTATGACATTACTGATGATGTTTTGACGTTAAAAAGCTTGAAAGGAGTTGCACAGAGACCTAGAAAACCCCTTAATGCCATTCACAACTTGTCAGGACAATTTGGGCACTTTTGATTCGAGTCAAATTTATTTGGCCCTGAATCGAATTGGCCAACCGATTCAGCGGAATCGAATCCAAATCGAAATTCAGTAAATGTTTAATCTCTAAATACTTGTATAAATAAAATAATATTACATTAACACAGTCAACATTCAGTTCTCTGTATCGTCATGTCCATTAGAGCTCTAGAATTTCTTTCAGCAAATACTGCCATTTTCAGCCTTTGAACCCAGACATTTCTAAAGTCTCATGAACGTATCGGTAGTATGGCTTTGTACAGCCTGTGAGTCGAAGCAGTCTATAGAACCATACTGTCCCTCTGTATGCCTCCGATTCCATACAGCACAGAATGTTAAATTCATATGAAATCCAATAAAGAAAATTGTTCTATATTCTACAAAAAAACATTTCAATAACTTCCATATAGATGTTACTAACAAATACGTTTTCTCTTGACTTTTTTTCTAGATTCTTTTTTTTTTAGATTCATTTAAATTTTTGAAACTTGAAATGTTGCAAGGATAAATGGTTGCATCAGCTCAGCGTCATACAAGAAAGCATTGACTGCATCGGTTTAGATAAGAAAATATAGCTAATTGCTAAATGGCTCTTATAATTAGTGCTAATCAGCATATTTAGCATTTTTGTTAATTATACACAGCACCGATTATAAAAGGAGACAAAAACTTACAGAGGTGCACCAGGGTAACCTTTTTAAATATTTGCCTTCACAAAAGGCTGATCAAGTGAGTTTTTCAGAACAGTCGGGCTCATTCTTTGCAGATTTTGGCCCAATGCTCATGAAAAATAGCTATCATTATGACTATCAACACCGACTTTTCAGAGAAACAGCTGTTTTTTGTTTAATATTCAGGACTCGACTGCTTTTAAAGTCAAACCAAATCCTCACCCCCTCCCTAATTTTGCCAACTTGCTCATGCAAACATCTATATTTAGAAACGTGTAATTGCATTGATTGCTTAGGATCCCGAGGTAACACAAAACCACCTTAAATAATTAAGATTTATTAGATCAATTTGCTAGTTTTCATATCGCTGGGGCCGAATCCATTTCAAAAAGCAATTAAAGGTTACAGTGTTAAATAGATACCATGTTTTGATGAACTTTTGCTCTCTTGCAGAACCTGAAGCTGGCCGTAGATGCTAGAAGTTTGTTTGAAGGAGTTGAATAGTGAATGAGTATACTGGAAGGTAGGATCCTACC
Organism: Bufo bufo; assembly: GCF_905171765.1. Classification (NCBI taxonomy): domain Eukaryota; kingdom Metazoa; phylum Chordata; class Amphibia; order Anura; family Bufonidae; genus Bufo; species Bufo bufo. The sequence continues at coordinate 115,597,301 of NC_053398.1, read as the reverse complement.
GTTTTTGGCTTACTTAAGAGAAATGCTATTAAATAAATAGAATGAATGGTTCTGGTCTACAAGTAAACTCTTGTTCTTACAGACGTCTGGCTTCTGACTTCGGCTGTCATTATTGTCTAAAGGAATACAGTGGCCTACAACATGCATGGATGGATGGTCAACTGTGCCTTACAAAGGTATTCCTCCCTCCTTGCCGGTTTTCCTGTTTTAATAAAAATAATGAAGAAAATGTGGGAGGCACTCAATTATCTGGTATTGACATGGAAACCCAACATATAGTTAAAAAATAATATTTTATTGAACAGAAACTATTAATCTGCATATTCCACAATTGTATTAAAATTTATAAAATTTTGGCTGAATACATATATTAATTCTCAATGTGAGCAGTATAATGCGGCACGAGAGCTTGGCGGCGGTGTGCGGTAATTTTTCAAACCCCTTTTTTATGTTGGTTATATGTTCTGCCACTCTATGTTTTAATGTCCTCTTGGTCCTTCCTATGTATTGCTTGCGACATGGGCACTCCAGAATATATATTACATCAGTACTATCACACGTCAAACTGTCTTTGATGTTATAATAAAAAGAGTTATGTGTAGAGTGAACTTGTGTTGTTTTTTTTAGGAAAATTTGTCCCTTTACAATTATTGCACCTTCCACACCAATGAAAACCTTTTGAAAATAACCAGTTTGTCTTTATTTCTGTCGTTCTTCTTTTCACTGAAGGGGCAATCGTTAGGCCCAAATTGGGTGCTTTAGTATATGTGATTTGGGGGGTAGTGGGTAACATAGGACCCACCACTTTGTCCCTCAATAAATGATGCCAGTGTTTCTTGATAATCTTCTCAACAGTGCAATATTGTTGGTGGAAAGGTAAAATCACGCAAAGGTTATCATATTTTTTCTTTTCTTTCTCATTAGTCATGAAAAAAGTGTCCCTATTCATACCTCTAACTTTATTCAAAGATGTTTCTATTATCTCATTAGGGTATTCTTTGTCCAAAAATTGTTGTTTTAATAGTGTAGACAACTGGAAAAAAGGATGTCGCTATTTTTCATAACTGGTTTTTGATAGGTGTTACATATTAATCTATGATCGATATTCTCAATTGTTAAATCCAAAAACTCTATTTGTGATTTACTCGTATTGATGGTGAATTTTAAGTTTCTCTCATTGTTATTGATTTGTTCCAAAAAGTTTTTAAAGAATCTTCTGTATTCTGCCAAATAAATATGATATCATCTATATAATGGGGCCATAGCACCAGACTCCTCCCCAGCAATGGGCCAATGATATCCGCCTCCCATTGTGCCATAAATAGATTGTCATAACTGGGGGCGAATCTGGTGCCCATGGCTGTACCCCTTTTTTGTACATAAAATTCTGATTCGTATGATAAGTAATTATAAGTGAGGATATATGCTACTCCTTCTATAATAAAGTCAATTTGTTCTTGTTTTAAAGAGCTATTTTTCTGTAATTGTTCTGTTAGGGCTGCCATTCCATATTTGTGTTCTATAATTGTGTACAATGAATGTACATCCAGTGTATCCAGTTCTCTTGCACTTCCAATTTTTCTAAAGCAGATATTATATCCGTGGTGTCTTTTATATAAGACGGAATCTGTTTGATAGTGGGTTGCAATAGTCTGTCTATGTATTGTGATAAATTGGAGGATATTGAGCCAATGCCTGAAATTATGGGCCTTCCTGGTGGTTCATTGTAATTCTTGTGGATTTTAGGGATACAATAAAAAACTGGTAATCTCTTTGGAGTGTTGATTATATAATTATACTCACGATCTTAAAGGATCCCCAATTTTTGTCCAATCTCACAATAATTTATTAGTTCTTTATGATACTCAATGGTGGGATATCTTTTTATGTTGGTATATGTATCTATATCTGTCAATTGTAGTCTACATTCTCCATCATATTGGTCAGTATCCATTATTACAATTGCCCCATCTTTGTCCGCTGGTCTGATAGTAATGTTATGTTGGGACTGTATTTGTTTTATGGCCTCTCTTTCATGTTTTGTTAAATTATTTGCTACAGATTTATTTCTTAATCTCCTTATATCAGATTCTATGTTCTTTCGGAATGTGGCTATTTCATGTCCTATCTCTTGTTTAGGATAGTTTCTTGATTTTTCTTTGAGATCAGTATGTGTATATTCGGTTTGAGTTATATTTTCCTGTATTACTGGGTTTTTCATGTAATATTTTTTTAAACAAATTTTCCTTACAAATTTTTCTACTCCTATGTAGGTGTTAAATTTATCTAATGCGTTGGTGGGTGAAAATTTTAATCCCTTATTTAAGAGACTTTGTGCAGTCGTTAAGTCCATTTTACTAATATACACTATCGTGTTATCTATGGTCGTGCTCTGTGTTGTCTGTGCATATTTTTTCTTCTTTGATCTTCCTCCCCTTCGTATCTTTTAATATGTGTGCGTGAGTTGTTGGGTGTCATACTTTCGTAATTTTCCCTCTGGTTATAATATCTGTGTTCGCAATCTATTGATTGTCTGTCCCTTGTGTTGCTCACGTGATTCTGATGTCTCTGTCTTAAATTGTATTTGTCTGATTGGAATTGTGTCCTTGGGTGTCTTTTTTCCGGAGATTTTTGGTGTGTTGGCTTGGTTCTCAATCTGTGATGAGGTGGAGTCTGATCTAAAAAATGTGGGGTAGATAACGATTCATATCTATTAGATGTTGGTACGGTATATTATACTCATTCTGTACATACTTTGTAGTGTTGCTTCTTACATTCTCTACATCAATATTGCCTAATGATATTCTAGCAGTCTTTTCTAATTTATCCACTAGATGTTTCTTTTGTATCTTAGGTAATAATTTTTGGGATTTTTTATTTATTATTTCTTTTTCTAAATTGTCTAACCCTCTACATATTCTTTCCTGCCATTTTATATAAGTTTCATCTTGTGGTAATTTGTCAATTGACTCTTTGATTACCACAATCTCCCAAAATCTGAGTTCTTCTCTTTATTATCATCTGTATTAATATACGTGACTGCGATTTTAAAAACATGTTCCATTCTGTATAAAATTCTTTACTATATAGGTCCTGGGCTAAATCTTTAGTAATTGATAATCCCTTTGGTATTATTCCACCTTCTAGGTATTTGTTCAGTGATTTAATTTCCCATTTTTGTTTAAGCTGTTTACTCAGCAGTTTTTCCAATTCCCTGAACAAATCTGTAGTGGATCTTGGTGGATCAATGCGGTTATCGGTTGCTTCTATTTCATTAAAGACATAACTATCCACTGTTTTACATTTGTTTTCCATGCAAGTCCAGATATCCATAATATACGGATTGGGAGCTCAATTGATGGGTGTATAAAATTGATTCAAAAAGGACTAAACAGACAGTGGCTCATCCAACATGGGTATATGGAATTACGTGCACTCACCTATGACAACACCCTTGCCAATTTGTAATAATAATAATAATAATAATAATAATGAAGAAAATGTACACAAGATGGTATTCTGTGTATACAAAATAAAGTACTGTTTAAATTAATTGAGGATAGGTATCTCTTGGTGGATATACAGTACAGACCAAAAGTTTGGACACACCTTCTCATTCAAAGAGTTTTCTTTATTTTCATGACTATGAAGGCATCAAAACTATGAATTAAAACATGTAGAATTATATACATAACAAACAAGTGGGAAACAACTGAAAATATGTCATATTCTAGGTTCTTCAAAGTAGCCACCTTTTGCTTTGATTACTGCTTTGCACACTCTTGGCATTCTCTTGATGAGCTTCAAGAGGTAGTCCCCTGAAATGGTCTTCCAACACTCTTGAAGGAGTTACCAGAGATGCTTAGCACTTGTTGGCCCTTTTGCCTTCACTCTGCGGTCCAGCTCACCCCAAACCATCTCGATAGGGTTCAGGTCCGGTGACTGTGGAGGCCAGGTCATCTGGCGCAGCACCCCATCACTCTCCTTCATGGTCAAATAGCCCTTACTTTCAAAGTTTTCCCAATTTTTTGGCTGACTGACTGACCTTCATTTCTTAAAGTAATGATGCCCACTCGTTTTTCTTTACTTAGCTGCTTTTTTCTTGCCATAATACAAATTCTAACAGTCTATTCAGTAGGACTATCAGCTGTGTATCCACCTGACTTCTCCTCAACGCCACTGATGGTCCCCACCCCATTTATAAGGCAAGAAATCCCACTTATTAAACCTGACAGGGCACACCTGTGAAGTGAAAACCATTTCAGGGGACTACCTCTTGAAGCTCATCAAGAGAATGCCAAGCGTGTGCAAACCAGTAATCAAAGCAAAAGGTGGCTACTTTGAAGAACCTAGAATATGACATATTTTCAGTTGTTTCACACTTGTTTGTTATGTATATAATTCCACATGTGTTAATTCATAGTTTTGATGCCTTCAGTGTGAATCTACAATTTTCATAGTCATGAAAATAAAGAAAACTCTTTGAATGAGAAGGTGTGTCCAAACTTTTGGTCTGTACTGTAGATAGCAACCAAATGTCCCTTAATATATAATACCTCTTGTTCACAGAATAATACTAAGTCATAAGTCCTCCTTAAAAAATCTCCACATAAGTGAATTTGTTTAAATGTCAATAGGAATTCAAATGACCCTTTCTTATAGGCTAGAAATTAGCGTGGTATTAAAAAACAGGAAGTGCTCAACCCCATGTGCAGTGGTGCATCAGCCAACATATCCTGCTTGGAGGACATGTCTGAGCCCGAGCACCGCGCCAAGGTTTCTCAAGTAGCTCAGGACCTAACGCTAAACCTACCTGGGCCGTATGGGCAATACCAGGAGCCAGTGGGCGAATTACAGGCGCGCATGGTCCGACTCAAAGCAATCTCCCAGTAACCTCCAGCGTGTGACCATGCATACAATGGGAGGAGGCAGAGAGCTCTGAGCCCCACCCAAGACTGGCTGATATAGCCCGGGCCTCACATGTGCACCAGAATGCTGCCTGTGGATAGAAATAAAGGCACATTCAGACTAGGAATTTCTACACCTCCAAAAATTCAAAATACAAACTACAAATTGGCGTGGTATTAAAAAGCAGGAAGTGCTCAACCCCATATGCAGTGGTGCATCTATACCGGGGGGCAGATCCTGCACTTGTGGCCCGTTGCTAATGGCAATCCCCAGCAAAAATGCATACAATGGAGGATGCCTGGAGCGGACCACAAGTACCACAATGGACATCCTACACAGGATAGCAATTGTGTGGATGTGATAAGCAGTCAAAATAACATAACAAAAACAAAGACAGGTGCACTCTGCGGTCTTACTAACCCTCGTACTGGTGTAAAATTGAGAATTTGCCAACATATCCTGCTTGGAGGACATGTCTGAGCCCGAGCACCGCGCCAAGGTTTCTCAAGTAGCTCGGGACCTAACGCAAAACCTTTCATATAGGCAAAGCCCATTATAATGGCTCAGATTATAAATGGATCGTGCCTATTTCAAAATTGCCGTCCTGGATCCATTCATATGCGCAGGATGAGAGCAATTTTCATTGCAAAGTAAATGTTACGATATATATTTCTGTTGTATAATGTATCCAGGAAATCTGTAAATCATCCACACAGGTAAGTATTAGGATTGTGCAAAGAATTGTTTACCTTACCAGTTTCTTGTAGCACCGGGGGAACTCCGGAGGCATGAGGCAGATGTAGCGCTGTAATCCAACTGCCCTTTGAATAGACGGATATTCTCGGTGTTCCACGTGGCATCCCACGTGGCATCCCACCTGACGTAGAGATGCTGATACTTCCAGTTCCCAGACTCCGGTATTGTGGGATGCGGAGCGCTCCTATTTGTAAAGAAAAGGGGGTCAGTCAGCACCTCCCAATGCGCAGGTGGAGGGGGCTAGGCATGCATGTTGGTACTTGCATCCCTTGTAAGTAATGGAGGCCAATTTGTCACCAAAAATGGTAAAAGGCAGAGTGTACCCAGCATGCATGTGGATCCAATACTTCCTGAACTTTATGGCGGCCATTATGGCGCATAACAGGTAGTATTTAGTGTTAGGACCCGTCTTACAGAGATCGCCTTGACGTCCGGCAGACGGGCTCAGATGGTTTTGTACAAAATGCATTTGCCAAGCATCTCACTTTATAAATAAACGTAGCATTGGCACTATAATGTTTTTTGTGACTATGGCATTGTTGTACTTTTTCTGGTTTGCAGGGTGCTGCTGCATTCCCCCTTTTTTGCGCTCCAATTTGTTGCACAACAAAGTTGAAGATATCAATCCAGTGTACTATGTAGACTCAAGCATGCAAATACTGTCTCCTCTCAACTCAGACGCGTTTCAGAGCCTCCTGCTCCTTCAACAGTGGAAGACAGTACTCCGCATGCAACTTCTAATTTATGAGGGATCCTTAATTGAGGAGGAGTAGTATTGTGATATAGTTAACCACATTATACGGAGTGGATTCTATTGATGTCTATATTCAACTTATATTTATGTCCATAGAATGGTGTTGCTTCTTCCAATTAAAATTCAGCATCTTGCATATTGATATATTTATAGGGTCTGGTTATACATATCCAAACAAAACGCAATCATAGCATATGCATTTTTGATGTGATTTTTATGTCCATCTTGATAGTTTAATACAAAATTATCTCAGATCTTGAATATCACACAAAGTACCAATATATCCATTAAAACAAAATTAAAAGTTAATTAAAAGATTTCTGGAGAGGTCCTTGATCCAGGGAGTTATTCTGAGTGCCTGATTGGAGTCAGGAAGGAACTTTTTCCCCATAAAATTAGGAAAATTGGCTGCCACCTCATTGGGTTTGTTGCCTTCCTCTGGATTAACTTGCAGGATAACAGGCTGAACTGGATGGACGTTTGTCTTTTTTCAGCCTTATAAACTATGCTACTATGTAATATGGCACGACAACAAACCCAACAAGAGAAGGCGGCCTACCAAAAGTCATAGACCGGGCAAATAGGGCATTAATGAGAGATTCAACAAAAGCACCAACAATAACACTGAAGGAGCTCCATAGGTCCACGGTGGAGATGGAAATATCCTTCCATAGGACCACTATAAGATGTATGTGCCACAGAGTGGGACTTTATGGAAGATTGGCCACAAAAATGCCATTGCTTGAAGTAAATAATAAGAAAACACATTTGGAGTTCACCAAACAGCATATGGCAGACTCCTTAAACACATGGAAGAAGGTTCTATGGTCAGATAAGACAAAAATTAAAGTTTTTGGCCATCATGAGAAATGCTATGTGTGTTACAAACCCAACACTTCCTATCCCCTCAAGAACACAATTGCCATAGTAAAGCATGGTAGATGAAGCATCACACCATGAGGGTACTTTTTATCAACCGGGACTGAAAAACTGGTCAGGATTGAAGGGAAGATGGATGGTAGTAAATACAGGGCAATTCTTGAAGAAAACCTGTTTCTGCCAGAGATCTGAGACTAGGACAGAAGTTTGCCTTCCAGCAGTACAATGGCCAGAAACATACTGATAAAGCTACACTGGACTAGTTTAAGGGGAAACATTAAAATGTCTTGTAACAATTTAGCCAATGCCCAGATCTCATTCTAATTGAGAACCATGGCTTGAAGAGTGTCGGACACCAACACAACCCATCTAACTTAAAGGAGTTGGAGTACTTTTGCCTGGAAGAATTAGAAATCCCAGCAATGCATCTAGATGTGCTAAACTAATAGAGACATTCCCCAAGAGACATGCAAATGTAGTTGCAGTAAAAGGTGGATCCACACAGTATTAACTTTTAGGGGGTAAATATTTATGTACATTAAATGTATCTGTTTTTGTGTCACAATAAAAAAAAACATTCTGCACCTTCAAAGTGGTCGGCATGCTGTGTTAACTAGATGATACAATCCATCAAAAATACATATAAATTCCAGGTTGTAAAACAACAAAACAAGAAAAACACAAAGAAGTGAATACTTTTGCAAGGTACTGTAGTTATGCATATATATGCACAGGAAGAGGCCAAAGGCCATAGCATAATATATGGAATATCATCCGAGTATATTTTGAAGACTGGCAGACAACTGAAGTTCTACGCCAGCCAAAATGTTATATTTCTGGGCTGCTTAAAAGCTATGTACACCTTTGGAGACAATTTTTTATTTATTTGCATTTTACTCATTCGGAGCTAAAAATCATTTTTTTATTTTGTCTTTGATAAAAATATTGAGACGCTCTGTTGTCAAAATGTTGGTGTGGCACCATGGTGTCACGGTGGGGACTGGGAGAAAACTCCCCACCGTACAATGTAGGGAATTTGGGAAAGCAACTAGGCCTGGATAAAGGGATAAGGGGAGTAGGTCACCTCCTAATGCCACCCTCATTCTATCCCTGACCTCCTTACTGTATGAGCCACCCTCGATGGTAGGGGGGCTCATACTCCGGAACCTGGGTCCTTCTGACCCTAAAAATCCCTGAAATAGGAGTCAGGAATAAGAGACGACCGGTTCATCCACGACACAGATGAACCGGAGTCTCACACAGGCCTAGCAACTAGGAAGGAGCCAACATCAAGCAAAAACACATAGCAGCAGGTAAGATAGATCCCAGTGCAAAGCAACAAGCACTGGAAAAACAGCACTTACCTGCCACAATGACTGGGTGGAACAACTACTGCTTGCTGACTTGTGGTTCCCCCTCTGAGGAACCCCTGGTACCCCCTCACCGGAGGTACAGACAAACAAGGGGATGTCTAGCAACCATGCTTGGCGATACACCAAACATACCAGACATAGAACACCAAACTAGACATAACAACAAATCCCCAAAACAAGCCCATACCAAACATAACAACAGGTAAGATAGGGAACAAGGAGGAGAACATAGGGAGACATCGCTAAAGACCTTGATGTTCCACAAGGAGGCCCTCACGGACAGGTGACACATCCAAAGCTCCTTCTCCTACAAAGGCAGACAAACAACTGACCTCACCCTCACAACTCCAACATAAGAAGAGCCATGAGGCCACACCCAGCTCCACCTTGCACACCTTAACCCTGAACACACCAAAATGGGAAGAAGCACCAAACTTAAAGGGGAAGTGTCTAAACATGCTAAAACAACACGTAGCCACCGTCAACAAGCATGCACGGAAAAAGTGTACACTACCACCAGACCATGACACAGCCGTGACACATGGATGATCTAGTCTGATGCATCAGGCATTGGTGGATGGAAATACTTGCTGATCCACACCTGATTCATCTTGACAAAGGTCAGTCTCTCCACATTTAGGGTGGACAGGTGAGTTCTCCTTGGGGTAACTATGGCCCCCGCCGCAGTAAACACCCGCTCTGATGCACACTACTGGCTGAGCAGGACAGCTTTTCCAGGGCAAATTTGGCCAGTTGCAGCCACAATTCCAGTTTGGCTGTCCAGTAGTCCAGCTGGATTTCAATGACGGCTGGCAGGGTGCACTCCAAGTATGCCACCACCTGCTGGTTCCGGTTCTGCTTGATTTTCAATTGTCACAGAGAAAGCCAGGATTTGATTTCTTTCTGAAGGACACATGCAGCACGCCAGACCTGCAGGGTATTGCGATGTGAGGTCACGGTTTTGGGCAATCGAGGGTTGCTCACTGTATTGGAGAACCCTGGGCAGGCATGCGGCAGTGAAGGAGAGGTAGACACAGTTCCTCTGGGGCACACTCTGTATGTAGGGACCAGGCCTTATGGTGGATGAGGTGCCCTGGATGTTACAGGTATTTTGAGTGCCTGGGGCAAGGTCCCTTTTGGATTCGTGATGCCAGTGCCTGTGACGGTGGCACACCGATTTGTAGTGGGAATAATTGAGGTATACAGATGTTATAGTGAACCAAACGTTTCTTTACTGAACAGTCCAACTTTATACAGTAAGGTAGTTATACAGTCCTTTGTATTACAGCTTGCAAGCAGGCTTATTCCACAAGATGGCAGGTATAAGTTATGCAAGATACTCAGAGGGTAAATCCACAATGCACTCAGAATCAGGTTGTACCTTTCCTCAGAAATAGCGTACACTGTTCCTTTCTAGAACTCCTGTCTGGTTTCAATCCCAAGGCCCAAATGCCTAAATGGTGGCTTATATCCTTGGTATATATATATATCTTCCTCTCGTATTAAATCCTTGCTTTTCTTCCTAAAGCATCTGCCTATCAGGGTTACTTATCTTTGCCTGTAGTATGTTGGCTTTATTGCTGCAGGGCTGTGGTTTCTCCCAGGAGGTGACGTCCTGCAACCGGGGTGTCTCTACTGAGCTAAGCCTAGCCTCAGGAGCTTCAGGTGGACGAAGTAACTCCTCTAGTCCCCTGGAATGAACTACCACTCCCCTGCCTGGGCCTTCCCATATATATCTAGGGCTCTCTAGCTCCCTCTAACGTCTGGGAGGCTAAACAACACCCTGACAGGCCTGACACCAGCTAACACAGGGAAATGCATACACATAACATTAAATGTAATAAAGACACATTAACCCCTTTTGTGCAGTGCCCACCTTTACCTAGTGGGACACTACACACAGAGCAGTTCCTCCCCTGTTTTCCTCCGTTCGCCCAGGCAAACCAGGTGCAGAACAGCGTGAGAGTCATGAGAGGGGTCGCAAATGGCTTGCATACACTGCATGCCTCCAACATAATTCTTGGATCTCTACATGAAAATAATGTATCTGGTGTAAATCGCACGAGGGGCATAGTTGGAGACATTGACTTTACAAGAGATACAGAGCGGTGGAGTTTGCTTTGAAATTAAAAATTTCACCACTGCGTAATTCGGCCCATACAGCAAAAGGAGGTGTACAGTCACCCATACATTTTCCCCAAAAAAGCCATTTCACATAACAAATTTCACCACTAAGTCATTCGGCCCATACCACAAAATGAGATGTACAATCACCCATACATTTTCAGAAAAAAAGCCAGTGACACATAAAGAATTTCATCACTAAGTAAGTCGGTCCATACAGCAAAAGGAGGTGTACAATCACCCATACATTTTCCGAAAAAAGCCAGTGTCACATAAAAAAATTAGCCACTAAGTAATTCGGTCCATACCGCAAAAGGAGGTGCACAATCACCCATAAATTTTCCCGAAAAATGCCTGTGTCTCATAAAAAAATTTGCCACTAAGTAACTCGGTCCATACCGCAAAAGGAGGTGTACAATCACCCATAAATTTTCCCAAAAAATGCCTGTGTCACATAAAAAATTTCACCGCAAAAAGGGCTTTACCACATATAACTACACCGCTGAATGGCAAGTAGCCCCTTAAATTTTTAAACTTTTACACTACACAAGGCTTTTCAACATATAAGTGTAATGCTGAATGACGAATATATTTTTCTTTTGCCTACGGCTTTGTCCTTTTGTTATGGCTTTACACAAAGAGCAAGAATGTTACGCACAATTCTGATGGAACGCCTGATCTTAAGAAACTGGACTTGGACTCCAAAGCAGAGGCTCTCCTGTCATGTCTTGTGTGTTGTGGAGATCGAGTGCAGACGGAGCAGATGAAAACACATGAATGTTTTCAACTTACTGAATCTGCTTGATTTAATTGTGAATAGATGGTGAAGGCAAAGTCTGCTGATGTGTTGTCATCAGTGTCTTCATTATGTTTAATGCAGGACCCACAACGATGCAATTCGGTCCATACAGCAAAAGGAGGTCTTCAATCACACATGAATTTTCCCCAAAAAAGCCTGTTTCACATAAATATTTCACCACTACGTAATTCGGTCCATACAGCAAAAGGAGGTCTACAATCACCCATCAATTTTCCCAAACAAAGCCTGTTTTACACAACAAAAAAGGCTTTTCAACAGATAAGTGCAATACACGGCAAACAGGGCTTTAGAATATATCACTGCACCGGTGAACAGCAATTAGACCCTAATTTTTTTCTACTTTTACACTACACAAAAGGCTTTTCAACAGATTAGTGCAACGCTGGACGGTGAATATATTTTTATTTCACCAGTAATACACAGCAAACAGGGCTGTAGAATATATAACTGCACAGCTGAACGGCAATTAGGCCCTAATTTTTTTCTACTTTTAGACAACACCAAAGGCTTTTCAACAGATAAGTGCAAAGCTGAACGGCGAATATATTTTTATTATGCCACTAATACACGGCAAACAGGGCTGTAGAATATATCACTGCACCGCAGAAGAGCAAATATATTTTTATTTTGCACTAATACATGGCAAAAAGGGGCTTTACAACATATAACTGTACCGCACAAGGGCAAATAAGACGTACTGTAGAAATATTTCCTTGTAATAAACCCTGTTAATAGCTGTTTCAAACAGCACTTGCACCCTTATAACAAGAACGGTTTGCTGGAATAACAAAGCTGCATAATGGCCATTTGGATCCCCAGTCAGTACAGCAAGGTGTAAAAGGATTGTTCCTATTACCCAGGCTGTAACCTTCCCTACTGAACCCTGTTTTACACAAATGCTGTGGAATGATTACTCCCTATCCCTTCCCTGCACTTATAAATCGTTTTTTCACCACAATCAAGTCTTTCCTATCACTGTCCCTAGTGCCTGCTGACGTCTCTCCCTGCACTAAGTACACTGGTAAATGGCTGAATCTAAGATTGCTGCCGCTATTTATAGGGCTGTGACATCACAGTGCTGGCTGGCTGCTGATTGACTGCATGCACGGCATTATGGGTGATCCCGCCCTCCCAGAGTTCCTTTCTCCATGTCCTTACACGTGCAGCAGCCTGTCACGGGGTAGCGTCACGGGTATAAATATAGAGCGGAGGTGCACCCACTGAGCTGCCACCGGGTCCCCTGTCACTGCCTACTTGCACCACCCGCCCTAGGTCATGGGGCGCAACTGGGCGACAGTCCCTGACATGAGTAAGTGCAGCAGATAATGGCCAATGGGATAGAGAAGGCGCTCATAGGGTAAGTAAATTCAACAAAACAAATTTCTAATAAAATAAATGGTTTGCTCACCTATTGCGATTGCATCAATTGGATGCAACTGCAATGGAGATCGAGTATAGATAAGAGATGGTTGGTGCAGCCAAGATTCGTCCTAACGCCTTGGGCAGGAGCCACCCTGCCACTAGGGTAGTAAAATTGAAGAGAGTACGCTGAACCTTAAGTGGAGCATGTGGACTGCTGGGGGCGCACGAAACAACCGATCAAGGACAGTATTTAAGTTTCAGTAATGTTCCATTTATTCGTAAGACAACGCATTTCGGGGATGCTAAAGTCCCCTTTATCAAGTCTAAAAGAAAAGTTCGGTAAGAAAGGAAAAACATATGTATGGAAACATAAATTTTGTGCTTCCCTGTGGTAATTCTGTATAACAAACAGAATGAATGAATAAATAAATAAATAAATAAATAGGTATGGATAGCTGTAAATATAGATATACTGATAAAATGGTGGGTCTCACAAAAGTGCACAAACAGAGAGGTTTTAAAGTATATATAGAAATAAATTAAATAAAAATCATTCATGATTATTATTAGTAATTTATTTCTATATATACTTTGAATCCTCTCTGTTTGTGCACTTTTGTGAGACCCACCATTTTATCAGTATATACTTTGGTATCTATATTTACAGCTATCCATACCTATTTATTTATTTATTCATTTTGTTTGTTAAACAGAATTACCACAGGGAAGCACAAAATTTATGTTTCCATACATATGTTTTTCCTTTCTTACCGAACTTTTCTTTTAGACTTGATAAAGGGGACTTTAGCACCCCGAAACGCGTTGTCTTACGAATAAATGGAACATTACTGAAACTTAAATACTGTCCTTGATCCGTTGTTTCGTGCGCCCCCAGCAGTCCACACGCTCCACTTAAGGTTCAGCGTACTCTCTTCAATTCTGAGTAAGTGCAAGCAGAGAGATAGAGACAGCAGGGAAGCGGACAGCCAATAAGAGGTAGCACTCGAGCGGACAGAGAGGTGGAACAAGTAAGGTACCACCAAAAACGGAAGGGCGAGGTGGGTCAACTAGCCGGGGTCAGTCCAGGAGGTCACGTCAGTACTAGGGAGGAGACAGAGACAGATCCGAGAGCGGGCCAAGGTCAAAATCCGGGAGGTCACGTCAGTACAAGAGAAGAGGCAAAGACAAAATCCAAAAGCAAGCCGAGGTCAAAATCCAAGAGGTAGCGTCAAGGTTCAGGGAGCAGGCAGAAGAGGTGTCAGGAAGCAGATCAAGGGTCAAATCCAAAGGTAAGCTTAATAACAATAATAATACACAGCCTAAGGGACCAAAATCACAGGCAACCTGTAGCCAGCAGGTTGCCTGTATTTATAGTGGGGAGTGTGGGTCATGTGACATGGCCAGCGTCACATGACCGACAGACAGACAAGTCGAGCACCGAGTGATCAGCTAGCAAAGCCACCCTGAGAACGAGGCCGAACACAGATCCTCGCTCCCGAAGCTAAGCAGCAGGTCTGCGGCTGATGGGAGACCGAGTACGCCTTCGGCGCCCCATTACAGCAGCCATTTTAGGGAAAAATGCGATTCGTTACCATGAAGCGCGAGGAAATTCGCCTTTGGTGCGAATCAAATTTTTCCTGAAATTCTGAACAAATTCCACTTTGTCAGCTTCGATTGGCTCATCTCTAGACCTTTTAGCTTATGTAGATGTCACGAGGGGTGTCTTCTGTGTGACATGCTTTGTCATTCGTTTGGCTGGAGAATGCTTCCTCTAGGGATGGCCACTGATAGCTGTGTATATCAGGAGATGGACCCACAGCAATTATCTTATTGTTAGGGTGTCAATGCTGAGAAATCTCCTTTTAAGATTAGAGCACTTACGTATGATTCAGCTGTATAAAAAGGCAGAAAGTGCTGCAGACTCCTCGTAGGCCAATGGGGTGATGTTCATCGGTCACATGTAAGGAGGCCAAGGCGCTCACCAGGAGCCGTTCCACCACCAATCAGATATTGATGCCCTATTCTGAGAATAGGCCATCAATATATGAATCTCAGAAAATCTCAGAAAAAAAAAAACTTTAAAACTTGTAAGTAAAAACAAAAAACAAAAAAAGACCCCCAAAAAGTCAACAAAAATGGCAAAAACAAAAATAAAAGAAACACTTTGAAGACTTTACAATAGAATTTAACTACTGCCCACAATATTGTGGAAAAAAAGCCATTAAATACACCAAAGAAAACGCTGTGAAATATGCTACAATACTCCTGTGTGTGAATCTAACCTAAAATGGTTATATATTATGCCATGAAATAGTTAAACCCAATAGAAAGAAAAGCATAAAAAGCATAAATAGGTGGTTAAGAAGGGAGGTTTTCACCTGTCGGACGTTAGCTGGGCAGCTGCTGCCAAGCATGCGGTATACATTTTTCCACGGAGTTTGGCAAGGGAAAGGCTTATCTGTTCCATGCAAAATTATGTATATGAAACCTCGGCGCTGACACAAGACTACCTAAATATTACTTCCAGACAAAATCCAACTGAAAAAGACCTGTTTACAACTAAGAGCAAACACTGAGATTGGTCCTTAAGATATTATTTACAAAGATCTACTGGAGGTGATACAATGGGCGCAAAGAAAAGGTCCCCGCTCGGCGATATAAGCTAACAGTTCATTTTTTTTTACAGATGGTAAAATTCATAAATCAACTACTGTATATAATAATTACTCTTTAATTTTATATATGTCAATAATGTATTTTTCATGTTGCTGGGAAGCGAATGCAAATATTGCAAACAGTACGGGGGCTGAAGCTTTTCACATCTTTGC
Source organism: Bufo bufo (assembly GCF_905171765.1). Taxonomy (NCBI): domain Eukaryota; kingdom Metazoa; phylum Chordata; class Amphibia; order Anura; family Bufonidae; genus Bufo; species Bufo bufo. The sequence continues at coordinate 115,581,497 of NC_053398.1, read as the reverse complement.
AAAAATATCAGCAGAAATGGAATATAAAGATATTACTACCTTTTTAAGGCTCTGTTCACATTCATGTTGTGAACCACCATTGGGGTTGCAGAAAATAAAACAATGGAATTCCAACAGAACCCTGATGGACCCCATTTCAGTTAATAGGCTCTGTCAGTAATCATTTGGTTCTATCCAACAAAAATCTGTCACACTGTGAAAGCATAGCTATCATTATTTTTTCACAAATCAATAGTTCACATTGTATACGGCATTTTACGGACTGTAAGACGCACTGGTCCATAGGAAACACCTAAGATATAGAGGAGGAAAATAAGAAAAGAAAATCGTTTTCATCAGACCTCAGATCCGACCCCCTCAGACCTCTATGTCAGACTTCCATTCCTCCTCAGATCAGACCCCCAAGCTCTATCAGACCTCAGCTCAGACCCCCATCAGACCTCAGATCAGACCCCCATTCCTCCTCAGACCTCAGATTAGACCCCCAAGCTCTATCAGAAAAAATAAATTAACTTATCTCTCCTGGTCCGGATTGCACACTCTTCCTGCACTCAACGCTCCCTGGTCTTCTTCTGGGCCCTGCGCTGCACTGTGACCTGACGTCGCACAGCATTAGGTCATAGTGTGCACCTACGTGCACTATGTCCTGATGCTATACGCAGTCAAGACACAGTGCAGAGCTTGGCCTGGAAGAAGACCAGGGAGTGGTGAGGGCAGCCAGTGCAGTACTTTGCTCATTGCTTCCCCCGCCTCCTGCACCCCTATTATGGAATAATACACATTGCTTGGGGTCATGTGATCCTCCTTCATCTTTCCTGTCTTCTGGTCTGAAAAATGTATGATGCCGATTTGAGGAACTGACCTGAATTTTTAGTAATCGCTCATCTCTATTTGCCAGCAACCAAAATATCTATGCTGCAGTTTCTCTCTCTCTTCCAGTCTCCTTCTGAGACTGATTGCCATGGGTGGACTGACCACAGACCCTACAGGGAAATTTCCCAGAGGGCCACCTAAGCCCTCCTCATTAATGCTGGCTGAGTACATAGGATTTGATGCTCTGAGTAGTGTTGAGTGAACTTCTGTTTTAAGTTCGGCATCTAAAGTTCGGCTTCCGGTTAGCGAAGAATCCTGATACGAATTCCGTTGTGGTCCGTGGTAGCGGAATCAATAATCGGCCATTATTGATTCCGCTACCACGGACCACAACGGAATTCGGAATCCATATCGGGATTCTTCGCTAACCGGAAGCCGAACTTTAGACGCCAAACTTAAAAGAGAAGTTCGCTCAACACTAGCTCTGAGCAATAATTAACCCTGGGAGCATCAGGTACTTATGTACCTCGCCGCGGCTGCAGGTTCCCTCCTGAATTCAATTGTATCGCTGTCCTCAGGACTATGATACAGTTGAATTCTGCGGCAGGATATAGGAGCCCATGGCTTCCTGCCCTTGTTCACCCTTGTAGGCTACTATATGTGGCAATTTACAAATAGCGCAGGGACACAGGCATCTCAAAAGGGTTGTGTCCTACACTGGAGACAATGACTGGGAACGAGACTCGGGTATTTTATTTTTTTCTTCTTTCCTTAGCCATTTGGGAAACATACTACTAGGAGCACTATAGTGATCATTACCGGGGTAAATCCAGGCAGCGTGCTGAAGGTAGGGCCCACTCGGTGCTGTTGCCCACATCTCCTAGGTCCCTGCTCCATATCTTAATTAGAGACAATTGGAGAAGTAGGAGGATAGAAAATAGCAGCTATTGGTGACCACCACAGAGGGACAGCTTCTGGTGTAGTATGTGGTATTTGGTTCTGCTGAGATTGTATTTTGTGCTGCACTATGGTATTGCTGACCCCACCTACTGTACTTGCGGTGGTCCCATCTATTTGTGTTGGCCCTGTCTACTTATGTTGCCCTCCTTCTGTCAATGTGGACCTGCCTACAACATGGGGGCCACCTTTAGTTGTTTTTAGGACTACTATAGGTTTACAGTCCGCCCCCATGCTGCTTTATGTGAGAGGAGAAGTGAGAAGGCATCTGACTGGCTCACAGTACTAAGGACATCACTAGCATCACACCAGAAACATCTTAATATACATGGGGTTTGAAATATACATTTTCAAAAGCCATGCAAAAAGCCTGGGAAAAATAGTTTGCGAATTCTCTTTTTGTCATGATTTAGTGTACTTTAAGATCTGGTTGAAAATATGCTTTACAATGTAGGAGGTAGTGTTGATCGAGCACCAAAGTGCTCGGGTGCTCTGGTGCTCGAGTAGAACACTTTGGGATGCTCGGGTGCTCTACAGAGCACCAGAGCACAATGGAAGTCAATGGGAGAACCAGAGCATTAAATTCTTTCTTGCATATTTACTTGTATATAAAGTGCAAGTGCTGCCAAAAATTACAAGGAAGAGGCACTCCGATACAACCTGTATATCACATAAAGGAGGGCCTCATTCACACTGTGGTACAATTGTTCAGGTAGTGGGACTCCTACACTCATAAAGCCTATGCACTAAGCCAAAAGTTACAAGGAACTGGCACTCCAATACACCCTTTATTACACGTAAAGGAGGGCATCATACACGCCCTTGAAAAATTATTAAAGTTAGAGGTGATTGTCTGCTGCTGAGCTGACCCTCTAAAACATTAGGGGCGAGGGCCTGCTGCTGATATGACCATATAAAACATTAGGGGTGAGGGTCTGCTGCTAAGCTGACCCTCTAAAACATTAGGGGTGAGGGCCTGCTGCTGAGCTGACACTCTAAATCATTAGGAGCGAGGGCAGCCTAATAAGCATGTTGAGGGCCTGCTGCTGATATGACCATCTAAAACATTAGTGGTGAGGGTCTGCTGCTAAGATGACCCTCTAAAACATTAGGGGCGAGAGCCTGCTGCTGATCTGACCATCTAAAACATTATGGGCGAGGGTCTGCTGGTGACCCTCTAAAACATTAGGGGTGAGGGTCTGCTGCTGATATGACCATCTAAAACATTAGGGGTGAGGGTCTGCTGCTAAGCTGACCATCTAAAACATTAGGGGCGAGGGCCTATTGGTGACCCTCTAAAACATTAGGGGTGAGGGCCTGCTGCTGAGCTGACCCTCTAAAACATTAGGTGCAAGGGCAGCCTAATAAGCATGTTGAGGGCCTGCTGCTGATATGACCATCTAAAACATTAGGGGTGAGGGTCTGCTGCTAAGCTGACCCTCTAAAACATTAGGGGCGAGAGCCTGCTGCTGATCTGACCATCTAAAACATTATGGGCGAGGGCCTGCTGGTGACCCTCTAAAACATTAGGGGTGAGAGCCTGCTGCTCAGCTGACCCTCTAAAACATTAGGGGTGAGGGTCTGCTGCTGATATGACCATCTAAAACATTAGGGGTGAGGGTCTGCTGCTGATATGATCATCTAAAACATTAGGGGTGAGGGTCTGCTGCTAAGCTGACCATCTAAAACATTAGGGGCGAGGGCCTACTGGTGACCCTCTAAAACATTAGGGGTGAGGGCCTGCTGCTGAGCTGACCCTCTAAAACATTAGGTGCAAGGGCAGCCTAATAAGCATGTTGAGGGCCTGCTGCTAAGCTGACCCTCTAAAACATTAGGGGCGAGAGCCTGCTGCTGATCTGACCATCTAAAACATTATGGGCGAGGGCCTGCTGGTGACCCTCTTAAACATTAGGGGTGAGGGCCTGCTGCTGAGCTGACCCTCTAAAACATTACGAGCGAGGGCAGCCTAATAAGCATGTTGATATGAAGGAGGATGAGGAGGAGGATTAGAAAAGGAAGATTGAACCATATACCCTTTTTTGTGGTGGAAGGGGTGCATGGAAATACGGTGTATTCAATACACCATAAAAGCCACATTTAAAGTTCCTTTATGTTCAGCCACTTTCCTCTGGAGGAGTAGAGAAGTCAGGGGCAATCCAGGCCTTGTTCATTTTGATAAGAGTCAACCTGTCAGCATTTTCAGTTGACAGGCGGATGCGCTTATCAGTTATTATGCCCCCAGCAGCATTAATTACACGCTCTCACAAAACGCTGGTGGCAGGGCAGGCCAGCACCTCCAAGGCATAGAGCGCCAGTTCGTGCCATATGTCCAGCTTGGACACCCAATAGTTGTAAGGCACAGAGGGATCATTGAGGACGTTGACACGGTCTGCTACATATTCTTTCACCATCTTCCAAAACTTTTCCCTCCTGGTGACACTAGGCCGCGCATCAGGGTGAGGGTGCTGGCGGAGTGTTATGAAACTGTCCTAGGCCTTGGAGAGTTTGCCCTGCCTCTGTTGGAACTGCTGTGCTGTGTCCCTCCTCGGTTGCCCAAGGAATTACATACTCTGCCGCCAGCGTTGTCAGCTGGAAATTTTTTGAAGCAATTTTTCCACAAGGACCTTCTGGTATTGCACCATTTTGCTAGTCCTCTCCACCACAGGAATGAGAGATGAGAAGTTTTCTTTGTAGCGGGGGTCGAGAAGGGTGAACAACCAGTAATTGGTGTTGGCCAAAATGCGTATAACGCATAAGGGTCACGGGAAAGGCAGCATAACATAAAGTCAGCCATGTGTGCCAGAGTGCCAACAGACAAGACTTCGCTGTCCTCATCAGGAGGATTACTCTCAAATCTCCTCATCCTCTTCCTCCTCTTCGGCCCATCCACGCTAAACAGATGGAATAAACCTGCTATGGGTACTACCCTCTGTAGCGGAGGCAATGTCTCCTGCTCCTTCTCCTCATCATCATCCAAATCACCCTGTGTACTGTCTTCCCCCATTTCCAACTCTTCCACATGCAAAGCGTCTGCCTTCAATGTGAGCAGTGAGCATTTCAGTAGACACAGAAATGGGATGGTTACGCTGATAATAGCGGCCTCGCCGCTCACCATCTGTGTTGATTCCTCAAAGTTGCATAAAACCTCACAGAGGTCAGACATCAATACCCACTCGTCGCTTGTGAAGAGCAAAAGCTGACTGGAAAGGCGACGACCATGTTGCAGCGGGTATTCCACTACTGCCCTCTGCTGCTCACAAAGCCTGGCCAACATGTGGAACGTGGAGTTCCAGCGCGTGCTCACGTCGCACAACAGTCGGTGGGCTGGCAATTGTAAGCGCTGCTGAAGCATTGCCAGACTGGTGGCAGCTGTAGATGACTTTTGGAAATGGGCACACACGCGGCGCACCTTCACCAGTAGCTCAGGCAAATTGGGGTAGGTTTTGAAAAAATGGCTGAACCACTAAGTTTAACATGTGGGCTAGGCATGGTATGTGTGTGAGCTTGCCGAGCTCCAAAGCCGCCACCAAGTTACAGCCATTATCAGAAACAACCATGCCTGGTTGTAGGTTGAGTGGCGAGAGCCACAGCTCAGTCTTGTCCCTTATATCCTGCCACAGCTCTGCGGCGGTGTGCTGTTTGTCACCTAAGCAAATTAGTTTCAGCACGGCCTGTTGCCACTTCCCCACTGCAGTGCTACACTGCTTCCAGCTACTGACTGATGGCTGACTGGTGCTGCAAGATAAGAATTCAGAAGTGGAAGTGGAGGAGGAGGTGGAGGAGGAGAAGGGGGGTTGCAGCCACTAATGTAGGTTGTGGCGGAAATCCTGATGGAAGTAGGGCCCGCAATCCTTGGCTGTCGGTAGCACCTGTGCCATCCCAGAGTACGACTCGCTCCCGGCCTCAACAATGTTCACCCCGTGTGCCGTCAGGGAAATATAGCATCCCTGGACAAAAGCACTTGTCCATGTGTCAGTCGTTAAGTGGACCTTCGCAATAACTGCATTGGTCAGGACACGGGTGATGTTAAGGGACACATGCTGGTGTAAGGTGGGGACGGCACACCGGGAAAAATTGTGGCGGCTGGGGACTGAGTAACGAGGGACGGCCGCCGCCATTTAGGCTGTGGAAAGCCTCAGTGTCCAGATGCCTACATGCCAACATTTCTAGGGCCAGCAATTTAAAAAGGTGCGCATTTAGTGCTATGGCCTGTGGGTGGGTGGTTGGGTATTTGCACTTTTGTTAAAAGGCCTGGGGTATGGACATCTGTACGCTGCGCTGGGACACATAAGTAGATGTGCTAGCTGATGGTGCTTGCTAAGGTCCAGGTTCAGGGCAGGAGGCATCCGGGCCTGCGTCTGGACAGGGGATTGGCCAGCACGTAACACAGAGAAAGAGTAGACAGTGGTGTGACCCGCAGACACTAATTGTGGACCCAAGCATTCTGCCCATCTATTAGTGTGCTTTGATGCCATGTGGCGGATCATGCTGGTGGTGGTGCGATTGCTAGTGTTCACGCCCCTGCTCATTTTGGTATGGCACAGGTTGCAAATGACAATTATTTTATCGTCTGCACTTTCCTAAAAAAATCGCCAACCCTTGGCAGGGGAGATTGCCGCAAGGGGGTGCTCCGGGGAACAGTTGCGGGCTTGGTGTGGCCCGCCTTCTCCCTTTTGCCACCCCACTGCCTCTTACAGCCTGTTGCGGTGCTGCGGATCCCTCCTCCTCTGTACTGCTGTCCTCGCTCGGCTTGCCACCTTCCCAGGTTGGGTCAGTGAGTTCATTGTCCACCACCTCCTCTTCCACTTCCTCACTCTGGTCATCCTCCTGACTTGTTGACCTAACAGGAACCTCACTTATTGACAACTGTGTCTCATCCTCATCATCAACCTCTTGAGACACTAATTGCCTTTGACTTATTGGCAACTGTATACCTAAAAAGACGACCTAATAGGGCCACATATAAATATACCATCTATACCTACAAACAATATGTGCGTACCCAGATCACAAAAATGCATCAACCATATGTGAGCAAAAATAGAATCTTTATTGAAACAACTTAATAAAACACATATAATGGAGTCATACAAAATTCCATGGGGTAACACAAACATAAGAGAGGAGCTACTAGGAAAAAGGGGGAGGGGCCAGTAGATATTAATATACATAGGAGGAGCAACAGATACTATAAATATAGTTAGCATAAAGGTATGTATGAGGTAATCACCCCAAATTTTCTTACAAAGAATGGGAAAAGAAAAACACAGAAAAGGGTTTCCACCATAGGCGTGCGCACGGGGTGTGCCGGGTGTGCCTGGGCACACCCTAATCACACCTCTGTGCTCCTGCACCGCCGCCTACCGCAGCTGCCTCTTAAACCCCGGCTGCCCCGCACACTCGCACAGCTTCAATGACATCTGCTCGACTGCTCCTGGGGAGTCCTGTGCTCCGTGTCCCGGCAGCCGGCTGCATAACGTCACTCACCTCGACGTCACGCGCCTGCTCCACCTGCTCATTAATAAAGTGGGAGGAGCAGGCGCGTGCGGCGTGAGTGACGTCACGTTACGCTGCCGCCGGCCTAGTTTGAATGTTTCAGAGCCCGCGTGAATACTAGATGGAGGGAGTCCCACTGTCCCAGTAAGTTAGTAATAGTAGTACAACTACAAGTTTACAATACTTTACCAAAGGAACACGGCGGGGTCTATAGTTGCCGGCCTGAGGTCTCCACCCCCCCTGTTGGGGGTCACTGTCAGGGACACTGTTATGAGGGGGGGGGGGGATCTGTGGACACATATATAGCACAAGATGCTGCTATATATGTGTCATCCACAGATCCCCCCCCCCCCAGCCCCCCATAACAGTACCATCCACAGATATCCCCTTAATACACTGTTAAGGGGATATCTGTGGTCTGTGGATGACACTGTTATGGGGGCATCTATGGAATATGACACTGTTATGGGGGATCTGTGGATGACACTGTTAATGGGGCATCTGTGTGGAATATGACACTGTTATGGGGGATCTGTGGATGACACTGTTATGGGGGGGATCTGTGGCTGATACTGTTATGGGGGGAATCTGTGGATGACGCACTGTTAATAATAGTGCGTCATCCACAGGTGCCCCCATAACAGTGCCATCCACAGATATCCCTTTAATAGACTGTTAAGGGGATATCTGTGGTCTGTGTATGACACTGTTATGGGGGCATCTGTGGAATATGACACTGTTATGGGGGATCTGTGGATGACACTGTTATGGGGGATCTGTGTGGAATATGACACTGTTATGGGGGGGATCTGTGGATGATGCACTGTTAATAACAGTGCATCATCCACAGATGCCCCCATAACAGTGTCATCCACAGATGCCCCCATAACCCTGTGTCATCCACTGATGCCCATAACAGTGCATCATCCACAGATGCCCCCATAACAGTGTCATCCACAGATGCCCCCATAACAGTGTCATCCACAGATGCCCCCATAACAGTGTCATCCACAGATGCCCCCATAACAGTGTCATCCACAGATGCCCCCATAACAGTGTCATCCACAGATGCCCCCATAACAGTGTCATCCACAGATGCCCCCATAACAGTGTCATCCACAGATGCCCCCATAACAGTGTGTCATCCACAGATGCCCCCATAACAGTGTGTCATCCACAGATCCCCCATAACAGTGTCATCCACAGATCCCCCATAACAGTGTCATCCACAGATCCCCCATAACAGTGTGTCATCCACAGATCCCCCATAACAGTGTATCATCCACAGGTCCCCCATAACAGTGTCATCCACAGATCCCCCATAACAGTGTACCATCCACAGGTCCCCCATAACAGTGTGTCATTCACAGATCCCCCATAACAGTGCACCTGCGCACTGAGGAGAGACTGAAAGCAGGGGAAGATCCGCGGAAGCAAGCAGAGGACGGCACAGCAGACGACTGAATAGCTTCTTTTGTAAGTAAATTATTTTATTATAGTGCTGAAACTGCTTTAAACTCTAAAGAAAAGTTTTGGAGAGTGTTTCTCTCTTTCTCAGGTCTGAAGCAATACCGAGAAAGAAAGGAAAACTCTTGAAAGCTTGTCTTTTAAGTATTAGGATAGTACAATAAAAAGGTATCCCTGCATACCGCAATACTCTCCTATTTTGTAATCTTATTTATATATACTTATTTCGGGGTTTTTCAGTAGCATGATTAAGTGGTGAAAATTATTAGTGCCCGCCCACCCCATTTTTGACTGTGGTATCTTATGTGACCCCTATATATTGTTCCTAGAGTCGCCACTGCGCAGAGGCGGAGTCACGGCAACGCTAGGGTGAGGCCCGGCCTGTGTGTGTATGTATATAATATATATATACATACACGCGTGCGCGGGGCGTCTGTGTTTGTACTTTAGGGTGCACACCCTAATGCAATAGGCTGCGCACGCCTATGGTTTCCACATAATGGCCGCTATTGATATGCATGTAAAGTGCATATCAATAGTGCCAAGGAAAACTGGAAAGCACATGTAGCTACTCACTCAGTCATGAAAATGTAATGACTGCCGCATCACCCATCCCAGTGTCCCTCACTCACCCTACGCGTTTCGCCTGATGGCTTCGTCAGGGGAGTGTCACAAATATTTAGGATGCGCAAACGTTATACAGGAGATGTAGCGCAGGTAATGTCGCTGTCCCCAGCGGCTAAGAAAAAATTACACTGAATGTCACAGATATTTAGGATGCACAAACGTTATACAGGAGATGTAGTGCAGGTAATGTCGCTGTCTGCAGCGGTCAAACAGTTGTGTTGAATGTCACAGATATTTAGGATGTGCTAATGTAACACAACAGATGTAGCAGAGGTTGTGTCACTGTCAGCAGCGGCCAAAGAATTGCACGCAATTTAGCGCAGGTTGCGCTAATAATATATATTGCAGGCAGATAAAACAATAGTCCTTAAAAGGACTTTTGGGTCTCTAACACCTTTCAACACTAATCAATTCCTGTCCCTACACTATCTGTCCCTTCTGCTGCAGCTCGCCCTGACTAAGACTGAGCCGAACCACATGTCATCGGTTACTATATAGCACCCGATCATGTGTTCCGGCCACCCAATCACTGTAATGCCAGTAACCAACATGGCTATGGCATTACAGTGACTGCCAGTACCTCCCCGCATGTTTATTGGCTGCGCAACAGCCAACAAACCTGCGGGGAGGAGACTCGAGCATCGCTCTCGCGCACGCGCTTCAGTCAAAGCATGCTCGCCCAACACTAGTAGGAGGTCAATGTAACAAAACTATAAACTTAAAAAGGTTTAGATACAAATGTGTATATGGGGATCTATCCCTTCATTTGCTTATTTGGTTAAGACCAGCTATGCGGATAGATAGCTTTTCAGAATGAAAATGAAATAAAATTAAATTTTCACAATGAAAACTACAAATACCCTAAAGAAAATGAAAAATATCACATTTGGGTTTCTCCAGGAGTTCAAAAAAATTTCTTTTTAAACTCTTCCCTTAATCTATCTTATCATTACATGATGTCTGCTTCCATTCCTCATGGCTTCGACTTCCTTTTCCATGCCTGCAAAATTGTGGGATTTCAGATCTTCTTGAGACAGGACGAACAAGCCTATCAGGCGCAGAATCATCTAAAGCTGACTCTTCACTGAACACAGTGCTCTGGGATCCAGAAAATGTGTTTTAAACAAGTCTGGCGGTAAGATGGCAGACAGATGTGATGTCACAATGCTAAAATAACTTTTCCTGTTTTCCTACTTGATGGAGTTACATTTTCCCCGAGCTGCTCTGACTAATTCAGACGTCCAAAAGCGAGACAATTGTCCTACTATCTATGGTTGATAAGTTAATGGAAAACATATAGTCACATTGTAATATTTCTTCAATCCATTGGAAAGTCTTACGTAAAATGTTTCTATATTTACAGTGCGGAGTATGTTTACCATGGGAGCCATTTACCCAGATGCTACATAACTAAACTTCATGTCTTTTCCATTAGAATAAAATTGCTGTTGACAACCATTGCCTAAAAATGTAACTGTGTTTATGATAGCCGCTGTCCATACTGACTGTAACTTTTATGCTCCCCAGATGGAGAAAAGTTATTAACTTAGTTTATAAAGTATTCTGGGAATCTTACCAGTTTCTCAAAACTTGTAGCTGGTAATAATTACGGTGGTCAGGTTAGTCAATTTAACCTATTACTCCCCACCCCTGATAAGGAGCTTCAATGGTCTGCGTCTACATAGTAAGGCTACTTTCACAGGTATAAGTTTTGGTGAAAATTTAGAATCAAACCAGGAACGGAACCAAACAGAGAAAAATTATAATGGACAAAAAATTGCAACTCTTTTTTATTTTGGATTAAAGACATCCCCCCCCACCACCACTCCTAGCAGCACTATAAGGGGGTATTTTTCCTATTGGGATACATTATAGGGACTTTATTTCTACTGTGGGCACTAGGGCAGGTATTATTACTTTTAGGGCATACTATGGGGGCTTTATTACTATGTTTTTTTTTATTGCTACTGGGGGGTACTTTAGAGGCATTAATACTACTGGGGACACTACTACTGGGGGGTATATTTACCACTGTGGCAAACTGAATTTTGAAAGGGGTTTTTCACCTTTTCTGCAGACCCCTCAGTGGGGCTGGATCCACAATGGTAATAATACTTACCTGATCCCTACCAGGTCCATCACTGTACCACCAGCTCCTCCTGGTCTTGGGTTTTCCTGCGTCAACATCCAGCGATGACGTGTCACTCAAGCGTCATGTGACCCAGTGATATGATTCATGTGACATATCCTCGCTTTCGCCTTTTGGCTGCATCGATCGCTTGACCCGTATTCAAACTGGATGACGTGGGGAGACCCAGGACCTGCAGAAGCAGCGATGGAGCTGGAACCCACCTGTAAGGGATCAGGTAAGTATAATTACCACAGCGGGTCCAGCCCTCCTGAGGGTCTACAGAAAAGGCAAAAAACCCCTTTCAAAATTCTGTTTGCCACAGTAGTAAATATACCCTAGTAGTGGTGTCTCCAGTAGCATTAATGCCCCCCAGTAGTAATAAAGCCCACCATAGTGCCCCAGTAGTAATAAAGCCCCCATAGTATGCCCTAGAAGTAATAATACCTGCCTATAGTGTCCACAGTAGTAGTGATGAGCGGCAGGGGCAATATTCGAATTTTAGATATTTCACGAATATTTGGGCGAATATTCATCATATATTCACCAATTCGAGATTATTTTATTGATTGCGAAAAATCGGCAATGTAATATTCGCGTAATGCGTGCGAAATACAAGCCTGGGTCATTTTTGCTACATTTTCCAAGCTGCTAGAAGTTTCCTGAGACTGGAGAAAATGGTTGGCGCGGCAGAACATTACAATAGCTTTATATGCAGTTAGAGTGCTCCAATATATTCGCGATTGCGCTAATCGGCACTAATGATGCGAATATTTTGTTGTAATACATGAAACTTCATATTTTAGCAGGTCTGCATGTATGTATGGACAGCAGAACCTATCACACTACCTAACAACCTGCACTGCAACAGCTCCACTATATCAGGATATAACCTACACTGACTATCTGTATTATATATATATATATATAAGCTATCTAACTATCTATCTAATGTAGTGTGGAAAGCACAGAGCACAGCAATGACACTGCTCTCTCTCTCAGAACTTTAAAAAAGTGTAGAAAAGGAGTTTCTTATATAGTAAGGGGTAGGCAACTTTCCTATTGGTTGCTAGGGATGTTGCTAAGCTCAGACAAAGACATTGCAGCCTTCTATTGGCCCACAAGCATGAAGGGAGGTTACTGATGAAAATAATCTATAATATTCGAAATTACGAATATATATTGCTATATTCTAAATATTTGCGAATTCTTGAAGTTTCGATATTCGCGATTAATATTCGGAATTCGAATATTCGCGCCCAAAACTAGTAATGCATTCCAATATAATGCTGCTAGGAGTAGTAATGTCCTCATAGTGCCCCTTAGTAATAATACTGAGGCCCCTATAGTGTTTCCCACACTGCCAAACAAAAATAGCAAAACTCAAATACTCACCTCCGTGCTGCTGTCTGTGATGCCTGCGTCCTGCAGTCCGGAAAAGTGGTCGCAATGATGATGTCACAGCGCCACCTGCACAGGGCCTTGTAGCCTCTGAAAGTGAATGGCTGGGCAGGGAGACATCAGCTCCCATGCCCCACCGCAGCATTCAACTGTATCTCCGTCCTCAGGACAGCTGTACAGTTGAATACTGAGAGGTCCAAGTGGCAGCAATGAAACATTGCTGGCTGTTAGGCAGTGCCAAGTATCCCCCTATCCAGGGTCGGCGTTAGGGGGGGCAAACAGGGCAATTGCCGAGGATGTTCTGTGTGGGTGGAGCTAACATAGCTCCGCCCCCATCTTTTGCCTGCACTTGCTCCAGGCTGCAAGGCCCAAACGTCAGGCTGGGATGACTGTGCCTTCTGCTGTGTCCTGACCTCAGCTGCTGGACTGCAGGGGCTCCAAGGACCCTTCTATTAAAGCACCAGGTAAGTCCGTCTAGTAAGAAGCATGCAGCAGTGTCTGTGGAGGGGGTGCAGGGCTGCTGGGGTCACAGTCTCATTGTAGCAGCCCTGCACTGCCCTCAACTACTGATGGTCACTGACCTGTGAGTTCCCACTGTCAGCTCTGTGTTTCCCCTGTGCATCCTCCTGTGCTCTCCCTGTGCCCCCTCCTGTGCTCTCCCTGTGCCCCTCCTGTGCACTCCCTGTGCCTCCTCCTGTGCACTCCCTGTGCCCCCTCCTGTGCGCTCCCTGTGCCCCCTCCTGTGCGCTCCCTGTGCCCCCTCCTGTGCTCTCCCTGTCCCCCCTCCTGTGCACTCCCTGTGCCCCCTCCTGTGCACTCCCTGTGCCCCCTCCTGTGCGCTCTCTGTGCCCCCTCCTGTGCGCTCTCTGTGCCCCCTCCTGTGCGCTCCCTTTGCCCCTTCATGTGTGCTCCCTGTGCCTGCTGTGTGAGCTCCCGGTGCCCCCTCTGTGTGCTTCCTGTGTGTGATCCCTGTGCCCGCTGTGTGTGCTTCCTGTGCCCCCTCTGTGTGAGCCCGCTGTGTGAGTTCCATGTGCCCCCTCTGTGTGCTTCTGGTACTCCCCTGTGTGACTCCACTGTGTGAGCTCCTTGTGTCCTGTGGGCTCCGTGTGACTCCAGGGCACAACCAAATGGCATGCTCGTGTGGTGCTTGGGACGTGGCCGTGCTGCGTTCAATTACCACATGGCTGTCTGCGCCATAGAGGGCTCTAGTTAAACTAATGAAGATGACATTGCTTAGGTGGTCTGCATTGTTAATGGGGGGGAGGGGGCGTTGGAGTATAGATTAATAGTGATGAGCGGCCTAGGCAATATTCGTTTTCGTGATATTTCATGAATTTTCTGCATAATATTCGCAATAAATTCACGAATCCTAGAATTTATAATCTCTAGTCACTATTTTCGTGATTGCGCAAATCGGCACTAATGATGCACATATTTTTTGCACAATACATGCAACTTCACATTTTATCAGGTCTGAGTAGATATTACTGATTGGTGCACTAAGTATTGATGTGACATCACAGCACTATGTCTGTAGCATGTACGTATGGACAGCAAAGAAACAGTAATTCCTATCACACTACCTAACACCCTGCACTGGAACCAGCTACACTATATCACTATCTAACCTACACTGACTATCTCCCACTAGCTATCTGTATTATATATATGAGCTAACTAACTATCTAATGTAATTGGATAAGGAATAGGATCCAGATGAAAGCACAGAGCACAGCAATGTCACTGCTCTCTCTCTCAGAACTGCAAAAATACTGCAGAAAATGGCTGCTGGGGAGGTTCTTATATAGTAAGGGGTAGGCAACTTTCCTATTGGTTGCTAGGGATGTTGCTCTGACAAAGACATTGCAGCCTTCTCATTGGCCCACAAGCAAGAAGGGAGGTTACTGATTTAAAAATATCTAGAATATTCGCAATTCCGAATATATAGCACTATATTCTACATCTTCGCGAATTCTCGAAGTGCCGATATTCGGGATAAAAATTTTCGATTAGAATATTCGCGATCAACACTATAGATTAAGAACCTGATTCCAAATTAGCAGTGTCTTTTTTTTTTCAGTACTTGGGGGGGGGGACGGGGACCAGGACTATTAATAAAGAAATCTGTAAAGCTATGTCACACATTGTGGCCGTATCACAGCCATATACCCCTTAACAGTGTCCTCCACAGATCCCCCATAACAGTGTGTTCTCCACAGATCCCCCATAACAGTGTGTTCTCCACAGATCCCCCATAACAGTGTGTTCTCCACAGATCCCCCATAACAGTGTGTCCTCCACAGATTCCCCCATAACAGTGTGTTCTCCACAGATCCCCCATAACAGTGTGTCCTCCACAGATTCCCTATAACAGTGTATTCTCCACAGATCCCCCATACCAGTGTGTCCTCCACAGATTCCTCCATAACAGTGTGTCATCCACAGATCCCCCATAACAGTGTGTCATCCACAGGTCCCCCATAATAGTGTCATCCACAGGTCCCCCATAACAGTGTGTCATCCTCAGATCCCCCATAACAGTGTGTCATCCACAGGTCCCCCATAACAGTGTGTTATCCACAGATTCCCTCCATAACAGTGTGTCCTCCACCGGTCCCCCATAACAGTGCCATCCACAGGTCCCCCATAACAGTGCCATCCACAGGTCCCCCATAACAGTGTCATCCACAGGTCCCCCATAACAGTGTGTTATCCACAGGTCCCCCATAACAGTCTGTCATCCACAGGTCCCCCATAACAGTCTGTCATCCACAGATTCCCTCCATAACAGTGTGTCCTCCACAGGTCCCCCATAACAGTGTCATCCACAGGTTCCCCATAACAGTGTGTCATCCACAGCTCCCCCATAACAGTGTGTCATCCACAGATCCTCCATAACAGTGTCATCCACAGGTCCCCCATAACAGTGTGTCAGTCAACACAGGTCCCCCATAATAGTGTGTCGTACACAGGTCCCCCATAACAGTGTGTCATCCACAGGTCCCCCATAACAGTGTGTCATCCACAGGTCCCCCATAACAGTGTGTCATCCACAGGTCCTCCACAACAGTGTGTCATCCACAGGTCCCCCATAACAGTGTGTCGTCCACAGGTCCCCCATAACAGTGTGACATCTACCGGTCCCCCGGAACAGTGTGTCATCCACAGGTCCTTCATAACAGTGTGTCATTAAAAGATCCTCCATAACAGTGTGTCATCCACAGGTCCCCCATAACAGTGTGACATCCACAGGTCCCCCATAACAGTGTGTCATCCACCGGTCCCCCATAATAGTGTGTCGTCCACAGGTCCTCCACAACAGTGTGTCATCCACAGGTCCCCCATAACAGTGTGTCATTAACAGATCCTCCATAACAGTGTGTCATCCACAGGTCCCCCATAACAGTCTGTCATCCACAGGTCCCCCATAACAGTGTGTCATCCACAGATTCCCTCCATAACAGTGTGTCCTCCACAGGTCCCCCATAACAGTGTCATCCACAGGTCCCCTATAATAGTGTGTCATCCACAGGTCCCTCATAACAGTATGTCATCCACAGGTCCTCCACAACAGTGTGTCATCCACAGGTCCCCATAACAGTGTATCGTCTACAGGTCCCCCATAACAGTGTGACATCTACCGGTCCCCCGTAACAGTGTGTCATCCACAGATCCCTCATAACAGTGTGTAATTAAAAGATCCTCCATAACAGTGTGTCGTCCACAGGTCCCCCATAACAGTGTGTCGTCCACAAGTCCCCCATAACAGTGTGACATCCACAGGTCCCCCATAACAGTGTGTCATCCACAGGTCCCCCATAACAGTGTGTCATCCACAGATCCTCCATAACAGTGTCGTCCTCAGGTCCCCCATAACAGTGTGTCGTCCACAGGTCCCCCATAACAGTGTGTCGTCCACAGGTCCCCCATAACAGTGTGTCATTAACAGATCCTCCATAACAGTGTGTCATCTACAGGTCCCCTATAACAGTGTGCATGCACAGCATTATTTCCATTCACTGCTATGGAATTTTGGAAAATATAAGAGCCAGTGATAAGCTATTATCAGAACACTCATAGCATAATGTAGGATGACCATGCATGCACACTGTGCTCTCCCTTCACTTCAGGGGCCCGGGTGGGACAGCCCCTTTTGTGGTTTTATAAAATGCATCATGGAAAAACAGAAGTGCCCTGGCCATTCATAATGAAGGGTCCATGTCCAGAATTCCCATTGAAAATGGGAAGGAATAAAAATCCGAGCCAAAACTGCATCAAAAAGTGTTTTTATAAAATTTGTAAAAAAACAAGTAAAAAAAAAAACAGATGCAGATTCTGCATTAGGTTTTTTTAGGCACAGAAAATACTCTGTGTGAACATACCCAAAGAGGCTGCAGGATCATCAGTTTACAGTGGAAAGGCTAAAGAGAGATGATGTGCTGCCCATGCCTACAAAGTTCTGTCAAACTGCTAGTCCAATATTTCAGGATTTGGGGCCCCACTTTCAATTTTGCCCAGGGTCACACTTTGTCTAAAACCGGCCCTGCCCCTACCCTGCAGCGGATACACCTTAGGCTTCTTTCACACGGGCGAGTATTCCGCGCGGATGCGATGCGTGAGTTGAACGCATTGCACCCGCACTGAATACCGACCCATTCATTTCTATGGGGCTGTTCAGATGAGCGGTGATTTTCACGCATCACTTATGCGTTGCGTGAAAATCGCAGCATGCTCTATATTCTGCGTTTTTCACGCAACGCAGGCCCCATAGAAGTGAATAGGGTTGCGTGAAAATTGCAAGCATCCGCAAGCAAGTGCGAATGCGGTGCGATTTTCACGCACGGTTGCTAGGAGACGATCGGGATGGAGACCCGATCATTATTATTTTCCCTTATAACATGGTTATAAGGGAAAATAATAGCATTCTGAATACAGAATGCATAGTAAAACAGCGCTGGAGGGGTTAAAAAATAATAAAAAAGAATTTAACTCACCTTAGTCCACTTGATTGCGTAGCCCGACATCTCCTTCTGTCTCCTTTGTTGAATAGGACCTGTGGTGATCATTAAGTACAGTTACAGGACCTTTGATGATGTCACTCCGGTCATCACATGGTACGTCACATGATCTTTTACCATGGTGATGGATCATGTGATGACTGGAGTGAAGTCATCAAAGGTCCTGGAATGAATGCTCACCACAGGTCCTGTTCAGCACAGAAGGAGACAGACGAGATGACGGCAGCGCCAGCAAGTGGATTAAGGTGAGTTAAATTATTATTATTTTTTTTTTAACCCCTCCAGCGCTATTTTACTTTGCATTCTGTATTCAGAATGCTATTATTTTCCCTTATAACCATGTTATTAGGGAAAATAATACAATCTACAGAACATTGATCCCAAGCCCGAACTTCTGTGAAGAAGTTCGGGTTTGGGTACCAAACATGCGCGATTACATGCGCGATTACATGCGCGATTACATGCGCGCATTACAATGTTTTGCACTCGCGCGGAAAAATCGCGGGTGTTCCCGCAATGCACCCACACATTTTCCCGCAACGCTCGTGTGAAACCAGCCTTAGAGTTCACGTACCACAGGTGGGGAGAACGGCTCCAGAGTACAAGGTAAATGAAAATGGATTCTTCCAACCTGGACAACCCCTCGCACAGGATTTGGAGTTGTCTTTGATGCAGGTCTTTCCCTTTAAATGTCACAGCCTCTAATAGCAGATATGGCTGATGGCAGTTGAAGGATAAAAGTGAGCATGTGCGACCACCTCAGCAGGTAGACGTGCACAATGCTTTACATATTAAAATTAAACACCAGTGGGAGCCTTTACAATGAAGTAAAGAGAATATCTCACAACTGGAGCCTTTTTGTAATTGAAAGTAAAGTACAAAAGTAACTGCTGACTTCTAATAAAATAACATTTAGGCCCCTCTCACACGGGCGAATATTCTGCGCGGATGCGATGCGTGAGGTGAACGCATTGCACCCGCACTGAATACCGACCCATTCATTTCTATGGGGCTGTTCACATGAGCGGTGATTTTCACGCATCACTTGTGCGTTGCGTGAAAATCGCAAGCATCCGCAAGCAAGTGCGGATGCGGTGCGATTTTCATGCACGGTTGCTAGGGGACGATCGGGATGGAGACCCGATCATTATTATTTTCCCTTATAACATGGTTATAAGGGAAAATAATAGCATTCTGAATACAGAATGCATAGTAAAATAGCGCTGGAGGGGTTAAAAAAAAATGTAAAAAAATTTAACTCACCTTAGTCCACTTGATCGCGTAGCCCGACATCTCCTTCTGTCTCCTTTGCTGAACAGGACCTGTGGTGAGCATTCATTACAGGTCAAGGACCTGTGGTGACGTCACTCCGGTCATCGCATGATCCATCACATGATCTTTTACCATGGTGATGGACCATGTGATGACCGGAGTGACGTCACCACAGGTCCTTGACCTGTAATGAATGCTCACCACAGGTCCTGTTCAGTAAAGGAGACAGAAGGAGATGCCGGGCATCGCGATCCAGTGGACTAAGGTGAGTTAAATTATTTTTATTTATTTTTTAACCCCTCCAGCGCTATCTTACTATGCATTTTCTATTCAGAATGCTATTATTTTCCCTTATAACTACAGAACACCTAACCCAAGCTCGAACTTCTGTGAAGAAGTTCGGGTTTGGGTACCAAACATGCACGATTTTTCTCACGAGAGTGCAAAACGCATTACAATGTTTTGCACTCGCGCGGAAAAATCACGGTGTTCCCGTAAAGCACTCGCACATTTTCCCGCAACGCCCGTGTGAAAGAGGCCTTAATGGTGGCACATGGCACAACCCCTTTAAAAGGACCGTGATCTCTTCAGAGCACAGTATATCTCTACAATCTGGAAGATATTTTTGTGAACGTCCCATAAATCGGAATGGAGTTTTCAGAACTCCGTGCACAGGCTGCAGATTCGTGGAATTAATTTTTCAGTTGCAGAAATTATTGCAGTAAATTAGCCTCATGTGAACATAGCCTTAAGACGTAGTTCGGGCAGAGCTCTCCTTAGAAGGCAATAGAACAGGGCCATTCAGTCTTCAGCATCAGAGGGGCCATTGTTATAAGAGCCTGATTCACAATGAGTCATGATTCACTATAATAACTGTGGAAGGTTAAATAGGTAGCAAAATATTAAATCTGCATTGCCTCAAAACAAACATTCACGGTCTGACGATTTTTCCGAAGTTTGGAGGGATTCAGTAAATGGTCTGTCTCCACAAATATGATATGTGAATAACCCCAATAATGCAGTAAATAACGTATTCAACTCCACCTTACAAACCACAATGCTAATGCCTGGCTGATTACAGGTCGTCAGCCATGGGATACGCTGGGTAGACACCATCCTGCCTGATTGGACCAGGAGACTATAATTTACTGTCTGTTTTACAGATATTAATGTGAGGAAATCCATTCCGAAAAAATGACTTCAGCATGCAGGAAATATGAGTAATTTTGCATACACTAACCTAAAGGAAGGACAGCGAGATGGACAGATGGTTTACATTTAAAAGAAAAATAAAAAAAAAATATGGATATGATGGAATTTTTCCGGTAGTGCAAAATAACTCATTAAACTCTGTGAATCATGATTTATTTGCGTTGCACAGAGAGTTCCAGGGGTGGCCGAGACGTCATAAATCTAATGTTTAGCTTTATACTATATTTAAATATTGTTAGCGTCCGTATCTATCTATCTATCTATCTATCTATCTATCTATCTATCTATCTATCTATCTATCTATCTATCTATCTATCTATCTATTATCTATCTATCTATCTCATATCTATCTATCTATCTATCTATCTATCTATCTATCTATCTATCTATCTATTATCTAT
Organism: Bufo bufo; assembly: GCF_905171765.1. Classification (NCBI taxonomy): domain Eukaryota; kingdom Metazoa; phylum Chordata; class Amphibia; order Anura; family Bufonidae; genus Bufo; species Bufo bufo. The sequence goes on along the minus strand of NC_053398.1, from coordinate 115,560,705 downwards.
TATCTATCTATCTATCTATCTATCTATCTATGTATTATCTATCTATCTATCTATCTATCTATGTATTATCTATCTATCTATCTATCTATCTATCTATCTATCTATCTATCTCTCATATCTATCTATCTATCTATCTATCTATCTATCTCATATCTATCTATCTAAAAATAAAAGCTTCTGGGCAGCACCACCAGACCAAAGTACGACCGGAGTGGCAGCGGTTAAGGCGGTGGTCCTACCACCCGTACATCTAATAAAAAATAAGAATACGGAAGTGCCGCGGTATTCTTATTTTTTTATCTATCAATCTATCTATTATCTATCTGTCTCTCTATCTATCCTTACTTTTTTCTATCTATCTAATCTATACATCCATTTATCTGTCTCTCTGTCTGTCCATCCATCACTCTATCATTCCATCCGTCTATTCATCCATCTGTCTGTCTATCTATCTATTATCTATCTATCTATCTATCTATCTATCTATCTATCTATCTATCTATCTGTCAATCTTTCTCTCTCTATCTTTCCATATATCATTTTTTCATATTCAGTATTAGTGATGAGCGATATAGGCAATATTCGAATTTGCGATATTTCGTGAATTTTTGGCCGAATATTCGTCATAAATTCGCAAATTCAAGAATTCGTGATCTCCAGTGATTGTTTACTTGACTGCGAAAATCGGCAATGTAAAATATTTGCGATAAATTTGCGATTAGAATATTCAACACTATTCATGAATACGAATATATAAGTTAAAATTTCGCGATTCCAATATTCGCGCTCAACACTATTCAGTATCTGATCATTTAGAAACCCTGATAGTTCGGTACTTGCTTCCTGCATAGAACTGCAGTTTAATATGAAATTTCAGAAGATTGAACATACCGTAGCTACCCCCTTTGGAAGTATTTCTTTTTAGAAGGATCTCTTCCCTTGGTGAGTTTGCTGTCCTTTTCTCTAACAGTCCAATAATCCAAAATATTTCATAATCTTTTTAATGTTTTTTGCCTGATTTTTGTTAGACCAGATGGAAAATATAGACCAAGAAAGTGCTCTCAATGCATTTTAATGGGATTCAAAGTTGAACTCTATTTCAAAAGTAGGCTTTCATCTATGTCACACTCAATAGTGTAGCTAGCAGAGTAGAGATAGCAGTTGCATCTGAGGAGGGCCAAATTACATATAAGAATGCAACAGCACTATAAATGGCAGGTCATGGTTAAGGAATCCTATAGACAGGATCCTATAGACAGGATCAGGAGATTCAAGCTACACCTTGGAAGCTGCGTTTGACCTTTCATTTTTCCCTGCACTGCCCACTGCTCCTGTAATGCATGGATGTGCAGGGTCCATTAGAACAGGATCTACTCATACAGACTTTTTTTTGGAGAAGTTCCAACACACTGGTCTGAAGTTTATACCATAAGGACAAAACAGTTATAAAACATGAGAGCAACTTTTTGGCCTCACAGGAGCATTTTCAAGTCTAATAATACCATCACTACATCAGACATCAATCAACCGAGTAATAATCCCTTGTCAACTAGCTAGAAGCAAATTTCTTGAAATTTGTTTCGAATTTGATTCAATTATGGTCCGAATAAATTCAACCAGAATCGAAAGTGTCCCAATTGCCTTGGCAAGTTGTGGATAAAATTTTAGGGTCTCCTAGGACGGTATGCAACTCATTTCAAGCTCTTTAATGTCAAGAAATCATTAGTAATATCAAGGTGCCAACAATATATGACTATGAGCAAACGCATGGCTGTTGGTGGTAACAAACAGTTTAAAAAAAACTAAAACACTGCACTGTTAGGCTTTTTTTAGAATAGTCCAAAAAGTTTAGCTTTTTGGTGGCCAATTCCTACAGGTTTGTATGCACAGGCACCTCCTGGGGTCATGTGATCTTCCTTCTTCATCTCTGTCCTGTCTTTTGATCTGAAAAATGGCTGATGCCTTTTTGAGAAATTTGAATCGCATCACCAAAAATTCAGATTCGGTTTTAACCCAACTTTTTGGGGGGAAAATTTAGGTTGAATTTGATTTGAACAGTATTGATTTGCACATCTCTAGTGTCAACCTTTGAAGGCTCAAAGTTACCATATCCTTTCCATTATTAATTGAGTTTCTCCCTTCTAGGGAAACTCAGAGATTTGTAAACTATCCAGAATCCATTCTTTGACTTCTAGTTGGCCATAACTTTGTCCACGAGTTGGCTTGTTCTTCTGTCTTCGTTGTGTAGCTTTTCCTGGGAAACAGAGTTCTCAACAGTTAGACCTTCTCAATACAGATGTGGTCGTACTAAGTTCAACAGAAACACTACAACTGCACATGGGCAATCTCCACTTGACTAATTGTATGACTTGTAGAACGTAAACTCATCGGGATTGAGTCTTGTTGCATAATATAGCATGAAAGTGGTTGAAGGGTTTTCTGTAGGCGTTACGCGTTATGCAAAGCTAACCTCGAATGACACAAATTATATGGTGTCTGCATACCCTGGAGTATAGGAACTGCTGTATACTGATGCCCAACGTAATCCTATTAAATTGATCTCCGCTACCTCTTGTTATAATTATTGTCACACATTAAGCACACGACTAGCTTTCATGGGATTATTTTCATTACATTCCTTGATGTCCCTTGATACCTGTACACTCTGAAAACACTTCACGGAGCCTTCATTCCTAACAAATCATTAACTAGCATTGAAGCAGCAGTTTCTTGCATGTCATCTGTTTGATATGAATAATGAGGCTAAAAGGTTAACACTGGGTCACAGACGGTTTCCTATCTTTAAACTTATTTATTCAGTGAAATGAGAAATTGATCACATTATTTTCTATGGAAGAAACTGATTCATTACAATCAAGTTGGAATTGGCAGTTATGGCTGTGGGGCATTTGCAAAACATTATTTATGCCTGAACAGGCAGCGGTAAGGTCATTAAACAACTTGTTATCACCTCACTGACCCTTTCCTGACCAATTTTCCAAAACGTGCTTGAAACTAATTGGAAAATGACGAAGGTATAATTACTAGGGTTGTATGAATATTGGCAGCAAGTCATGTGCCGAAGAGTTCCATGGAACAATGGACTACATTCTTTTATTCTCCCATTAATATTTTGAAGGACAATAGAAATGAAGAAGTACGAGGCTGATAATCTTTAGAAGGCTACCTCCATGCTCATCATCTACTAAACCACTTAGTTCCTGTGTATCATGTAATGCATAGTTAAACCGAAAGTAGAAGACACATATACGCACACATCTAAACCAATAGGTAAAAACTAAAATCTTAGTGATGTATGACCTTTATAATAGATTTACAAGGCTCCACCAAAATATCGAATGACACAAGTCAAAAAAATGCCCAATATATACTTTATATATACAATACATACTTTAATCTATAATGTTATGCAGTAGATGTGGAACCACTGTGTCAACCAAACAGAATTGACTTGGGGCTACACCTAAAGTTGTTATCCTGACAGTTCCCTGATCTTCCTATTTAACCTGTATACATGCATAGGGACTTCGCTGCAGGGGAACCACCAGGCTCCTACTTCCTGGAGTAGACACTGGTTGACAACTGACCAACGAGGGTCAAGAGACACCAGTGCAGAGTACTGAGGGATTAGGAAAATGTTGGCAGGGCAGTCAGAGTATGTGCAATCTGGTTAACAATTCAAGGTCCGGACAGGCAGCTCAGGGTCAGTATGGAGATCAGCCAGAGGTCAGGCTAGGCAGTGGAGTTGGAAGGTCAAATAATCTGGAAAACGAGCAGAAATCAGTACATGGGCAACAGACAAAACTATGGTGCACCTTTGCAAGCTAGACAACCTGCTCAGGCACCCTCCCATAGGGAAAGGTGCTTCAAATCCTCCAAGATGGCCAGGGTGAACTGAGGTGCTGGCCATTTAAGTACCAGACAGGGAACATGCGCCCTATGGTCAGAGGAGGAGCGGCCTTTCCGGCAAGAACGCTGGGGCCTGTGTGGAAGGACAGAGCTATCCAACAACCATGCATTTAGGGAAGAAGAGAGCGAGAGGTGGGTTTGCACAGGAATTAAAACATAGGGCAAGGTGAGCAGAGCAGAGCCGGCTAAAGGCTGTAACTGTAACATAAAAGATTAATAAATAAATAAAAATGAGTCACACTTTTTTTTTTCCGTAAAAAACTATGCAATGCTACAATAACGTGTTTGTTGATATAGGACCAATTGACAATTGATAACCCCACATATAGTCACAGAACAATACACTATGTTAATACATCAGTCATAAAATACCAAGTGCAAGTAAGTGAGCAGTGATATACATTAAGTGCCCAAGTGAAACCCTCATGAAGGCCGAAATGCATGTCTCGGTGGATGCAATTGATTTGGGTTAGTATTTGATATAGCAATACCTAAACGGGACCTGTCACCTCTGACATGTCTGTTTTAGTAACTACTTGCATCCCCCATGCAATAACAATTCTGGAGCATCTGTTATGACTCTATGATGTGTCATTCTTTTATTATTCCTGCTGAAAATTAGCAGTTGAGTTCATTCAGTTATTAGGGAAAGTTGTAGAATTTGTGGGGCATTATTTAGGTGAGAATGTCTGTGAAGGATAGCAGTAATGCTTTTATGTATAGCATCCATTACTAAGTCAGTGTGATAAGAAACAAAACAGCTAGGGATGAGCGAACCCGTGGAAGTTTGGGTTCGCCCGAACTTCAGGTCAAAGTTCAGATTCGGGACCTGAACTTGACCCCAAACCCGGGACCCGAACTTCACTTTATTATTTTCCGTTATAACATGGTTATAGCGGAAAATAATAACATTCTTAAGACAGAATGCAAAACAATATAGAGGTTTTGCGGTTAAAAAAACCCAACTAAAACAACTCACCTCATCCACTTGATCACGCTGCCGCAGTGTCTTTTATCTTCTTTCAGCAGGACCTGCCAAAGGACCTGCGATAACATCACCACGCTCACCACGTGGTGAGTGCGGTGACATCATTTAAGGTCCATTTGCAGGTCCTACTGAATGAAGATAGAGGGTGAGAGTTCCATTTTCAAGTAGCAATCATTTCCTCTGCATAAGGCCTCATGCACACGACCGTTGTGTGCATCCGTGGCCGTTGTGCCGTTTTCCGTTTTTTTTTTCGCGGACCCATTGACTTTCAATGGGTCCGTGGAAAAATCGGAAAATGCACCGTTTTGCAGCCGCATCCGTGATCCGTGTTTCCTGTCTGTCAAAAAAATATGACCTGTCCTATTTTTTTGACGGACAACGGTTCACGGACCCATTCAAGTCAATGGGTCCGTGAAAGAACACGGTCACCTCTGACATGACATTTCGAAGATCCGAAGATCCGTCTGCATAAAAGCTTTTTCAGAGATGAGTTTTCACTTCGTGAAAACTCATCCGACAGTATATTCTAACACAGAGGCGTTCCCATAGTGATGGGGACGCTTCTAGTTAGAATATACTATGAAATGTGTACAGGACTGCCCCCTGCTGCCTGGCAGCACCCGATCTCTAACAGGGGGCTGTGATCCGCACAATTAACCCCTCAGGTGCTGCACCTGAGGGGTTAATTGTGTATATCATAGCCCCCTGTAAGAGATCAGGGGCTGCCAGGCAGCAGGGGGCAGACCCCCCTCCCTCCCCAGTTTGAATATCATTGGTGGCCAGTGTGCGGCCTTCCCCGGCCCCCCCTCCCTCCCCCTATTGTATTATCATTGGTGGCCAGTGTGTGGCCTCCCCCGGCCCCCCCTCCCTCCCTCTATTGTAATATCATTGGTGGCCAGTGTGCGGCCTCCCCCCGCCCCCCTCCCTCTATTGTATTATCATTGGTGGCCAGTGTGTGGCCTCCCCCGGCCCCCCCTCCCTCCCTCTATTGTAATATCATTGGTGGCCAGTGTGTGGCCTCCCCCGGCCCCCCCTCCCTCCCTTTATTGTATTATCATTGGTGGCCAGTGTGCGGCCCCCCCGGCCCCCCTCCCTCTATTGTATTATCATTGGTGGCCAGTGTGTGGCCCCCGACCCCCCCTTTATTGTATTAATATCATTGGTGGCCAGTGTGCGGCCGCCCCCGGCCCCCCTCCCTCCCTCTATTGTATTATCATTGGTGGCCAGTGTGCGGCCCCCCCGGCCCCCCTCTATTGTATTAATATCATTGGTGGCCAGTGTGCGGCCTCCCCTCTCCCCCCCGATCATTGGTGGCAGCGGAGAGTTCCGATCGGAGTCCCAGTTTAATCGCTCTGGGGCTCCGATCGGTAACCATGGCAACCAGGACGCTATTGCAGGCCTGGTTGCCATGGTTACTTAGCAATATTACAATATTAGAAGCATCATACTTACCTGCTGCGCTGTCTGTGACCGGCCGGGAGCTCCTCCTACTGGTAAGTGACAGATCATTAAGTAATGTGCCGCACAGACCTGTCACTTACCAGTAGGAGGAGCTCCCGGCCGGTCACAGACAGCGCAGCAGGTAAGTATGATGCTTCTAATATTGTAATATTGCTAAGTAACCATGGCAACCAGGCCTGCAGTAGCATCCTGGTTGCCACGGTTACCGATCGGATCCCCAGCGATTAAACTGGAACTCCGATCGGAACTCTCCGCTGCCACCAATGGTCAGGGAGGGGGAGAGGGGAGGCCGCACACTGGCCACCAATGATATTACAATAGAGGGAGGGAGGGGGGGGCGCACACTGGCCACCAATGATAATACAATAGAGGGAGGGAGGGAGGGCCGGGGGGCCACACACTGGCCACCAATGATAATACAATAAAGGGAGGGAGGGGGGGCCGGGGGAGGCCGCACACTGGCCACCAATGATATTACAATAGAGGGAGGGAGGGGGGGCCGGGGGAGGCCGCACACTGGCCACCAATGATAATACAATAGAGGGAGGGAGGGGGGGCCGGGGGTGGGGGCCGCACACTGGCCACCAATGATATTCAAACTGGGGAGGGAGGGGGGTCTTCTGCCTGGCAGCCCCTCATCTCTTACAGGGGGTTATGATATGCACAATTAACCCCTCAGGTGCAGCACCTGAGGGGTTAATTGTGCGGATCACAGCCCCCTGTAAGAGATCGGGTGCTGCCAGGCAGCAGGGGGCAGTCATGTACACAGTTCGTAGTATATTCTAACTCATATTCGACAGTATATTCTAACATCGAGGCGTTCCCATGGTGATGGGGACGCTTCAAGTTAAAATATACTATCGGATTGGAGAAAACTCCGATCCTATGGTATATTAACTCCTGACTTTACATTGAAAGTCCGTTTGGCTCCGCACGGCCAGGCGGACACCAAAACAACTTTTTTTCATGTCCGTGGATCCTCCAAAAATCAAGGAAGACCCACGGTTGAAAAAACGGTCACGAATCACGGACCAACAGAACCCCGTTTTGCGGACCGTGAAAAAATACGGTCGTGTGCATGAGGCCTAAGGCAGAAGGATCGCTCGTCCTCATACAGATGTATTGTCTTTCGTCCCCCATTATTGAACCCCTCAAATACCACGTTCATCACTGATCGTGGCATGTGACATTAAAATGTAGGCCTTTCAGGGGTTAATCAGGGTTAAAAAAAATAAACATACTCACCCACTTGCTCGTGGCTGCGAGACCGTTGAGTCCTTCTTGATTGAAGAAACCGCGCAAAATCTTGCACGTGGTGACATGATGACTTCATCACGCTGGCCGAGGGCATGTGAGATTTTGTACGGTTTCTTCAATCAAGATGGCCACGATGGCACCTCCACCATTTCAGGAAAAATAGATTTGTTACCATGAAGCGCAAGGAAATTCTTGCCGTCAATTTGTTTGACTCTGATTTGCTCAACACTAGTCCTCATAAATGATGCTTTGATCCGATGAACAAAAGTTTTCTTGTTCATTGTGTGATCAGTGTCACCTCTACACAGGGGAATTATCAGGAACACTTCTTCCTGATAATTCACCCTGGTCATCTGTCCATGTAAGGCTATGTACACCTTCGGAGGCACTTTTAAAAAAAAATAATAGCATTTTACTCATTTTTAAATAATTTTTTTTTTTCAATTGGTCTTTATTAAAAATATTCTGTTGTAAAGGGTTAACTGTTTGTGTGACTGTATGAATACTACTTTTTACTTTCACTTTGTGCCAGTCATTCAATAAACCTTATCTTTAAATTACTAAAAGGTCATAAACACTTATTTAAGCCACATTCTTTTAATGAGTGTTTATAATGTCAGAGATCATAGATAAGGAGCCATCAGCTCCCGAACTGACGGAAAAGAGAAAAAAGTCAGATCCCTCTATTAGAGCTTTTCAGCTCTGTACAGAGAAAATGGTTCCATATTTATAATAAAGACTAATTTTAAAATTATTTTTAGCTCAAAATTAGTACAATGCCATAATTTAAAAAAATTGCCCCAAAGGTGTACATAGTCTTTAAGCTATTGTAGATTAAAGGATTTCTCTGGGAATTAAGAAAATATAAATACTTAAATATTACTTTATTATAAAAAATTTCTCAAATATCTTTCATTATTTATAATGGCTAGTTTTGTCTGGGGAGAAATCATCGGGGAACAAAATGGCCGCTGTCCCATTAGCTCACACAAAATCTGTCCTGATCACACATGAGGACAAGTTACTTTACAACACTGAGGCAAAGAGTTGCTTCATCCACCTCCTCCTCCTCCTATCTACTTGTCAGGGATTATGATCCTGAATACAAATGATAAGATCTTCAGCTGAATCTCTGGGGAATTTAGTTCATGAGGAGACATGGAGTACAGAGAGGATGGACAGGACAGGCTGTGGTAATGTGGGTCTGTGGTAATGGAGACTGTAAACTCATTAGCCACACCTCACCCTCCTCTCATGTCTCCTCATCATCCCCATTCCCACAGAGATTCACCTGTATTCAGGATCATGATTCCTGACAAGCAGAGCAGAGAGGAGGATGAGGCAGCATTATGGCTCATTGTGGGGAAGTAACTTGTCTTATTGTGTGATAAGCCCAGGTTTTGTGTGTACTAATAGGATGGCGGCCATTTTATTGCTCCTAATGAATGGTATTTGTGAATATATTTATTATAAAATATTATTTAATTATTTTAATTTTTTATTTTATTCCTGGAGAACCCCTTTAAAGTAGTGCATTCATGGTTAATGTAATAGGTGGTTTTATCTCAAACAATGATAGCATCTGGGATATGCCATTAATGTTAGATAGGTGTCGGGAACCCAATCCTATCTCCAGAATGGGGCCCCTAAAATGAGAGAGAATGAACCGCACAGCGCAGCATGCTCTCCATTCACTATAATGGAAATTCCAAAAATAGCCAAGTGAGTGCTTTTTTTGGAAGTCCTATAGCGATGAACAGAGAATGGCTGAGCATGCACTGCTACTCTATGTTCACTTTGCACTTTCTATGGGTATGGGTCTAATAACCCAAACTCACAACCACATAGGGATCTAATACAATCATGTGAAACTGGTCTAAGAGTCTAAGAAAATATATAATTTTTACGTAATTTTTCAACAAAGGGTAACTGAGACATTGAAATTTTATTATAGCCTGGACCTTAACAAGTTATTGACGAAGGAATGACTTTCTAAGATAGCTTGTCTAGGCAGAAAATCATCTCCTCATAAAATGCAGTGTTCTGCACTAATGAGATCAAATAAGGTGAAGACTATCAAATCATATTGTTAAATGCAGAAGCCGCTTTTCATTTTGTTCCTTACATGAGGATGATCTCTTAACATGTGGAATAATGCATAGATAAATTAGCAGAATAGAAGTTACATGTTGTCTGTACATATTAAGGGCAGACTGAATGCTCATGTGGTCCAGTAGTGGTCCATTTAAGTCAATCGGCGGTGGGCTGCTCCATTTGAATACTTGCAGAAATCCTTGTGCTTGCCCCCAAAACAGCCCCATTCAAATGAATGGAGCCGATTGTCAGCTGCAGAAATTTTCTGCAACCATATCATCTGCTTGTGAAGGCACCCTAACCGTCACAGCTTCAAAAAAAGTAGACACGCAGACCTAGTGGCTCACTGGTAAAAGGGTTAAATTGTACTGTATGCACTTGGTATCTCAAAGACTGTATATAGGAGAGAGAGTGGTTAGAGACAGTTGCTGGGTGTGGGTTGGATCCACCCCTCTTTTAATTGAGACTGTGCCCACTTTTGCATGTACCTGTGTGTGCCAACTACTGAGTGGCTCCAGTAAAGTACAGTTGACTAGGTTTCACCTTAAAACGACCTCATCATTGCACTGCATTCTCACCTACACCGTCACACCACTGCATTCTGCCACTTACAGGGAGCCTTGCCTTGCTCCCCAAAATCCATGAACACCAATGGTACCCCAACCACCAAAGGACAGGAGGCCCCCAAAACCAAGATGTGCCCTAAATTGAGTGCTGTGTTCATTCTACAGCCCAGGGAGTGCTACAGTACTACCACCACGAGTACTACTACCACCGCCACGCTCGTCCTCACCATCTCGCCTCCTGCGATACAGCTGGTAGCGTTTGAAGAATTTAACTGAGCATGAGCAACCACCTTTGCGATGTGGACAAAGAAATAAAGAAAAGAACAAACAGCAGGTGGCACTATGAGATTTTATTGAATAACTCATGGGCTATACTACATTTTTAATTAAATACCTATAGAATAGATGCCAGACCGCTTGCAATAAATATGAATTTTATTAATCAATTAGACCAATGCATACATAAAAATAAGTATAGGTACAGGGAAAAGGCGACATCTACTGGAGGAAAACACAGTGGGAACAGTTCACATATGTCCACTAAGAAAAAACAAGAGGAAATAAAGTGCAAGTGCAACAAATAATCAGCAGCTAAATATACAGGACAAAAAGCAGTTACCCATACTGTGTCTCCTCCAGGATGGCGCCAACCCGACGGGTGTTTCGGCAAACCTTCGTCTGGAAGTGGCATCATCACTGGAGAACACACATTATATACGCACAGATCACCAATCATGTCACTTCAACCGATTTGTAAATATATTGTTAGCACCTGAATTAGAGCTCTCCTGGGCCGCTCGGGTATAACGGAAGGTGCCTCGCGACATATGTCACATGACCATATCACGTGATGATGCAGGCAGAGCCCACTATGCAGGCAGAGCCCACGATGCATGCATCACTTGATCTATGCCAGCGGCATCAAATGGATCTATGCGCATGCGCAGGCCTGGCAAATGCCCATTATATTGCAACCAAATGATAATAATCACAGTAAATTCATAATTATTAAGTACATTGTTATAGAAATATACTGGGAAGGAGAGCATGATGAATTAATAGTATATGTTAAATGATTTTAAATGGGGGAATGGGAGTCGATTAAAACACAAATATCCAAAAAATAAAAAATGGAACTCAATTATACAAATTATGTGACATTTACAGTAAACACGATAAAAAGAAAAAGAAAACATGATTATAAGACCAGTGATAAATATGAACCATGGTGAGACTTATTATAAAATTAATTGAAGTTGAATCAAATCTATAGTGAAAAACATGATTGCTATATAGGGATGTGTATATAAAATGTTTATATATATATATATATATATATATATATATATATATGTGTGTATTAGAATAATACCCACAAAAGTGTAAAAAAATATTGAAATGATAATAAATAATAAAAAAGTAATGGGTTGTAAAATAAAATAAAAAATCATAGATCCATAATATTTTATATGATTCATGAGAATAATGAACAAAAATAATAATAAATAAATAAAAATAAGTCTAAATAGAAATTGAATGTTCAAAATACAAAGTGTAAAATGAAAAACAAACATGATCATAAACTAGGTGCACAAATGTATTGCACAAAAATAATGACATTGTGTGAAAAGACAGGATGTGTGAAAACATATTTTTTTTTTATTTCATGCAGTTTTAAATACATGCAATTACAAAAGTATTCAGATCCAAGTGCTGGTTTGAAAAATATTGAAGATTTTTCATGGGACAACCCCTTTAAATTGTCACCCTGCTTACTAAAGATTAATTAGTGTTTATCGAGCACCAAGTGAAGAGGGGATGGTTCACATGAAAAGGTCAGAAACTGATGGAAACACCACTGAAATGGTTCGGGAACAGCATGGGGAGGATGTCTGGAGGCATCTTGGACTCCCAGGTCGCTGCTGGGAACAATGTTGTCCGAGTAGTACGCTAATTTTACAGACTGACAATAATACGCACAAAACCGAAGATAAAATCGATTTTAGAGGAAAAATTGTTAGAAAAACATTCTTTCCTGTATATTTACTTGTATATAAAGTGCAAGTGCTGCCAAAAATTACAAGGAAGAGGCACTCCGTTACAACCTGTATATCATATAAAGGAGGGCCTCATTCACATTGTGGTACAATTGTTCATGTAGTGGGACACTAAGTGAAAGGGCTGCCAAAAATTACAAGGAATCGGCACTCTAATATCCTTTCTTACACATAAAGGAGGGCATCATACACACCCTTGAAAAATGATGATTGATGACCTGCTGGTGACGCTCAAAAACATTAGGTGCGAGGGCCTGCTGCTGATCTGACCATCTAAAACATTAGGGGCCAGGGCCTGCTGCTGATCTGACCATGGAAAAAATTATGGGCGAGGGCCTGCTGCTGAGCTGACCATCTAAAATATTAGGGGTGAGGGTCTGCTGCTGAGCTGACTCTCTAAAAAATTAGGGGCGAGTGCCTGCTGCTAAGCTGACCATCAAAAAAAATTATGGTTGAGGGCCTGCTGCTTAGCTGACCATCGAAAAATTATGGTTGAGGGTCTGCTGGTAAGCCGACTCTCTAAAACATTAGGGGCGAGGGCCTGCTGCTGATCTGACCATGGAAAAATTATGGGTGAGGGCCTGCTGCTGAGCTGACTATGGAAAAAATTATGGTTAAGGGTCTGCTGCTGAGCTGACCATCGAAAAAATTATGGTTGAGGGCCTGCTGCTGAGCTGACCCTCTAAAACATTAGGAGCGAGGGCAGCCTAATAAGCATGTTGATATGATGGAGGAGGATGAAAAAAGGAAGATTGAACCATATACCCTTTTTTGTGGTGGAAGTGGTGCATGGGAATACAGTGTATATTTAATGCATCATGAAAGCCACATTTAGGCTGAGTTCACACGGGCGTTGCGGGAAAAGGTGCGGGTGTGTTGCGGGAACATGCGCGATTTTTCCGCACGAGTGCAAAACATTGTAATGCGCTTTGCACTCGTGTGAGAAAAATCGCGCATGTTTGGTACCCAAACCCGAACTTCTTCACAGAAGTTCGGGCTTGGGATCGGTGTTCTGTAGATTGCATTATTTTCCCTTATAACATGGTTATAAGGGAAAATAATAGCATTCTGAATACAGAATGCATAGTACAATAGGGCTGGAGGGGTAAAAAAATAAATAAATAATTAAACTCACCTTAATCCACTTGCTCGCGCAGCCCAGCATCTCTTCTGTCTCCTACTTTGCTGATTGCAGGAAAAGGACCTGTGGTGACGTCACCACAGGTCCTGTTCCTACAATCAGCAAAGAAGGAGACAGAAGAAGATGCCGGCAGCGCGATCAAGTTGACTAAGGTGAGTTTAATTATTTTTTATTTATTTTTAACCCCTCCAGCCCTATTGTACTATGCATTCTGTATTCAGAATGCTATTATTTTCCCTTATAACCATGTTATAAGGGAAAATAATAATGATCGGGTCTCCATCCCGATCGTCTCCTAGCAACCGTGCGTGAAAATCGCACCGCATCCGCACTTGCTTGCGGATGCTTGCGATTTTCACGCAGCCCCATTCACTTCTATGGGGCCTGCGTTGCGTGGAAAACGCACAATATAGAGCATGCTGCGATTTTCATGCAACGCATAAGTGATGCGTGAAAATCACAGCTCATGTGCACAGCCCCATAGAAATGAATGGGTCCAGATTCAGTGCGGGTGCAATGCATTCACCTCCCGCATTGCACCTGCGCGGAATACTCGCCCGTGTGAACTCAGCCTTAAAGTGCCTTAATGTTTAGCCACTTTCTTCTGGTGGAGTAGAGAAGTCAGGGGCAATCCAGGCCTTGTTTATTTTGAAAAGAGTCAACCGGTCAGCATTTTCAGTTGACAGGCGGATGCGCGTATCAGTTATTATGCCCCCAGCAGCACTAAATATCCACTCTGACAAAACACTGGCGGCAGGGCAGGCCAGCACCTCCAAGGCGTAGAGCGCCATTCGTGCCACGTGTCCAGCTTGGACACTCAATAGTTGTAAGGCACAGAGGGATCATTGAGGACGCAGACACGGTCTGCTACGTACTCCTTCACCATCTTCCCAAAATTTTCCCTCCTTGTGACAGTAGGCCACGCATCAGGATGAGGGTGCTGGCGGGGTGTCATGAAACTGTCCCAGGCCTTGGAGAGTGTTGCCCTGCCTCTGTTGGAACTGCTGTGTGTTCCCCTCGTCTCCCCTCCTTAGTTGCCCAAAGAACTACGTACTCTGCCGACAGTGTTGTCAACTACAAATTTTTGGAGCAATTTTTCACAAGGACCTTCTAGTATATCACCATTTTGCTAGTCCTCGACACCACAGGAATGAAAGATGAGAAGTTCTCTTTGTAGCGGGGGTCGAGAAGCGTGAACAACCAGTAATTGTCACCTAAGCTTTAGCACGGCCTGTTGCCGCTTCCCCACTGCAGTGCTACACTGCTTCCAGCTACTGACTGATGGCTGAGTAGTGCTGCAAGATGACAATTCAGAGGTGAAAGTGGAGGAGGAGGTGGAGGAGGAAAAGGGGGGTTGCAGCCACTAATGTAGGTGGTGGCGGAAACCCTGATGGAAGTAGGGCCCGCAATCCTTAGCGTCGGTAGCACCTGTGCCATCCCAGGGTGGGACTCGCTCCCGGCCTCCACAACATTCACCCAGTGTGCTGTCATGGAAATGTAGCATCCCTGGCCACAAGCACTTATCTATGTGTCAGTCGTTAAGATGACCTTCCCAATAACTGCGTTGGTCATGGCACGGGTGATGTTACGGGACACATGCTGGTGTAAGGCGGGGACGCACACTGGGCAAAATAGTGGTGGCTGGGGATTAAGTAACGAGGGACGGCCACCGCCATCAGGCTGCAGAAAGCTTCTGTGTCCACAAGCCTAAATGGCAACATTTCCAGTGCCAGCAATTAGGAAAGGTGCGCATTTAGTGCTATGGCCTGTGGGTGGGTGGCTGGGTGTTTGCGTTTTCGTTCCAAGGCCTGGGGTATGGACATCTGTACGCTGCGCTGGGACACAGAAGTGGATGTGCTAGCCGATGGTGCTTGCAAAGGTCCAGGTGCAGGGCGGGAGGCAGGGCGTGGGCCTGCGTCTTGGACAGGGGATTAGCCAGCACGTAACACAGGGGAAGAGGAGGCAGTGGTGTGACCCGCAGACACTGATTGTGGACCCAGGCGTTCGGCCCACCTATTAGGGTGCTTTGATGCCATATGGCAGATCATGCTGGTGGTGGTGAGGTTGCTAGTGTTCATGCCCCTGCTCATTTTGGTACGGCACAGGTTGCAAATGACAATTCTTTTAACTTCCGCACTTTCCTCAAAAGTGTTTGGTGTGGCCCGCCTTCTCCCTTTTGCCACCTCACTGCCTCTTTCAGCCTGTTGCGGTTCTGCGGATCCCCCCTCCCTCTGTACTGCTGTCCTCGCTCTGCTTGCCACCTTCCCAGGTTGGGTCAGTGATTTCATCGTACACCACCTCCTCTTCCACTTCCTAACTCTGGTCATCCTCCTGACTTATTGTCCTAACAAGAACCTCACTTATTGTGTCTCATCCTCATCAAGAACCTCTTGAGACACTATTTGCCGTTGACTTATTGACAACTGTGTCTTATCATCATCATCCACCTCATGAAACACTAATTGCCATTCCCCACCGTCATCTTTTTCTGACTGTGAATGCCCAAGAGTTTGGGAATCAGGGCACAAGATCTCCTCATGGCCTTGGCGAGAAGCCAAATCAAGGAATGGCGCTGAAAAGAGCTCCTCAGAATATCCGAGTTTGGGATCACTTGTTTGCCAAGACTCTCCATGGTTGGAGGAAGGAGGATCAGGGTGAGGATTCTGTTGACCAAACTCTTGGCTACTGAGACTGGACTTTGTGGAAGACAGGGTGGTGCTTAACCGACTGGAAGCATTATCTGCTGCAATCCAACCGACCACCTGGTTGCACTGGTGTGAAGTCGAGAGTTATGTCCTGTGCCGCACTGCAAACTGGGACATGAAGCAAGGTATCGTGGATGAGTGTGTTTCTTGTGCTCTGTCAGCAGGCACAGTTTCACCGCGCACAGGCCCATGGCCTCTGCGTGCAGCATCAGCAGCATGGCCACTTCCCCATTCCTTGCTGCTCGCCTTGAGCATATTAAATGGTATATATGCTTGCCAGTATGTCACACATACAGTAGTACAGGTTTTGTAAGTTTATGCGCAAATAAATTAGACTTAATGTCACTATTTAGGATGGGCAAACATTATACAGAAGATGTAGCACAGGTAATGTGGCTGCCACCACCAGCGAAAAAATTTGATTGAATGTCACTGATATTTAGGATGGGCAAATGTTATACTGGAGATGTAGTGCAGGTAATGTCGCTGTCACCAGCGGCGAAAAAATTACACTGAATGTTACTGATATTTCAGATGCGCTAACATTATACTGGAGATGTCGCGGCGGTAATTCGGCGGTCAAACAATTGCACGCAATTTAAAAATATATATTGCTGCCAGATACAACAAGAGTCCTTAAAAAGACTTTTGGGTCTCTAAAGTCCTTCTGGTAGCTAGCTGGGTAACAGTTAGAAAGCGGGGTAGAGGGAAGAGTGCCAGGGAGGCTAGCCCTTATCTGTCACACCCCAACAAGTTTGCACGGTTGACAGATGAGGGGGATATCAGTCCAGGGACGGCACTGCTGCAGCCGGACACTTCCTCTGTCTGCCAGTCAGGGGAATGTCAGCTCCAGTAAGCAGGGGACCAGGAGAGCAGGGTAGGGCAGACAGGTGCTGGTAGTGGGAGACTCAATTATTAGGGGTACAGATAGGGGCAATCTGTCACAAAGACCGTGATCGCCGAACAGTGTGTTGTCTTCCTGGTGCTAGAGTTTGACAAATTGCGGATCGGGTTGACAGATTACTGGGAGGGGCTGGAGCAGATCCAGCTGTCATGGTCCTTAAAAAAGATTTCAGGGATTTAGGTCAAAAGCTTAGGGCAAGGACCTCAAAGGTAGTGTTTTCCGAAATGCTACCTGTACCACAAGCCACACAAAAAAGGCAGCGGGAGATTAGGGAGGTTAACAAGTGGTTCAAGAACTGGTGTAGGAAGGAGGGGTTGGGGAAGAACTGGGCTGGCTTCTCTGTCGGCTGCAGGCTCTATCGTAGGGACGGGCTGCACCTCATGGAGAAGGGGCAGATGTGTTGGGGGGGGGAAAGATGGCTAAAAGGTTGGAGGAGTGTTTAAACTAGGGACTGGGGGGGAGGGTAATTATGTTATAGGATGGGAAGATAGTGCAAATAGAGACCGGGGGCAAGGTAGTGGGACTGGGGAAGGAATGGAAGGAGGGACTAGAACAGTTCAGAAGGAAAGCTGTAGGGTAAAAAATATACATAAACCTCTTAATTGTATGTATACTAATGCCCGAAGCCTGACTAATAAAACTGGGGAACTGGAATTAGTGATGTGTGAGGAGGACTATGACATAGTGGGAATAACTGAGACATGGCTGGATGATAGCTATGACTGGGCGGGTAATGTACAGGGTTACAGTCTGTTTAGAAAGGATCGCCAAAACCGGAGAGGGGGAGGGGTCTGCCTTTATGTAAAGTCTTGTCTAAAGACCACATTCCGAGAAGATATAGGTGAGGGACATGAACATGTGGAGTCACTGTGGGTAGAAATTCATGGATGCAAAAATAATAATAAATTACTAATAGGAGTTTATTATAAACCACCTAATATACCAGAGTCCACAGAAAATCTGCTACTAAACGAGATAGACGAGGCGGCAAATCATAATGAGGTGGTTATTATGGGGGACTTCAACTACCCAGATATAGACTGGGAAACTGAAAGCTGTACATCTCATAATGGAAACAGGTTCTTGGCAATAACCGAAGACAATTACCTTTCCCAACTGGTTCAGAACCTGACTAGAGGGACGGCCATACTGGACTTAGTATTAACCAACAGACCTGACAGAACAACAGATGTGCAGGTTGGGGGACACCTGAGAAATAGTGACCATAAAGCAATAACCTTCCAATTATCCTTTAAACAAGCGTTTCTACAGGGAGGAACAAAAATACCAAACTTCAAAAAAGCTAAATTTAACCAACTAATACAGGCCATAGGCATAACTAACTGGGACAAAGTCCTCAAAAATAAAAATACTGCCACAAAATGGGATATTTTTAAATGCATCCTAAAATCTAATTGTGAGAGGTACATACCTTATATGAAAAAAGGGTTAATGAACAGGAAGAAACCAATGTGGATAAATAGAACTGTAAAGAAAGCAATAAATGACAAAAAGAAAGCATTTAAATCACTAAAAGAGGAGGGGAACCAGGAAGCACTGAAAAACTATAAGGAAAAAAATAGAATATGTAAAAAACAAATAAAAGCCAAACTACAGAACGAGAGATTAATTGCCAAAGAGAGCAACACTAACCCTAAAATGTTCTTCAATTATATAAATGGTAAAAAGTATAAATCTGAAGGTGTCTGCCCTCTACAGAGCAATGAGGGTGGAGTTGCAGAGAACGATGAGGAGAAAGAAAAAGCTATTAAATATTTTTTTCTCCACGGTATTCACTGAGGAAAATAAACTGTCAGATGAAATGCAGAATGTAAAAATAAATTCCCCTTTAAAAGTGCCCTGTCTGACCCAGGAAGAACTACAACAGTGACTTAAAAAGATTAAAATAGACAAATCGCCAGGACCAGATGGCATACACCCCCGTATCCTAAGAGAATTAAGTAATTTCATAGCCAGACCCTTATTTTTTATATTTACAGACTCTATACTGACAGGGAGTGTTCCACAGGATTGGCGCATAGCAAATGTGGTGCCAATTTTCAAAAAGGGTGCAAAAACAGAGCCCGGAAACTATAGGCCAGTAAGTTTAACATCTGTTGTGGGTTAACTATTTGAAGGTTTTCTAAGAGATGCTATCTTGGAGGATCTCAATGAAAATCTCAATGAAAATAATCAAATAACGCCATATCAGCATGGCTTCATGAGGGATCGGTCATGTCAAACTAATTTAATCAGTTTCTATGAGGAGGTAAGTTCTAGACTTGACAGTGGTGAATCAATGGATGTCGTATATCTGGACTTCTCCAAAGCATTTGACACTGTACCACATAAAAGGTTAGTATATAAAATGAGAATGCTCGGACTGAGAGAAAACGTCTGTATGTGGGTAAGTAACTGGCTCAATGATAGAAAATAGAGGGAGGTTATTAATGGTACACACTCAGATTGGGTCACTGTCACTAGTGGAGTACCTCAGGGGTCCGTATTGGGCCCTATTCTCTTCATTATATTTATTAATGATCTTGTAGAAGGCTTGCATAGTAAAATATACATTTTTGCAGATGACACTAAACTGTGTAAAGTAATTGACACGGAAGAGGACAGTATACTGCTACAGAGGGATCTGGATAGATTGGAGGCTTGAGCAGAGAAGTGGCAGATGAGGTTTAACACTGACAAATGTAAAGTTATGGGAAGGAATAATGCAAATCCCCCGTACATACTAAATGGTAAAACACTTGGTAACACTGACATGGAAAAGGACCTAGGAATTTTAATAAACAGTACACTAAGCACTAAAAACCAGTGTCAGACAGCTGCTGCCAAGGCCAATAAGATAATGGGTTGCATCAAAAGGGGCATAGATGCCCGTGATGAGAACATAGTCCTACCACTTTACAAATCACTAGTCAAACCACACATGGAGTACTGTGTACAGTTCTGGGCTCCTGTGAACAAGGCAGACATAGCAGAGCTGGAGAGGGTTCAGAGGAGGGCAACTAAAGTAATAACTGGAATGGGGCAACTACAGTACCCTGAAAGATTATCAACATTAAGGTTATTCACTTCAGAATAATTTCTAAACTTCTATAAATAAATAATAAATATATCAGGGGACAGTACAGAGATCTCTCCCATTATCTATTTATCCCCAGGACTGTGACTGTGACGAGGGGACATCCTCTGCGTCTGGAGGAAAGAAGGTTTGTACACAAACACAAACATAGAAGAGGATTCTTTACGGTAAGGGCAGTGAGACTATGGAACTCTCTGCCTAAGGCTACTTTCACACTAGCGGCACGGACCTCTGGCAGGCTGTTCCGTCGGGTGAACAGCCTGTCGGATCCGTCCTGCCGCTAGTGAACGTGTGCCCCCGGACTGCCGCTCCGTCCCCATTGACTATAATGGGGGCGGAGTTCCCGGCGAGGCACAGCAGCGCACGGCGAGAGGCTGCTGGAATAAAACTACGACATGTCTGTGCAGCTAGTGTGAAAGTAGCCTAAGGAGGTGGTGATGGTGAGTACAATGAATGAATTCAAGAGGGGCTTGGATGAATTTCTGGACTGTAATAATATTGCAGGCTATAGGTACTAGAGAGGGGTCGTTGATACAGGGAGTTATTCTAATTGCCTGATTGGAGTCGGGAAGGAATTTTTTACCCCTTTAGTAGAGAAAATTGGGTTCTACCTGGAGAGAGCTGGAGAGCAGCTTGGGTTCTACCTCACAGAGGTTTTTTTGCCTTCCTCTGGATCAACTTGCAGCATAACAGGCCGAACTGGATAGACAAATGTCTTTTTTTGGCCTTGTGTACTATGTTACTATTTTTTTTGCTAAAAATATATATTGCTGCCAGACATAACAATAATCCTTAAAGGGACTTTTGGGTCTCTAACACCAACCCTGCCTAACAAAAAAATAAAATTCAATTAAATCAATTCCCTACACTATCTGTCCCTTCTGCTCTCCAGCTCTCCCTGACTAACACTGAGCAGAACCACGTGTCATCGTGTGCTTTATAGCACCCGATGATGCGTTCCGGCCAGCCATTCACTGTAATGCCAGTAACCAACATGGGTACGGCATTACAGTGAGTGGCAGTACTTACCTGCATGTTTATTGGCTACGTAGCAGCCAACAAATGTGCGGGGAGGAGACTCGAGCATCGCTCTCGAGCACACGCAGTGTTCGGTCAAACACCGCGATGTTCCAAGCATCGAGATGCTCGAGCCGAACTGGTGTTCGGCCGATCATGCTCGATCAACATTAATTAACACATGAAATATAATTCTGTAAGACATGTAAGATTGATATACCATTCTGGTGGCTATTGTAGATACTGCAATTAGTGTTGAGCGAATCGAAGTTGACAAAATGGACTTAGATCCGAATTTCAGGAAAAATGTTATTCACTGCAAAGCCGAATTTCCTTGTGCTTCGTGGTAACAAATAGATTTTCCCTGAAATGGCGGTAAAAAAATAAATAAATCATACTTACCTTATCCATTTGAGTGCGAAGAGGCTGCTGCGGCCATTTTGCTTGAAGATCCCACACGAAAACTGGTGCGCGTTGACATATGATATCCCCATGCGGCCAACGTGATGAAGTCATCACGCGCTGTGCGAAATTTTGTGCTGCCTCTTCACGATCAAATGAATGAGGTATGATTAAAAATTTTTTTGAATTAGCAAACACTAAAATACTTCAATATGGATCTCAGATGGCACGATCTGCGATGAACGCTGCATCTGAGGAGTACAATGACGGCGTCGGCACAATTGCCGTTCTCTGTCATTGCACCCGCTATTTACAAAGAATTGTTTTTGTAAAATTTGTCGAAAACAGCCAATTTGTATCCTGTCTTGATTGCTACCTATGGGGCATGGTTTTAGAAAAGCATCGGAACTAGAGATGAGAAAAGTACTAAAAAATTTGATTTGACTGCTTCGCCAAATTTTACAAAAAAGTTTGCTTTGTCATGAAGCGCATTTCTTTGTAAGTAGTGGGTGCAATGACAGGGAGCAGCATTTGCACCCCTCCCCGTCATTGTACCCCTCAGATGCCGCGTTCATAGCTGATCGCGGAATTTCACAGTAATAACCCAGTGTAAAATTTTAAAAAATCTATTAAATCATACTTACCTCATCTATGTGTTTGCTAAGAGCCGGCCGCTGCCATCTTGACTAAAGATCTAACACGAAATCTCGAGCGGCCCGTGATGATGTCATCACGCCAGCCTGCGTGGTGTCGTCATACGTCACTGTGCACGTGATTTTGTGGGGGTCACCTATCAAGATGGCGGCGGCTGGCCCCTCGCAAGCAAACAGATGAGGTAAGTACGATTTTTTAGTTTTTTACTGCCATTAAGGGAAAATCGATTCTCTACCACGAAGCACGAGGAAATTCGGCTTTTCAACAAATTGAATTTTCTATGAGATTCGGATTGAAGACTTGGATTCGCTCAACACTAGTCGGAAGCCTTTAAGACAACACATTCTTGAGTTCCATGACCTGTAAATCTAATGGTTTGCCCAATCTGACATCTTGTTTACAGCCTCCATAAATTACCTAAAGAACATAAGCGCTGAAGTTTTTGCTCGGGCCAAACTGCTATAAAACAGCGCAATACAAATCAAATCAGATCGCATTGAAAGTTTTAAACATTTTCTCTGTGAAATAAAAAAATAAAAAACAGAAAGAAAGTTAACAAGTCCTAGTAAATTTACATGTTGATTTCGGAGGCAGAGTGTAATCAGCTAAGCCGCTCTAAAGACAATTTTAATAAAGCTCCATTTAGAGAACTATAAAGCATGCAGGTTGTAACAATAATGTTTAGTGCCGGAGCTTGATAAAGTGGCAACATTCGTACTGTATGTTTTAAATTACAAGCAAAGAAAACTAGCTCTTGTGTTATGAAGCTTGACATTCTTAAGCCTTCGGAGACCGAGAGAATTGCAGTGTATTAAATATTCCTTGTAATCTTAGAAGCAACTGTAATTGAAAGGTACAGAGCTACCTAGGGCTACGGGGAATTTACTGCAGAGTGTTTAAATGGGTTAATTTTCTTTTTTCCTTTATTGGCGTTATTAAAAAGAAACCTTCTTTGGAGTTTGTATGTGTAAAAAAAATAACCAGACGATAGAATGACATTTGCAAATTGTTTTACGACGTTCATTCCTTTGGAAGGACGTTCTCAGGAAATTTGTCAAATCTTTAAACAATTAGAACAGGCTCTTTTCTTTTCCTTATATGTTTTTAAAGTGTGGGTTCACCCGGTTCGAATCTTAGGGGATTCTGCACATTCGCTAATGTAGATCTATGAACGGAATGACTTCTTTTTATAAGCTGCAGTGATCTGGTAATGGAGCAAGCACTGAGGTGCAGATCCATCAGCAGCTGTTTATGGGATTCTGCCAATGGAGCAGCCTGGTGATCGTAAAATGGCTTGTATTCTTCTGACAGGTTAAGCGGAGACTGTAGGGATTTTGATTTCCCCATGGCTTTCCTGCTCAGTAGAGAAATATATCACGCTACGGGACCAGGAGTTGAGGAGTCATTAGTGGGGCCGAACGAACTTGTGTTTTAAAGTTCTGCGTACAAGCTTCAGGTTCGGGTTATCTAAGAATTCCGTTATGGATTCCGCTACCATGGACCATAACTTATGGTCCGTGGTAGCAGAATCCATAATGGAATTCTTAGATAACCCGAACCTTGTACGCCAAACGTGAAAACACAAGTTCGCTCATCCCTAGTCATTAGGTATTGGTCTTTTTTACTTCACAAACAAGGAATTTGAGTGTATTTTCCTTATAGATTGGCCTTTTTTCATCTAGTAACACCTAATAGACCATCAGACATTAGACGTTTTATTACCCTGGGTTTGTAGGTTATTTTCCATTATCCAGGTTACCAAATAGCATGGCGGGTAGAAGCTAGTATCCTATTATACCAAATACCAACTATAGGCCCCTTTACACCGCCCCATGTTTGGGCAGATTATTGCCAACGAGCAGTCATAGGAACGCTCAATAGCTATGATCTGCAGGTGTGAAGGTGTCTCTAAATATCTGATGAGTGAAACGCTCGTTCATCGTGTAATAGGACCATTTGTGTGGACACCTAAATCATCTAAATAGCAGTCTGCTGCCGGCAAACAATGATTCTGTATGGGAACGAGTGATGGCAGTAGTGATCATTCTTCCCCATACATGAAAATGCAGCGGTCTCCTACACTGACGAGCAGACAGGGCCGGCACAACCATATAGGCGAACTAGGCGTTCGCCTAGGGCGCCGGCCTGCTGGGGGCGCCCTGGTGGGCTCCCCCTGACTGGGGCTGCAGCCTTGGGCGAGCGGCTCTTGAGCCGCCCCCAGCGCCGTTACAGGGGGGCCAGGAGGTGGAGGTCCTTCTTAAATATGGCAGAGCAGGCATCTGCGTTACGCCCCAGATGAAGCAAAGGTGAAACCCGGGTCGGGCATCTACACACGCTTTTTACCTATCGATGTTTGTAAGTACAATAAATCTTACTGAATATTAAGCACCCTAGGTATTGCATATGTTCTGTTTCTCCTGAAGGAGAGAAAAAAAACTTTGCTGGTCGGTATCGGGATTGTTATTGGAGATGTGCCTGTAACATCGTGGAATCTCCATAGAATCTTCCTGTGAGTGAAACGCCTACCTGTGGAAACCTAGCGCGGACCCATACATATGTACTTTGGCTGTTTTTCTGGAGAAGGGACTTACTCCAATTTCTGGGACTGCTGCTTCACCTCTTCCTGATATCACACAGAAATTCTCTTTGTGTCTTATAGTGGGTAGGTGTATGTCTGTCAGTGAGTGTCTGTCAGTGAGTGTCTGTCAGTGAGTGTCTGTCAGTGAGTGAGTGTGTGTCTGTCTGTCAGTGAGTATATGTGTGTCTGTCAGTGAGTTTCTGTGTACGTCATTCAGTGAGTGTCTGAGTGCGTGTCTGTCTGTCAGTGTGTGTGTGTGTGTCTGTCAGTGTGTGCGTGTCTGTCTGTCAGTGTGTGTGTGTGTGTGTCTGTCAGTGAATGAGTGACATGAGGGGGCGGCAAAATGGATCTTTGCCTAGGGCGGCAAAAATCCTTGCACCGGCCCTGCGAGCAGATAACTGACATCCACTCAGTTGAGCAGAATAAAGGGGCCTTATGGCTCATGATATAATTAGTAAATATGCTAATTAGCAAATAGACTAGTCTTTCCAAAGCACTGTAGATTTGTGCTATAATTTACACCAGTTTTTACCAGCATTTTCCACTTTTTGAAAAGTGGCAAAACTGGCACGAAACAGCCAAAAGTCACCGATTTCAGTTTTTGTTTTTTTTGTGCGGTTGTATATCAGTTTTCTGGCATGAAATCATTCATAAATCCCCCCCCCTTATATAATTACATAGGTAATGTGTTTATTATTATTATTACTATTAGTATTATTACAGATGAGTTAATTTCTGTAATTTCAAATAGGGTCCTAATCGACCTTCCAAATCGATTCAAATCAAAAGTGCTTCAATTGCCCTGAAAAGGATGACATTCTGGTCTCTCTCTCTTTCCAAAAATTCTGGTCAATTCTGATTCTGTAGATCCGATTCGACCATCTCTAATTATTATTACTATTATTACTAATAATAATTTAAATAGGAAGCAGTTAACCTAAATTCATGACCCCTTTTCAAAAATAGGCTGCCCTGATGATTAGTTAATAGATGTTACTTGGCTGCAGGGGTGCACCACCAATCGCCTCAGGCAGCACCAGGTAGGGGCAAGAGGGGGGCAGCGGAAGGGCCATGGGCGATGAGCGCTTTCATTGTGGCAAAGGGGTTAGGTTATGAAATTCAGCTTTTGCCTCAAGCAGCAGAAAGGCTAGGAGGTGCACCCCTGCTTGGCTGTCAAAACCCCAGCGATCAACAGGGAAAGATAAGTGCAACCACATTTGTCGCTGACCCTTCATACACCAGCTCATGGCTCTTAGAAGGTGATTTAAAGCAGAGGACTCCCACTATGATCCCTCTATGCCCCTAATAGGACAAGCCCTTCAATATAACACGGCTTGAAATAAAAATATCAGAATTGTTATTAGACCACATTTTTTATATTAAACTGATGATTGTTTTTCTAATTTCTATGTCTCTGTATTAATTCATAATCCTGAAATTTTACAGTTTTCACACAAACCCCTGCTCTTCTTACAGGCCGACACTTCCTGTTCTCTACAGATCACTTCTCACCAGTCGTTTCATTATCATTACAGGCAGGATTATAATGAAGGTTAACAATTCTATTATAAAGTTGGAGGCCAATAACACAATATGCACCTCTGACTATAAATAATGGCCACAGCTCACCTCATCTCTATCCCTGTACAAGGACCTCTGAATGGGTCACAGATCATGTTCACTTTTTCATAGAAGTCAAATAGTCATCTCCAGACATCGGTTTCTTATATCCATGTGGCCGCTGTAAAGCAAATCTCTGAACTGCTGAAGTTCAGGCAACAGGATTTCCTCATTGTGTACCGAAAATATAAACTGAGAATTAAACAGATTAGAAATGAATAAGGCCTCATGCACACGACCGTTGTTTTATTCCGTGTCCGTTGTTCCGTTTTTCGTGATTTTCTGCGGACCCATTGACTTTCAATGGGTCCGTTGAAAACTCGGCTAATGCACCGTTTGTCATCCGCGTCCGTGATCCGTGGTTCCAGTCCGTCAAAAAAATATAACCTGTCCTATTTTTTTCACGGAAAACGGTTCGCAGACCCATTCAAGTCAATGGGACCGTGAAAAAACGCGGAGTCACACAAGATTGTCATCCACGTCCGCGCGTCCGTGTCCGTTTTTTTCCTATCATTTGCATGGCAAACCTGTCTTAAATTTTTTTTTACTTTCCTTTATGTCTAGTGGTCCTCCAAAAAGAAAGGAAGACACTCGGAAACAAAAACAGAAACGGATCACGGAACAACGGAACCCCATTTTGCAGAACGGAACACAACAACGGTCGTGTGCATGAGGCCTTAGACTTTTTTTCACTTTCCTTCATGTCTGGTGATCCTCCAAAAATAAAGGACACACAGAAACAAAAACGGAAACGGATCACGGAACCTCTTTTTGCGGACCGCAAAAAAAAACTGTCGTGTGCATGAGGCCTAAGTCTCAGTATCTGGTTTTAAATAGTAAAATATGAGCGATAGGATTAGAAAAACATGGCTGATTATTTTCTGACCACAAGTTGTGTCTATTGAAGTAAATAGAGACGAAGAAAGGATCCATGTTTTTCTGATCCATTCAATATATAGTGTGGGGTTTCGTTCTGGTAGATAGGGTAACTTAAAGGGTTTCTATCACCTCGTTTTGACATAATTAGCTATCAGACACTAGCGATCCGCTAGTGTCTGCTCTACCAAACAATGCTATTATAATACCTTAATATGCTAATGAGCCTCTAGGTGCTATGGGGGCGTTTTTCAGCACCTAGAGGTTCGGTCTACTCACATTGTATGCCGCCCCGCTCGTCCCTCCAGCCCGCCCATCTCCTCTTGAATGCCATCCTCCATCTGAGCCAGCGGACGAATCCTCGCGCCTGCGCCGTGCGCGTCTGTATTCGGCGCAGGTGCAGTGAATGTCTGACCGCTGCCTGCACAGACATCTCGGTCATCGGCACAGGCGCAGTGGAGATGTCTGTGCAGGGAGCGGTCAGACATTCACTGCGCCTGCGCCGAATACAGACGCGTCAAAAAATTATGTCAAAACGAGGTGATAGAAACCCTTTAAAACGTCAGTGTTTATTCACACTTGAGGCAATTGCACAAAACAGCACAAAACTTTGCAGTCTTGGTGTTAATTCACACACAATTCAAAGTTTATATAACACAAGTCACCTTGCTGGCAGTTTTGCATCCAGTAATCCACAGCAGGATTTAGGGAGCCTGTTTCCCCAGCGTGCGGCTCTCAGCCCTCCAGCACGACACAAAGCCTCAGATCCCAAACACAGAGACTTCTCTACTGAGCCCAGCTGCCTATTTAAGGACAGCCAGGTGCTGCCAAAACCCGGAGTGGCACTTAAACTCCGGTCCGGTATTTGACCTCAACTGGCTGGAAACAGCCCAGCCGCAGATGCTGGGAGGAAAATACCTGCCTTGCCAGACACAACCCCTCACTGTGTCACTATATACACTCACCTAAAGAATTATTAGGAACACCTGTTCTATTTCTCATTAATGCAATTATCTAGTCAACCAATCACATGGCAGTTGCTTCAATGCATTTAGGGGGGTGGTCCTGGTCAAGACAATCTCCTGAACTCCAAACTGAATGTCAGAATGGGAAAGAAAGGTGATTTAAGCAATTTTGAGCGTGGCATGGTTGTTGGTGCCAGACGGGCCGGTCTGAGTATTTCACAATCTGCTCAGTTACTAGGATTTTCACGCACAACCATTTCTAGGGTTTACAAAGAATGGTGTGAAAAGGGAAAAACATCCAGTATGCGGCAGTCCTGTGGACAAAAATGCCTTGTGGATGCTAGAGGTCAGAGGAGAATAGGCCGACTGATTCAAGCTGATAGAAGAGCAACGTTGACTGAAATAACCACTCGTTACAACCGAGGTATGCAGCAAAGCATTTGTGAAGCCACAACACGCACAACCTTGAGGCGGATGGGCTACAACAGCAGAAGACCCCACCGGGTACCACTCATCTCCACTACAAATAGGAAAAAGAGGCTACAATTTGCACGAGCTCACCAAAATTGGACTGTTGAAGACTGGAAAAATGTTGCCTGGTCTGATGAGTCTCGATTTCTGTTGAGACATTCAAATGGTAGAGTCCGAATTTGGCGTAAACAGAATGAGAACATGTATCCATCCTCTGATGGCTACTTCCAGCAGGATAATGCACCATGTCACAAAGCTCGAATCATTTCAGACTTTTCACTGGCCACACTGATTGGTAGAGTCTAAGGGATCGTATTCACCCTTGCCCTCCAAAGAGATCTAGGAGACAAGCCTATGGTCAAAGGCAAATAATAAAAAAGGAATGTCAGAGCCAGAAAGAATCCAAAAACAGTCAGGGTCAGACCTGGCTCTAATAATCAGGAAGGACTGCAAGTGTCAGAAAAGCGGGCAAATGGAAATTCAGGCAGTCAAATCCAGGTTAGAACAGCTGGAGCAAATCCAGAGGGGTAGTGAGACAAACCAGATTGTCAGGTCATCAGAAGTCAAACCTATATTTTGGCACACTAGAATAAAGAGTATGGCATAAGGTAGCAGTGAACTGGTGTGAGCTCACTAAAAGCAGACCTACCAGGCCACTGTAATACAGGCCCCAAAAATTAAGCATTCACCTGACAGAAAAGAACTTGTGATGATGTGGCTGGAGGTACATTAGGCGGTCACTGGATACAAATTTTACTGTAGGCCAGTACAGGCCCCAAAAATTAGGCATGCACCTGACAGAAAAGGCCTTTTATGCCGCTGTATATACATAAGACAAGGACTATTCTTTGTTCTGGGTGGTGGCGGATATGTGTGGGCTGTCATGAGGAAATTCAATTACACGTGGTCCTCACAGGTGTTAAATTCCTCCGAGATCCATGCCTCATTCATTTTCAGAAATGTGAGGAAGTCCACACTGTCGTGAGCTAGGCGAGTGCGCTTATCCGTCACGATCCCCCCTGCTGCGCTGAACGTCCTTTTAGACAGGACACTTGACGAGGGGCAAGCCAGGAGTTCCATGGCAAATTGTGCCGGCTCTGGCCACAGTCAAGCCTGCACACCCAGTAGTCCAGGGGTTCCTCTCAGAGCATCCACATCGGCCGTTAACCCGTTGTAGTTGGACACCTGTCGGTCTAGGAGTTCCCTGAGGCTGGATCCCGAGGGCGGCTCTCAATGGGTTGGCTGCAAGAATGATCTCATATCTGAAGTGACCAACACATTTTCAAATCGCCCTCTTCTTGGAGGAGCGGCAGGATTGATACCCACCTGTTTTGCTGTGGGTGGAAATTCCTCTGCCAGCGCCCGCAACAGCAGAATGCAGCATCTCTGGCAGCAAGGCATTGAAATGCTGCATTCTGCCAGCCCTCTGTGATGCTGGTAAAATGACCCCCATTTTGTATTTGTACCGGGGGTCTAAGTACATTGCCACCCAGTACTGGCCCTTGCCCTTTATGCTTTTTATACAGGGGTCCCTCTTCAAACACTGGAGAATGAAGGCCCCAATTTTCACTAAATTGGAAGCGGTGGAGTGTCCTCGGTCTCCTCCCCCCAGCCACGGACAACACCAGGGATCCTCGTCTGCATGCATCACGTATGAGCAGCCACTGGTGCGGTGAAAAGAAACCAAGCTCCCCAGAACCTGTCCTGCTGCAGAGTTCATACAGGTAGTCGTTAATGGCACATTGCTGCTGGAGCAGCCTTTCAAGCATATACAAAGTGGAGTTCCAGCGCGTCGGACTGTCACAAATCAGACACCTGACGGGCAAGTGGTGTCGCCGCTGAACTTCAGCAAGGTGAACCTTGGCCGTGTAAGATCTTCTAAAATGGCCAGAGATTTTCCTGGCCTGCCACAAGACGTCCTGGACCCGGGGTATTTGGAAACGAATCACTGCATGATTAAGTTCAGGACATGTGCCATGCACCGTACGTGTGTTATTTTGCCCTGTTTCAGCGCGGTCAGCAGATTCGCACCGTTGTCGCACACCACGTTACCAACTGTCAAATTGAGCGGGGTGAGCCACTGATCGGCCTCTGGCCGCAGAGCTGAAAGCAGTGCAAGACTGGTGTGGCTCTTGGCTTCCAGGCACAACAGCCGCAGCACAGCATGGCAACATCTCCCCTGGGACGTCAAATAGGTTCTGGGGAGCTTGGGGGACGCAGCGGAAGAGGCGGTAGCAGTGGAAAAGGAGGAGACAGCCGAGGAGGAGACGGAGGATGGAGTAGGAGGAGGAGAAGAAGAGGCAGGCCTGCATGCAATCCGTGGAGGTAACACCAAATCCACACGGGAGCCACGGGTTACATGCTTGATGGCTGTCAGAAGGTTCACTCAGGGGGCAGTAAAAGTTATGTACCTTCCCTGCTCGTGTTTGCAAGACCACGTGTCTCTGGTCAAATGTATCTTGGCACCGACACTGTGTGCCAGAGATATATTCACTTGCTGCTGAACGTGGCCATATAGCTCTGGGATGCCCTCCTGGGAGAAATATTTCCTTCCATTGCGGTGTGCCAATAGCCACAAATTTTCTGAAGGCCTCCGAGTCCACCAGTTTATATGGCAGTAGTTGGTCGGCTAGCAGTTCCGACAAGCCAGCGGTCAGCTGTTGGGCAAGAGGGATATCCGGCGTCATCAACTTTTTACGCTCAAACATTTGGGCCACGGAATCCTGCCTTCTGCCAGATGAATGCGATGACGGCTCGATGGAAGCTGGAGTGGAGGACAAATGGGAGGAGAGAGGAGAAGGAGAAGATGCAGGACGTTGAGCACCGGGAGTGTGGCTTTGTGGATTCTGACGGCGTTGCTCCCACTGGGCTTGGTGATGGGAGGCCAGGTGCCTTCTTAAGGCGGTCGTCCCTAGGTGAGTGTTGGGCTTACTGCGACTTATGCAGCACAGGCTGCAGATGGCAACACTATTGTCAGCAGCTGACACATTAAAAAAAGCCCACACTGCGGAGCCATGTGCCGGCGTCCTGGGAGCTTGACCGTGCATGGTGGATGGCTCGCTCCAGATACATTTGCAGTCTGCTTTTTTGCCTCCTGTGCCCTGTGAGCTCTGCCTGCTTCTCCTCCCTATCTGCTGCTCTGTCTCTCCCTCTGAACTCCCCTCCTCTTCCTCTCTTTTGGGCACCCACGGGACGTCCATCAACACTTCATCATTGTCACCTTCACCACCACTGACATTTGAGATCTCAGAGTAGGGAGCAACAGCAGGGACTTCCCTCCTTGGGCTCATCTGGGTACTGTCGTCAGACCTCTGGGTGGCAGCCATTGCTCATCCAATGCCAAGAATGGCTGCACATCGGTAAGGTCTGGGAATGGATGGGAAAATTCCTCTGACTCGAGTGGAGGGGCTATGGTGGTGGTGGTGTATTTGGGGGTGCACACAGCAGAGAGTGAGGAGGGTGCAGATACAGAGGATGAGGAGGGTGCAGAAGTGGAAGGGTGAGTGAGCCACTCAATTAACTCTGGTGCGCCCTTTGAAGTAATCGCACGCGCCTTCCCCCACTTCACACTTAGGCTCCGGCCTGGTGCACCTGCCCAACCCCTACCACGGCCTGCCTCTTCCTCTACCTGTCATTTTCAAATTGACCATGTGCAGTTATATCGCAAGTCTCAATCAATATTTGGTGGAAACAGGTATATCGAACCCCTTAATCAGTATTTTGTGGAAGCAGGTATATCGCAGCCCTCAATCAATATTTGGTGGAAACAGGTATATCGAACCCCTTAA
The DNA here is from genome assembly GCF_905171765.1 of Bufo bufo. NCBI lineage: Eukaryota > Metazoa > Chordata > Amphibia > Anura > Bufonidae > Bufo > Bufo bufo. Next base: position 115,528,134 of record NC_053398.1, on the reverse strand, counting down.
TCAGTATTTTGTGGAAGCAGGTATATTACACCCCTCAATCTGTTTTTTTTTGCCACAACAGTTATATCACACCACCCTGTTTATTTGGGGCAACAAGTATATCGCAGCCCTCAATCAGTATTTTATGGAAGAAGGTATATCACACCCCTCAATCAGTTTTTTGGGGGCAACAGGTATATCACACCCATTGCAAATAGTTGTTCCAATAGCGCTTGTCCCTCTATATAGCTGCGGTATCGCAGCAGAACCGCACACAACTGCTGCACAATACAAATGCACTATATACTTTCTATGTTAGAAAGTATATTATAAGTATATCACACCCCTCAATCAGTTTTTTTGGGGGCAACAGGTATATCACACCATTTGCAATTAGTTGTTCCAATAGCGTTTGTCCCTCTATATAGCTGCAGTATCGCAGCAGAACTGCACACAACTGCTGCACAATACAAATGCATTATAATATACTTTCTATGTTAGAAAGTATATTATAAGTATATCACACCCCTCATTATATCACACCTATCGATAGCTCACCTATACCAGTCCTTAAAAGGACTTTTGTGGCCCTATTAGCTAGTTTTTGGTGTCCCTAACAGCCTGTCCCTGCTCCACAAAGCAACCTCTCCCTACACTGGTAAAACACAGAATGCAAAATGGCTGCCAGATCAGGTTCTTTGATAGGGTGAGGGTGTGTCCATGTGCTGAAACGTCTCAATTGGCTGTTCTGTCCCACCTGATGGATGTGTCATGGGTCAAAGTTCGGCGCAATGCAAAAGAATATGGCGCTGGCGGACATTGCCATATGTTCGGCGAATCACGAACGCGTAAAGTTCGTTGCGAAATGACCGCTGGGTGAACTGAAAGGCCATCTCTATTCCTGACAATTTGCTGACCACTCATACAGCTAGCGTTACGGTGACATCTGAAGCAGCAGGTAGACAGAGATCACAAAGGTGCAGACAGGTAGGTTTGTTACAATTTTTTTGGGCTTTTACAAAATTACTTTTTTTTACTATCAAATACAGTGAATTTTCTTTGTCAGCAATGTTTACTATATTGTTTATGGTAATTGTTTTGTGTCTTACATGAAAGGTTGAAAAAATGATCTATTATTCCACATGATCACAATTATTGGCTTTCCTTCCTGGTTTGGCTCAGTGCCTCTTTCAAGAATTGTAACATATGTTGTTGTTATAATTTGATACACAACATCTTGATCCCAGATTGTATTTAAACTACAATGAATGTTTTTATATTACAAATATGACAGTTTCATGTTGGATACAATTCAGTGATGAGATCGATGCTTTCTTGTTTCCGACAGCCTCCGTGTCTTTGTGTGATATTTCTTTTTTCTAGTTATTTGCTCACAATTTATGGTAGAGCTATGCCTCAGGATACACTATTAAAATGGTTTCAAGAAAAATGAATTTGCCATTTGTTTTTTCAAAAATGATTTACTGAAAGATTTTACAAACCACACAGCAGACTTGAATAATGTGATGTTAGCGTTAAAAAGAAAGAAATTAGAATTGCCATTTATATAAGTGAAGTCATTCTCCACAATCACGCAATATTAGTTACCGTATTTTTCACTTTATAAGATGCACCTGATTATAAGACAGTTTTAGGGGGGGGGGGGTCATGTTTTTATCCAACCTCAGATCAGAACCCCAATTTTTATCAGACCTCCAATCTTCATCAGATTTCAGATCAGATCCCCCAATCTTCATCAGACCTCAGTTTAGACCTATTAGTCTACATCACACCCCCAAATCAGACCCCCAATCTTCACCAGACCCTCAAATCACACCCACAATCTTCGTCAGACCTCAGTTCAGACCTCCAAATCTTCATCAGACCCCCAAATCAGCCCTCAATCTTTATCAGACCTCAGATCAGACCCCCAAATCTGTACCAGACTCCAATCTTTTTCATACTTTAGATTAGACCCCAATCTGTACCAGCCCCAAATTAGACCCCCAAACTTTATCAGACCTGAGATCAGACTCCCATATCTTAAACATACCTCAAATAAGAACCCCCCAATCAGACTCCTAATCTCTATCAGACCTCACATCAGATCTCCAATCCTCATCAGACATAAAAATAAATACTTACTTCTCCTGCTCCTGATGGCACGCTCTTCCTGCACTAACTGCTCCATGGTCATGTTCCAGGCCTTGTGGTGCACTGTGACCTGACGCTTACGTGTACTACCTTCTGACTCTATATGCAGTAGGATACTGTGAAGTGCGGATACTAGAAGAAAACCAGGGAGTGGTGAGTAGAACCAGCGCTCAGCTCTTTACTTAACGATCTTCGTGTCTCCGGCATACTAATGAGTATTTCCATAATGGAAGCACTCATTTGTATTGACTTTATAAGACGCATTGCCATTTTTTACCCACTTTTGGAAGAAAAAAGTGTGTCTTATAAAGTGAAAAATACGGTACATCATAGTATAATGGTAAATCAGGTGTTACAAGTTATTGGTTGATATATGAGTAAGTTCTAAACAAATCAAATTTTTCCTGAAATTTGGGTTGCATCCGAAAAGCAATTTTTTTATGATTCGATTAAGTTGAATTTTGGGAATACAGAAACAGAGAGAGAGAGAGACAGAAATAAATAAATAAATAAATAAAAGAGTTTAAAAAATTTAGAGACTAGAGGCAAAAAATATCCTAGGAGTCCTAGGATTTTTTATCTTTGTTTTTAGGGTGAAAACTGCTTTATTTGAGGTATGTTATGGGGCCAGTTGGTTTCTGGTAAAGTGATGTCTCTATTTTATTGTTCTGTATCTTGATGATGTTATACAAAAAGTAATAGAGTATTTGAGCGTTAAATTGATGGGTTGAACTGATTAATGTGTTCATGGAATGTTCTTAGTTGTTCAGACTCAATCCAGAAGATTATGATATCGTGAATGTAACGATAGTAGATGAAAGGCTTAATAGGGCAGTAGGATAGGAAGTCACTCAAGCTTGGCCATGAACAGATTTGATATTGTTGTACCATTTTCCTTCCCATTGCTCTACTTCTTCTGTAGGTAATAAAAAGTAGTTACGGGTGAGGATGAATTTTTTTTTTGTAAGCTTCACAGATTTGGTGCCAGTTTCTTTAGTTTTCATATAAATCTGGCAGGCTTTTAATGCATCCTGGTGTGGAATATTGGAATATAAAGATTCCACATCCATGGTGGCCAAGGTAGCTGGCCATATCTCTCACCAGGGGTTTATGGACCTCTTCAGAAATCTTCTCAGTGAGGGTGCCCACACATGAGATTATTGGTCTCCTTGGATTTCCAAGTTTGTACATCTTGAGTTTCTGGTATTATGTTATATGTTATTGTAAGTAGGCCAGTAACAACATTTTTAAGTTCTTTAGTTTACTCTTGTGTCGGGTTTGTCTTTAATTTTGTATAGTAGAATGTGTCTGTCCTTCTACATCTCTTAATCCCTTCTACCCTGGGCCAGTTTTAACCCTCCGGCCCAGGCCATTTTTTGCAAATCTGACATGTGTCGCTTTATGTGGCAATAACTTTGGAACACTTTTACTTATCCAAGCCATTCTGAGATAGTTTTCTAGTGACACATTGTACTTCATGACAGTCATAAATTTAAGGGAATATATTTCATCTTTATTTATGAAATTTATTTTTCTAAATTTCAATTTCTCTACTTTTAAAACAGAAAGTAATACCTCAGTTCAGTTCTGAAGTCACTTTGTGAGGCTTACATAGTAGAAACCACCCATAATGGCCCTATTTTAGAAACTACACACCTCAAGTTGTTCAAAACTGATTTCACAAACTTTGTTAACCCTTTGTTAACCACAAGAATTAAAGGAAAATGGAGATGACATTTCTAAATGTCACTTTTTTGGCAGATTTTCCATTTTAATCCATTTTTCCCCCTGTAACACATCAAGGGTTAACAGCCAAACAAAGCTCAATATCTATTACTCTGATTCTGCAGCTTACAGAAACACCCCACATGTGGTGGTAAACAGTTGTATGGGCACAGAAAGAAAGGAGCGCTCAGGGATGGACTGACAACTGATGGGGCCCCCGGGCAATAGGGGATTATGGGGCCCCTGTGTCCCCACCCACCCTCAAGCCACACCTACACACAGCCCCACCCACATATTGCGCCGCCCACATCACCTACACTTGTTACAGAATTTCTCTTCACTATGTTCAAAATAAATGTTTACTAATGGATTTTTTTTAAATACTTACATTAAATAAAACAAATAAATAAATACAACAATTTACTTACAAAAGAAGCTATTCAGTCATCTGCTGTGCTGTCCTCTGCTTGCTTCCGCTGATTCTTTCCCCTCCTATCTGTCTCTCCTCAGTGTACAGGCGCACTGTTATGGGGGATCTGTGGACGACGTACTTTTATGGAGGGGATCTGTGGATGACACACTGTTATGGGGGCATCTGTGGATTACACACTGATAATGGGGATCTGTGGATGACACACTGTTATTGGGGATCTGTGGATGAGGCACTGTTAAGGGGGATCTTTGGATGACACACATTTATGTGGGATCTGTGGATGACACACTGTTATGGGGGCATCTGTGGATGACACACTGTTATGGGGGGTCTGTGGATGACACACACTGTTATGTGGGATTTGTGGATGACACTGTTATGGGTGGGGGATCTGTGGATGACACTGTTATGGGGGCATCTGTGGATGACACACTTTTATGGAGGATCTGTGGATGACACACTGTTATGGGGGATCTGTGAATGACACACTGTTATGGGGGCATATGGAGGGGGATGGTGACAACATGAAGATCACAGACAATCTGTGAATGGAAGGGGGCGTCACAGCAGCACATAGAATGTCAGGACTCGACTCCTGACTCCTACAAGGTTGTGTACTTGAGCCCCTGTGGACCCCTGAACACCTCCTCTGCTGTTTGCATGCAGTTATTTTGCTTTTCCCATTGAGACAGTGACACAGTGTTCAACTTCAGCCTCATGCACACACTTGTATTATGGCTCTGTTTTGTACAGAGTGGTTGCTCCTTTAAGGGGAAAAAACTGTGGCATCATATGCTCCTTTGTAAGTTATATGCACACTTGCACAGAGCTAGTAGTCTATTCTAGAAGCAATGTGAAAATAGCTCTGTGCATGTAACCAATCAGAGCATTGTATGGTGCCACCATGAAGCCTACTGCACACAGTGTCTGAGAGGCCTTATGTCCCTTCCACTAATCCACTTCAGTTGCACTTTTTTATACTGTTCAATAGGTTATCGGCTCACTAAAAAAAGATGAATATTTATAATTTTACATTAGGACCCCTAATTTAGGTTTTTTGTTGCACCAACAAATGCCACCAACCAGCCACTACTCACACACAAGTTGACTTAACAGTCACTATCCGTACGGTGATAGGGTAGCAGGCAGGCCAGAGAGGCAAGGAAACAAAAAAATGGCTGTTCTGGCACAGTTTTCATTTTTTGTTTTTTTACAATGTTCATCTGACAGGTTAGATCATGTGCTATTTTTATAGAGCAGGTTCTTATGGATGCAATAATATCAAATATGTCTACTTTGTTTGTTTTGGTTTTACATAATAAAGCATTTTTGAAAAACAATTATGTTTTTGTGTCTCCAAGTCTATGGGGGTTGCAGCTAGCAAAAAGAGGAGTCTAGCGATAGAAACCCAGCATGATATAGTGAGCGGGCACATGCATTTTGATCAAAATGTATACTATGAGCATCAAGTGTCAGGATGGGGAGTGGGGGAAAACTCCATATCATACAATGTAGGTGGACGGGTTATGCCACTAGGCCTGGAAACAGGAATAAAGGGAAAAGGTCACCTTCTAACACATCACTAAATCCTAACCCTGACCTCCTAACTGTATTAGCAAACCCTGATGGTGGGAGGGCTCATACCCGGAACCTCTGGCCCTACTAACCCTAGAGATCCCTGGTAATAATGTCAGGGCAAGGAGACGACCTGTTCATCCACGAGACGAATGAACCAGAGTCTCCAGCAGGCCTAGCAACAAGAAAGGAGCAGGCAGTAGCATAAACCAGATTGTCAGGTAAGCACCCAGCGCAAACAACACACACTGGAGCAACAGCACTTATCTGCCACAACAACTGGATGAAACAACAACTGCTACTGACTAGTGGTTCCCCCTTCAGGAAACCCTGGAGCCCACTTCCGAAGGCATGTGGTCAATGCGGTTTCCCCTCCGAGGAACCCAGAAGCCCCCTCACCGGAGACATGACATACGGGAAAACACCTTGCATACATGCTGAATGAACAACACAAAAGACCAGACATGAAACTACAAGACGTACACCACACCCTGAACATAAACCCACACCAAACATCAACACAGGTAAGGTAGGGAACATGGAGGATACATAAAGGATGACAATCTACAGTCAGGTCCATAAATATTGGGACATCGACACAATTCTAACATTTTTGGCTCTATACACCACCACAATGGATTTGAAATGAAACAAAAAAGACGTGCTTTAACTGCAGACTGTCAGCTTTAATTTGAGGGTATTTACATCCAAATCAGGTGAACGGTGTAGGAATTACAACAGTTTACAACAGTGTCACGGTCCACTACCACCAGACCATGACACAGCCGTGACATCAAGTTATGCTTTGCAGCAGTAGATCAGTGCATGACATGTGAGTGTGCTATCCATGTCCTTTTCTTTAAGTTGTTGTCTATGATAAGTATGTACGCCTTTGAGATGCACCTTGTTTTATTCAACTTTTATGTTGCTAAAGGGGTTTCCCGGGAGTTTAATATTTATGGCCTGTTGTCAACATAAGTCATCAATATCTGGTTGGTGGGGGTCCAACACCTGGTACCTTTGCAATCTGTTGTGTGAAGAATCCGGTGGGCTCCAGTGAGCACTGTGGCTTCTACCTAGGCTAGTGACATCATGTTCATTGGTCACATGGCCTATTTGCAGCTCTGTTCTATTCAAGTGAATGGGGCTGGGTTGAAATACCAAGCACAGCTGATATCTAATGCACAGTGTTGTGCTTGGTATGCTGTGAGGAGGCTGCTGGGCTCACAGGAGCCTCTACAAACAGCTGATCGGTTGGTGTGCCGAGAGTTTGAACCCCACTGATTATATATTAAGTAACTATCCTGAGAACAGAACATCAATGTCGAACTCCAAGAAAACCCCCTATAAAATCAATAGAGAACATTCCTTGAAGCACATGACAACCTTACAAATAATTCCACACCATTTCTTAAATTTTTAGTAATGGTTCCTATCCTGACCATATTTATGGGGTTCTGCAGGTCTCTCTCCATTTTATTAATCACAGATACAGATACCTGCCTCAACAGAAGCCCAGAACATCGGAGAGTTGAAATTATGACAGGCATCACTTATCAGAGTGATTAGAGACATCTTTATATTTCCACCCACAATTTGTAGAACAAAGAATATTATTTCTGTCTCAGTGAGATAATTCCTGCTTTTTTTTTTTGCATGCCGTGCTTTATGAATATTCCCTCAACATGCTGTGCTTCAAAGATACCTCATTTATGCCTTTTCTTAGGAGACTTTGAGTAGTCTTACATTGGCATTTATTGAATAATCTCATATTATACAGTAATATTTATAACATCATAATTTCATTCGACCTGTTTCTTGGATCTTCCAAGAATGATCTGTCAGGAAAGTAATTGATGGTGTCTTGAAGTGCGTGTCTTGACTTCTCGGCCACCGCAGTTTGATGGCTCTTTTCCTCATCACCAGCCGGTTCTCATAGCTTTCGACAATTAAACATTTCTCTATTCCTGCTGTCTGTTTGGATGAAGCGCGTGGCAGCCTGTATGTTAACATTATGTTAGACAGCCATAGCTGCTTGACATTAATCTGCGCACTGTCAAATACCAATAACGCCAACTGCTGCGAAGCAGATTGTAATATATTACATTTATTTACTGCATATGTACAAAATTTGTTTTAGTATCCTTCCGGTATGACTCTAACGTTGCAATAAATGAATGGAATCCTTCACAGGGCTGATTACTTTAGTAAGTGATCTATATAGATGAAAGCCACTGATTACAATATGTCTGAGAGCTTTAGAGAACAGAGAAAACAAGTAGATTGGGTGGTCCATGTTGTCCCTACCTGCTGTCAGAGTCTGTGAGCCTGTATTATATTTCTGACACCATTAAAACTTTTGAGGTTGGGACAATGGAGAACAGCAGCTGCTGAAGGAAACTATCCAGTAAACCCAGATAAAAATTTAAAAAAAAAATCTAGTATGCCAAGCAATCCGACGCGTTTGTAACACCTGTGTACTATAAGCATTGCAGCTGTACACAAGCCAGTATTCATCCGTCTGGATCACACTGCAGTTGGCTTCAGTTTTGTGGGGATGGAAAGGGTGAAAATCCTGCAGAGCCATTCAGGAACAGCATGCCCCCCTATTGGTGTCATGTTGCTGTCTACATTTTCCCTACTCATGTTTCTTTTGTTGGTGTTTTTTATTCATTTTTTTATGGGTGTTTTTGTTTGCTCTGAATGCTGATGAGTCAAATCTTGGAAGAGAACCAGACATTTGTTTTGAAGAACACAAACTCTCCACTTTGATTCTCTAATGTTTCTTCACCCTTGTACTGATGTAAAGAAGGAGAAATGCTTAGGCATGAGACGTTCGCTCACTTTACCCAGAAAAAAAAGTTTATATGGCAATGGGTGCCAATATATTAAAATTAGACTCTTCTGCAATCTGGTGTGGAAGGGAAATGTTATTACATAGGGGAATTTAGTCATGTTTGAGTTAAATCAATGCTAGGCCTTTATTTACAATGGCTTGCTACAGCCCTCCAGCGCTTGGAACCAGAGGCATATGGATCACTAACCCTCCTTTGTTATGTCCATAATTCTAACTAACATTGTGGTGGCATTAACAAGGAAAGGAGTCCTTTTACATGGCCCAATGTGGGGCCATAATGAGCACCAAAATGTTGAGATGGGCTGAAGAACGTTCCAAAAAAGGTGTCTACAAAGATTCCTATGAACATTTGTTCCTAATCATCAGCCTATCTAATAGGGACTGGAGACTTCGAGCTGGTCCATATCTTCACTAAATAAATACTAATAACAGATTAAGGTAATTTAAAGTTTAAATCCACTTCAGAAATAGTAAATCACTGCGAAAATATATTTTAATACTATACTATAACTTCTCTACAAGCTTACTTTGATAGGGTTAGAGGGAGCTAGAGGGGCATGTGCTCCATTGTTGGCTCTCGGGGGTGCACCAGGTAGAGAAGAAAGAGATAATTCTAAATGAGCTGAATTCATCTTGATTTTCCCAAAATTTTTGCATTCCAGCTGAATCCAAATCTATTGTGATTCAATTTGGATGAAACTCTCTAAATACCATCCGCCGTTTTACAGGTCGGAAGGTAAGATGAAGACATCTGTCAGCAAAAAATCATTTTTGGACCACGCTTTAACTTAAAAAATAAAATAGGACAGTGCAGTGTGCTATAATCAGGCTTTTTATCACTCCCAGCTACCATCCGTTTATCCATATTCATGAATTAGGGATTCATGTATGTGTGCTGTCCTTATTCTCTGCAGATATCACACAGATCCATTGATTTTAATGTGTTCATTCATGAGAACAAAATACAGAGGCATGTACTACTTTGGTCCCGGATGGCATACATGCTCTGTAAGTGTGTAGTACCCCAGAGCGGCCACTACCATTCCTACACCCTGCTACTGTCTCTAATAGCTAGCCAATAATGTTTTCTGTGTAGGAATGTTTTGGGGAGAAGTGGTCTAGTCCTGCTTCCTACCATGGGAGGGGTTGCAAGAAGTTATAGTCAGTCAAGTTGTGAAGCTGAGAATTAGAAGGAGAGCAGACATACCGCTGTGAGACGGGCGCCCCCCCTCCCCCTTCTCTTGCTGCAGGAGTCTTCCAGGAGAAGCAGCTTTTAAAGCACCCTGACTCCTCACAACAGCCAAAGGCACCCCACTCAGAGGTTCATTGGGATGCGAAAGTTTGGGCAACCTTGTTAATCGTCATGATTTTCCTGTATAAATCGTTGGTTGTTACGATAAAAAATGTCAGTTAAATATATCATATAGGAGACACACACAGTGATATTTGAGAAGTGAAATGAAGTTTATTGGATTTACAGAAAGTGTGCTATAATTGTTTAAACAAAATTTGGCAGGTGCATAAATTTGGGCACCACAAAAAAGAAATGAAATCAATATTTAGTAGATCCTCCTTTTGTAGAAATTACAGCCTCTAAACGCTTCCTGTAGGTTCCAATGAGAGTCTGGATTCAGGCTGAAGGTATTTTGGACCATTCCTCTTTACAAAACATCTTTAGTTCATTCAGGTTTGATGGCTTCCGAGCATGGACAGCTCTCTTTAAGTCACACCACAGATTTTCAATTATATTCAAGTCTGGGGACAGAGATGGCCATTCTAGAACATTGTACTTGTTCCTCTGCATAAATGCCTTAGTGGATTTTGAGCAGTGTTTAGGGTCGTTGCCTTGTTGAAAGATCCAACCCCGGCGCAGCTTCAGCTTTGTCACTGATTCCTGGACATTGGTCTCCAGAATCTATTGATACTGAGTAATGTGCCTTAGCCCACCTCAAGCGGCACTTATTGTGCTGTGGGCGGAGAAAAGGCTTCCTCTGCATCACTCTCGCATACAGCATCTCCTTGTGTAAAGTGCGCCGAATGGTTGGACGATGCACAGTGACTCCATCTGCAGCAAGATGATGTTGTAGGTCTTTGGTGCTGGTCTGTGGGTTGACTCTGACTGTTCTCACCATTCGTCGCTTCTGTCTATCTGAGATTTTTCTTGGTCTGCCACTTCGAGCCTTAACTTGAACTGAGCCTGTGGTCTTCCATTTCCTCAATATGTTCCTAACTGTGGAAACAGACGGCTGAAATCTCTGAGACAGCTTTCTGTATCCTTCCCCTAAACAAGGGGTAGGCAACCTCTGGCTCCCAGCTGTTGTGAAACTACAATTCCCAGCATGCTCCATTCATTTCTATGAGAGTTCTTAGAAGAGCAGAGCAAGTATGCATACTGGGAGTTGTAGTTTCACAACAGCTGGGAGCCGGAGGTTGCCTACCCCTGCCCTAAACCATGATGGTGAACAATCTTTGTCTTCGGGTCATTTAAGAGTTGATTTGAGACCCCCATGTTGTGCTACTCTTCAGAGAAAATTAAAAGAGGAGGGAAACTTACAATTGACCCCCTTAAATACTCTTTCTCATAATTGGATTCACCTGTGTATGTAGGTCAGGGGTCACTGAGCTTACCAAGCCAATTTGAGTTCCAATAATTAGTTCTAAAGGTTTTGGAATCAATAAAATGACAACAGTGCCCAAATTTATGCACCTGCCTAATTTTGTTTAAACAATTATAGCACACTTTCTGTAAATCCAATAAACTTCATTTCACTTCTCAAATATCACTGTGTGTCTCCTATATGATATATTTAACTGACATTTTTTATTGTAACAACCAATGATTTATACAGGAAAATCATGACGATTAACAAGGTTGCCCAAACTTTCGCATCCCACTGTACCAGAACTGTCATAAAGTCCAGCTTCCAGTCTAGCACAAAAGAGAAAGATAAAGCAAGATAAGTTAGTTAGCCTGTTAGGAGCCAAGAGAAAGACCACTTATTGTCTGGATGCAAGTTTATTCAAGTAAGGGTCCATTCACACATCCGTATGAGTTTTGCGGATCCGCAAAACACGGACACCGGCAATGTGCGTTCCGCATTTTGCGGACCACACATCGCAGGCACTATAATAGAAAATGCCTAATCTTGTCCGCAATTGAGGACAAGAATAGGACATGTTCTATTTTTTTCGGGAACAGAATTGCGGACCCGGAAGTGCGGATCCGCATTTCCGGATCCGGACAGCACATAGTGTGGCCCCATAGAAATGAATGGGTCCGCAAATTCCGTTCCGCAAAATACAGAACAGAATTGCGGACGTGTGAATGGAGCCTAAAGCTGTTGAACTTTTACCAAGTCCGGACTCCTACTCCACCAACTATCACTCTCCCCTTTATTACAGAGCCTAACTCTGTGGAGCGATGGTATCCAGGTAGGAGTGCCGTGACACACGCAAAACTAATAAGGCTGCATCACCACTCGGCATTCCTAAAAACCTGGGACATGATCGGCCCTGGGAGTCAGCACGCTGCAAGTGGTTTTCACCAACTATTACTAGGAGATGCTCTGAAAATACAATTTTCAGCCTAACATTGCATGTGGAAAACGGATGACACATGGAGGGCAAGAAATAGACATACAGACCTTACCTTTCATAGTAGTAGATTGCTGTATAGACAGCACAATCTGCTGCTCAGAAGTGATGATTTGTGTTAGTTTCACACTAGCACCTAAAAGGGAACCTGTCACCGGGATTTGGGGTATAGAGCTGAGGACATGGGTTGCTAGATGGCCGCTAGCACATTCGCAATACCCAGTCCCCATAGCTCTGTGTGCTTTTATTTATGCATATGCAAATTAACCTGAGATGAGTCAGAGCTTGAAAATATGACTCTTCTCTGGTCACACAAGTAAGATATGACTCTTTTATGCTAATTTGCATATGTATCAAATCGTTTTTTTTTACACAATAAAAGCACACAGAGCTATGGGGACTGGGTATTGCAGATGTGCTAGCGGCCATCTAGCAACCCATGTCCTCAGCTCTATACCCAAAATCCTGGTGACAGGTTCCCTTTAAACCTTCTGGCAGGCTGTTCAGGGAGAGAACAGACTGCCGGAGTTCATTGCATCAGCCATAGTCGTAAACTGTCGGAGCACTGCCAAGCCCCATTCTGGCCTGTTTCCGCCATTGGTTCCAAGATTCATGCAGACAAATGCCACTGCAAGCAGTGTTTTTTGTCCAACCGATTCTTGGCACTACAGGGAGTGCAGAATTATTAGGCAAGTTGTATTTTTGAGGATTAATTTTATTATTGAACAACAACCATGTTCTCAATGAACCCAAAAAACTCATTAATATCAAAGCTGAATATTTTTGGAAGTAGTTTTTAGTTTTAGCTATTTTAGGGGGATATCTGTGTGTGCAGGTGACTATTACTGTGCATAATTATTAGGCAACTTAACAAAAAACAAATATATACCCATTTCAATTATTTATTTTTACCAGTGAAACCAATATAACATCTCAACATTCACAAATATACATTTCTGACATTCAAAAACAAAACAAAAACAAATCAGTGACCAATATAGCCACCTTTCTTTGCAAGGACACTCAAAAGCCTGCCATCCATGGATTCTGTCAGTGTTTTGATCTGTTCACCATCAACATTGCGTGCAGCAGCAACCATAGCCTCCCAGACACTGTTCAGAGAGGTGTACTGTTTTCCCTCCTTGTAAATCTCACATTTGATGATGGACCACAGGTTCTCAATGGGGTTCAGATCAGGTGAACAAGGAGGCCATGTCATTAGATTTTCTTCTTTTATACCCTTTCTTGCCAGCCACGCTGTGGAGTACTTGGACGCGTGTGATGGAGCATTGTCCTGCATGAAAATCATGTTTTTCTTGAAGGATGCAGACTTCTTCCTGTACCACTGCTTGAAGAAGGTGTCTTCCAGAAACTGGCAGTAGGACTGGGAGTTGAGCTTGACTCCATCCTCAACCCGAAAAGGCCCCACAAGCTCATCTTTGATCATACCAGCCCAGACCAGTACTCCACCTCCACCTTGCTGGCGTCTGAGTCGGACTGGAGCTCTCTGCCCTTTACCAATCCAGCCACGGGCCCATCCATCTGGCCCATCAAGACTCACTCTCATTTCATCAGTCCATAAAACCTTAGAAAAATCAGTCTTGAGATATTTCTTGGCCCAGTCTTGACGTTTCAGCTTGTGTGTCTTGTTCAGTGGTGGTCGTCTTTCAGCCTTTCTTACCTTGGCCATGTCTCTGAGTATTGCACACCTTGTGCTTTTGGGCACTCCAGTGATGTTGCAGCTCTGAAATATGGCCAAACTGGTGGCAAGTGGCATCTTGGCAGCTGCACGCTTGACTTTTCTCAGTTTATGGGCAGTTATTTTGCACCTTGGTTTTTCAACACGCTGCTTGCGACCCTGTTGACTATTTTGAATGAAACGCTTGATTGTTCGATGATCACGCTTCAGAAGCTTTGCAATTTTAAGAGTGCTGCATCCCTCTGCAAGATATCTCACTATTTTTGACTTTTCTGAGCCTGTCAAGTCCTTCTTTTGACCCATTTTGCCAAAGGAAAGGAAGTTGCCTAATAATTATGCACACCTAATATAGGGTGTTGATGTCATTAGACCACACCCCTTCTCATTACAGAGATGCACATCACCTAATATGCTTAATTGGTAGTAGGCTTTCGAGCCTATACAGCTTGGAGTAAGACAACATGCATAAAGAGGATGATGTGGTCAAAATACTCATTTGCCTAATAATTCTGCACGCAGTGTAATGCCCGAAACAAGTCATAGTCAATGGGAAAGGCAGTATCTGACTATGCTGGATGCGATGAACTCTTGCAGGGTATTCCTCTGCCAGAACAGCCTGCTGGAAGATTTTAGCGCCAGTGTGAAACTAGCCTTAGATGATTGCACCAGTGATGCCTTTCCCTGATGAACGAGCATATGCTCAATGATTGGATGATCAGTAGCACCTTGTCACGAGGGTGTCAGGACCTATAGCTGACCCTGTTGTGCCTGGGGTCAGAAGCTCGCAGTGGGTGGCTACTCGCTCGGTTTCAAGAGATTGCTTCATGACCTAGTGGTGGGAATGGATTCCAGTCCAGGTTTTTCTACTTAGGTTTGCGATCCTTTTTGTCCCATTTAGGAATCTGTAGCTTTTCCTTTCAGCTGTTCTCTGTCAGCTACTCCCACCTGCTATATATTCTTCCTTTCTGCTTCCCTTGTTGCCAGATATAGACCCTTTTTCCAGATCTTCTATTCTGACCTCTGATGGAGTTGGAGTTGCTGTGGAACTGTTGGAACTGGTGCTGTCAGATCTCCGGTTCACTCCTGTTTGTTGTCTCCCTTCTGGGATTGTTTGTGGTGTTTGTGGTGTTTGTCCTTTCCCTGTTGTTACCCTAGGTGTCAGTGGTGAGGACTAGTGCTCCCACCGCCCTACTCACTACCTAGGGCTTATTTCAGGGTAAGCCAGGGACGAGGCATGTGATCGGCGTACGGGTTATCAGCCTGTCTAGGGATGTCAAGGCAGCCAGGTGCCAGTGCTAGGTGAGTTAGGGGTCACCACTCCTCCCTCTTCCTAGTGAAAGGGTACCCTCCTTCCCTCCCCTCTGCGTCCTACGTCTGTTACCTGCCATATCATACGCGATACACCTTTAAGCAATAAAACTGGGAAATAGGGATTATACTAAAATAAAGTGGTATTATACCTACTATGAATGAAAAAAATAGAAGTTCTTTTTGATCAAACGTGTGTCGGGTCCATCTACCAGGCGTCAAGGTGGCTTCTACAGATGGGTCCTTAACAATAACAGAACTGCCTCTCCTGGGCTTGACTAAGCCTACAATGTTCAGGGGGGTGTAGGAACCAGCTATATTTATACTCTGCTCAGAAGCCCTGGGCAGATGGGCGGGTAGTGCCCAATCTAAAAGAGGCAGCTACCCTCAATATATACTACAAGAAAATTTAGACTAGCACATTCATAGTCGCAGGTGCACATCCATAAAGCTAACATGCAGGAAGCAAACAAAAACATGTATGGCAGCACAACATTTCACATACAAACAATAAAACTGTGACATTGGGATTATACTAAATTATACTAAATTAAAGTGGTATTATACCTACTGTAAATGAAAAAATAAATACATAGAAGCACAGGGTAGCTGCCTCTTTTAGATTGAGCACTCCCAGCCCATCTACCTATGGCTTCTAAGCAGAGTATAAATATAGCTGGTTCCACACCGCCCTGAACATTGTAGGATTAGTCAAGCCCAGGAGAGGCAGCTCTGTTAGTGTTAGGGACTTAATATGCTTAATTAAACTATACCATTATCACCCCTGGCTGCCTTTCCTTTACTTATAAAAAGTGTTTTTATCAATATGCAAATTACCTTACTTTGTGCCCAAGGGGCTGTCCCTCATTCAGCTGTGTGCCCAGCCGCGCCCCAACTGCCGTCTCCTAGTGCCACCCAGCTCATTAGTATTCACTGCACTGGGCGGCTTTTTTTTCTCCCGACGCTGTGAAATCCCGCGCATGCCCAGTACTATCTTCTACTGGAGCTGGAGGGTGTCGGGGACCTTATCCGGCATAGGAATGGAGCGACAAGATGAGGCTGATGCCAGGAAGATAGTACTGGGCATGCGCAGGATTTCACCGCGTAGGGAGAAAAAAAAGCCGCCCAGTGCAGTGAATACTAATGAGCTGGGCGGCACTAGGAGACGGCAGTTGGGGCGCGGCTGGGCACACGACTGAATGAGGAACAGCCCCTTGGGCACAAAGTAAGGTAATTTGCATATTGATAAAAACACTTTTTATAAGTAAAGGAAAGGCAGTGAGGGGTGATAATGGTATAGTTTAATTAAGAATATTAAGACCAATAGAAGAATATATGTCACTTTATATGCTCTAACGGCCTGACAGTGTCCCTTTAATTTAGTATAATCCCTATTTCTCAGTTTTATTGTTTGTATGTGAAATGTTGTGCTGCCATACCTGTTTCTGTTTGCTTCCTGCATGCTAGCTTTATAGATGTGCACCTGCGACTATGAATGTGCTAGTCTAAATTTTCTTGTAGTGATACATCTTTAGACATAACAGGAAATAGGAAAGGTCCTTCCTTCTAATTGCCCCAATCACTGGCCTGTGTAGAAGGGACTTTAGGCATCAGATGAACATCCCCTCAAAGTAAATGAAATCCTAGTTCACATTCCGCCATTCATTCTTAAAGGGATTCTGTCATGAGATTTTACCCTATAACCTAAACATATGCTCATGTCCGGACTAATAATAAGAATCCTAAGCTGGCCTTATTAAACCTCACTGTGGCTCTATTTGCACAAAAAACAGGTTTTTATAACCTGTCAATCACTCACTTAAGGTGCCCAACGGGAGGTCTGTTAATACAGGGTGCCCGGCCGCACCCCTCGCTGTCCGGCGCCCAGCGCCGCCTTCTTAGCTCAGCGCCGAGCTAGGAAGGCGGCGCTGGGCACCGGACGGTGAGGGGTGTGGCCGGGCACCCTGTATTAACGGACCTTCCCTTGGGCACCTTAAGTGAGTGATTGACAGGTTATAAAAAACTGTTTTTTGTGCAAATAGAGCCACAGTGATAATGCCAGCTTAGGATTCTTATTATTACTCCGGACATGAGCATATGTTTAGGTTATAGGGGTAAAATCTCATGACAGAATCCCTTTAATACAGATAAGTAATCCATAGATATGATACAACAACTTTTTTTAGACTTCCAGTCTGACCAGACCCCCTGAAAATTCTAATAGTCTAAAACGGGCTTCCTACTACTGTGAGCTTCTCTTTCAAATCTATGTTCTCACATAAATATCAAAGCAGGGGCTAAAGAAAATATTGTCTGACAAATAATGACTGTTCCATTTTCTGTGGTTAGGAACGAAAACTTAACATCCTATGACTAAAAGTGCCAGATGTCATGTACAGGAGGTGCAGAGGGGCTGTATAGACAGTGGCTACTTGTGTATTGAAAGATGCAGGAAGCACTAAAAAAATATGGAAATGCCTAATCCATGTTTTCCATTCTCTATCTGTCATTTAATATTCATTTATTTCTCCTCGATTATATAGCAATAACATATTCTGTAGCTCAGTACAGAGATTCTCATCACTCAAATCAATCTCTGTAGCCAATGAGATTATTGCCAATGGGATTAATTTTTGTATCTCAGACAGGCTAGTGCATTTTTTTTCCGGGGAGGATTGGAGGAAGTCCATAGGCCAGAAACTCCTTGGCCAGAAAATCATAGTAAAATCATTCTAAGGCTACATTCACACGTCAGTATTTTTCTATATCCCGATTTTCGGTCCGTTTTTTGCAGATCCGTTGTTCCTGAAAATGTTTCCGTATGTCATCCGTATGTCATCCGTTTTTTGCGGATCTGCAAAAAACTGAAACATGTATAAATTTCAATAAGCAAATAAAGTTGTTTGGATTTCTTTGAAAAAAAAAATTAAAATTAAAATGTAATTTCCAGGAACGGAATCCGCATAAAACGGATGACATACGTAATGACATCCGAATGTCTTCCGTTTTTGCGGATCCATTGACTTTGTATTGTACCAGGATCCGAATTTTGCGGAAAAGAATAGGACATGTTTTATATTTAAACGGACATGCGGAACGGAACAACGGAAACGGACAGCATACATTGTGCTGTCCGATTTTTTCCAGGACCCATTGAAAATGAATGGGTCCAGATCTGGTCCAGATCTGTTCCGCAAAAAACGGAACAGATCAGGAAAGAAAAAACGGACGTGTGAATGGACCCTAAAGGGCACTGTGAGGGATAGCTTTCTTTCCGGGGATCATCCTCACAAATGCCTTTGCAGACAACAGGTTTTCATGTCCCAACTTGTGCTTTATTGCGACACAAGCACAAACAAACAATACAAAACAAAATAAAAGCCTGCCCAGCTAGGCACTACCTAAACACAGTATATCCCTGACTCACCTAAGTCTCCGTTTACACACACGTGAACCCATGCAACTTTCCCCAGCTTAATGTCTATCAGCCTCCTGGCTGATACTACATCGGTGTCTTTTGGGGGATTGTGGTCTAGTCGTCCGCCCGACGCTGACCATGCGACCCTTATCCCTAGGCATCGCGGGACCCCCCAAACCTCAGGCTAATCGGAGCCTCGTGGTCTCTCAGCGCTCCCAGCTCAGACCGCACACAGAACCACTCCAGGCTTCTGTACAACACAAGACACACCCCTCTCACTTTAAGGACAGCTTCATGCTCCGTTGATTGTGATACCTCTTGCTGCCTCAGGCCTGACCACTGATGGGAAAGAGATGGATAATCCTGCCATTCCTCTTTCCTAACAGCGATGAGGCCTGTCACTGTCTCACAGCACTTACACCTTAAAAGGGTTTTCCAAGATTAGAATATTATCTGATCAGTTGAGGTCTGGCTCCTGGTACTCGCAGAGATCTGCTGTTTGCTGAGGTCATGGAGCTCTGGTGAGTGCTATGGCTCCCTCCTATGCCAAAGACATCACGCTCATTGGTCACATGACCTATATGGAGCTCAGTCCCATTCAAGTGCATGGTCCTGGACTGCAGTACCAAGACCAGCCGATGATCGTTGCTGGTGCTGGTGGTGAGATCTTCCATTCTACCTTTGCTGTGGGGTGACACACTGCCCCAACCACTGGTGTGATGATCAGGGCAGCCATTACATACAACAGTCAATCACCACTAGTAGTGATATAAGGGACACTAACAGCTCAACTTTTTGTGCAATACATCCTGCAACCATATATGTTGCCTCTCATGGCAGGGTTTCCAACTGGCATTTTTCAGTATGATAATGCTCGCCCACACACAGCAAGGGTATCCTAGGAATGTAGTAATAGGAAAATGAGCGAGCACTCATACACTTGGCAACCAGATTGACATATGCAGAAAATATTTGTTAAATCCCCATAAAATACAAGTAATAAAATTTATAAGAACAATGTAGCAATAATATACAACATTACAGTCACATATATTGTGGTAGATATGATTGATACTATATTCATATGACTCAATAGTGTCGATAAATTCAATAGTATATATCTCACCAAAAAACTTCAAGTATATGCTGTTATTTGGGAAGAGGGGGTATCACTCCCAGTGAATACACCTACAGCATTTTCAGTGACATTCAGTTTCCCAAATTGGGATAGAGCGTTAGAAGATAATACCCCCTCTTCCCAAATAACAGCATATACTTGAAGTTTTTTGGTGAGATATATACTATTGAATTTATCGACACTATTGAGACATATGAATATAGTATCGATCATATCTACCACAATATATGTGACTGTAATGTTGTATATTATTGCTACATTGTTCTTATAAATTTTATTACTTGTATTTTATGGGGATTTAATAAATATTTTCTGCATATGTCAATCTGGTTGCCAAGTGTATGAGTGCTCGCTCATTTTCCTATTACTACATTTGCCTTTAAGAGAGGGTGGGGTGATTCCCTCTATATGAGCTTGCAGCACCATACCTTAACTACTTGCTAGTGAGCCACCACAACCTACCACTATCCTAGGAATGTCTCCATCATATTCTAAAATTTTCTTGGTCTGCCCAGTGTCCATCTTTATTGCCAATCAAGCATTTATGGGACCAGCTGGGATTCCAGCTTTGGCAACATATAAGTATGTAGGATCTACAGGCCCACCTGCAAAATCTGAGGGCAAATATGCTACAGGAGACCATATGAAACCTGTATGCTTCCATGCCTAACCATATCTCATCATGTATCCAGGCTAGAGGCGCCCAGCAGGGTATTAAAACCTCCTTTGTACAGTTTCCCCTATAAATTTCTCCTTTCTCTCTAATATTGTAATCACTTACACAGATCCATTACATTCACTCATAGAAAGTTTCATCTGATTCAACAACTTCTTCTTGTAGTGTTATTTTTGGTTAATGAGTGTGTTACAGCCGCAGACATCTTCTTACCTCACCCATCAGCCCAGACCCACTTTCCACTGTCTTCTTCTCCGTGGGCCTGACTGCCTGGTCCGCTCTGCTCCTCCATGCAGGCCTGCTTGCCCACAAGGACTTTCCTCCTCTGCCCATAGGGCATGTGCACAATCCCTCTGGCTCTTAAAGAGTTAGAGTGCACGCACTGTAAACTTCACCAGATAATGGCTGGCAACCCTAGGGTACTTTCCCTGTGGGAGAGTGCCTGAGCCATAGGTTCTACAGCTTGCTAACTGCTGACTATCTGCCTGTTTCCTGAATTATGACCCTCCACTGACTGACCTGACTTTTCCATGACCTTGGTATTGACTCTTGGATGCGTACCCTGATCTTGAACCATGTACTGTAGAGCACATGCTCTTGTGAAAGCAAATGGCGACTGTAACCCACAATAGAGGGATATTCAAAGACTAAAATTATGTGTTTTCTGTGTGCCCGCTATGACCCCTGTAACGTGCTGCATGAGGAAAGCTGTGTCGGCTCCTCCACCATGTCCAAACAAGGAAGAAAAGTATCCTCGGCACCCAAACAATAAAATCAACGATTCCTTATTTTATCTTTAAAATGTACAGTAGCTAAACTCTATCGGATGGAGAAAATCACCCTTAGGGGGAGTTCACATCACCGTTTTATTTTCTGTTCTTCTGATCTGCCAGAAGAACAAAAAAACGGATCCTGTTGCATCAGTTGGCATGTATTAAAGCCATTTATGTCTGAGATCTGATTTTAGATAGTAGTTTTTTTCCCTTTCTAAAAAAATGGATCTTAGATGGAAATGGCTCAAATAGATGCCAACTGAAACGAGACCCGTTTTTTTTTTTTTTTAAGGATCCTGTTTTTTTTTTTTTTCTCTTCTTCTGACCGATCAGAAGGACAATTAGTTATACAAACATAACTATATATTCATATATTAGATTATTCATATATTAGATTATTCATATATTAGTTATATATTATATATATTAGTTATGCATACAAAAAACATTGGTTAAAATGAGCTCAGGAGAGCAACTGCAGCGGTTGAGCATCAGATCATTATGTACTTGGCCTGTGGCCATCAGGAGACCTTGGGTGGCCCCCTGGGCATCGGCCCACCTGGAAATTTCTCTGTAGGGTCTATGGTCTATCTGCCCCCGATTGTCATGCTATCTGATTTTCTTTACATCAGTGATGGCACAACCCCTTAAAAGTTGTGCCCAAAGTAAGAAAGTATAAGTATGGATGCAAATGCGTAGTGTTGGATTGTAAATACATTTTGGACTTCTGTCTATCAATTCTTTGTGACCTTTGACTGATATTTGTTCTATGCAACAGAAAATGAAATAATAGATTTGTGCTGGTGGCTACAGATCCGCGCAGTGCCTTGTCAGCACAGAATTCCTCTGGGAGCATAAATGTTTGACAATGCCGGTGAGCACGTGTTTGAGCACACACCCATTATTAATGATTAGTACACTGGTGCTTATGATGTATTGAGGGCGTCTGTTACTGAATATTTCCACTGTCAGTATAACAAAAGTGTGATGATCGCAGTTAGCGAGGAACAAAGAACATGCTGTCAGGCAAATTAGTAAACTAAGCCAGCAGCGGCAGAGACAAATATATCATGTTTGTAATGCTACATTATTTGACTTGTTATAATTGTGAATATAGAAACCTATGCAGACAATACCTTTTTCATCTACCTGGAGAATGACATTTGTGAGCGGATTGAAAACGATACATTAGTAAAACAGGTTATAAAATCCCCTCCTCATTCTCCAAGCCGACTTCTCAGTTGCTCACAGGTCTGAGAGAGTCTGAATTCGGGTTTCCGAGGCACAATCTATCTTTTGTAGGATAGGAAGTAATTGCATACCCTTCAGAGGATGTTGTGTTTAAACAATCTACCTATAATTGAATTGTGAGGTGGAAAGCTCAAATGTGAAAGGTGAGTTGGGGGAAAAAAAAAAAAAGAATTTCAGGATTTGGCATAAAAGAAGTTTGTCATTGAGAAAAAGCTAAAAACAGAGAACTATTGTAGTCACACGTGAGTCCGTCGTAAATGTGCAGCTAGCAACGAAAAAGACTGAAGAAGGAATTTTATGTTTAATAAATGAGATTATTTTTAGATTTTTTTTCACCTAATTTAATTTCTAATTATGAGTTTTTTAATTATTATTTTTGCAAATCTGATTTGGATTTGGATTCGATTTGGCCAAATCGGTCTGGCGATTTGATTCAGGTCCGAATAAACTCAACCCAAAACGAAAGTGCCCCAATTGCCCTGAAAAGTGGTAAATAACATTCTGGGGTCTCCTAGGACTGTATGAATTTTTATTTCAAGGTTCATTTATTATTGTTTTACTTTTTGGCGTATTTTTGTCACAAATGCGACTTTTCCCTCCAAGGTGGCGGAAAAAGGGGGGCGAGGGCGGGGAAGAGGGCAGGCCAGCCGGCCCACCTCATACATCATTTTCCACGCCAGTTTATGGCATGGAAAATGGTCTTAAACTATGCCAGTCAGGGAGCTGGTGTAGTTTAAAGCATGTCGCAAGCCAGCAGCACGAAGCGCCAAAGTTATGTAGAGGCTTGTGCCTCTACACAACTTTGGCGTGTCCACTAGCAGCGCAGGGGGTTTAAGACCAGCATCTAAATCGCTGGTCTCAATAAATGACCCCCCCTTAGTCTTTAACTCCAAGATAGCTTTAGTCATCTTAACGTGACAGTGACATATATGGCTATGGGTAAACTCAGGGCTGCTGGTGGCAGCAAACAGCCTGCTTAAAAACAAACATCAGATTTTTATGTTTTGAAAAAATGGGCATAAAAATGTTCACTTTTTGCCATCAAATACCTGTCTTCTGATCTGAAAAATGGCTAATGCTATTTTACATAGTACATAGTAACATAGTACATAAGGCCGAAAAAAGACATTTGTCCATCCAGTTCGGCCTGTTATCCTGCAAGTTGATCCAGAGGAAGGCAAAAAAACCCTGTGAGGTAGAAGCCAATTTTCCTCACTTTAGGGGAATAAAAAATTCCTTCCCGACTCCAATCATGCAATCAGAATAACTCCCTGGATCAACGACCCCTCTCTAGTAGCTATAGCCTGTAATATTATTACGCTCCAGAAATACATCCAGGCCCCTCTTGAATTCCTTTATTGTACTCCCCATCACCACCTCCTCAGGCAGAGAGTTCCATAGTCTCACTGCTCTTACTGTAAAGAATCCTCTTCTATGTTTGTGTACAAACCTTCTTTCCGCCAGACGCAGAGGATGTCCCCTCGTCACAGTCACAGTCCTGGGGCGAGGGGACATCCTCTGCGTCTGGCGGAAAGAAGGTTTGTACACAAACATAGAAAAGGATTCTTTGAGAAATTCTCCTGAATGTTAGGAAAATTCTGTCCGAATTTGATTAGTTTAGAATAGGAGGAGGTACTAATTCTATAGGAGGGAGTACTAATTCTATAGGAGGGGGTAATAAGTCTATAGAAAGGGGTACTAATTCTATAGTATACATAAGTATCCTGCAGCCAAAAATCTATTTCAGCAGAAAGTGCTAACCTCCACTAACATCTGAAATATACAAATAAAAGGAGGGGGGGGGGTAGTGTAACTGTCCTGAGAAAGAGAAAAGAGGCAAAAACTTACTGTCCCTAAGCTGGTAGCAGAGGTCAGAGGGCATCCTCTAGATAGATAAGTAAGTTTATAGAGTGGGAGTACTTTGTTAACCTCTCAATTCTAAGCAGATTTAAAGAGTCTCTTTGGGTGCTTTCCATTAAACAGAATCTGGGACATTTACCAAAAAATGGCGTGATTTGCACCCAAAAAATACTAACATTAAAAATCAAAATTGGTGATTTGTTTCACTTGGTATATAAAAATAAACTTGATTATCTGCCTATTTCATTCGAATTGCGACATTTTAACGCCAATAACACTAAATGTGACTTTTTTAATCCAAAATGCTCCATTTCAGCCAACCATGCCAGACCACACTTTGCGACATTTCCACTGATAAATTATCATTTTTGTCTCAGACTCGGGATGTTTTTGTTAAACGCCATTTTACTGACAAAATCCTGTTGTTTGGCTCATTTATATTAGATAAAAATAAATGCATCCTGTCTTAATTCTTACCTATCACTTGTTTCTACGACAAATAGTTTTTCATAAATTCATCTTTATGCCATATGTCTTCATACACGTTCACACAGTGTGCAGTCTGACATTCAGCATAAACCATTCCTGTCTTTCAAATAAGAGGACTGTTCCTTGTAGTGTAACTTGTTTATTGGTCTACAGGTCGTACTCTCTGCGTGGTGTGAGTGAGAGATTGTACATTTGATTGATTGGTAAAACAGGAGTATTTGGTAAAACAGATACGCTTTTACAAGAATGGTGGAGTTTAAGAAGGAGATATGCAGAAGGACAGCTCTGTACGGTGTCCTGGAGACTGGAGACTTCTCTTTCCCAAAATGCTTTGCACCACCCACAATGCTTTGCACTACCCACAATGCAGCAGTCTTTGTAACAAGAAAAACAAAGTGTAATACAATTTGACACCGCTAGATGGTGCTTTAACCACATTAAACACTTGAGAAATACCAAAGCTCTGGCAGATGTGATCTGAAATCATTTTCCCTAACCCTCCTGGGCAGAACACTCCCCGTCTGGCGTCAACATATGCCACTTCTGAATCCTTCTTTCTTAGCAACCCATTTTGGTCAATGATGCGATCAAGCTTCTTCAAAGCGCTATCCTTGGAGACTGTTTGGCCTTCACTGAGGTAGTCTATTTCTTTAGCAGAACATTCGTGTTGTATCGTGCAAATTATTATGTTCTTGGACCTTTCCATATTGGGAGAGTTAAAGGCGTGTTTGCAGTGATGCCAACCTTTGCAGGGCTTCTGGCTCACAGGTAATGTCAACTTGTAAGACTGAGCTATATGAACTACACAGGCTATAGCACAAACAAAATCCAGGTGGAGAACCTGTCGAAACTACGGGATTTGAGTTGGTGGTCCGAAGTCACTATGCGTAGAACAGATACTTCAGGTCGGATTTTTTCATCGGCATCTGGGTCTACCAATTCAAACGTGTCGGATCCAATGCTGCAAGACCTTAAACGGTACAGGAATGCAGGACCCATAAACCATGTTGTGTTCTTAAGGTGGCTTGGTGCGATGAATCTAGTCATGTGGTCTGCAGGATTATGCTGTTTAGGACAAGTGGATCTTTAGCACCTAATTGCTGACATAGACGTAAAAGCGTCTGGTTTCGTTGCAAATATATCCTAGGACTACTTTGCTGTCCATGTAAAGCTCAACTTCCTCGATTTCCAGGTTCATTCCTGTTGTTATAAGTTCAACTAACTCCACTGCAAGCACAGCAGCGCAGAGCTCCAGTCTGGGAATCGTGTGTTCGCGGAGTGGCGCCAGTTTGGTCCGGCTCATGACAAAACCTATATGGCATTGTTCTTTGACATCAATGGTCTTTAGGTATGCTAAGGCTGCAACTGCCTTAACTGAAGCATCGCAGAAGATATACAGTCTTTGCATCTTGACTTCAGTAGATGGCACGGAAGCATAGGGTCGTGCCACGTGAAGGCTGGACAAAGCTTCGAGAGACTTCTTCCAACCTGTCCACAGGTCCTTTTTCTCCGCGGGAAGCGGGTCATCCCAATCAGACATCTCTGTGGTGAAGTCTCTTAACATCATTTTTTGCCTTGGATAGTAACAGGAGCTACGAATCCCAGAGGATTATATAAGCTGTTTATGGTGGACAGAACTCCTCTGCGTGTGAAGGGCTTTTCTTCCTTCCTGATTTGGAAGGTGAATGCGTCTGCCTTTAAATCCCAGAGCAAACCGAGGCTCCGCTGCATGGGAAGGGAGTCTGTGCTAAGATCCAACCAAGTCCTTTAGATCATTTGAATGGTCTTGGCGTGAGAAGGCTTCCATTAACTCACAGCTGTTGGAGGCGATTTTGTGCAACATAAGACTAGATAGAGTGAGCATTTCTTGGGCCCTTTTCAGGAGACTGATTGCAGTCTCGTTCGTTGGTGTGGATTTCAAGAAGTCGTCCACGTAGAAATCTGTTTCCACAAAGGATCTGACATGTGACCCATACTTTGCTTCACCCTCTTGGGCTGAATGTCTGAGATTATAGATAGCGACTGCAGGAGAAGGACTGTTTCCGAAGATGTGCACTCTCATTCGGTACTCTACAATGTAGTATGTCTCTTCCTAGGAGTAGGACTATCGGGGCTTCTGGGTACAGTTCTGGTATCATGTGAGCTATACACCTCAGGTGGGGATGGTATGCTGCTACGTCTGGTGTAGGTATCTCAGACCGGTTGTCAGGAATGCGATTGCACTCCAGTATGCTTGGCTTAGACAAGCAGGTCTGACCATCTATGGACTCTACCTTGTACCAAGTTGCTTTCCTCCCTGCCGTCTCACGGTACCAACACATGTCCTTAAGGAGTAGGGAGAATCGGGCCCTACGATGTTGAAGGTGTCAAAGAAGGTGGATTTAGCTAAAGACCTGTTGCTTTGATCATCTAAGATTGCATATACCATGATTGCCTTATCTCGGTGACCGACCGGATAAACTCTGACAAGGCAGATTTTTGAGCAGGACTTCCCTCCACAGTACCGGCGGTACTGTGGAGGTCACTGTTAAGGGAAAGGGGTACTGTGGAGGTCACTGTTAAGGGAACGGGGTACTGTGGCAGTCTCTGTTAAAGGGACGGGTGCTGTGGAGGTATCTGTTAAGGGGGCAGGGAACAGTGGAGGACACAGATAAGCGGATGGTCCCCTATGGAGGTCAGTCAAGGGGTCCTTCCAGAAGCCGGGTCCTTCTGCTAGTCATTTATAAACGTAATAAATAAATAAAAAATAATTCAAAATTACTAAAAATAATACAATATTAGAATTTATAAAGAAGCCACCATGGAGCTGCATGCAAGCCCTGAAAACTGGGGAGGGAGGCAAAAAGTCCTTATGCCCCATAAGAAAAGGTAACAATTGGGGGTTCAGGAGTTTTATATCACCCCCTCTGTACAATTTTTTTCATTTCTATAATAATCTTGAGTAAACTCTAGGCATGTTGGACAGCGGCTTCTGACACTTTTGCTTTGTTCCTTCAAGGGTAAATAGTAGTAATTAGTGTTGAACGAATCAAAGCCAAATGAATGGACTTCGATCCGAATTTCAGGAAAAATTTAATTTGCCGTGAAGCCGAATTTCCTCGCCCTTCGTGGTAACGAATCTATTTTTCCTGAATTGACGTTAAAACAAAACATACTCACCTTATTCATTTGCGCACGAAGAGTACGTCGTGGCCATCTTGATTGTAGAAATCATGCAAAATCTTGGCCAGCGTGATGATGTCATTGTGATATTTCACACGTCTTCAATCAAGGCCTCTACACAAGCAAATGGATAAGGTGATTATTTATTTTATTATTTACCCTGATTAACCCCTGAAAGGCCAAAATTGTAGCATCAGATGCTGCGATCAGCAATGAACGAGCATCTGAGGTGTTCATCTCTAGTGGTAATATATGTTTATCCATATATATGTTCATATTTATGTCCATATAGTTTTTAATGCTTCAGAGAATTCAATTTTTACTTTTTGCTTGTATTTTATATTGTGTTACATTGTAGATATGGATACAGATCAAACACAAATATGACTATGGATGAACGTTAGAGATAAGCAAATCTATTCTAAAATTCAGAAATCCCACCCACATTTTTCAAAAAGTTCCATCAAATCCCAAAAATTATAAAGTACAGGATATAGAGCTGATGATCCTCTCCAGCTGGATTCTAATGAATTTTCAAAAGTCCATGGATACCTGAAATTCTTCTAGAGATGGTCGATTACAACAAAGGATTCTTATATCAGCCCCTACATCATAGAGCTACATCAAATTCTACACAAGCACTGGATGAGGAGCACAGAATTAACTTCTACTGTGTGAAATGTATTCCAGTCCTGACCTTGAGGATCAGGTATGCTTTTATTCACAGATACTGTGACTGTTTTTAACAATTGGCCATAAAAATGTGTCTATGTCCATAGCTGCATTGGATCTTCTTAGTTTCTTCACATTACATAATATATACAGTATACATATGTCTGTTTCTTCTATGGTGTTGACATATTGTACAGTATACAATGTCACCACATTTCACAATCTCTCCCTTTCTACCAGCTCACTGGCAATAGGCCCTTGACTAGGTCTCATGGTGGCCAGTCTTTATCTGCTGGTCACTGCATCTCTGGGTTGTCTCTTTTACAACCCACAGAGACCCAACAATGGCACCAAATTTTACAGTCTCTCTCACTCTCTACTAGCTCATTGGCTTATCTTATAGCGGTTGCTCCCAGCCATTTATCTGTGTCTGTCCTGAGGGCCCATCTACCATCTTTAGTCTCAGCTCACTGTATCTCACACTGGCTACTTATGACCTGGTTGCACTTTACTCAGCCTTTCCATCTCTTCTGACTTTGCCTCTAGGCAGCACCATCTCAAGGTGGTGGTACTCAGCCCAACTTGACCAGTAAACACTTTGCAAGTCCTCCAAATGCTACTTGTGGCTACTCTTATCACTGGTGCCAACTCTCCCCTTTAAATGCTTCCCCTGCCCCTACCTCAGAGTGGTACAGTGCTGAGCTCAACAATGTTTTTCAGCAGCTCAGCATTAATCTCTTCATGGACCATGCTAAAGATTGGCATGTCCTCCTGCAAGCTGGCAGTCAGGATGCTGCATATTTCCTGGTGCTCAGTAACACTGACAAAAACTAGTATCACAGCGGTGCACAGAGACCAGACAATGACCAACTACACAAGGAATGCAATGTACAACACCCCACTGGGCAGCAATGGGGGACATATTAAATAAAGAACAGAAAACTTAAATGCAATTTTACCATAAGGGAGAAATTCGATGTTTACTCCCCCCATAAATGCAGACCTTGTCCTTGGTGAGATTTCAACCTAGAACCCCAGAAAAGCAATAGCGCTAACTATTACAACTTTACTACTTGATACCGATATTGAAAATGGTTGGCTGTAAATCATCCCCGACCCATGATCAATCAATGTAGGTAAAGATAGGCTTTAGTGTTTAATGTGTTTAATGTGCTGAAGTGAGTATGGGGCCTGACAATATGAATTCACATGCTCCAACAGTAGACTAGTAGACTAGTCTTCTTTCAGTTGGGTTGATAAAAACTAAAGCTACTTTCACACTAGTTTTTTTTGCGGATCTGTCATGGATCTGCAAAAACGTTTCCATTACAATAATACAACCGCATGCATCCGTCATGAACGGATCCGGTTGTATGATGTCTTATATAGCCATGACGGATCCGTTTTCTATTGTGTCAGAGAAAACGGATCCGTCCCCATTGACTTACTTTGTGTGTCAGGACGGATCCGTCTTGCTCTGCAGCACATCACGGACAGGCGTTTTTCTGTCCATGATGGGGACGCAACCAAACTGAACGGAATGCATTTTGGTGCTGTGATGAAAAGGTAAGGAATAGTGCAGCCCTAAACTCCACCCACTCCCATATCCCTACCTACTTGCATGCTCCATCCTAACCGACGGGGTACAACTGGGCGGCAGTCCCTAGCTTATGTACGTGTAGGGCCCTAAAAGGAGGAAGCAACAAGGGGAGAAAACAAAAGACAAGGACAGAAAACACAGAAGCAACAAGCTTCCCAGGCTGGGTAAAACCCCAACTAAAACCAAAGGAAGCCAAGGTCTAGACCCAGGAGGTAGCAAAACACAAAGGGGTAATTCAAGATCAAAGTCAAATACAAGCCGAGGTCAAACAAAAGTAGTCACACATGCAGAGAACGCTAGTGAGGTAACAAGACCAATCACAGGCAACCTGTGGCCAGCAGGTTACCTGTTTAAATAGGTCTAATTGATGGGTCACGTGATGTGGCCAGTGTCACGTGACCCATGTCCAGCACATCAGTGCTCAGTTCCCCCCCCTCAGTTCATTGACATCTGTGCTCAGTTCCCCCCTGCTCGTTGTATAGGGGATGAAGGACCCCGGCCACGCTGAGGAGGGGTGCGCGTCAGGTTCCTCTCTGCCCCCTTGTTACCATGGAGATAAGGACGCCGGCCGCGTCCCCGCTCCTCCTCACGAATGGAATGCCGGCGGCACTGCAGGGAGAGAGCCGTTACAGGTGCATTCCGTTTTGTTCAGTTGAGTTTTGTCCCCATTGACAATGAATGGGGACAAAACTGAAGCGTTTTCTTTAGCTATTGAGATCCTATGATGGATCTCAATAGCGGAATTGAAATCGCTAGTGTGAAAAGTAGCCTAAGGATTATACGGCTTATAGAAATTCTGGTAGATTCTCAATAGTGACCTGTACAAGAGTGTAATCAGGGTCAAGATAATTTTCGAAGGGTTGCTGACCACTGCTATTAAGTGGTGGGACCTTTTAGGCTTAGGGGTCCCAATCACAAGGGATACTTTTTCTTGACCATTTAATGACCAGGCCAGAAAAGGCTTTAGTGAACAGGCACTTCTTTGTGATTTAGTACACGTGGTGGTTTAACATCCCTAACTTTTTTATTTGTTAGAATGCCAAAATAATTTTGGTGGCTTTTTTATGTGACACTGAGGGAATTTTATTACTATGTTTTTTTGAGAATTTTAATATTTTTTAGTTTGGGGAAAACTGCAAAAAAAAAAATTTAAAAGTCTTTTTTTTCAGTTGATAGCTCCTTATTTTTTAAATATACAAACTGATACCAAAATAAAAATTATTAAAATGGGTTTCCTTTTTTAGGGTTGGTCATTTTGGTATATACTGGTAGTATTTATAGTTTTTAGTGAATGGGTGCATGAGTGCTTTGGTTGACATGATCCCTAAGAGGAACATTGTTTTTTTTTATTTTTTATTTTTTAATTTGTAACTGGGACACCCAAAGGAGCCTGACTTACAGGGGAAACAGTCCCCTTTGGAGGCAGCTTTCTAAGACCCTGGTGCTCTGCTATAACACCTGGCAATCGCGAGATTGCCAGATCCAATAGAGCAGTGTTTCCCAACCAATGTGCCTCCAGCTGTTTCAAAACTACAACTCCCAGCATGCCTGGACAGCCTTTGGCTGTGCGGGCATGCTGGGAGTTGTAGTTTTGCAACAGCTGGCAGCACACTGGTTGGGAAACACTGCAATAGAGGAGGTAACATAGCAGCTTCACCTATTCACTGCATAGCACTGACCAAGAGTTATGTATGGTAGAAAGGAGAAGGGGTAATAAACCACATCTGTCTCCTCCTTTGAGTTGCTAGTTGTCAGTGACTTGAGCTGCTCCTGCTAGATTGCAGGTGCAGAAGCCTTAATCTAGCGCCATCCATGTACAGTGTAGTGATGGACGAACATCTGCCGGGACGGTTCGCAAACACAATCAAATGTTGGTCAAATGGCAGGTCCCATTCATTTTAATGGTAGGCGAACCTGAAAAACCTTCAGCTCATATTTGCAGCCAAGAAATAACTACTAGAAGTGCACAAATAGTCCCACAACATGGACAGTGACATACCAGATGTATTATTCGAATTTGCGATCTCCATTCATATCGGCAATTCAATTTTCGCGTACGCACATGCGCAAATGCACTATACAGTACAGAAATGCACTATAAAGAAAGTATATTGGTATATAACACCCCACTTCAATCAGTTTTTTTGGGGGGCGACTGGTATATCACACCAGTAGAAATTATTTGTTCCAATAACGCTTGTCCCTCTATATACCTGCAGTATCGCAGCAGAACCGCACACAACTGCCGCACAATACAAATGCACTATAATATACTTTCTAACGTAGAAAGTTTATTATAACATTGTACAAGGAAGGCAATCCATTAGAATATACATAAAGATAAGACGTAACATTTAATAATTTTACTATGAGGGTCCCTTCACACGTCCGTAAGTGTTTTGCGGATCCGCAAAACACGGACACCGGCAATGTGCATTCCGCAATTTGTGGACTGCACAACGCCGGCACTATAATGGAAAATGCCTAATCTTGTCGGCAATTGCGGACAAGAATAGGACATGTTCTATTTTTTGGCGGAAACGGAAGCACAGATGCGGAAGTGCGGATCCGCAAATGCCGATGTGGATCAGCACATTCCGGCCCCATTGAAAATGAATGGGTCTGCACCCGTTCCGCAAAATTGCGGAACAGATGCGGACCCATTTTGCGGATGTGTGAATGGAAAAGATATCCCTCAAAATGAAAATATATTAAATTATTAAAGTTAACCAAAAAGCATAGATGTGGTAGGCAATAACAAGTGCTCGGCGTCACTAAATCAGATGCTCGGCGGCACCAAATCAGAAACCATATGTCCTACCACAATCCGGGGGGTTCCAGTGCACATCCATGAATCCAGGAGGGAAAGCAAAAAAACATCTATCCCTGGGCTAGATGATGATGTGGTGATGAAGGACAGGGTGGGCAAAGAACTGTCCCTGATATTGCCCTACAGAGGGGTGCTATTCTGGCTCTGATAGCCTAACCACAGACCACCCGACCTGATAAGAGCGACCCCGTCTGGAACCTTACCCTACATAAAAATGGCCCTAGTAAGCCCCTAGCCCCTAGGCCCCTGACTTCCAGGTGATCACTATATAGATCTATGTGTTTTTGACTCATTATAAAAGTATATTATAAGTATATCGCACCCCTCTGTGTATCACACATATCGATAGCACACCTATACTAGTGCTTAAAAGGACTTTTGTGGCCCTAATAGCTAGCGTTTGGTGTCCCTAACAGCCTGTCCCTGCTCCACACAGCAACCTCTCCCTACACTGGCAAAACACTGAATGTAAAATGGCGGCCAGATCCGGTTTATTTATAAGGTAGGGGGTGTGTCCATGTGCTGAAACGTCTCAATTGGCTGTCCTGTACCACCTGATGGATGTGTCATGGGTCAAAGTTCTTCACAATGTAAAAGAATATGGCGGGCGCAAATTTCTCCATATGTTCGCATGTTCGGCGAATCGCAAACACGCAAAGTTCGCCGCGAAACGACCGCCGGGCAAACCACAAGGCCATCTCTAGTACAGTGATCTGGATTAAAGTTCAACACCGAGCCCCACACATGTACAGCGCTTGATTGTTATCAGGTTATCGCTTTTTCTTCTGAATCCACTTTTGGTTGTAGTTGAAAAAAACAAAAAACAAAAACAAACATGCATGTGTGAAACCACCTTATGGATATTTTTGGGACAACTTTCATAGGCATACTCATGGTTCTTCCACACTGTCTCAAATTGTTTCTACTAGATTTCATTCTTCTCATTCTTTCTTATGGGTTGTCAAAGAACATCTAAAATAATTCCAGAGATTTGTGTTTTTGAAGAACATTCTCGTCTCGCTTTAGCATACAATCAGTCTTAGCTTCTAGTTTGGAACCAAATCTTTAGGATATACTATATTTCCGGTAATATTAATGATTTGCTTTGCATCTTTTCATATTCCATTTCCTCTAACTTGTGGACGCAGCATGAAGTCTTCTTATTTGGTCCTTTGTGGTTTTGGAATCTGGTGATTAAAGCAACGGAAATATTTGGAAGCCCCAATTTCACATAGTTATTTGGACTGTGGCTACGGCCATTTCTTTCTCATATTGGAAATAATGATGCCACACAAACTTAATAAAATGGATAATGTAAACAGAACCATTAATTAGTATAATCACATTATACCCTAGAGGGATACTATTTAATTTCACCACATGATCATATATCTTTACTGCCAGATAATCAAACTGGCCAAATGAACAACACACAACGCTGGAGATTTATTAAAAGCTCTTTCATTGTGGGATGATTTAGAAAAACAGTACCAGGTTTAAAAAGGGATAAAATCATGGGGATAGGGGTAGATCATGAAGCATTGTGGTATATATGAGGAATATGAAAAAAAAAATATATATATATATTTTTTTTTTATTATATATACCATATGTTTCATTTTGTCAGACGCACCTGATAAGTCGCCTAGGTTTTAGAGGAGGAAAATAAGAAAAAATATTTTTCATCAAACCTCAGGTCAGACCCCCAATGTTCATCAGACTTCAGATCAGACTCCCATATCAGATCCTCAGATCAGACCCCCATATCAGATCCTCAGATCAGTCCCCCCATATCAGATCCTCAGATCAGACACCATAACAGATCCTCAGGTCAGACCCCCATATCAGATCTTTAGATCAGATCCCATCAGACACCCGTATCCGACCCCAATCAGACCACAGATTAGAGCCGCATCAGAGCTAGGGGAGACTTGGAGAGAATGTTCAACTGTGATGTGAGTATGCCCAGGCTCATCCATTCTATAGCCATCATTGAACACTTCATTTTCAATATAACAATACAGTGTTGCCACCTAGTGGCCTGTATTGATATATTTTACAAATAGTTGCCATAGCCTCCTTGAGGCTTTTGGCTATTAGTACAGCATGATTGCATATATGTGCCGCGGGTTTCTGATGTTTGAAACAGCAGAAACCTGGCTGCTATGGCGCCCGCTGAATGCCCGAGTGGGCACCATGTTTAAAGATGTGTCTTCTGCTGTGCATGTACGACAAAGATCGCAAAGGAGTAAATATTGATGGCTAATTGTCAGGATAGATCAAATTGGTGTTGGGCCCACTCCTAGACCTACCACCTTCCTAGGCCAGTGACATCATGTTCACCGGTCACATAGCCTACATGCAGCTCAGCCCCATTCAAGTGAATGGGCCTGCACTGCAGTACCAAGCACAGCCACTATACAATGTACGGTGCGGTGATGGGTTAGCTATGAGGAGGCCCCTGTGCCCATTGGAACACTGCAGACTCTTCAAACAGCTGATTGGATTGGGTTCAGAGTCGCACCCCCGCTGATCAGATATTGATGACCTATCCTATGGATAGGCTATCAATACTAAACCCCCAGAAAACACCTTTAGGTGCATTCCGATATAAGATCTGTTTTCTCTATGCTGCATGTTTTGGGTTCTGGTTATAGTAAATGATTTAATTGAGCAAGGCATGTAATTTTGATGACATCTTTATATACTTTTATGTGTATACGAGTATATTTGTCTTCTTTTGCTCCTTTCTGTGTATATTTATCTATCTATCTACACTGAGCAAAAATAGAAATGCAACACTTTCGGCAATCTCCCAGTAACCTCCAGCATGTGACCATGCATACAATGGGAGGAGGCAGAGAGCTCTGAGTCCCACCCAAGACTGGCTGATAGATGAGCCAACATGTCCTACGTGAGGACATGTCTGAGTCCGAGCACCGCGCCAAGGTTTCTCAAGTAGCTCGGGACCTAACGCTAAACCTACCTGGGCCATGTGGGCAATACCAGGAGCGCAAGGTCCGACTCAAAGCAATCTCCCAGTAACCTCCAGCGTGTGACCATGCATACAATGGGAGGAGGCAGAGAGCTCTGAGCCCCACCCAAGACTGGCTGATATAGCCCGGGCCTCACATGTGCACCAGAATGCTGCCTGTTGATGGAAATAAAGGCACATTCAGACTAGGAGTTTCTACACCTCCAAAAAATTCTAACTATAAACTGCAAATTGGTGTGGTATTAAACAGCAGGAAGTGCTCAACCCCATATGCAGTGGTGCATCTATACCGGGGGGGCAGATCCTGCACTTGTGGTCCGCTTATGGACGTAAGCAAACCGCATGCCCACACAAAGCCACACACGCTGTCTGCCATCTGCCCTGAACAGTGAAAACCGGGACTCATCCGAGAACAGAACGCCTCTCCAACGTGCCAGACACCATTGAATGTGAGCATTTGCCCACTCAAGTCGGTTACGATGATGAACTGCAGTCAAGTCCAGACCACGATGAGGACGATGAGCATGCAGATAAGCTTCCCTGAGACGGGTTCTGACAGTTTGTGCAGAAATTATTTTGCTATGCAAACCAATTGTTGCTGCAGCTGTTCCGGTGGCTGGTCTCAGACGATCATGGAGGTGAACATGCTGGATGTGGAGGTCCTGGGCTGGTGTGGTTACACGTGTTCTATGGTTGTGAGGCCGGTTGGATGTACTGCCAAATTCTCTGAAACGCCTTTGGAGATGGCTTATGGTAGAGAAATGAATATTCATTGCACGGGCAACAGCTCTGGTAGACATTCCTGCAGTCAGCATGCCAATTGCACGCTCCCTCAAACGTTGCGACATCTGTGGCATTGTGCTATGTGATCAAACTGCACATTTCAGAGTGGTCTTTTATTGTGGGAAGTCTAAGGCACACCAGTGCAATATTCATGCTGTCTAATCAGCACCTTGATATGCCACACCTGTGAAGTGGGATGGATTACCTCGAGTTCACCTCATGCAAAATGGGATCAAAACCGAAAGTGTTGCATTTATATTTTTGCTCAGTGTATCTATCTATCGATCTATCTAGATTATAACGTTTCTATTATTTCAATATCAACTAAACCTTACTCAGTGTTGTATTTTTAGTTTTATATATATATATATATATATATATACAGTGGGGGAAATAATTATTTGACCCCTCACTGATTTTGTAAGTTTGTCCAATGACAAAGAAATGAAAAGTCTCAGAACAGTATCATTTCAATGGTAGGTTTATTGTAACAGTGGCAGATAGCACATCAAAAGGAAAATCGAAAAAATAACTTTAAATAAAAGATAGCAACTGATTTGCATTTCATTGAGTGAAATAAGTATTTGAACCCCTACCAACCATTAAGAGTTCTGGCTCCCACAGAGTGGTTAGACACTTCTACTCAATTAGTCACCCTCATTAAGGACACCTGTCTTAACTAGTCACCTGTATAAAAGACACCTGTCCACAGAATCAATCAATCAAGCAGACTCCAAACTCTCCAACATGGGAAAGACCAAAGAGCTGTCCAAGGATGTCAGAGACAAAATTGTAGACCTGCACAAGGCTGGAATGGGCTACAAAACCATTAGCAAGAAGCTGGGAGAGAAGGTGACAACTGTTGGTGCGATTGTTCGAAAATGGAAGGAGCACAAAATGACCATCAATCGACCTCGCTCTGGGGCTCCACGCAAGATCTCACCTCGTGGGGTGTCAATGGTTCTGAGAAAGGTGAAAAAGCATCCTAGAACTACACGGGAGGAGTTAGTTAATGACCTCAAATTAGCAGGGACCACAGTCACCAAGAAAACCATTGGAAACACATTACACCGCAATGGATTAAAATCCTGCAGGGCTCGCAAGGTCCCCCTGCTCAGGAAGGCACATGTGCAGGCCCGTCTGAAGTTTGCCAATGAACACCTGAATGATTCAGAGAGTGACTGGGAGAAGGTGCTGTGGTCTGATGAGACCAAAATAGAGCTCTTTGGCATTAACTCAACTCGCTGTGTTTGGAGGAAGAAAAATGCTGCCTATGACCCCCAAAACACCGTCCCCACCGTCAAGCATGGGGGTGGAAACATTTTGCTTTGGGGGTGTTTTTCTGCTAAGGGCACAGGACAACTTATTCGCATAAACGGGAAAATGGACGGAGCCATGTATCGTGAAATCCTGAGCGACAACCTCCTTCCCTCTGCCAGGAAACTGAAAATGGGTCGTGGATGGGTGTTCCAGCACGACAATGACCCAAAACATACAGCAAAGGCAACAAAGGAGTGGCTCAAGAAGAAGCACATTAAGGTCATGGAGTGGCCTAGTCAGTCTCCGGACCTTAATCCAATCGAAAACCTATGGAGGGAGCTCAAGCTCAGAGTTGCACAGAGACAGCCTCGAAACCTTAGGGATTTAGAGATGATCTGCAAAGAGGAGTGGACCAACATTCCTCCTAAAATGTGCGCAAACTTGGTCATCAATTACAAGAAACGTTTGACCTCTGTGCTTGCAAACAAGGGTTTTTCCACCAAGTATTAAGTCTTTTTTTGTTAGAGGGTTCAAATACTTATTTCACTCAATGAAATGCAAATCAGTTGCTATCTTTTATTTAAAGTTATTTTTTCGATTTTCCTTTTGATGTGCTATCTGCCACTGTTACAATAAACCTACCATTGAAATGATACTGTTCTGAGACTTTTCATTTCTTTGTCATTGGACAAACTTACAAAATCAGTGAGGGGTCAAATAATTATTTCCCCCACTGTATATGCACTCACCTAAAGAATTATTAGGAACACCTGTTCTATTTTTCATTAATGCAATTATCTAGTCAACCAATCACATGGCAGTTGCTTCAATGCATTTAGGGGTGTGGTCCTGGTCAAGACAATCTCCTGAACTCCAAACTGAATGTCAGAATGGGAAAGAAAGGTGATTTAAGCAATTTTGAGCGTGGCATGGTTGTTGGTGCCAGACGGGCCGGTCTGAGTATTTCACAATCTGCTCAGTTACTGGGATTTTCACGCACAACCATTTCTAGGGTTTACAAAGAATGGTGTGAAAAAGGGAAAAACATCCAGTATGCGGCAGTCCTGTGGGCAAAAATGCCTTGTGGATGCTAGAGGTCAGAGGAGAATGGGCCGACTGATTCAAGCTGATAGAAGAGCAACGCTGACTAAAATAACCACTCATTACAACCGAGGTATGCAGCAAAGCATTTGTGAAGCCACAACACGCACAACCTTGAGGCGGATGGGCTACAACAGCAGAAGACCCCACCGGGTACCACTCATCTCCACTACAAATAGGAAAAAGAGGCTACAATTTGCACGAGCTCACCAAAATTGGACTGTTGAAGACTGGATAAATGTTGCCTGGTCTGATGAGTCTCGATTTCTGTTGAGACATTCAAATGGTAGAGCCCGAATTTGGCGTAAACAGAATGAGAACATGTATCCATCCTCTGATGGCTACTTCCAGCAGGATAATACACCATGTCACAAAGCTCGAATCATTTCACATTGGTTTCTTGAACATGACAATGAGTTCACTGTACTAAAATGGCCCCCACAGTCACCAGATCTCAATCCAATAGAGCATCTTTGGGATATGGTGGAACGGGAGCTTCGTGCCCTGGATGTGCATCCCTAAAATCTCCATCAACTGCAAGATGCTATCCTATCAATATGGGCCAACATTTCTAAAGAATGCTATCAGCACCTTGTTGAATCAATGCCACGTAGAATTAAGGCAGTTCTGAAGGCAAAAGGGGGTTCAACACCGCATTAGTATGGTGTTCCTAATAATTCTTTAGGTGAGTGTGTATATATATATATATATATATATATATATATGTAAAGAAAAACACGGTAGCACTCCAACGTAGCACATAAAACTGTGATTTATTCAAACCAGTGTCAGCAATGTTTCAACTGCTTGTTGCAGTCTTTTTCAAGCCATACAAACATGTGTAACAATGTGATGTATATAGGTGTATTCAATTACATCAAGGATAATACAATTAGTACAATGAATAATCCCCAAAATAGTTAAAAAACATAGTGTATACATGATCCAGTGATGCGTGAATGAGTGATATAATCCAAACATATACCATTGATATAATATAAAAATGTGCATTTCATATACTACCATAAAAAAACATTAAAAACCCATAATTGATAAATGAATAATACAGGTGAACATGATGTGAATAATTAAAAATCAAAGAACATTCTCACATGGTACAATGGACGACAGGACTGTCGCGGCGCACACACTGGGCCAATACGCATGCCAATACTGGCATCTCGCACGAGACGCGATCATGCACTGCACCAAACTCTCGCGAGAGATGCAATTTTGTGTCACAACTAGGAGACCATAACAAAGATGTATGCCATTCTCCGCCACCCTCACTGCGCATGCTCCTGCCCATTTCATAAGCGCCACCCAGAGGAGTCACATAATGCAGGAACTCGTATCACAAGACGATGCAATAATACACAAAATACTGCTGTGAACATGTCATCAGCCTAGGATGTGTGTCACACCGGTATGATAGCGTCAACAATGGTACGTGTTCCCTCAATAGGGGAAGGAATGGCAAATAATGCTATGGTGTCCATTATAATTAATAGTACATTGACATATAGCACAAAATTTCAGGTGTGTCCGTATGGTCCCGTAGTCCAATTGCCATCAGCGAGAATTTTGAGTGACGTCAAAACTTGATTGTTAAATCTAAAAACAAACAAACAAACAATCTTCCATTAATACATATGTCCATAC
Source organism: Bufo bufo (assembly GCF_905171765.1). NCBI lineage: Eukaryota > Metazoa > Chordata > Amphibia > Anura > Bufonidae > Bufo > Bufo bufo. The sequence continues at coordinate 115,487,140 of NC_053398.1, read as the reverse complement.
CCAACGCAAGAGAGAATTAAAGCAGCCTACAGAGTTAGGGAAAGGCTCGGCCATTATGTCACCTTGAAATCTACATTTAGACATTTTGGTCTCAAAGTCTACAATGTATAAATCCAGAATAACTCAGTTTTTCAACCGTGACAACCTATCCCCTCCTCTCTTACCTACCATCACCTGTTTGTCATGAAGAAGGACCCTTATGTTGTAGAGGTCTGAAACGCGTCACTGCATACACCTTGTCGTATGGAAATTTTAAAACCGCTGGAATAAAAGAGTCACCTATTTGCACCCGAGCTGAGCTGGACTTCTTCTTTTTCTACTGGATTCTATTCATCCCCGCATCCAGGTGCGGTGTCCGTGCCCAGAGGGTGTTGTGTAGCAGGTGAGAGCTGCCTTACGCTTGATCACTTGCTCTATAATCCTAAACCTCAGATGCCCCTCGAAATGTCCAGCCTCCTTTAAATGCTTGGAAACAGGAAGGTCCAGTCTTTCCTGCTTGATACTGTATCTGTGTTGATTAAGGCGTGTTTTCACATCCCACGTGGTTTCACCCACATACCACAAATTGCACAGGCAAGAAAGTAGGTAAATCATGTGGGTCGAATCACACGTCAAAAAAGCTCGTATTTTGATGGTCTTGTCTGTTATCGGGTTATGAAATTAATTACCTTGTATCATCAGAGTACAGTTGACACAATTAAAGCATGGGTAGCAACCTGTACAGGTGGAGCCGACATATGTCCTCAAACTCACCTTGGAAGAACCAACGTCAGATCTGACAAGCCTGTCTCCCAGATTTTGGTTCCTCCAATATGAAAGAAGTAGAGGAGCCTTAAACTCCTCTATGTGAGAAAAATTATTCATTAGTACCCTCCAATGTTTCCTCAGTATGTTGGCAATTTGAGGACTCTCCACACTGTAATCAGAAACAAATTGGATTCTCGAAACCGACACATTGTTCTTCTCTGGATCTCCTATAAACTCCCTATTGGCTCTGGATATACTTTGGGAAGTTAATTTCCTTGGGTAACCCCGAACTTATTTCCCATTTCCACCATCCTTTTTTCTTTTATGGGCCCCTCTTGCACAATTCTATGTACTCACAATAGTTGACTATATGGTAATGATCCAACCATAGGGCGAGGGTAATGGCTCTTATACCTAAGTAAGGTGTTTTTATCCGTATTCTTGACATAGAGGTCAGTGCTTAACAACTATATATATATTTCAAACTTTTAAATGAGTTCTATGAAATTACATTTTTTTTTTTCCCCATAGACATTGTCTTGCCCTGAGGCTTTGTCTGTTATTGCAATCCTTACCTATTTAAATGAATTGAAGGGGTTATCCAATCCTATAAAATGTCCCCCCATATGCCGGGCCCCCCACACTGAATATATTTACCCCGCTCCCTGCGCCACTCCTGGTCCCCGCACCGCCGCTGCAGTTTCTCCTTGTGCACGAATGAAAACATCCGGTGTCAGGGGGGGCAGCCAATGGCAGGCGGGGATGGGGACGAGCCTCCCTAGTGTCACCCGCGATGCTAGGGAGGCTTGTCCCCATCTGCCATTGGCTGCATTCCCCCCCGACACTAGATGTTTTCATCCGCGTATGAGGAGAATCAGCAGTGGCAGTGCGGGGACCAGGAGTGGCACGGGGAGCCAGGTAAGTATATTCAGTGTGGGGAGCCAGGCATATTGGGGGGCTTTTTAATTAGGATTGGGTAACCCGTTTAAAACTTGCTGCATTACTAGACACAGCCAATGGACTGGAGTGGTGTTGTTTCTGGAATTAAAAAACAAATTTTTTCTCAAAACCTGACAACCCTTTTAACCCCTTAGGGACTTAGGACGTACCGATACGCCATGTTTGCCGAGTCCTTAAGGACTCAGGACGTACCGGTATGTCCTAACTTTAAACCGACATTGCGGCGCGGCGGGGGTTAATAGGAGCAGGATGCCCGCTGAAATCATTCAGCGGGCATCTTGTCACGACGCTGGGGGGGTCATTTCAGACCTGCGGTTTGCGGCTTTTACCTGGTGCGGCGGCGGTGGTCGGCGGTGCCATCGGGTCCCCATGCGGCTGTAGGGGGGACCCGATGGCATGGAAGGCAGAGCGATGTCTAAGGAAGGCATCGCGCTGCCTTCCGGTGACGAGCCTTTGAGATCCAGCCCCCTGGATCTCACAGGCCGGAAGCTGTATGAGTAATACACACAGTATTGCTCATACAGCCAATGTATTCCAATACAGAAGTATTGGAATGCATTGTAAAGGATTAGACCCCCAAAAGTTCAAGTCCCAAAGTGGAAAAAAAAAAAAATGTGAAAAAAAAGTTTTCCCCCAAAAAAATTTAAAGTTTCAAGTAACAATAAACAAAAACGTCATTTCCCCAAATAAAGTTTAAAAAATTTGGTAGAAAATAGGGGGAAAAAAAAAGTATACATATTAGGTATCGCCGCGTCCGTATCGACCGTCTCTATAAACATATCATATGACCTAACCCCTCAGATGAACACCGTAAAAAATAAAAACTGTGCTAAATAAACAATTTTTTGTCACCTTACATCACAAAAAGTGTAATAGCAAGCGATCAAAAAGTCATATGAACCCTAAAATAGTGCCAATCAAACCATCTCATCCCGCAAAAAATGAGACCCTACCTAAGATAATCGCCCAAAAACTGAAAAAAACTATGGCTCTCAGAATATGGAGACACTAAAACATGATTTTTTTTTTTGTTTCAAAAATTATATTATTGTGCAAAACTTACATAAATAAAAAAAAGTATACATATTAGGTATCGCTGCATCCGTATCGACCGGCTCTATAAGAATATCACATGACTTAACCTCTCAGATGAACACCGTAAAAGATTTAAAATAATAACTGTGCTAAATAAACAATTTTTTGTCATCTTACATCACAAAAAGTGTAATAGCAAGCGATCAAAAAGTCACACACACCCCAAAATAGTGTCAATAAAACCGTCATCTCATCCCGCAAAAATCATACCCTACCCAAGGTAATCGCCCAAAAACTGAAAAAATTATGGCTCTCAGACTTTGGAAACACTAAAACATGATTTTTTTTTTTGCTTCAAAAATGAAATCATTGTGTAAAACTTACATAAATAAAAAAATGCATACATATTAGGTATCGCCGCGTTCGTATCGATCGGCTCTATAAAAATATCACATGACCTAACCCCTCAGATGAACACTGTAAAAAATTTTAAATAAAAACTGTGCTAAATAAACCATTTTTTGTCACCTTACATCACAAAAATGTGGAATAGCAAGCGATCAAAAAGTCAGACGCACCCCAAAATAGTGCCAATAAAACCGTCATCTCATCCCTCAAAAATCATACCCTACCCAAGGTAATTGCCTAAAATTATGGCTCTCAGACTATGGAAACACTAAAACATGATTTTTTTTGCTTCAAAAATGAAATCATTGTGTAAAACTTACATAAATAAATAAAAAAGTATACATATTAGGTATCGCCGCATCCGTGACAACCTGGTCTATAAAAATATCACATGATCTAACCTCTCAGATGAATGTTGTAAATAACAAAAAATAAAAAACTGTGCCAAAACAGCTATTTCTTGTTATCTTGCCTCACAAAAAGTGTAATATAGAGCAACCAAAAATTATATGTACCCTAAACTAGTACCAACAATACTGCCACCCTATCCCGTAGTTTCTAAAATGGGGCCACTTTTTGGAGTTTCTACAATAGGGGTGCATCAGGGGGGCTTCAAATGGGACATGGTGTAAAAAAAAACAGTCCAGCAAAATCTGCCTTCCAAAAACCGTATGGCATTCCTTTCCTTCTGCGCCCTGCCGTGTGCCCGTACAGCTGTTTACGACCACATATGGGGTGTTTCTGTAAACTACAGAATCAGGGCCATAAATATTGAGTTTTGTTTGGCTGTTAACCCTTGCTTTGTTACTGGGAAAAATAAATTAAAATGGAAAATTTGCCCAAAAATTTAAATTCTATAATTTCATCTCATAGAAACATAGAAACATAGAATGTGTCGGCAGATAAGAACCATTTGGCCCATCTAGTCTGCCCAATATACTGAATACTATGGATAGCCCCCGGCCCTATCTTATATGAAGGATGGCCTTATGCCTATCCCATGCATGCTTAAACCCTTTCACTGTATTTGCAGCTACCACTTCTGCAGGAAGGCTATTCCATGCATCCACTACTCTCTCAGTAAAGTAATACTTCCTTATATTACTTTTAAACCTTTGCCCCTCTAATTTAAAACTGTGTCCTCTTGTGGTAGTTTTTCTTCTTTTAAATATGCTCTCTTCCTTTACCGAGTTGATTCCCTTTATGTATTTAAAAGTTTCTATCATATCCCCTCTGTCTCTTCTTTCTTCCAAGCTATACATATTAAGGTCCTTTAACCTTTCCTGGTAAGTTTTATCCTGCAATCCATGTACTAGTTTAGTAGCTCTTCTCTGAACTCTCTCTAGAGTATCTATATCCTTCTGGAGATATGGCCTCCAGTACTGCGCACAATACTCCAAGTGAGGTCTCACCAGTGTTCTGTACAGCGGCATAAGCACTTCACTCTTTCTACTGCTTATACCTCTCCCTATACATCCAAGCATTCTGCTGGCATTTCGTGCTGCTCTATTACATTGTCTTCCCACCTTTAAGTCTTCTGAAATAATTACTCCTAAATCCCTTTCCTCAGATACTGAGGTCAGGACTGTGTCAAATATTCTATATTCTGCCCTTGGGTTTTTACGCCCCAGGTGCATTATCTTGCACTTATCCACATTAAATTTCAGTTTCCAGAGTTCTGACCATTCTTCTAGTTTTCCTAAATCCTTTTCCATTTGGCGTTTCCCTCCAGGAACATCAACCCTGTTACATATCTTTGTGTCATCAGCAAAAAGACAAACCTTACCAGCGAGGCCTTTTGCAATATCACTTATGAAGATATTAAACAAAATCGGTCCCAGTACAGATCCCTGTGGAACCCCACTGGTAACATTACCTTGTTTTGAATGTTCTCCATTGACTACAACCCTCTGTTGTCTGTCACTCAGCCACTGCCTAATCCACTAATCTCCATTTGCCAATAACTCTTGTGGAACACCTAAAGGGTGTTTGTAAAATCAGTTTTGAATACCTTGAGGGGTGTAGTTTCTTAGATGGGTTCAATTTTATGGAGTTTCTACTCTAGGGTTGCATCAGGGGGGCTTCAAATGGGACATGGTGTCAAATAAACCAGTCCAGCAAAATCTGCCTTCCAAAAACCGTATGGCATTCCTTTCCTTCTGCGCCCTGCCGTGTGCCCGTACAGGAGTTTACGACCACATATGGGGTGTTTCTGTAAACTACAGAATCAGGGCCATAAATATTTAGTTTTGTTTGGCTGTTAACCCTTGCTTTGTTACGGGTAAAAATTGATTAAAATGGAAAATTTGCCCAAAAATTGAAATTTTGAAATTTCATCTCCATTTGCCAATAACTCTTGTGGAACACCTAAAGGGTTAACGACGTTTGTAAAATCAGTTTTGAATACCTTGAGGGGTGTAGTTTCTTAGATGGGGTCACTTTTGTGGAGTTTCTACTCTAGGGTTGCATCAGGGGGGATTCAAATGGGACATGGTGTAAAAAAAAACAGTGCAGCAAAATCTGCCTTAGGCCTCATGCACACGACAGTATTTTGCGTTCAGTATACTGGCCGTTTTTGTAGTTCAGTATGCGGAACATATACTGAACCATTCATTTCAATGGTTCAGCAAAAAATACTGAAGTGTCTCCGTGTGCATTCCGTTTCAGTATTTCCCTACTGTGAAAAGATAGAACATGTCCTATTCTTGTCCGCAAATCACGGTGCTTGGCTCCATTCAAGTCAATGGGTCCGCAAAAAAAACGGAACACATACGGAAATGCATCCGTATGTCTTCCGTTTCCGTTCCGTTTTTGGCTGAACCATCTATTGAAAATGTTATGCCCAGCCCAATTTCATCTATGTAATTACTGTATACTGTATATGCCATACGGAAAAACGGAACGGAAAAACGGAACAGAAACGGAAACACAACGGAAACAAAAAACGGAACAACGGATGCGTGAAAAACGGACCGCAAAACACTGAAAAAGCCATACGGTCGTGTGCATGAGGCCTTACAAAAACCGTATGGCATTCCTTTCCTTCTGCGCCCTGCCGTGTGCCCGTACAGCGGTTTACGATCACATATGGGGTGTTTCTGTAAACTACAGAATCAGGGCCATAAATATTGAGTTTTGTTTGGCTGTTAACCCTTGCTTTGTAAAAGTACAAAAAATATTAACATGGAAAATTTGCCAAAAAAGTGAAATTTAGAAATTGTATCTCTATTTTCCATTAATTCTTGTGGAACACCTAAAGGGTTAACGATGTTTGTAAAATCAGTTTTGAAAACCTTGAGGGGTGTAGTTTCTTAGATGGGGTCACTTTTATGGAGTTTCTACTCTAGGGGTGCATCAGGGGGGCTTCAAATGTGACATGGTGTAAAAAAAAACAGTCCAGCAAAATCTGCCTTCCAAAAAACGTATGGCATTCCTTTCCTTCTACGCCCTGCCGTGTGCCCGTACAGCGGTTTACGACCACATAAGGGGTGTTTCTGTAAACTACAGAATCAGGGCCATAAATATTGAGTTTGGTTTGGCTGTTAACCCTTGCTTTGTAACTGGAAAAAAATTGTTAAAATGGAAAATCTGCCAAAAAAGTGAAATTTTTTAATTGTATCTCTATTTTCCATTAATTCTTGTGGAGCAACTAAAGGGTTAACAAAGTTTGTAAAATCAGTTTTGAATACCTTGAGGGGTGTAGTTTATAGAATCGGGTCATTTTGGGGTGGTTTCTATTATGTAAGCCTCGCAAAGTGACTTCAGACCTGAACTGGTCCCTAAAAATTGGGTTTTTGAAAATTTCTGAAAAATTTCAAGATTTGCTTCTAAACTTCTAAGCCTTGTAACATCCCCAAAAAATAAAATATCATTCCCAAAATGATCCAAACATGAAGTAGACATATGGGGAATGTAAAGTAATAACTATTTTTGGAGGTATTACTATGTATTATAGAAGTAGAGAAATTGAAACTTGGAAATTTGCAATTTTTTACAATTTTTTTTTTTTTTATAAATAAAAATTTATTTTTTGGACTTGATTTTACCAGTGTCATGAAGTGCAATATGTGAGGAAAAAACTATCTCCGAATGGCCTGGATAAGTCAAAGCTTTTTAAAGTTATCACCACTTAAAGTGACACTGGTCAGATTTGCAAAAAAATGGCTAAGTCCTTAAGGTGAAATAGGGCTGAGTCCTTAAGGGGTTAAATCTAAAAAGCAACATATGTTTAAAGGAAAAAAAATATGATAGGCTTTTCTGAGAATTCAAGTGTTTTCAGAAACAAAAACATTTAGCGTTTAGTGTTTTTAGATAAATATTTTGTTTTTCAGGATTATATTATGGCACAACAGGAAGATATTTTTTTAAGGAAACCCTTTATCTGTATTTTAGATCTTGCTTCATATTCCTTTGGTTACATATGCAGAATAAATAAAATAAAAAACTCTAAGTCAAAACACTAAAAATAGTTTTCAGATCCTATTTGCTCCTGGAGCCATTTCGTTTCTTGTGTAGATTTAAATCCGTCCTTTGCTTTTTTCATTCTTTAACGACTCGGCTATTGTAACATATTGCTACCTTCTTACTAAAGGTGAAAGGTCAGTGTTATTGACATAATCCTTTGGACACTTCAAAAGATGAAGATTAGTGGCAATGCTTAAAAAGAATGCCCCTGAGATGGTTATTTGTCAAAAAGTTGATATTATTGATGGGAAAGGAAGAGCTGTGTCATTTATCTAATAAAAGTCAGAATCCGTTCAAACCTAAAGTGACACTTTCTCCATGCAGGTTAAAACTACATAGCTAGAAACTAGAAAGCTCAGCACCAGTATATTAACACTGCTCTAATTTATGTAATGGAGATAGAAAATGTAGTTATTTCTAGAGCTGCATTTTTACAACTAGAAAAGGAAATAAAATATAAATTGATATAATAAAAAAAAAAATTAAGCCAGGCTTATATGACCATAGTGTGCAGTACCCCAGTACAGAGGGGTATCTGAAAATGTTTGGTTTGTAATGTCATGTAATATACAGTGGGGGAAATAATTATTTGACCCCTCACTGATTTTGTAAGTTTGTCCAATGACAAAGAAATGAAAAGTCTCAGAACAGTATCATTTCAATGGTAGGTTTATTGTAACAGTGGCAGATAGCACATCAAAAGGAAAATCGAAAAAATAACTTTAAATAAAAGATAGCAACTGATTTGCATTTCATTGAGTGAAATAAGTATTTGAACCCTCTAACAAAAAAAGACTTAATACTTGGTGGAAAAACCCTTGTTTGCAAGCACAGAGGTCAAACGTTTCTTGTAATTGATGACCAAGTTTGCGCACATTTTAGGAGGAATGTTGGTCCACTCCTCTTTGCAGATCATCTCTAAATCCCTAAGGTTTCGAGGCTGTCTCTGTGCAACTCTGAGCTTGAGCTCCCTCCATAGGTTTTCGATTGGATTAAGGTCCGGAGACTGACTAGGCCACTCCATGACCTTAATGTGCTTCTTCTTGAGCCACTCCTTTGTTGCCTTTGCTGTATGTTTTGGGTCATTGTCGTGCTGGAACACCCATCCACGACCCATTTTCAGTTTCCTGGCAGAGGGAAGGAGGTTGTCGCTCAGGATTTCACGATACATGGCTCCGTCCATTTTCCCGTTTATGCGAATAAGTTGTCCTGTGCCCTTAGCAGAAAAACACCCCCAAAGCAAAATGTTTCCACCCCCATGCTTGACGGTGGGGACGGTGTTTTGGGGGTCATAGGCAGCATTTTTCTTCCTCCAAACACAGCGAGTTGAGTTAATGCCAAAGAGCTCTATTTTGGTCTCATCAGACCACAGCACCTTCTCCCAGTCACTCTCTGAATCATTCAGGTGTTCATTGGCAAACTTCAGACGGGCCTGCACATGTGCCTTCCTGAGCAGGGGGACCTTGCGAGCCCTGCAGGATTTTAATCCATTGCGGTGTAATGTGTTTCCAATGGTTTTCTTGGTGACTGTGGTCCCTGCTAATTTGAGGTCATTAACTAACTCCTCCCGTGTAGTTCTAGGATGCTTTTTCACCTTTCTCAGAACCATTGACACCCCACGAGGTGAGATCTTGCGTGGAGCCCCAGAGCGAGGTCGATTGATGGTCATTTTGTGCTCCTTCCATTTTCGAACAATCGCACCAACAGTTGTCACCTTCTCTCCCAGCTTCTTGCTAATGGTTTTGTAGCCCATTCCAGCCTTGTGCAGGTCTACAATTTTGTCTCTGACATCCTTGGACAGCTCTTTGGTCTTTCCCATGTTGGAGAGTTTGGAGTCTGCTTGATTGATTGATTCTGTGGACAGGTGTCTTTTATACAGGTGACTAGTTAAGACAGGTGTCCTTAATGAGGGTGACTAATTGAGTAGAAGTGTCTAACCACTCTGTGGGAGCCAGAACTCTTAATGGTTGGTAGGGGTTCAAATACTTATTTCACTCAATGAAATGCAAATCAGTTGCTATCTTTTATTTAAAGTTATTTTTTCGATTTTCCTTTTGATGTGCTATCTGCCACTGTTACAATAAACCTACCATTGAAATGATACAGTTCTGAGACTTTTCATTTCTTTGTCATTGGACAAACTTACAAAATCAGCGAGGGGTCAAATAATTATTTCCCCCACTGTACACCCAGCATGACATGGAATGGTTAGGATGGGCAGGGTTAATTACCCTGTTCCTCGCCTCTCGATAGGACTGGGCTAGTCCTACCTCCTGTCTAGAGAGGGAGTACTAGTCCTGTGAGGGACTAACCAAACTCTGTGAGTTACTGCTTTTGCTACGAAAGAGCAAGAGAGAAGCAAAGGAAAGAACTCTGAATCCTCATGGCTAAAGCATAGAAGTGAGCAGGGTAACCTGCTACTACAGCTATCCAGACTTTGCTGCTTGTGAGGGACTATAGTTAAGACACCCACTACACTTAACTATGTTCTGGTCAGATGTGCCTCTAAAACCTTTATCCCGCAGTAGATACTACAGCCACAATTGCAAGATTACCATACCTTCTGCCAGGCACCCATACAACTACCAATATCAAGGACACCCCAAACTACCATCAGACTTGAGCCACGAGTGCCCTGAGGGAAGAAACGGTGCACCCTTTACTCCCTGCACCAGTCCTAGAGAGCACCGGCCTGAGGGAAATCACCGTAACACATCCTATAGACAGAGACACTACCACTCCGATCCTCCTCTCCGGCTCCTCAAGGGCTCGCTGCAAGGGTTCTACAGTTGTAGTTGCGGCAAAAATTCCACCACATTTTGGTCTTTTGAGACCGACTTTTAGCAATCCTCATGGCAATTATAATAACAAGTAACGTACTTCATTTTTCTTTTATCTTTAGGATCAATGATGGTGTTAGTTCAGGTAATCAGGCCCATGGTTAGGCTTGGATTTTGCAAGTTCAGAAATGTGCCCGTATGATGCTGACCTGTCTGGGTACACTATACAGAGTTTGCTGACCACAAGTGCTTAAAGGGGTTCACTGGGAATTATTAAAAATACACACTCTGAACTGCTCTACAATAGAAGGTAGTGATGTGATCCTGCCTATGATATGCCATCATGGCTGAGCAGCCTGACAGGAAATCTCACCAATATGTAGTATAGGTATGGGTGCCAGAACATTGTGTGTAGTGAGGCTTTGCCCCTTAATCCCCCCCCCCCCTCCCAGCTCTGCAAATGGAGGCAACAAGTCCTGCTCACATTCTAGAGGTTGTGTCACTCCAGAGATTTTCTCTTTACGTATTATAATACCACTTGTAGTATTCAATCTGTATAGCAATGTAGCACATGCTTAGTTCCATCCTTCAACTGCCACCGACCATATGTATTACTACAGTAGAAGCAGTTACAGGGAGAGAACTGCAGTGGAAAGAACATGCCCCATTAGAAACAGCACTCTCCCTGAGCTATGATTGGGACAGACTACAGCAAAAAAGATATACACTTCCTGAGAAAGGACACTCACTTGAGCTGAAGTCTGAAGAAAATACAGTATAGCAGAGCAATTGGAGCAATGAATGGGGAGATCTCTGGTTCCATGTGAGGTTCTTGCTTTGTTAGAAAGAGATTGTCTGATGTACGATGTCTGATTTTCATTTTTTACATCAATCATAGCAAACCCTTTCAAGATGAGACACCAGAATGCTTGGCATCAGAAAGGATCAAACATTTAGTAAAATGCATCAATCTCACTTTACAGAGTTGGGGATGTCCAAGTGGCATAGTCTGTGCCCACCAGCGTCAGACTGCAGTCCCTCGAGCCCACCAGAAACACTCATTCTGAGGGCACACCCTCAGTGTATATAGTACCCTAAGGGCTCTGGTTTATTAGAGGTCCATTATTGTCACAGCTTGGGCCCACACGAGTATCGTCTGATAATCTGATGGGTCAGTCCAACCCTGGTGCCCACTGGCAGCTTTCTTTCTATTTTCATTGAACATTGTGATATTTTGTCCTTGTTGCACCAACAGTGTAGTGGAGTAGATGGGATACAGGTGACCTATCCAACAAGCTATGCAGCCACTGGCAGACTTGGTGGTAGCTACTAGTGATGAGCGGCATAGGCAATATTTAAATTTGCAATATTTTGTCCGAATATTTGCCATAAATTCACAAATTCGAGAATTTGTGATCTCCAGTAATTGTTTATTTGATTGCAAAAATCGGCAATGTAATATATTTGCGATAAATTCGCGATTAGAATATTCAACACTATTCGCGAATACGAATATATAGCACTATATTCTATATATTCGCGAATTCTCGACGTGGCGATATTCGCAATTAAAATTTGCGATTCGAATATTCGCGCTCAACACTAGTAGCTACCCAGTTTAGCAGCAGCTGAAGAATTTGCCCTGCAACACCCCCGGTAGAATAGCCCAATCAGGAACCTAGAAAGTTAACCTGAGCTCTCCCTGTGTGTGATACAGGAACCAGGTTGAAAATTCAATAACTAGCATTGAGTGATCTCACAGCAGGATTTAAAGGGAGTCTGTCACCTCCATATGCCTTTGCCCGCCCTCCAAGTCTCTTGCCTCATCGATAGGGCAAAGGCAGAGACTGGGGAGGAGTAAAGTGAAAAGAAGGCAGAGCAGCCTGGGCACCTACACACTGAACGCCGCCCCCTGGGCACTTGCGAGTGCTCATTTGCATATGAATTTAACATTTTTTTCTGCTGGTGCAAGTCTAAAGTAAAGAACAAATGTACCATTACAATCCTGTATAGGTGTGCTACAGAGCCATGTAAGCACTGTATATGGCCATATGGAGGTGACAGACCCCCTTTAAGTAGAGTACACCTCTTGAGCCAAGAACCCTTCTGCTGCTGCACTCTATGTCAGAAGTAATAGCAGGTATTCTCATCACAATTCTCAGGCTAGGCCTTACCCTACCTCAATGCCTGGCTTCTGGAGCAGAGATTGTTACACATAGTTACCCATTGTAAAATGTATGGCAGCTCAATAACTGAGATCGAACATCTGTCAACCCTCTAAGTAAATACAATGTTTTCTAGTAAAAAAAAAAGATTATATTAAGGGTGAGTGAATTTCTTAAATTTCATTTCATTCTGATTCATCAGAACTTCCACAAAAATTTGATTCGATTCGATTCCGAATTGAGAGAGAGTCAAGGTTATCTCTGTCAATGCCATTGGTGTTCTGGAAAACTTTTGAGAATATTATGACTGGTAAAGAAAGTAAAGATATACATTTTTGGCTAAATCAAGTCTAACCTTTTCACCTGAACATCTGCGCAAATGTGTACTTTATTATAGGATTATCCCCGTGTAAACCAAATTTCCCAAGTTTAAATTCTCAACACCAGTGTCTACTCTCCCATAGTCATTTTCTTCAACACTGAGAGAAAAAAAACAATAAAATGGTCATTAATGTAAGACCAGATTAAAAGGCATTGTGTGAAATGCAAAATGTTTTGTGTGAAAGTAAAAAAAAAAATACTTTGTTTCCAAGACAACCACCCAACTCTCCACTGATCAAAAAGAATCTAACCACTTTTTTGTCTATAGAACACGTAAATATGTTTAGGGTTGGAGAGCAGTCAACAGCAAGGGTTTGCTTTTCTTATTTTCACTACAAAATATCTTTTTAGTTTTCTTGACTTATGAAATGCACAGGGAAATTGTAATGTTTCTATATCTTTATATCTGTAAAGAATAAATCAAGGCAACTGGATGTACTGTAGATTTCTTGAAAACGTTTCACTCGTTCTTCCAACGAGCTTTCTCAATTCTTTACAAGAAAGTCCATTATTATTGCCTTAAATTCTAATATCTATCTATCTATCTATCTATCTATCTATCTATCTATCTATCTATCTAATATTTACTTATCTAATTATCTATCTATCTATCTATCTATCTATCTAATATCTATCTCTCTATATCTCTCATATCTATCTATATAATATCTATCTATCCATCTATCTACATTTCTTTCTCTTTCTTTCTTTCTTTCTTTCTTTCTTTCTTTCTTTCTTTCTTTCCTTCTTCTCATTTCTACTAAAGCTACTTTCGACTAAAACTACTTTAGCACAGAGATCTGGCCTCCTGATCTGTGGGGAATCGACAGGTCACAAACCACAGCATGCAGAGTTTTGTTTCCGGCGGATTCTTGGCATTTTTGCCTGAATGCGGTAAGATCTCTGCTGGACCCTATTATACTTAATGGGCCGGCGGACATCGTGATTGCAGTGCTGCATCCACAGAATTCCAGCTGGCTGTTCTCTGCCAGAACAACCAGCTGGAATACACGTGGCGGGTGTGAAAGTAGCCTAACTAGGGTGTTCAGGCTAGGGAGAGCTCACATCACCGTTATTTTTCTGTTCTTCTGATCCGTCAGAAGAACAGAAAAAAAATAATGGATCTTGTAAAAAAAAAAAAAACGGATCCTGTGCATCAGTTATGCACATTTGGCATCCTTTTGAGCCATTGATATTATTTCTTCAGTCGAAAAAAAAACCCTCCCATACAGGACTTTTTTTCCCATCTAAAAAAAAGGATCTCAGATGGAAATGGCTAAAACGGATGCCAAGGGGAGGCAGCCAGTCCTGCTCATATTCTAGGGCAGGTTGCTGGCAGCCATTTAAAATCATTCCCAGAGAACCCCTTTAACAATGCAGTCCTAATTAGTTTAGTTAGCGCCCCCTGCAGCTCATTAGATCGTGAAGCGCGTATGTATGTAATGACTTCACATAAAGCGTCTATATTCCAGTTTGGGTATTGCAGAATATATTTCGTTTTAGTAAAAAGGAAACAGATATTTACAGAAATTGAATGTTTTATGCTGAAGATTTTTTTCTCCCCAAGTGTTTTAGCAACTAAAATCTTATAATAGATTGCATTTCTCTCATTTGGAATCCACACCGCATTATGCGAGAAAACAGCACAGATGTTCTTCAAACCGCATGAAACATTTATGCAAATTTCTTATGAAGAAAAAAAAAAAGGTATTAAAAAAACAAGATCATTCATGATAGCTTAGCTTAAGAAACGCAACGTTTCACGGCCACTGTTTGTATATTGTTTCCAAAAACACAAGGGCATTTTGGATTTTTTTTTTCCTCTCGGCTATGGGATTTGCTTTTCCTGAGGCCATCCCTTCCGGTTGATTTCACGTTTTATAATGCTAATTGTGGGTGTATGGTTTTTTAGTTACTCGGCAGTCAGCTGGGCAGTGTGTCTGAAGCATATATTTAATGGAATTTGACAGCTGATAGAAGTGAGCTCACTCGAAGATGATTTGATATGTGGGATGAATGTGCAACTCTCAATTTGCCACATTAATGACCATTATTATTCAACTTTCACAGCCAAACTAAGTCTATGACTGGCCGCATCACTACATGTAGAGAAAAGAGAGGACTTTAGGGGCGAGTTAGCCTTTGTTTCTGATCACACTGCCTTTTAAGGAGGATGTCAAATGAATTACGTCTTCTTAAACTGTTGTAAAAGTGCAAAAAATATATATAAAACACACAAAAAGACACACTTCAAATATATATATATATATTATATAAAAAACACAAAAAAATACATTAAACTCTAGGCTATACTAGTCGCACAAAGTCGATTTGTTCCAAACCTTCGTTTTTTAATGCTATTTCCGCATTAAAATGTATTGGCTTTATGTAGGCAAAGTTCGTATCGCCCGGTGAATTACTACTGTATTCCTTTCTGCGTATTTTAAAATAGGAATATGAAGTGGGGTTTGGTACAGAGGTACCAGCCAGTAGCAAAGCATACTTTGGATTTCTATTTTAAACTGTTTTAAAATATGCAGCTAGGAATACAGTAGTAATTCACCGAAGTCTCGGGCGATACGAACTTTGCCTACACGGAGACAATACATTTTAATTCTGTACGGAAACAGCATTAAAAACAAAGGTTTGGAACGAATCGACTTCAGGTCTATGATGCGAAGGTCAATTCGCTCAAGCCTAATATATACATCTGAAATCTTAAAGGAGTTTTCTGGTTTGCATCAAAGTCCTTTAACCACCTCAGCCCCCAGTGCTTAAACACCCTGAAAGACCAGGCCACTTTTTACACTTCTGACCTAAACTACTTTCACCGTTTATTGCTCGGTCATGCAACTTACCACCCAAATGAATTTTACCTCCTTTTCTTATCACTAATAGAGCTTTCATTTGGTGGTATTTCATTGCTGCTGACATTTTTACTTTTTTTGTTATTAATCGAAATTTAACGATTTTTTTGCAAAAAAATGACATTTTTCACTTTCAGTTGTAAAATTTTGCAAAAAAAACGAGATCCATATAGAAATTTTGCTCTAAATTTATTGTTCTACATGTCTTTGATAAAAAAAAAATGTTTGGGTAAAAAAAAAATGGTTTGGGTAAAAGTTATAGCGTTTACAAACTATGGTACAAAAATGTGAATTTCCGCTTTTTGAAGCAGCTCTGACTTTCTGAGCGCCTGTCATGTTTCCTGAGGTTCTACGATGGCCAGACAGTACAAACACCCCACAAATGACCCCATTTCGGAAAGTAGACACCCTAAGGTATTCGCTGATGGGCATAGTGAGTTCATAGAACTTTTTATTTTTTGTCACAAGTTAGCGGAAAATGATGATTTTTTCTTTTTTTTTTCTTTTCTTACAAAGTCTCATATTTCACTAACTTGTGACAAAAAATAAAAACTTCTATGAACTCACAATGCCCATCAGCGAATACCTTGGGGTCTCTTCTTTCCAAAATTGGGTCACTTGTGGGGTAGTTATACTGCCCTGGCATTCTAGGGGCCCAAATGTGTGGTAAGGAGTTTGAAATCAAATTCTGTAAAAAATGACCTGTGAAATCCGAAAGGTGCTCTTTGGAATATGGGCCCCTTTGCCCACCTAGGCTGCAAAAAAGTGTCACACATCTGGTATCTCTGTATTCAGGAGAAGTTGAGGAATGTGTTTTGGGGTGTCTTTTTACATATACCCATGCTGGGTGAGATAAATATCTTGGTCAAATGCCAACTTTGTATAAAAAAATGGGAAAAGTTGTCTTTTGCCAAGATATTTCTCTCACCCAGCATGGGTATATGTAAAATGACACCCCAAAACACATTCCCCAACTTCTCCTGAGTACGGAGATACCATATGTGTGACACTTTTTTGCAGCCTAGGTGGGCAAAGGGGCCCATATTCCAAAGAGCACCTTTCGGATTTCACAGGTCATTTTTTACAGAATTTGATTTCAAACTCCTTACCACACATTTGGGCCCCTAGAATGCCAGGGCAGTATAACTACCCCACAAGTGACCCCATTTTGGAAAGAAGAGACCCCAAGGTATTCGCTGATGGGCATAGTCAGTTCATGGAAGTTTTTATTTTTTGTCACAAGTTAGTGGAATATGAGACTTTGTATGAAAAAAAAAAAAAAAAAAATCAGCATTTTCCACTAACTTGTGACAAAAAATAAAAAATTCTAGTAACTCGCCATGCCCCTCACGGAATACCTTGGGGTGTCTTCTTTCCAAAATGGGGTCACTTGTGGGGTAGTTATACTGCCCTGGCATTTTCCAGGGGCCCTAATGTGTGGTAAGTAGGTAAATGACCTGTGAAATCCTAAAGGTGCTCTTTGGAATATGGGCCCCTTTGCCCACCTAGGCTGCAAAAAAGTGTCACACATGTGGTATCGCCGTATTCAGGAGAAGGTGGGAAATGTGTTTTGGGGTGTCATTTTACATATACCCTTGCTGGGTGAGAGAAATATCTTGGCAAAAGACAACTTTTCCCATTTTTTTATACAAAGTTGGCATTTGACCAAGATATTTCTCTCACCCAGCATGGGTATATGTAAAATGACACCCCAAAACACATTCCCCAACTTCTCCTGAGTACGGAGATACCAGATGTGTGACACTTTTTTGCAGCCTAGATGCGCAAAGGTGCCCAAATTCCTTTTAGGAGGGCATTTTTAGACATTTGGATACCAGACTTCTTCTCACGCTTTGGGGCCCCTAGAATGCCAGGGCAGTATAAATACCCCACATGTGACCCCATTTTGGAAAGAAGACACCCAAAGGTATTCAATGAGGGGCATGGCGAGTTCATAGAATTTTTTTTTTTTTGGCACAAGTTAGCGAAAATTGATATTTTTAATTTTTTTCTCACAAAGTCTCCCTTTCCGCTAACTTTGGACAAAAATTTCAATCTTTCATGGACTCAATATGCCCCTCATGGAATACCTGGGGGTGTCTTCTTTCCGAAATGGGGTCACATGTGGGGTATTTATACTGCCCTGGCATTCTAGGGGCCCTAAAGCGTGAGAAGAAGTCTGGAATATAAATGTCTAAAAAATTTTACGCATTTGGATTCCGTGAGGGGTATGGTGAGTTCATGTGAGATTTTATTTTTTGACACAAGTTAGTGGAATATGAGACTTTGTAAGAAAAAAAAAAAATAATTCCGCTAACTTGGGCCAAAAAAATGTCTGAATGGAGCCTTACAGAGGGTGATCAATGACAGGGGGGTGATCAATGACAGGGGGGGTGATCAATGACAGGGGGTTGATCAATGACAGGGGGGTGATCAATGACAGGGAGGTGATCAGGGAGTCTATATGGGGTGATAACCACAGTCATTGATCACGCCCGTGTAAGGCTTCATTCAGACGTCCGTATGCGTTTTGCGGATCCGATCCATCTATCAGTGCATCCGTAAAAATCATGCGGACATCTGAATGGAGCTTTACAGGGGGGTAATCAATGACAGGGGGGTGATCAGGGAGTCTATATGGGGTGATCACCACAGTCATTGATCACGCCCCTGTAAGGCTTCATTCAGACGTCCGGATGCGTTTTGCGGATCCGATCCATCTATCAGTGGATCCGTAAAAATCATGCGGACGTCTGAATGGAGCTTTACAGGGGGGTAATCAATGACAGGGGGGTGATCAGGGAGTCTATATGGGGTGATAACCACAGTCATTGATCATGCCCCTGTAAGGCTTCATTCAGACGTCCGGATGCGTTTTGCGGATCCGATCCATCTATCAGTGCATCCGTAAAAATCATGCGGACATCTGAATGGAGCTTTACAGGGGGGTAATCAATGACAGGGGGGTGATCAGGGAGTCTATATGGGGTGATCACCACAGTCATTGATCATGCCCCTGTAAGGCTTCATTCAGACGTCCGGATGCGTTTTGCGGATCCGATCCATCTATCAGTGGATCCGTAAAAATCATGCGGACATCTGAATGAAGCTTTACAGGGGGGTGATCAATGACAGGGGGGTAATCAATGACAGGGGGGTGATCATGGAGTCTATATGGGGTGATCACCACAGTCATTGATCACGCCCCTGTAAGGCTTCATTCAGACGTCCGGATGCGTTTTGCGGATCCGATCCATCTCTCAGTGGATCCGTAAAAATCATGCGGACGTCTGAATGGAGCTTTACAGGGGGTTGATCAATGACAGGGGGTAATCAATGACAGGGGGGTGATCAGGGAGTCTATATGGGGTGATCAGGGGTGATCAGGGGCTAATAAGGGGTTAATAAGTGACGGGGGGGGGTGTAGTGTAGTGTAGTGGTGCTTGGTGGTACTTTACTGAGCTACCTGTGTCCTCTGGTGGTCGATCCAAACAAAGGGGACCACCAGGTAGCAGGTATATTAGACGCTGTTATCAAAACAGCGTCTAATATACCTGTTAGGGGTTAAAAAAAACACATCTCCAGCCTGCCAGCGAACGATCGCCCGCTGGCAGGCTGGAGATCAACTCTCTTACCTTCCGTTCCTGTGAGCGCGCGCGCCTGTGTGCGAGATGACGCATATATGCGTGACTGTGCGCAGCGCTGCCACCTCCGGAACGCGATCCTGCGTTAGGCGGTCCGGAGGTGGTTAAAATGATAATTTATGAAGCTCTCTGTTATTTTGTAATGTATTTCTTTTGCCTTTATTGCTCCTACCTCCCGTTCTGGGCTGTGACCACATGTCCATACAGCTCTTTCCTTACTTCCTGTGATGTCATGTCCATGGGCGGGGCAGTGATAGGAGAGTGTCTATAGCTAGCTGGGTGGGAGGAGCTATAACCTAGCTGGGTGTTGTCAGGGGCGATGCTGGAGCTGTGACAGAGGATGGAGAAGTGTATCATGGGTCTGGTTGGACACAGGAACAGGAATTTCTACATACAGGATGGAAACAAACCAGATTGTTTTGGTTACATGGCAATAAATGGGTTAGGGAGATCAAATGAAAAAAAACAAAAAAACATGAGGAATATGTACATGAGGTAAGTGACTACATAGAAATCCCAGAAACCCCCATGGATATGATAGCGCCATGTGGACAGTGGACCTGTTTGGAGGTGCAAGGAACCCTTATGGCTCAGTACTATCGACATATAGGCCTAGGTGGCACCATAAGGATCACCATATAGAAGCAATGCTACTAATGGAGAATACTTCAATGACAAGGCATCACAATAAAGTAGGGAACATATAGCTATTGAGATGTAATACACCCATGCACATGAGCCTAGTAGAAAAACATGACTTAAAGGGGTATTCCATATTCTTAAACTATTCTTTAAAAACAAAAATACTAACCTGATGATATGCACCTTTAGTCGAATCCCCTGTCCCTTTTTAATGCCCTGCTTTGCTCTGGTCCCAGTGCAGACTATCATAGGCATGACACTGTCACATGTGACCAAAAGCTATCTATTTTCTAACAATCCAACGCAACATTGATCTGTCTGTGTGCACGTTCGAATCGCTTTTCAGAGACCCCATCAGCCAGAAGAGGAATGGACTGTGTAGGTTTAACCAGGCAGTTTACAGGTCATAACCAGTGGAAATGGAGGGGAAACATAAGCCAGAGTGGCCTTAAAAGGTTGTTTTTTAGGAAAAAATGTAGTAACAATATATTGTGGATTTTATTATATTGAAAATATTTAAACATAACTTCAATGAATGACCAGAATATCCCTTTAAACAAGCCTTAGGGCCAATTGACACTCTTTGGCACTGATTGTGGCTTGCTTCTGTCTCAAAATCAGCTCCACAAAACACCTCAAAACAGACTCCCATTCATTAAATTTTTTTATTTTTTTTTACACATGTAAAAAAGAAGCAGCGTGCCCTATCGTGGGGCAGAATCAGCACTGAATCTCCCATTGAAATGAATAGGAAACAGAAAAAAACAGCTCCATGTTTGTCCACAAATTTTTTGTGTGTTTTCTGCGCGTTTTTTGGGCGCCGGTCTGCTTCAAAAAATTCTATGTAATGGAAATTGAGGCACACAGATCGCTAGTTTTTGCGTTTCAAAAGAATATATTTATTCACACAGTGGTTTCATGATCCAGTTGCCCAATACTTTAAATTGAAAAAAATAACATAAATCCTTGACCGTACGTTTCGGTCTGAATAGACCTTCTTCAGCGGTCACATATTATCTGTAGCACATGTGCGGCGGGTGGCCGGGGCGCTGGATGCAAAAAATTCAGCTTTGTCTTGAAGTTAACACCCATTGATTTTTTTAAGTGTTTTTCAAAATCAGTCGTGTGAGATTTCTCCTGATTCTCGGATTATCATCATAGTTCTGTTTTGAATAAGCTTCTTCTTACAATTATTTTCAAAATCACTAAGAGTAAGATCCCTTTCACACGGGCGTCGCGGAAGAGGTCCGGATGCGTTGTGGGTACCTTGCAGGAAACCCGCAATTTTAGTCAGTTTTGTCTGTGATTGCGTTGCGTTGTTTAGTTTTTTCCAAGCGAGTGCAAAGCGTTTTTTCACGGATGGTTGCTAAGGAGATGATAATAAATAGGGATGAGGTCCATTCACGTTATTATTTTCCTTTATAACATGGTTATAATAGAAAATAATATAATTCTTTAATACAGAATGCTAAGTAAAATGTCCCTTGAGGGTTAAAAAAATCATAAAAAAATTACTCACCTCATCGTGGTGAACGCGATGACGTCAGCGCAGGTCCTTTTGCGGGTCCTGCAAGAGGAAGAAATAAGACGATAACGGCAAGTAGATGAGGTGAGTAATTATTTTTTTATTATTTTTTAGCCCTCAAGGGACATTTTACTTAGCATTCTGTATTAAAGAATGATATTATTTTCTATTATAACCATGTTATAATGGAAAATAATAAAGTGAATGGACCTCATCCATATTTATTATCATCTCCTTAACAACTATCCGTGAAAATCGCATTGCATCCGCACTTGCTTGCGGATGCTTGCGATTTTCACTCAGCCCCATTTACTTCTATGGGGCCTGCGTTGCGCGAAAAACGCAGAATATAGAACATGCTGCGATTTTCACACAGCGCACGAGTTATGCTTGAAAAATATCGCTCATGTACACTGCTTGAAATGAAGGGATCTGGATTCAGTGCAGGTGCAATGCTTTCACGTCACGCATTGCACCCACGTGGAATACTCGCCCGTGTGAAGGGGGCCTAAATAAACAAAAATTTAAATTAAAACATATAAAGTAAAAGTAGTTTAAGGGCTGTAAAGTGTTTCCAAATATACAGGGGGAAAAAAACGAATACATTAAAGCATGTTCTCATCAAAAAACGTATCCAAATTGATAATTATCACAGACATCACTGAATAAACTTACAGGTGAAACTCGAAAAATTAGAATGTCGTGCAAAGTTCATTTATTTCAGTAATGCAACTTAAAAGGTGAAACTAATATATGAGATAGACTCATTACAGGCACAGCGAGATATTTCAAGCCTTTATTTGTTATAATTTGGATGATTATGGTTTACAGCTTATGAATCCCCAAAGTCATGATCTCAGGTCCCCTTTGCTTGGGGGGTATGGATTTATTAGCTGACTAGAGTGTGACACTTTGAGCCTAGAATATTGAACCTTTTCACAAAATTCTAATTTTAAGCTGCATTAATGCAATTCCTTTTAATTTGCATTACTGAAATAAATGGACTTTTGCACAATATTCTAATTTTTCGAGTTTCACCTGTACATTTTTCATTCAGCTTCCGGCAATATGGCTGCCACTTCCCTCAGCAGATAGAAATTCCCAGCAATGTTTTGATCACTTTCATATTGTGTTGAAGAAAATACCTCTATATCAACAATGTATTGTAAGATCCCTATTGCTACAAGCAGCATAGTAGAGACCCAACTGAATGTAGCCAACATTTCAACAATTCTGTAGGGCATCTGTCAGCAGTTTTGTCCCTATGACACTGGCTGACCTGTTACATGTGCACTTGGCAGCTGAAGGCATCTGTGTTGGTCCCATGTCCATATGTGTCCGCATTGCTGAGAAAAATGATGTTTTAATATATTCAAATGAGCCTCTAGGAGCAACGGGGGCGTTGCCATTACACCTACAGGCTTTACTCTCTTTGGAACTGTCCCTTTGCACTTTGATTGACAGGGCCAGACATGATGACATGTAAAAGATCATGTGACGTACCATGTGATGACCGGAGTGACGTCATCAAAGGTCCTTGACCTATAATTAATGCTCACCACAGGTCCTATTCAGTAAAGGGGACAGAAGGAGATGCCAGCATCGCGATCAAGTGGATTAAGGTGAGTTAAATGATTTTTTTATTTTTTTTAACCCCTCCAGCGCTGTTTTACTATGCATTCTGTATTCAGAATGCTATTATTTTCCCTTATAACCATGTTATAAGGGAAAATAATAATGATCGGGTCTCCATCCCGATCGTCTCCTAGCAACCGTACGTGAAAATCGCACCGCATCCGCACTTGCTTGTGGATGCTTGCGATTTTCACGCAACCCCATTCATTTCTGTGGGGCTTGCATTACGTGAAAAACGCACAAAGAGGAGCATGCTGCAATTTTCACGCAACGCACAAGTGATGCGTGAAAATCACCGCTCATGTAAACAGCCCCATAGAAATGAATGGGTCAGGATTCCGTGCGGAAAGGGGCCTAATGTTCTGCCGTGCCAACCATTTTCTCCAGTCTCAGGACACTTATAGCAGCTTGAAAAATGTAACCAAAGTGACCCACGCCTGTATTTCACGTTACAAATTCGCATTACGCGATTTTCACATTGCCGATTTATCGCATTTAATAAAATAACCTTGAATTCTCGAAATTCGCGAATATATGATGAATATTCTACAAAATATTTGTGAAATATTGAGAATTCGAATATAGCCCCTGCCGCTCATCACTAGCAGTGAGGGCACCCCCCCCCCCCCCCCCAGCCCAGACTGAAGGACAGCTCCGGACTGGTCTATATGGTTGGTTGGTTGGATATGGGAATTCTTGAGGGCAGCAGCAAGCAGTGGAATTTTGGAAGGGGGGGCTCATAGAGGACTGGGGGGGCTCATAGAGGCCTCAGGGGGAAAGTGTGCTTTCCTCCTACATCCCCCCGGGCATTTTGGGGAGCATTAGGGGTTGGATAACCCCTTTAACTACTTGCTGCTGATGCTGAGTGTGCACATAGCAATCAATCATCCCCCCTCCCAGCACATCAGTCACTTTTAGGGGGGGGGGAATGAGTTAAATGGGCTATACAACCCCTAATGCCCCCAAAAATGCCCCAGGGGGGTTTGACACAGGCAGGAGGAGCGATGTGTATGCGGGCTCCTGCCCTGCACTTGTTCAGCTGTGCTCGCATACATATCGTGCCCTGTGTCCACTGTCCTGTGCCCACTCTGCTAAAGCCTGACATAGCCCATTTATGTGTAACGTGATCATATTTATTCTATGTATGTGTGTGTGTCCGTCCCTGTGTGTGTTTTTGTGTCACCATCACCATGCCCATAGTGTTCCTATGTCTTGATGCAGCTGCATCAGGACATTCTGTGGGGGGGGGGGGGGGGAGAAAGAGGAGGCAGCGCCACCAGCATGGAGTCCCGTGGGAAAGACACAGGGAGGCACACTAAGGACATACATAGTGTTTTACATAGGACTGCAGATAACAATACCGCATTATCAGCACTAGTGTTATCTGTGGTTTTACATAGGACTGCAGGTAACACTACTGCATTATCAGCACTAGTGTTATCTGTGGTTTTACATAGGACTTCAGGTAACACTACCACATTATCAGCACAAGTGTTATCTGTGGTTTTACATAGGACTGCAGGTAACACTACTATATTTTTAGTAATCAGAGAGCCATCACTGTGTTATCTGTAGTCAGAGAGCCATCACTGTTATTTGTGGTGTTACATAGGACTACAGGTAACATCTACTACATTATCTGTATTTAGAGAGTTATCCCTGTGTTAACTTGTAGTGTTACATAGGACTGCAGATAAAACTTTTATGGAATATCCACAGGAGTCCCATAGATTCAGATACCATGGGGTTTTGTTCCTACAGCCTTCCCTCTTTAACTTACCTCCTCCAACCAATGCCATTCATTATACTCTATCACAGGACTGAACCAAACTGGTCAAACTACAGGACTCCAGACAACCTTTCATTTGCTGCAATGGTTGTTGAACCACTATGCCAACCAACCAGTTTAACTTAGGGCTGGACATAAGGGCTTTATCCTGGCAGTCCCCTGGCAGAGATCTGGACTTCGCTGCAGAGGAGTCACCAGGCCGCTACCCCTTGGAGTAGTCATGGTGTGGTTGGCTGCAGAGTCACTGGATCAGAGGCACAGGTGTATGACACAGAGGGAAAATGCCATATATGTAGTCAGGAAACAGGCAGATGTCAAGACTGGCAGAGTTTGTGCAAATCCTTGAAGCAATCCAAAGATCAAGGCAGGTGGCACAGGACCAATATGGTGAACAGGCCAGGAACTAGGAATTAGGCAGTCAAATAGATAATAGCTCTTTTACAGGGTCTATGTCACGCTTCGGTGTGGTAGGGAAACACCACACCGAGCATAGGAGGGAAGGGGGGAACAGGGAATCAGGCCTGAGAACTAGGGAAGGAAAATGGGCACCTCCTAGTGAAAACCCTAACCAAAATCCTGACTGACTACCAGTATGAACAGAGCCCAAAGGTAGATGAGTACATGCGCAGGAATATCTAGAGTCCTATCAAGCCCTATAGGATCCTGGTACTAATGGCAGGGATAAGACTACCTGTTCCTCCAAAAGGAAGGACGAACAAGAGTCCCCTTCAAGCCTAATACAAACAATAGGGAAATGCAACACACAGAACCCAAACAAAATACAGAAGGGAAGGGAAAGACTTAACTTCAAAGGAGCAATGGAAGCACCAGGAACTCTGCCGAGATCCAACCACAATCTATCCAAAGGTCCAAACAGAAGATATAAACTGCACAGCATTGTGGGAGAAGCAACTATAAATAGAGAAGGTTAAATGACCCTAATAGCCACACCTGGGGAAAGAAGGTGTGGCAAGCACCAGAAGCAACACAGACGCCATTTGATCCAAACGGAAAACATGTTAGATCAAAACACGTGTTGCCAGTCTCACCGATCTTCCTGCCACCTGGCACGGGAACGTCCGTGACAGCACCCCCCCCCACCCCCCTGTTCTATCTACGGGTGACCTCCAGACACCCAAGACTAATTTTATCCGGGTGAGACCTGTGAAAAGCTTTCAACAAAAGACTGGCATTCACGTCAAATGTCGGTACCCACATCCTCTTCTCTGGTCCATAACCCTTCCAGTGAACAAGATGCTGAAGAGATCTACGGAGAACTCGAGAGTTAATTATCTTGGCGATCTGAAATTCCAAGCTACCGTCCACCATGACAGGAGTGGGTGGCAAGGAAGACAGCTCCAAAGGTTCAACATATCTCTTCAACAAAGATTTATGAAACACATTATGAATTTTCAGGGACTGAGGGAGTTCAAGATGAAAAACTACAGGAATAATAATGGCAGTGATCTTATATGGACCAATAAATCTTGGACCCAACTTCCAAGAAGGTACCCTTAACTTAATGTTTCTTGTGGACGGCCACACAGAATCACCCACTCTTAGGTTCAGACCTTTCATACGTTTCCTGTCAGCCAGACGTTTATACTTGTTGCCCATATTCATCAAGTTATGATGAAGCTTGAATTTTCTGCCGTATAGATTAAAATGATGATGAAAAACATTCCTCCTCAGGGATACCAAAAGTATCTGAAGCAGAAAATGTGCCAAACTGCGGGTGAAACCCATATGCCCCAAAAAACTGTCTACGATTATTTATGGCAAACTCTGCCAAAAACAAAAATGAAGACCACTCCTCCTGGTTCAAAGAAAAAACATCTCAAGTAAGTCTCCAGACTTTGATTAGTGCGCTCTGTCTGTCTGTTCGACTGAGGATGAAAAGCCGAAGAAAAGTACAGTTGTACCCCCAGTCGAGTACAGAACGCTTTCCAGAATCTGGAAACAAACTGAGTCCCATGATCTGAGACCACGTCAGAGAGAATGCCATGGAGTTTCACAATGTTGTCAACACAATGTTTTAGCATTAGGTAGGCCCAGCGTCGCTATAAAGTGCACCATTTTACTAAAGTGATCAACTACCATCATTATTTTCTGAAGAATTAGGTAGATCAGTGATAAAATCTATGGATAAGTGAGTCCATGGTCTGGACGGGATGGGCAACTGAAGTAGAGATCCAGAAGGCCGAGTATGTGTCACATTGGCACGTGCACAGGTACTACAGGCTGACACATAGTCCTCAACAGATTTACGCAAACTCGGCCACCAAAATCTATGAGGATGAGGTCAGAAGTGGATCTGCTCCCAGGGTGTCCTGTAAGAACCGTACAGTGATGTTCCTCAAACTCCTTGTGACGCAATTCTGATGGCACAAACTGTTTCCTAGAGGGACAAGAATCTGGGCCTGGGCCTCTAACACCTTCACCTCTAGGTCAGGGTAAAGAGCGGATATCACCACCCCTTCCGACAGTATATTACCACAGCCAGGAAAACTACGTGACAAGGCATCTGCCTTGACGTTCTTAACCCCAAGACGATAGGTGACAGTGAAATTGAATCTGGTGACAAAACAAAGACCATCTGGCCTGCCTCGGCTTCAGTCGTTTAGCCGTTTACAGGTAAGCCAGGTTTTTGTGATCTGTGAACACAGTGATCGGATGAATCGCCCCTTGCAACCAATTACGCCATTCCTCAAAAGCCAACTTAATGGCCAGTAACTCTCTGTTCCCCACATCATAATTTCTCTCTGTGGAAGAGAGCTTTTTAGAGAAAAAGGCACATGGACGCCATTTACCAGGTGACGGGCCCTGCGATAAAACTGCTCCTACCCCCACCTCGGACGCGTCCACTTCCACAATGAAAGGTTGTGATACATCCGGCTGCACCAATATAAGGGCGGAAGAGAAGCATTCCTTAATCGCAGAAAAGGCTCGCAACGCCGAATCAGGGAAACATCTGTTCCTTTCTTAGTCATGTCAATTAAGGGTTTTACTATTATTGAATAGTTCTGAATACATATTCGGTAATAGTTGGTGAACCCCAAAAACCGCATAAGAGCCTTCAGATTTTTAGGTTGATCCCAGTCCAATACAGCACTGACTTTCTCTGGATCCTTTTGAAAATCTGAAGATGACAGCAGGTAGCCCAAAAACTGCACCTCGTGTCCAGCAAAAACACACTTCTCTAATTTTGCATACAATTTATTATCTCTTAGGATCTGTAACACCTGTCTAATGTGATCCTGATGGTATCTCCACGTCTGGAGAATAAATTAGAATGTCATCCAAATACATGACTACAAACCTCCCCACAAGGTGATGAAAAATGTCATTCACAAAATGCTGTAAAACCGCAGGAGCATTGTCCAACCCAAAAGGCATGACCAGGTTCTCAAAGTGCCCATCAGGAGTATTAAAAGCCGTTTTCCATTCATCCCCTTCCTTAATCCTAACCAGATTATATGCCCGCCTTAAGTCCAACTTGGAGAACACCTTGGCACTAACAATCTGGTTAAACAAATCGGGAATCAAAGGAAGAGAGTAAGGCTCACAGACAGTAATCTGATTGAGTTCACGGAAATCCAGACATGGCCGAAGACTTCCGTCCTTTTTTTTTTTAACAAAAAAGAACCCTGCTGCCACTAGAGAATTGGAAGATCTTATGTTTCCATTAGCCAAACTCTCGGTAATATACTCTGTCATGGCCAGTCTTTCAGGTCCAGAAAGGTTATACAATCTAGATTTTGGCAACTTAGCTCCGGGAATAAGGTTGATAGGACAATCATATTCCCGATGAGGAGGTAAATCCTGGCATCCACCCTCGGCGAAATCAGATATAAAAAAGGGTAATGTCTTAGTGGTTAAAACAGAAAAAGATATATTCAGACAATTGTCAATGCAATAATCAACCCAATCCAAAATCTGTCTAGCTTGCCAATCGATGATTGGATGTGCTTGCTTAACCACGGTAAACCCAGAACCACCAGAGCAGGGAGACCCTCCAACACAAAACACGAGATAAATTCTTGATGAAAGTCACCCACTCTTAATCTGATATCATGCACCATTTGAGATAAACACTTCTGAGTTAGAGGTGCAGAATCAATAGCAAAAACGGAAATGTTTTTTTGTAATGCACTCGGTGACAACCCGTGCATACGGATGAACTGGGAGATTTTAAGGAGGATCCCCAGTTACAACGAATTATATCCCCGCATCCTACTATCATGTATCGGTGAGCTAGGAACGTGATCATTTGGTTCAGAGCCACTATGTCTAGAACGAACCAGGCCCCTTTGGAACCAAAGGAATCCCATGGGGTAGTAAAGAGTGTGGGAAGTGTGTGGCCTGCTCTAATATGGATAGGGCTACAAACTTCTGGAACTCTGCACATGACAGGGAATATAAGATCACACACCCAATTACATGCACTACAATTTGGGTAATCTATTCGGCAATCTGCCCATGTAACCTCATTTATGTCGGCTTAACATCCAGACAGTTTAGGAGGAGAATTAGAGAACATGTCCTATCGATAGAAGCAGCCAAGGAGGAGGAGGATTAGACGCAAGTGCAGACAGTGGCAAGGCACTTTAAAGAAAAACACGACTCAGATGGATCCCTTTTGCGCTTCAGGGGCATCGACTGGGTGATTATCTCTCCTAGAGGAGGGAACTGGAAAAAGATTTTGGCCCAAAAAGAGACCAAGTGGATCTGTGTCCTAAATACAGTATCTTTGTTCGGACTTAAAGGGTTTCTACCACTTCGTTTTCACATAATTAGCTTTCAGACACTAGCCATCCGCTAGTGTCTGCTCTACCAAACCATCCTAATATAATAGTTTTTGGGGCAGCCGTTTCGCTAAAAAAAGAACTTCTATTGATATGCTAATGAGCCTCTAGGTGCTATGGGGGCGTCATTAGCACCTAGAGGCTCGGTCTACCTTCACAAAATGCCGCCGCCCAGCGCGTCCCTCCAGCCCGCTCATCTCCTCCCGATGAAGGCTGTTCTCGGAACTGCCTGCTCCCGGTGACCGCATGTGTTTCAGACCGGCTTGCGGCACAGGCACAGGTAAGGACTTACCTCTGCATCGCTGGACTTGTGAGTGAAGATGGCAGATCGCATGTGTTTGTCGGTGAACACTGCGAACTGGCCATCACTGCTTATGAATGCACGCCCCTTTTTCTTTTCTCTTCTTTATTAGTCTGCACCAGCACAGCATGTCACGGTTTGCACTTGCACTTGCACTTTCACTCTTCACCTTTTCTTATTCTTCTGTACATATTGTGTGTTCTTTATTATTAATCTAATTATTTATCTGACTTGTTACACGTCCCTGATAATTACTTTATGTATATATTCACTGTTTTTAATTACTATATATGTATTTTGTAATATTTAGCACTTTTTGTTTAATCACACTTTTTGTTTAATCATACAGCTGGGATATTATCGGCTAGAGGGCTGACGATGGAATGTCACATGACGAACTCTGCACGTGATCGCGGGAGATCCCGCGAGTGTTGGACGGCCATCTTTGAGAGCAGAGATGCGGCGTGACGTGCGCCAGACACATGACCACGGGTAATGCCACAATATTTGGGCGACCATCTTTGAGAGTTGGGACACGGCTGGACCAGTTAGGATTCTCAGTCACTCCCACATGTCACAGGTGATCATTATATGTATTATTATTTTTAGGTTTGAGTCAGATTGGTTTGGGTATATAATAGGGGGATATGAGTCGAGGGATACACCCCCAAGAGGAAGCGCGGCGAAACCCGCGTCGGGGTTGGTGTCCCTCCCTGACTCCTGGTCTGTATTGTCTTATTATGCTATTTTGCACAATGATTTATTGTGGTACTGTGGTATTGATCGTGTTAGGGACCATTGGCTTTATATGAGTATATCCTAGGGACACTCTTTAACAGGCCACTAGCCCATAGCATTTGTCATTTGATAGTGAGATAACCATTGTTGCACTGGAACTTTATAGTATGTACAACCCACAGAGACCTGCGTTATACAATATTGATGTATGGATTTTGCACAGTCTGGTAGACGTTATAATACTGACAGTGGGAGTCTAGAGGGGGATTTATTTTTGCCATAGCATCGTCATGTGTTGCTGCTATTTTGTGTACTTACATTATGTATTTATTTCCTTTTTAATAATAAAGAATGAATTTACATTATATGTGTGTACTTGGACTTTTGGTCAGCTGAGCATCAATCAGGTTCACCCCAGCCCCACTGTCGATAAACACCTCAATCCCCACAGTTTTTGACTCTAGCGCCACCTCAGCAGTCAGGAGATATCGGGTACTACCAGTCAAAGACAAATGCACATTTTCTGACTATCCTCTCACCCCTCCAAGAGTCAGATGGGAATTAAATGTCCCTTTTTTTTCTGTTTGCCGTTGAATGTATGGACATACTCTGATAAAATGTCCCTTCCGTCCGCTTAAAAGCGGATCCAGGAGTAGCTCTCCCTAATTGCATGGGTTCGTCCCCAGACATAAACCCAGGAGTAGCTTGACCCAAAGTGTCAGAGGAGGACGATACAACATGTGATTCGGCTAGAGAGGTCCGATCCGGATCATCATAGATAAGACCCAAAGCTTCGAAATTTTAATCTACTGACCGGAGAGACTGCGATCCGGTCGGAAGAGAAAAAGCCCATGACTGCGCATTCCCTTAAGCAAGGAAATAACCACACCGACTCGCTGTTTCTCATCCCCAGATGAGTGTGGATGGAGCCTAAAATACAGTTTGCACGCCTCCCTAAACAAAATGAAATTATCAAGTCCCCCAGAAACTCTGTCCGGGAGGGCAATTTTAGGCTCCAGATAGGCCTGGTCTCCACCACTACCACCAAGACCAACAGCCTGTGACCTCTGCATCTGCGAGACGGTCGTGCGGAGGTCAGCTACCTCCACAGATAGCCCTTGCAGCTGACCTGCCAGAGCAGCAATAGGATCCATGGCTACACACAAACAAACAACAAATGATAGTCTAGCTAGCTAGAGGGAGACCTAGCAAGATCATTGTACAGGCAAAAACTGAAGGAAACAGCCAGGTATATAACAGCTGATTAGCAATTGGATACAGCCATGCAGCAGCTCACAGAGCAGGAGAAGAATGAATGTGAAAAATGTGACTGTACAGTTTGGAAATTTTCATGAGTACGACATGATTGGTCAAATTTTACTGATCATTCACCATTGTGCTGAAGGATCAGTTTCATCTGTCATGTTGCTGGTGGGATTGTTCATACAAATTCTCTTCTGTGTATAGCAGGCTATAGATTTTAGCAACATAAAAAAGTTTATAGACTAAAGGAATAGAAAAATTTTTATTACATGAATACATTTATTTTCTAATGTCAGTATAAGGGTGTATTCACATTTTATTCCCTCACCTTACATCCGTTTCTGTAGCTGCAGATGTAGCAGGTAATTTTGCTGTCTGGAATCTCAAGGCTTTACTCGAGGACAATTTGGAGTCATTATCTCTGTGGAGTCTGTAATAGGAGAAGGAGCACAGTAAGTTGCTTCCTCTCCTCTCCATCTATGGGCAGGAACTCCTCCTCCTGGAAGGAAGCAGGACCAGTCCACTCCTATAAAGAGGGGAAGAACAAGGTGGTTAACCCTGTTCCTGCCAACCATTCCTTATGTAAATTGCATAACATAATAATATACAATTTGTAGTACTCTTAGGTCTGGGGTGCAAAACATGGGCAGCGGCCATGGACACCCCAAATCACATTGCGGACTTTAATAGGTCTGCAGAACACAAGATGCAGCCAAAGATAGGACATTTCCTATGCTTTGCAGCGCAGAGGCATGGACCCAGAAGAATACGGTGCTCGTGTTTTGCGGATGCGCGGTTTGCAGTCCGCAAAATGGACACAAACGGTTGTGTGAATGAGGCATAATTTAGTTTTAATCAAATGCCATCCAATATTTTTTCCTGAAAATGCCCTTTTAACTAAAATATGAGACTCTTGTAAGCAGATTGTATTCTCCAGATGTGCCTTATGTAACCAAAACATAGCTGCTCGTTCTCACCATTTATGCCCGCACTGTACTTAAAAGTAATGATACATACACAGATACTTAGCCATCCCAGGCAAGTGTTCAGCTTTGCGCTCACAGCCTGACTTTATAACATCGCTTAGGCACACTTTCTAGAGATATAATTTTGATTTTATAGGAATGTTGGCAACGGAATAAAACAATGGCTGCTTGGTAACTGTGAAGTCAAATTCTCCGATCCACATCATGTCGATGAACATACAGTACATGCCCTCCAAATGTTAATATACAGTATGGGCCAAATAATATAATGCTTTCAGGGATCATACCATACACATGCATATTATTTTACAATTGTATCCCAGTCTGCAGAACACGAGATTAAACACTTTGCCTTCATAAAACTCATTTTGCTCCATATAATTATATGCCTTGGAAAACTGTATTCAGTACGTTTGACTAACAGACAGGCACCAAAGAAACGAAAATATAGTGTATGGGACTTTGCAAAATATCCAAGCAACTGCTAATTACTATGAGTATGTTCCTGAAAAGAGATTGTTGGTATAAAAAAAAAAAAATCAACTCTAAGAAGAGGTTATCATCTCTCATTAACATTGCAGGACATGTGATGGTTATGGCTTTGTGGTGTTGAATGTACTGAAAGTGGCTAAACACAGGACCGATGAAAGAGTCATAAGGCGATATCCATATGCGGCAGACAAGTATCTGCGACTGTCCCTTGTATCTGAATGGGGCTTGAAAAAATCCATGCAAATGTTGCAGAAACAATCCCATTTAGATGCTGAACTTTCTGCCAGAAATCTGAAATGTGTGAATATATCCTTGTCGTTATAGGGTTATCATATACGATCGGCTTCATCACGCGGTCTCGTATGGCTCATTTTGCCTACAGTACACGGTTATTCTATATGTGCTATAAATTGTAATTTGCAGGTTTTTCTGTAGATTTTCACCTGCAGGACACTGCTCTAAATAGGTGGCCTTGTCTGAGTGGGGTTTATGGTACCTGATGATTTACCTACAGGGGGTTTGATAACGGGGATAGGTCCTTCTTGAAAGAGAACCCACCAAGTGTAATGCAGGCAGCATGTTACAGAGTAGGAAGAACTGAGCAGTTTGATATACAGTTTTGTGGGAAAATATTCAGCAAAACTAATAATATATGGGTTTAAATCTCTCCTCTTTCTGAGCTCGGTTGTACATGGGGGCCATTTTATTAGTGATTGAAACACACTGCTTAATACTGTGATTATGTTTTATGTAAATTGTGCTTGTATAGGAGTTCCAATAAAGTTGCATAGGGAGGAGGAGGTTCTAAAAAGCCTACCAGTGCTGACTCCGCCCTGCACACAGTACAGAGGAGAAGGAGAAGAAGGTCAGTGTGTGTGATGTCTGAGGACAAAGCTGCACCTCAGCAGCCATCTTGAACAGTTACAAAATTTCCATAGTTAGTTCCATGCCTCAGCCGATAGAAGGGAAAGATTACAGAGGAACCAGGCAACTCAGAGAGGGAGTGAGAATATTAGCAAAGGAAGGTAACTGTCGTTTATCAGGCTCTAGTCTCCTTTGCATTAGGTGCAGAGATTCTAAGCTACAAGCTGCCCACCATAACCAAGGACAGAAAGGCCATCTGTCAGAATATAGTATTCCTAGAGAGGATACAGAAGTATACGATTATACAGTACAGCAGAGATAGTCCATCCCTCCAGCCTGGAGAAACAAGCTAAAAAGATTGATTGTCATAGAAAACTGCCCCTTATGCAACTCCTGGGAACTAATCTGAATCACTGTAAAAGCTGCCTTGCTGTAAATGACTTTTTCATACATTGATGACCTTTGGATCAGCTTCAGTAAAGCATTGGGAGTTTGTTAAGAAACTTGGTCTCCTTAATCCACATCATCTCCTAATTGCACCTCACGGTGCTGGCATCACGAACACAGGGGCCCAGCCACCAAAGCACCCTAAGTATACCCACTACCATCAAGAGCACTTCAACTTCCATCTGGCTGGTGTTCCCTGCAATAGAGAGTGCTCCGGAGGATTAAGTGCTGTCTTCCTCATCACTGAAAGCCTGCCCAGGGAGCTGGGAAACCGTGAGTACGACTACTACTCCCATCAGCCCACCGTGCACTCACATACTGCGCCTGCGGTCCGGTCCACTGCAATACAAGCCACTACAGCCAAGCTCAGAAAGAGCATATATTTAAATGAATAAATTGCAAGTTTTACTAAACCTTTTCCTACAAAACTATATATTATATATCTGCTCAGCTCCACCTGACCTAGGGGTACTGCAAATTGTTTATACTGTTATGCATTGTGCATTTTACAGTTTTGTTCCTGGCAGTTACTACCAGCAGGGAAGGTTGGCAGGAACAGGATCAATCACCCTGTTCCTGCCCTCTTGCTAGTAGTTGGCTGCTCCTGTTTCCTTCCATTAGGGGGAGTTCCTTCTGAGAGAGGGAAAGGAGAGGACACAGACTGCAAAGCTCCTGCTCCTGTTTCAGACTCCACAGAGATAACTACTTTAAAATTGTCCTCAAGTAAAACCATGAGAGTCCAGACAGTAGAGTGACCTGCTACTTCTGCATCTACAGACACTGCTGCAAGGTGAGGGAATACCGCACCCATCACCAAAGTGCTGAATTACTACCAACATGCCTCCATATCCTTGCTGGTTCCAGAGAAGAATTGCACTAAAGCCTGGTGCTACTGTATGTATTTCAAGATCTACGTTGCACCTAATAAAAAAAAGATTTGTTGCATTTAACTCTGTCCTCCTTCTTCACGACTATAATTCCACTGCACCGATTCCCAGGGAGCAAGGGCCAGAGTATACTGTGGCATAACATTTCATCAGGGCCACTACCACTCCTATCATCTACCTTGGCAACAATTTCTCCAGTCTATACCTTCATTATTTAAAGGGAAACTGTCACCATAAAAATGCAAAGTAATCTGCACACACTATGTTGTAGAGCAGAAGTAGCTGAGCAGACTGATATATAGTTTTATGAGAAAAGGTTTAGTATAACTTGTATTTCATTCATTAAAATTTCTGCTCATTCTGGGCTTTGAAGTCCAGGAGGCGGTCCTATCAGAGACTGACAGTCTTCCCTCTATCACTGTGTATACAGAGCTGTCAATCACTTATTGGGCCGCCTCCTGGACTTCAAAGCCCAGAATGAGCTGGAATTTAAATGTATAATTAAAAAGTTTTACTGAATCTTTTCCTGTAACACTATATATCAATCTGCTCAGCTCCTCCTGCTCTATAACATGGTGCATTCAGCTCAGACACCATGTTCAATGTGAGAGATTATCTTAAAGGTTTGTTAAAGGGCACGTGTCAACCGAAAAATTGCCTATCGTTTAAATCAAGTTCCTAATATCATGTTGTTTTTGCATTGGCCACTAAGTATAAAAGATAGACATAAACCCAATAGTCAGATGGAACCTTATTGACTTTTATGGGAGAGTTTTCTAGGCATGCTCTGTGGCCAGTCAGGAGCTGTGATATCACCAAGTGTGACTGGTGGACCTTGCGTTATCTATACAAAGGTGATATCTG
Organism: Bufo bufo; assembly: GCF_905171765.1. NCBI lineage: Eukaryota > Metazoa > Chordata > Amphibia > Anura > Bufonidae > Bufo > Bufo bufo. The sequence goes on along the minus strand of NC_053398.1, from coordinate 115,450,451 downwards.
TCATTGTCATCCTGCCACTGAACAGCTACCTGTAAAAAAAAAACTACCTGCAAAAGTCTTGACATATTTTAGGCCTGGTAGCCAGTGCGGAATATGCAGGACTTTAGGTATTTATTTAACATACAGATAGTGACATGGACCAAAAAAATCACAAAAATTAAATGTAAAAAATTGATTAAAACAATGGGTCATTTTCTGATCACACATTCTCTTTAAAGGGGTTCTCCAGGCTTTTTCATATAGATGACCGATCCTCAGGATAAGTAATCAATATCAGATCAGTTGGGGACCGACACCCCCATCGATAAGCTGCTGTTGTGGGTCGAGAGCGTTGTATTCTCTTCCCAGCATTAGAGTTCTGTTGACCTTTTCGACATGTTAGGCTTTATTGGGACAATCATTTGCTATTGTTTGAACACTTTTGTGATATGACTCATTGGTAGAGTTTCTATAGAACAAAAACACCCACACGGGAGATACAACAACTTCACAAATATGATAATTAACAGTTTCGCAAATCTGGGGATGTGTAGTGTGATGAAGGATGCTGAAATGTATTTAACGTTTCAGGGATGATATCAAACCGAAGATCTCATTTTAGAGGTTCGGCGGCGACGTAGAGATCTCTGCACTTGATATTAATTTGCATTGGTAATTAAACAGTGTTACTTATTATTAAATGTTTCACTTGTTGAGGCATAACTAGAGATTAATGAGCAGCAGACCTGTGATGGCAATTGCTATGCTGAAATGCCATCTGGAGCTTTTTCCCTGTGGGTCTGGGTCTAAGTATTTAGCTATACAATTTTCAACATGGTGTCTGTATACTTTAATGTCTGCTGTTAATAGAGAGCTATGTAAACACAGGCAAAATATTCTGGAGTTTAGAAAGAGAGAAAAAACTATTTTTATGGCCAGTTATAGAGTAAAGCCCGTCATAAGCAATAGACGTATTTTGGCCGAACCTGCTGATGTGTATGGGGGGACCTCCTGATAATGGTAGATGTCGGGGTAGATAAATAACGGGCTTTTGGATTTCAACATGACCAATCCATTTGTTCTTTGGGAAACGATCCATTACCAGAAGGTCTATTACCCTGTACCCATTCAATACATTTACACGCTCAGCCAAGGAAGAGTCGGGAGAGACAACTGTTGACCAAACAAGCGTTTGTAACCTCATAAGGTCTCTTTTACTTTAAAGGGGTTATCCAATGACTTGTGTAAAAAATGATAATCAGAGATCATATAGTACATGACAATATCTTTCTAACCAAGCTAGAACCAGCCCTGTGCCTCACATGGATCCAGAGATCTCCCCATTCATTGCTCTGCTAGATTTATATCAAGCTGAAAGCTCAAGGGGAGTGTCTTTCCTCCTGCAGCTAAGGGGCGTGTCCATGCTCTGTCCTATCACAGCTCAGGAGGCAGTTGTAGGATGAAACTGAGCATGTGCGGCCATCTCAGTGAACCGGACAAAAAAAATAATAAAAAGAAACAAGCAGCAGGTGGCGCTATACAGAAACATTGTATTTAATTACTCACTGGCTATGCAGAAATTTTTGTTACATGCAATTACAAAAGTCTTCAGATCCAGGTGCTGGTTTGAAAACTGTAAAATATTTTTTTGTGGGACAACCCCTTTAATCTTTACTCGCAAGCTGGAGCTGAATCTTTATAAGGTTGCTCCCTAATACAAGGGGGCTTCAAGTCTTTATTATTTTACATCCTAAAAGTTACACACAGGACCAACGTCCCCTGTGGGACCGCTCATCACAGGAACCTAATCCTGTCTTACCTTGTGCTGTTCCTGCAATAGGGAAAGGAACGCTACCCTTATGGGTAAAAAAGCAGGTCCAGGACCTAGTTAGGGCAATATAGGGATAAGTAGGGACCACTGAAAGTAGTTGGACAAGGTATCATCACCCTTCTGACCTCTAAGATTCCTTATTGGCCATCCCTATGATATTTTTGTTGGGAGCCATTGCTCTAGACCTATGATGGGTAACCTCCGGCACTCCAGCTGTGGTAAAACTATGACTCCCAAGATGTACACTTGTTTGGCTGTTCTCAGAACTCCATAGAAATGAAGGAACGTGCTGGGAGTTGTAGTTTCACCACAGCTAGAGTACCGGAGGTTAGCCATCACTGCTCTAGACCCTAAGAACTGGTCTTCCATATGTGTGGAATGTGATTATTTGGTACACTTTGTACATGGGTTTTAACTATTATAATAAACGTTAAGTTTTATAGGTTTGTTAATTTCCGGGATGATACTATGCAGTTAGGGCAGCATAAAACTGGTAACAGGTTCCCATTAAATAAGATACAAAAAATAATTAATTGCTTGAAGCCTGCGTTCCAACCAAGCTTCCAGATTGAGAATGAAAAATACATTGCAAGTCGGGGTACGAAGCTACAGGTCTATACCCAGCCTCAGGGACTTAAAGTTTACTTTGCCACGTAAGGGTAGGGTCACATCTGAGACACTAACTCCAGTAGTCTATCCGGCAAAGGAACAGACTAGAGGGGTTTACAGTGTCCAGTTGTGCACTGCAGGATCCCTATTGACTATAATGGAATCCGACAGGGATCAGGCCACTTTCCAGCATAAATGCCAGCTTTCAGCCACAGCATGCAGAGTTTGTGCCGGAGCTTGTGCCACTAATGTCAACCTAGCCTAAGAAAGAACCAGTGCTATACACTGTGCATAGTAGGTGGGACACCCTGCTATATATTTGCTTTTGGGCCCAGGAGCTTCAAGTTATACCTCTGATTGATCTGCAATGACATATCCTATTGACATTCCTTAAAGGGGTTGTTTCATCTTAGACAATGGGGGCATATCGCTAGGATATGCCCCCATTGTCTTATAGGTGCCAGTCCCACCTCTGGGACCCGCACCTATATCGGGAACGAAGCCCCGCGAAGTAAAAGTGAATGGGAGTGCACCGCACATGACCGGCCACTGCTCCAATTCACTTTTATGGGCCTGATAGAAATAGCCGAGCCAGAGCTCATGCTAATTAAAATCAGTCGTGCACTCCCTAGCCTCTTCTGCCTCACAGGCTGATTTTAAATAGCATGAGTATATAGTCTGCTCAGCATGCATGCTGGTATTTATAGTCCCTGGATTCCATGAAGGCCATTTTGGCTCCACACAGATATGGATCAACAGGGGCCCAGCATGCATGTGGGACCTGCACTTCCTGGATTTCATGGTCGCTGTTATGGCACCCAACAGGTGAGATTTAGTGTTAGGACCCGTCTTAGTAGAGATCGCCTTGGCGTGCGGCAGACGGGCTCAAATGATTTTGTACAAAATGTATTTGCTAAGCATCTCTAAGTTATTAGAATAGCATTTACAATGTAATATACTTTTGTACTCTACTTTTGGTTTGTAGAGTGCTGTTGCCCTATGTGTTTGTTAAAGGGATAGGCCTATCTCAAACTTTGCAGGCATATACCACCAATGTCTGATAGGTGCAGGTCCCAACTTTGGAACTTGCACCTATCTCTAGAACGAAGCTCCCAAAATGAATGCAGTAGCAGCCACCCTCCAGTCACTTCTATAATGGAGTGCCAAAATAGTCGAGCGCTGGCTCAGCTATTTTGGGAACTCCTATAGAGGTGAACTGAGAGGTGTGGGAGTTGCAGAAATAGCTGAGCGCACTCTCTCTGCTTTTTTTGAACTCCCATAGAAGTGAAGGGAGAGAACACCAAGCATACGACGTCCGCTCTACTTCGCTTGAGGGTCTTGTTCTAGAGATAGGTGCAGGTCCCAGAGGTGAGACTGGCACCTATTGGATATTGGTGGCATATTCTAGCGACATGCCACCAAAGTGCAAGATCGGCCAACTCCTTTAAAGCAATATTTACAAGCATTTTTAGTAACTTTTTACTTTTCAATGTTTTTAAAATTTCCGTGCAGTTTTCCTAACATTGTTGAAGTCCTACAATATATGGAGAAATACCAGAACAAAACACCATACCTAAGGCAAGCTGAAGTCTGAGAAATAATGCAATGGACCACAACAAACCACAAGTGCTACATGCAACTGTATGCAGATTGATCGATCGTTTACTACAGACTAAATTAACATCTGACCAAAGACATTTTAACAAAAAAGTGCATTGAGAAACACCACAAAGAACACCAAAGAACATACATCTACTTAAAGGGGCTATGCCATCACTAATGTAAAAAATAAAACATCATATAGTACATGACAATCTCTTTCTAACAAAGCTAGAACCAGCCCTGGACCTCACATGGATCCAGAGATCTCCCCATTCATTGCTCTGCTAGATTTATATCAAGCTGGCGGCTCAATGGGAGTGTCTTTTCTGCTGCAGCTCAGGGGCGTGTCTCAGCTCTTCCTATCACAGCTCAGGGGGCAGTTGAAGGATGAAACTGAGCATGTGCGGCCATCTCAGTGAACAGGACAAAGAAATAAGAAAAAGAACAAACAGCAGGTGGCGCTGTACAGATACATTTTATAGAATAGCTCAGTGGCTATGCTACATTTTTAATTAATTACAGGCAATTACAAAAGGATTCAGATCCAGGTGCTGGTTTGAAAACTGTAGGGACAACCCCTTTAGGCAGGAGCTGTTATCTCTATGGTTTGCTTTCCGTCGGATCCATCATCATGTCACACAATGCAAGTGAATGGGGACGGATCAATTTTCTCTGACACAATCGGACACAATAGAAAACGGATCCATTCCCCATTGACTTTCAATGGAGTTCATGACGGATCCGTTTTGGCTATGTTAACGATAATGCAACCGGATCCGTTCATAACGGATGCAGATGGTCGTATTACAAGTAACGGAAGCGTTTTTGCTGCCGGATCCAGCAAAAACGCTGGTGTGAAAGTAGCCTTATTCCCAGAGTTTTCGTTTAACTTGGACAACCCCTTCAAACTCCTGTAGATAAAGTTTTACCATTGTAAACTTTTCTGCAAAGTTTCTGATCTATTCTTCAGGATTATCCTGCACTGATTTAGAAAATATAAGGAGGCAATCATCAGACTCAGAATGATCTTTTCATCCAGATACTGGACGTTCATACAGGTTTATTTTGGTTAATAATTAACCCAAACCCAAGGTTAAATGTAGTAGGTAAAATATATTGACTTGAATAATATAACATTAATATAGCAACTTGTACAGAAATGCACAAGTGACCTTTCATCAAAGCGCTCATTTTTTTTATGGTGTCATTTTTGGTCATAGTTAAAAGCATTTTCTTGCCAGTGATTAATACACATACATCTGTGTGGCAGGACGGAGATTAACAGTGCGTTGTCCTATAAGCAAGAACAAAAGAGACTTCATAATTGTGTTTCATTTATCAAATTCATTATTACGCTTTCCTCTAAAGTCCACTCTCCATAATGTGATGAGAGCCCCGGTCCCTGAACTTTATGTATTTTGTTGGACGTAAAAGTATAAAGTAAGCAAGGAGATGTCAGGAAGACAAATATGACTTCATTACATGAATGTGTTTGTATATACAGTATACTGTATATGGTATGGGAGAGTACTTGAGAGAGAACTTGGCAACTTTGAAAAGGGACATCAAAAAGGTTCTATACAGTAACATGTAACTAGAGATGAGCAGAATTTTTGGGGAAATCCGAATAAATTTGCGGCGAATTACGTTAAAAACGCCTATTTCGTGGCTGCAAAGAGCCTTTATAATGGTGTAGAACACTGTGCCTTGCAGTAGCACACATAGGTAGTCTGCTTTGGTAGTGAAATAATGATGTGAGTCCGTATGACATGCAGATGACGACAGGGGTCGCTATTAAAATCACTGCACACTTCACTTATTTGTGCAGTCACGGGGCCAAAACTGACCAAATAACTCAAGTATGAACTCAGCCTTACAGGTCTGTTAGCACCAAGAAGAAGCGCACTCTTTTTACACCGTCGCCAGCTGATTCCACATAGATGTCTACAGAACCTGTTCTATTAAACGCTTATACAAGTAGAGCCCCCCGACAGAGTGGAGAGGGTGTCAGCAGTAAGTTTGTGTTGACATCACTGATTATTTTGCCCTTCCTCTGATCCGTCAGAACAATATCCCCCAAAAAACGAATCCTGTCTGTGGAGCATCCACCTTCACTCGGTCAGCATTTGGTCAGTAATACATCAGTATTGCTAATGCCAAAAAAAGCAGGAGTGGATCCAAAACAGAGATGACACATGAATAGAATATTTGCATGTCTTCTGTGTTTTGTACCCACTCCTGCTTTTGGCTACCAAATCATAAGCCAATACTGATGGGACCATACAGGCCTTACAGCTGCTACACAGACAGGATCCGTTGTGTGTCTCATTTTACCTTCCTTCTGACAGATCAGAAGAAAGGTCAAATAAATGATGATGTCAGCAAGCCAAAAAGGCTAAATAGTGGCCAATTCATGAAATGGGGAGAGTGGGAGCAGCATGAGAAGGCCACAGAGTGGCCCTATGATATTGTGGTGAGGTGGAAGCAGCATGAGGAGACCACAGAGTGGCCCAATAACAGAGTGTGGTGGCGGCGGCAGCATCTGGAGGCCACAGAGTGGCAAGGTGACACAGTGTGGAGGTGGTGGCAACATCAGGAGACCACAGAGTGGCAAAGTAACATAGTTTGGAGGTGGCAGCAGCATCAGGAGACCACAGAGTGGCAAGGTGACATAGTGTGGAGGTGGCGGCAGCATCAATAGGCTACAGAGTGGCTAGGTGACATAGTGTGGAGGTGGCGGCAGCATCAGAAGGCCACAGAGTGTCTAGGTGACATAGTGTGGAGCTGGCAGCAGCATCAGGAGACCACAAAGTGACCCGGTGATAGAGTGGGGAGGTGGGTGGCAATACTAGTACCAGCTGAAGATGGTGGGTGAAAGAATGAGCACTTGGCATCAGATGTGTGGCATCAGGCGGGTGGCAGCATAAGAATAGTAGCTGAGGCAGGTAGCCAGAAGAAACCGGTCTCTTTTATCAAAGCGTTGGTGTGGCACCATGGATGATCTAGTCTGATGCATCAGGCATTGGTGGGTGGAAATCCTGGCTGATCCACACCTGATTCATCTTGACAAAGGTCAGTCTCTCCACATTTTGGGTGGATAGGCGCGTTCTCTTTGGGGTCTATGGCCCCCGCCAGACTAAACACCCGCTCTGATGCCACACTACTGGCGGGGCAATACAGCTTTTCAGGGCAATCTCGGCCAGTTGCGGCCACAAATCCAGTTTGGCTGCCCAGTAGTCCAGCGGATCTTCAATGTGGGGTGGCAGGGTGCATCCAAGTATGCCACCATTTGCTGGTTCAGGTTCTGTTCCAGGTCTAGATGCTGCTGCTGGTAAGTAGTTTCTTCACTAGGTGGGTGAAGAAAGCTGCTCATCAGTGACTGTAGACTCAGGCTGCTGCTGATGGAGCTGATACTGCTCCTGCCACCCCTCCCCAGCAGCCATGGCAGTGGAACGTGAACGCAGAGGTCCCCCCTGTTCAGACCTGCGAGAGGATGGACGATGGCGCAGATAAGCAACGGCCAACTCACTATATAGGATGTCTCTATAGTAATTCAGTTTGTCCTCCCTCTCAGCGGGTGTAAAAATGGCCCCCAACAAGGTGGAGAGCCAGAAGTCATCCCTCTGCCGAATGGGGACAATTCAGCTGTCACTACCCAAGCAAGTGAGCATGCAGCGTGCCATTTGCGCAAGTTTATCGGAGGGACTTCCTACCTCCATCTCCACTGCATACTGCCACGGTGTGTCTGGGTCCTCTGCCTCATCTCCCTCATCACCCTGTAGTTCCTCTGTCTGCTCCTGCTCCTTTTCTCCTGTTACCTGTGTAGAAAAACCACCCGTTACACTACACATTGCTTTTGCTCCAATGTCCTCCTCCTCCTCCAGTTCAGCCCCCACAGGGCTCATGTGGCCGTGAGATCTAGGCGTCACGTCTCCAGTCCCCTGACCAGCCATATTCACCAGCATCTGTTCCAGGACATAAAGCAGTGGAATTACATTGTTCATCCCGTAGTCCTGGCGACTGACATATAACGTGGCCTTCTCAAAAGGCCTGAGCAAATCGCAGGTGTCACGCATGATCTGCCACTGAATGACATCGAAGTTACACAGGGGAGTACTCCTGTCCGCTTGGATCATCAAGAAATCATTTATGGCCTTTCTCTGTTCATACAGTCGGTCCAACATATGGAGGGTGGAATTCCAACGGGTGGAAAAGTCACATATCAGCCTATGTTGGGGGATGCCGTTCTGCCTCTGCAGGAGGGTGTGCTTTGCGATGTACGAGTGGCTGAAGTGCATACAAAGTTTCCTGGCCATTTTTAGTATGTCTTCAGATGGGTTGAAGACTTCAGGAACCGCTTGACAACCAGATTAAACACGTGTGCCATGCAGGGCGCACGGCTCAGCCCTCCTTGACGCAGCACCGACACAATGTTCTTCCCATAGATCCGATTTTGAGTTGTGGCGGAGAAAGCCAGGATTCCATTTCTTGCTGAAGGACATGGACCAGTTCCTCCCCTGTGTGACTCTTTTCGCCCAGGCAAAAGAGGCGCAGAACCGCGTGACACCTAGTGATGAGTGTCAGGGGCTATATTCGAATTTGCGATATTTCACAAATATTTGGGTGAATATTCGTCATATATTCTCAAATTCGAGATTATTTTCTTGATTGCGAAAAATCGGCAATGTAGTATTCGCGTAATGCACGCAAAATACAGGCGTGGGTTACTTTTGCTACATTTACCAAGCTGCTAGAAGTTTCCTGAGACTGGATAAAATGGTTGGCACGGCAGAACATTAAAATGGCTTTATATGCAGTTAGAGTGCTCCAATATATTCGCGATTGCGCTAATCGGTACTAATGATGCAAATAATTTGGCGCAATACGTGAAACTTCATATTTTAGCAGCTCTGCATGTATGTATGGACAGCAGAACCTATCACACTACCTAACACACTGCACTGCAACAGGTACACTATATCAGGATATAACCTACACTGACTATCTGTATTATATATATATAAGCTATCTAACTATCTATCTAATGTAGTGTGGAAAGCACAGAGCACAGCAATGACACTGCTGTCTCTCTCAGAACTTTAAAAAATTGTAGAAAATTGCTGCTGGAGAGGTTTTTATATAGTAAGGGGTAGGCAACTTTCCTATTGGTTGCTAGGGATATTGCTAAGCTCAGACAAAGACATTGCAGCCTTCTCATTGGCCCACAAGCAAGAAGGGAGGTTACTGATGAAAAAAATAATCTATAATATTCAGAATTATGAATATATATCACTACATTCTAAATATTTTCAAATTCTCAAAGTGCCAATATTCACGATTAATATTTGCGATTTAAATATTCGCGCCCAACACTAGTGACACCACATGTGGTATGCTGGAGGGGCACTGTGAATTGTTCCTGCAGTGGAGGCTGAGGACACGTTGGAGGATGAGGAGGCAGAGGCGGACATTGACGCTGGACCAACAGCGTGGCAACGTGGGGGGCGGAAGCGGCATCACCTGGCCAAGTTGCTGGTGTGGCTGTGCAGGAACCACATTCACCCAGGGGGCCGTAAAGGACATATATTGTCCCTGACCATAGTTACAGCTCCACACGTCGGTGCTGCCGTGCACTTTGGCAGACACCGACAGGCTCAAGGACTGGCCCACCTTCTGTTCTACATGTGTGTGCAGGGCTGGTACTGCCTTTTTGCAAAGAAATTATGGCTTGGGACTCTCCACCACGGCTCTGCACAAGCCATCAGTTCTCTGAAAATTGCAGAGTCCATCACTTGGAAAGGAAGGGACTGCAGCACCAGCAACTTAGACAGGACCACGTTCAACTTCTGCGCCGATGGATGAGTGCACGCCTACTTTTGTCTCTTGGCAATCGCTTCGGTGTTTGATTGCTGATGGAATGACTGACTAGGAGGAGCATCAGGACCAGCAGATGATGGGAAGGACAGACAGCTCCCTTTGGCTGAGGTGGTGGAGCCTTGACTTCCTGAAACCGGGTGCGTGCCACTGGGTGATGCAGCGGTTGCTGTGGCAGGCTGGACCACCACATCGGAGCCACGGTACTCCCAGGCCACTTTATGGCGACGCTGCATCTGTTGACTCAGTGCCGTAGTGCCAACATTGGCCCCCTGGCCACGCTTCACCTTCTGCCCACAGATTCGACATATTGCCACGTTCACCTCCTCCAGCGCCTTTAAGAAAAACTGCCAAACCGCAGAGTAGGTGATTTTACCTCCAACACTCCGCACTGACTGACTGCTTCCACTGCTGCCTCAGTGAATCCCTGCACTGCTACTTCCTGGGCAGGTAGGCTCCCCCGAAGTGGGTGATCTACCTCGGGCATGTTTGGCTACTGACCTATTATTTGGGCACTGTATGGTATGCCATAAGGGTGCAGTGAGTAGAAACTATGGCACTGGGCACCATCTGACCCTAGGATATAGAAGAATTGATGATTAGGGTGATTAGGGTGAAATTTTAGCAGTTTGCATGGAACAAATAAATAATACTGTATAGAAAATGGTTTTCATTGGAAAAGTGGAACAGCCGTATACAGCAGTGAAATCCAGCAACATGCTTTTTCACATATAGCTTTATTTTATATGACCAAAACATGCATTAGTACAGTATACCCAGAGTGAATTCAATATAACCTTCAGCATTTGCTATTATTTGATAATATTGCACCTTGTCTCATTCCGGCGCGCGTTATACTTCTGTCATTTTATGAAATCTTTCCTGCTACAATAAAAAAAAAGGAATTTGCAAATTACATTTCATTAAAGCTCACCCATAATTAATTCAGCGCTTCCCACTGCTGCCTAAAATTAAATTTAGTGTTAAAGTATTACTTGTTAAAACACAAAGTACTTTTTCAAATTTAACAGCTTTATAGGAAAAGACATTCGGCAATAATAGTTGAAACATTGCAATTGCAAACTGACATGCTATTGAATATGACGAATACTTTAAAGAAAAAATATAATATACAGGAAAAAATAAAGACATTTTAAAGCCGATGTCCACGTTTGCAACTTTTTATTGTCCCAGTGTATCAGAAATGAAAAATGAAGCATTTGTGTAAATGGTCTTGATTTAACATTTTCTACCATTTTATATCTACAGCATTTATGCAGACTTATGTGTTCCCATGGTTACAGACTACAAACACATCCCGTGTAGTCTGAACCTGCAGTCATATCTGTTTTCATCTGCCCTTTACTTCTTGCTAACTTACTTATATGTTACCAAGAAATAGGGTAGAGATGGAAAGGAGTATTGCAGCGTACTCAAGTTGTGTGTAGTAGGTGTTTCTGGGTGATGTAGTGCAATATACACTAACCTGGTACAGCTGACTCTCTGCAAGGGCAGGTATAGGTAGAAATAGTTTGTGACGCCAGTGCCAAGTAAACGGTGGCACGCCGTTTGCGGATGCAGGAATAATTTGAGGAAACGTAGTATTAAAACAGAACTCCAACTTTAGTAGTTTCTCAAGCAGAGACAATAATGGAAATGCAGTTCCTTAGCATACAGTCGATTTTGCAATTCGGTCGATGCAGGCAATTCAGTTACAGCAGGGTAATTACAGAGTGTTGAACACAGGACTTGCAGCACAGGAGCTTGCACTCTAATTCTGTCTGATCCTGGAATATAGCAATCTTCACCAAGGCCCATTAACCTAGTTCTGGCTTTATATCCTTGGCTATAGCTTTAATAAGTACCTCCTCTGTCTTTCTGAGTACCTCTTGCTTTCCTGATCTTTGCCTCTGTCTCTCTCAGCTTCTGGAAACTTCCTCAGGCTCTTGAGCTAACATATTCCTGTTTCTGCATATGGGAATTCAGGAGGGAATCTTCTCCTGGACAGCAGGCTTCAGGCCTGGACTTGTCTCAGACATTGTCTGATCTCCAACTGTAGATTACAGACACTAGACTCCGTCTGCCTTCTACTTCCCTGTCTGGGCCTTAATATATAAACTAGGGCTCCCTAGCTCCCTCTATATACTAAGAACTGGAATGACACCCCTGCAGGCCTGTACATGCAAGTGTCATAGTAACAGGGAAACACATAGCATTACATTACATGACATTTTATAAAACTGACATATAACAACTTCCCCATAATTAGGAGGGACGACAGCACACCAAGTGACACTTTGGTAGTGACGGGTATTACAGTTCCCGTACACTACATACCCCACTGCTTTAAGCTGAGTACGACCTCGTACTCCATCATGGGTCGCCCAACTGGGATCTCTACCTGAAATAGAAAATAGAGACATGCAGGCATACGTACATGTAATTCATCTGCATTTACATTTACATCAGGTCCAATTGGCAAAAGTGAAGGGTAGTGACAAGGGGCGTCGTTCTCTTCTCTCAGGATAGTGAATGGAACGGGGGCGCTGACCTGGCACAGCATAACATTATAACCAGGATAGTCCATGACAATGAATAAGTCCATGATAGAACAGCAAAATAACGGTATAAAAGTTCTTGGAGGCTCAAAGAACAAACATGAGTCCGTACCCAGGTCATTTTCATATTAAATCACAGAGGCTCTCATGCGGTGGAGTCGTTCCCTGGGCACAATACTTTTTTAAAAGAGCAAAAATCTCAGAGGCTCAGGTACTTTTGAGTCTGTCTCCGGGCACGGTTCCTTAGAATAAAGTTGCACAATAAAAGGACAGCAAAGACAAGTGCTGTAATACCCCTGATCAACCTGAAAAGGGGGTGAAGGGTAAAAGGTGCAACTAAAGGAACAGGCACAACTTGGCGTGGGGTAGCAAAAGCAGGCAGGAGGTCCTGGAAACAAACGTGGCCTTGCTGACTTTGTGATTTCAGTGGTCAACACCTACCACTGAGCCGTGGACAAACTGGCAGCCGCAACAAAGGACCAGAAACATAGGACTCCTGTCCTGGAAGGGTTAACATCAAACTTCTGCAGTGAAATAAATCAAAGGCCTAGCAGGCTGATTACAGTGGCATATCATAACCACTTGGCTCCGCTGGCAGGTATCGTCTGTAGTATTCTTCTACAGGAGGGTGTGCCCACATAACTGTATCAGGGGGCAGCTGTAGGGTAAAGGGGCCCCTAATAGGTATTGGCCCATTAGGCCTAGGGGTGAACCCTCTGGTGGACCGTGCCGGTCCTTGCATGACCACTGCAGGGTGTAACGTGCTTGGCACCGCCGCAGCAAGCGGTCCGGTGCTCTGGGTGCAGCAGTTTACGGCAATCGCGGGTCCGGTCTGGGGCACTGACGGAGCGGTGGCAACAGAAGGCGGTCTACGGGTGGTGACAGGCACCCTTACCTCATCCTTCCTCGGCGGTGTCTGGATCCTGGCGGTGTATCTCTTGCGCAACTCCCGCAACTTCTCCTCCAGCCGGACGATCTGCTCACCGATGCTCTCTGTGTCGGAGTCGCTGTCCTCTGCTGGCGCCGCCGGCGCAGGTACAGTCACCGATGGCGCGGACTCGGCCTCTGCAGGTTCTGGCGATGCGTCTGGTCTCCGTCCCATCCGGATGTTCTGAAAGGTAGCACTAAGTCCTTTTAACTGCTCCAGCTCCGATATTGTCTTCTCCCGACGAGGCAGCTCGGGGGAAGGATAGGGGCTCACCCATTTTTCCAACACGGTTGGCTGCCAGAAGACGTTTGGCCCAATGAAGGAGCTCCGCTCCTGAAAGGCGTGATGGGCCGACTCTGGAGAGCGTTCCGGTTCCCGCTCGCAGCCAGAGTAGTCTTCTCCTTCTTCTGCCTCCCAGTCCTCAGGCGCTCGTTTGGGACGGGTCACAGCAGTCGCATAAGGGCCTCGCAGGCTCTCGGCAGGGGTGTACTCCACTTCCTCTCCCTCGCGGAGGCTGTGCTGGTACGAAGGGAGGTAGTCTCTTTTGACAGACCTTCGATTCACATAGAGGTCTCTGCCAGTTAGATAGTCCTGTATGAACCCGTAGCCACGGGATTTGTCAAATGACAGCACCACTCCCTTTCTCCTTTCCAGGCGGGGTTGGGTGTGCGTATGCTTCTAATGTATTGTCTTAGTTAGTTCTTCATAGAGGATTTTGGTCTTTGTATTCCGCTTTATAGCGGCCTCTCGGATCTCCGCCATCAGGGAGGACCATTTGAAAGATGGTTGAAAAAAGTCCCTCCACGAGCCATAGCAGGGCTCAGGTTCTTTCTCCCTTGGGCGGCAGGCGGGTTGCTCCGGTCCCGGAGAGTAGGCCGGTGGAGCCTCCTCTGGCTCTACAACGATGTCAGTCATCTTTGCAATTTCAGGTGCGGACGCTGCAGCAACACTCTGCTCACTTTCCAACATGCTCGATCCTTCTGAGGAGAGCGATAGGGTCGCGTCAATCAAAGCAGCCAGCTCCTCCCATTGCACTGGGAGGCCACCCCCCAGGTATTCCAGTATATGGAAGGCGGTGTCCATGCTGGCAGACATGCAAATGTCCAGATAAGCAGTGGCGCCTGACCTTGAACTCCTTCCCGCTTTTTCCTCAGAAAGGCGCCAATTTTTCCCGCCTTTTCGGGATGAAGGTGACGCAGCAGTAAATTCAGCAAGCTCAGCGGCCATTTTTAGCAAAACGCTGTCCATTCACTGACAGCAAGCAGGATTGCAAAAAGTCCACAAAACCACACTCTAATGCAGCGATTTTCTTCACCTGTGTAGCGCAACACTGCACAGCGCTTTTTAGAGTTTTTTGGTACACTTTGGGTATGATTTTCAGTCCACAAAGTCCACTTGCATAAAACAGGCAAATTGTCACTTTGGTCACAGGGCAACTGTATAAGGCACAAAGTTCACGCTTCTTGCACTAGAAAGCGTGCGTATCCTGTTCGTGACGCCAAAAGAGAGGTGCAGCGTACTCAAGTTGTGTGTAGTAGGTGTTTCTGGGTGATGTAGTGCAATATACACTAACCTGGTACAGCTGACTCTCTGCAAGGGCAGGTATAGGTAGAAATAGTTTGTGACGCCAGTGCCAAGTAAATGGTGGCACGCCGTTTGCGGATGCAGGAATAATTTGAGGAAACGTAGTATTAAAACAGAACTCCAACTTTAGTAGTTTCTCAAGCAGAGACAATAATGGAAATGCAGTTCCTTAGCATACAGTCGATTTTGCAATTCGGTCGATGCAGGCAATTCAGTTACAGCAGGGTAATTACAGAGTGTTGAACACAGGACTTGCAGCACAGGAGCTTGCACTCTAATTCTGTCTGATCCTGGAATATAGCAATCTTCACCAAGGCCCATTAACCTAGTTCTGGCTTTATATCCTTGGCTATAGCTTTAATAAGTACCTCCTCTGTCTTTCTGAGTACCTCTTGCTTTCCTGATCTTTGCCTCTGTCTCTCTCAGCTTCTGGAAACTTCCTCAGGCTCTTGAGCTAACATATTCCTGTTTCTGCATATGGGAATTCAGGAGGGAATCTTCTCCTGGACAGCAGGCTTCAGGCCTGGACTTGTCTCAGACATTGTCTGATCTCCAACTGTAGATTACAGACACTAGACTCCGTCTGCCTTCTACTTCCCTGTCTGGGCCTTAATATATAAACTAGGGCTCCCTAGCTCCCTCTATATACTAAGAACTGGAATGACACCCCTAGCAGGCCTGTACATGCAAGTGTCATAGTAACAGGGAAACACATAGCATTACATTACATGACATTTTATAAAACTGACATATAACAACTTCCCCATAATTAGGAGGGACGACAGCACACCAAGTGACACTTTGGTAGTGACGGGTATTACAGTTCCCGTACACTACAGTATGACTGTGTGGAAGCATAAAGCTCTGTACAGGAGCTGTAGACACAATAGAGGATAGTTTAATTAAGACTATTATTTTTTTATTTTTTTTGCAGCATGTATTGTAGCAATGTAAAATAGCTGCAAAGGTGGACATAGTCTTTAAACTTGGTAGGTGCAATCCTAGAAATATCAGTAATCTGAATCTGGATTAACCGCCCGTCTGCTGATTTGGCTTTGACTGATTTTTTCGGTATTATGACTGTGGCTTGTTTTCTGGATTAACCCCTTATCTGCTTATCTGTCTCTTCTGGTTCTGACCCTTCTTGTCCACTACTGTAACGGTCACGTACACACACACACACAGGGGGGAGGATAGTGACCACTGCGCTCCACCCTCTCCCCTGGCCCTGCCTACTTGCCTCGCAAGTCCTGATTATAGGGGACAACTGGGTGGCAGTCCCTAGCTTAGAATACGTGCTGGGAGGACAGACAAGACAAATAACGGATAGTGAACGGACCGGGTCAATACCAAGAGAGCAACGAAGTACAAAAGGCATAAGCAGAGAATAGTCAGGAGAAGCCGGGGTCAAATACCAGGAGAGTAATAAAGTACCACAGGAGTCCGCAGAGAATCGTCAGGTGGAAGTCGGGGTCAGAATACCAGGAGAGAAGCGCAGTACAGGAGGAGCAGGCAGAGGATCGTCAGGGAACTCAGGAACAAGTAAGTATGCCAGGAAACAAAATCGCAAGTGAACCAAATTAACAGGCAACCTGTGGCCAGCAGGCTGCCTGTTAAATACTGACTAGCTGGGGTCATGTGACATGGGCAGCGCCACATGACCCATGCTAGTTAATATAGCTGAGCAGCGAGTGCCCAACTTGGTACTCAGACCTCCCCTGGTTGCCGGGGCAACTGAGGATGTAGGCTGCGCGGAGGAGACATGCACGGACGGTCTGTCCCGCCCCCTATCAACTAGGAGAGAAGGACGCTGTGCGCGTCCTCGCTCCTGCACAGAGGCGTCCCGTGACAACTACTTTCTACACCTTGGTCATTCTGGTAGGTCTGTTTCTGGCGAGCTCATTATATTTTTTACTACCTTACAGATGTAACCTGGGTCCATAGCAGCCAAGTCCATCTGGCCTTGTAGGAGGCTCTGGTGTGGAACCTAGGGGTAGCCTTAGGTTCCCATCAACCAGACTGGTTAACGAAGTTAAGTACCAGGTTCCTAGTTTGCTGGCTGTGGTTCCAGATGCGGATTCATAGCTTTTCTGACAATGTGCATGTATATTTTTACTAAATTTGGCTTATTTGCTAAAGATGAACCAAAGCACCATCAGACCTGCACTCCACCTTTGGAGTAACTTTTAATCAAAAGTTAGTTTATATGTATATTAAAGGGCATCTGTCCCATGTTCATATGGGCCCGCATTGCTGATAAAAAGTATGTTTTAATATATGCAAATAAGGCTCTAGGAGAAACGGGAGCGTTGCCGTTACAACTAGAGGCTCCGCTCTCTCTGCAACTGCTGCACCCCTGCACTTTCATTTACAGAGCCAGGCAATACATATATCATCACCCCTGGCCCTGTCAATCAAAGTGCAGTGGGTGGGGCCATTGGAGAGAAAGCAGAACCTCTAGGTGTAATGGTAACGCCCCTGTTGCACCTAGAAGCTAATTTGCATATATTAAAACATACTTTTTCTCAGCAATGCGGACACATATGAACATGGGACCAACACAGATGCCTTCCGCTGCCAAGTGCACATGTAACAGGTCAGCCAGTGTCATAGGGACAGATCTGCTGACAGATGTGCTTTAAATGAAAGGCAAATATCAAAATATCAGCTGCACAGGATCAGTTATGTCTATCCTCCACTCAAGACAACGTTACTGGTCTAGTAGATTCCATTTCCTAAAGGGAATGTATTCTTAGAAAATGACCTATTGTTTAAACTCATGTTTTAACTTTAAATCTGTTCTCATTTTCATATTGACCACTGAGCACTTACAATAGATTAACACTTCTGGTTTTGTAGAGATCCTATTTCAGCATGTGCTGTAGTATCATCAGACATAAGCATTAAGGGGCACAAATATTAAAGGGGTTGTCCCATGAAAAATATTCTACAGTTTTCAAACCAGCACCTGGATGTGAATTCTTTTGTAATTACATGTAATTACAAATTTTGCATAGCCACCGATTTATTCAATAAAATGTACCCGTATAGCGCCACCTGCTGTTTGTTTTTTCTTATTTCTTTGTCCTGCTCACTGAGAAGGCCGCACATGCTCAGTTTCATCCTTCAACTGCCTCCTGAGCTGTGATAGGGAGAGCATGGACACGCCCCCATGAGCTGCAGCAGAAAAGACACTCCCCTTGAGCTGCCAGCTTGATATAAATCTAGCAGAGCAATGAATGTGGAGATCTCTGGATCCATATGAGGTACAGGGCTGGTTCTAGCTTTGTTAGTAAGAGGTTGTCATGTACTATATGATGTCTGATTTTTGTTTTTTATATTAGTCATAGGAGAACCTCCACCAGTTCTAACTGTAAGACAATTTCCGATCTGTCTTACATTTAGACCTTTTCTATTCCTAAGCCAGGTGTAGAAAATGGTAAATGAGATGGGACTCCCGGCCCATCCCCTTCCCCGCCCATGCCATTCCCATAATTTTACATGCAAACAATAGAACTGAGAAAAAGGATCAATGTAAATTAAAGTGGTATTATACCTACTATAAATGAATAAATAGAAGCTCTTTGCGCAGATTTTTGATCAAACGTGTGTCGGGCCCATCTACCAGGTGTCAAGGTTGCTTCCGCAGATGGGTACCTAATAGTGTTGAGCGAACTTCTGTTTTAAGTTCGGCGTCTAAAGTTCGGCTTCCGGTTAGCGGAGAATCCCGATATGGATTCCGAATTCCGTTGTGGTCCGTGGTAGCGGAATCAATAATGGCCGATTATTGATTCCGCTACCACGGACCACAACGGAATTCGGAATCCATATCGGGATTCTCCGCTAACCGGAAGCCGAACTTTAGACACCGAACTTAAAACAGAAGTTCGCTCAACACTAGTACCTAACACTAACAGAACTGCCTCTCCTGGGCTTACCTCAATATATACTATAAGAAAATTTAGACTAGCACATTCATGGTCCATAAAGAAAGCATACAGAGAACTAATAAAAGCATGGCTGCACAACATTTCACAGAGGCAGCTCTGTTAGTGTTAGGGACCAATCCCCAGAAGCCACCTTGACGCCTGGTAGATGGGCCCGACACACGTTTGATCAAAAATGTGCGCAAAGAACTTCTATTTTTGTATTTATAGTAGGTACAATACCACTTTAATTTAGAATGATCCCCATTTCTCAGTTCTATTGTTTGCATGTGAAATGTTGTGCAGCCATGCTTTTATTGGTTCTCTGTATGCATGCTTTATGGATATGCACCGGTGACCATGAATGTGCTAGTCTAAATTTCCTTGTAGCATAATTTTAGACCTGGCGTGAGCAAGGAGAAGTCGCAGATTGCGACGCAACTAACCGCTGCGTCACAATCGCAGCCTGAAATACGCCTAATTTATTTCAGATTAATAAATGACCCCCTTAGGCCCCTTTCACACGAGCGAGTTTTCCGCGCGGATGCGATGCGGGAGGTGAAAGCATTGCATCCGCACGGAATCCTAACCCATTCATTTCTATGGGGCTGTTCACATGAGCGGTGATTTTAACGCATCACTTGTGCGTTGCGTGAAAATCGCAGCATGCTCCTCTTTGTGCGTTTTTCACGTAACGCAAGCCCCATAGAAATGAATGGGGCTGCGTGAAAATCGCAAGCATCCGCAAGCATGGAGACCCGATCATTATTATTTTCCCTTATAACATGGTTATAAGGGAAAATAATAGCATTCTGAATACAGAATGCATAGTAAAACAGCGCTGGAGGGGTTAAAAAAAAAAAAAATCATTTAACTCACCTTAATCCACTTGATCGCGATGCCGGCATCTCCTTCTGTCCCCTTTACTGAATAGGACCTGTGGTGAGCATTAATTATAGGCCAAGGACCTTTGATGACGTCACTCTGGTCATCACATGGTACGTCACATGATCTTTTACCATGGTGAATCACCATGGTAAAAGATCATGTGACGTACCATGTGATGACCGGAGTGACGTCATCAAAGGTCCTTTACCTATAATTAATGCTCACCACAGGTCCTATTCAGTAAAGGGGACAGAAGGAGATGCCGGGCCGCGATCAATTGGACTAAGGTGAGTTAAATGATTTTATTATTTTTTTTAACCCCTCCAGCGCTGTTTTACTATGCATTCTGTATTCAGAATGCTATTATTTTCCCTTATAACCATGGTATAAGGGAAAATAATACAATCTACAGAACACCGATCCCAAGCCCGAACTTCTGTGAAGAAGTTCGGGTTTGGGTACCAAACATGCGCGTTTTTTCTCACGCGAGTGCAAAACGCATTACAATGTTTTGCACTCGCGCGGAAAAATCGCGGGTGTTCCCGCAACGCACCCGCACCTTTTCCCGCAACGCCCGTGTGAAAGGGGCCTAAGAGTAGCACCATTGACAAAAGCCTATGGGGAAAGCTCATCCTTCCTGCACAAAAGCCTCTGCTGCATAGATTGTCCAGCAACCAGATGGTATAATAGCTGCCTCAAAGCTCACACCCTGTGGTAACTTTGAAAATCACTGGATCCTCGTTCATGTTTTTCCACAATAGCCTCTGCACATGACACAGAGCATGCCCACATCTCCCCCGTTCTATTTTTTTTTAATGTCCATTTGGCTGCTGTAGAATAACTAAATACAATCAGAAAATAATAATAGATTACAAACACAAAAATTGCATTTTTCAGTATGGGTTGCATTTGATTACTTTACTTCTGTCTTGTGGTAGAGTAGCAAGTGCCAAGTCCCCCAACAGATTCCAGACAAAGTGCATATATGAGGTATAATAATTATATAAAGGCTCCATTCACACGTCCGCAATTCCATTCCGCATTTTGCGGAACATAATTGCGGACCTATTCATTTCTATGGGGCCGCACGATGTGCGGCCCGGATCCGGAAATGCGGACCCGCACTTCCGTGTCCGCATTTCCTTTCCTGAAAAAAATAGAACATGCCCTATTCTTGTCCGCAATTGCGGACAAGAATAGGCATATTCTATTAGTGCCGGCGATGTGCGGTCCACAAAATGCGGAACGCACATTGCCGGTGTCCGTGTGAATGGGCCCTAAAAGTGATTTTATTATTCACTTCACTGAGGAGGGGGTCTGCAGGATAAACTCAGTCCCTAACTCCCCCCGCCAAGGTTGCTTGAAGTTTGTTCCCCCATGTTATGCAGAAGCTTCCCGCCTTTGGCTCAAAGTTACTGAGGTCCATACCGGAAGTGACGTCAGGTAAAGGTGATGCCACATCTGTGCAGTGTACATGGCAACATCGCCAAAGTATTGGTCTAAGGCCTCTTTCACACGACCGTATGGCTTTTTCAGTGTTTTGCGGTCCGTTTTAAACAGATCCGTTGTTCCGTTTTTGGTTTCTATTGTGTTTCCGTTTCCGTTCCGTTTTTCCGTTCCGTTTTTCCGTATGGCATATACAGTAATTTCATAGAAAAAATTGGGCTGGGCATAACATTTTCAATAGATGGTTCCACAAAAAACGGAACGGATACGGAAGACATACGGATGCATTTCCGTATGCATTCCGTTTTTTTTGCGGACCCATTGACTTTAATGGAGCCACGGAACGTGATTTGCGGCCAAATATAGGACATGTTCTGTCTTTCAACGGAACGGAAAAACGGAAATACGGAAACGGAATACATACGGAGTACATTCCGTTTTTTTTTGCGGAACCATTGAAATGAATGGTTCCGTATACGGAACGCAAAAAACGGCCCGCAAAACGGAAAAAAAAAAACGGTCGTGTGAAAGAAGCCTAATTCTCTGGTACGGTAGTCAAAGCATTAAAGGGGTTGTGCCTTGTCAAACACATATCCCTTATCCACAGGATACAGGAATAAGTGTCTGACTGGCGGGGATCCAACTGCTGGGGTCCCTGCAGATCACAAGAACAGGGACCACATGTTCCCCTGTTAGAATGAAGCATTGGTCATGCATGCCCACTGGAGCTCCAGTCAACTTTCTGGGACTGGCAGAGATAGCTGAGTACAAATGCTTGAGTACGAGTAGCACACATGAGTGAACCTCTGCTCCATCCAAATAGGGTAACATGGAAGTGTAATGTTTCTCATGATTGGTCGGACCTTTGCAGATCAGACACATGCCCCATCCTGTGGATATGGGTAAGTGTTGGTCAAGAGACAGCTTTTTAATGACGAGATACAGACTGCATGATAACCCAACAATTTGAGAAATCCAAAGAAAGATCAGAGCTGATTTTTTTTTAGGCTTTTTTGGCTCCAGTGATTAGACTTCACTTGAAACCATAACTATTAGTTTTTATAATGCTAATTAACATTTTTGTCGGCCAAAACACACCCTCCAGTTTGCCCCCAAGAGACGTAATACTAGCTTAGGGCCCCCTATACCCCTTAACAGTTTAGCTGCTCCTCTTTGTATTTTTGCCAGCTCCAGGGTATCCTTTTTATGGACTGGTGCACACAACAGGCCCATAATAGGTTATGATTTCCTCTCCTGTACAGGCAACTTTCAGTAGCCGTCTCACTATCATCACAGGCAGTATAATAATGACAAATATCACATAGCTATAAATAACACAGGATCCACCGTTCACAGATCACAGCTTATCTGCTCCCTCCAGGCGTCTGCACAGACATCTCGGTCATCGGCGCACGCGCAGTGGAGATGTCTGTGCAGGGAGCGGTCAGACATTCACTGCGCCTGCGCCGAATACAGACACGCACGACGCAGGTGCGAGAATTCGTCCACTGGCTCAGATGGAGGATGGCATTCAAGAGGAGATGGGCGGGCTTAACGGACGAGCTGGGCAGCATACAATGTGAGTAGACCGAGCCTCTAGGTGCTGAAAAGACGCCCCCATAGCACCTAGAGGCTCATTAGCATATTAATAAAAGTTCGTTTTTTAGTGAAACGGATCCACACACAGGTCTGAGAATAGCATTGTTAGGTAGATCAGACACTAGCAGATCGCTAGTGTCTGAGAGCTAATTAGGTCAAAATGAGGTGGTAGAAACCCTTTAAGTTATACTATCTATATGGACTGATGTGAGTTTTTACCATACAGATTTTTCATTGTCGGACTGAACTCCACCATAGGAAATTATTCTCTGGGCCCAACCCCAATATCATCAATGAAGTTTAATAGGTTCTGAATCAAAGAATTAAACCGTAGTGGCAAGTGATTAGCTCTAAAGGCAGCTCCGTATGGGATTTTTCTCCGTGACCTTAGGGGCCCACTACAGCTTCAGAACGTGGCCCACTGGAGGACCCTCTGCTGGGCCAGTCTGACCCTGTTCCTTTTACCACTTTCTACCCTCCTTAGTCAAAAACACGTGGTGCAGTGGAGGGACAGGAAATGTAGTTGTCTTTTATGGTAGCACTGTGACCATATTATAGGGACAATGCAGCTGACACTGTTATGCAGGCACTGGAGGGGGGTCTCTGTAATGAGGACATTGTAGCTCTCACTGTTACGGGGGCACCATGGCTGATACAATGGAGACATTGATAACGTCATGCATATATTTTTTACACCTGTACTTTCAAGATGTTGATGTTGGTGAGCATTCTAGTTCAACCAATAGGTTATTATACTGTAAGTAGGCAGTCCACTCATTTAGCCTACGTTCACATCTGCTCTCTCGCTGGATCCGCCAGGGGGTCAGCAAAAACGCATCCGATCAATAATACAACCGTCTGCATCCGTTCAGAATAGATCCGGTTGTATTATCTCCAAAATGCACAAGACGGGTCTGGCACCAAATCCATCATAAGTCAATGGGCGCCAGATACGTTATTTCCATGTCTGAAAAAAAACGTATCCAGCATGAACACAGTGTAAGCCCGTTTTTTTCAGACATGTCTTGATCAGTATCCCATGACATGACATGGGAACGTAAGGAAACAGAACGGAACGCATTCTGGTACACTCTGTTCCGTTCCGTTTTGTCTCCATTGACAATGATTGGGGACAAAACTGAAGTGTTTTCTTCTCAAAACCGGTACGGAAAACGCAGATGCAAAAGTAGCCTTATTTGCATTATCTCCTTCTAAATTATCTAGCTGGAACAGAAAATTAAATGATGCCTATACATCCCGTACTAGTATCCTCCTTGTGCAGTATATGCTTTTAAAACATTGGAAGATTAATAACTTAAAACAACGTGTTTGTTTTCATTCTGTTCTGGCATCAAGTTGGTTAAATATGGGATATTCAAAAGTCTAATTGTGCAATCAGCAGGGAGGAAAACATTTGTTACTTAATAGATCTATCCACACTCAAAATGTTGCGTGATATAATTTACTACAGTTCAGCTGGAGTTGCATTATCAAAAGAGTCTTGCCTATTGCCTCTGTGTTATCGAGCACATTCGGCCTCCCCGCGGTGGTCAGAGGCCTTTTAAAGTCCAAAGAACATTTTATTTTTTGTTAAATATAATTGATTTCTTCTCCCTAACTTTTTTCCTTCCAATTTGTACAAGATCGCTGTCTTCAAATTCTAACCTTTAGAGCAGAAGAAAGTGAATACAAATGGATGAAGCGACGGCAATGTATGTAATATGTGGAGTTTGATGGAGGTGTGAAATATATATTAGCACAAACTCCATTGGTGACTTTTTTGTCAATGCAAAGGATCGAGGTGGCAGAGTCATTTGCATTTGGATTTTCCGCCATACAAAATATCACTGTAGACTCCAGTATATAATGTCCACAGTAGGGGGCAGATTGTGAAACAACTGACCCTGAGATATGGCGCAACGTGAGTCCTTCAATAATAATAGTGCATTGATCTTAACACAACAATCAATAACATAGTAACATAGTTTGTAAGACTGAAACGAGACATCCATCCAGAGGAAGGCAACAAATCCTCATACAGTAGAAATACATTTTTTATTTTTTAGGAGAAAAAAAAATTCTTCCTGATTCCAAATCTGAATAATACCCTGGATCAACGTCCCTTCTCCAGAAATCTAATAACTATAACCTGTAATATTATTACACTCCAGAAATACATACAGGCCCTTCTTGAACTCTTTTAGTGAGTTCACCATCACCACCTCCTCAGGCAGAGAGTTCCATAGTCTCACTGCTCTTACCGTAAAGAATCCTCTTCGATGGCTGTGTAGAAACCTTCTTTCATCTAGAAGTAGAGCATGTTCCCTTGTCACGTTCATAGTCCTGGGAAAAAAAGATGATTACTGACCCCTGATACATAGTTATTAGGTCTAGCTTAAATAACTCTAATTTTGATAATCTTTCTGGATACTGTAGTACACCTGCAGTACCTCAGACCTAGGGGTAGCTGCAAATGCTTTTTTGTAAATTGTTTGCATTATTATGTTGTATATTGCATGTTTGACTGTTTGTTCCAGTTAAGGATGTGGATGGCAATGTTTGGCAAGGAATAGGGCTAACCACACTGTTCCTCCCTCTTGGTAGGAGTGGGCTAGTCCTGCTTCCTGCCAAGAGGAGAAGGTTCTGAAAAAAATGGCGTGGTGTTAAACAGGCAGGAAGTGCTTAAACCCATATGCAGTTGTACCACAATAAACATCCTACACAAGATAGCAATTATGTGGATGTGATAACCAATATAACAATATAATAATAGCAAAGACAAGTGCACTCTGTGGTCTTACTAAACCCTCAAACTGATGTTAAAATTGAGAGATTAGCCAACATATCCTACTGTGGAGGACATGTCTGAGCCCGAGCACCGCGCCAAGGTTTCTCAAGTAGCTCAAGAGACAAAAGGGAAAGGAAGAACACATCTGAGCTCCTGTGAAGGATTCTCAAGAGTAAATAACTAAAGACATCCTCAAGCAGATACTTGAGAGGAATCATAAAGCAGAGTGACCAGCTGATACCCACATAAAAGACACTGCTGTGAGTTGAGAAACTAAGCTAAGACACCCAACACCAAGACTACTACTAGGCCAGTACAAGAAAAGTCCTAATTTAATGCTAAACAAAAAAAACAAAACTGTTTATGCCTCTAAACCAGACAAAAGGCTCTCGTGAGGTAGGTATTTTCAGTCCTGGTGATCCCTCCACTTCAAGCTTTCCATTCACCTCTCCTCTTGGGCACAATCCACAGATAGTAATATTCCTCCGTGTAGCACCTTAAAGAGGACCTTTCACAGATTATTACACTATGAACTAACTATACAGACATGTAGAGCGGCGCCCAGGGATCTCACTGCACTTACTATTATCCCCGGGCGCCGCTCCGTTCTCCTGCTATGCCCTCCGGTATCTCCGTTCCCTAAGTTATGGTAGGCGGAGTCTGCCCTTGTTCTTCTGTAGCGCTGGCCAATCGCATTGCAGAGCTCACAGCCTGGGAGAAAATAACCTCCCAGGCTGTGAGCTCTGTGCTGCGATTGGCCAGCGCTAGAGCAGAACAAGGGCAGACTCCGCCTACCATAACTTAGTGACTGGAATCTCCGCCTACTATAACTTAGTGAGCGGAGATACCGGAGGGCATAGCAGGAGAACGGAGCGGCGCCCGGGGATAATAGTAAGTGCAGTGAGATCCCTGGGCGCCGCTCTACATGTCTGTATAGTTAGTTCATAGTGTAATAATCGGTGAAAGGTCCTCTTTAATCAAGAATGTATCAAGATAGTGAAGTTCTGCTTACACGGGTCGCGCAAAACACATTTATTCACTTAATGGGATCACCAGGACTGAAAATACCTACCTCACGCGAGACGTTCTTCTGTTCCAGCGACGCAGATCTGGTAACAGTTTTTATATGTGCTCAATTAAAGCCATCCAACTTGCCTTCATATTCCTTACTAGTGCCAGAAACTTGCACTTGGAATCTGCTGTTTTTGAATGTACTTGAAGCTATACTTTGCTCTTAGTAAAAGAGACTCCTTCTGAAAAACTACATTTCCACTGCACCAATCCATAGGGAGCAACGGCCTGCAGGAGTACACTGTGACACAACACCTTATCAGGGCTACTAATACTCCCATCCTCTTCACCAGCTCCTCAGGGGCTAACGACATACCTATTCCACTTATTATTTTAGTTGCCCACCTCTGAACCCACTCCAGCCTGCTATGTCTTTTTTGTGCACAGATGTCCTAAGCTGTACACAATACTCCATGTGCAGTCTGACCAGTGATTTGTAAAGTAGTAGAAGTATGTTCTCATCACGATCATCCATGCCCCCTTTAAAGCACCCCATAATCTTATTAGCATTGGCAGCAGCTGTTGTACACTGGTTGCCACAGTTAAGTTTACTGTTAACTAAAATGGACAGCTATAGATATCCTTCAAACTGTACATCTGTGGTCAAATTGTACAGTAATGCTTGAAAGTTTGTGAACCTTGCAGAATTTTCTATACTTCTGCATAGATTAACCTTAAAACTACATTAGAATTTCACACAAGTCCCAAAAGTAAGTAACTAAATCAAATAAATAAGTCAAAATATTAGACTTGGTAATTTATTTGAAGGAAAATTATCCATTATCACATGTCTGTGAGTGGTAAAAGTATGTGAACCCTTGCTTTCAGTATCTGGTGTAAACCTCTTGTGCAGCAATAACCGCAACTAAACATTTCTGGTAATTGTTGATTAGCCCTGCACATCTGTTTGAAGACATTTTTGCCCACTCTTCCATACAAAACCACTTCAACTCTGTTATGTTGGTGGATTTCTCCCCATGACGTGTTCACTGCAGATCTTTACACAACATTTCTATTAAATTAAGATCAGGAATTTGACTTGGCCATTCCAAAACTTTAATGCTATTCTTCTTTAACCATTCTTTGGTAGAACGACGTGTGTGCTTAGGGTCATTGTCTTTCTACATGATCCATGTTCTCTTGAGATTCAGCTTACAGCAGGGGCGTTGCTAGGGTCTCAAAGTATTGGGTGCCCAAGCCCCAATGAATATGGCCCAATTTTCTAAGGCTACTTTCACACTTGCGCTAGCTTTCTCCTGCAGGCTGTTTCGGCGGGGTAACAGCCTGCCAGATTCGTGCTACCGCTAGTGCACCGTGCCACTGGAAGTCTGCTCTGGCCCCATTTACTATAATGGGGCAGGCCAGAGGTCCATCCGCAGCACGGCAAACAAGCCGAGATAGGCGGCTGGAATAAAACTGCATGCAGGACTTTAGCCTCAGCTCAAAAATCATGTTCTGAGCGGACACCAAACGGACCCCATTATAGTCTATAGGGTCTTTAGGCTCCGTTACGTTCAGTTAGGTCTCAGTTATCTGCAGAATCCATCCTTTCCGTTCTCCAGCTCCTCAACGGAGCCGGAGAACGGAAAGAAGAAACGGTGATGTGAACGAGGCCTTAGAAGTTTAGAAGCAAATCGTCAACTTTTTAAGACAATTTCCAAAACCCAATTTTTAAGGACCAGTTCAGGTCTGAAGTCAGTTTGTGAGGCTTACATAATAGAAACCACCCATAAATGGCCGCATTTTAGAAACTTCACCCGTCAAGGTGTTCAAAACAGATTTTACAAACTTTGTTAACCCTTTAGGTGTTTCACAAGAATTAAAGGAAAATGGAGCTGAAATTTCAGATTTCACTTTTTTGGCAGATTTTCCATTTTAATCCATTTTTTTCTTTAACACATTGAGGGTTAACAGTCAAACAGATTTTTTTGTGTCTCCATATTCTGTAAGCCATAGTTTTTTTTTTATTTTTTAGGCGATTGTCTTAGGTAGGGTCTCATTTTTTGCGGGATGAGATGACGGTTTGATTGGTATGATTTTGGGGTGTGTATGACTTTTTGATCACTTGGTATTCCACTTTTTGTGATGTAAGGTGACAAAAAATGGCATTTTTTTTACACCATTTATATATTTTTTTTTTACGGTGTTAATCTGAGGGGTTAGTTCATGTGATATTTTTATACAGCAGGTTCTTACGGAAGTGGTGATACCTAATATTTTTTTACATTTATTTCATTTTACACAATAAAAGCATTTTTGAAGAAAAATAAATCATGTTTCAGTGTCACAATTTTCTGAAAGCCATCTTTTTTTGATCTTTTGGGCGATTGTCTTACGTAGTGTCTCATTTTTTGCGGAGAGAGATGACTGATTGCTACTATTTGGGGGTACATATGTCTTTTTGATTGCTTGGAATTACCCTTTTTTGTACGTCGTTCACCTGAGGTGGTAGATTATGTGACATTTTTATAGAGCACATTGTTACAGACGCGGAGATACCTAATATGTCTGTTTTTTATATATTTCTATTTTTTAAACACTATTTTATGGTGAGGGGGCCTTTTTTTTTACTTGAAACTTAATTTTTTTTTATTATAAAAAAAAAACTTTTTTTCTCCACTTTTTTTTTACTTTTTATATTTGTCCCACTGCGGGACTTCACCTTTTCAGGGTTTGATCCCAGTTTCGATTCAGTACAATACATTCTGTATTGTACTGAATTGAACTGTCAGCCTCTTACACAGCAAGAGGCTGACAGTTGCCTAGGAGACCCAGCCCTTAGGCGGAATCTCCTGGGCTTCCGTAGCTGGCAGGCCTTACACAGGTATCGGGGCTGCCATGGCAACCATCGGCCCCCTGTCAGCGCAGCGCTGGGGGGTGATGGAGACATAGGGAGCCCCCTCCCTCTGTAAATCCCGCACATGCCGTGTTCCCCGATGTCGGCGGATGCCTCAGGGGCCTGGCTATCAGTAACAGTCGGGCCCGTGCTGCGGATCGAAAGGGCGCAGCTCTTGCACCCGCCCGATCACATCACGTACATGCGCGTGAGGATGCGCCAAGAAGCCACATTCCCTAACGTAAAAAATAACTCACCTAATCCACTTACTAGCGCAGAGGCAATCTGCTCCTCTATTGGATTGAAAAAGACCTGCTGAAAGACTTGCTCTAAACGTGATGATGTCCCCATGCTCACCACGTGATCATGCTGGGAGCGCATGGTGATATCATCATGCTCAACGTAGGTCTTTTGGCAGGGCTATTTCAATCAAGAGAGGAGTCGAACTGCCTCTGTGGTAGCAATTTGATGAGGTGAATATTTTATTTATTTTTTCCATTCTTTCTGAGACAACTCCAGCCGCCATTTTAGGAAAAATGACTCATTACCACAAAGCTCAAGGAAATTTGGCCTCGTGGTGTATCAAATTTTCCCCTTCCATAGAGGGAGGGGTACTGTCACCGCCAGTTCTGTGAGACGGTCTGGCAGACGTTCTTCTCTACTTCTTGCATGACGTTCTTTGTTTTGGTTTCACTTTGTCATCTCCTTTCCTTCTCCCAGGTGTCACCTATTTAGACTAATTGTCTCCCTTTATATTCCCTCCCATACTGCCTCACTTTTCGGTTTATACTACTTCCTGGATGAGGTGTTCACTGCTGGAGGCTGCTGCTTCCTCAGATAAGTCTTTTTACTTTATTTGTATTTCCTTGCTGCTTGATTCTAGGTGACCCTGACTCTGTCCGTACTAAGTGCAGGGAGCCGGTGGTAGTGTCTCCTCACTATTATAGGGTTTTCAGGTGTCACACAGTATTAGGTACGTGGGCATGCAATCGTCTACCATACAGACCCTTGCATGGGCATAGCAGTCAGGGAGAGCTCTAGGGGTTTTATAGGGCTCACCCATATGCTCCTTAGTTTGGGATCAAGCCAGTCGGATGTTTATTTATAAGTTCCAGCTTTCTGCAACATCATCCGTGACATTATAAACCGCCATAACCGTCTTAAGCATGGATCCGGTTTCAGCCTTTATTGACCGCATGCAAGGTCTTTCGACTGGAGGTAGCAGATCTCCGTAAAACTGTGTCTCAGTTTCAGGTGACCAGTTCTGCTGGCGTTCATGGAGTTTGTTCCAAGCCTAAGATCTCGCTTCCGGATACGTTCTCCGGGGGTAGTGAGATATTTGTTCGCTTTAGAGAGGCTTACAAACTCCATTTTCGCCTACTTCCCCATTCCTCTGGTGATAAGGAGTAGAGGGTGGGGATCATCATCTTGCTGCTCAGGAATAACGCTCAGTCTTGGGCCTTTTCGCTGCCGGTGGGGGCACCGCCCCTCCGATCGGTGGATGAATTTTTTGTAGCCCTGGGGCAGATATATGAGGACCCGGATCATATTGCTCTGGCTGAATCTAAACTGCATCTTTTATGCCAGGGTAAACACTCTGCAGAGATATATTGTTCTGAATTTCGGAGATGGGCAGCTGATACTGGTTGGAATGATGCTGCACTCCGAAGTCAATTTTGCCATGGTCTTTCGGAAAGATTGAAAGATGCATTTGCTTTTCATGAGAGACCAGCCTCGTTAGAGTCTGCCATGTCTCTAGCTGTTCGTATTGACAGGCGTCTTAGAGAGAGAGGAGACTACTCCTTCCTGTCATATTCAGCCCAAGGACAGTGGGGCTGTCTCATTCAGTGCGCAGGTGTCTCAGTCTCTCTCAATCCCCTCTGAGGAGGAGGCCATGCAGCTGGGTTTGCTTGCCTCTGATAGTAGAGGATTCAGCTCTCAGAGGAGGGTTTGTTTCTGTTGTGGAGGTATAAATCATTTGGCTAATGTTTGTCCCTCTAGGAGATTCATGGAGTTTTCTGAGGGTAATAAAAGAAAAAGAAAAAAAAAACCCTCTAAAAATTTTCCATTTGCTACTATTGGCAAGGTTGATGCAGAAATTGAAGGTTTGCTGTTTGCTTGTAGTTTCCGTTTTCTCCTACCTGCCAGGGTGGCGCTAGACAGCAAGAACATTGTTTGTGAGATTTTTGTAGATAGTGGAGCAGCTGTCAATCTCATTGATAATCAATTTGCAACAACGCATGGTTTCCAGGTATGCACTTTGGAAAAGGATATACATGTTTTTGCTATCGATTCCGCTCAACTTTCTCAAAGATCGTTAAAGGGCATAGTTCACAATATCCGTTTGACTGTGGGTGACACTCATGTTGAGGATATGTCATGTTTCGTCTTAAGCGGATTACCTACTCCTCTAGTGTTGGGGCTATCCTGGCTCACTAAACATAACCCCACCATTGATTGGCAAGCATGGCAAATAAATGGTTGGAGTGAGTTTTGCAGAGAGAATTGCCTCACGGCGTCTCTTTCAGAGGTTTCTACCAATACTGTGCCATCTTTTCTCTCTGAATTTTCGGATGTGTTTTCCGAGAGTGGTGTCCAGGAGTAGCCCCCTCATCAGGAGTACGACTGCCCTATTAATCTCATCCCAGGCGCCAAGCTGCCAAAATCACGACTATACAATCTTTCCCAACCTGAAAGGGTCGCTATGCGTACTTATATCTCTGAGAGCCTGAGAAAGGGACACATCCGACCCTCGAAGTGACCTGTTGCCGCTGGGTTTTTTTTTGTTAAGAAAAAATATGCTTCTTTAAGACCTTGTCTGGATTTCAGGGAGCTGAACCGTATCACGCTTCGTGACCCATATCTGCTTCCTCTGATCCCGGACCTGTTTAACCAGATTGTTGGGGCTAAAGTTTTTTCTAAGTTGGATTTAAGAGGGGCATACAACCTAGTCAGGGTCAGGGAAGGGGACGAACGGAAGACGGCCTTCAATACCCCTGAGGGTCATTTTGAGAATTTGGTTATGCCCTTTGGTTTGATGAATGCTTCGGCCGTCTTCCAACATTTTGTGAACAGCATTTTTTATCATTTAATGGGGAAATTTGTACTGGTGTATCTAGATGACATTTTGATTTTTTCTCCTGATTTCAAGACTCATCGGGACCACCTATGTCAGGTCTTGCTGATTCTGCGGGAGAATAAAGTGTACGCTAAACTGGAAAAATGTGTGTTTGCGGTTCCGGAGATTGAATTTCTTGGTTTTCTTCTCTCCGCTTCTGGTTTTCGGATGGACCCTGAGAAGGTCCGCGCTGTGCTTGATTGGGAGCTTCCTGAGAATCAGAAGGCGCTGATGCGGTTTTTGGGTTTTGCCAATTATTACAGAAAGTTAATTTTGAATTATTCCTCTGTTGTTAAACCACACACTGATATGACTAAAAAGGGGGTGAATTTTTCCTCGTGGTCGGTAGATGCGCTTAAAGCTTTTTCTAATATTAAAGAGAGTTTTGCTTCCGCTCTCATTTTGGTACAACCTGATGTCTCTCTACCTTTTATTGTTGAGGTGGATGCTTCTGAGGTGGGTGTGGGTGCGGTTTTATCTCAGGGTCCCTCTCCTGCCAAATGGCGACTGTGTGCCTTTTTCTCAAGGAAACTATCCTCTGCAGAGAGAAATTATGATGTGGGAGATAGAGAGTTGTTGGCCATCAAATTTGCTTTTGAGGAGTGGCGCCATTGGTTAGAGGGAGCCAGACACCCTATTACTGTGTTTACCGACCATAAGAATCTGGCCTACATGGAATCGGCCAAGCGTCTGAACCCGAGGCAGGCCAGATGGTCTTTGTTCTTTTCTAGGTTGAATTTTGTTGTTACGTTCCGCCCTGGGGTTAAAAATGTGAAGGCGGATGCCCTTTCACGTTGTTTTCCGGGAGGGGGGAACTTTGAAGACCCGGTTCCCATTTTGGCTGAAGGGGTGGTCGTCTCTGCTCTTTATCCTGATTTGGAGGCAGAGGTTCAGGCAGCCCAGGCAGAGGCTCCTGATCTTTGTCCTCCTGGGAGGTTGTTTGTGCCTCTCGCTTTACGACACAAGATTTATAAGGAGCACCACGATACTGTCCTTGCTGGGCACCCGGGGAGTAGAGCCACAGTGGATCTCATTGCTCTGAGATTCTGGTGGCTGGCTCTTCGTAAGACGGTTGAGGGTTTTGTAGCAGCCTGCGAGACCTGCGCTCGTGCCAAAGTCCCTCATTCATGGCCATCGGGTTCTCTCCTCCCGTTACCCATTCCTTCCCGTCCTTGGACGCATCTTTCCATGGACTTCATTACGGACCTGCCTCGTTCCTCGGGGAAGACTGTGATTTTGGTGGTAGTGGACCGTTTTAGCAAATTGGCACATTTCATTCCCTTTCCTGGGTTACCCAATGCTAAGACGCTGGCGCAAGCGTTTGTTGATCATATTGTTAAATTGCATGGCATTCCTTCAGACATCGTTTCTGTTAGGGGAACGCAATTTGTTTCCAGATTCTGGAAGGTCTTCTGTTCTCGCTTGGGGGTTCGGTTGTCGTTCTCTTCTGCTTTTCACCCGCAGTCGAATGGTCAGACCGAACACGTCAATCAGAATCTGGAGACATATCAGCGCTGTTTTGTGGCGGAGAATCAGGAGGATTGGTATTCTTTTTTGTCCCTTGCTGAGTTTGCTTTAAATAACCGTCGCCAGGAGTCCTCTGATAAGTCACCATTTTTTGGTGCATATGGCTTTCATCCGCAGTTTGGGACATTTTCTGGAGAAGGGACTTCTGGTTTACCTGATGAAAAGAGATTTTCCTCTTCTTTGTCATTTATTTGGCAAAAGATTCAGGGTAATCTGAAGAGTATGAGTGAGAGATATAAGCGTGTGGCGGATAAGAGACGTGTGCCTGGTCCAGACCTGAATGTGGGTGATCTGGTGTGGTTGTCTACAAAGAATATCAAACTGAAGGTTCCTTCCTGGAAGTTGGGTCCTAAGTTTATTGGGCCTTACAAGATCTTGTCCGTCATCAATCCCGTTGCCTTCCATCTTGATCTTCCTCAGACTTGGAAGATCCATAATGTTTTTGACAAGTCCCTATTAAAGCCTTATGTCCAACCCACTGTACCCTCCTCTTTGCCTCCTACTTCGATTATTGTTGATTGTAACCTTGAATTTCAGGTCTCTAGGATTGTTGATTGTTGCATTATTCGCGGTTCTCTTTAGTACCTCGTTCATTGGGAGGGTTATGGTCCTGAGCAGAGGATGTGGGTCCCAGTGGCAGACATTAAGGCCACTCGTCTCATCAGGGCTTTCCATAGGTCTCATCCTGAGAAGGTGGGCTCTGAGTGTCCGAAGTCCGACCGTAGAGGGAGGGGTACTGTCACCGCCAGTTCTGTGAGAAGGTCTTGCAGACGTTCTTCTCTACCTCTTGTATGATGTTCTTTGTTTTGGTTTCACTTTCTCATCTCCTTTCCTTCTGCCAGGTGTCACTTATTTAGACTAATCGTCTTCCTTTATATTCCCTCCCATACTGCCTCACTTTGCGGTTTATACTACTTCATGGATGAAGTGTTCACTGCTGGAGGCTGCTTCTGCTGTTTGCTCAGATAAGTCCTTTACTTTATTGTGTTTCGTTGCTGACTTGATTCTAGGTGACCCGTATTAATTGCAGGGTGCCGGTGGTCGTGTCCCCTTACTATTATAGGGTTTTCAGGTGTCACACAGACTTAAGTACGTGGGCATGCAATCGTCTACCATCGAGACTTTTGCAAGTGCATAGCAGTCAGGGAGAGCTCTTAGGGTTTTATAGGGCTCACCTATAAGCTCCTTAGTTTGGGATCAAGCCAGTCGCTCGTTTATTCATAAGTTCCAGCTATCTGCAAACTTCACCCATGACAGGTGTTCACTGCTGGAGGCTGCTGCTGCTGCTGTTTCCTCAGATAAGTCTTTTTCCGTTATTTGTTTTTCCTTGCTGGCTTCATTCTAGGTGACCCTGACTCCGTCCGTAATAAGTGCAAGGAGCCGGTGGTCGTGTCCCCTCACTATTATAGGGTTTTCTGGTGTCACACAGTATTAGGTAGAGTGGGCATGCAATCGTCTACCATAGAGACCCTTGCATGGGCATAGCAGTCAGGGAGAGCTCTAGGGGTTTTATAGGGCTCACCCATATGCTCCTTAGTTTGGGATCAAGCCAGTCGGATGTTTATTTATAAGTTCCAGCTTTCTGCAACATCATCCGTGTTATATCTTTGTTGTTACACCACTCCTGTGGAAGTCAAAAATGGTCTTGAATTTCCTTTTTACACAATCTGTATGGACGGGTGTAGGCTAAACCCTTTAGAGATGGTTTTCTAACCATATAAAGAAGTTTTCTAGGACTTTTATACTAATGATCTACCCTCTGGATAGCTCAGCAGTATCTGATCGGCGAGGGTTGAACACACAGGACCCCAGCTGATCAGCTATTTGGGAAAGCACCGGCGCTCACAGTAGCACTGCGGCCTTCTCTCCATTTATCCCCATGGAAGTGAGCTGCGATACTAGGCACAGCCCCTGTACAATGTACGGCGCTGTGCTTGGTAAGCTGTGAGAAGGCCGCAGCACTACTGCGAGCGCCAGTGCCTTCTCAAACAGCTGATCGGCAGGGGTCCTGGGTGTCAGATCGGGTATCAGATATTGATGACCTATCTAGAGGATAGGTCAAAAGTCCTGGAAAACCTCTATAAAGTCTGATGAGCATCAATAACTTTTCTTCTGAATTCTACATAAATCTCCTTTGTTCATGCCATAATATATGAAATATTTTTATCTACTTTCAAGACATGTTTAAATCTGATGTAGTTTTAGGTCAAATTTATGAAGAATGTGGGGATTCGCTCTGGTAGGCAGATTAGCGGACGCAGTACAGAGGCAAAAACAATGTCTTTGACTTAAACAGTGCAGTGTTTATTCACACATAAACAAAAATGACCGTTCGTCGTCTTGGTGTTCATTCACACCATAGCAAGTCCACAGAACAAAAAGCATTCACCTTGTCACCGGTTTTGGCAGTAGCAGTCCCCAACAGGCTTTAGGGCCTGCTTCCCAGCAATATGGCTCTCAGCCCTTTAGTACGGCACACAATATGCATATCCCAAATCACAGAGATTCCACAGATATTCACTGTGAAATGGAGGATAATCCACACCCATCTGAGACTGTTGGCTGGGTTTTATATTTTTAGCCAAAACCCGGCCTGGAACGTGGGGAACAGCCACCCACCCTACACTTTGCCTGCTCCCTGTAAGAGCCGGCCCGGATCGGCTTTACAGCCACACTAAGTAACCAATAGTGTCAGTCAGCACTAGCTGCCGCTGACACTTAAAATTACCGGCTCTTACCTCACCGAGGCCAGGAACCTCGGTGACACATATCTTCCGTCAATTACGGCCCGCCCCATGCGCTTTCCTACAAGAAATACAGAAAATACATTTACAAACTTTCAAGCACCACTGTACATAAATGTCATCCAAGCAACAAAAACTGTTAAAGGGAACCTGTCACCGGGATTTTGGGTATACTGTAGAGCTCAGGACATGGGTTGCTAGATGGCCGCTAGCACATCCGCAATACCCAGTCCCCATAGCTCTCTGTGCTTTTATTGTGTAAAAAAAACGATTTGATACATATGCAAATTAACCGGAGATGAGTCAGAGCTTGAAAATATGACTCTTCTCTGGTCACACAAGTAAGATATGACTTTTTTATGTTAATTTGCATATGTATCAAATAAAAAAATTTTACACAATAAAAGCACAGAGAGCTATGGGGACTGGGTATTGCGGATGTGCTAGTGGCCATCTAGCAACCCATGTCCTCAGCTCTATACCCAAAATCCTGGTGACAGGTTCCCTTTAATTACATTTTTAATGTTTTTTTTCTTCAATTGCTTGAATTCAGAAGAACAAAATATAAATTTTTATTTTAGCTCACAGAGGTGAGGGAAACATAACAGGCTACATAATAAATTATTAGGAGGAACCCTATCATATATTAAATTAGCTAAATTTAATCTGGAGAGGACATCTCATTGCCAATGGGGACATTTCTATGTGTTTTTGACTGTATGCTTTAAAGATTGCTTGGGAATATATCAATAGCATTAAAATTGGATCTGTCATTAAACCCTTCTTTTATCTTTTATTGCAATTTTCTTTTGCTTTTTTTTTATCCCTGCTTTGCAAAAGCTCTAACTTTTTATATTTTTCATTTGATGTAGTCAGATGATGGTTTGTTTTGTGCAGGACAATTTTTTTTTTTTAATGGCATCATTTTGGGGCACATCTAAGTCTGGGGCTGTGCCTAGACTTTTTGTATTACTTTTGATTTATTTTAACCACTTCATGCTTTTGGGGCCAATTTTTTTCATTCTTTCAATGTCACATTCCAAAAGCCATGACTTTTTTTTTTTTCTGTCGATGGGCTCATATGAGGGCTAAGGAATTGTTTTTTTGCGGGACACATTGGGGTTTTTAATGGCACCATTTTGTAGTACACCTAACCTAACTCAAACTTTCTAGGGAGGGTTGGGAAAAAATGGTGGCCACCATTGAATTTTTACATTGTAAATTTTGTGATGTTAACTTTATAAAAAATACCAGATACATACAACTTTTCATACTTTTGCACAATAAAGAGAATAAATAGTTAAAACATTAGATGCACTACTGTGGTGGATGCAAACAGTAACATCTGACTAACCCTCACACTGATGTTAAAAATGAGACATTAGCCAGTATATCCTTATATTAAGGACATACCTGAGCCTGCACACCACGCCAAGGTTTCTCATGTGGCATGGGACCTAACGATAAACCTACCTGTACCGTATGGGTAGCACCAGGAGCCAGTGGGCAAATTACAGCAGCGTAATATACTGACTAATGTCTCATTTTTAACATTAGTGTGAGGGTTAGTCAGATGTTACTGTTTGCATCCACCACAGTAGTGCACCTAATCTTATAACTATTTATTCTATTTATTATTCTACATCCACACATTTTACCATCTGGTGTAGGATGTCTCTGTGGCACTTGTGGTCTGCTGCGGGCATCCTCCATTGTATGCATTTTTTGCTGGGGATCGCCCTTAGCATTGCAAGAGGCCACAAGCGCAGTATCTGCTCCCCCGAGCATAAATGCACAACTGCATTTGGGGTTGAGCATTTCCTGCCTTTTGAGACCAAGTATTTTTGCCATTTTGCGCAATAAAGAAAGAAAATGTTTTTGCATCACTGCATCCCAAGACCCTTAACTTTTTTTATTTTTTGTTCTACAGAGATAGATGAGGGCTTGATTTTGTGGGATGACTTGTAGTTTTCATTAAAACCATTTTGGGTACATAGTACTTTTTGATCGCTTTTTATTTCTCTATATACAAAAATCTTCAAATTCTGTCATTTTTATGTCATTTATAGTGTTGAATAAATGACGTGATAATATTAGTGTGGATTGGTTGGAGCACAGTGATACCAAATAGGGTTTTGGTTTACAAAGATTTTCGTTTACCAAGTAGAGGATTTTATTTTTGCTATTTGTTAATCGAATAACTGTAATGGACAATAAGTGTGGACCCACAGTGACAACTAACCCGTTTGATTATGAGCTAGTCCAGAGGGTGTTGTCCTGGCAATCACCTGGTTTTCCCCTTTCAACTTTATACAAGGATCTGATTTTTGTTGCAGGGGAGCCACTAGGCCATTACCTCTTGGAATAGTCCTGGTATAGATGTCAACTGACCCATTAGAGTCAGAGACACTGGTGCAGAGCACCAAGGGATCAGGTTATACTAGTAGTCAGGAAACAAGCCGAGGTCAGGGCAGGAAGACTAGATGCAAATCTGAATACAGTCCAGAGGTCAGGGCAGGTGTCTCTGGGTCACCATGGTAAAAAGGCACAGGTCATGTCAGGTGGCAGAGAATCAGAGTCTTGGAGATAGGCAGAAGTCTGTAAACAGGCAAACACATGGATATAGCTGTTTTGCAGGATCAAGCAGACCAGAGGACCTGACAGGATCTGTAGAGACCTATTGCTCAGACAACCACTGAAGGAAACAGCCAGGTATATACAGGAGCAGCTGATAAGCATTTGGAGATACAACAACTTACAGAGCAGAAGATAAACCCTTGCAGTGTTGGAGAATGAGGTTCAAAGAATACAAGTTTTAATACACACAGGACACTGATGCCCTGGGTTACTATAAGACAGAGATATAGGGAAAAAAGAAGAGGGGATTAGTCACAAACTCTCTGGTGTCTAGAGAGTCTGGGATATCCAGGCAGGGCGCCAAGAGGAACGGACCGTTAGGTGGTGGTATGATGTATCTAGGGTCCAAAATATATTTCGGATGAATACTTATTGATTTTTATTATTGTTGTTGTTCTTTTTTGTATATATTTATTAATATATTTTTTTGTGTGTAGGATGTTAGAGGCTGCCACAGGTGTAATGTCCAGATAGAATTAATCTAAAGTGGACATGGTGTATGAAGGAAAAAACAAAACAAAAGAAAAAAGGAACCTGTATACGGCGCCAAATCCCTCAGAGGTAGTCAGCTGCTTAATTTAGAATGGTAGAACAGTGGGTAATGGAGTGTCAAAACCAGCCGTCGTCTCATTCACTATTGAAAAATCCCAGATGCTTGTGCAACCCAGCAGGGTTACTTTTAGGATTAAATAGTGATGGTGAAATGAAGGTGGTATATTAGAAATACTATATTAAAAGTAGTATATTAAAAATAGTATATTAAAAATGCCTCAGTGGGAATTTTTTCAATCAAGGTATTCCCTCTAGAAAAGAGTTTTCTAAAATGCAATATTTAGAAATGGAAATTTTCAAGTAAAAAAC
Source organism: Bufo bufo (assembly GCF_905171765.1). Taxonomy (NCBI): domain Eukaryota; kingdom Metazoa; phylum Chordata; class Amphibia; order Anura; family Bufonidae; genus Bufo; species Bufo bufo. The sequence continues at coordinate 115,410,045 of NC_053398.1, read as the reverse complement.
TTTAGAGTAAGAAAACTCACTTCACCCAGGAGGGGCAGGGTGGGATAAAGCACATAACACCCACTCTGCTTCCTCCTGCGCCTGGGTCGCCTAAACGATCGTCTGGAAATGAACGGCAGTCACAGCTGGAACGTCTGGTAAATTTCCTCTTTATTAGCACAGGGTAGGGTAAAGGTAAAAGTAGGCTCAACGCGTTTCGGGGTCACCAAGGATCCCCTTCATCAGGAGCATGCTCCTGATGAAGGGGATCCTTGGTGACCCCGAAACGCGTTGAGCCTACTTTTACCTTTACCCTACCCTGTGCTAATAAAGAGGAAATTTACCAGACGTTCCAGCTGTGACTGCCGTTCATTTCCAGACGATCGTTTAGGCGACCCAGGCGCAGGAGGAAGCAGAGTGGGTGTTATGTGCTTTATCCCACCCTGCCCCTCCTGGGTGAAGTGAGTTTTCTTACTCTAAAGTTTTTTACTTGAAAATTTCCATTTCTAAATATTGCATTTTAGAAAACTCTTTTCTAGAGGGAATACCTTGATTGAAAAAATTCCCACTGAGGCATTTTTAATATACTATTTTTAATATACTACTTTTAATATAGTATTTCTAATATACCACCTTCATTTCACCATCACTATTTAATCCTAAAAGTAACCCTGCTGGGTTGCACAAGCATCTGGGATTTTTCAATAGTGAATGAGACGACGGCTGGTTTTGACACTCCATTACCCACTGTTCTACCATTCTAAATTAAGCAGCTGACTACCTCTGAGGGATTTGGCGCCGTATACAGGTTCCTTTTTTTTTTTTTTTTCTTTTGTTTTGTTTTTTCCTGCCCTGGGTTACTGCCAGACACAGGGAGAGGGGAGTGGTGGACCTACAACAGACACAGGGTGAGTGGAGTGGTACCTGTGCCCTCCCAGGAGTAAGGTTATGATTTAACAGAAGGACTTCATAACTGCTTCAATGCTGCAGCCACTACTGACTGCAGAATGTCAGTGATTAAATGGCAGATATAGCATCTTCAATTTCATCTGCCATCACGTGGGGGTTGAAGGGGAGGTTTATGGCTTGACAGAAGGATCCCATTAGTGCTTATTTGTGGCAGCCACTATTGACCGCAGCATCTATGGGGTTAAATGGTCGGGTTCTTCTCTCCAATTCCAGCCATTGCAGCAGGAGCCTGGTTGTATATGCAGCTAGCTACATCTAACGGTGCAGCATGTCACAGGTGAGATGAGAGCAGCCTAGAGCATAGAAGTGGTGGTAGTGGGTATGGTTATTTTAACAATGGTGGCAGTCCTTCATCCGGCACTCCCTAGGCCATGCAGTGAAGGAAGGTTGCACCCTTCCTTCCTTGAGGCACACCATGGATTATTGGAGACTCTTGGCTGGTGAGGGGTGGGATACCCTTGATTTTAGGGGGATAGGCAGCAGGGTGCAAGGTAGGAGGGCAGGTGTAGGGCCAGGCAATAGCAATGATGGTATTAATCCTCCCTGCATCTCTCTCTAGATACACTATGCAGTTCTGTTCTCATTAACACTTTCTGCAATTTCCACTTTGCGGTGTGGAGAACTTAGATCGGATAGCCAGTCCAACTTCAAAGTGTGGCGGGCATTGAAGCAATATACTCAGACCACCAAGTCCTTTGCCATACATGAGCATTACCTTACTGCCTGTATCCAGCACAGTCTTGGTTCTAAACCTTCAATAAGAATTTCAGTCTTTCAGGTTTTTTTCTGTCACTTTTCTCTGTCAGCTTTTCAGTCTCAGGGATAAAGTCTTCCAGGACTAGGCCTAAGCCTCAGCAGCTCACACAGACACGTCCTTCCTCTAGGTCTGTTTACTAGGAACCCTCTAACCAGGGATTGGGACCAGTCCATCACCCCAGCAACTGCATTAAGACTGCCAGATAACTTTATGTTTCCCATAAATAACCATTTTGAACTACAGTGCACAAGTAAAAAAAGAGAATACTTTAACATTTGATAGACATAGACAATAAATCACAACATTTAACTCTTTAGCAATGATTCTCTGGGTCACTGCAATGGTACTGGCTTGGCTCCTAAACCTGCTTCTTTTCAGTGCTATACATGTACAGAGATCTCTGGAAAGCCTTGCCAACTGTGCATGTCAGGAAGATGAAAATTGACCCATATTATGGCAAATTTAATGAGCTATTATACCAAATGGCACCGAAGAATTGGTTGGAAGGTAAAATATAGCAGCCTCATAATTATGTCTTTGCTGTATTCATGAGTCCAGTGGCCTCCTTGTCTCTACCAATATTGACAGCTGCCAGAGTTCAGAGACATTATACACTAGTGATCCTCAAACATTGGTGAGAATGCAGGGAGAGTGGGTAGGAGTACCAAATTCAGCAATACAGTTGTGCTCGAGAGAACAAGACATTCTTATGTTATTTTGTTTCACTCACCAGGAATATACTAGAGAAGAAGCTGGGCAGCTCAATGGCATCTTATCATGCATTCGTAATGGTGGCATCCACTGTGTATTTGATAAAGGCAGCAAACATACAGATTAGCATACAGAGAGCCACTCTGTAAAGCCAAGAACACACACAGATCAGGTTGGCTCATTTACATGAAGGATCCCACCAGTGACATGCAAGACTAAACTGGGAAAAAAAAGATTCCCTGGTCCTTGGGAAAAAATGCCAAAATATCGGCCAATGGATGGGCCGAAGGATCGGTCATTGCAAGCGATAGTCACAGAAATAGTCACAATCAGCCCTTACTGCCAAGTGTTAAGACACCTTAAGAGATGCCCTTTAATAGGCTGATTCCCGACCCTGATTGCCTCTCAGTGCTGCTGTAAAACTCCTGAGCCCTAACCGGTAGGACTTTCTGAGCATGAGAGGTGGTTTGTGGTGGCACAGCAGGGGAACGGGATCAGAATCAATATACTAACTGAGTCAGTGCCAGGAGTACTATCCTTGTAGTACCTCACTTAATAGGGTTTGGGGGAAGTGAGAGACTCCCTTTAATATGTAGCCTTGGGGTTAGTTGATATTTTAGTCATTATTTTGTATCACCAGCTGGATGTCAACTTATTCTTTCCTTATCAGCTAAGAAAAGTCATTTCAATACAAACAACCTGACTATCTCTTCTCATAACAGCAGTTTATCTTGTGTGAACACAAATGTAGTATTTTAGGAGGTATAATTGCAAGAGATTACAGTATAAATTACACTATTCTACAAAAGAGCTGTTTCCAGCGGATGTAATGCTTTCCTTCTGCCCTCCCAGTACACATGAGTGATCAAAAAAAGATCACTTAGTCTTGTTAAACAATACGTCCTCATCTTTGGAAAAAAATAAAATAAAATAAAAGCTTGGCCTTGCCGGGAAAAGAGGAGGCTGGCACCTGGAAAGCACAACCTGCGGACCAAGATTGACTAATGTAGCTTGAAGCATAAACTGGAATGTGATCTTACTGGGTGAACAGCATAATTATGACATGTGAAAAAATATAATTCTTCTACGTGTGTTAACTTAATGTGAATTTCCACTTACCTCAAAGATCCTGCGTTGCCATCTTTCCTGTTTTCCCAGCCAGGCTCTACTTAACCAGCTTCAGTGGTGCCAACACGTTGATGCTCTAAAAATGTATTTTTAGCTATGCAGTGTCACTAGAACATAGTTGACTCATGGAGAGCAAAAAATGGACACACGGACCAAACATGGATTCTTCACTGATGAATGATTGACCATCATTTCACGGACTTCATAAAGGACGTGTAAATAAGGCCTTAGGCCTCTTTCACACGTCCGTTTCAGTGATAACACCTGTGACAAGATGGTCAATGGTTCATCCATGAAGCCGTCCATGAAAGATCCTTGGTCTGTGTGTCCTTTTTTTTGCTCTGTGTGTGTCCTCTGTATTCCACAGACACTGCACTGCTGAAAATTTGTTTCCAGCGCATCTCCTATAAATGGTCCATGAAGATGCCATCCGTTTTCTTTCAGTGGTTTTCATGGACCTGTAGACTTCAATGGGCATGTTTGGTCAACATTATGGACCAAAGTAGTGCATGTCTCCGTGGGTTTTCCACATGTTTACACATAACTAATGAGTAAACACATTAAAGTCAAGGTCTACGTGTGCTTTCTGTGGCAAACATGGACATCACTTTCCCATGATTAACCAACGTGTGAAAGAGGCCTATTGCTATTTTATTGCTCTTTTTTGAAGTTGTGTAGTTTGCAATTGAAAACAGTTTTCTCCCATCTGCCCTGGAAATATCTCCAGTGAATCTGAAAACTATGAACATATATAATTAAAGGGGTTTCCCAAGCTACAGATATTGATGACCTATTCTCAGAATAGCAAAGAAAAAGGGGGTCATTCAGCACATCCCAATGCGCAGGTGCGCACTGCCATGGCTAGAAACACAAAGAAAAAATACAATGCAACAGCACTTTACAAACCAAATAAAGTACAATAATGCCATAGCAATAGAAAATATTCTGGTGCTAATGCTACGCTTATTTTGTAAATTTGAGATTCTTGGCAAATACATTTTGTACAAAATTATTTGGGCCCGTCTGCCAAACATCAAGGCGATCTCTGTAAGACGGTAACCTAACACTAAATGCTTCTTGTTATGTGCCATAACGGTCACCATAAAATTCAGGGAGTGCAGGTTCCACATGCATGGATCCACTCTGCTTTTTATCATTTTTGGTGCCAAAATGGCCTCCATTAAATTCAGGGAATGCAGGTACCAACTTGCATGCTTGGCCCACTCTAGACCTCTATAGGAGGTCATAGCTAACATAGACTGATTTGTAAACTACATACTGGGACCTGCTTATACTGGAGAGAGTGAGGTTGGCAGTGGGATGCTCACTCCACCCCGACTTCAGTTCTGGGCTTCTATAGTCCACAGATGCGGGTCACATTGGTCGTTAGGGCCTAATTTAAAGCTCAATGTAGAGCTGAGCAGTGTGGCCATACCTGAAGAAGCTGACTGCTGAACTACAGAAGGTATTGCATGTGCCACCCAATACTTTCCATTTGTACCCGTGGGCTGGGTAGCTGGTCCCACGTATAGTCAGGGACTGTCTTGTGTATTAGGTACTTGCTCAGCTGAGCAGGGTTTGTTTGTTTAAGCCTATTTGCTAAAGTTATGCTTATGATTAATTATATAAATGTGAAATAAAAACACTTAAATCTAACTTTATCCTGTCTGTGTTCCTGCTTCCAGCACAGCTACCAAGTGTCTACCAGAGCGACCCCCCCCCCCCCCCACAGGCCCATTATAAATAGGCCCACCAGAGGATACTTTGGTACTCTCGTTGGCCAGTCAGAAGCTCAGCTCCCAGTTCCTTGAATGGTAGCTGAGCTGCAGTACCCCGACATGGCCACTACAAGGTGTATAGAGGTGTCTGCCTCCAGCTCCGCACACTGGATAGTTTCCAGGACTGAAACTGGGGGTGTCTGGTGTGGGACCCCCACCGACCTGATATTGATGACCATCCTCAGAATAGGTCACTCATATCTGTAACGTGGAGGACCCCTTTAATCAAAATGCATTTACAGTATGCCTTTAAGCTTAACACTTTCACAAACAGGAGGCAGTTTATGGAGTGTGAGGGGTTACAGTGGCTTCAGAAAAGCTCATTAGCAATCAAAGAAAACCATATTAAGAGCAGGAAGGAACTAACTGCTAAATTGATGGGTTTGCCATTAATCAGATTGACAAGCAAATCATTCATTTGCAATTCGTGGGCAACATCTGCCTTTTACAAAACGCTGTATTGATTAACCAAGGAGCTTGACTCATTTGGATTTACTTAGGGATGCACTGGGTGAAAACCTTTCATTATGATCTTAGAGCTCGCAGAGTAGATTTTGGGCAAAAATAAATAAATAAATAAGAAAATACAATATTCACTACTGGTAAAGCGTACAATTCAGTGAGTCTCCATCTGTCACAGGCCAGGGAGGAGGCCATCAATGGCTCTTACTTTTATACTTTACACTCTAACAGGACAAGAATATAGTAAAAGCCAAAAAACAAGATAAAACAGAAACAATGATTGACCATGTGGGGGAAGGGGAAGTAAATCACCCAAAATGAAAGTAACTTTAAAAAATAAAAAAATTAACCACTGTATTCAAGTTCACATTGATAACATGAAAACATGGACCATTGAAATTTTGATTTTGCATATTAAATTATGGAATAGTCATGTTTAATCTCTGTACATTTTATACCACAGAAAAACACTACGATCCCTGATGAAGTCTATGGACTCTCTGAAAACTGCAGGGTCTTTTGAGTTGATTGAATCGAATACAATTGAAGTGGAATTCTATCAGAATTTCAGGATAAATTTGATTTGCCGCGAAGCCGAATTTCCTCGTGCTTCGTGGTAGCAAATCGATTTAACCTAAAATAGAGTAAAAAAAATAATAATAATACTTACCGCCTCCATTTGCCATCTTGATTAAAGATCTCGGCCGAAATCCTGTGTGTGGTGACGTATGATGTCACCACGCCGGCCAGCTTGACATCACAGCAGCCTAGTCTAAGCACTGCATGGGTCTCCTGTGCAGCAGAGAGTCAGGCTCCTGCTCTAGTGCCTTGAACCATAGTTTGCGGATCCATAGTTTGCGGATCCGCGGTTTGCAGACCACAGAATACATACGGTCATGTGCATAAAGACCTATATAACTGGGTATCCCATTGTAAGTTTACTGCCATAATTAAGTCACTATAGGGTACTCTCTTTGGCTGCAGTGATGATCTACTGTATCTGATTGAGAAAGTTAAACGAGAGCTAAAGGTACAGACAAGGAGGATGAGAAAGACTCAAGACAGGAAGTGAAATACATGGAGTGTATCTGGAAGAAGTAAAGAAATTACTCTCCAGCAGCTAGACATAGAGCAGAACTTGAACCAGCAGGTGGTGGCATACTTGGAGTGCACCCTGACAGCCGTCATTGAAGATCCTCTGGACTACTGGACAGCCATACTGGATTTGTGGCCGCACCTGGACGAGGTTGCCCTGGAAAAGCTGTCCTGCCTGACCAGCAGTGTGGCGTTAGAGAGGGTATTTAGTGCGGCGGGGGCCATATTTACCCCAAGAAGAACTCGCCTGTCCACCCAAAATGTGGAGAGACTGACCTTTGTCAAGATGAATCAAACGTGGATCAGCCAGGATTTCCACCCACCAATGCCTGATGCATCAGATTAGATTATCCATGCTGCCTAACCCAACCTTGACAAAAGAGACCGGTTTCTTCTGGCTACCTGCCTCAGCTACTATTCTGATGCTGCCACCTGCCTGATGCTACACATCTTATGCCAAGTGCTTCTTCTATCACCCACCATCGTCAGCGGGTACTGCTAGTGCCACCCACCTCCCCACTCTGTAACCAGATCACTCTGTGGTCTCCTGATGCTGCTGCCACCTCCACACTATGTCAACTAGTCACTCTGTGGGCTCTTGATGCTGCCGCCACCTTCAAACTATGTCACCTTGCCACTCTGTGGCCTCCTGATGCTGCCGCCACCTCCACACTATGTCACCTTGCAACTCTGTGGTCTCCTGATGCTGCTCCTGCCTCCACTCTATGTCACCTTACCACTCTGTGGCCTGCTGATGCTGCCTCCACCTCCAAACTATGATGCTGCTGCTACCTCCACACTGTGGTCTCCTTATCCTGCTGCCACCTCCACACTAGGTCACCTTGCCACTCTGTGGCCTCCTCATGCTGCTGCCACCTCCACACTATGTCACCTTTCCACTCTGTGGTATCCTGATGCTGCTGATACCTCAACACTATGTCACCTTGCCACTCTGTGGCCTCATCATGCTGCTGCTGCTGCCACCTCCACACTATGTCACTTTCATGGACGTTCCCGCGACAGGCGTCAGGAGATCAGTAAAACTGGCAACACGTGGTTTGATCTGACATGTTTTCTGTTTGGATCAAATGATGACGTCTGTGTTGTTTCTGGTGCTTGCCACACCTTCTTTCCTCAGGAGTGGCTATTATGGTCATTTAACCTTATCTATTTATTGTTATTTCTCCCACTATGCTATGTGGTTTATAGCTTCAGTTTGAGTTGTGGATAGCTGGTGTGTGCATCTCGGCTGAGTTCCTGGTGATGCCATAGCCACTTGAAGTTAAGTGTTTTCTTTCCCTTTTGTATTTTGTTTGGGTTATTTTGTGTGTTGCATTTCCCTGTCATTTTTATTAAGGCCTGATGGAGACTCCTGTTAGTCCTTTCCTTTGGAGGAACAGGTTGTCTCGGTCCTGACATTAGTGCCAGGGTCCTATAGGGTGAGTTAGGACATTAGGTATTCCTGTGTATAAACTCACCTACCTCTGGGGTCTGTTCATACTGGTAGTTAGTCAGGACTTTGATTAGGGTTTTACTAGGAGGTGTCCATCTCCTTTTCCAATTTTCCCGGCCTTATTCCCTCACCCCTTTCCCTCCTATGTTTGGTGTGGTGTTTCCCTCCCACACCCGAATGTGACAGTCAACTTGCCACTCTGTGATCTCCTGATGCTGCTGCCACCTCCACACTATGTCACCTTGCCACTTTGTGGTCTCCTGCTGCTGCTCTAACCTCCACACTATGTCACCTTGCCACTCTGTGGTCTCCTGATGCTGCTACCACCTCCACGCTATGTCACCTTGCCACTCTGTGGTCTCCTGATGCTGCTGCTACCTCAACACTATGTCACCTTGCCACTCTGTGGCCTCCTCATGCTGCTGCTTCCACCCCCACACTCTGTCATTGTGCCACTCTGTGGCCTCCTCATGCTGTCCCCACCCTCCCTACTTCATGACTGGACCACTATTTTGCCTTTTAGGCCTGGTTGACATTATCATTTATTTGACCCTTCTTCCATAAAGAAAATGTAAATGAAATTCAAACATACTGGGAGAAGAGTCCGGGACTCTTCTCCAGCGCTATTGGCCACATGTTCATTGGGCCAATGAAGCTGAGGACAAGGTGCCCCGCTTAACTGCCTTCATGGACACAATATGCATCCACCCGATGCTGCTGGAGAAGAGTCCCAGACTCTTCTCTTGGTACCTTTTATGGAAATAGTTGGGTTTGCTATGGGCAGGTTTAGTACCCTAAACCGCAGCTTCAAAATGGCATGCTAGTAGTTTAATGGCCTCAAACCAGAAAATGACATTTCACTACTAGCTTTGATAACCACAATCCAGACCACTTTCACACGGGCATCAACGAGCCTGACGTGACTGGAATAGGTAAACCATTAACTGAGCATTATTGTGTGCTTAAGTATAAAGTTATTATTCATGAAGTCTACAGCATCATGACTTAAAAAATAATAGTTGACATCATATTCCGGAATATTTTCTGTACCCTGAGGGTGTTTTTTAAGCAGAGAAGTATCTACCAGTGATGGTATCTGGAAATTGACTTCTTGTAAGTTATAAATCATGTCATTGTTTAATCATATGGACAGATGAGGGACTTCAGCCTGGAAATATGACCTGATTGGTACAACAAGGTCTCCCTTCCTCTTTCCATGGCAGCAAAAACAACAGGATGCAGCCCCAAAATAACTATAATTTATCAATATAGTCAGGGATTACCCCTTATTGTTAGTCTGAGCTACTGGAAAATAGCTGAAAGTCAAAGTTTCACACACTGTTCTTAGTAAAAACTACCCTGGAGAAATATATGACCAGCATCTTCCCCTGTCCATGTACCAGAACTGAAATCTACTCCAGCCAGGAGCTGGAGTAGATCTCTTGTGTAATTTGGTGTACTGTACGGCTCACACCAGTTTTCTGGCATACATCCTTGCTGTTAAATGAGTCCTCCATCTCACCTTCTTTTCCAAAAAGTGTAACTGTGGTTTCTATTCTGCAATGCTGAAGCAATGTTCCATCACTTATTTTCTATTACTCACTTTGCCCAGTTCCAGAACTACATTGCAGCCAGTGGCCATGGCTCCTGTCTAATGATGCATCAGAGGCTAGGCAACTGCACACTTCTATCTCTGCAGATTCAGACCCTTCTCTCATGGCAAACTTTGGTCGCTGAACTTTTCTGAGACTGGCCGTTGCTTGATACATGTTGTTGTGTAGCCTCAGCCTAATGGGAGAAGACAAGTGTACCCTGTAGGCTTCAACACTGTCTAGAAAGAGTCAAATGGATTACAGCTTAGGGTATATTCACATTGTTAAAGTCCACAGAAGAACAATCAGTAGTTAAAAACATGATGATTTTGTTGGCAGGTTTGTAATTTGGTGGTGGTTTTAGAGGAGCTTTTACAAGCTTTTTAGAAGAGTGAAGTTCTTCTGCTTCCCCATTGACTCATATGCAAATCATAATCATATGCTTCAAAGAAGTAACTTCACTTCTCAAGCGTTTTTCAAATCAGCTACCATTTCTGCAAGGTGTGCACATGGTGGAGTTTTTTTTTACGTTGAACTCAATGGGAAACTGTTGATGGAGTTTTGAAAGTGGATGCAGCAATGAAAATTGCCCATATTCCGCTTCTGAATCAGTGGCAGACTTTAGCTGTGTGAACCTACCCTTAGAAAATCTTCACACAAACACTGATGCAAAATACTGACAAAATCTGCAAGGTGGCCTTAAAGGGCTTGTTCATCTTCAGGGGCCTTTTGGGCAGACCCTCTCATGTGGCCTGTGAAGCATACGTAACTGCTCCCCGCCATTGGGTCCCAGATCCTTTGCTCCACTGCCATTGGGGTCCTCCTCTCCTTGCGTCATGTGCCCCATTGATGTGATGCAAAGGCGGCAGGTTACTGCTACAGCCAGTCATTGGTTGTAGTGGCATCCAACTGGATATGGATACATTGGGACTAGAGATGAGCGAATTACTCAAAAATTCGATTTTGGCCGGTTTGCCGAATTTTTTGAAAAAATTTGGTTCGATACGAATTTATTTGCTATGAATTGTATTAAAAAACGTCTATTTCCTGGCTGCAGAGAGCCTTTATAGTGGTGTAGAGCACTGTGCCTTGCAGTAACACGCATAGGGAGTCTGTTGTGGTAGTTAAACAATACTGTGAATCAGTATGACATGCAGATGACTCAAGTGTTAGCGTCAAGAAGAAGCGCACTCCTTTTACACCGTCATCAGCTGATTCCACATAGATGTCTACAGAAACTGTTCTTTTAAATGTTTATACAAGTAGAGCCCCCCCGACAGAGTGGAGAGAGTATCAGCAGTAAGTTTGTGTTGACATCACTGATTATTTTGCCCTTCCTCTGATCCGTCAGAACAATAACCCCCAAAAAACTGATCCTGTCTGTGGAGCATCCGCCTTCACTCGGTTAGCATTTGGTCAGTAATCCTTCAGTATTGCTAAAGCCCAAAAAAACAGGAGAGGATCCAAAACAGAGATGACACATAAATGGATTATTTGCATGTCTTCTGTGTTTTGTACCCACTCCTGTTTTTGGCTACCAAATCATAAGCCAATTCTGATGCAATATAGGGAGCATGTCATGTAGGCCTTACAGCTGTTACATAGACAGGATCCGTTGTGCGTCTCATTTTACCTTCCTTCTGACAGATCAGAAAAAGGGTCAAATAAATGATGATGTCAGCCAGGCTGAAAGGCAAAATAGTGGCCCAGTCATGAAGTAGGGAGGGTGGGAACAGCATGAGAAGTCCACAGAGTGGCCCTAGGACATAGTGGTGAGGTGGAAGCAGAATCAGGAGGCCACAGAGTAGCACAATGACAGAGTGTGGAGGTGGCGGCCGCAGTAGCATCAGGAGGAGGCCACAGGCTGGCACAATGACAGTGTGGAGGTGGCAGCAACAGCAGCATCAAGAGAAGGCCACAGAGTGGCACCATGACAGTGCAGAGGTGGCAGCAGCAGATGCATGAGGAGACCACAGGGTGGCACAATGACAGTGTGAAGGTGGCAGCATCATCATCAGGAGGCCACAGAGTGGCAAGGTGACATAGTGTTGTGGTAGCAGCAGCATCAGGAGACCACAGAGTGGCAAGGTGACATAGTATGGAGGTGGCCGCAGCATCAAGAGACCACAGAGTGGCAAGGTGACATAGTATGGAGGTGGCAGCAGCATCAGGAGACCACAGAGTGGCAAGGTGACATAGTATGGAGGTGGCAGCAGCATCAGGAGACCACAGAGTGGCAAGGTGACATAGTGTGGAGGTGGCAGCAGCATCAGGAGACCACAGAGTGACCCGGTGACAGAGTGGGGAGGTGGGTGGCAATACCAGTACCAGCTGAAGATGGTGGATAAAAGAAGAAGCACTTGGCATCAGATGTGTGGCATCAGGTGGGTGGCAGCATTAGAATAGTAGCTGAGGCAGGTATCCAGAAGAAACCGGTCTCTTTTGTGTGGCACCATGGATGATCTAGTCTGATGCATCAGGCATTGGTGGGTGGAAATCCTGGCTGATCCACGCCTGATTTATCTTGACAAAGGTCAGTCTCTCCACATTTTGGGTGGACAGCCCAGTTTATCTTGGGGTAACTATGGCCCCCGCCGCAATAAACTCCCACTCTGATGCCACACTACTGGCCGGGCAGGATAGCTTTTCCTGGGAAAACTCTGCCGGTTGTGGCCATAAATCCAGTTTGGCTGCCCAGCGGATCTTCAATGTGGGGTGGCAGGGTGCTGTCCAAGTATGCCACCACCTGCTGGTTCAGGTCCTGATCCAAGTCTAGCTACTGTTGCTGATGAGTACTTTCTTCGATAGGCGGGTGAAGAAAGCTGCTCATCAGCGACTCTAGATTCAAGTTGCTGCTGATGGAGCTGGAACTGCTCCTACCCCCCCCCACCCTGCCATAGCAGCCATTCCAGAGGAATGTGAGCGCAGAGGCCCCCCTCTTCAGTCAGACCTGCGAGAGAATGGACGATGGCGCAGATAGGCAGCTGCCAAATGACAACATAGGATGTCTCTATAGTAGTTCAGTTTGCCCTCCCTCTCAATGGGTGTAAAAAAGGCCCCCATTTTGGACGGATAGCGAGGGTCCAACAAGGTGGAGAGCCAGATGTCATCCCTCTCATTGTGCTCCAATGTCCTCCTCCTCCAGTTCAGCCCCCACAGGGCTCATGTGGTCGTGAGATCTAGGTGCCATGTCTTCAGTCCCCTGACCAGTGGCGACTCTAGGAACAATATATAGGGGGGGCACATAAGATACCACAGTCAAAAATGGGGGGGCACTAAAAAATTTCACCACTTAATCATACTACTGAAAAAAACTAAATAAGTATATATAAATAAGATTGCAAAATACAAGAGTATTGCGGTATGCAGGGATACCTTTTTATTATACTAACCTAAGGGTCAATTCACACGTCCGCAATTTTGGACCCATTCATTCCTATGATTCATTCCTATTGAGCAGCACGATGTGCTGCCCGGACACGGAATTGCGGACCCGCACTTCCGGGTCCTCAATTCAGTTCCCGAAAAAAATAGAACATGTCCTATTCTTGTTCGCAAATCCGATTCTGAGTTGTCGCAGAGAAAGCCAGGATTCAATTTCTTGATGAAAGACACGGAGCAATTCCTCCCCTGTGTGACTCAGTTCGCCCAGGCAAACGAGGTGCAGAACAGCGTGATACCGCCGTGCCCTGCACATGTGGTATGCTGGAGGGGCACTGTGAATTGTCCCTGCAGTGGAGGCTGAGGACATGGTGGAGGATGAGGAGGCAAAGGCGGACATTGTCCCAGGTTCAACGGCGTGACAACGTGGAGGCGGAATTAGCGCCCCCTGCGTTACATGCACCCCTGACCAGCGCCCCCTGCGTTACATGTACCGCTGACTAGCGCACCTTGCATTACAAGCACCCCTAACCAGTGCACCCTGAGTTACACGCACCCCTGACCTCCCCTGTGTGACTCAGTTTGCCCAGGCAAATGAGGTGCAGAACAGCGTGATACCGCCGTGCCCTGCACATGTGGTATGCTGGAGGGGCACTGTGAATTGTCCCTGCAATGGAGGCTGAGGACATGGTGGAGGATGAGGAGGCAGAGGCGGACATTGTCCCAGGTTCAACGGCGTGACAACGTGGAGGCGGAAGCGGCGTCACCTGGCCAAGTTGCTGGTGTGGCTGTGCAGGAACCATATTCACCCAGTGGGTCGTAAAGGACCGTAGGTACAGCTCCACATGTCGGTGCTGCTGTGCACTTTGGCAGGCACAGACAGGCTCAAGGACTGGCACTTGTGATGATCAAGCATGCTCGGCCGAACACCCGTTCGGCTCGAGCATCTCGAATCTCGGCACATGGCGGTACTTGGCCGAGTACCGCATGTGCTCGAGTGCCATGCTCGAGTCTCCTTCCCGTACGTTTCTTGGCTGCTACGCAGCCAATAAATGTGCAGGTAAGTACTGCCCTCGCTGTAATGCCAGTAGCCATGTTAGCTACTGGTATGACAGTGATTGGCTGGCCGGAACGCGTCATCAGGTGCTATATAGCACCCAATGACGCGTTTCCGGCTCAATCGAAGTCAGGGAGAGCTGAGCATAGGAAGGGACAGAGAGTGTAGGGAGTGTAATTGAATATTTTTTTGTACAAAAAAGTTTTAGAGATCCAAAAGTCCTTGTAAAGACTATTCTGTGTGACAGCAGCAATAAAAGTTTGTAGCGCAACCTGCACTAAATTGCTCAGTGTTAGGGAGAGCTGTGCATAGGAAGGGACAGACTGTGTAAGGAGTGTAATAGGAAGATTTTTAAACAAAAAACTTTTGAAAGACCCAAAAATCCTTTTATGGACTATTTTGTGTGACAGCAGCAATATATATTTTTAGCGCATCCTGCGCTAAATACCGTGTAATACGCCGCTGCGGACATTTAAATTATTCTCACCACATCTCCTGTTTAAAGTGTGTGCATACCTAAAATATCAGTGACATCCAGTGTACCATTTTCCGTAGACACTGCAAACAGTGACATTACCTGTGGTACCTGTCCTCTATAACGTTTCCTCATCACAAATACGTTTGTAAATTTGTTTGCACATACACTTCCGAATCCTACACTACTGTATGTTTGACATACTTTCAAGCATATATAACATTTAAAATGAAGAAGGCGAGCAGAAAGGGACGGGGAAGTGGCCATGATGCTGATGATCATCCACGATACCTAGTTTCATGTCCCAGTTTTCAGGGTGGTGCAGGACACCACTCTTGAAGTCAGACCAGTGGGACCAGGTGGTCGGTTGGATTGTAGCAGATAAGGCCTCCAGTCGGTTAAGCACCACCCTGTCTTCCACCAAGTCTAGTCTCAGTAGCCAGGAGTCTGGTCAACAAAATCTTCACCCTGATCCTCCTTCCTCCCACCATGTACAGTCTGGCCAAAAAAGAGATCCCACACTCGGATATTCTGAGGACCTCTTTTCATCGCCATTACTTGATTTGGCCCTTTCGCCAAGCACGCTTGAAGAGGGACATGAGATCTTGTGCCCCGATTCTCAACCTCTTGAGCATCCAGAGTCACAAGAACATGATGGTGGGGAACGGCAATTAGTGTTTAATGAGGTGGATGATGATGAGACACAGTTACCGATGAGTCAACCACAATTACTGTCTCAAGAGGTTGATGAAGAGGATGAGACACAGTTGTCAATCACTGAGGTTGTGGTTAGGTCAACAATTCAGGAGGATAATCAGAGTGAGGAAGTGGAAGAGGAGGTGGTGGACGATGAGGTCACTAACCCAACCTGGGAAGGTGGAAAGCCAAGCGAGTACAGCAGTACAGAGGGGAAGGGATCTGCAGCACCGCAACAGGCTGGAAGAGGCAGTTGGGTGTCAAAAAGGAGAAGTCGGGCCACACCAAACAGGCCCGCAACTGTTCTGTGGAGCACCCCCTTGCAGAAATCTCCCTTGCCAAGGGGTAGATGTTCCGCAGTATGGCGCTTTTTTTAGGAAAGTGCGGACAACAAAAGAATAGTAGTTTGCAACCTGTGCCATACAAAAATGAGCCGGGGCGCAAACACTAAGAACCTCACCACCATCATGATCTGCCACATGGCACGCCTGGGTCCACAATCTGCCTCCTCTTTCCCTATGATACGTGCTGGCCAATCCCCTGTCGAAGGCGCAGGCCCGGATGCCTCCCGCCCTGCACCTGGACCTTTGCAAGCACCATCAGCGACCACATTCACTTCCGTGTCCCAGCGCAGCGTCCAAATATCCTAACCCCAGGCCTTTGAACACAAGCGAAAATATCCAGCCACCCACCCACAGGCCATAACACTAAATGCGCAGCTTTCTAAATTACTGGCCCTGGAATTGTTGCCATTTAGGATTGTAGACACTGAGGCCTTCCGCAGCCTTATGTCGGCGGCTGTCCTGCGTTACGCAGTCCCGCCACCACTATTTTTCAAGGTGTGCGGTGCCCGCCTTATACCAACATGGGTCCCGTAACATCACACGTGCCCTGACCAACGCAGTTACTGGGAAGGTCCACCTAACCATGGACACATGGTCCATTGCATTTGGCCAGGGACGCTAAATATCCATGACGGCACACTGGGTGAATGTTGTGGAGGGCGGGAGCGAGTCGTACCCTGGGATGGCACAGGTGCTACCGACGCCAAGGATTATGGGCCCTACGTCGATCAGGGGTTCCGCCAGCACCTACGTTAGTGGCTCCAACCTCCACTTCTCCTCCTCCGCCTCCTCCTCCACTTCCACCTCCGAATTATCCACGTGCAGCACCAGTCAGTCATCAGTCGGTAGCTGAAAGCAGTGTAGCACTCCAGTGGGGAAGTGGCAACAGGCCGTGCTGAAGCTGATATGCTTAGGGGACAAACAGCACACCGCCGCAGATCTGTGGCAGGGAAAAAGAGACCAGACTGGCTCTCGCCACTCAACCTACAACCAGGCATGGTGGGGTCTGATAATGGCTGTAACTTGATGGCGGCTTTGGAGCTCGGCAAGCTCAGACACATCCCATGCCTAGCCCACGTGTTAAACCTTGTGGTTCAGCGTTTTTTTAAAACCTACCCCAATTTGCCTGAGCTACTGGTGAAGTAGACATCGTCAGTTTCAGCCGGTCTGTCAACGCTGCATTAGCGCTTGAAATTGCTAACTCAACCGCTGTTGTGTGATGTGAGCAGGCACTGGAACTCCATGTTCCACATGTTGGCCAGGTTTTGTGAGTAGCAGAGAGCAGTAATGGAATCCCAGCTGCAACATGGCCGTCACCTTTCTAGTTAGCTTCCACTATTCACGAGCCAGGAGTGGGCATGGATGTCTGACCTCTGTGAGGTTCTAAGAAACTTTGAGGAATCAACACAGATGGTGAGTGGCGATAACGCTATTATCAGCGTAACCATCCCACTTCTGTGTCTACTCAAAAGCTCGCTGCTAACAATTTAAGGCCAATGCTTTGCATGTGGAAGAGGTGGAAATGGGGGAAGACATTACACAGGGTGATAGCCATACCACCCTCAGTTTGTCTTCTCAGCGCAAATTGGAAGATGAAGAGGAGGAGGAGGAGGAGGAGCAGGAGACGGTTGCCTCCGCTACAGAGGGTAGTACCCATGGAAGTTTAATTCCATCTGTTCAGTGTGGGTGGTCAGAAAAGGATAAAGAGGATGAGGAGATTGAGAGTGATCCTACTGATGAAGTCTTGCCTGTTGGCACTCTGGCACACATGGCTGACTTCATGTTAGGCTGCCTTTCCCGCGACCCGCACTTGATACGCATTTTAGACAACATGGATTACTGGTTGTTCACCCTTCTCGACCCCCGCTACAAAAAAGAGAACTTCTCATCTCTCATTCCTCTGGTGGAGAGGATGAGCAAAATGGTGCAATACCAGAAGATCATTGTTTAAAAATTGCTCCAAAAATTTCCCTCTGACAATGCTGGCGGCAGAGTCCGTAGTTCCTTGGACAACCGAGAAGGGGAGACAACACACAGAAGTTCCAACAGAGGCAGGGCAACACTCTCCAAAGCCTGGGACAGTTTCATGACACCCCGCCAGCACCCTCACCCTGATGCGCGGCCTAGTGTCACAAGGAGGGAAAAATTTTGGAAGATGATAAAGGAGTACATAGCAGACCGTGTCAGTGTCCTCAATGATCCCTCAGTGCCTTACAACTACTGGATTTCCAAGCTGGACACGTGGAACGAACTGGCGTTCTACGCCTTGGAGGTGCTGGTCTGCCCTGCCGCCAGCGTTTTGTCTAAGCGGGTATTTAGTGCTGCTGGTGGCATTATAACAGATAAGCGTATCCGCCTGTCAACTGAAAATGCTGACAGGTTGACTCTTATAAAAATGAACAAGGCCTGGATTGACCATGACTTCTCGACTCCACCAGAGAAAAGTTGATGAACATAAAGGCACTTTAAATGTGTTGTTTATAATGTACTGAATACACTCTATTCCCATGCACCCCTTCCACCACAAACAAGGGTATATAGTTGAATCTTTCTTTTCTCATCCTCCTTCTCCTCTTCCATCATATCAACACCTGCTTATTCATCGCATATAATGCCCTCACATATATGCCCTTTGCATATAATGTTTTTCAGGGTCAGCTTAGCTTCAGGCCCTCGTATAAAATTTTTAGAGGGTCAGCTCACCAGTAGGCTCTCACCTACAATGTTTTACATGGTCAGCTCACCAGCAGGCCCTGGCAAATAATTTTTTAAAGGGTCAGCTCACCAGCAGACCCTCGCATATAAGTTTTTAGAGGGTCAGCTCACCAACAGGCCTTCACCTACAATCTTTTACAGGGTCAGCTCACCTGAAGGCCCTTGCATATAATGTTTTAGAAGGTCAGCTCACCTGCAGGCCCTCACCTACAACCTTTTTAGAGGGTCAGCTCACCAGCAGGCCCGCACCTAAAATCTTTTACAGGGTCAGCTCACCAGCAGGCCCTCGCATATCATTTTTTACAGGGTCAGCTCACCAGCAGGCCCTTGCATATAAATTTTTACAGGGTCAGCTCATCAGCATTCCTTCACCTACTATCTTTTACAGGGTCAGCTCACCTGCAGGCCCACGCCTAAAAATTTTTACAGGGTCAGATCACCTGCAGGCCCTCACCTAATTATACCTAATAGTTAATTTGCACGCATGCTGCCTTGCTTGGATGTGGTAGCCGTAGCTGTTTCTCAGGCTCCATCTCCAGAATCGAACCATGATTCCCCCGTTACCCATGGTCTACATAGTTTGGGCTGAAAATAACATCAAATGTTGATAGGGCAGACATCCGAATGGATCGTCGCCGTTTCGGGGACGTGCGATCAGCCCCAGGTTATCTAGAGTCACCAAAGTGGCAGCAGGCCCTCGCCCATAATGTTTTAGAATGTCATATCAGCAGGCCCTTGATCCAAATGTTTTTGAGGGTCACCAGCAGGCCATCAATCATAATTTTTCAAGGCTGTGTATTATGCCCTCCTTTATGTGTAACAAAGGGTGTATTGGAGTGCCGGTTCCTTGTAATTTTTGGTAGCCTTTTCACTTACTGCATAGGCTTTATGAGTGTAGGAGTCCCACTACATGAACAATTGTACCACAGTGTGAATGAGGCCCTCCTTTATGTGATATACAGGTTGAATCGGAGTGCCTCTTCCTTGTAATTTTTGGCAGCACTTGCACTTTATATACAAGTAAATATACAGAAAAGAATGTTTCCTAACAATTTTTCCTCTAAAATCGATTTTATCTTTGGTTTTGTGTGTATTATTGTCAGTCTGTAAAAGTGGCGTACTACTCGGACAACATCATTCTCAGCAGCGACCTGAAAGTCCAGGATGCATCCAGACATCCACCCCATGCTGTTCCTGAACTATTTTGGTGGTGTTATCATCAATTTCTGACCTTTTCCTATGAACCAGGCACCCTACCATCTTCAGAGCAGAGGGTGCCTGGTTTAATGCTCGGGTTCTCCCATTGACTTCCATTATAATCGGGAGCATTCCGATGTGTTCGGCCCGAGCCCCCATAAACCCGAGCTCTATGGTGCTTCTGTTCTACATATGTGTGCAGGGCTGGTACACCTTTTTGGCAAAGAAATGACAGCTTGGGACTCTCCACCTCGGCTCGGCACAAGCCATCAGTTCTCAGAAAGGTGCAAAGTCCACCACTTCTAAAGGGAGGGACTGTAGCACAAGCAACTTGGCCAGGAGCACATTCAGCTTATGCGCTGTTGGATGAGTGCACGCATACTGTTGTCTCTTGGCAATCGCTTACATGATCGATTGCTGACGGAATGACTGACAAGGATAAGGAGGTGGAGCAGGAGCATCAGGACCAGCAGATGATGGGAAGGACAGACAGCTCACTTCGGCTGAGGTGGGGGAGCCCTGACTGCCTGAAATCGGGTGCGTGCCACTGGGTTATTTAGCGGTTGCTTCGGCAGGCTGGACCACAACATTGGAGTCACGGTTCTCCCAGGCCACTTTATGGTGACGCTGCACGCAAACCTTTTTGTGTAATCTTTTGGGCTTGCAAGCATTCTTTGGTGGAATTTTTTTAAGTTTTTTTTTCCCCATTAGAGAAGCTTATGAAAAAATGCTTTAAAAAAAGCCATCTGTAGAGCATGTTGCATTTGAAAAAAAGTCATGAACCCAAAAAAAGCTCCAAAGTTAGGAAAAATGGCACAAAAGAACACAGTTTTTGTAGCACATTTCAGATTTCCCTGTTGAATTCCACCTAACATCTGATTACAGTGTTGCTCTTTTAAATAAAAAATAAACATGTTAAAAAAGTCAAGAAAATTTAGGAAAAAATGCTGATTTTTTCTAAAAAAGCATGTGTGGCTCCATCACAAAGGTGATACCGTGCCACCCTTTTTTTTGTGCCAAACAACACTGCAGCCAGATATTAGCTTAATAGGAAAATGTTCTTTTTTGCAAGCTTTTTTTAGTGAGGCATTTTTTTTAGTCATACAATGTTTTGCTTACATCTTCTCATACATACAGAATTCAATGGGAAAAGGTCTGCAAAAATACCACATATAGAGCACACTGGGGGAAATTCATCAAAACTGATGCAAAGGAAAACTGGCTTATTTGCCCATAGCAAATAAGCTCCTTTGAAAAATGAAAGGTGGAATCTGATTTTTATATTAGATCATGGCATACAAATTATCCATTTTTTGGTTGCAGATGTTTTCTTCTCTGTCTTCTGACCTGTAAAATGGTGCCCACCAATTTGAAGACATTTCATCCAAATCGAATCTCAAAAGATTCTGATACGTCTGGAGTAGAGTTGAGCGAACACCTGGATGTTCGGGTTCGAGAAGTTCGGCCGAACTTCCCGGATATGTTCGGGTTCGGGATCCGAACTCGACCCGAACTTTGCCCCGAACCCGAACCCCATTGAAGTCAATGGGGACCCGAACTTTTCGGCACTAAAAAGGCTGTAAAACAGCACAAGAAAGGGCTAGAGGGCTGCAAAAGGCAGCACAATGTAGGGAAATCCCCTGCAAACAAATGTGGATAGGGAAATGAATAAAAATAAAATAAATAAAAATTAACCAATATCAATTGGAGAGAGGTCCCATAGCAGAGAATCAGGCTTCACGTCACTCACCACTGGAACAGGCCACTGTCAGACATTTAGGCCCCGGCACCCAGACAGAGGAGAGTGTTCCCATAGCAGAGAATCAGGCTTCATGTCATAGCAGAGAATCAGGCTTCACGTCACCCACCACTGGAACAGGCCATTGTCAGATATTTAGGCCCCGGCTCCCAGACAGAGGAGAGAGGTCCCACAGCAGAGAATCAGGCTTCATGTCATAGCAGAGAATCAGGCTTCACGTCACCCACCACTGGAACAGGCCATTGTCAGATATTTAGGCCCCGGCACCCAGACAGAGGAGAGAGGTCCCATAGCAGAGAATCAGGCTTCAAGTCACTCACCACTGGAACAGGCCACTGTCAGATATTTAGGCCCCGGCACCCAGACAGAGGAGAGAGGTCCCATAGCAGAGAATCAGGCTTCATGTCATAGCAGAGAATCAGGCTTCACGTCACCCACCACTGGAACAGGCCATTGTCAGATATTTAGGCCCCGACACCCAGACAGAGGAGAGAGGTCCCATAGCAGAGAATCAGGCTTCATGTCATAGCAGAGAATCAGGCTTCACGTCACCCACCACTGGAACAGGCCATTGTCAGATATTTAGGCCCCGGCACCCAGACAGAGGAGAGAGGTCCGATTGCAGAGAATCAGGCTTCATGTCACCCACCACTGGAACAGGCCACTGTCAGATATTTAGGCCCCGGCACCCAGACAGAGGAGAGAGGTCCCATTGCAGAGAATCATGCTGCATGTCACCAACCACTGGAACAGGCCACTGGCAGATATTTAGGCCCCGGCACCCAGACAGAGGAGAGGTTCATTCAACTTTGGGCTGCCCCGCAATATAATGGTAAAATTAATATAAGAGGATTGAATGAAGTGCCCTGGAGTACAAGAATATATTGTTAAGGGGAGGTAGTTATAAATGTCTAATCTGCACAAGGGATGGACAGGTCCTGTGGGATCCATGCCTGGTTCATTTTTATGAACGTCAGCTTGTCCACATTGGCTGTGGATAGGCGGCTGCGTTTGTCTGTAATGACGCCCCCTGCCGTGCTGAATACACGTTCAGACAAAACGCTGGCCGCCGGGCAGGCCAGCACCTCCAAGGCATAAAAGGCTAGCTCTGGCCACGTGGACAATTTGGAGACCCAGAAGTTGAATGGGGCCGAACCATCAGTCAGTACGTGGAGGGGTGTGCACAGGTACTGTTCCACCATGTTAGTGAAATGCGGCCTCCTGCTAACACGTTCCGTATCAGGTGGTGGTGCAGTTAGCTGTGGCGTGGTGACAAAACTTTTCCACATCTCTGCCATGCTAACCCTGCCCTCAGAGGAGCTGGCCGTGACACAGCTGCGTTGGCGACCTCTTGCTCCTCCTCTGCCTTCGCCTTGGGCTTCCACTTGTTCCCCTGTGACATTTGGGAATGCTCTCAGTAGCGCGTCTACCAACGTGCGCTTGTACTCGCGCATCTTCCTATCACGCTCCAGTGCAGGAAGTAAGGTGGGCACATTGTCTTTGTACCGGGGATCCAGCAGGGTGGCAACCCAGTAGTCCGCACACGTTAAAATGTGGGCAACTCTGCTGTCGTTGCGCAGGCACTGCAGCATGTAGTCGCTCATGTGTACCAGGTTGCCCAGAGGTAAGGACAAGCTGTCCTCTGTGGGAGGCGTATCGTCATCGTCCTGCGTTTCCCCCTAGCCACACACCAGTGATGGGCCCGAGCTGCGTTGGGTGCCACCCCGCTGTGAACATTCTTTATCCTCATCCTCCTCCACCTCCTCCTTATCCTCGTCCTCTTCGTCCTCCAGTAGTGGGCCCTGTCTGGCCACATTTGTACCTGGCCTCTGCTGTTGCAAAAAACCTCCCTCTGAATCACTTCGAAGAGACTGGCCTGAAAGTGCTAAAAATGACCCCTCTTCCTCCTCCTCCCTCTTGGCCACCTCCTCTTCCATCATCGCCCTAAGTGTTTTCTCAAGGAGACATAGAAGTGGTATTGTAACGCTGATATTGGCGTCATCACCACTGGACATGTTGGTGGAGTACTCGAAACAGCGAAACAGGGCACACAGGTCTCGCATGGAGGCCCAGTCATTGGTGGTGAAGTGGTGCTGTTCCGCAGTGCGACTGACCCGTGCGTACTGCAGCTGAAACTCCACTATGGCCTGCTGCTGCTCGCACAGTCTGTCCATCATGTGCAAGGTGGAGTTCCACCTGGTGGGAACGTCGCATATGAGGCGGTGAGCGGGAAGGCCGAAGTTACGCTGTAGCGCAGACAGGCGAGCAGCGGCAGGATGTGAACGCCGGAAGCGCGCACAGACGGCCCACACTTTATGCAGCAGCTCTGACATGTCGGGGTAGTTGTGAATGAACTTCTGCACCACCAAATTCAGCACATGCGCCAGGCAAGGGATGTGAAAGCACATGCGCCAGGCAAGGGATGTGAAAGCACATGCGCCAGGCAAGGGAAAGAGATTTCGCCCATTATCGCACACCACCAGGCCAGGCTTGAGGCTCACCGGCAGCAACCACTCGTCGGTCTGTTGTTCAATACCCCGCCACAACTCCTGCGCGGTGTGGGGCCTGTCCCTCAAACATATGAGTTTCAGAATGGCCTGCTGATGTTTACCCCGGGCTGTGCTGAAGTTGGTGGTGAAGGTGTGTGGCTGACTGGATGAGCAGGTGGAAGAAGAGGAGGAGGAAGCGGAGTAGGAGGAGGAGGCTACAGGAGCCAAAGAATGTTGCCCTGCGATCCTTGGCGGCGGAAGGACGTGTGCCAAAGAGCTCTCCGCCTGGGGCCCAGCCGCCACTACATTTATCCAGTGTGCAGTTAGGGAGATATGATTAAAGAGACAGGGGGCACACCTAATAATTCAGGGAGTGCAAAGGGTGGTATAACTGCATATGAAAAATGACCTGACTCAAGAGTGAGTCAAAAGAAGCCACCCCATAAATGCACATCCGACCATAAAGACATATTAAAAATATATATAAAGTTTATTAGACACGACAACAAAGCACGCATTAAAAAATTGTATACAATATTTGAACAAAGTGCGGTATGCAATAAGATATATATAACCGACACACACAGGTCCACTGAATTACCACAAAATAGATGTATGCGTTATCAACCAGCTTATAAAGAATTGTAATAAATACCATAAAGCAAATGAAAGGTAAGGTAAGACCACTAGAGATACAGATAAAAACAGACCAACATGCGGTCAAATAACAAGAGCCAAACCTACATAGCCAGCTGGTGCAGTGGACCTGGAAAATGACAAACACCCAACGCGTATCGCCGGAGCAATCCGGCTTCCTCAGGGGTAAAGAACTGTATGTTGGGGTGTCACATTATAAAGGGTATTAAACAAGATGTAATTTCATTCACCTGTGCAGTGGAAAGAGCTGTGGGCGGTATGTGAGCATATCCAATCATCAAACCGGAAGTATGGAAGTCACATGATCGGCTGGTGGAATGCATATGCGTTCCACCAGCCAAAACTCAGCCATATGATAAGCAAGGGAAAAGGGCACTGGAGTAATCCGTTGACATAGATACAGCATTTCATAGGCCAGTAGTTTAGAAATGCTGGCATTCAGGGCCAGGGATCGAGGGTGGCTAGGTGGGAATTTAAGCTTTCTCTCAAATGTTTGTGAGATGGAGAGCTGAACGCTGCCGTGTGACATGGTGGAGATGCTTGGTGACGGAGGTGGTGGTGTTGGTGGTACATCCTCTGTTTGCTGGGCGGCAGGTGCCAACGTTCCTCCAGAGGCGGAGGAAGAGGCCGAGGCAGCACCAGAAGAGGTAGCAGGGGGAGCCTGAGTGAGTTCCTTGTTTTTAAGGTGTTTACTCCACTGCAGTTCATGCTTTGCATGCAGATGCCTGGTCATGCAGGTTGTGCTAAGGTTCAGAACGTTAATGCCTCGCTTCAGGCTCTGATGGCACAGCGTGCAAACCACTCAGGTCTTGTCGTCAGCACATTTTTTGAAGTACTGCCACGCCAGGGAACTCCTTGAAGCTGCCTTTGGGGTGCTTGGTCCCAGGTGGCGGTGGCCAGTAGCAGGCGACCTCTCTTGGCGGCGGGTGTTCTGCTTTTGCCCACTGCTCCCTCTTTTGCTACGCTGTTGGCTCGGTCTCACCACTGCCTCTTCCTCCGAACTCTGAAAGTCAGTGGCATGACCTTCATTCCAGGTGGGGTCTAGGACCTCATCGTCCCCTGCATCGTCTTCCACCCAGTCTTCCTCTCTGACCTCCTGTTCGGTCTGCACACTGCAGAAAGACGCAGCAGTTGGCACCTGTGTTTCATCATCATCAGAGACGTGCTGAGGTGGTATTCCCATGTCCTCATCATCAGGAAACATAAGTGGTTGTGCGTCAGTGCATTCTATGTCTTCCACCACTGGGGAAGGGCTAGGTGGATGCCCTTGAGAAACCCTGCCAGCAGAGTCTTCAAACAGCATAAGATACTGCTGCATAAGTTGAGGCTCAGACAGTTTCCCTGATATGCATGCGGGTGATGTGACAGACTGATGGGCTTGGTTTTCAGGCGCCATCTGTGCGCTTTCTGCAGAAGACTGGGTGGGAGATAATGTAAACGTGCTGGATCCACTGTCGGACACCCAATCGACTAATGCCTGTACCTGCTCAGGCCTTACCATCCTTAGAACGGCATTGGGCCCCACCAAATATCGCTGTAAATTCTGGCGTCTACTGGGACCTGAGGTAGTTGGTACACTAGGACGTGTGGCTGTGGCAGAACGGCCACGTCCTCTCCCAGCACCAAAGGGTCCACTAACACCACCACGACCATGTCCGCGTCCGCGTCCCTTACTAGATGTTTTCCTCATTGTTACCGTTCACCACAATAAGAAAATAATTATTTGGCCCAATGTATTGAATTCAAATTCAAGCCTTTTTTTACAGGCACCTAACACTATCTGGCTATCTATTTAGGTACCGTAATACACTAATACAGGCACAGCAGAAACCACTGATTTAGGGAATTGCTAATTTGGGAATTGTATTTCAACCCAGAACAAAAACTGTGCTTTGACGGACACTAAATAACTTGACCAGCCACAGCAGTAACCTCGGATTTAGCTGAATATAAATTGTAGGCCTAGTATTTAGGCCCTGGATGACAGGTATCCCTTTACGGACAGAATTACACTTGGAGATGCACGGTAGCGTGTGAAATTATTGAGAATGACCCTATCAGCACCTTCAATCTAATATACCCTTTTATGGATAGATTTGAACTTGGCCTGCTACAGCAGAAACCACTGATTTAGGGAATAGCTAATTTGGGAATTGTATTTCAACCCAGAAAAAAATATATCCTTTTCCAGACAGCAAACAGTATTACAATTGGCTAGCCACAGCTGAAACACCAGATTTAGGGTACTGCTATTTTGGCAATTGTATTTCACCCCTCAATAAAATAGCAAGCACAGCCAAGCCCCTGATGTAGGATATAGCAAAAAAAAACAACACACTATTGATGGTTAAATGGACTTGGTGGCAGCTTGTGCTGGCGCACCACAAGACGCAAAATGGCCGCCGATCACCCCAGAAAAAAGTGACAGAAAAACGCTCTGGGCAGCCTAAAAACAGTGAGCAATTAACTAGCAGAAGTTGAATGATACACAGCTGTAGATCGATCACTTCAGTAAGTGTTTTTGATGAGTAAATCACTGCCTAATCTGGCCCTTACAGCAGCAGCTGCATCCTATCCCTACACTGATCAGAGCAGAGTGACGTGCGGCGCTACGTGACTCCAGCTTAAATAGAGGCTGGGTCACTTGCTGCACTGGCCAATCACAGCCATGCCAATAGTAGGCATGGCTGTGCTGGCCTCTTGGGGCAAGTAGTATGACGCTTGTTGATTGGCTGCTTTGCAGCCTTTCAAAAAGCGCCAAGAAAGCGCCGAACACCGTATTTGAACCCGGACTTTTACGTAAATGTTCGGGTTCGGGTCCGTGTCACGAACACCCCAAAATTCGGTACGAACCCAAACTATACAGTTCGGGTTCGCTCATCCCTAGTCTGGAGTTTGAATTTTTGGGAAAATTTTAAATTTATTGAATTCATTTAGAATTGAATCGATCCTCTCTAGTTCTATCATATAATGTAATAGTATATTAATATAAAGATTACAATTCCTGGGTATTGATAGATACTTGACTTGGTTTCTACAAACCTCTTCCATTGTCACTTTGGAAGGAAAAGAAAAGGGGAAAGTTTCACAGGTGGCTTTAAAAATATCTCATCTGGGAAAAATAATCTGGGGCAGTTCTCGAGAGTCCGTTAACACCTTACCGGCACAAATAATATTACCCTGTCTAGATTTCTCCATAAAAAATTATCTAATCAAGATTTTTAACCAAAAAATTATTCCCACTGTTCACCTTAATAAACTAACATTTTTGTTTTACACCATGAGGAATTGAAAAAGAAAATGCAAACTTATAGCGATAAGGCCCCTTGCAGACGAGCGTTCTTCCCGCAGCGAGTCCGCAACGCAGCTCTAGGCCTGACCTCCCAGCGCTGCCGGGGGTCACATAGCATTATATTGATTTATGATGCTATGTAACCCTTACAGTTCTGGAATGTATTGGATAACACTGGCATAATGTTGCCAGTGTTATCCAATACATTCCAGAACTGTAAGGGTTACATAGCATCATAAATCAATATAATGCTATGTGAATCCCATACTGGGAGGTCAGGCCGGGTGCTGCGATGTGGACTAGCTGCGGGAGGAACGCTCATCTGCAAGGGGCCTAACAGTTGCTTGTTCTTTTTTTATTGAAAGCTTTTAGTCTCCTATGCATATGTGTGCAACCTTTATTCTGCTTTCTTGCTCGAAAAGACTAGTTTTATCTAAAAGGTCAATTCATTCAGCAGGGCACTCGGTAGAATTGAATATAATTATCCCAATCTATGCCGTGTAGAATTCATGCTTGAATTCATTCACAAAATAGAATGCGGAATAATTAACTCCGAGCCGCTGCAATCCCCCATTGAAAATGCTTCAGGTATCATTCGGCCTCACTCACAATAGAAGAATTTCATTTAAGTACAGTGTACGTATTAACCCCTATTCAGCATCCAATTACTCTGAATAAGTGAATTGTCTGTTTCAGGAATGTAATTTGAAAATGTTGTCATGCAATCTGAAGCAAAAAGGGGTCTTTTTCATTAATCTAAACTCTTCATTTAAGTAGAAAGGTTATTTCAAATACATTAGTTTTAAATACAGGTGATTACAATTCTCCTGTGCATAAGACAACCGAAATGTCCATCAGAAATGACTGTAAGGTTTTTAATAAGACCAACAAAAGCGGCTGAGATGAGTTGGTGACCTGTTCGATAATAGACACAACAATTCAATTTACAGCTTGACAAGAAGTTAAGATGAAGCCATAATAGAAATATATGAGAAAAGTAAAAAATAGGTTACAAGGTTATGTTTCAGGATGGGGTGCGTTCAGTATGGCTAACACCAGCAGAAAGAAAAGTGATACAGAAGAGAGTGTATCATGTGTATCTAGAAAGACTGGGAGGTATGGGAATACTACGAGTTGAATAGAGATGCATAACATGTACAGTCCTGATCAAAAGTTTAAGACCACTTGAGAAATGGCAAAAAAATCATATTTAGCATGGCTGGATCTTAACAAGGTTCCAAGTAGAGCTTCAACATGCAACAAGAAGAAATGGGAGTGAGACAAAACATTTTTTGAGCATTCAATTTAATGAACACAACGAATAAACTGAAACAGGCTGTTTTTCAGCTGATCAAAAGTTTAGGACCACATGCCTTTAAAAGGCCAAATCTGTGCAAAGATGTGGATTCATTGTCATTTTCTGTCAGGTAGTCACACGTTGTGATGGCAAAGCCAAAAAAACTCTCCCTTTTTGAACGTGGTCGGGTTGTTGAACTGCATAAGCAGGGTCTCTCACTGCGCGCCCTCGCTGCTGAGGTGGGACGCAGTAAGACAGTCTTTTGGAATTTCTTAAATGATCCTGAGGGTTATGGAACAAAAAAGTAAAGTGGAAGACCCCAAAAAATTTCATCAGCACTGAGTCGGAGAATCCAATTGGCTGTCCGTCAAGACACTGGACGATCCTCGACCCAAATTAAGGCCCTTACTGGTGCTGACTGCAGCCCCATAACCATCAGATGGCATCTGAGACTGAAGGGCTTCAAAAACAAAAAACGTCTTCAAAGACCTCGTCTTCTTGAACGCCACAGTACTGCTCGTTTGGACTTTGCAAGAGAGCACCAAACATGGGACATTCATAGGTGGAAGAAAGTTTTATTCTCTGATGAGAGAAAATTTAACCTTAATGGTCCTGATGGTTTCCAACGTTGCTGGCATGACAAGCAGATCCCACCTGAGATGTTTTCTACGCGCCACAGTGAAGGGGGCGCCATAATGGTCTGGGGTGCTTTTTCCTTCCGTGGAACAATGGAGCTTCAGGAAGTGCAGGGGCGTCAAACGGCCGCTGGCTATGTCCAGATGTTGCAGAGAGAATTCCTCATGACTGAGGGCCCTTGTCTGTGTGGTAACGACTGGGTTTTTCAACAGGACAACGCTACAGTACACAATGCCCGCAGGACAAGGGACTTCTTCAAGGAGAATCACTCTTTTGGGCCATCATGCGTGTTCCCCTGATCTAAATCCAATTGAGAACCTTTGGGGATGGATGGCAAGGGAAGTTTACAAAAATGGACAACAGTTCCAAACAGTAGATGGCCTTCGTGAGGCCGTCTTCACCACTTGGAAAAATGTTCCCACTCACCTTATGGAAACGCTTGCATCAAGCATGCCGAAACGAATTTTGGAAGTGATAAACAATAACGGCGGAGCTACTCATTACTGAGTTCATGTTTGGAAGTTGGATTTCTGTTTTGGGGGGGGGTTTAGGTTTTTTTTGGAGGTGTGGTCCTAAACTTTTGATCAGCTGAAAAACAGCCTCTTTCAGTTTATTCGTTGTTTTCATTAAATTGAATGCTAATTTTTTTTTTGTCTCACTCCCATTTCTTCTTGTTGCATGTTGAAGCTCTACTTGGAACCTTGTTAAGATCCAGCCATGCTAAATATGATTTTTTGCCATTTTTCTAGTGGTCTTAAACTTTTGATCAGGACTGTATATCATCGCTAGACTACAGGCAAGGAACGTCTATGCAGGTCTTGGGAGTTTTAGGACAATAATAAATATACATAATATATATAATTCCTACATTCTTGTCATTTACTATATGTTACAGCGACAGCCCGCAGCGGCCGATGCTCTGCCCACCTGACCCACATCCCACTCCCCTTTTCTTGCCTCCAGGGTAGCTCTGTCCCTCCACAGGCTGGCTCAGCCTTTCCCTGTCTGCACACAGGGCTATTGCATACGCTCCGTCCAGGTCTTAGAAGTCTAGGGCTCACATCCTTGTCTTTACCAGAAAATGGCTGGCAACTTTGGGGTACTTAAGACAATATCCCCTGTGGGAAGGTGCCTGGGCAATAGTTTCCCAGTCCACTAGTATTGTCCTAGGTGTGCTGTATTTCATTTGTCTGCCCCTGTACTGACATGCCCATTTTCTGGATATTGACCATCTTCTGCCAGACCTGACCTTTGCCTGTACTCCATATTGCCCGCCCTGACTTTGGACTGTTTACCATATACCTTATGATTTGTCTACCCTGACCTTAGCCTGTCCCTGACTATGGTTTTGCCTGACCCCTCAGTGCTCTTCACCAGTAACTCTTGACCCCTATGGGTCAGCTGTCAATCACAAAGAGACTACTCCAGGAGGTAGGTGCCTGGTAGCTCCCCTGCAGAGAAGTTCAGATCCCGGTACAGGAGTTAAAGAGTGAAAACCAGGGTCTGCCAGGAAATTGCCTTTAAGAGTAGTCCCAAGTCAAATCTGTTGGTTGAGATAGTAATTCCACACCCACTGCGCAACACTATATATAAAATATTTATATAGTTTATAAAATGTAAACTTGTACAGGGTAAAAAAAAATTGTAAAGTTACTCAGTACTCAGGGTAAGGACACAAATTGTAAAACATGTCAAAACTACCTTGAAATTAACAAGCATTTGGAAAAAGATGCCGGTGTGGTAAGGATGGGTTTCTATTAGAGATGAGCAAATCGATTCAGTTTGAATTAAATATATAACCTGAATTTTCCAAAAATTCTGGTTGAAATCAAATCTAAATTGTTAGCAATTCAATTTGGGCAAATTTCTCAAAATGGTATCAGCAATTTTTTAGATCAGAAGAAAGGAAAGCTGAAAAAGGAGGATAACATGACCAAGGCGATGTCTGCAATACACACCAGCAAAAAGCAAAAGTTTTTTGACTATTTAAAAAAAAAAAAATCTGACAGCACAGTGTATTTTTAAACAGGATGCTTATTACCACCAGCAGCCATGCATTTACCCATAGCGATATATTACTAATGCTGACTTGATAAAAGTTTCACACAGTCCTAGGAGACCTCAGAATGTCATCTGCAACTTGCAATTGGGGAACTTTTGATTCTAATTGAATTTACTCAAAATCATCCAATAAACTTGAATTTAATCATAATCTAATTTCAGACAATTTGCTCATCACAACTTTCCACGTTCAGGTGTTTTATGCAGGTTTTGAAGTAAAAGTCAGGAGTGGATCATATCTAAAGGACATGTATGAATGAGAGATTGTGTTTACTCCTCTTTTTGAATCCACTCCTGATTTGGGCTTCAAAAACTGCATCAAAAAGCCCAAAGATCCAGCTTATCCTGAGGAGTGACACTGTTTTGGTCTAATCACAGCTGCATCTTCAAGGAGTTATCCCCCAATAGTATTTATCACCTGTTCACACGATCAGACTGAGGGGGTATGGCTGCTAGGACCCCCAGCAATGACGACAAAGAGGGATCCCTAAAATACCCTCTTTTCTATAGAATTGATGGAGACCACTCTTTGTCAGTCCCATAGAACTGAATGGTGCTGTAGACTGATATGCCACTACCACTACATTCAGTGAGGGGACTCGGGAACCCTTTGTTCTTAGAATCGCTGGGAGTTTTGGAGGACAGACCTCTTTTACAGGCTTCTTTTTTACATCATTCAGTGTGTTGGAAAAATGATTCGTTACCTTTATTCTGCAAGTAAGAATGATTACAGAGATACCAAATTTCTAATGTTTTTGTTATGTTTTAATACTCTCAAGAAAATAAAAAACTTTGAAAAAAAATTATTAACTGTCATATTCCGAAACTTGCAACTTTTCTATATTTCTGTACAACTTGTATATCATTCATTGATATTCCTGCTCATTTGGGGCTTTGAAGTCCAGGAGGCGGTCCTATCAGTGATGGACAGCCTTCCCTCTATACTGTGTATACAGAAATTGCTGTCATTGACAGAACTGCCTCCTTGACTTTAAAGCCCCAAATGAGCAGGAACATAAATGTATAAATTACAGGTTTTACTGTATTGTTTCCCATAAAACTATATATCAATCTGCTCAGCTCCTCCTGCTCTATAACATGCCGCCTGCAGATCAGATTCCATGTACAACGTTACAGGTTCCCTTTAATTGTTTGGGCATTTTTGTATGTGGCAATACTAATGTTGTTTATTTTAATTATTTTTTGCTTATTTTTATTTGTAAAATTGGGTAAGGGAGTAAGTTAAATATTTAATTCCATCTGGGCTTTTTTGAGATTTAAAAAAATTATTTAAACATTTTTCAACTTTTTCTTAAATTTTTTTAAGTCATCCTAGGTGGTTTGAACATGTGATCCTTAGATTGTTTGTACCTTAGACTGCAATGGTTTACCATTGCAGTCTATGGTAAAAATCTCTATGTTTTTATTGATCAATGCCTAAGGCAGGGTGCAATAGGTACTTTGCAATGGAAGGCCTGGGATCCCACAATCTCTTTACCAGTTCCTGGTAAACAACCTCTCATTTCCTCCAGAATCCATACAACCCTCAGCAGCCTGCAATAAAGAACTGGTAGTACTAATGTACCACTAAGGCTACTGATTGGATGCATGCAGTGGTCAGGTGTTGACATGATATCACTGTTGCAGCAGGTAACTTGATCCTGCCCGTAAAAACTAGAGTGGCAGTGCAGGATCTGTCAGGTAAGTACTTACCGGTTCTTTTTCTCAGTCAGATCCCAAGGGTTGTCCTGTTTCCTCCTGAAATGTATACATTAAACAGTGGCATCCGTCACCATAGGGTTTGATTGTAAAAACGATATCTGTTAAAGGGGTTGTCCCATGAAAAATATTTTATAGTTTTCAAACCAGCACCTGGATCTGAATTCTTTTGTAATTGCATGTAATTTTAAATTTAACATAGCCACGGAGTTATTCAATAAAATGTATCTGTATAGTGCCACCTGCTGTTGGTTCTTTTTCTTATTTCTTTGTCCGGCTCACTGAGAAGGTCACACATGCTCAGTTTCATCCTTAAACTGCCTCCTGAGCTGTGATAGGGAGAGCTGAGACACACCCCCTGAGCTGTGATAGGGAGAGCTGAGACACACCCCCTTTGGTGCAGCAGCTTGATATAAATCTAGCAGAATAATGAATGGGGAGATCTCTGGATCCATGGGAGGTACAGGGCAGGTTCTAGCTTTGTTAGAAAGAGATGGTCATGTACTATATGATGTCTGATTTTAATTTTTTACATTACTCATGGGATAAACCATTTAACTTAGACATTTTTTGTCGGACTCTGCAGGATGGAAAAGCGTTGTGTACGGTGACTTTACATCCTTTTTGGCCCCATTGTATGTATGTATAGGCAGTTTTATCTAGAGTCACATCGCCAGTTGATAAATTTGGTAGTCTATTCTGGCTGAAGAACAGACAACTGGAGTGACCGTATCCAACATAGCCGGACACAGCAAGATTCCCATTCACTATAATGGGACCCATCGGGTTTCCAGCCTAAGTGCTGGCTTTCTGCTGGAAAAATACACCTGTATGCTGCGCTATTTTTCTGGCAGAAAACCGGGATTTATGCCAAAAACCTTCCAGAAACACAACAGATCCTATGATAGTGAATGGGAGTCTCAGGGTGCCCGGCAGGATCCAGGTATGCCAGATACGGTAAGTCTCGTAGTCTGCTCCTATGTCGGAACAGAATGTTGGATTACCAGAAGGAGATGTGAACCTAGCCTTAGCCTCTGGGCCCTACAGCTTTAAATGTAGCTCCATACAGATGGAACAGGTTTCCATTAATCAGAAGCAATGAAATCATCAACAGTGTTGCAAAGATTATTACTGTCAGCACTAAATCTTAATCAGATAGGTCAGATTATGATCAAAATGACAGGTTTGTTAACCATAATGGGTCAGATTGCTTATCAAAATGTACTACAACGCCTATCATTTCAGAACAGAACTCATTCATTATCACTTCTCTCGCTCATTAATTTTTTCCTGTTTGCTTATTACCAGTTATCACTCATCCCTCATCGTTCATTGATGATTGCCGCCTGATTACCTGATTGTTTGCGTTTGCGTTTTCATTTACATCGTTTTAACAACTCTTTTTACGGGGGAAAGAACATCTCCCGGAATCCAATGACTAAAAGGTTCTGTTACATTTCAAGTTGTGTTATCAGATAAGCCATTCGTTTCAATGAGTCACAAAAAGCAGAGTGCATTTCATTACAGCGCTCAGACCTCCCTGAAAAGAAAAGAGATTTAAAGGCCCCAGAATAAATGAATACATAATTTATAGAAAATGTCAGATGTTAAAAAACATAAGCGAACAACGGTATTAAACTGATTATTGAATAAATATGTTCGGTGCCCTAGGATATCTCCAGTGGTAGCACATGGGCTACATTTAGATTCACGTATAACCCAAGTATATTAGGAGAAGAACTTGATTAACCATTAACCCTTTAGGGTACAACCTGAGATCCCATTTACTCTTGGATAGTTATGGTAGATATTACAGAAATGGCCGCTTTACTACAACATAAAGTAGACACCTTTACAGATGGAGTGGCCATTCGCAGTACTAAGGGTGGCAAGATGAGGAGCATGCACAGGTACATATGTCAGAATGGGAGCAGTGGCAATCCATGTGGCCCCGGCGCGAAGCTGATCCATGTTCTAGTGTTTGCTTCACACGCGCCTTGCAGGGTGTGATCTGCAGCTTCTCACACAACAGACACACCTTGCCTCATGCTGCTGACTTTGAAACGCAATCATGGACATGGGCCACGTATAAACCCTGGAGTGGATCGTGGGGAGTAATCACCCATCCAGCTCTTTGCTTACTCCCAGTATAACCAGGCCTGGATTAGCTGATACCAGCTATACTAGGTAATGTATCTTAGTGGACACTCTAGCTTCTGGCTTCTACTCCACCAAGCCCGGGTACCTTGGTGGCACGTCTCAGGTGCACCACAGCAAATGACGATATGCATCTCCTTAATAGGTTTCCTGCACCATTCTGGGAGATACATACCTTCCTTCATATATGAGGTCTGTCACTGCCTCACAATATGTCTTGCCTCCCAGATTTAGGTCCCATGCACAAAACCGTATTTTTGGTCCGCATCAGATCCGCATTTTAATGCGGCCTCAAAAGATGCAGACAGCACATTATGTGCTGTCCACATCCGTATGTTCGTTCTGTGGCTCTACAAAAGAAAAATAGACCATGTTCTATCTTGGCCATTTGGCAGAGAAGAATAGGCATTTTTTACATAGGGCGGGAGGTGCAGATGGGGGAAATGCGGGATGCACACGGCCAGTATCCGTGTTTTGCGGATCCACAATTTGCACATACAGTCATGTGCACGAGGCTTAATACTTTAACTCTAAATATTTTAGAGATGAGTGAATTGATTCAGTTCAACTCAAATTTTCAAAAAAAATTCTGGTTGAAACCAAATCCAAATTTTTGGGGATTTGATTAGGCTGAATTTCTCCCAAAAAAATTCTGATCAAAAGACAGGAAAGATTGAGAAGGAGGAACACCAGGGGGTGCCTGTGCATACACAACAGCAGGCATTTGCTGCCAAAAAGCAAACATTTTTGGACTATTTAAAAACTGACAGTGCAGTGCATTTTTAAAGAGGCTGTTTGTTACCACCAGCAGCAATCTGTTCAGCCATAATTGTCGCTGCAACCCCTTTGACAATACTAATGCTGTCTCAAAAAAAAGTGCTTGAAAAAGGTTGCCTACATCCTAGGAGACCCCAAAATGTCATCCACAACGTGTCAGGGCAATTGGGGCGATTTTGATTTGGGTCGAATTTATTCGGATTCAAAGAGAATTTTCCGACAGATTTTGCCAAATCAAATCTAAATCTAATTTCAAGAAATTCACTTACCATTAATCTTAAATATGACAAATGAAACAGAACTGGGATTATATTAATCTTCCATTAAGTTCTCCTTTAAAGGGCATGCCTCGCAACCTTTTTTTAAGTGTCATATAAGGGCGTGTCAATGGCATAAATGTAGTTCCTACTTGTATCTTCTCTGAGCCAGAGTAATGTATTCTACCACTATGGCAGACCTCACTGCCCCAAACTAGTGCAAAAAATTTGTTCCCAATTTGAAATATGGAAACAAGTATACAGCCCCTTTCACACGGCAGTGTTTTGGCTAGTATTTTGCTTCAGTGTTTGTAAGCCAAAGCAAGGAGAACAATTATAATGGAAACATTATTACTTAGGCTACTTTCACATTTACGGCACAGCTGTCCGGCAGGCTTTCCTAACATAGATGCAAAAACTGACCAAAACACAGGACTCTGTGGGCAGTGGCGCTTGGTGCAGAAGGAGACCGACAAGTGGTGAGTTATGTTAGCAGCTGCTCTCCTTCTCACTCACTTCCATCAATCTGGGGAGGGAAGCACTCATTTTACAGAATTTCCATAAAAATTTATCTTCTGGTGATAACAGGGTTTTCAGAAGCCCGACCAGTAATGGTTAGTTTAAAAAAAAAAAAAAAAGGGGGTTGTTTTACTGAGATTCCCTATGTTCTTTCTTTTATATCATTGCAAAATCTACTAAAGAGGGTTTTTCCCTAAAATTACAGGCTTTGTGCGTTAAGTGGGTTTTACAAATTACGACAACTCCGAGACCTCTAATGTCAATGGTGGTGAAGGTGACGATGATGACGTGTCGATGGACGTCACGTGGGTGCCCACAAGAGAGGAAGGGAGTTCAGAGGGAGAGACGGAGAAGCAGATAGGGAGGAGAAGCAGGCAGAACTCGCAGTGCACAGGAGGCAAAAAGCAGACTGCAAATGTATCTGGAGCGAGCCATCCACCATGTCCACTGCTGACAATAGTGTTGCCATCTGCAGCCTGTGCTGTCATTGCATAAGTCGCAGTAAGCCCAACACTAACCTACGGACAACCGCCTTAAGAAGGACGCCAAGAAAATCTCTGGCCATTTTAGAAGATCTTACACGGCCATGGCTCGCCTTGCTGACGTTCAGTGGTGACACCACTTGCCCGTCAGACGTTTGATTTGAGACTGCCCGACAAGCTGGAACTCCACCTTGTATATGCTTAAAAGGCTGATCCAGCAGAAACGTGCAGTTGACGACTACCTGTACGAACTCTGTGGCAGTACAGGTTCTGGGGAGCTTGTTTTTTTTTTCACCGCGCCAGTGGCTGCTCATGCGCGATGCATGCAGACTTCTGCGGCCATTTGATGAGATCACCAAACTGGTCAGTCGCAGCCAGGGTTCTATAAGTGACATCGTACCTTACGCCTTCTTTATGGAGCGTGCATTGCATTGTGTCATTGATCAAGCCGTCGAGGAGCAGGAGCAGGAAGATGAGGAAGTCGAAATGCTGGATGAATTCCCTGAGGGGGCTATTCCATCTGAGACAAGTCAACAGGAGTCTGAAGAGGAGTCAGAGGAGGATGGTGACGGGAATCCGGGATGTAGGAGCAAGAAGAGCATGCTTTAAACGTCTTTGGTGTTTTCCGTGGCTGGGGGAAGGAAACCGAGGACGACATTATCCTGGACGATGAGCAGTAGCCAGGCCACTCCACCGCTTCCAGTTTAGTGCAAATGGGGGCTTCATGCTCCAGTGTTTGAAGAGGGACCCTCGTATAAAAAGCATAAAGTCCAAGGATCAGTACTGGGTGGCAACGTACTTAGACCCCCGATACAAACACAAAATGGCGGACATGTTACCACCATCACAGAGGGCTGTCAGAATGCAGCACTTCCAGGCCTTGCTTCGAGAAATGCTGCATTCTGCTTTTGCAGGCGCTGGCAGAGGAATTTCCACTCACAGAGAAACTGTTGCGGGTACCAATCCAACAGCGCATGCAAGAATAGGGCGGTTTGAAGATGTGTTGGTCACTTCGGATATGAGATCATTCTTGCAGCCAACCCATCGAGAGCCGCCCTCTGGATCCAGCCTAAGGGAACGCCTAGACAGACAGGTGTCCGACTACATCGGGTTAACGGCCGTTGTGGATGCTCTGAGAAGCGAGGAACCCCTGGACTACTGGGGGTGCAGGCTTGACCTGTGGCCAGAGCTGGCACAATTTGCCATGAAACTGTTGGCTTGCCCCTCGTCCAGTGTCCTGTCCAAAAGGACGTTCAGCGCAGCAGGGGGGATAATGAGCGATAAGCGCACTCGTCTAACTCACGACAGTGTGGGCTACCTCACAATTCTAAAAATGAATGAGGCATGGATCTCGGAGGAATTCAACACCTGTGATGACCACGTTTAATAGAATTTCCTTATGCCAGCCCACAAATATCCACCACCACCCAGAACAAATATTGGTCCCTGTCTTAGGTAAATACAGCGGCATAAAAGGCCTTTATTGTCCATTGAATGTCTAATGTTTTGGGCCTCGGAGGAGTTCAACACCTGTGACGACCACGTGTTTCAACTATTATCATTAGGTTTTTTTTTAAAGAGGGGGGATTTCGGTATCCATGTTTTTAATGCAATTTTATATTTTTAGTTATTTTAAACATATGTATTTAACCTATACTTGTGCTGGCCTTTTGTAAAATTGACATCCTTTGACCATCTAATAGACCTCCAGCCACATACTTACTTGTTCTTTTATGTACGCTGAATGCATAATTTTTGGGGCCTGTAGTACACTGGCCTGCTGGAAAATTGATATACAATGACCGTGTAATCTACCTCCAGCCACATACTTACTTGTTCTTCTATGTACGCTGAATGCATAATTTTTGGGACCTGTAGTACACTGGCCTGCTGGAAAATTGATATCCAATGACCGTGTAATCTACCTCAAGCCATACACTTACTTGTTCTTTTATGTACGCTGAATGAATAATTGTTGCTGCATCGGAGGAATTCAACACCAGTGACGACCACGTGTTATCGAATGTCAACTATTATCATTAGGATTTTTTTCAAGAGGGGGGATTTCGTTAGCCATGTTTTTAATCCAATTTTTTGTTTTTTGTTCTTTTAAACATATGTATTTGACCTGTATTTGTACTGGCGTGCAGTAAAATTGATATCCATTGACCGTGTAATATACCTCCGGCCACATAATCACTTGATCTTTTCTGTCATGTGAATGCATAATGTTTGGGGCCTGTAGTCCTGTGGCCTAAAATAAAAAATTTCTAGGCTCCAACAGGGCACATTTCAGAGAATTTCCCTTTAAGACGCATTAAAATGTCCCCTGATTAAGATACATATTTTTTGTTGGAATTTTTGTCATTGATCCCCCTCTAGTATGTCACTGTCCATGTTCTGGGACTATTTGTACACTTCTACTAAGTATTTGGTGGCTGAAAATATGAGCTGAAGTTTTTCAGGTTCGCCTGCCATTAAAGTGAATGGGGCCCGCCGCGAACTTGCAGTTCGCGAACAATTAATCGCGTTCGCGAACCGTCCCGGCCAATGTTCGTCCATCACTATTATCCACTGACCACCTAAAATACCTCCAGCCACAAAATAACTTGTTCTTTTCTGTCCGGTGAATGCCTAATGTTTGGGGCCTGTACTCCACTGGCCTGCAGTAAAATTGTTATTCACTGACCGTCTAATATACAGTACAGACCAAAAGTTTGGACACACCTTCTCATTCAAAGAGTTTTCTTTATTTTCATGACTATGAAAATTGTAGATTCACACTGAAGGCATCAAAACTATGAATTAACACATGTGGAATTATATACATAACAAACAAGTGTGAAACAACTGAAAATATGTCATATTCTAGGTTCTTCAAAGTAGCCACCTTTTGCTTTGATTACTGCTTTGCACACTCTTGGCATTCTCTTGACGAGCTTCAAGAGGTAGTCCCCTGAAATGGTTTTCACTTCACAGGTGTGCCCTGTCAGGTTTAATAAGTGGGATTTCTTGCATTATAAATGGGGTTGGGACCATCAGTTGCGTTGAGGAGAAGTCAGGTGGATACACAGCTTATAGTCCTACTGAATAGACTGTTAGAATTTGTATTATGGCAAGAAAAAAGCAGCTAAGTAAAGAAAAACGAGTGGCCATCATTACTTTAAGAAATGAAGGTCAGTCAGTCAGCCGAAAAATTGGGAAAACTTTGAAAGTAAGGGCTATTTGACCATGAAGGAGAGTCATGGGGTGCTGCGCCAGATGACCTGGCCTCCACAGTCACCGGACCTGAACCCAATCGAGATGGTTTGGGGTGAGCTGGACCGCAGAGTGAAGGCAAAAGGGCCAACAAGTGCTAAGCATCTCTGGGAACTCCTTCAAGACTGTTGGAAGACTATTTCAGGGGACTACCTCTTGAAGGTCATCAAGAGAATGCCAAGAGTGTGCAAAGCAGTAATCAGAGCAAAAGGTGGCTACTTTGAAGAACCTAGAATATGACATATTTTCAGTTGTTTCACACTTGTTTGTTATGTATATAATTCCACATGTGTTAATTCATAGTTTTGATGCCTTCATAGTCATGAAAATAAAGAAAACTCTTTGAATGAGAAGGTGTGTCCAAACTTTTGGTCTGTACTGTACCTCCAGCCACATAATCACTTGTTCTTTCTGTCAGGTGCATGCATATTTTTTTGGGGCCTATACTCCACTGGCCTACAGTAAAATTGTTATCTACTGACCATCTAATATACCTCAAGTCACATAATCACTTGTTCTTTTCTGTCAGATGAGTGCCTAATTTTTGGGGTCTGTACTCCCATGGCCTAAAATATAAAAAAATCTAGTCTCCAGCAGGGCACATTTTTGAGAGTTTCCCTTTAAGATGCATAAAAATGGCCCCTGATTTAAATACTTATTTTTTGTGGGAATTTTTGCCATTGATCCCCCTCTGGTATGTCACTGTCCATGTTGTGGGATTATTTGTGCACTTCTAGTAAGTATTTGGTGGCTTCAAATATGACCTGAAGGTTTTTCAGGTTCGCCTGCCATTAAAGTGAATAGGGCCCGCCGCGAATGCGCGGTTCGCCAACATTTGATCGCTAACGTGCGTTCATGAAACGTCCCAGCCGATGTTTGTCCATCACTACCAGCCACATATGGCATGACAGTATCAAAAACAGGAGTCCTAAAAGTGCAGTCCATAACATCAACTTGCAACTGGAATCATAACGCGGACCCAATGTTTGTCATATTAGATATGTGCAAATCTATTGTCAGCACCCAATTTATTTGTTTACACCAGACAATCAATTCAGGTCTGGTCAAAAGGGGAGCAACCAAGTGTTAATGGCACAGTTTGCTTTTTTTGTTAGGAGTAACCCTTGTTGTTTTTCCATTTCATTCACCTTCCAGTGACTCTGACCTTGGTTCTCTGACTTTGGTTTTTAGGGCTCTATTTCCACCTTTGGCCTGTCCCTATTTCTCAGTGTCATTTATCCTGACCATACCTCTGTCTTTTATTTTTTCAGATGGTAACTACAGAAGAATAGCCTGGGGACAATGACCTATGAGAATTCTACTGAGGAGACCAGTAATGTTTTCTGAGCTCTCTTGGGAGTATTGATGCTTTTGAGTTTCCATACAGCTGATGAGATAACAAAAAATTCTAGTAGCGAAAAGGATCCACATCTGTTGATGCCTCAATGATGTCTAGAGCAACATTCACATTACAAGTTGTGAATTATAAAATTCTGTACTAGCAATTTCTTCAACAACCTTTATGTCAACATAACTGAAATGCCCAACATGCTCTTCTCTAACATACAAGCTTATAGCATGCAGGGCAACATAACACTATGTAACAGTAACTACTAAATAGAAAAACATGACTATTGCTAATATTTGCTTACAGAAACACCAGATAATCTAGAAAAGGTAACTGTTAGTACTTAAAAGAAATAGAGATAAAATTGTATCCCAATGTTTTGTTACATTACTGGATGGCTCTGCTAAAAATATTGTGTTACAGATTTGGCTTGGGGCAATCTGAAGGGTGCTTTCTAAGTGACCTCATGGTATTCACCATTTAAACTTTGTACAGGGATCTGGACTTCACTGCAGGGGAACCACCAGGCCACTACCTCCTGGAGTAGTCTCTATTTATGTATGGCTGACCCATGGCAGTCAAGAGACAAAAGTGTGAAGCACCAAGGAATCGGGCAAAACCATAGTCAGGGACAGGCTGAGGTCAAGGCAGTTTGAGTACCTGTAATCCAGTAAACACTCCAATTTTAGGCTAGCATTACAGGGGCAAACAAACCTAAACATCATACCTTTGCAGAAACTTCCCTTAGAGGAAGATTTTTTAAGTACCCTTGTTTGACCAGTCATTGGTAAGATTAGGGTGTGCAAATGCTGATCCTTTAAGAACTGGTGAGAGAGAGCGCCCCCTGCCAGCAAAAACAGACTGCAGACTGTGTGAGAAGTCTAGAAGCTACTCTGGTAGCTGGTCCAACTACAAAGAAAGAAAAGAAGACCAGCAGGTCCGGGCCACCAGAAGAACAGAGAGGGAGAGCAGGTGAGGTAAACAGTCACTACTTTAACAGATTGTAGGTTAGAGTTGCAGAAGAATTCACAAAA
Organism: Bufo bufo; assembly: GCF_905171765.1. NCBI lineage: Eukaryota > Metazoa > Chordata > Amphibia > Anura > Bufonidae > Bufo > Bufo bufo. The sequence goes on along the minus strand of NC_053398.1, from coordinate 115,366,514 downwards.
TTCTAGAATATTTCAGTAATGGAAAAGACAGAGACAGGAGCTAGAGGGAAGGAGAGGGAGAGAGAGAGAGAGAGAGAGAGAGAGAGAGAGAGGTACAATCTAGTTTTTCTTCAGAAAGGTGTACTGGGAGTCTCAAGAGAAAATTGCCCTGGTTAGCTGAGTGGCCTTGGTGGTACTCTTGGGGTGCTCTTTCTCAATAGGGAGACTAACAAGTATGCATGAGGAGTCATGTAGTCCAGCCAACGCTGCTCTGCCTTTCTGGGACACATATGCAAATTTAGGTATCTGCTGGCATCAGATAGGCTTAGTGCTCTTTTTTTTTTTTAAGGAAAACTAATTTGCATACCTTTGGGTTTCTAGGAAAGATCTTTGAATTAGTTTTCCTTCAAAAAGAAAATTGAAATAAGCCTATCTGATACCAGCAGATGTAAGATACTAAAATTGTCCTTTTGGAAGGAGAACTGGATTGCATCTCAATTCCAGTGGAGTATTACATGTGGGTCTCTCTCTGTGCTTTGCCCGCCAAAAATTTATGACAAATTTCAAATCTGTAGAATTGATTCACTCATCTCTAATTTTATATACAGTATATATATATTGTGGTAATGTGAACAGTGCTGGAAGGTGTGTTGTCCCACTTCAGGTACCTCAAATGGGTGAGACAGATAAAATCCAGAGAGTGGCAGTAGTCTCAGCAAAGCATAGTTTGCTGAGACATTTTTGTATACATTTTCTGGGCTGGATTTTACTTGGACTGGTGGCTAGGCTTGGTAGACGGAGTTGCCAGTCGACACCCTTCCAGTACGGGTTTTCCTTTCTACCTGAGGTGATCGCAGGTGAGGCCTGCTGTAACCAGGCTGGCATAAAGTGCCTCAGAGTAGGTCAGTCTGGGAAGAGAGACGCTGAGAGATCCAGAGATTCAGAGCAGAGGCTCTGTGTGTGGTGTCAGCTCGCCAGGCTGAGAGACCCCGGGGCACTGTAACAGCCCAAAGTTTGGGGAACGCCGATATTCAAGGGTCACAAGGCCGGAGTCGGGAGGACTGTTGGGCCACACTTCCCCATACAGGTACGGGACTGATTACAGCCGGAGAGGCTGGGGAACTACGGGCTGAGAAAAAGCCGCATGTGGGTTCCGTGTGTGAACAGGGTTCTGTAGCTGAGTCAGGGCCACGTTAACAGGTGTAGTGAGAGCCCAGCTGGGCAGGTATTTGTTTTGTTTTGATATGTATTGGGAACCTCACCACACCCAGTGATTATTAACTGGACTGTTCCGTGTATGAAAAATGTCCCAATAAATGCAATGTTTGGCCCCGAAAGATTCTTGTGAGAATGACCCCCCCCAAGTACAACGATCCCTTACTATATATATATATAAATTTAACTCCCTGAGGGGTTAACTACCTGAGGGGTCAACTACCGCTGATCTGCCAGTACCCGCCTCCTGTATTAAGGGGTAATTATCATTGGTGGTGCAGTGTGCCCCCCTCAACCCCCCATCCCATTGAAATCATTGGTGGCACAGTGCGCCGGCCCCTCTCAACCCCCCAGTTCTAAAATCATTGGTGTTAGTGGCCACAGGGTCCTCTCCCCTCCCCCTCATTGGTGGCAGTGGCAGCTTCTGATCGGAGACCCAGCTGTGTAAGCCTGGGGCTCCGATCGGTTACCATGGAAGCCAGGACGCTACTGAAGCCCTGGCTGCCATGGTAACATCCCTGATGCTGTGTGCACAGAGCACGGAGACAGTGTGAAGTCCTATTCACCCTCATATAGATCTAACAGGGGGAATAGGACAAGGGATGAAAGATCCCAGGTTCTGGCCCCTAAGGGGGGAAATAGTTATTAAATAAAAAGTGTAAAAAAAAAAAACCCACCAAAATATTAAGTATGAATCACCCCCTTTTCCCAATTTCACATATAAAATGTATAAATAATAAACATATTACATATCGCCACGTCAGAAAAGTCCAAACTATTAAAATATAAAAAAAATATATGCGGTGAACGCCGGAACAGAAAAAAAAAAAAAAATGCGCGATTCGCCATTTTTTAAAATGCGGAATGCACGTGGCTTTTTTGGTTTATTTTTTTCGCGTGGTATCGAATGGTATCGAGTATCGCAATACTTTTTCATGGTATCGAAACCGAATCAAAAAATTTATATCGCAACAACTCTAATCTAGACATCACCAAAGACCCTTCACCAAAGCAGCTGCACCCTTACAAATTATATTATAGGTGAATATTTTTTGTTGCATCCTTCACACAACCAACATAGGTTAGTGTCTACTTGTTTTTTCCCACCAAGCGTCCATAACCTGTTCTAATGTACTGTCCTATGAGGCACTCTGCCTCTCATTTTTTTTTTATTAGTTTTCTTCATTGCAAGAACAGAGTCATGCTAAGTGGAAGGTTGGAAAATATGTATTTGCTGACCAAATTTTATACAAATGAGGAAGAAATTATCTCTAAATGTATGGAAGACTCCACAGTCAATTGTAAAAGATTGGGAATCTAGGTAGCAGGCGGATCTCCGCTAGACGCCACTACAGTCAATGGGGCCGACGGGCATTCCGGTACCATCCAGAGAGCTCCATTGATGTGATATCACTAGAATATGCCATCAATGTCAGATAGATGTGGGTCCCAACTCTGGGACCCTCTGTTATCCCAGAACTGGCCCCCCAAAGTGAACATACCATGTATGTGCAGTGTGATATACATCTATTGCTATGGGAGTTCTTAAAATAGCTGAGCAAGTGCGCTTGACTATTTTCGGAATTCCTATTGCAGTGAATGGAGAGTGCACCGTGCATGCACTGCCACCTCTCAATTCACTGCAATGGGAACACCAAAAATAACCCGCAATAACCCTCCGCATGGTTAATTGACATTGTTCGCCGACTTCTCCAGCTATATTCGGGCAGGGCCGTCTTTAACAAGGGGCAAAAGGGGCAGCTGCCCCGGGCCCAGTTGCTCCTGGGGGGCCCAAGGCAGCTGCCTCTTAAGCCCTGCTAGCCACTGCCCCGGGTGTCAGACTGTCAGCTACACAGGCGGGTGCTGCCATGCCTGCCTGCCTGGAGTGCTACACAGGGGGGTGCTGCCATGCCTGCCTGCCTGGAGTTTGGGAAGATGTGACAGGGGCTGTTATACTATTATACTGTAAGCTACTGTATACTGTGGGGTGCTTTATGCTGTATACTGTGGGGTGCTGTATACTGTGGGGTGCTAAACTGTTCTACTGTATACTGTGGGGTGCTGTATACTGTGGGGTGCTGTATACTGTGGGTGCTATACTGCTCTACTGTATACTGTGGGGTGCTGTATACTGTGGGGTGCTATACTGCTCTACTGTATACTATGGGGTGCTGTATACTGTGGGGTGCTATACTGCTCTACTGGTTACTGTGGGGTGCTGTATATTGTGGTATGCTATACTGCTCTACTGTATACTGTGGGGTGCTGTATACTGTGGGGTGCTATACTGCTCTACTATATACTGTGGGGTGCTGTATATTGTAGTGTGCTATACTGCTCTACTGTATACTGTGGGGTGTTGTATACTGTGGGGGGCTGTATACTGTATATTGTGGGGTGCTTTATACTGTATACTGTGAGGTGATTTATACTATGGGGTGCTGTATACTGTGGGGTGCTATACTGCTCTACTGTATACTATGGGTGCTATACTGCTCTACTGTATACTGTGGGGTGCTGTATACTGTGGGGTGTTGTATACTGTGGGGTACTGTATTCTGTGAGGTGCTGTATTGTGTATAGTTTGGGGTGCTGTATACTGTATACCATGAGGTGCTGTATACCGTGAGGTGCTGTATATTGTGGGGTGCTATACTGCTCTACTGTATATTGTGGGGTGCTATACTGCTCTACTGTATACTGTGGGGTGTTGTATACTGTATACTGTGAGGTGCGGTATGCTGTATAGTTTGGGGTGCTGTATACTGTGAGGTGCTGTATACCGAGAGGTGCTGTATACTGTGGGTGCTGTATATTGTGGAGGGCTATACTGCTGTACTGTATATTGTGGTGTGCTGTATATTGTGGTGTGCTGTATATTGTGGGGTGCTGTATACTGTGGGGTGCTGTATATTGTAGGGTGCTGTATACAGTGGGGTGCTGTATAGTGTATAGTTTGGGGTTCTGTATACTATATATTGTGGGGTGCTATACTGCTCTATGGTATACTGTGAGATGCTGTATACTGTGGGGTGCTGTATACTGTGGGGTGCTATACTGCTCTACTATATACTGTGGGGTGCTGTATAGTGTGGGGTGCTGTATAGTGTGGGGTGCTGTATACTGTATAGTGTGGGGTGCTATACTGCATACTGTGGGGTGCTGGGGTGCACTGTAACACTAGGGTGAGCCGAGCCCCGATCTCCTTCCTGCAGAGCGGTGCCCACTTCCAGCCCTGAGCCCAGCTGCCCAGAGCACTGATCCTGAGCAGCTGGAGTCTTCAGAACTGGAAGTATTTACAGTCAGTCACTGTACTCCACCAGGTGTGTGGATTTTTTATGTGTGTGTTGTGGTGGAGGCCGTGATCGCATGCAAGGGTGTAGGAAGGCGGGATCCAGGGGGCCCAAGTAAATTTTTGCCCAGGGTCCAATCAATATTAAAGACGGCCCTGTATTCGGGATTCCCATAGTGGTAAACGAGGATGACCGTGCATGCTCGTCTGTTCTCCCTTTAGTTTTGGGGGCTTGTTCTACAGGTAGGCCGTCCCGCACCTATCTATAATTGATGGCATATCTTAGCAATATGCCATCACTGTCCCAGATGGGAATAGCCCTTTAAATTAAAACAGTTTGTCTTATTAAAAATGGCTTGTAATTGATCTTTACAGCTGCCATAAAATCACAAAGAGTTCACTGTCTGCTTGTATCAGCAATATCTCCACTGACTTCACATAGCCAAGTAAAAGCTTTTGTTCCACAGCCACGCACAAGCTCACTTCTAGACGAACACTGCCCGAGGCCAGATGAACAGCGCTGAGTTAATACAACACCTTGCAGAAGGGCCATCGAGTTGCTTTAAGAACTTCAAATCCAAGCAGGCAATAAGTTGCACCTGATGTGTGGCCTTCCTTAAATGAAGGGACTTTTCATTTGCAAAGTGAATATCAGTTTACTTCCCTTGGGAGAAACAACTCTCCGTTGGCATAATGCGTTATTATTGTTTGCTCTTTTAATTGAAATGTAAATTCTGAGAACGTCCTGACCCAGTTCAGGCTCTGAAGAAGGGCAAAATTCTCATTTTCCTGCTAGTAAAAGGTCTGCAGTCTTGTTATTAATTACTCAGGACTCGATGTTCGCGAATGTGACTGCCCCAAAGTTTACACAAAAGAAAAACTCTGAAAGCTCCTCTAGATGCAAGGTTGTTGAATTTCATTTAAACCCAAGCAGTGTGGATATGGCCACCACTACTCTGAGCAAGAGAGGATTAAAGGGAATGTATCCTTAGAAAACGGCCTATTATTTAAATAAAGGTTTTACGTCAAACACTTTTTGTTAGAATTGTTGGTGATTTTTCTTTTAATTTTCCACGTTACTATCTATACTTAAAAAAAATATAATAATACTGAAATGAAAACTAAAATCCTGCAATCTTCATTCTGACCACTAGGTCTAAAATATGTTAAGACTTCCTGTCTTTTGAGAGCAGCTACTTGGGCGATAGAAACAATGGACAGGAGATGACCCCTTTGACTTCTATAGGAGAGTTTTCTAGGCATGCTCTATGACCTGAGCTGAGGGATTAGATAAGCTCTGATATCACCTATTGTGAATGGTGGATCCTGTGTTATCTATAAAGAGATGTTACTTGCCTTCGTAATTCTGCCTAAACATAACTAGAAATCATGACCTATTATTAGGCCTAGTGGCCAGTGAGAAAACTGCAGGATTACAACTTTTTTTTTAAAATATAGTGATATAAAAATAAAAAAAACGACAAAAATGAAAAAAAATGTTTAACACAAAAATGTAATTTAAATAATAGGTGATTTTCTGATGACACATTCTCTTTAATACATAAATTCCTAAGGTTTATGCCAAATTCAGACCTTAAAGGGGTTTCTGAGATTTTCATATTGATGGTCTATCCTCAGGATAGGTCATCAATATCAGACCGGCGGGGTTCTGACTCCCAGCACCCCCCTAAAGATCAGCTGTTGAGCACTGCAGCCTCTTCCTAGGCCATGTCACTTTCATCGGTCACATGCAGCTGAGGCCCATTGTAGTGCAATACCAAGCACAGCCACGATTTGTAGTGGTGTCGGGTGTCGTATCCCCATTGATCTGATATTGATGACCTATTCTGAACACTCAAAAAACACCTTTAGCATCTCAAGTTTTTCCCAATTTTCAGCTGTTCGGTTTTGGTGTGTCCACCCTTATCTTTAATGATAGCTAGGCTTCTCTACACAGATGGTGCAAAGATTCAATTCACTGCCCTAGCACTTCACCCTCATAGCATAGCATCCAACCCTGGAGACCCTTCCTAGATCCTCCACTGTCTACCATGGGGTCAACAGACAATGTAGCCCCTCAGACCTCCCCATGGTAGGATGTAGCTATCCTTTTCTTTGTGCATGCTCCCAGTGTTGTGTCTGCCAGAAAAAAAAACATTAAACGTTAGTGGCTGTATTTCTTTATTACCTGCCATGGATTTGGCAACAACATTGGGAGAGTTTTCTTTGACTCAGACTCCTTTCCTAAGGGAGAACCTATTCCTTTTCTCTACTTAGCTCCACCGGGCGGAAAAGGGTTGAATCTGGTGTAGTCCTCTGTTGCTGTAGACTATCACTTCAGTTTAATGGGCAGAGATGCTCTCCTGTATACACGTTATTGTCTAATTTTTAGACCATGTGATGACTTTTATTTTTTCCACAGTTGCCTTTCAACTCTAGAGATCAGCAGTTGCAGAGATGATCACTCTCAGGGCCGATCCTACACGGGGTGCAGTGGGTGCCCCGCACCCCAGCGCTGTCACCCGAAAGGCGCCGAGCGCAGGGCCGGACTGGCCTGCCGGGATAGCGGGAAATTTCCCAGTGGGCCGGCAAGCCTGAGTGCCGCAAGGCCGCGGCCCTGGTGACAAGTGGGGGCGGCCGCGGCCGGCGGCAGGGCAGAGCAGGAGATGAGCGCCTCCATTGCGGAAGCGCTCATCTCCATAGTCATCTGTATTGCCGTCCTCAGGACGGCAATACAGATGCCTGTGCTGCGACAGAGGAGGGAGAGGTGTGTCCCCTCCTGTTCCTCTGATAGGCTGCCGGCTTAGTGACGTCATCGCGTCGCCTGAGCCGTATAGCGAGGGACACAGACGGAAGAGGCGGCCTGCATCGCATCGCATTGCTGGAGGTAAGTATAAGTGTATTATTTTTTTTAATTTTTTTATATAGGTACAATACTGGGCTGGCACATGATAAGGGGGGCTACTGGGCTGGCACATAAGGGGGGCTACTGGGCTGGCACATAAGGGGGGACTACTGGGCTGGGCTGGCACATGATAAGGGGGGCTACTGGGCTGGCACATGATAAGGGGGGACTACTGGGCTGGCACATGATAAGGGGGGACTACTGGGCTGGCACATGATAAGGGGGGACTACTGGGCTGGCACATGATAAGGGGGGCTACTGGCACATGATATGGGGGGCTACTGGCACATGATATGGGGGCACTCTGGCTACTGGCACATGATAAGGGGGGCTACTGGCACATGATAAGGGGGCTACTGGCACATGATAAGGGGGTCTACTGGCACATAATAAGGGGGGCTACTGGCACATAGGGGGGCTACTGGCACATGATATGGGGGGCTCTGGCTACTGGCACATGATATGGGGGGGCTCTGGCTACTGGCACATGACATTTATTTTGACTTGTCAAAGCCGTTGACTAAGTTATTGTCAAAGCAAATTGGTGGGGCTGAAGTTGGGGGCTGAAGTTGTTGCCATAGAAACATTGTAAAGGGGAGGAGTTAGTAAGATAACCACGCCCATGTGGGGGCGCCAGAAATATTTCTGCACCCAGGCGCCTGTGACCCTAGGATCGGCCCTGATCACTCTACAGTCAATGCCTCAGATTTCTTTTAATTTGATGTTTGATCTGGAGTCTGAACTTCTTGACCATGCATGCTTGACCAGCAGTATTTTGTCCATTGCTTTCCTTCTATGTGGTTACCTGGTTAGGTGGGCCTAATTAGCTCAACTAAAAAAAATGGTTTCCTCAGACCATTATGGCGCCCCCTCCACTGTGGTGCGTAGAAAACATCTCAGGTGGGATCTGCTTTTCATGCCAGTAACATTGGAAACCATCAGGACCATCAAGGTTACATTTTTCTCATCAGAGAATAAAACTTTCTTCCACCTTTGAATGTCCCATGTTTGGTGCTCTCTTGCAAAGTCCAAATGAGCAGTTCTGTGGCGTTCAAGGAGACAAGGTCTTTGAAGAAGTTTTTTGTTTTTGAAGCCCTTCAGTCTCAGATGCCGTCTGATGGTTATGGGGCTGCAGTCAGCACCAGTAAGGGCCTTAATTTGGGTCGAGGATCGTTCAGTGTGTTGACGGACAGCCAATTGGATCCTCCGGCTCAGTGCTGATGAAATTTTTTGGGTCTTCCACTTGACTTATTTGTTCCATAACCCTCAGGATCATTTAATAAATTCCAAATGACTGTCTTACTGCGTCCCACCTCAGCAGCGATGGCGCGCTGTCAGAGACCCTGCTTATGCAGTTCAACAACCCGACCACGTTAAAAAAAGGAGAGTTTTTTTGCCTTTGCCATCACAACGTGTGACTACCTGACAGAAAATGACAATGAATCCACATCTTTGCATAGATTTGGCCTTTTAAAGGCATGTGGTCCTACAATTTGGATCAGCTGAAAAACAGCCTGTTTCAGTTTAATCGTTATTTTCAATTAATTGAATGTTCAAAAAATGTTTTGTCTCACTCTCATTTTTTCTTCTTGCATGTTGAAGCTCTACTTGGAACCTTGTTAAGATCCAACAATGTAAAATATGTTTTTTTGCAATTTTTCAAGTGGTCTTAAACTTTTGATCAGGACTGTACAACTTCTTAGGTACCTGTTTTAATGTCAGACAGTATCATATACCTCTTTATTTACCTCCCTAGAAATCATTGATTTTCATCATGAAAATATGACTATTATATGGGTATAATCTACATATATATTGATAAAAATTATACATTAGCATGTTTCATGATGAGATTTCCCTCCCTACATATATGTGGGCTTGCTCATAAAAAGCAATTTTCCCAGAGTCTTGTAGTGGGAACAGTCTATAGGAAAATTCAAAGAATAAGCTTTACCTTTCTCTAATCCCTGGGAACTGTTGCCGCTTTTTATCATAAAAAATAAAACTAAGAGGCTTGGGGCTAGCGGTAGTGGCTGTCTAATCCAAGCCAATTAGCCACTTAGCCCTTACTGCTGTCCACACTAGCATCAAGCTTCAGACATAAAAAAAACATTTAGATATTTATTCACCAGCAATAATGAATTACATGGCATTCTGGCGCTGAATTAGTAAGTATAATCTTTTCTTTCTAGATTCAGGAGGATGATGCAGATGAAAAGACTGGACAGATCAATGAAATTACATTTTAGGCTCCTACTTTAAAGTCCTCTTCATGGGCACTTGTCCAAAAAAAAAAAAAAAAAAAAAAAAAAAAAGTTCTTTCTATTCAAAACTTCAATTTAATTTTAATTAGCATTCACCAAAAATAGAAGCAAAATCTTTCCCATCAGGAATCACCTTATTGTTAAGCTGACATGTCACAGTGTCGACCCACTTCGGGAAAGACTAACTGCACAGACATAAAATATATATAAACATATAATAAAAAAAGATATATATTTCTAGAAGACTATCGCCATATGTTTTACAGCAAAAAACAATTATATCTCTCAGTTCTCTAATGCTTGCTCAAGCATCACATAAGGAAGTGTGACCGGAAGATCTAGCTGTATACTGAAAACTATTCCAAACTGTGAATAGGATGCTGCAGAGGCCCAGGAAAGGTGAGGCTGCGCTCTATGCAAAAGCATGTCACAGGCAGTGTGCAAACTCAAAGAAATTGCAGGAATAATCAGAAATGCCTGGTACCAGGCACCTGGTACTTGGTACTGTATAAATCAAGGTATATTCTGATATATATAAAAAAAGAAAAACACAAGAGGGATTACAGGTTCATTAGAAAATGTATATGTGACACTAAAGATTTTGAATCTTTTCACTTATTTGGATGTACCATTACGTCCTAAATGTTATGCCCACACGACTATCATAGAAGCCCAACTTTAACTCCAGTCAGGACTGTTTACCGCCTTAGATGCCACAATCAATATTGATCATGACACCTAAGTTGTATAGGCAAAAGGAAGCTACCTAAGCCATACACATGCAATAATGACTGGTAGCATTGTGACCAATCAGTTATCTGTTAGATTGCTCGTAGCAGCACCATGCCAGACAAAACTGCCACAGAGTGTTTTTTTGCACCTTTTTATTATGGGTATTTGATTATGTAATCTCCAGTCTGACCCCTAGATCAGTGCATACTTTCCTGTGTAAACAGGAGAGCAGTCTCTCCTGTGTAGATGACTTCCTGTGAACTACAGGATTACACTATCGCCTATCAAATCCTTCCTGTCGGTTCTCAGGAATCTTCCTGCCGTACCCATCCCCACCCTCCTTGTTTCTCTGTATGTCTCTCCATTCATAGGGTGCTACTGAAGATATTATTTCTGACTTATCTAAGGAAGCAGGGGTACAGTGGTATAGTAGGTGAGCCCATATAATGATAACTTCTTAACTATGACTGGCTCTCTATACTATCTTATGTGCTGTGAGTAAAATCTCTTGTAATTTTTATATGTGATTGAGCTTCTCACTGCTCTACCCTGCCTCCTGCTTGTAAGAACAGCCAGGAGACATCCATCACAAGCAGGAGGCAGGAGAGACAGTCTGAAGCTACGTCAGATAGGCATACACTGACTCTACAGTGTAAGCTAAAGGACAGATTTTCTATGTCACTGATCTATCACTTGCAGCCCTTAGTGAGATGAGACCCTACCCACTCTGCCTCTGAAAATCCAGAGGAATGATGGGAAGACTGCATTGAAAGAACTATATCTGAGGGAAAAAAGGAATCAAGATGGTAGACAACCCATAAATGTCACATTAACTAAAACAGGCAACACAAGGCATACAAAAGAGTCTCTACATTATTCTTTTTCCTTTTAAAGGGGTTGTCTGCTTTTTCAGGATAGGTCATCAATTTTAGATCGGCGGTTGGCTGACTGCTATCCTACTTACTTGAATAGGTAGAAGCCATCCTTTAGAAGTGAATGGGGATGTCAGAGTTATAATTTTACCCTGCTCACTTCTGCAATGTCGATGGCGAGCATGTAAACAGAGAAGAGAACACTGCACTTGTACGAATGCAAATAGCTGATCAACGGGATGATGAAAGTCGGCCCTCAGCTCATCTGAAATACATTACTTATCCTGAGGATAGGTCATCAATATAAAAAATTGGACAACCCCTTTAACACATAATATCATATATTTAGATGTACATAAAGCCTGCTCCATATGCAGTGGGTAAAGTCTACTAAAGGGACTAAAATTTAGAGTAAAAAAAAAGTTTTTGAAAATATAAGCAAATACAAAAAAAAAAAATTCAAATCCCACCTTTCCCAAATGTACATATAAAAATGAATAAACATTATTTTATTAAAAATCAATAAAAATTTAATATAATTGGTATCACTGCATTTGAAAAAAGTGCAGCCTAGTAAAGTATAAAAATATTTATCCTGCATGGAAAAAATAAGCAAAAAATAAATAAAAAATGGAATTTTCAGTGATTCAGTCGAATTCTGGGTGAAAAGAGTAAAAAAAAAAAAAGAGAGATTTTTTTTAAAATAAAGTAAAGAAAAAGTGAAAGCCTACAGGGAAATAATATGAGCCCTAGGAAACCCCAGAGTGTCATATACAAATTTTCAGGCCAACTGGAGCACTTTCAATTTGGGTAGAATCAACTCAGATCTGAATCAAATCTGTTGACCTACTCTGCCAAATCGAACTTGAATCCATGAGTCCGCATGTGTGCACTGTGTGCTATCCACATCCATACTTTCATTCCGCTGCCCAGCAAAAATGATAGAGCATGTCCTATTAAGAATAGACATTTCTATCTCCTGGCTGGACATGTGCGTTCTGCAAAATGCGGAATGCACACGGCCGCTATACATGTTTTGTGAATTCGCAATTTGCAGACTGCAAAACATATACGGTCATGTGAATGTACCCTAATACTGAGCCACAGAATAAGGTTGTCATGTCATTGGTAATGCAGTGAGTTGTGTGAAAACAGGACCTGGAAAACCATGGCAAAAGTTTTATTTATTTATTTATTTTATTTTACCCCACAAATATTTTTTTCCCATTTTTCAATACACAACATGATAAATTAAATTGCTCCATTAAGAAATACAACCTGTCCTGCAAAAAAATCTGGAAAAAATGCTGGATTGCATCTTTAAGAGGGTACAACCTCTTTCACTTCTGAACTGCTGGAGAGGATAGCCCTCTTAATATATAACAATGCCCCTTGTGACTGTTATAAAATAATATCTTACCCCGATCCTTCCACATACACTGCAAGTCATTCTCCTCCCTGCACAGCTAGTGTCCAGATGCAGGTGGTGCTATTCAGTGATGTCATTGTGCCGCCTGCTCCAGGATGCTGATGTCCAGTGTGTGGTCCAGTGGTAAGGCAGGGAGCCATCTCCCTGCTCTACCATGGCCCTCAACTGTATTGGAGTCCCATAGACACAGATGCAGTTGAGAGTGACATTCTTCTGAACCAATCTGCCCCAAGTGGGCCCCATTAGGTCTCTATCCCCTCCCCTCCCGCCACAGACTATGCCTCTGAAATCAAGATAGCAACATGGTGAAAATGTAATAAAGTAGGTGAAAATAAAGCCTCCGGCACTGTCTACAATTGTGTGTCTACTAACACAGTACTACAACTCTTCAGTCATTTCAAGCCCAGCAGTGATTTTTCTGGGCAATTTGTCTGAAACTCAGGTTCCTTGTCCAAGCAGGTACATGCAATTTTTTTCCCTGCATCTTGAATGGTCATTGAAACACTTTGGAACTATTTGGAAAGTCAATGGTGGTGTACCATTTTAACTATTTTCGTAGAGTTACATAAGAAGGGTTTTTTCATATGGAAGTCATTTTATTCCCTATGCTTTAATGGATAATGGTTTTACCAGGCACAATCTGAAGTAAAAATAGCTGATCTCTGTTTTTACACTTTGCTGTTTGCATGCACTCATTAATCAGTGCCCTTCAATCCTAACACTAGGCTTTTAACCTTACTTAACCTTTATGGAGCGGAATGATCACCACCTTTCAGACACAAATTAGCAGGGAGTCAGTGTCTGCTGGCATATTTATAGAGATCGTGTGAGAACACTTGCATGTGGATTACAAAGATAGTGGGCAGTAGAGATGAGCGAATCCTCTAAAATTCAACTCGGGGCCTGAATCGGTTGTTCGAATCAATTCGAGCCCAGATAAATTCTCTCACTCCCAAAAAGAATCACAAAAACAAAAAAAAGAATAATTTTGAACACAAACTTTTTGGGAAAAATTTGTTTCAAAGTTTAGAATTGATTCACTCATCTCTAGTGGGCACATACAGTACAGACCAAAAGTTTGGACACACCTTCTCATTCAAAGAGTTTTCTTTATTTTCATGACTATGAAGGCATCAAAACTATGAATTAACACTTGTGGAATTATATACATAACAAACAAGTGTGAAACAACTGAAAATATGTCATATTCTAGGTTCTTCAAAGTAGCCACCTTTTGCTTTGATTACTGCTTTGCACACTCTTGGCATTCTCTTGATGAGCTTCAAGAGGTAGTCCCCTGAAATGGTCTTCCAACAGTCTTGAAGGAGTTCCCAGAGATGCTTAGCACTTGTTGGCCCTTTTGCCTTCACTCTGCGGTCCAGCTCACCCCAAACCATCTCGATTGGGTTCAGGTCCGGTGACTGTGGAGGCCAGGTCATCTGGCGTGGCACCCCATCACTCTCCTTCATGGTCAAATAGCCCTTACTTTCAAAGTTTTCCCAATTTTTCGGCTGACTGACTGACCTTCATTTCTTAAAGTAATGATGGCCACTCGTTTTTCTTTACTTAGCTGTTTTTTTCTTGCCATAATACAAATTCTAACAGTTTATTCAGTAGAACTATCAGCTGTGTATCCACCTGACTTCTACTCAACGCAACTGATGGTCCCAACCCCATTTATAAGGCAAGAAATCCCACTTATTAAACCTGACAGGGCACACCTGTGAAGTGAAAACCATTTCAGGGGACTACCTCTTGAAGCTCATCAAGAGAATGCCAAGAGTGTGCAAAGTAGTAATCAAAGCAAAAGGTGGCTACCTTGAAGAACCTAGAATATGACATATTTTCAGTTGTTTCACACTTGTTTGTTATGTAAATAATTCCACATGTGTTAATTCATAGTTTCGATGCCTTCAGTGTGAATCTACAATTTTCATAGTCATGAAAATAAAGAAAAGTCTTTGAATGAGAAGGTGTGTCCAAACTTTTGGTCTGTACTGTACATCTATCACTTTTTTAAACCTATGCCAAGTGTGGTGGTGGTAATTTTTTATACTTTGAACCTTAGAAGTCCAGAGAGACGTGACAATATACAAACAGACCTACCTTTGTAGTGTGTCTTGTAATAGTGGACAGGATGGCTGCCATAAAATAGGTCCATAAAACTTTGTAAAGCAAGCTGAATCCCAAGGTGGGGTTAAACAGACCACCCATGGCAAAGGGTGGAGATTGGCTTTCAACAAAAAGTAACATAATATTTGGGTTCACCTTAAAGATGCTGCTGTTCTGTTCTCTCATGGTTTCATTAAGATTAGGATTGCTTGCGCTCACTTAAATGACTTGGGATTTACAAAAGATAATACATTCCAGTCTTTTTATAAAACAAAATGAGGAGGTCAGTCATATAGTAGCTCATTCATCGAATGTTATGAGAATTTGGTTTGTACTCTAGTAGTCCAGGACATGTTAACCCTAAGTGCCCTAGTTTTTTCGCAAAGTAAAATAAGTGTCTAGGAAAAGGCCTCATAAACATAAAATGGAACTCTTCTTTAGAGATACCAAGAAGCACTTGTGTAACCAGACTCTTGTAGGTTACACAAGAGGAAGAAGGGTTCGTATTCTCTTAATGTTGATTGCTTATTTTTTAGATTAGTTAGTTATTTTAAGCAATAACCTACTTTTACCCAACCTGTCTCTGTGTATTTCATATTCCACTCTGTTTGTATGTATAACATAGTTGATAAGGGTTAAAAGAGACACAAGATCATCAAGTCCAGCTTATAATCTTACTGGGTTGATCCATAGGAAGGCAAAAACCCCAATAAGACAAATACCAATTGTTCCATTTTAGAGGGGAAAAAATCCTTCTTAACTCAAAATAATTGGAATTACTCCATGAATCTTATTTCAAGAAATCTAGTATCCATGACAAAATATATTTTTCAAGAAAGGTATCCATGTCCCTCTTGACAATGAGTCAACTATCACACCAAACTGTGTCAAAGAGTTCCATAGTCTCCAGGACAAGAAAGTAGAGATCAGTAGGGACCAGAGAAGGGTTGAAATAGCAAGAGCAGGGGATCATGGAGGATGGGTATGGCTTCTTTTTAGCTTTAACTACCTCTAAACCATATGCCACTCTAGACAACCCTTTTACCATGAAAGGTAGAACTAGATACAATGATATGTCACTATGAGTGTTCCTCTATTCTCTTCACTTCTCAACTGGGAACATAGAACACACAGTCCTTTGATTAGGAACCAGGGGTCAAAGCAGTTGGGCCTCCATTAATCAACCTTTTATGGCACATCTATTAGATATTTCTAAAAGAAATCCTTTACATATGGCAGTAGAAAAAGATCAGAAGATCAGGGTATATCCAAGAGCCATATTGGACTAGAAAATTGTAAAGAAATGTGCATGTTTATAAATATTCTCCTACCTTCTGATACAACAGAAGACGGCACTAATGGAGTTCTGAGTTCTGGAATCTTTACTATTACAAACTTCACGCATGGACATGATACCCCCACTGAAATTCATGTGAAGCCTGACAGAATAGTTTAGGGGTAGGGAGCAACACTTTGAAATGGACAAGGAATTCTTATGTCATAGGTAGAGACAAGCAAAGTTTTGAAAAATTCGATTTGTCTGCTTCGTCGAAGTTCCACAAGATATTTGATTTGTTACTAATTAATCAATCACAAATAGCTATTAGAGTACTTTCACACTAGTGTTTTTCTTTTCCGGCACTGAGTTCCGTCAAAAGGGCTCAATGCCGGAAAATAACTGATGAGGTATATCCCCATGCATTCTGAATGGAGAGTAATCCGTTCAGGATGCATAAGGATGTCTTCAGTTCAGTAATTTTGACTGATCAGGCAAAAGATAAAACCCCGGCATGCTACGGTTTTATCTCCATCGGAAAAAAACTGAAGACTTGCCTGAACGCCAGATCCAGCATTTTTTTCCATAGGAATGTATTAGTGCCGATTCGTGCAGACCGAAAAAAAGGTGAAAAAAATAAATGCCGGATCCGTTTTGCCGGATGACACCGGAAAGAAGGATCCGGCATTTCAATGCATTTTTCTGACTGATCAGGCATTTTTAAGACTGATAAGGATCCTGATCAGTCTTACAAATGCCATCAGGCTACTTTCACACTAGCGGCAGGACGGATCTGACAGGCTGTTCACCCTGTCGGATTCGTCCTGCTGCTATTTCGCCGTGCCAACGGACCGCCACTCCGTCCCCATTGACTATAATGGGGGCGGAGCTTCGGCGCAGACCGGCAGTGCACGGCGAGAGGCCACCGGACTAAAAGTATGCCGGAGCTCCGCCCTGTCCCCATTATAGTCAATGGGGACGGAGCGGCGGTCCGGCAGAATGGTGAAATAGCGGCAGGACGGATCCGACAGGGTGAACAGCCTGTCGGATCCGTCCTGCAGCTAGTGTGAAAGTACCCTAAGTTGGCATACGTTTTGCCTGATCCAGCAGGCAGTTTCGGCAACGGAACTGCTTGCCGGATCACTCTGCCGCAAGTGTGAAAGTAGCCTTAATCAGTTATAATATCAAACAAGGGAGCTCACTGGAATAGAACTTGGCCTGCTATACCACCTAGCTGCTCAATAAAATTTATAATAAATGGCCGCTTTTTTCAAAATCATATAACTTTCCGCTAACTTGTGACAAAAAAAAATATATATTCTATGAACTCGCCATGCCCCTCAAAAGTGATCTTTATAGCGCTGCAGCGATTTTTCAGTCACTGCGGTGGGGCGGACTGAACGCAAGTGTGCGCACAAGATCAGGCCTGATCGGGCGAAGACAGCATTTTTTGTAGAGCCTATAGAACATGTCCTATTCTTGTCCGCAATTGCGGACAAGAAAAGGCATTTTCTATATACACTGCGTGCAGAATTATTAGGCAAATGAGTATTTTGACCACATCATCCTCTTTATGCATGTTGTCTTACTCCAAGCTGTATAGGCTCGAAAGCCTACTACCAATTAAGCATATTAGGTGATGTGCATCTCTGTAATGAGAAGGGGTGTGGTCTAATGACATCAACACCCTATATTAGGTGTGCATAATTATTAGGCAACTTCCTTTCCTTTGGCAAAATGGGTCAAAAGAAGGACTTGACAGGCTCAGAAAAGTCAAAAATAGTGAGATATCTTGCAGAGGGATGCAGCACTCTTAAAATTGCAAAGCTTCTGAAGCGTGATCATCGAACAATCAAGCGTTTCATTCAAAATAGTCAACAGGGTCGCAAGAAGCGTGTGGAAAAACCAAGGCGCAAAATAACTGCCCATGAACTGAGAAAAGTCAAGCGTGCAGCTGCCAAGATGCCACTTGCCACCAGTTTGGCCATATTTCAGAGCTGCAACATCACTGGAGTGCCCAAAAGCACAAGGTGTGCAATACTCAGAGACATGGCCAAGGTAAGAAAGGCTGAAAGACGACCACCACTGAACAAGACACACAAGCTGAAACGTCAAGACTGGGCCAAGAAATATCTCAAGACTGATTTTTCTAAGGTTTTATGGACTGATGAAATGAGAGTGAGTCTTGATGGGCCAGATTGGTGGGCCCGTGGCTGGATTGGTAAAGGGCAGAGAGCTCCAGTCCGACTCAGACGCCAGCAAGGTGGAGGTGGAGTACTGGTTTGGGCTGGTATCATCAAAGATGAGTTTGTGGGGCCTTTTTGGGTTGAGGATGGAGTCAAGCTCAACTCCCAGTCCTACTGCCAGTTTCTGGAAGACACCTTCTTCAAGCAGTGGTACAGGAAGAAGTCTGCATCCTTCAAGAAAAACATGATTTTCATGCAGGACAATGCTCCATCACACGCGTCCAAGTACTCCACAGCGTGGCTGGCAAGAAAGGGTATAAAAGAAGAAAATCTAATGACATGGCCTCCTTGTTCACCTGATCTGAACCCCATTGAGAACCTTTGGTCCATCATCAAATGTGAGATTTACAAGGAGGAAAAACAGTACACCTCTCTGAACAGTGTCTGGGAGGCTGTGGTTGCTGCTGCACGCAATGTTGATGGTGAACAGATCAAAACACTGACAGAATCCATGGATGGCAGGCTTTTGAGTGTCCTTTCAAAGAAAGGTGGCTATATTGGTCACTGATTTGTTTTGTTTTGTTTTTGAATGTCAGAAATGTATATTTGTGAATGTTGAGATGTTATATTGGTTTCACTGGTAAAAATAAATAATTGAAATGGGTATATATTTGTTTTTTGTTAAGTTGCCTAATAATTATGCACAGTAATAGTCACCTGCACACACAGATATCCCCCTAAAATAGCTAAAACTAAAAACAAACTAAAAACTACTTCCAAAAATATTCAGCTTTGATATTAATGAGTTTTTTGGGTTCATTGAGAACATGGTTGTTGTTCAATAATAAAATTAATCCTCAAAAATACAACTTGCCTAATAATTCTGCACTCCCTGTAGTTCTGGCAATGTGCGGATTTGCAAAATGCGGAAAGCACATTGCCGGTGTCCGTGTTTTGCGGATACGCGGTGTCCGTGTTTTGCGGATCCGCGGATCCGTGGATCCGCAAAACACATACGGACGTCTGAATGGAGCCTTACAGGGGGGTGATCAATGACAGGGGGGTGATCAGGGAGTCTATATGGGGTGATCACCCCCCTGTAAGGCTCCATTCAGACGTCCGTATGTGTTTAGTGGATCCGCAAAACACATACGAACGTCTGAATGGAGCCTTACGGGGGGTGATCAATGACAGGGGGGTGATCACCCCATATAGACTCCCTGTTCACCCCCCTGTCATTGATCACCCCCCTGTAAGGCTCCATTCAGACGTCCGTCTGTGTTTAGTGGATCCTCAAAACACATACGAACGTCTGAATGGAGCCTTACGGGGGGGTGATCAATGACAGGGGGTTGATCACCCCATATAGACTCCCTGTTCACCCCTGTGTCATTGATCACCCCCCTGTAAGGCTCCATTCAGACGTCCGTATGTGTTTTGCGGATCCGCGGATCCGCAAAACACATACGGACGTCTGAATGGAGCCTTACAGGGGGGTGATCAATGACAGGGGGGTGATCAGGGAGTCTAATATGGGGTGATCAGGGGTTAATAAGGGGTTAATAAGTAACAGGGGGAGTGTAGTGTAGTGGTGTTTGGTGCTACTTTACAGAGCTGTCTGTGTCCTCTGGTGGTCGATCCAAGCAAAAGGGACCACAGATGACCAGGTAGCAGGTATATTAGACGCTGTTAACAAAACAGCGTCTAATATAGCTTTCAGGGGTTAAAAAAATCGCATCTACAGCCTGCCAGCCAACGATCGCCGCTGGCAGGCTGTAGATCAGCTTGTTTACCTGCCGTTCCTGTGAACGCGCGCTCCTGTGTGCGCGCATTCACAGGAAATCTCGCGTCTCGCGAGATGACGTGCCGGCGAGTCAAGGAGGAATGAATCGACCGACTCCGGAACGCAATCCTGCGTCAGGCGGTCCGGAGGCGGTTAAAAATAAATTAATACACCCCAAAAAAGCTGTAGGACAATGTAAAAATAGAAAGTACTTGTTTTTCCCACTAATACACCCCATTATCCTATTTCCTAGGCTGTACACTCTCCTATTGCACCTCCTTGTTCTCCTTTTATAGAGTGGATGATGCCTCCCTATGCTTTCCCTACACCTTGAATTATCTTTCCCTGAACTTGTAAATCGTTTTTTCAGCACAATGAAGTATTTTCTACCACTGCCCCTAGTGCCTGCTGACGTCTCTCCCTGCACTAAGCACACTGGAAAATGTCAGAATCCAAAATGGCTGAGGCTATTTATAGGGCTGTGACATCACAGGGGCTGGCTGGCTGCTGACTGGCTGCATGCACGGCATTGTGGGTGATCCCTCATTCCCAGAGGTCTTTGCTCCATGTCCTAACATGTGCAGCAGCCATTTTAGGAAAAAATGTGATTCGTTACCACGAAGCGTGAGGAAGTTCGGATTCGGTGCGCATTGAATTTTTCCTGAAATTCAGATTGAATTCCACTTCGTCAACTTCGATTCACTCATCATGAGGATGGTCATCATTAAGGCCTGGTCCCCCTGAGGGGTGTAGACCGGATGATATTGGTTGGCAAGCTTTCTATTATTATATTACATATCTTAGTTTACAGCTGATGTAGGATCAAGTAAACGTAGGAATAAATATATAAAACTGACACAGAATAAGTCTCCCTGCACTCTCCCTATACTCTCCCTACACTCTCCCTATACTCTCCCTACACTCTCCTTCTCAATTCTTCTATTAACCGTTTTCAGCAACACTGTCCCTAGCGCATGACCACTTGTTACGTCTCTCCCTATGCTCAGCTCACAGGACAATGGTGGAGATCGCATGGGATAAGGTTTATATAAGGCTGTGACATCACAGGGGATGGCTATCTGCGGATTGGCTGGCTGCACGGCATTATGGGTGATCTTGCGTTCCTAGGCTTGTCTTACCTACACTTAGTTTCGCTTAGTAACACGTGCAGCTGCCATTTTAGGAAAACCTGATTCGTTAACAAGAAGCGCAAGAAAATTTGGATTTGTTGCGAATCCTAACAAAATCAGGATAGGTCATCAATATCTGATCGATAGGGGTCCAACTCCCAGCACCTCCACCAATCAGCTGTTTGAAGAGGTCGCGGAACTCTGGTGACGTCACATTCATTACACACATGGCCATTGTACAGCTCAGTCTTATTCAAATGGATGGGCCTGGACTGCAATACCAAGCAAAGCTGCTATCCAATGTATAGTACTGTGCTTAGTATGCTGCGAGGAGGCCGCAGCGCTCACTGGGGCGCCTCTTCATGCAGCTATTTAGGACCCCCGCCCAAAACTGTAACCTGATTGGTTGCTCTGGAAAATTACTCTACTCGTAATTTGCACTTGGTGAGATATATTCTACTTTCTTTGGAGTATTTGGAGTAGAAATAGGTAAAAAAAAAACATGGCCTGTATCACATTTTGTCTGCAGCTTTTTGCATACTTGCTCATGGCTGAGAGTTTTTAAGAGGAAAATAAGGAACTGTAAACTGACATAAAGCAGCTAGAATACTGCAATGTTCTTAACATTTCCACTTAAAGGGGTTTTCTGGGAGTTATATGCAGATGACCTACCCTCTGGAGAGGTCACCGGTATCAGATCAGTATGTGTCTGACACTCGGGACCCCCACCAATCAGTTGTTTAAGAAGTCACCAGTATTCGTAGTAGCTCTGTGGCCTTCTTTCAGCTTTTACTAGGCCATGTGACGTCACTCACTTTCATCGGTCACATGGCCTAGGCGCAGCTCCGTGATTACTGCGAGCGCTGATGCCTTCTCAAACAGATGATTGGCAGGGGTGTCGGACTCCCACCGATCAGATACTGATGACCTATCCTGAGGATTTCCATACCTGACCCCCACCGATCAGATACTGATGACCTATCCTGAGGATATCCATATCTGACCACCACCGATCAGATACTGATGACCTATCCTGAGGATATCCATATCTGACCACCAACGATCAGATACTGATGACCTATCCAGAGGATATCCATATCTGACCCCCACCGATCAGATACTGATGACCTATCCAGAGGATATCCATATCTGACCCCCAACGATCAGATACTGATGACCTATCCAGAGGATATCCATATCTGACTCCCACCGATCAGATACTGATGACCTATCCAGAGGATATCTATATCTGACCCCCACCGATCAGATACTGATAACCTATCCAGAGGATATCTATATATGACCCCCACTGATCAGATACTGATGACCTATCCAGAGGATATCCATATCTAACCACCACCGATCAGATACTGATGACCTATCCAGAGGATATCCATATCTGACCCCCACCGATCAGATACTGATGACCTATCCAGAGGATATCCATATCTGACCCCCACCGATCAGATACTGATGACCTATCCAGAGGATATCCATATCTGACCCCACCGATCAGATACTGATGACCTATCCAGAGGATATCCATATCTGACCCCCACCGATCAGATACTGATGATCTATCCATCAGTATATAGCTCCCAGAAAATCCTTTTAATAGTAAGGTACATTTTTGCCAAAGAGATTGTCATCTATATATTGTCATATACACTGTATAGGACCACATACATTTTGCCTGGTAAATTTACATATTGAATAGAACGCATTTAAAATAGTAGTACACGGGGTTAATATGTGTCTCTCTTGTTAGGTTTGAATTACAGAGAAATTTGGAATATTAAGTAGCTTGATTACACAGCCTCATTCAAGTCCTGAAAGGCATCCGTCGGCAGAGTTGGTATGAAATAAAGTGGACGCTGTCTGTCCCGTTCAGATTACATCTGCAGCCAGGCTCCCCAGCTGCCTGGGAAAATTAAGAGCCCCCTATCCAAAAGTACTTTAATAGGGTTTATTACACGGCCTTCTGCAAAGTGATCCCAGGCTTGATGTGAACTTTAGAGTGGGAACAAAAGGGAAAGTGCAGGAGGCTGCTCTCCCTTGGCCTATGAATGGCATCTCACTTTTGATTTCAACACTTGGCCATTAATTCTCTATGATGTGTGATGTCCTCAGTGAAAGTGCAAGGCACTGAACCAAGATCTCATAAGTGCATTCTGTGCCTCATATGTGCCAAGACGGCGTATGTCAATGACAAAATCTCTTTTATTGGAAACCAGTTTTAATGCGACATATTAATAAACCAATACTTAATCCGGTTAAAGAAAGGACGCTTTAAAACCCATGACCCCAGAAGCTATCATCATGTCTGGAGCAGCATACCAGCAGAGGTGGTAAAAGTCAACGCAGCAATTCATTCGGCCATTCTTGCTTGAACTGGAGGTAAGGTTATCCGGATTATAAAGAAAAAGGTCAAGGATCAAACAGACCATGAAGATTTACAGCTGCTAAAAAGACACACCACGCTAAGTGGACCAGGCCCGCGTCTATCTACTGTCACTTAACAGTTCACAGTCCACAGACGATGAGACCTTCAGATGAGAGATTTTTCTGGCTTTAGAATTTTGATCAATAAAATATAATCTTAGGAAATAGATGATAGCATGTTGAAGGTTTTGGATATGTTAAATGTTTCGTAAGAATGGCTGAAACATTTTCCAAATTACGTAAATGATTTGTTTTTGTTCATGACCCTCAACCCTGGCTTAGTACTCTACTCGAGGTTGGAGCATCACTGTGGACAGAAACAGTGTATCTTAAAGTAACTTTACTCCAATTGGGGCAATGGTTGTAAAGGTTAGGAACTGTGGTACAAAGCTTAGTGGTTACTGTCACAATTGGGTACAGAACTTGGTGGTTACGGGTATTGGCACCCAACTTAGTGGTTACGGCTTTTACTGGGTGATGCTTTTTAGGATGCCTCTTTAGTGACTTCCCAAAGAATATAATGCCCCTTATGTGCCACACATATTATGATGCTTTCACACAGCATAATGCCCTCTTATGTGTCCCCAACACAGTATGATGCCCCATTATGTGCCCCCACACATTATAATGCCACCTTATGTGACCCCCCACACAGTGTAATGCTCACTTTATGTGCCTCCAAAACAGTATAATGTCCCTGTATGTACATCCATATCGTATGATGCTCCTTATGTGTCTCTAACACAGTATAATTCCCCCTTATGTACCCCTCACACTGTATGATGCCCTATATGTGCGCCCATAAGAGTACCATTCCCCCTTATATGACCTTGTACAGTATGCTGCCATTTATGTGCCCCTCACACAGTATAATAGCTCCTTATGTGCCTACCACACAGTATGATGCCATTTATGTGCCCACCACACAGTATAATAGCTCCTTATGTGCCCACCACACAGTATGATAACTCTTATGTGCCCACCACACAGTATGATGCCATTTATGTGCCCCTCACACAGTATGATGCCATTTATGTGCCCCTCACACAGTATGATACCTCTTATGTGCCCACCACACAGTATGATACCTCTTATGTGCCCACCACACAGTATAATAGCTCTTATGTGCCCACCACACAGTATGATACCTCTTATGTGCCCCTCACACAGTATAATGCCTCTCATGTGCCCACCACACAGTATAATAGCCCCTTATGTGCCCACTACACAGTATGATACCTCTTATGTGCCCACTACACAGTATGATACCTCTTATGTGTCCACCACACAGTATAATGCCTCTCATGTGTCCACCACACAGTATAATGCCTCTTATGTGCCCACCACACAGTATAATGCCTCTCATGTGCCCACCACACAGTATGATGCCTCTTATGTGCCCACCACACAGGCCCACCACACAGTATAATGCCTCTCATGTGCCCACCACACAGTATGATGCCTCTTACACAGTTGAGTCACATTATTATGACCACCAGCTAATATCTAGAAGAGTACCATAGTGTGCACCACAGACAACAGCTAGATCGGCTGGGGGTGACTCAGTAAGGTCCTGATAGGTTGTCACAGGTATCTGGAGCCATGCTGACCACAGTGTATCCCACAGCTGCCGACGTCAAAAGTAGGAAGTGGTCATAATAATGTGACTCTACTGTAAATATGCCTCTAATACAGTTTAATACCCCTTATATGACCCACAATGTAACATCCCCTTACATGCCCCTCACACAGTATACTGACACCTTTTTTAAATATATATATATTTTTTAAAATATTACTTTTTTTAATATGCGCCGATACGGGAATAAATGACCTTACATCCAAATATTGCACCCTCTTCCATCACAAATGTTGATCTGTTTAACTAATATAGGATATACAGCATACATTACTATGTTACCTATACAAAAATTGGAATATTAATTATTTCCACATTGGGACCTTAAATAAATAAAGGGATAAGCAAATGTATGAGCGCCCACACGATGCTGCCACTATAATAGTACCACAACTTGGGTAATAGTTCTATACAGACATCTTACAGAAATAGGCAGAGGCACAGACAGACTGGGAAGCAACCATGAAGTCCAAAGACTTAGGGCCAGATTTATCATTACTCTGACAGCTCACTCCACTTTCACATATGCCTAAAGTCAGTTTTAGCCAAGTCAGATTTATGATCGGCCCTTTAAGACTGTAATAAATGTGGTTTGACGGTAGCAGTTTACCCGTCAGTAAGCAGCTTTACAAAAGTCGCACATCTTTACGAAAAAGTCGCACGTTTTTATGAAAAAGTCGCATGTTCTATTAAAAAGTCTCATAAGAGAAGCATGGTCCTCACTGGAGTGAAATTGCGCATTTTTTTGCAAATTTTTTGCGACTTTTTAAATAGTCCTAATAGTAAATCTGTCTAGAGATTCATTTACATAAGAAAACACGACCACTTTCAGAAAACTGGCGAGCATAGTGCAGAGCAGTAAAAAAATCGCAAATTTGTGCCCAGTTTTAGCGTTTGCGCATTTTTTTGCGACTTTTTCACTCCATTATTCTGACTTGAGCTAATGATAAATCTGGCCCTTAGTTTTCTCCTTCTCTGACACAGTCATTTACTTGGCAATACAAACCCCATTCTCGGGCAGGACGTGTACAAATATACAGAATACCTGTAAGGTGCTGGAGTGACCTCCTCAGATGAGACCTCCATATCAAACCTCAGATGAGCACTCCATCAGACCTTTATGTTAGACCCCCTATATCAGATCTCTGATCAGACCCCCATTAGACCTGCATGTTAGAATCTCCATATCAGACCTCAGATCAGATTCCCTTTAGACCACCAAGTCAGAGACCCCCCCGCATCTCTCATATCAGACCTCCATATCAAACCTCAGATGAGAACCCCATCAGACCTTTATGTTAGACCCTGCCCATATCAGACCTCTGATCAGACCCCCATTAGACCTGCATGTTAGAATCTCCATATCAGACCTCAGATCAGATCCCCTTTAGACCACCAAGTCTGACCCCCCCGCATCAGACCTCAGATCAGCCCTCCACGTCAGATCCCCCCCATATCAGACCTCAGATCAGATCCCCTTTAGACCACCAAGTCAGACCACCAAGTACATTTTTGCAAAAGAGATTGTCATCTATATATTGACATATACACTGTATAGGACCCCCACATCAGACCTCAGATCAGGCCTCCACGTCAGATCTCCCCCCATATCAGAACTTAGATCAGATCCTCATTAGACCTCCAGGAAGCTGATGAAAACAGGAAGTTCTTTATGTATACATCCTGCCAAGATGGACTGATGCTGAGAACAGGAGAAGGAAAGTGCTGACATAAAAAAAAAAAACGGTGTATGGGGCAAAAATATGACGTGCTTGGGACACTCTAGGCAGATTTTTTTTTTTAAACGGAGAACCCCTTTCTCTGTAATTCCTTCAGGGGCATGTGGGAACTAGTGGACATTCTTTTGATTTTCCTGTGTTTGAGGGTATAATAATAATAATAATAATCTTAATTTAAATAGCGCCAACATATTCTGCAGGGGGTTCACGTACAAACAAAATCATACATTACATAGCAACAGACAAGTCAACAATTAAAAGAAGAGGGATGAGGAATCTATTATTATATATAATTTTTTATATATATATATATATATATATATATATACACTCACCTAAAGAATTATTAGGAACACTTGTTCTATTTCTCATTAATGCAATTATCTAGTCAACCAATCACATGCATTTAGGGGGGTCGTCCTGGTCAAGACAATCTCCTGAACTCCAAACTAAATGTCAGAATGGGAAAGAAAGGTGATTTAAGCAATTTTGAGCGTGGCATGGTTGTTGGTGCCAGACGGGCCGGTCTGAGTATTTCACAATCTGCTCAGTTACTGGGATTTTCACGCACAACCATTTCTAGGGATTACAAAGAATGGTGTGAAAAAGGAAAAACATCCAGTATGCGGCAGTCCTGTGGGCAAAAATCCCTTGTGGATGCTAGAGGTCAGAGGAGAATGGACCGACTGATTCAAGCTGATAGAAGAGCAACGTTGACTGAAATAACCACTCGTTAGAACCGAGGTATGCAGCAAAGCATTTGTGAAGCCACAACACGCACAACCTTGAGGCGGACGGGCTACAACAGCAGAAGACCCCACCGGGTACCACTCATCTCCACTACAAATAGGAAAAAGAGGCTACAATTTGCACGAGCTCACCAAAATTGGACTGTTGAAGACTGGAAAAATGTTGCCTGGTCTGATGAGTCTCGATTTCTGTTGAGACATTCAAATGGTAGAGTCCAAATTTGGCGTAAACAGAATGAGAACATGTATCCATCCTCTGATGGCTACTTCCAGCAGGATAATGCACCATGTCACAAAGCTCAAATCATTTCAAATTGGTTTCTTGAACATGACAATGAGTTCACAGTACTAAAATGGCCCCCACAGTCACCAGATCTCAACCCAATAGAGCATCTTTGGGATGTGGTGGAACGGGAGCTTCGTGCCCTGGATGTGCATCCCTCAAATCTCCATCAACTGCAAGATGCTATCCTATCAATATGGGCCAACATTTCTAAAGAATGCTATCAGCACCTTGTTGAATCAATGCCACGTAGAATTAAGGCAGTTCTGAAGGCAAAAGGGGGTCCAACACCGTATTAGTATGGTGTTCCTAATAATTCTTTAGGTGAGTGTACATACCGATTATAATAAATTCACCCTCTGGTTTTTACTACAATCTAATGAATAGAATGAAGTGCGCCCGAGCAGGGGGCGAGCAGCCTATAGACACCTTAGAAGATGTGTTACAGCTCACCGGAGTGAAATAGCCCATAATACAGTATAGCCTGATCAATAAGGGCCTATAATATTGTCTCTCACAGGAGAACAGCACTTGTTGTACCAATAACATTTTTTTTTTCTCCCCGTCATTAATCTCTATTAAAAATGAGAAGCGTGGCATGCTTTTAGTTCAGTAATAAACCTATAGTGAGTTATTATATTGATGCTGTTTTATGCGGAGCTCTTACAGTGCTGGGTATTGATTAGAACTGAATTAACACAAAGCGTCTACCGAGCAGATAGCAAATATGTGTAGGATTGATTTGCATTCCCCTTGCCTGGCTTTACTTGGAGGAGAAACGACACATCCTTCACTTTGCTTCGCGTAGCCGCGCTCAGTCACGCCCGACCGCGTCGGAAGAAATCTCCCCTTTAAATATCCCCCGCGCGTAGATGATATTATTATTATTATCGTTATGATGGTCTGCAACAAAAGACTTGACAAACTGCTCAATAGAATTCATTACCTTTCCCTTCCAACAAATGTATCGATTTCTCCTTTGCGGTTACATAATACAATTTTCGAGGCCGTCGCGGTTTAATGAGGCGTCTTCCTACGATATTACAAGCGGTTATCAGAGTAAATATTATAGATCGCTCCTCTTACAACTTTCCGGCTTCCCTTCGCCCCCAGCGCGGGACCGAATGGGGGCATCCAACTATGCGGGGGGCTTTGAGTGCCCAAGATCAAAGTATCCTTAAAGAACAATAGTCGCCACACTTATCCTGAGCGCGGAGGGCCACACACAGAAACACCTGCAGGGCAATAAAATTTGCAGAGAAATGTTTCCCAGAGATGGCGGCTGGCAGGTGCTTCTCATGGAAATGAGCAAGATGAAGAGCTGTGAGAATGTGAGCAATACTTGTCAGCAACGGGAAGGAGAAAATATTGTTCCCAGTCATTAAAAGTACAGGAAACTTAAAGAAGACCCGTCCCCTCTCCTGACGTGTCTGTTTTAGTAACTACTTGCATCCCCCATGTAATAACAATTCTGGAGCATCTATTCTTATCATTCTATGAAATGTCATTCCTTTATTATTCCTGCTAGCAGTCATGAAAAAATTGCTAGCAGTTTGAAATGAAGGTCCAGCTGGGTGTTACCAGTTTGGGGGGGGGGGTGTCCCTGCACAGTCTGACATTATCCAATCAGTGCTGGACTGTGCAGGGACGCCACTCAACTGGTAACACTCCTCTGGACCTTCACTGCAAACTTGCGGCAAATTGATTTCTAACTTCTAGCAGGAATAATAAAGGAATGGCGCAACATAGAGTCATAAGAACAGATGCTCCAGATTTGTTATTAGATGGGCAAAGCAAGTACCTAGTTACTAAAGCAGACATGTCAGGAGAGTGGAAAAGGCCCTCTTTAAAGGGGTTGTCTTGTCCCAGTGTTTAATACTGAATCTGATGACCTGTCGTCAGGATAGGTCAGCAATATCTGATCGGTGGGGGTCTGACCCCCCGGACCCCTGCCCCTGCCAATCAGCTGTTTGGAGAGGAGTGCCATAGCCTATTCGTAGGCCAGTGACATCCAGCCAGTGTGCATTGGTCACTTGACCTTTCAAGTGAAAGGGGCTGAGCTGCAATACCAGGCACCGCCACTCTCCAATGGATGGCGCTATGCTTGGTATGCTGTGAGGAGGCTGCTGGGCTTACAGGAGCCTCTTCAAACAGCTAATACACAAGGATGCTGGGAGTCGGATCCCCACCGATCATATACTAATACTGACCACTGACCTATCCCAAACAAGTGATTATTTCACTGGATCGCTTATACCACACACTGCAATATTGTAATGTCTTCCTCAGGCACGGCCTAATGAGCACCTCACCTCTCCTAAAATGTCTGTTTTAGTAATTACTTGCATTCCCCGTGTAATAACAATTCTGAAGCATCTTTTCATATAACTCTGTGTTTTACTGTTCCTCTGTTATTCCTGCTAGAAGTTTATGAATAAATGTACAACTGGGTTTTACCAGTTTGGGGTATGTCACTGCACAGTGTGACGCTGGCTAGTGCCAGACTGTACACAGACACACACTGCGACTAGGTATACTCACAAACGTCTAGTGGGAATAACAGAGGAATGGCACAGCATAGAGCCGTAGGAATGAATGCTCCAGATTTATCATTTCACATGGAATACAATTATTTGCTGAAACAGACACATCAGAATAGGGGAAAAGTCCTCTTTAGGCTACATGCACACAACATCAAAAACAGACCACAAAAAATGGATTAATTTCATTGGCTTTTTTTTTAAATAAAAATCCCAACCTCTGCAGTGCCCTCAGTATACATAATGTTCCCAGTAATGGCCCCAGCAGTAATAATGTCCCCCATAGTGGCCCCCATTTGTAATAATGTCCTCCATAATGTCCCCCATCAGTAATAATGCCCCCCATAGTGGCCCCCAGTAGTAATAATGTCCCCCATAGTGGCCCCCAGCAGTAATAATGTCCTCCATAATGTCCCCCATCAGTAATAATGCCCCCCATAGTGGCCCATAATGTCCGCCATAGTGGCCCCCAGCAGTAATAATATTCCCCATAGTGGCCCCCAGCAGTAATAATGTCCCCCATAGTTGCCTCCAGCAGTAAAAATGTTCCACAAAGTGGCCCCAACAGTAATGATGCCCCCCATAGTGGCCCATAATGTCCACAATAGTGGCCCCCAGCATAATATTCCCTATAGTGGCCCCCAGCAGTTATAATGCCCCCATAGTGGCCCCCAGCAGTAATAATGCCCCCCATAGTGGCCCCAGCAGTAATAATGTCCTCCATAGTGGCCCCCAGCAATAATAATGTCCTCCATAGTGGCCTCCAGCATTAATAATTTCATCCATAGTGGCCCCCAGCAGTACTAAACCCCCCCACAGTGACCCCCAGCAGTAATAATGTCCCCCATAATGGCCCCAGCAGTAATAATGTTCCTATAGTGGCCCCCAGCAATAATAATATCTCCCAGAGTGGCCCCCAGCAGTAATAATGTCCCCCATAGTGGCCCCCAGCAGTAATAATGTCCTCCATAATGTCCCCCATCAGTAATAATGCCCCCCATAGTGGCCCCCAGTAGTAATAATGTCCCCCATAGTGGCCCCAAGCAGTAATAATGTCCTCCATAATGTCCCCCATCAGTAATAATGCCCCCCATAGTGGCCCATAATGTCCGCCATAGTGGCCCCTAGCAGTAATAATATTCCCCTTAGTGGCCCCCAGCAGTAATAATATTCCCCATAGTGGCCCCCAGCAGTAATAATGTCCCCCATAGTTGCCTCCAGCAGTAAAAATGTTCCACATAGTGGCCCCAACAGTAATGATGCCCCCCCATAGTGGCCCATAATGTCCACAATAGTGGCCCCCAGCATAATATTCCCCATAGTGGCCCCCAGCAGTTATAATGCCCCCATAGTGGCCCCCAGCAGTAATAATGCCCCCCATAGTGGCCCCAGCAGTAATAATGTCCTCCATAGTGGCCTCCAGCATTAATAATTTCATCCATAGTGGCCCCCAGCAGTACTAAACCCCCCCCCCCCCACAGTGACCCCCAGCAGTAATAATGTCCCCCATAATGGCCCCAGCAGTAATAATGTTCCTATAGTGGCCCCCAGCAATAATAATGTCTCCCATAGTGGCCCCCAATAGTAATAATGTCCTCCATAGTGGCCTCCAGCATTAATAATTTCATCCATAGTGGGTGCCATCAGTACTAAAGTCCCCCACAGTGACCCCCAGCAGTAATAATGTCCCCATAATGGCTCCAGCAGTAATAATGTTCCTATAGTGGCCCCCAGCAATAATAATATCTCCCAGAGTGGCCCCCAGCAGTAATAATGTCCCCCATAGTGGCCCCCAGCAGTAATAATGTCCTCCATAATGTCCCCCATCAGTAATAATGCCCCCCATAGTGGCCCCCAGTAGTAATAATGTCCCCCATAGTGGCCCCCAGCAGTAATAATGTCCTCCATAATGTCCCCCATCAGTAATAATGCCCCCCATAGTGGCCCATAATGTCCGCCATAGTGGCCCCTAGCAGTAATAATATTCCCCATAGTGGCCCCCAGCAGTAATAATGTCCCCCATAGTGGCCTCCAGCATTAATAATTTCATCCATAGTGGCCCCCAGCAGTACTAAACCCCCCCACAGTGACCCCCAGCAGTAATAATGTCCCCCATAATGGCCCCAGCAGTAATAATGTTCCTATAGTGGCCCCCAGCAATAATAATGTCTCCCATAGTGGCCCCCAATAGTAATAATGTCCTCCATAGTGGCCTCCAGCATTAATAATTTCATCCATAGTGGGTCCCATCAGTACTAACGTCCCCCACAGTGACCCCCAGCAGTAATAATGTCCCCATAATGGCTCCAGCAGTAATAATGTTCCTATAGTGGCCCCCAGCAATAATAATATCTCCCAGAGTGGCCCCCAGCAGTAATAATGTCCCCCATGGTGGCGCCCAGCAGTAATAATGTCCCCCATAGTGACCCCCAGCTGTAATAATGTCCTCCATAGTGGCCCCCAGCTGTAATAATGTCCTCCATAGTGTCCCCCAGCAGTAATAATGTCCCCATAATGGCTCCAGCAGTAATAATGTTCCTATAGTGGCCCCCAGCAATAATAATATCTCCCAGAGTGGCCCCCAGCAGTAATAATGTCCCCCATGGTGGCGCCCAGCAGTAATAATGTCCCCCATAGTGACCCCCAGCTGTAATAATGTCCTCCATAGTGGCCCCCAGCTGTAATAATGTCCCCCATAGTGACCCCCAGCTGTAATAATGTCCTCCATAGTGGCCCCCAGCTGTAATAATGTCCTCCATAGTGTCCCCCAGCAGTAATAATGTCCCCCATAGTGACCCACAGCAGTAATAATGTCCTCCATAGTGACCCCCAGCTGTAATAATGTCCTCCATAGTGGCCCCCAGCTGTAATAATGTCCTCCATAGTGACCCCCAGCTGTAATAATGTCCCCCATAGTGACCCCCAGCTGTAATAATGTCCTCCATAGTGACCCCCAGCTGTAATAATGTCCTCCATAGTGTCCCCCAGCAGTAATAATGTCCCCCATAGTGACCCACAGCAGTAATAATGTCCTCCATAGTGACCCCCAGCTGTAATAATGTCCTCCATAGTGGCCCCCAGCTGTAATAATGTCCTCCATAGTGACCCCCAGCTGTAATAATGTCCTCCATAGTGACCCCCAGCTGTAATAATGTCCTCCATAGTGACACCCAGCTGTAATAATGTCCTCCATAGTGGCCCCCAGCAGTAATAATGTCCTCCATAGTGACACCCAGCTGTAATAATGTCCCCCATAGTGTCCCCCAGCAGTAATAATGTCCCCCATAGTGACCCCCAGCAGTAATAATGTCCCCCATAGTGGCCCCAGCAGTAATAATGTCTCCCATAGTGGCCCCCAGCTGTAATAATGTCCTCCATAGTGTCCCCCAGCAGTAATAATGTCCCCCATAGTGGCCCCCAGCTGTAATAATGTCCCCCATAGTGGCCCCCAGCTGTAATAATGTCCCCCATAGTGGCCCTCAGCTGTAATGTTTCTTTTTAGCAAAAGAAAATCACACACCTCATCCACTTGCATGCGCAGAGGCAGTCGCTCCTCTCTTGATTGTGGAGGACCTGCCGAAGGACCTGTGCTGAGCATGATGACCCAGCCATATTGGCTAAAAGGCCGTATTGAACTAGTGTACCCTTCTACATGTCTAAGCAGCCATTCAAAACGATAAAATGGCCCAAAATAGGACATATTCTATTTTGTGAAAGCTGCTATTCAGTGGCCGTAAAAAAAAAGACAGCCTTGCGAATAGACCCATAGACTTCAATTTGTTGTGAAAACGGCTGTCACATTCATTGTCGTGTGAATGTAGCCTAAGGTGGAAAATAGAATATTCATAAATATCAGAATATTCTATAGTATTATAGAAATATTCGGGAAGTATGACTGTTTTCAGACGACTGCGGGTACAAGACCTTCCAGGGTATTTTCCAGTAATTAGCTATAATAATTGGAACTGGGGCGTTATTCAGAGACACATCTAACTGTTTGATTATATGTCTCAGGTTCACCTAGGTGATTACTCAACCTGTCAGCAATTTATTGCTTTGTATACTGACCAATACTGAGGATTAATGCTTAATTAACAAAGAAAATGAGAATTTAGGATCTACAGATCACAGCTGGAAAGATGCATCCCGGAGCCTTGTCACTGACTGGATACATGATTTACAGAAATCTTACATTTTATTATATGTTTCTTTGATCACTTTGTAGCACACTGTCTTTACTATTACATCTTCTTATCATTTAATTTATTAAAGAGATTGTCCCACAAAAAGTATTACTATACAATGAAGAGAGCATTTCAAATGAGTATTATTGCAGCATGTGAGCAATAAAAATATTGTTTTTATCTACAATACATTTCTTCTCTGGTAGCGCCCCCTGCTGTTCTTTCTCTGACCAAAATTCTGGTCCACTTTCTCCTTCCTTCAGTGAAGGACCAACAAGTTCAGTTGCTTCTCTGCTTCCTTCCTCCTCTCAGTACCAGCAGAGTGATCTCATAGTGAAGAAGGTGAAGTGGTCCAGACAACTTTCATTCGTTCAGTTTAACTGCTTAGATGCTACAGTCAATAGTGATGCAGCATCTAAACCATTAGACAAAGGGAAGGGGCGTTTTCTGAGACACCAAAAATTTAGATATGGGCAGGGAGTGTCCTATA
This sequence comes from Bufo bufo, assembly GCF_905171765.1. Classification (NCBI taxonomy): domain Eukaryota; kingdom Metazoa; phylum Chordata; class Amphibia; order Anura; family Bufonidae; genus Bufo; species Bufo bufo. The sequence goes on along the minus strand of NC_053398.1, from coordinate 115,331,273 downwards.
GTAACAAAAGAAGTCTTAATTACCTTTCCGATCCCCTGTTTTTTTCAGCACCTCTGGTCCTCCCCGCCAGTCTATGTCTCTAGCACTGCAGAGATTATGTCCCCGACTACACCGCGTGACTGCTGAGGCCAGTATTTGGTTGCAGGGATCACAATGTGTAGTTGGGGATGTCATTGATTAGCACTGGAAACAAAGACCGGTCGGGACCAATGTTGATGGAACGGCCAGGGATCGTAGAGTGAGTTGAGTGAGGCTTCTTTTCATATTATAAACACTTTTTCAGAGTATCTCCCACAGAACAAAAGCATCAAGCAGATGAAATCCAACTATACTTATTTTCCTAAACATCTACCATCAGGGGAAAGTCGGGAGGCCCCCATATACATTAGATAGATGGTCAGTGTATGGAGACCCTAAAAGGGACCCTTTACTAAAACCATGAAGGTACAGTAGTGCTCCTCTGCACCTTCAGGTTTATTGGCTCTGCCTGGCTTTTCTAGCATATGGAACATGGATAGTCTATGGGATCCATAGTCATCACACTGGAAAAGCCAAGCAAAGCCTCAAAGGTGCAGAACGCTCTGAAAGGGTTTTGTGGTTTCAGCAAAGGTTTAGGACCCCTTAAAGGGTTTCTGTCACCCCACAAAACTCATAATTTTTTTTTTGGATAGTTAGATTCCTCATAGCGCGATATAGGAGAATATAATAGTCTTACTTACTTTCATGCGGCCGATTCTTTATAAAACGAAGTTTTATAATATGTAAATGCGGTCTCTACCAGCAAGTAGGGCGTCTACTTGCTGGTAGCCGCAGCAGAAAACCGCCCCCTCGCCGTGTTGATTGACAGGGCCAGCCGTGATCTCCTCCTCCGGCCGGCCCTGTCAGTAATTCAAAAATCGCGCCTCCCTCAGTGCGCCTGCGCCGATGACATCACCGAAAGAGAAGACGTCATCGGCGCAGGCGCACTGAGGGAGTGCTGAGGAGACGAGCCTCCTCATCTCAGAGCGCCTGCGCCGAATGACCAGAGGCGCGCGATTTTTGAATTACTGACAGGGCCGGCCAGAGGAGGAGATCACGGCTGGCCCTGTCAATCAACACGGCGAGGGCCAGCCCTACTTGCTGGTAGAGCCCTCATTTACATATTATAAAACTTCGTTTTATAAAGAATCGGCCGCATGAAAGTAAGTAAGAGCATTTTATTCTCCTATATCGCGCTATGAGGAATCTAACTATCCAAAAAAAAAAAAAAGAGTTTTGTGGGGTGACAGAAACCCTTTAAAGTCCTATTCACACCATACAATTGCTAATCAGATATCACTGCTGTTAAAGGGGTTTTCCAGAGTATAATATTGATGACCTTTTCTCAGGATAGATCATCAATATCTCATTGGTGGGGTCCAACACCTGGCATCACCAAAAATTTGAAGAACAGTCATTATGAACTATGGAGGGAACCATCCCACCATCTTGTTGTAAAGTTACATAGGGAGCCACTTCCAATAGGTGGCACTGGCGAGATGGTTCTCTTTTTTGGGAGATAGCTCTTTGCATATTTGTTACCCATGGAGCATTTCCAATAAGTCTCCCTACCCTGAAGTACTTCAAGTAAGTCTCTATACAGGACTGGTCTCTTGAAGGAAACTGCTTCCAAGACATTGCACCCAGCAAGCCAGAATCCTACTCTGTACTAACGAGGTGGAGACAACCCTCAAAACAGCTGTCTACAGATGGATATCTCTACCTGGCTCTATTCCCTTGTCAAATCCCAAGGCATGTTGAAAAGTTAGATTTTGACTCATAGGGAGCCACTTCCAATAGGTAGCACTGACGAGATGGTTCTCTACCTTGGGAGATACCAGAGTTTCCCATGAAGCAATTATTCTTCGTACCATGGAGTGCTTCCAGTAAGTCTCCATACAGGACTGGACTCTTTAAGGAGACTCAGGACCCTGCCTAAGCCACCTCCCAACTGCAAAATAGGCCATGTGTGCTTTATTATGTATAATAAAAAGTGATTCGATCTGGACTGTAGGGTCCCAGTGGGCATCAAACCTGTAAAAGTGTATAGGAGAGCGGGGGCCATTACTGTAGCACCGGCCAGGAGCAATAGTAGTTAAAACATCCCACTGAAGCTAGATATTTCAGCCTCACCCCCTGCACGCTTCTTGCTCTTCATGGAACATAATTGCAGGGTATACCACCGAACACGGCAATGTCATTGATTGCATTCAGAATTGATTGCCCAGGCTATTTATCACTGACTTACTCTCAGTTGCATCTGATTAAGATTGGCACTTTATTGGGGTTGAGCTGTCTTCTGCTGGGATCTGCTCCTTTAAAACAATGGGAGAGGCACAAGCTTCTACTTTCTCTCGCTCTTGTGGTTAGACAGCTATAGACACAGATGGAGTTGGCTGCTACGAGATCTTTAAGCCACATACATGCAGTAAAAATTTGCCATGCAGCGAATTATTTCCCGTTGCTCTTGTGCTAGTCACATAAATTCTAGTTTTACATTTCCTTTCCCCTAATAACACATTTGTGACAATGGCTGTTCAGTGTAATGTCCCAAGATTTTTGTAGGCCAGAAGGTACAAATATTAATGGAATGATCTCTGTCATTTGCAATAGGACCTTCAAAATCGGTTGGCCCTGAGAATCTATCTATCTATCTATCTATCTATCTATCTATCTATCTATCTATCTATCTATCTATCTATCTATCACTCTATCTATCTATCTCCTATCTATCTATCTATCTATCTATCACTCTATCACTCTATCTATCTATCTATCTATCTATCTATCTAATACCACTGTCAGCTAAGTAATAGGGAGTGCAATCCCTCCAAGACCACAAGTTACAATAGATAATCCAAATAGAAAAAAGAGCCTTAGGGTCCATTCACACGTCCGTTGTTTCTTTCCTGATCTGTTCCGTTTTTTGCGGAACAGATCTGGACCAGTTCTGTACCCATTCATTTTCAATGGGTCCTGAAAAAAATCGGACAGCTCAATGTCAGATTTTTTTTTCAGGACCCATTGAAAATGAATGGATACAGAACTGGTCCAGATCTGTTCCGCAAAAAACGGAACAGATCAGGAAAGAAACAACGGACGTGTGAATGGACCCTTAGCTGTATCAATTCTGACTATTCTTTCTAATATATTTTTGTATCCTGTTATATATTTATATCTATCTATCTATTATATATCTATGCATATATGTCTATATATCTAATCTGTCTATTCTTTCTAATATCTAGCTGTCTTTTTCTATCATGTTATATATCTATTTATGTTTGTCTATCTATCTATCTATCTATCTATCATGAGCAGGCAAGTCGTTTTCTTATTCTTAATCACAAAGGGTTAACACTCAATAATATTTTTTCTGCCCTTTTCTTACTTATTCACTACCACAAAGTTAAGAAGACAAAATGCCGAAAACACACAAGGGCTAAATGTCAGTGACCTATTATTTAAGCAGTGCGTGCCTTTAAGTACTGTATCATTTCATGTACAATAACCTCCTTTATTCTTCAGATAGAAGCTTTGTGGGGGAAAGCTGTAATTAGATATTCGGAATATTTTAAAGATCTTTTTAACACAGCCACGAAGAAAACTGTGCCTCAATATGACGCATTCAGAATTGTGATTCTTTATTAATTCTTTGTCCTCATCTATTAACCCCTTCGTTGACGGAAGGAGAATGCTCCATTCAGTCACAGATAATAGATATTCAGAGAACTCCATCATATTAGGGGCCTAACGGAGCTCACCGTAAACAAGTGGCATCATCTTTCAGGAACTTGTCGCAATTGTAATAAATACCAAAAAAGAAAATTCCAACAGGAAGCTCCGGTGTCCGGTATATACACTGTATAGGAAGGATAGTCTGCAGAAAAAAGGTATTCCAAGGTATAAAGGCCTGGCGGCAGCAAAGGTCACGCTCTTTTGACCTTTGCTAGGTGAGTGGAACCCTATAGATACATTTAACATACAAACTGGTGTATTAGTTAAAGGGACACTTCAATCAGAAAGATGTATTTTTTTAATTTAATAATTATTTTTTATTTTGGCAGTATTATGCAATTGAAACAAACACAAAGGGGGTCATTAAGGTTGGTATTTTAGACGCCAGTCATAATAAGCCCTATAGCTGGTGGTGGATCACCGAAGTTACGTAGAGGCGCCGGCCTCTCTATAACTTCGGCGCATCCCGCTCCACTTCTAAATGTAAGACAGCTTCCTAGCTGCCTTACATTTAGACCATTTTCTATGCCTAAAATACGCCCACTTTTTTCGACCTGGCGTGAGCGGGGAAAAAGTCGCAAATTCTGCCGCACCATAGCAAGTGACAGAATCTGCACCAGATATACGACACAAAAGCGGCGTATATCTGGTCATAAATTACACCCAAATATTTTCCTTATGAAGCACTCAACACAAATGATAAGATTTCCTGAATAGATAGACAATCTATTGTCAGTTTACTGCTGCTGTGAGGGGAAGATGTTTTCTGCAAGGTAATCCTCAGTATAAAAGTAGGTGTAGAAATGGGATAAGAATATGACAGTTCTATTTTTCCAGGCCTAGATAAGGGTTCAGCAACCTCCAGCTGTTGTGAAACTCCAACTCTCAACATGCACCATTGGCGTTAAAAGAACAAATGTGCATGCTGGGAGTTTTACAACAGCTATAGTGCTGGAGGTTGCTGATCCCTAGCCTAGATACAATTTCCCACAAGAGGGCACTGAATTGATTAGTGTAATGTGCGATGCTGTAATTGAGTCAAAACAGGGGGTGGAGGGTGGGGAGACTCACTCTGATCGCTGTTATGGTCTGACTGAGAAAGTTAAAGGGGTTTAATGGCCTAGAGCAGGGATGGCCAACCTGCGGCTCTCCAGCTGTTGTAAAACTACAACTCCCACCATGCCCTGCTGTAGGCTGATAGCTGTAGGCTAGGGATGCTCAACCTGCGGCCCTCCAGTTGTTGTAAAACTACAACTCCCACCATGCTCTGCTGCAGGCTGATAGCACTAGGCTGTCCAGGAATGCTGGGAGTTGTAGTTTTGCAAGAGCTGGAGGACCACAGGTTAGGCATCCCTGCTGTAGGCAGTCTAGGCATGCTGAGAATTGCACTTTTGCAACAGCAAAAAAAAAAAAAAAAAAAAAAACACTTGCATGTCCACAGTCCTACTTTCCATCCCTGATGCCCTATTCCTGGCACTTCGTCTCAGACCGTAACCCAGTGATGTACCGCATGGGTGACAGACCACCACTGCAGCCAGTGATTGGCTGCAGTGGTCATGTGATGCCCATCAACAAGATATTGATTTCCAGAGACCCGAGACCTGCAGAGGCGTCCATGGAGCGATTCATTCAGAATCTAGCGGTGAGGACCAAGTAGGTGTGAACCCCACTGAGGGTTCAGCCACTCTAAAGGGGTCTTCTTAAAAAGTTTAGTCTTTGATAACCCCCAGCGGGATTTTTAGGTTTGACTGGTGTGTGAAATTGTAGTCTTTAGTAAATGACGGGTACATGGGCACTTAAAAGGCAAATGTAATTTAACTGTGGGTGCTAAAGGTGTTTCTGGGGAAACCATTGATAGCCTATCAGCATGTGAATCAACTGGGTCCAACCTCTGGAACTTACAATATAAGGAAAATAATAAAGTGGTTGAGCTTGATGGATATGTGTCCATTTTCAAAGACACTTATAAAATAGTTTAAATACTTTCGGTACCCAGTTTTCAGGAATCTTCATTATTTACTTCCAGTGAATAAAAACCTGCTGATCTGGTGGACACACCGGTGCTCGGCTCAATACAAGACACAGATCTGCAGGTTTTTCAGCTTTGAGCTTTCAGTACTACACATGTTCTGATATAAGCCATGTAAACGCGTGTACCGTTCAGCAGATAAATGGTTGCATTTCCTTCGGTTTCTTTTTTATCTCTTTCTTAATCCTCTTTAGAACATCAGTTCCATCACCTTTCAGAACATCTCTCCTCTCCTTCAGTTGGGACTGGCTTTCCTCTTAATCCTGTAGGATTTCTGTGTTCATGTGAGGTCAAGTGACTTCCACTACAGTAACTTGAGACATCTTAAGTGTTTTCAGAGAAATTCAGTCATCCCAAGCTGAGAAGAAAATAACTGCGACGTAATATTTTAAGAGTAGGCATTAAATGTGTTTAGAAGGGGCAGAAATACAGTAGAAAAGAAACCTCTATGAATGGGAAATAGATCCTTTACAGATCACTGCAAACGTTTATTCTCCTGCAAACATTTTTAAAGGTGTACGATGAAATAAACTGAGATATAGATTTAGATGTAAAGGTCTAATCTAAACATGACCAATTTGACTGTAAAATTAGAATAAAAAAATAAATTAAAAAAATTCTAATTCATTCGAATTTTGTGTGATCCTATTCAGGAGAATCGAGAATGAGAGAGAGAGAGTTTTTCCAGGCAATGAGAGCCCTTTCAATTCAGTTAGAATTAATTCAGACCCGAATTTAATCAGGCCGACGATTCAGGCAAATCTGACTAGAACAGAATTTGAAGGTTTTTGCACGTCTATAATATCTACCGTAACTATATAGATAGATATCTATAACGTAGATACATAATTATGCGGACACGTAGCTATAGACATACAGGGGGAATAGATCAAGCTTGTATTTGTGTTTTCTCGCATACAAAAATTGCTACCTTTTGCACTTTTCCACTTTTTGGGGATTTTCCTTTGCTCATGCCACTTTTCAAAAAGTGGGTAGGTCTTCGCTGAAAGGGGTCAAGACTTCCTCAATCCAAAACATTTATCGTAATTTTAAAAAAAATCGTAAAGTAGAGTCGGCATATAGTTGTGACAAGAGGCATGCGCCCCTTAATATAGATAGATGAAAAAATAATAAATCTGTAGACAGTAACTGGGCAGTAGAGATGAGAGTAATTTTATTTGGTGGAATTTTGTAGAGGAGAGAGCGAAAAAATTTGTGAATTTTGTGAATTTTTTTTTTTAAAGTCAGTTCAAGATAGAAAAAATAGGAGCCATAGGAGACCTCAGAGTCAAAAATTTTCAAGCCAATTGGAGCACTTTTCATTTGCATTGAATGGATTTGGTTCAACTCTACTGTGCAGACATTGAAAGATGAGGAAGACAGGGTTAATACATTTTTAAACAGATCAATGAGTAAGGCTAGTTTCATACATGTCAAAGGAATCCAGCGGGCTGTTCTGTCAGAGACAAGTCTGCCGGAGTTCTCTGGAATCAGCATAGCCCAATAGTGCCATGTGCCCACCGGACACCATGGACTATAATGGGATGTAGTAGTGATTAGTCCGCTACCCAACATATATGCCAGGATTCAGCTGGACAAAAAACATTGCTGATATGTCGTGGAGGGGCCGGATCCCTGTCCCATCACATATTAAAGTCAATGGCGTCTAGCAGGCACATGGCACTATTTGGTTATGGCGTATCTGCCAGAACAGTCTGTCTGTCGGACAGTAGCCTAATGGTGCATTCAGACGACCGTATTTCTTGGTCTGCATCCGTTCCACAATTTTGCAGAACAGGAGCAGACACATTGATTTCAATGCGGCCCGCAAAAAATATAGAGCATGTCCTATTCTTGTCTGGAATCGCAGACAAGAATAGGTATTTCTATATAGTGTTGCCCCGTGCACCGGTATCAGTGTGCAGACCACAAAACACGTCATCTGAATGTAGCCTAATAGAGATGATAATATAATTGTTCAGTGGCTCACCAATTTTGTATTAGGGATAGAGGTGCTCTATCATTGGTACACCCAAAAACCGTTTGGTAAAAATAATTTGATATGTAAAAAATATGATTGCACACACATCTGGTGTAGAATAGAACAAAATGGGTATCGTTAATTATATATAAAAAATGTATTAACGACACAAGAACACAGGAAAAATCTTCTATGCTGACAACTGTCAGCATAGAAGATTTTTCCTGTGTTCTTTTGTGTCGTTAATAAAAAGTTTTTTTTATATATAATCAGTGATACCCATTTTGTTCTATTCTACACCAGATGTGAGTGCGCCATCATATTTTTTAAATATCTAATAGAGATGATATAGGTTATTAGATAAATATAGATTAAAGGCGTTGTGCAGGCAGAATATATTGATGACCTATGCTCAGGATGGGTCATCAATATCTGATCGGTGGGGGCCCAACATCCGGACCCCTGCCAATCAGCTGTTCGAAAAGGCGGCGGTGCTCCATGTGAGCGCTGCTTCATTACAATGCACATTTTCTCCCTCCCAGAGGTGTAGCAGTGTAATTACAAGAACTCGCTCCATTCAAGTGAATGTAGCGAGTACTTGTAATTACACTTTGCTGCTGAGACTTCCGAGATGACGGGCAGTGTAATGAAGAGGAGCGTCGCCTCCTCTTCAAACAGCTGTTCGGCAGGGGTGCCAGGTGTCAGACACCCGCCAATCAGATATTGATGACCTATCCTGAGGATAGGTCATCAATATATACTGGGCACTCAATATATAGGAACCATACAATTTATTATGCTGTATAACACTAGTTAATAACAATAGACAAAACTAGAACGTTAATATCCTAAAATATCGCATATATAATTCAATATCCTAAAATCAATGCATAACTGATTCTAAACTTTATATAATCTTTCTGGAACGTTAATATCCAAAAATCATCGCATATATAATTCAATATCCTAAAATCAATGCATAAATGATTCTAAACTTCATATAAAATCTACCTTAATACAGATTATTAATATAAAATATAAGATATAAGGTACGTGATATGGGATGGTACAATATTGAACTTCCGTAATAGATGACACAACAATAGTCTTGAAATATGAAACTGCGTTTCTATTAGTGTCTTATACGGGTTCTCTGATCAGTAACAATGTTTGCATATCCTCCAAATGCAGTAGTGACACAATGTGCCTCTTCCGTATCCCTCAATAGCTCTAGATACCGCTCCGATATAACTCTAGAGACGCTCCGAGTCTATTAGTAGCGCGTCAGGTTTTTAGTTTTCAGGATTGGTTTGGCATCGAGTTATTCAGCAGATGGTACTCCGATCTATTGGGATGGGGGGGTCTTGAACCAAACGCGTTTCGGGGTTTTAAAATCACCCCTTCCTCAGTGGGAAATCACTGCACGGTCACACATCAAATCAACACGTGCAAACGAACACCAGAGCGGGAGAACGAGGGTTCGAGCTCGCAAGACACCGGCTCCTTGTTATATCGGAGCGGCATCTAGAGCTATTGAGGGATACGGAAGAGGCACATAAGAAGTTTCCGAGCAGCATACCAACCGGAGTAGCAATACTACTGAAACAGTTCAGCGGGACGCCGCTGACCAGTGAGTATAGCGGGACGCCGCTAAACAATTACGGAGATCTAACACATAGTTATTGTGTCACTACTGCATTTGGAGGATAAGCAAACATTGTTACTGATCAGAGAACCCGTATAAGACACTAATAGAAACGCAGTTTCATATTTCAAGACTATTGTTGTGTCATCTATTACGGAGGTTCAATATTGTACCATCCCATATCACGTACCTTATATCTTATATTAATAATCTGTATTAAGGTAGATTTTTTTATGAAGTTTAGAATCATTTATGCATTGATTTTAGGATATTGAATTATATATGCGATGATTTTAGGATATTAATGTTCCAGAAACATTATATATGAAGTTTAGAATCAGTTATGCATTGATTTTAGGATATTGAATTTTATATGCGATATTTTAGGAAATTAACGTTCTAGTTTTATCTATTGTTATTAACTAGTGTTATACAGCATAATAAATTGTATGGTTCTTATATATTGAGAGTGCCCAGTATTTTTATTTAATCCTATTTATCCGCCCAGAGGAAGGGTGATTCCTCTTTACTGTGAGCACCTCTACCTCGATTGTGAGTCATTCCTGTGCGCCACATTTTTTCTTACATCAATATATACTGCCTGCATAACCCATTTAAGAACCTGTTATGGGGGCTAATCATTGGGCAAACATTCAAAGAAACAGTGCAGTAGGTAGAAGGCCCACCGATCAACCTATGGCAGAAGAAAAAGTATAATCTGCCCGCTGCACATCTCACCGTGTAAAAAGGCTAATGCCGCATAAACTACGGTCAGTAGTGAACGCTTGTTCCCCTGGCCGTTCATAGGGGGAAGTAATCTGCCCATGAATTACTGTCTTCAAACGAGGGCCAAATCGACTTAGCGTATGGTCAGTGATCAACGGCGGCGGTAGGCCCCTTCTACAATAGATAAAGATGGATTTCATAGTTGGAAATCTCTCAAATTAGGAAACATTTTCTCTGCGTTAAGGCAGAAATGTTAGTAGTAAAATACAAAAGATGTCCCTGAGAATTGATAGCAAGCATGGGATGTAAAAGAAGTTTAACTCAAAAGACTAGAAATGCTATTTGCTTACACATTAAAATTTACACTCGTCATCCAGTTTTGCCAACTCTAATCTTGCCCCGACGCTTCGCCTAGACCATAAAATAATCTTTCATCTCGAGCCTTCCCCCTTCTCACCATCCACTGCAGCCTAAAGAGTGTATTTTCTACAAATTGTTTTACTTCATTATCTCTTATATTGGAATCGGAAAATTAGTATGGCAGTGATCCAGAGTGTTTAAATCAGTCAAATGTTGCATTTTTCTGGATATAATTGAAAAAGCTTCCGTCGATTCATAAAGACAAGTGAGTTACGGCAAAAAGGATTTGGAAAATAAAAAGTTTATTTGACGCAATCATTAAATAGCTGTGTGCGGGGAGGAAAATGCAGATTGGAAATGTTTGTGAGAATTTCTGCTCATCTAATGTTTGGAGGGGAGGGGGTTGGATACGTGTGAAATCTGAAGACAGCAGGGAAAGAATGACAGATTTTAGGTTGTTTAGAGAATAAACAAAAAAGGAAGGATCTTAGATCAGGAAGCGGATTCCCCCCCCCCCCCCCCAACTCAAATAAAAGTGTCTTCTTTTTAGTGACCAGATGTGAGTGTCAGCGACACAAAAGGCCCATCAGAAAGGCATCCTTTACTCCACAGATCTTGTAAATATTGCAGACTATTTAGCCAGCTATAAAACCTGGGTATAAAAAGAACACTCAAATTAACAGATCCTGCATTGCAGGAAGTTCACTGATGCGGAACATTTAGCTAAGCCATTGAGAAGAGGTCTAAGAAAAATAAAGAAAATTGAAGACACTCAACCTTCTAGAAGATGACCATAAATTTCCAACAAGAACATTGATGGCCTCGTCTACCTCTTTGCCACCCTCAACAATAAAGAAAATCAAATAAACATTAACCTTTCTTCATCCGTCATTTATTTATTTATTTATTTTGGATATTGAGTAAGTTACCCTTTGACTGGATTGGGGTGGAGCAGAAAAAGACTGGAGATGTCATGAAATCAATGAAAGGGAAGACAATCAATCCGAACGGTTGGACGCAAATTGAGAAGAAGAAAGGACACACTATAGACTATAGAATAATAGTACTCCAATATAGGGGAAGTTTGTAACCAACAAATAAGAAGTTTTTGAGATGAGATAAGGAGAAAAGGGAGTTTAGGGATACAGTAATATACAGAAGATTTTGTAACTCATTAGGAAAATGCTATCCATGAGGTTTAAGGCAAATCAATTATAAATCAGGGTAGAGGAGGTCCTTTGGGAAATGAAAATGGAAGGATGAAGAAGGATCTGAGAGTTGGGCGTTGTTGATATATACTCAAAGCAAAAAAAAAAAAAATATTCACTTTCAAAAATCATTCTACAGTATATTATAATCTGATGCCCTTGCACAAAATATCCCATCTAGTGTTGATCACAAATATTCGAATTGCAAATTTTTATTGCGAATATAAGCATTTCGAGAATTCGCAAATATGCTTCTAGCTTGTGGGCCAATGAGAAGGCTGCAATATCTTTGACTTTATGAGTAGTGTTGATTGCGAATTTTCCAAAAGCAAATTTTTGTAATGATAATTTGCGTAATATAATAATTCGCTATATTGTTATATATTCTTGTTTTAGAATATTACGAATATTCTAAAAAAGTGTATAGCAATCTAGCGAATATTCGGAAAAAAAAATGAATATAGAGCAATTTAGCTAATATAGTGCTATAATCTTCTTTGTCTAATAGTTGTAATTTTTTTTTCTCATCTGAAGTCCAGATTGGAAAAAAATTACAACTTAAAAAAAAGATTATGGCACTATATTAGCTAAATTGTTCTACATCGAATATTCGCTATATATTCTTGTTTTAGAATATTATGAATATTCTAAAAAAAACGAATATATTAGTTTTTTAGAATATTAGTCTTTTTTTCTGTACAGTTGTTCCACTTTGGCATACTCCTCCCTGACAAGCGTCCCCGTCACCATGGGAATGCCTGGGGGTTAGAATATACCATTGGATCTGAGTTTTCACGATCTCATTGATTCTCATTCCAAAAATTCTCATTACAAAAATTTGCAATCAATACTACTCCTAACGAATATTTGAATTTGCGAATATTTGACGAATATTCTATGAAATATTCACAAAATATCACAAATTCGAATAGGACCCCTGCCACTCATCACTAATCCCATCGTTGATCTAGCATAGATTATGGCTGACTCGAACAAACGCAAAGGCTAGCCATCTCCAGATTGTGGCACCTACCAAGGTCCCAACTTGACATTGCCTAAATATTGCTACATGTTGGCCAAATATCTTTCTATACAGCTTTCTCAACTCCAGGGCTATAAAAGGCCAACACCACCATTTACAAAAGTAGCAGTGCCAAAGTGAATTCCACCACACGTTGCTCAAGTAACAGCTACATAAAGTGACCAAACATTAAAAGGTAATCTAATGACCGTGCCGTACAATTAGTAAGGTTCGTGGTGGTCAAAAGCTTCAGGTGCCAGGCCATCAGTGAAATGCCCTTTAGATGGGAAGGCTAAAGGCAATGGTCAGGAACAAACCAATCATTCCCGATTGTAGAGCAGAGAGGATAGTTGCATTTACACCCAGCAGTCATCTCCTCGATATGGGACAAGTGATCATTACGGTGTGTAAACCATTGAAGTGAGCGGGGCGGAGCTGCGATACCAAGGAGAGTCGCTGTACAATGTATGACACTGTGCTGTGTGAGAAAGAGTGGTGCTACTGTATACACCAATGCCTTTTCAAAAGAGCTGATAGGTGAGGGTCCCAGCTGTCGGACTCCCACTGATCTGGTACTGATGAACTATCCAGAGGATAGCTCGTTTTTTTTTTTTTTTTTTTTTTTTAAAACCAACAACAACTCGGAAAACCCCTTTAACTGACCACTGATCCAGCTGTTTGTCCTGACCCCTATATTGATGAATCTCATCCAATCTGGTCAGTTATGTAGAAATAGAATCTGCCCTTGTTGATTAGTGTTGGGTAGGTCGTTCAGATCTTAACAATGCATGCACCATGTGAGTTGCATACATTCCTCTGTTATTACTGCTAGAAATAAAGGAATACATTGACAACTGGATTTGAGGATGTGTTCCTACACGGTCTGACACTGTCCTATAAGCAGTGCCATAGCCACTGCCAGTCCATGTAGGAGCACACCTCTTTGATAAGGGGCATGGTAGCTCCAGTTGTACACTTCTAGGAAGAATAACAGAGGAACGGCTCAATGCATAGTTCTAAGAAAATATGCACCAGAGTTATTTCACGGGGAATACAATTATTTACTAAAAATAGATCCCCTTTAACAAAAAGCTTAGAAATACAAGTTTAGTTTACTTAAGGGGGCTGCGCGCTTTCAGGAGGAAATCAGACAATGCCGGGGATTAGCTTGAAATAAAGACGCGAGCTGTACTTACCTAGCAGAACTGCTCCGATTCTCCTGGTCAGACTCTGTTTAACCAGCTGCACCAGTGACGACATGTGACTGCTGCAGCCAATCACTAGGCTCAGCAGTGCACAGAAGAGGCCAATGATTGGCTGCAGGGGTCACATGTGGTCAAAGTGAGATCACCATTGCAGCCAGGTTAACAGAGCTCGACCAACCAGAGTGGCAACGGTGGATATGCTAGGTAACTACCACTTATTTTAGGCTAATCCCCGGTGTTGTCCAGTTTCTTGATGAAACCAGGCGACCCCTTTAAATGGATCAACTGTGGGTCACAAAAATGGCCGAGTTTGACAACATTATGGGATTAGTAGGGCTTGTTTCTATGCACATATATTCTACATATTTTAATACACATATTTCCTACTTTCTGATTGGGACGCTGTGCCATTTTTGGTGGAAAGAGATCTTGCGAATCGCGCCATACCCTAGATTATTTATTATTACAGAAAACATCAGTTATAACTGTAAACTCCTATTTGGAGTGGAAAGGAGTTTGTATACAGTTCAGAAGTGTAGGTCCTATCGAGTTGAGTAGAGTAGGAGACATGCATGCGTGGCTGCCACTCCTTTCAAACAGGGAGCATGGGCTCCCATTCTAGTAATCATTGGGGGGCCCCTGAGGTCAGAACCCCCCGTTGATCAGATACAGGATAGGGGATAAGTTGTCTTAATGGCACAACCCTCCTGAGCCCCAATGGAAAAGCTATCAAAAGGCCATTGTCTACTATGTCTTCTGTAGCAGAGGGGCCTTTGAGCCCCCATGTCCTGCTACCTCTGAACACCCTATAGGTACAACCCTAATACTGTTATAAGCTTTCATTTTTTATGGGTGACTTCCTGAACCTGTGATCCATTTGTAAACTGAACAGAAACATGCCACTTAAAACCAGTTTGATGCAATCTATTTATTGATATTCTATTTTTTGTTATTATATGATGAAGACCTCAAGAACGGGGCCGAATATGCATGGCTTTGATAGAGACTTGTAGTAATAGATCTCAAAATCTGAGCATATTCTTCTATACAACCAGCGAAGGCAGGTGGGATATAGCATATTATACACTCCACCTGCTTGTCCTTTGGGAACATCCAGGCAAGGAAGAGCAAAGCTTTAGTCAATATCTCATCTACTGGTTCTGATCATTTATAAAGCCAGACAGCTGACCACACAAGAAAGAAACCACAGGGGGGATTTTGAAGATTTGTCCTTTTCTATACATGTAAATGCATAGCTTGTATGAAAGCTAAGAACATACTGCCATAGGTGAACAGGCCCTCTAAGAAGTCATCCTATCACATATGGCTGCACAGCTTGGCAATAATTGTGATGTAGGTGACACCATTATAAGACCAGGCTGATATTTGCTTGTGTTTAAGGAGTTTTCCATTACTTAAAATATTGATTCAACAGCTGGCACCCCCAGAGATCAAGCTGTTGGAAGGAGCCACCTGGCAAGCACTGAGGCCTCTTCCTAGGCCTGTGACGTCATGTCCATCAGTCACATGGCCTTTGTGAAGCTCAGTCCAGTACAGCTGCTATACAATGTACGACTATGCTGGGTATACTGCAAAGAGGCCATAGCACTTATCAGAGAGCTGCAAACCCTTCAAAACAGATGATCATGGGGGTTCTGGAAATCAGATCCTCACCAATCTGTAATGGATTACCTGGATAAGTCACTGATGGTTCATTCCTGGAAAGTGTAAAAATGGTAGAATGCCCCACCATTGTGCATCACATGACCGAATGTCTGTCCATTAGACAATAATTATTTGGTATGCTAGCTGGTTAATAAGTACAAGGTAAAAAGCTATGTGGTCATACATAACATGTGGGCTCAGCTACACCCACTATTAAAAGAGAAAAGCTGTAGGAGCACCTCATGCTCAGAGGTAAATCACAAACTTAATGCCAAGATTCACAGGGTCAATGGTAAGTGTATGGAGTGGCAAAAAGTTGCCATTGAAGATAAATTATATTGAGCCAAGTACTTCTGATGTTGATGGATGGTGGGTATCAGAAGAACTCATTTGCCCAAATGTGCAAAATAAAGTGGCGGAGGATATAATGTTTAAGCAAGTGTGCCAAAAGGTTGGACAGCCCTGACCCAAATCCCACCAAACAAACACCATTAGGAGGAATTGTGAGGCCTCAAAAAACGAGTCCTTGACCTTGTGGCAGACTCCACTCAAATGCCCCATGGTCATTTATAAGAATCCAGGAAACAGCCTCCTAGAATTTGTTCATTATGTCAGAAACATCTACTCTGTAAGGCTAGGTTTACATTGCATTCCTCTAGGAGCCTACGCTGAAGATTTCAGCAAAAACATAGCACCAAATACCAAAGTATGCTGCTCTATTTTGTCCAGCAGAATGATGAACACCATAACAAAAACCTGACAGACCCCATGAGTCAATGGGTTCCATTGGGCACAAAGTCATGGGGCATCCAGGAGTTTTGTTTTTTTTAACTGTTTCTGTTCCAGATGGTCCAATGATTTTGTTATTGAATGCCTATCCTCAGGTGAGCTCTGCGGCCTCCTAATTTCAGATCAGTGGAGGTCTGTCTCCTGGCACCCCTGCTGATCAGCTGTTTGAAGAGAACACAGTGCTCTGGTTGTCTTAAATCGGTCACATGGCCTAGTCGCAATACCCTTCAAGTGAATGGGGCTGAGCTGCAATACCAAGCATAGCCATTATCCAAAGGATAGCCCTGCGAGAAGGCCATGGTGCTCACCTCAAACAGCTGATTGGCGGGGGTGCAGTGAGTTCTGAGGATAAGCCATTAATTTTAAAAGCCCAGAAAACCCCTTTAACTTGCCCGTGCAGTATTTTGCAGGTGCGCTGAAGTAAATTTAAGGTGCGCCATACGCATTAACCCACAGATTGCCAATTTTTCACACGCACATCGAGTCTTAAAAACACACGCACCACATGTTGGAAAATTCATGTATTTGAGTACTTAAAATTACAGTATTCTATGCAATAAAACAAGGGAGCTGGACGTCCAACTTTCAAAAAGAAAGCGCATAAATGTCCACTTCCCACTAATACAAAAATCATGAACCACACCTCACTTTAGGTTATTCCTCTCGGAGAACAGAAAAGGAGGAGGAGGAGGAGGGGGTTGTCCATTTTCTTTTAACCCCTTGACTGCATCGAAATGAAAGCTTCCCTCCCCAACCTCCCCAGGACCACTTGAGAGCAAAAAGTTTCACAAACGTATTTACACTATCGAAAGTGAATTCTTTTCTCCTTTATATATTTATATATGTACATATACACAAGCATCTACATTTTTTCAATGGAAGTTTGTTCCAGATGCTAGTACTTAGCAGCAATTGTGAAATTCCAGCACATATTCCATAAGGACTATACCTACTAAGAACCTACTAAGAGGGAAAAGAAACAAAAACAAAAGTGTCAACTGCAACTGTTAAAAAAGAAAAAGAAAAAAAAGAAAAACAATTAAAATGCTTGCATCCTCTCAAATGAAATGACGTGGTGGTCACTGTACACAGGAAAGTAAAAATGCACAGAACATCTACTAGTGGATGAGAAAAACCTTCAAAAAACAAACAAAAAACGACGGTTTAGGGTAGCACTGTACAGTCTTAAAATCAGTCCATGTCATAAAACCAACCCTCCTGCCCCCCTAGAAGAACGAAACGAAGAAATAATCTTCCCTTAAAATGTGCATTCACGTAGAGACAAAGTCATACTCCCACGTTACCCTTCTGCATTAACACCAGGGACCAGGTTAAATTGAATATATAAAATAAGTTAATGCCAAAAAGACCAACTATCAAGACTTGCAAGTTGCCATAAATGTTACAGCCAGTTTACAACTCTAGTCTATTAGTATTTCGTTCCAAATACGAATGCCAGAGCTAAAGCTTGCATTGATATGCAGAGCTAAAAATAAGTTTTTCATCACTAATAAATACACTCACTTAAAACTCTGGAAGTTGGATATGATCCAAAGAAAGTCTCAATGGTGCAAGTTCTCAGAAAACAAAAGACAAAAAAAATAAAATAAAAAGGAAAGAAATCTAAAGCATGGCAACCTCTGGCTGCATGAATTGTCCTAGAGAATGGAGGCTAGTTTGTAGCAATCTCTTTGCTGTCCTCCACAAAACGCATGAACTTGAAGGAAGTCCCATTCTCGCTGCTTGCTAGTTTCTCCAGACCAGCTAGAGGTGCATTTGGTTCAGAGTTTTGCAGTTTTTCTAGGTTCCCAGTGAGACCACTGATGGGGGAGCTCCCACCGTTTCCCAAGCTTCCAGTCATTGGAGTAATTCCACCATTCTGAATAACGGAAATTTCATTGGTCTTCATGGCCAAGCCATTGGACAGAGCTGCAGCATACTGGTTCCAGAAACTGGATGGGTCCCCATTGCCTGTCCTGGCAACCAAGTCTTTCTGGAATATTTCAGGAAATTTGATAGGATTCCCTCCTAAAAATGCCATAGGCCCATCCACAGAAAGCCGTCTTCCTCTCCTTGCAGGTGTACTGTTCCACATGTGAGTACCCATATGAACCTGCAGGAGGGGGGAATAAAAATAGAACACCATTTAGTATTTTCGCATTATGCAACTAATTATATATGCCTATAGAAATACACCTTTGAGCAGAAAAAGTTTGTATAAAACCTTCCCATACAGACATGCATGCTCAGCATAAGGCCTCTTTCACACGACCGTTTTTTTTTTTCCGTTTTGCGGGCCGTTTTTTGCGTTCCGTATATCGTCCATATATACGGAACCATTCATTTCAATGGTTCCGCAAAAAAACGGAATGTACTCCATATGCATTCCGTTTCCGTATTTCCGTTCCGTTAAAAGATAGAACATGTCCTATTATTGCCCGCAAATCACGTTCCGTGGCTCCATTCAAGTCAATGGGTCCGCAAAAAAAACGGAACACATACGGAAATACATCCGTATGTCTTCCGTATCCGTTCCGTTTTTTCCGGAGCCATCTATTGAAAATGTTATGCCCAGCCCAATTTTTTCTATGAAATTACTGTATACTGTATATGCCATACAGAAAAACGGAACGGAAAAAACGGAATGGAAACACAACGGAAACAAAAAACGGAACAACGGATCAGTTTAAAACGGACCGCAAAACACTGAAAAGCCATACGGTCTTGTAAAAGAGGCCTAATGGGGAGAGGCGAGACAGCTGCTCACAGACACCTCTGGTGGCAGGTTATCTCCTCTGAGAATACAAGGATGGGACATGTTGACATCAACATCCTGGATTCTTCAAAAAACATCTGCCTTCGAGAGAAAGTCAGGACACTCCTCCCATACGTGATTAGGCACGGGCTTGCTGAAATTAATCTAATGTGTATGGTCAGATTTAATTATGAAAAATTAGATGAAATAAAAGCAACTAGATATTTCATAAATTGTTTCTATAAAGCACATATGTAAAGCAAGTCCTCTTAAAGGCCACACAAAATATATGTTAAAAAAAAAAAAACACACATACACCATGAACAGCCTAAATGTAATTACTACTCTCACATTTCTCACAGCAATCTCTGGAGAAATTCTGTCAACACCATGTGTACAAATGCAAGGACTTCGCTACTGTTTAAGAACCCGAGTCATACATGCTTCAGATGAATAAAGGGCATCTTGGTTAAACACTTAAGGGTTTCAGGAGATAAACTGTCATTCAGAAAGTCAATATACTAAGCCATAAATTTTTTTTTTAAAAATGATACTTTGTAGATGGCTTTGGAAAAAAAAAAAAATTGGAGAAAGACAAATGAATAAAAAATAAATAAAATATAAGCCATTTTAGGTTACTGGTGCGAAATTGCAATACCTTGGATTTCAATGTATTATAAGAACCCACACTGCAATAAAATACACACACACACACGAGAAAAAAAACTAAAAAAAAAAAACTGTACGAGGTCCCTTACGCACATGATTTTTCACAGGCATTGCTTTTGGGCTGTAAAAATGCCAGAATAACCACACGCATGTTTTTTGTTATTTGCGGTTTTTGTGGCTTTTTTATTTTGCAACTAGTGTTTGCCCATTAGTATTTTCATCATGATGTTTTCCCCCACAGATGGGAAAAAGTTTGAAAAAAAACCGAGCCACAGTATGTTGCATTTTGTAAAAAGCCAGAATAAATTTTTTTTTGAAATTAAAATAAGAAAAATGCCAGCAGTACAAAAAAAAAAAAAAAAAACAACAACAACTTTTTTCCTAAGTTTAACATTCCTTGTAGACCTTTATCTAACCTCTGGAGCTGACACCAGTGCTAAAAATAAAATAAAAACTGACCGACCGAAAGCACAAAATTGCAGAAAAACGCTACCAAAAACGTGAAAGCACCCTTAAAACTCCAACCATAAAAGTACACTTCTTATTACTTTTAATGTGCCATGATAAGAGCCCATGCATTCCTAGGTGATATTTTCAAAGTACAAACAAGATTAATGAAGCTGTCCGTAATCCTTCAGCCATTTCTAAATACCTATGTCATGTTTTACAGTTTTTAGGGATTCTGGGTAACGACACACAAATGAACACAGCAAAGGGAGGCGGATTACAGAACAGACATCTGACAAGGTTGATCCACTCCATGTAAGATTTACATACAAAAAAAAAAAAGGTGAAGAACGGCTGTTTCTCTATAAGTGATAACTACGTTTCTAATATCGCCCAAAAATATTGTATATACGCATGTATTATATAATATATATTATAATTAACACTTAGGCCTCATGCACACGACCATATTTTTCCATCCGTGTGTCTGTTCCGCAAATTATAGAACTGGTCTTAATCTTGTCCGTATTGTGGACAGGAATAGAAATTTCTAGTCATGGGAGTTAGAAAAATGTAGATTGCACATGGAATGTGTCCATATTTTATGGATCTGTGGTTTGCACACTTGTGCATGAGGCCCAAGCCATAACATAAAATACTACATACACTCTATATCTGGGTGACATTAAGTCTGATAAAGGGCACCACTTCATTGTGCAAAAAGCTCAATAAATGGTAAACTACATCTATGAACAAAAAGAGCAGAAACAAAGGCAAAAAGGCATCAGTTATAGCTTCATGCATAAAAAAAAAAGTACAAAATGTTCAATATAAAAATTATACTACAACTTATCTATTTTGACATTATAGAAGCCTATTTTAAGACTGTCAGGTAAAATAAGTGATGGATTAAAAAAAAATGAAAAATTAATTGTATGGTTATTCAACCAGTTATTCCACAGACTGGAAATATATGGTTTACACATTTAGGTTGCTTTAAATAAAGTCAGTCAGTCTGTTCAAGCTTTGGTATACAGGAGAATGGCGAGAAACCAGCTCGAGATCTGTACTAGGTTATATTGGACCATAGAACATTGAACCACGGTACTACAGAAGTTGAATGTTTATCATGGCGCTAATGGAATCGTAAAGGTTTCCAAAACCAAAAGTTTTACATCATTTGCCTGGAGGCCATTCCCTACTGTGGTCATTTTACACACACACACACCCTTTTGCCACCTGGTGACCATCAAGCCATTTTTGAAAGCCTGGAAACTCCTGTTCTGACCAAACATCTTTATACATTAAAATGCTGATGAAATACTTAAACATTCCAAAAAGTTGCACTATTATGCAGTCTCTTTAGAGAATGAATGGCAATATTATGTGGACCTCTAAAATGTTACCAAACCACAAAGTAGTACAATTTATGAATAAGTCAATTCGTTCAGAATCATTAGTTAGTTAGACAAGTGTAAAATAAAATGCACCTCAAAGCCTCCCAAAATATGAAGCCAATGCACCTAAAATAAACAAAATAGCCATCTTTTTTTTTTTTTTTTAGTTTTCTGAAGCCTATAAACATGTTGGTTTCAGGGTGACCTGAGAAAACCAAGTTAGGTCAAAATGGTATCTCTAAATGGGCTACAATATCTAGCTTAGGACTTATTCACACAACCGTATTAATGGGTCTGCATCCGTTCCACAATGTTGCGGAACAGGTGCAAACCTATTCATTTCAATGGGGCCGCAAAAGATGCGGAGAGCACACCATGTACTGTCTGCATCTGTTGCTCTGTTCTGTGGCCCCACAAAACAGATAGAACATGTCCTATTCTTGTCCATTTTGCGGACAATAGGCATTTCTATAATGGGCATGGCCGTGTGAATGGACCCTAACTCCTAGGGCAATGTTCCTCAACTCCAGTCCTCAGAGCCCACCTGCCGGTCATGATTTGAGAATATCCCACAGAATGAATACCTGCGGTAAATCCTGATTCATAGACACTAGTTATATCACCTGCTCAATAAAAAAGAAACCCTGAAAACATGACCGGCAGATGGGCCCTGAGGACCGGAGTTGAGGAACACTGTCCTAGGATACTGGTTGATTGTCTTCCATATTTAAAGCCATTTGCCACTTTCCTAGACATGCATGAAGAAGACTTACCTTAAGATTGCCTTTTGTTGTAAACGCTCTTCCACATATAGTGCAGGCAAATGGTTTTTCACCAGTATGGGTTCTCTCATGGATTTGTAAAGCACTGGAAGATGAAAAAGACTTGCCACATGCATGGCAGTAATGCTGCTTTGGAGTCCTTCTGGCCAAAGCTGAAAGGAGAACCGGTGACGTAGCAGAGGAGGACAGAGATCCTGAAGATTTAATACTTGGAGTC
The DNA here is from genome assembly GCF_905171765.1 of Bufo bufo. Lineage (NCBI taxonomy): Eukaryota > Metazoa > Chordata > Amphibia > Anura > Bufonidae > Bufo > Bufo bufo. The sequence continues at coordinate 115,308,621 of NC_053398.1, read as the reverse complement.
TGTTCTTTACTTTCCTGAGTTGAGCCATGCAAAAAACCATTAAACTCAGTCTTTATTATGGTTGCCAGTGGATTTGGAGTTGGGTTTGGTGTTAGGTGTGTGTTAATACTCAAGTTGGAACTGGGCTCAAAAAGTTGTGATGGTAGATCTCGCATCTGGTGGGTAAGCATATGCTGTTTTAAATTGCCTTTAGTGGAAAAGCCACGGTTGCAGACTGTACATATAAATGGCCTCTCTTTGGTATGGCTTCTGTAATGAATGTCCAAGGCACTCTGACATGCAAATGTTTTACCACAAATATCACATATTGTGTTTTTAAATTTGTTTCGTTCTCTGAATGGAAATAGCACACCCATGGGTTCTTCTTTAATCACTTTGTCTGTGTTGGTGGAGGTCAAGTCTAGAGCACCTCCATTGGCAGGAGTTGGTGACATCCCGTTGGATAGTTCAGATGGTAAAGCTCGAGGTGGCCTTTCTTCAGCGTTAGGAAACTTCAAAATGTCATTTGTGCTGTTAGGTGACATAGCATTCATTGAATAAGTAGACTCCGAGGCAGCTGGGCTCCCAGCACTGTGGCTTTCAAGGTCACCACCAAAAGAGGATGAGTCATTAGTCATACCATCACCTTCAATGGAGCCATATTCAGCTGACTTGAGACTAGCTTGAAGCTGCTCAGCCAGTCCAGCACTGATCATCTTCATTTGATTCTCTAAAGCAGCAATGCTTGAGATTTCAGGGGGCAGTGGAGAGGAAGATAAGCTATCTTGAGATGCATCTGCAGATTTAGGTGTGTCTGGAACACTGCTATCAGGACAGTCTTCCATGTTTTCATCTGAGAAGTTGTCAAGGTCATCCATAGTTTTTTCATCAAAGGACCCAGTATCAGATTCCATAGAGTCAGGATAATTTTCAGCGACTAGGGTGTTTGGAATTTGTCCTCCCATATGCATCCTGATATGTTGCTGCAGCACAACGGCGTTTGTAAATTTCTTTTGACAAATGGGGCAGGAATGCTGTACCCTAAGTGGTGGCATGGCACGATGGACGCTATAGTGAGTCTTTAGGTTACCTTTCGTGGTAAAAGCACGTCCACATACTTTACATTTGAAGGGTCTTTCCCCTGTGTGTGTTCGATAATGCATTTTAAGAGCGCTATGGCAGCTTAGTACACGATGACATATCACACACTCATTTGGGTCACTAGACTTTTTGTCAATATTCTCTACAAGTTGCTGCAGTTTGGAGGTCTCTGATGCAGGAGCTGTATCCAAAAGCCCACCAAAAGGAAATTTTGCTTTGAATTGTTCGGAGAGCAATGGTAGAACTGGGTTTGAAAAAGTTGTGGGGTTAGCAGTTGCCAAGTCACCAGAAGGAGAGCAAGTAGTGCTGTCAAAATTTTGAAAATTTGAATGTTGAGAGTTTTCTTCACCTTTGTCATCGGGGTTGGGCAACTCCATAGATTCAATCTCTTCTAAAGGACTGTTACTTTTTTTTAAAGTGGATCCTACAGCCGGCAAATCACTTTTTCCTGAATCGGATGGGCTAGCAACTGGGTGACTGATGGCTATAGATTGGGGTTCTTCAGTCTTAATGAATGGTGTCAAGTTTGAAATAGTTGGTGGAAGTGGCATCCCCACAGATGTGGTCAGGCTAGGTAAAACTGGCTTGCTGTCCAGCCAGTTTGTCACAGGTTTTTCAGGTGGTATAGACATTCCATATGGAATTCCTGTACTTGTTGGTATGTTGTCCAAATGCTCTGGCACCGGGTATGGATTCATCTGAATGTGAGGATATTTCTCTTTATGACGCTGAAAGTGAACTTTTAGATTTCCTTTAGTGGAAAACCGGTTACCGCAAATGTTGCATTTAAATGGCCTCTCGCCTGTATGAGACCTAAGATGGATCTGCAAGGCACTGTCACTACCAAAGACCTTTGCACAGAATCTACACTTGTGCTTGAAGAACGCCTCATCAGAGGAGCTCTTTGCTTCAAATGGAGCTGTGCTGGCCGGCTTGCTTTTCCTCAGTGAGCTTAAGTCCTCTGCCGTTGTTCCTATGTTGGGTAATGCACTGGGGAATATGGTGGTACTCGTTGCAGCCTGAGGTAGTAGTGGATTAGGTGCAGGACTTAATAGACTGCTTATTGCAAAGGCTGGTGAAGATGTTATAGGTGCTGCTTGGTTACTAACCTGTGAGCCACCAGTGCTTGAAGGTACTCTGTCTACAGAAGGTGGATTAGCTGCTGCCATTTGACCGATAGAAGGAGAACAACTACTATTGGATGGAATATTGGTGCCAGGGCTGCTCTGAGGTAGCTGTACTGAGGGTATTTGCTTGATACCACTAATGCTGGCTGACTGGCTAGCAAGACTTTGAGCCAAGCCAGCTGCTGCTGCAAGCTGTTGGGACAGGTGAGAACTCAATGTAGTCAACGGGGTAGCAGATACCCTCAGTGCCCCTTGAGAACCGCTAGATGTAGGCATTTCTGCACTTTGTGATGCCAACAATAATATTTGGTGACGAATTTGCTCAATTAGGTGCAACTGGTGTATCTGCTGCTGTTGCAAAGCCAGAAGCTGCTCCATTAGTGCTGGCACGGCCATTTTATTGTTACTTGCTCCTTTAGACTTTGCTTCTTGAGAAAACTGTGCCACCGCCACTTTAGTACTTTGAAGGTTTTCAATAATGACATTGCTGTTAATAACTGAAAAGTTGCCCAAAGCTGCCAGATCCCTTACTTGAGGTAGTGTGGTTGTGATGGCTGAGGTACCCAAGGTGGAATTATTACTACTAGAAACACCATTTTCCACTTTGTTGGAACCACTGCTGCTATTGCTAGCTTCGATCTCCACCTCCATGGATTCTTCTTTGTCAGGCTTGTCATGCTCTGAAAGGTCACTACAGTCAGCTTGATCTGCGTTATTAACTGTGTCATTCATGTGCTCGTCAGGATTATCTGAGGGGGGACTTGGAGAGGTTGTTTCAGCAGGAGGTGGTGGATTTTCATTCACAATTAGAACCAATTGATTTTTAGTGCAGTTCTTCTTGTGTTGCAACAAATCTGATAGTTCAAAGAACTCAGCGCAACATCTGGTGCAGACGTGAGCATCCTTGTTCTTGGGTGTCCGGTGAGCTTGAACCCTCTCTGTAACTCCTAAAAACCAAGAGCTGAGAATTAGAAACATGGCTTCTGAACCAAGAGCAATTTTTTTATTAAAACATATTTCGATTAACAATCACAACGAAGAGGTTCTGCGATCAATATCACAAGGATTGTGCACAACTTTTGTAACACTTTCCACCCCCTACTAGACTTTGAAGACCTTACATCCTCTTAGATAATAATTTGCTTCAAATAACCCATTAGAATATAGCATACTATGTAAAGGAGGTATTTGGTAATAATTACGTTTTTTGTTATAAAGTTGGGCACAAAACAGCTTAAAAGGCCTAGTTAAACATTTGTTCTCATCCTTCTCGTTTGATTCTGGAAATCTTGATGATGCCAGTTTTTGGTCCGACACGTAACCCAACACAGACGGCATTAAACAGCAAGACCATAAACATTCATGCGCAATGACCAAGTCTATAAAGTAATTGCTTACAACAGAATGAAACTTGTTCGAATCTTTCTTTTGCGTTTCTCAGTCATTACTCATAAATGCTACCATCAGATGAGAATACACACACAGTAACAAATTTGGGGACAATCTTTCCCATCATGTCAAATACTTTTATATTTATACGCAAGTGTTTCTGGATGATAAGAAATGGGGCATCAGTGATCAAATTGGGACAAGTACACCTCAAACTTAGAGATATATATATATATATATATATATATATATATATATATCCATCTATCTAAGCTGCAAGATTCAGATGAGCTTCTAACAATATGGGTATAAAAGTTTTAGAATTGGACATATCAAATAGAGGAATGATCATGGATGGGTGAAAATATTTTTCTGCCCTTTGAAGTGAAAATCTATAGGAGGCAATTGGGCTAGTTTCACACGAACGAGTTTTCCATCCGGATGCGTTCCGTATTGAGAACGGACAGCGTCCGGACTGAATCCTCAGCAATTCATTTCAATGGTTATCTGCACATGAGATTCGTTTTTAACTTATCATCCCGGAGTTAAAAAAAATAACTAAATAAAAAATTGCAGTATGTTCCATATATGAATGGGGCTGTGTGAAAAAATAAAATAAAATAGAAGGCAACCGGAGGAGATGTTGAGCATTATTCTTCACGCGAGCAAAAAACGGATGCAATCCGGATGGGAAAGAAAAAAAAAAAGGAAACACTAAATGCAATTGCAGAAAAAAAACGGATTGAACTTTGCGTGAAAAACCATCAGGTTTTTTCTTAAGAGATCTCGACATGAGATGGCGGCTTACAGCATACAATATATTAATTGCATCAAATGCACAGCAAATGTCAGGAAATGCTCTGCAGATTTTGTAGAAAGGTATTCTAAGTTAAAGCTCACTGAATGAGACCATAAAAATTATTGTCATATCAGAGGCCATATCATTTGCTTTTTTTTTTCCATATCCATGTTAAGATGGGAAATAACGTTCAGATTTATCCCTGCGCCAAAATGGGATTGTGTGGCCAAAACTCCAGAAAAACAGTGTGATAAAACTCTTCCCCCATTGTTCCGCATCTGTGTGCTTCCACACATTTCAATTAGCTTATGGGGAAGGCTTCCCAATTTGCTCTTCCCACTAGTTGCTCACATTTCTTATTACACCCAAGACCATTTGCAAATTAAACATAAGTCCCTGACTCCAAAACTAACTGATCCTATTGAAAAACAGGATGGTTTCCTATTGTTCACCCAGCGTGAAGACAGAAACTGCTGTTGTTTAAAATGGTATGTGGTTATCTTACAAGGCTGTGAAAAAAAAACCTGTTTAATTCAGAGATTACCTCCCTGCATGTTTTACTGCAATCCTAAAAAAAAAAAAAAAATCCCACATAATGGGAAGTTTCCATGACACCACCATTGAATTTGGCCAAAGACTTTTTTGTGTGTGTGTGCGCGCGCGCGTCTTTCAACATAATAAAATACCCTGGTCTGTAATAACTTATTAGAAGCAGTGAATAAAATTTACATTTTAGGGGCCAGAAGAATCAAATAAGTATGGGCTTTCAAGTGAAGAAAAATTTAAGAAAATTAAAATTTTAATAGTTTCATAAATGGTAAGTGGCTAGGATTTGATTGCATTTGCAAAATATAGGATTTCATGTTTTTTGGTTACTTTTGCATCATGGAAATCTAACCAGACAGTGGGAGAATAGAAATCTCAGATTATGGTGTAGAAAAAGGGCGGTTGGGATGGTGGCGTGTTGACAAGCAATGTATGTGCATTCTAGTTGCCTCTCTGTTCCCATGAAAATTCAGCATCTAATATATTCAACAGAAATGCTGCACATTTCCATATGTAATGGTTATGTCCCCATCTACTTTTACAGCCAATTATGAGCGAACAAAAAGCCATTCTGTTTGTGCACACATTTTGAACAAAATGCATTAAAACTATTATGTCAGCATGTTCATTTAAGCTCTACATTCAGTGGAAAATACGTTTCAACCAGATCACATTTATCAAAACATAATGCCACTTTAAAACACAGTTTTGCTTGGTCAGCTGTGCCTGGGCAAATAATAGCAAATTCAGGTCTAAACAGCTTGTGGGGGGGGGGGGGGGGGGTGTTAAAAGACTTTCCCTTTATTAACTGTGAATATACAACTTTACAACTAAATATTTTAGAACATTTATACAAATCTCACAAACTGAGAGTGGGCGCCACTCAGAACCCCTAAATGTGCTAATGTCTAAAATGATGACTTAAAAAGAGTTCACGTACTTTCTTTTATAAATAGAAGTTTTCCTTCATCTACTTCAGATTTCATTTCTTCAGACTCTCTGGCAATCTTCATCTGTATTAGATCCAGTGTACCTAGAATTGCAGAAACACATTTATTGGGGGCCAGAACTTAGCATTATTTCAAATCACCTAGAAAATGGTTAATAGGTTAAGGAATAATTTGCTGGGGTCCTATGATGAAACTGTATAATTTATAGGAATATAAAGGTGTATGTATTATTAATATATATATATATATATATATATATATATATATATATATATATAAAAATATATATATATAAAAATATATATATATATATATATATATATATATTTTAGATAGATCTGGTAAACTCATAACTACACTATATTCTCAGTTTTTATCATTAACGAGTCCCATTAATTTTAAGAAACTAATTAACTTTTGCTTCAGGTCAGATGGAATCTTTTGTAAGATTTTTTTTTTTATCATTATAAGAAAAAATAGAATGCTACATGAAAATAGAACCACGTCCAGAATTATAGAAATCTTCCCCCAACTTGAACCAAAATGAATATGATTTTATGCATCAGGTATTGAAATTAGTTTAGATCAATTGCAAAAATAAAAATAAAAAAATTGCAGGAGAAAGAAAAGAGAGCAGGCACAAATAAACCAATGATTATATTTAAAGGTAATCAAATATGAATAAAAAAGGTATACATATGCTCCATAAATTTTTTTAAAAAAAACATATATATAATTTTTTTATGTCTATATAATATATATTATATAATTATTTACGCACATATAGTGTCTCTAATATACACTTTATAGATTGATACCATGTAACAGGCGTACATATTTGTATTGACAGAAATCTAGATGCACTCATACTGTATATGTTAATGACAAGTTTTAATGAATACAAAAATCAAAAGTTTACTTAAGTTTCTTCTGAAACTAATAGATGGATAGACAATAATATCAAGTCATGTATGTAGTTAATAGATATACAGCAGGTTTTACAAACTTTGCTATTCTAGCTCTTCCATAAATGAAGCTCACACTTTATAACAGTGAACACTAGGTGGGGATCCAGAAGCAATGCTTTCAATGGGGAGGAAAAAAAAAAAAAAAAAAACACACCACATATATGACAATTCCAGTGTGAGTGAAAGAAAAAAAAAGAAAGAAAAAAAAAAGAAAAAAGAAAAAGAAAGGTTCCTGGAGTCTCCATCTACACTCTGCCTACATAAATATTGGCATTCAGACAAGAAACTAAATCCCAGTTGTTTTGGAGAGCACTGCTCTATGGGAAGCACTTGTCAATCCAGTGTAGTGTGAGGGCAGGAAGGGGTTAGTGAAGAAGTGCAGCTCCTGATAAGGTGCATGGGACTGAGTGAACTCCCTGCTAGGAAGGATCAGGATGTGGAATCATTGAGAGAGGATCCAAAAACATATTGGATGCTGAACTTTGTCACCTTTTTAAGAGAGGAGGCCAGCAGAGGTTAACAAAGCAGAGGGATTTAGATTGATGTGCAAGATACAAGGCATACAGTCCAGTCCCAATTCATACAGCATAACATAGTCCATCAAACTACCCCCTCAGCACTATGCCCACCTTACCAACTCAACAAAGCCAAAAAATACACCCACCCAGAGCAGACATCGAATAAAGGCACAAACTTCTCCTTCCAGATTCTGCTTCCTAGCCTCTCTATAGCAGTAACCAAAGAAAAAAAAACACACTAAAAAAAAGATTTCTAATTTTATTTCCACTAAAGCAAATTCAGTTTCTGAGACTCCACCCAGCGTCTCTCAAGGAGAGGACTTGTTGAATTTCTTAGGAGATAACAATGTTTACAAACACTGGCAGGAAAAAAAAGGAAAAACAAACAAACAAAAGAACGAAAAGAAAATGCTAATCTCTCCAGACCTTCTACCGATGCGACAGGAAAGATATCCGTTCATAAAATGCGACTTATTTCTGAACGAAAGAGCTGAGCGTTGGCTATGCTTTTATTTTTATTTTTTAATGTAAATTAACGGATTGCAGAAATTTAATTGTCTTCCGTTATATCTATTTTTTCGTAGAGTGAGGATTTGTGGCTTTAGCGAAATGCTAATATTATTACAAGATAATCCTCTGAACTATTACAATGCATGTCCTGCGGGCAGAGTTACTGGAAAACTAAGATCTAGAGGTGATAAAACGTTCTTTTTACGAAAAACAGGATAAACAGCGAACTGTCCTTTCAGCCATTTGCTCATTAGATGTTTTAATTAACTAGCAAATGACAAACACACACACACATTATATATATATATATTATTTATAAAATGTGTGTATATATATATATATATATATATATATATTTAAATTGAGGAAGTTTGAGGACCATTAAAAGTTTACATACAGTTGGATTCTGAAACAATGTATTTTATCACTTTATTAAGGGGGGAAAACTTAATTCGATCAAATTACCAAGATTGGCTATCAGCAGTAAGGATCTGCATGTACTAAACCACATGCAGAAATCAAACAGTTAATGCAAATTATAAATGAAAATCCTATTGTTTTGCAAAAGATGGTGGGAAGCGATAAGCCCGACCAAGAAATAATGGCTTTAGAGGGGCTTATTAGCACGGACCATACACAGGATCACTTATTTTTTTTTTCGTTTCTGGTCTGAAACCCAGAGAGTGACCATCATTTTTTTTTTGGGATTAATAAGTAACCATCTCTTGCTGGATGTGGTTAATCTTTTAGCAGGATAGGAGTCCATGGGAAGAGGGGGGTCACATTTGGGACAAAGCAGGCAGTTTTCTCCCCTTCACTCCATTCGGTGGTTATTGGGGGGGGGGGGGGGGGGATACAAGGAGTTAAGCCCTTAGAGCAAGAAGTTATCTAAAGAAGAAGTCAAAAGGTGCTTCCTATAGGTGTACACCAGCCAGATAGCCTAAAGAGGGGTCCCAGAAGATAAGGAGGGGGGAGAAGAAGAAGAAGCCCTTCTCTCTTCCTCCCATGTTGAGAGCATTGTTGGTTAGTGAATAGCCCGAAAGATCTGACCCTAAATGTTGCACTGTCTGCACAATGGGGCATGGGGAGCCGCCTGCTATGCCTGGAAGATGTTTAGCAAGAGGGGACAAATCACTTTTCAATGGGGTCTGGGGGGATTGTCACACAAGGTGCATGTGGGAGATCACAGGGGACAGACATGGACTGGAGAGGAAGTTTAGCTGCTACTAGGAAAAAGAAGAGGCTCCATAAAATATCTATTAAAAGTAAATATAGTGTGTGTATGTATGTAATTATATATATATACACACACACACACACACACACACTTAATTGAAGACTTTAAGAAGCCTTCTATTACTTGTGGCAGCTAAACTTACTATAATATATCGATATACAACACTAATATATATATATATATACACACACACACACACATTACATACACTATACATACACACATTACATGCACATATTACACACACACTATATACACACACATTACATACATGTACACACATTACATACATGCACATATTACACACACACACACACTATACATACATATATATTACATACATGATGCACACACATTACATACACTATACATACATTATACACACACACATACACTATGCAGACACTATACACACATTACATACACTATGCAGACACTATACATACACACATTACATACACTATACATACATTATACACACACATATATTACATACATACACTATACATACACATATAACATACTTACACACATTAAAATACACACACATATATAGTACATACACTCATTACATACACTATACACACACATTACATACATACATTACATACACACACTATGCAGACACATACACTGTACATACACACACTATGCACACACATACATACATTACATACACTATGCAGACACTATACATACACACACTATGCAGACACATACATACACACTATACATACATACACTACATACACTATGCAGACACATACATACACTACATTCACTATGCAGACACTATGCAGACACATACATACACACTATACATACACATACATACACTACATACACTATGCAGACACATACATACACACTATACATACACATACATACACTACATACACTATGCAGACACATACATACACACTATACATACACATACATACACATACATACACTACATACACTATGCAGACACATACACTCCGCTATAACACCAGGATCTCGGACTTCTCTCCTGGAGGAGTTTCCAGAAGGCACAGACCCCGCAGAGATCCAGGGGCAGAGAGCTGGGAAAGTTAGTGAGGAGTTGTTGGGCTCTTGGTTCCTCTCCCATCCCTCAGGTCCGGGTCGGGCGCAGGGCCCCCAGGCTGGGTGACAGGGCTCCTATGGGTGCTCTCACTTACCATGACTTCCAGGCAGGGCCAGCCCAGGGTCCGATTGGAGATGCTGGGGTTTCGCCTGCTTCCTCCGAGACATGCTGGCTCGCACATCAGCTGGGGCAAGAAGACAAATAATTTACTCCCAAAATGTGCTCCCAATTCCGGGCAGGGAGCCCCATCCAGCGCGCATGTGTCCTGCCATAATTATGATGATCAATAATGCATTGCGATTAATCATAGGCAGCAGGGGGGGCTGAGGGGGGGGCTGGCACATGTCCAGCTCTATTCAAACCCAGGCTCCCTAATCAATGAGCCTGTGATTCGCTGGAGGCTGCTGTCCCTCTCAGCTGCCACCCAATAATAAGGGGGCCGGCTCATGGAGGGGGAGGGAGGGGGCAGGCACTCAGCGCTGGATACAATGTTAACCCTCTTAGCAACTAACTAGCAAAGCTCCCTATCTGGAGGAATGTTTCCAGGATGCCTCCTCCTGAGGTAGAGTGCGAGCTCTGAGGGCAAGTCATCTCTAGTCTCCTCCTCTCCTCGGATCGAACTAAGGGCAAGCTCTCCTAGGAATGGAGAATTATGGATAAGACTGATTGCAAGCTCTTGTGCACACACTGGACACCGACAGATAAAAAGCTAATTGCAAGCTCTTAGGACAAGCCATTTTTGCACAGCCTTGTATCAGACTGGATGAGCAGTGCTGCACACTCCTCTCTCTCTCTCTCTCTCTCTCTCTCTCTCTTCATGGGATAAGTATAAGACTCCTTTGATAATCACCTGCTTGATAGAAAAGTCCCTGCTGCTGTGGAACTACAAGTCCCAGCATGTATTCCTTCCTAGGCAAAGTACTAAGGTGGGCATGCTGAAGCATGTAGTCCCACAGCATGATGAAATAAGCCCACTCCATATGCCATGATAACAAGGCAATATAACTCTTTCATGCTGCCATCCAGCTCCACCAAACTGGAAAGGAAGGGGGGGGGGGGGTAATGCTGGGAGCTCTAGGACTCCTCTGATTGGCTGTGGCTGCTGTCAGTACAGTGTGGGCGGGGCCTATGACAAGTGCTGGAGAGGGGAGGCTGGGTGTTAGTGTCCCCCTTGCTCCAGCCCAGGGCAGGGGATCTAGGATGATGGCAGCAGCAGCAGGTCCTGGAGGAAGATGAGGAACAGTCAGATCACCTTGGAGGTTGCATCTGCCTGTATGTGTCCCTGGAATACCATTATTCTGCTGTAGCCAAAACTTGACCCTAGCACCCATAGCCCTCTGATGACTGATTGTACAGACCAGCTGCAGCTCTGACTCCATGAGATTAATCTGTGTGCAATTATTTGGAGCAACATTATATATATATATATATATATATATATATATATATATATATATATATATATATGTTTATTTTTATTTATTTGTTTGTTTATTTTCTCCTAACAATACTCATTATAGAGAAGACAGACCAGAGAGTCCTGGGTAGGAGAAGACGAGGACTGTGGCTGATGGAACATGGAGCTCAGTTGGGGGCTGAGTTTGAAGGATGGACATAATAATCTTCCTATAGGTGATACTGAACAAGTCATTATTTTTCTCTGAATATTTAACCACATCCTGTGGCAGAGATTGATATATGGCTGGTGCAGGCTGCCGAGCTGTCTCTTATGTCTATACCAGTGTGTATATTCTCTGTATTAGATTGACCATCCATACAGATGTTCTTACATCTTTCCCTCCATGTCTATGTGTATATTGAGTATCAGTGTATTACAGATTTCTGACAATATTCTCCCAGCATGACTGTAAAAGAAAGTAAAAAATAATGCCCCAAAAAGAAAAAAGAAAAGTGGATGCTGTTTGCACTTGTCTGTGTCCTTCTTCTCACAGCTCATAATGCCAAGTCAAATTCCTTGTAAGGGCAAACTTATTTGTCTAAATAAAATTGATTCTGATAAGGAACTTTGAAACTAATTCTGCATCATTGACCTCCATCATTCTGGGGGACTCGGTAGAAATATTTGGAGATTTTTCATTTATTTATTATTGGCAATCGGTCTTCAAGAAAAAAGTTCTAAATGTGGCTTTTAAAATTCTAAATCTTTTTCCAATGAATCAAAATAGAAAATGTCAATTTTACTCTTAAGTTAAAACACCCCAAAAAATTAGATTTGGTCAAGGTGAAAGGGTTAATAGACGCACAAGCAACAAGGCTCTTTAACCATTTAGCAGCTGAAGAATCAGCTGAGTCTATGTGGGACCTCTGGCTGTAGGAGTGAGGAGGATGCATGTTAATGGGAGAGGCGCTATGTACACCCCAGTATCCATGTATCACACCTTATCATGAGGAGTTAATCACTGCAGGACATCTGTCATTTAATAGCAGCTATCTCTTCTGGGTGAGGGGGCCTAGACGCTGTGCACACAGATGTAGCAGTGCTGAATCTGTGACATAAGCCAGAAAAATCACATAGTAGTCCTGCAGTCCCATACAAAAGTAAAGCCATACATTTTGCTAAATGCCAAACGCCAAACCCAGCTTTGCTACTTCTGTATGTGGCAGAGTTGTCTGGATGAGGCTATCAATGCTCTGCATTACTCATTAAGGCCAGGTACCTCCATGTAATTGCTCTTTGTCTTTAAGTACAATCCTCCCTCCACCCCACATAAGGTATCCCCCCTGGATAACATGAGGCCCTTTGGTCTTTGCACTTTTTTTTTTCTTTCCAGACAATAGGGACCCATCAACTCTCTAGTTTAGATTTATTTCCTCATGATCAATAACCCGGCATAGATGTCCCAAATTTAATCCCCTTCCATTATTTCTGACAGCGGATAATTGATCAGAGGTCAAACAAATACACATAATTGAATCATAAGTAATATGGGGTGGCTCAAGGCAACCTGATGGGGGGAAAAGGCACCCGTCCGTTCATTTCTGCTTTCTAGTTTATTGGTGTCACTGACCACACCTAGAACTGTCCTGCTTTATCATTTGAATATTCCTTTCTTAGAGGCAGGAAATTCCCGATAACAACTTTTAAGATAAAATTATTTATTACAAATTAATGAGAAGCTGAACACAAGAAAGTAGCTGCCAAAAACACTCAACATTCTACAAAATATCCATGACATGATATAAGAACTATTCAGTTTTTCATTCATCATATTAATTTATGTTACAGTATCTATCTAACTATCTATCTAATATCTACCTATCTTACTATGTATCTAATATCTATCTCAGATCTATTATCTATCTAATATCTAACTATCTTACTATGTATCTAATATCTATCTCAGATCTATTATCTATCTAATATCTAACTATCTTACTATGTATCTAATATCTATCTATCTCAGATCTATTATCTATCTATCTATCTATCTATCATCTATCTAATATCTAACTATTTATCTATCTATCTATCTATTATCTATTATCTGTCTATTTAATATCTAACTATCTATTTAACTATCTATCTAATATCTATCTATCTTATTATCTATATATTCGTCTATCTTACTATCTAATATCTATCTATCTATTTATCCATCTTTCTATCTATCTACTCGCTATCATCTATCTATCTATCTATCTATGTAATGTATATCTATCTATCTATCTACATATCTTATACACACTAATCTATTATACTAGATACACTCTTATGGGAGAGATCATCTCTCAGTTTGTTCATCACGTTTTTGTCTTATGTTTAACGTGTGCAAAAACCGTATATAGATGCCTCTGATGGAAGCCATATAGTGGCCTCTGTCACCATAGAGTTCCATTGTAAAAAAAAAATTATATTTACATAAGCATTTTTTACTGTACTCTGCAGGACGAAAATTGTCATGTACTGCGCTTTTGCATCCTTTTTTCTCCAGTGTACACGTTAAACGTCGGGTAAAAATGTAATGTGAACCCAGCCTTAGATATTTGTTTTTGAATATTTGTTACTTTTACATATTTTTTGCTTCTTTTAATTATAAATAAAGAACTGAGGTATGCTGCAGTATGATAATGGTTCTCCTTCTTCTTCATAATAATAATAGTAATAATTTAACATTTTCACTGCAAACAAGTCAGTATGTATGTACATATCATATAAATGGATCCAGCCTAGCAGGAAAGTCCTGGTAGGTAAATGTAAGCTGCCCTAGTCCAGAGGAGTAGAACAAGGTAAAAGCACATCATTGTAAAAATACAGTTGAATAAACTATGAATCAATCAGTCCTTCATTTTCAGGGAAATGTATCTGCTTTCGATTCGGATCATTATATTTGTAGAACTGTGAAGCTTCTATAGAAAGTACCTCAAATGCCTGTTGCATGTCTGCACGTTTTACATGGGACTGTCAGACCTGCAAAAGAGGAGACCGTTCTCAGTGGTTTAGCTTCAGTCTTCGCTCATTTCGCATTTTCCACCTCCTTGGAATGGAAATGACTGCAAGGAAGCTGTTCCTCAGACATGGCATATGTTCCTTTAGGCACAGAGGAGGCAACATTATGTTACAATTAAATTAGCTCTGGCTTTTAACATTGAATAATTGGGTAATTTAAATTAAAGTCAGGCTAACACCTTCCGACGGTTACAAACTTTAAAGCCTCCCGGCATTTGGTGTCACCATAACTTGTTAACTGTATACGAAACATATCTATGTATGTAAATAATTATATGTTATATATCTATAGCTATACATTATATATTATATCTCTATAACTATAAATAAACAACCCATAACAGCAACCAAAAATCCTGAAATTCATATTCTTGCATTGGGCCTCCTGAAAATGAGCCTTTTTTTTTTTACAAAAAATAAATAAAAAATAACAATTAATGTGTGATAAATTATGGGGACTTGATACAGGTTTACTTGCAGTGTTAATCAATCCCTCCAATTAGTTTAAATTGAGGCATCGGTGCAAAATATTCTACCTTAGACCAACAATAGTAATAATGGTCAAACAGGACAAATACTGGGCACTTACAACATTCAAACATGACCCGCACAACAATCTTTGAGACTTCAAAACCCATTAAAGCCATTATACAATACGTAAAAATAATTGTATGACAGTGGTACTTATCTATGATGTACCATAAAAATTTAGGTCACCAACAAATCCCACCAACATTGGATGAATGGCAGCATTAGGGGGGGTTCACACGTAGGTTATTGCGTCCGTTTTTTTAAGACCGAAGGCAAAAAGTGGGTTGGCAGGAAGTACGTAGAAAGGAAAGACTTAGACTTCTGCTTCATGCTAGATCCACTTCTGGTTTTGGCTCAAAAACCAATGGGTGACCACTCACCCTTAGGGCTCCTTCTCATACACTATTTGTAGCATTTTTCCAGCATTTTTTTTTTCCAGGTATTTTTCAAGTTCCATAGAAAATCCCTGTGGGAAATACAGCCCCATCCAGAGCATGCTTTCTTTAAAAAAAAATAAAAAATGCATGACCATAAAAATGCAAAGAAACAAAATGCTTTGTATTTAGACTTTTTGCTATGAAATAAAGTAATATGTAGTCAGAGTGCTTTTAACGTAAAAAAAGAAAATGCAAATAATAAAAACCGCAAAGTGATGTGTGTGAGTTAGGGTCCATTCACACGACCGTATACACGCAAACTGTGGATCCAATAAACACATATCCGGGCCATGTGTATCCCGCATTTTCCCCTTACGCAGGTCCGACACTATGTAAAAAATGACTCTTCTTGTCTTCTTGTCTGCAAAATGGACCAGAATAGGAGGTTTTATTTATTTATTTTTTTGCAGGCCCTGGAATGGACATATGGATGTGGACAGCACATGGTGTGCTGTCCGCATCTTTTCCAGCTGCATTGAAATGATAGGGTCGACATTGTATCCTCAAAAAACAGGTGGACCGCAAATACAGTCGTGTGAATGGACCATTAAGCCTATAGGAGCCATGGACCTTTAGAGTCTTCCACCTGCTGACCAAATGATTAATATTTTTTATGGAAAATGATTATGGCAATGACCAAATTTAAACGCGTACTAAAATGTCTGTCCTAGTGGCTGAAATAAAATTTGTATTCTTTCTTGGATAAGTCATGCGTACATTTGTCCATAGATCAGTCCATACATCATCTGCCAAAGCTGCCCCATCCATGGGAAGCATGATGGCAGAGGTCACGTTCTTATCCATCCACTGCTGCATCCTATTCTGTGCAGGCGCTGGAAAGTAGCCAGAACCCATATAGAAGAGGTTGCAGCTGTAGACACCTAAGAAAGCAGGCATGAAAGTAAATCACGTGACCACTGCCATTTTGCTTTCCATGGATGAGGCAGCTCTGGAAGGACCGCTGGGGGTCTTCTTAATAGCTGCTCAGGTGAGAGAAAAAATATTATATTATTGTGCCACAGTATGGAAATATTCTTATGATGTGGTCCGCAAAGTTCTTGTTCAAACAGCATAGAGTATTGTCTGTGAAGGTTCTCATTTATCCAGGTCATGGTATATCTGTAAAGAATAAATCAAGGCAACTGGACTTACTGTAGATTTCTTGAAAACTTTTCACTCGTTCTTCCAACGAGCTTTCTCAATTCTCAGAATTGAGAAAGCTCGTTGGAAGAACGAGTGGAAAGTTTTCAAGAAATCTACAGTAAGTCCAGTTGCCTTGATTTATTCTTTACAGATAACATAGAATATTGCCAGAAGAAGATCATTGACATATGTATGGCCATCATCTGTAAACTACAAAGCCATAGAAGATGAGATGGTGGATCATCCTGAGGAGTGTATGACCATAGTCAATGGGAATGCTGTTCCTCAACAAATGAAAGCAGAAGAAACTCAGTTTTAATATGGCTGATTTCGATCACACTGGTAAATCATACCATTACTTTCCATCAGGAACCCATATATAACAACTAGACCTCCACACTGAGATGTGGCACCTGATCTTCCTTCATCCATCATTCTGAATATAACATTTGGCTTCTTCTATCACCCGATTGACCAAACTATTTCTTTCTGCTTTCAAAATATTTTGAAGGACAGTTTGTTGCTGGAACAGTCTCTAATACCAGTCAACTAATAAAATGGATATTTCCATGTGGGTGAATTCCATAAAACCATGAACACACAATAGGCTGACACTTTATGTTTTAGGGAGCTAATCTGTTAACTTTGCTTTGTGTTCTGAGACAGAATGGACACGGTCATTTCCTTAACATTAGGAAATGAGAAAGTCCTATTTTACTGCTGGAAGCCTAAGGTGAGAAAGCCAGATGAATCTTTCTGATTCTTATCTCCCTCAATATCCGCTGTTGACGGAGAGTTTTGAGGCCCTCCATACATGGGGAGGTTTTGGCCACCCTACAACCTTTCTATGTACATTTGTCTCACTCTCATCACTAGAAATGACTATACTTATCCTTAATACAGACAACAATAGGACTTGAGGATGCGGACCCCATGTACTGTTATTTTTTTTTTTTTCCAGGCCTGTAGAAATAAATGGGGCCATGAGCTATTGTTAAAAAAATGCGGATCAGACATGGATGCAAAATAGGGTCGTGTGCATGAGCCCTTAGACAGTTCTCTGACAACTCACATCCTGTAGCGGCCATTAAACCCCACACAGGCAGTAAGGGTATGTCCCCCTTTAACCATTTTCAACATCAAAAAATAACTATCTAAAAACATTTGCCTTTATGTTGGAAAAAGTGTTCACATGGCAAGGTCCTGATCTCACTTGATCATGGCATGGTCCTGATCTCACTTGATCATGGCAAGGTCCTGATCTCACTTGATCATGGCAAGGTCCTGATCTCACTTGATCATGGCAAGGTACTGATCTCACTTGATCATGGCAAGGTACTGATCTCACTTGATCATGGCAAGGTACTGATCTCACTTGATCATGGCAAGGTCCTGATCTCACTTGATCATGGCAATGTACTGATCTCACTTGACTATACAGGTCTCCCCCAGAGCCATGAACCATCGGGATCCACTGCAAATGTACGCCCTTACAAAGGTGATTAAATGAGAAAAACATGATTCCTGCATTTACATTATTCACACTTTGCTCTCTGATATACTTTTGTTCATGCGTTCTCTTTTTATTTCTTTCCATTAAAACAACATATCAGATTCTCCACAACATTGCTTTGCTTCTTTCAATTAAGAACCCACTTTCCAAATCCCACCTCTCCCCTCGGAGTGTGTAATCCATTCTGCAGGGGAACATTACAATATAACTAATTCTTCTGTCATGTAATGAAATATTTATAGGTGTAGCCTGAAGGAATTTGCATAAGGATGGCTTGAGTTACACACACACTGTAGGACATGTGAGCCACAACCACTACACAGAGACGCACAGTTATTTTGTGTTCTCTTGGTTCACCAGACAAAAAGGCTCCTTTGGAAACCAGAGAAATGTAGGAGACTCGTAGAAAATGTACTTCTCCTTACGCACAAGATAGAATCGCGAATCTTATATTAATATTGTTTGATGTCATGATGCAATGTGACATATTTATAAAAAAAAGTCTACATTTATTTTGCTACAATTAATAATACATTTGCCAAAATGGAGGTTTTGTACTGATTATGGTCAAATTTGATAAATCAGATTAGAGATGAGCGAACTTCATTCTTTGAAATTCGTTCACGCTTCGTTTGCTGGTAAAAGCAGAATTGCGTTATGGATTCAGTTACCATGAACCATAACGCAATTCTGTGACGGAATGCCTTTAGAGGCATTCTATTATTCATTCCATCATAATAGAAGTCTATGGGCTGCAAAACGGATCTGTCCAGTTTCTGTTATGCAGGGGAGTCCTCTCCTGCATAAAGGAAACGGGATGGATGCGTTATGCAGCCCATAGACTTCTATTATGACGGAATAAATCTAAAGGCATTCAATCATAGAATTGCGTTATGGTCCGTGGGGGGGTCAACATTTACAGATTCATATGATAAGATAGGGCCAGGGGCTATCCATAGTATTTAGTATATTGGGCAGACTAGATGGGCCAAATGGTTCTTATCTGCCGACACATTCTATGTTTCTATGTTTCTTACATAGCACCAACACAGAATTTAGCGTCATGTTATCCCCAGCAAAGAGGGGATAACATGATGTGTTGGAGGAGACCCAGACAAATATGAAGAGAACATACAATATCTATACAGATGTTGTCCTTAGTTGGAATTGAACCTAGGACCCCAGCGCTGCAAGGCAACAGTGCTAACCACTGAGCCACTTGGGGGGATTTTATGAAAACTGGTCGTCTTAAAACCAGTTCTGATCTAGTTTGTGGTGGAGTGAGATGTGCCAGATAATTAAGAGACACATGCTACCTTTACAAAACTGAGAAGTGTAGCTTAAAGACCAAATAAAATGAAAGTTTTTGTGCAAACCGAGGTTTGCGCAACAGTTTTCAACTTTTTATGAACTATTGTGGAGTTCCTCTCCTTTCATTTTAAAAATCAGCATCCCAACTCCAGAGGATTAGTGGTGCAACATGGTGCAAATGAACGATTGCCCACCCAACATCTATCAGACTGATCTCCAGGAACAGAAGCTGGTGGGGTGCGTTCTGTAACCACTCCTTTGGGCACCAAAGGAGCTTGTGCCACCCCTGTCTGGAAGTCATACCCATTCAGCCAGAAACATTTTTTTTTGTGCAAAAACACTGACGCAGCCCAGAAATAAATGGGACTATTGACAAGTATGCTAACAAAGAAACTAGTGATATCATATTTTTTCCACAGTTGTCAATGGAGTTTATGTTACGGATCTGTATTTTCCCCATAAAAGTCAATGTAGTCAAAGCATAGATCTGCAATTCGTGGAATGAGAATTAGAATGATGAATGCTTCATTTGAACCTCCCTTGGTCAGTTACTTAGTTATTGTATTTCTTTCTACAGCGCTTACATCTTCTGCATCTCTGTACTGAGATTATCATCACTCAAATAGTTTAATCCAAGCTGTAAATTATGAATTCATATTTTTTTTATATTGTTCTCATTCTGTAGCATCATATGATACTACACTACTGACCAATAACATTCTGTGGAAAGTCTGCATTCTCAAGCATGTAGACAGTGGCGTACATAGAGAAGTAAGGGGCCCCATAGCAAGGAACCAGGCCCCCCAAACAGGAAAGAAGGGTTTCCTCCTAAACCCTTTTCAATGATTCTTGGGCCATTTTTTTCCACTGCCTCATTTGCTAAAAGTTGTTCCTTTAGAGCAGGCATCCTCAAACTGCGGCCCTCCAGCTGTTGCAAAACTATAACTCCCAGCATGCCCGAACAGCCTACAGCAGGGCATTGTGGGAGTTGTAGTTTTACAACAGCTGGAGGGCCGCAGTTTGAGGATGCCTGCTTTAGAGGGTAGAGTCCTGGCCAAGTCCCCCCCCCGCACAGTAGAAGAGGAGATGATCCCAACTGGACCCCCTCTTGCCCTGGGCCCCATAGCAGTCGCATGGTCTGCCACTATGGTAGTTACGCCCCTGCATGTAGACATCTTATTATTTTCTAAAATAAAATAGCCTTAAAGGGTTTCTATCACTTGGTATCACATATTTAGGTGTCAGACACTAGCGATCCGCTAGTGTCTGCTCTAACAAACCATCCTAATATGATAGGTTTCGGGGCAGCCGTTTTGCTAAAATAACAACTTATATCTATATGCTAATGAGCCTCTAGGTGCTATGGGGGCGTCATTAGCACCTAGAAGCTCCGTCTACCTTCCTAAACTGTCGCCGCCCAGCGCGTCCCTCCAGCCCGCCCATCTCCTGCTGAATGCGATCCTCTCCGTGCGCGTCTCTGTTCTGCGCATGCGCAGTGAATGTCTGACCGCTTCCCTGCTCAGACATCTCCACTGCGCCTGCACCGATGACATCATAGTGCTCCGAGGAACAGGCGCAGTGGAGATGTCTGAGCAGGGAAGCGGTCAGACATTCACTGCGCATGCGCAGAACAGAGACGCGCACGGAGAGGATCGCATTCAGCAGGAGATGGGCGGGCTGGAGGGACGCGCTGGGCGGCGACAGTTTAGGAAGGTAGACGGAGCCTCTAGGTGCTAATGACGCCCCCATAGCACCTAGAGGCTCATTAGCATATAGATATAAGTTGTTATTTTAGCAAAACGGCTGCCCCAAAACCTATCATATTAGGATGGTTTGTTAGAGCAGACACTAGCGGATCGCTAGTGTCTGACACCTAAATATGTGATACCAAGTGATAGAAACCCTTTAAAGATGAAACATAAAACCTCATACTGATTTGTAAATTTTTATATGTTTTGAAAAAAAAAAATGACATGAGTTTGTATCAGTTCATTCAGGATCTGCTTTTGTAAAGGTTAGGTTTAGATCTGCATTCCACCAGATCCAGCATAGCCAGTTAATGGTGTGAACTGCTGGATTACCATTGACTATAGTGGGATCTGACGGGGGTCTGTCCAGTCTCATCAAAAATGCATGCACGACTTTTTGTCTGCCTGAAAGCCGGCATTTCTGCAGGAAAGCAGACGGAACCCCCGGCCGTTAGGCTAGGTCTACACGACGGCATGTGCCGCGCGACATTAATGTCGCACAACAATTTTTATAATGGTAGTCTATGGTGTTGCACTGCGACATGCGAAATTCTGCGACAGGCGCAGAAAAATCTTGCAGTTGCAGCATGTCGCATGTCGCAGTGCAACACTATAGACTTCCATTATAAAAATTGTCGTGCGACATTGGTGTGACAAAATGTTGCGCACAAACGTCATTGTGTAGACCTAGCCTTAACAATGAAGACCGACTACACAGTGCGGTCTTTATTAGTTAAGTGAAAGGCAGCTGCCGCTAATTGGACTTCCGGTTCTTGACCGCAGCCCAGCCGCAAACCGACCGCATCACACCCGCTACGTGTGTCCATACCCTTATAGTCAAACGGGATCCAGCAGTTCACCGCATTATCCGACTCTGCTGGATACAGTGAACCCCGACATGCTTTTCCTGATTTCTGAACGCAGATGTGCTACATGCACACGACCGTATGTGTTTTGCGGTCCGCAAATTGCAGATCCGCAAAAAAAACGGATGACGTTCCGTATGGCATCCGTTTTTTTTTGCGGATCCATTGTAATAATGCCTATCCTTGGCTGCAAACTAGAAAAAAATAGGACATGCACTATTTTCTTTGCGGAGCAACGGAACGGACATTCTGATGCGGACAGCACACGGTGTGCTGTCCGCGTTTTTTTGCGGACCCCGTTGAAATGATTGGGTCCGCATCCTATCCGCAAAAAAACGGATCTGACACGGAAACAAAATACGGTCGTGTGCATGAGGCCTAGAACTCAAGAAACTGCGCACATTACTTTTTATGTATTTCATTTAGGCCTCATGCACACGACCGTTGTTGGGTTCCGCGACCGTTGTTCAGTTTTCCGTGATTTTCTGCGGGTCCCCTTTAACTTTCAATGGGTCCGTTGAAAACTCGGAAAATGCACCGTTTGTCCTCCGCGTCCGTGATCCGTGTTTCCAGTCCGTGAAAAAAACCTGTCCTATTTTTTTCACGGACAACGGTTCGCGGACCCATTCAAGTCAATGGGTCCGTGAAAAAACACGGAGGCACACAAGATTGTCATCCGCGTCCGTGATCCGTGTCGGTTTTTTTCCTATCATTTTCAAGGCAAACCTGACTTAGATTTTCTTTTCACTTTACATGTCTTGTGATCCTCCAAAAATCAAGGAAGACACACGGGGGGAAAAACGGAAGCGGATCACGGAACAACGGAACCCCGTTTTGCGGACTGTGAAAAAATACTGTCATGTGCATGAGGCCCTAAAGAAACAGTAAACAGATAAAAAAAATCAATTCTAAGGGACAATGAGGGAAAATAGAACCAAAAATTCCACCGTGGAGACCAGAAGCTGAAAATAGACTCAAAAAACCGGATTAAAAAGTTGATGCAAATTGATATCATTGAGGCCATATATATCCAAACAGCAAAGAGCAAAAATACAATCATACAGTAAAATGGGCCTAGAAAAGAGTGCAGACTCCAAATATTGTGTTGATCATAATATCCCTACCCCCAGTGATGCACTTACCCCCAGAGGAAGCCGGCAATAGAGGAGATTGTTTATGTACTTTGCATACACACAATGGAGGTGTGAGGATTTACAGGGCACAATATTTACAGTCGGTTTACATACATATAATAGGGCTTACAATGAGGAGCGAGGATCACACAATGCCTCCTGTGTGATTTATGTACAGGGTTTACTTGACTTCTAGTTTCCATCATCAGCATAAAAATAAATTGCAGCAACTGGTGACGGTGACATCTGTTATTTCTATGCTTTTATGTTTTTTTTTTTCCACACCCTAAGTTGCTTTTGTTTGTTTTTTTGGGACATTTCATGGACTTTTATCTGTTCTTGTGTATTTTCTGCATTCTTTACATGCTTTTGTTATGCAGTGAAAAAGGGTTTTGCTTTATAAGGCATTCATTTAACATTTGTATTCCACTAAACGGGTGTCTTCAGAGCTTGCAATCTAAATAGAGTTATGTCCTAGTGCTGCTATTGCAATGAATGATGATGGCAGAACCAAAGTAAAATAATACAAAATGATGGCGATTATACTTTATTAAGAATACTAAAAATAAAATAATAATTATAATAATAATTGTTATTATTTTCAGTAATACTGCTACAAATACTGCTACTAAAAATATAATAATAATAATAATACTCATCATCGAGATTGACATGTCATCATTGCAGGGGTACCTGGAAACTGTCAGCATGGAAGCATGTTTGAAAAATAAGTCATTTTTCTTTTTTGCTATTTTAAGGCCTCTTTCACACGGGCTTGTGCGCCCCGTTGCCGTATTGCGGACCGCATTTGCGGATCCGCAATACACGGGTGCCGTTACGTGGGCATTCCGCATCACGGATGCAGACCCGTTCACTTCAATGGGTCCGCAAATCCAGAGATGCGGAATGGTGCGGAACGGAAGCACGGAACGGAACCCTATGGAAGCACTACGGAGTCCTGTACTTCCGTTCCGCAAAAAGATAGAACATGTCCTATCTTTTTGCGGAACAGCCGGATGGCGGACCCATTCGGACGCATTTTGCTGGCCGCAGCACGACCACGGGGTGCACACGCCCCCGTGTGAAAGAGGCCTAACACAAATAGGTTTATTTAACGCTGGGTTCACACATGAGCGTACCGAAGGAGCGCTCTGTATGCGCG
The DNA here is from genome assembly GCF_905171765.1 of Bufo bufo. Lineage (NCBI taxonomy): Eukaryota > Metazoa > Chordata > Amphibia > Anura > Bufonidae > Bufo > Bufo bufo. Next base: position 115,284,098 of record NC_053398.1, on the reverse strand, counting down.
ATTTTATCGGGCGTTTACAGACGCAGCTCCGGCAACAAGCAACGCCCATTGTCGCGCGTTCCCGGAAGTCTATGTACGGGAACGCGCGACCATACGCCCCAAAGAAGCTCCTGTACTTCTTGGGGCGTAGGGCGTTTTGCAGCGCGTTCGTACGCGCTGTAAAACGCTCAGGTGAGAACCATGCCCATAGGGGATCATTGGTTCTTTCCTGTTGAGCGTTTTACAGCGCGTAGGAACGTGCTGTAAAACGCTCAGGTGTGAACCCAGCATCAAGAGCTGAAAACCCTCTGCTCACATCCCATATGAGAAGACACGGAGGGCTGTTACCTGCTTGTCACCCTCCGTCCAGTTCCCTGCTGTGCAGAAAAGTTGCAATCACCTCATTTTCGGGATTGGTGGGGATTTTGACAGTTGGACCCCCACGGATCAGAAAATGATGACATATCCTAGCAATATACCCAAAAACTGCGTACAGCTCCCGCCATCAGCAGGCGCAGGATATAACTACATATACTATAAAACTGCAAAAAAAAGGTCTAATGAATGCTGTTCACTGCGGCAGATGATAAAGACCGAGCGCCTCAATATTCCTTTTTTATATTGCAAACTACCCTTAGGCCTCCTGCACACGAGGGTAGGTGTCCCGTTACCGTATGGCGGACCCGCAATACACCGACATCATTCCGTGTGCATTCCGCATCACGGATGCGGACCCATTCACTTCAATGGGTCCGCAAATCCAGAGATGCGGAATGGTACGGAACGGAAGCACGGAACAGAACCCTACGGACGCATTACACAGTGCTTTCATGAGGGTTCGTCCCGTACTTCTGTTCCGCAAAAAAGATAGAACATGTACATGTCCTATCTTTTTACGGAACGGCCGGATCGCGGAACCATTAAAGTGAATGGGTCCGCGATCCGCTGCGGCTGCCTCACGGCCGGTGTTTGTGCATTGCGGCCCGCATTTTGCGGGCCGCAGCACCGCCACGGGCGCACACGTTTGTGTGCAGGAGGCCTAATGGTGATTTCACAACCGGCGTCACGTAGAACTGGCTTAGTTGCCCATAGCAACCAACCAGACTCTACCTTTTATTTTCCAAATTTGCTGTCCAAAATGAAAGGATGAATCTGATTGATCGCTGTGGGCAACGAAGCCTCTTCTACTTTACACCAGTTTGATAAATGACCCCTTAAGTTTTTAGTGAAGCTTTTCTGCACTTTTGGATTTTTAGTGCCATTTTTGTTGCTTTTCTGAAGTAAAAAAAAACTCCAGTTCCAGAGGGTCTGTGGAAAATATGTTTTTTTTTTTGTTCATTAGGTAGCATTTTTTGTCTTTCTTGTTTCCTTTAAAAAACACAGCACCCTGGAGCTCTTGGTATTTTTTCCAGACACTTTGTCAACACCTTCTCTATAGGAAAGAAATACCAGAAAGAAGACACACTGGGGGAAATGTATGGCCTCGTCATAAATAGGGCACATCCTCCGGCAGTCCATGCGCCCAAATTGAATTCTAAGCCCGTCCGTAGCTGATATAGATTTCAGCCATGTTTTTTTTTACCAGATGGACAACATCTGCATGGAGTTTGTATGTTCTCCGCGTGTTTGTGCGGGTTTCCTCCGGGTTCTCCGGTTTCCTCACGCACTCCAAAGACATACTGATAGGGAGCTTAGATTGTGAGCCATATTGGGGGGAGTGTGATGCTATAGTCTGTAAAGCGCTGCGGAATATGTCAGCGCTATATAAGTGCATAAACTAAATAAATGATGATAAATGTGCCAAGGCTGATGGCTCCACCCCACACTCGGCTCCCGCCATGTTCACTTTTTCGTAAAATGGCGAGGGTGGTATAGACTTGCACCTAGATGATGGCTCAATGGCTTTTAATACTTGCAAACCTAAACTGAAATAGGTGGGGGCAAAAAAAATCCTCCCACTGTGTGCAAAAAGGACCCAAAAAAAATCTGCGTGCTAAAAAAAAAGCAAAAAAGCAAAACAAAAAAGCCCCACTTGTACTTGTTCTGGCATTTTGTTACAGGTAAAATAATGTCACTGCACCTATTCAAAATCCAGGCCTATATAAAAATATATATGACCTAGTGGGTGAATTTTCTGTTAATCAAAGTGTGAGGTAAAATAATGGCAGCCAAATTCTTGTGTGTGTGGACCCTTATAGGATTGTTTATGGCAGTTTGTGTAAGAGGTGAGGGGGCTGTTACTTCAGATATTGCCTGAAACACCAGAACAAAGAGAACTGGCTTAGTTGCCCATAGCAACCAATCAGATTCCACCTTTCATTTTCCAAAGGAGCTGTCAAAAATGAAAGGAGGAATCTGATTGGTTATGGGCAACTAAGCCAGTTCTGCCTTACACCGGTTTTATAAATGACAAGTCTCACCAGTGATATGAAAAGTGGTACCGGAGGCGCATATTGTCTAAAAAAGTGTTATCGTCCGTTCCTCACATTCACACCATGCAGTCAGAGTAAAGGCCTCCTTTACATGGGCTCCCAATCAGTGTCCCATGCAAACAGGGCAGCAATCAGCCGACAAAGGAGCAAGCGCCTGTTCGTCATTGATGGCATCTTCTACATGCAAACAGAGGATACGCTGGTGACGCCATGCAAAGTGAATGTACGGGCCCACCAGAGCGATTAGCTTGGGGGACACATGGGGGTAATGACCCCCCTTTTTTATTACATATTTAGTAGGCAGCTCGTGCTCTCTATCCCCCCCCACCTTTTTCTCTCCCGCCTTATTTTTCAGGTAGAATTACCTCAAGGTGCGTAAGAAGCTGAATCCGGTTGGAGCTGGTTCTATTTATACTGAAGAATCTGGATGGCAACTGAAGTTGAGCTCCTAATTGGTTGCTGGGGGAGATTTCCAGCTCTCTGTTTTGTTCCTGCCCTCACGGCGGGAATTTCGTCCCCTTTATATTTGCTGGTTCAGCGCTACCTCAGGGCAGTCGACGCGGATCTGGACAGCGCCCGTCCTCCCTTAATTTTAAGCTATTTTGTCGCTGTGCTTTATTAGAGGGGCTGTATCGCTCAGCTGATGCGGAGTGGATCTTGGTCTATATATGGATGGTTTTAGATCGGTATTTATTGTTATGGTTTATGGTTTAATTATTAATTAATTAATTAAATTATTTGTTGGTTTTAATTTTGGTTACCCTTAATAAAGCACTTCGGCCATTTCTATTCCATTAAAAGTTGTCAGTGTTGTTATTTAGTTTAATCACATAAGGTTGAGGCGGAGTGGTGTCATTTGCCTCCATGGGGACGAACAACCGTACTAACGGTTGTTAGTTCCCCATTTCAGTTTGTATCGGCCCATGTGAAAGGTCCTTTAAATAAGCACCTATCAACTTCAGTGCTTGTTTTAGGCTGAGCATGGTCTGTGTATAAGGACCCTAAGGGTCCATATACACGTCCGCAAAATTGCGGAACGGATACAGACCCATTTTGCGGACGTGTATATAGACCCTTAGGCTGGTTTCACACGGACGTTGCGGGAAAAGGTGCGGGTGCGTTGCGGGAACATGCACGATTTTTTAAATTTTTACATTGTAATGCGTTTTGCACGCGCGTGAGAAAAATCGGCATGTTTGGTACCCAAACCCGAACTTCTTCACAGAAGTTCGGGTTTGGGTTAGGTGTTCTGTAGATTGTATTATTTTCCCTTATAATATGATTATAAGGGAAAATAATAGCATTCTGAATACAGAATGCTTAGTAAAAAAGGGCTGGAGGGGTTAAAAAAAATAAAAAATAATTGAACTCACCTTAATCCACTTGATCGCGCAGACGGCATCTCTTCTGTCTTCTTCTTTGCTGTGCACAGGAATAGGACCTTTGATGACGTCACTGTGCTCATCACATGATCCAATCACATGGTTCATCACCATGGTGAGGGACCATGTGATTGGATCATGTGATGTGATGTCACCACAGGTCCTTAGCCGGCAGCTCAACATTACAGAAGAAGACAGAGATCCGCAACTACGCGATCAAGTGGACTCGGTGAGTTAATTTTTTAAATTTTTAACCCCTTCATCACTATTTTACTTTGCATTCTGTATTCAGAATGCTATTATTTTCCCTTATAAACATGATATAAGGGAAAATAATACAGATCGGGTCCCCAGCCCGATCGTCACCTAGCAACCATGCGTGAAAATCGCACCGCATCCGCACTTGCTTGCGGATGCTTGTGATTTTCACGTGGCCCCATTCACTTCTATGGGGCCTGCGTTGCGTGAAAAACGCAGAATAAAGAGCTTGCTGCGATTTTCACGCAACGCACAAGTGATGCGTGAAAATCACAGCTCATGTGCACAGCCCCATAGAAATGAATGGGTCAGGATTCAGTGCGGGTGCAATGCGTTCAACTCACGCATTGCACCCGCGCGGAATACTCGCCCGTGTGAAAGGGGCCTTAGGGTCCTTATACACAGACCATGCTCAGCCCAAAACAAGCACTTATCAATGATATGACATTACACGTCCGCAAAATGGGTCAGTTTACGTTCCGCAATTTTGCGGAACGGGTGCGGACCCATTCAATTTCAATGGGGCTGCGAAAGATGCGGACGGCACACCGTGTGATGTTCGCCTCCGCACTTCTGTTCCACAGCCCCACAAAGAAATAGAACATGTCCTATTCTTGTCCGCCTCCACGGACAAGAAAAGGCATTTCTATTATAGTGCCGGCCATGTGTGGTCCGGTGTCCGTGTTTTGAGGACCCGCAATTTGCGGACCGCGAAACAGTTGCGGACGTGTGAATGGGGCATTTATCATGTAGAGAAAGTTAATACAAGGCATTTACTAATGTATTGTGATTGTCCATATTGCTTCCTTTGCTGGCTGGATTCATTTTCCCATCACATTATACACTGCTCGTTTCCATGGTTACAGACCACCCTGCAATCCATCAGTGGTGGCCGTGCTTACACACTATAGGAAAAAGCGTCAGCCTCTCTTGTGGACGGGACCATGGGAGCGCACATAGGCTGGTGTTTTTTCCTATATTGTGCAAGCGCGACCACCACTGATGGATTGTAGGGTGGTCTGTAACCAGGGAAACGAGCAGTGTATAATGTGATCGAAAAAAATGAATCCAGCCAGCGAAGGAAGCAATATAGACAATCACAATACATTAGTGAGGGCTTTGTATTAACTTTCTCTACGTAATAAATGCTATTTGCTGAAGTGATAGACTCCCTTTAAGAACAGCTCAGGCAAGATGGTCGCCCCCATAATCATGTTCAGGAAATAGAATAAAAAATCTACAATCAGAAAAAAATAAAAATAATAAAAACTGATTAGTAAAAAAGGATTGTGTGTCACTATCTGGGTTTAACTGGAAAAAAAAATGAAAAAGGATTTATGTCCTTAAAAGCCCATATGGTCATTAGACGAAGTAAAGATCCAATAAAAAAATTGAATATAGACCTATGAAATATATAAAATAAATGTATAATAGTCTATGATGTAACACAGGGTCAATACAACACAAAGTGGGGAGATTTGTCAAACTGGTGTAAAGCAGAACTGGCTGAGTTGCCCATAGCGACCAATCAGATTCCACCTTTCATTTTTCACAGCTCCTTTGGAAAATGAAAGGTAGAATCTGATTGGTTGCTATGGGCAACTAAGCCAGTTCTGCTTTACCCCAGTTTGATAAATCTCCCCCATAGTACACTAGACACCTAACTATACAAGAACAGAGACTCACCCTTCCTCCGAAGTGCCAGCCGACGCTCACAGTATAATATTCGTGAGCCATACGGCCGAGTCTTCAAGTTCTGAGTACAAGCAGCCAGCCGGACTGAACTTGGCACGCAGGAACTATTCAGCTGTGAGCGATCCTTTACCCTTGTTGAGATTATTCTCGTCCTGGCACACCGTCCGCCCCCACCGTGTTTATTGCGAGCGCTCTTGTCCCTCCGGGAATCCGGCCTTGCACCAACTTTCCCTTGTATGTTTGATATAAACCGCAGCGCTCACAGTCTGTAACTCTTCCCTTTTCATTTAGTATTTGTTCCTGTTGGGCTACTTGGAGGGATCTCATCCCGGGCAGGAAGGGGTTAATGACGTTACAGCCGTATGCCATGTTTGACACCGGGATACCACTTGCTCTGAGGATTGTCTCAGACACGCTGTCCGGCGTTTTTTTTTTCCCCCCCCGCAGGAAACATCACAGACTTTTACAAGATATAATTATCACTACGGTGCTGGGAAAGGGGAGTTCTGTCTCCATTTTATTTTTTATTTTTTACAAATCGATGGTAATATCACAGCGTCTGACGCTTTAGAAGCTCCTGATAAGCCTGAAAGCGGAGCTTCCTGTCCGTCTATTACACCCCGCGACAAGAACGACATTGATTTAACGAATATTCGCGTAGTATTGCTAGGATCAGCCGGCAGAGGAATCGGTGATCTTCAGTCCGGTTACTGTGGGAATGCACATTGGGGGTCATTTATCAAGCTTAGGCGTGTTTCAGGTGCAGATTGCGGCGCAACGGTTAGTTGCGCCGCAATCTTCGATTTCTCCACGCCCAATTTTTTCGTCCGGGCGGCCCGCATGCAGTGGTATTTGTCCGGCCAACTCTTGGCATATTTGCCGTGCTGCGGCTGGATCTCGGGCGGACTTCCTGCAGCATACGCGTGCACACTGTAGTACGGATCGGGCAGGCTGTTCCCCTGCCGAAACAGCCTGCCAGAAACTAGCCTAAGGCCTAGTTCACACGAACGTGTGTGATCCGTGGCCGTATTGTGGCCACAGTTCCGTGTGCATTCCGCATCACGGATGCGGACCCATTCACTTCAATGGGTCCGCAAATCCGGAATTGCAGAACGGCTGCACGGAACTGGATCCCTCGGAGGCACTACGGAGTGCCTACGTGGGGTTGCGTCCCGTACTTCCGTTCCGCAAAAAGATAGAACATGTCCTATATTTTTGCGGAACAGGCGGATCGCGGACCCATTAAAGTGAATGGGTCCGCGATCCGATGCGGCTGACCTACGGCCGGCGATCGTGCATTGCGGCCTGCAATTTGCGGGCCGCAGCACGGGCACGGATCACACGCGTTCGTGTGAACTCAGCCTAATACAGTCATTGCTGGCAAATGATCTAGAATGTTCTGTTGACTTGGAAACCTGAAAACCACTAACCCCAGTATGGAATGGACAGAATTGGAAAATAGATTATATATGATCATCACCGTAAAATATTTCGGGTGTAGTAGTAAATGTAGTGATATGTTTAAAAGCACGTCCAAGAAGGCACAGGGAAGGGCGGCAGGTGGCCCCCAAAATAAGTGCCCCCTGTCAGCGACAGGCAATATTGAACAGCTGTCCACCATGTGTATGGCCTCAAGATGACCACAATACTTGATAATGATTTTAGTAGGATCAATAAAATCACCATCAGGAGTGTCAGGAGTCTCGGTTATTGCATTTGAAGGATGAAGGCAATCGGCTTGCGTGCGTTCAGCTCTCCATTACATCAACGGACTCCGTGATGATAGAAATCATTTGCTGCGTGACCAAAACCGGGTTCCGTGGAGGTGCATTTACCATAGATAGGATTTTTTTGTAGATACGTGGCTTGTATTGTTAGCCTTCGTTACTTCATCTAGGCCCTTCTAATATGTTACCTGTGTGTGCTTTTTAGACATTTGTGGTCTTTGCTTTATGCGCCTGCGACAAATTTATGAAATGGCGCGCCTTAATAATATATTTGGCGTGAGTGTAATGTGGTTTGTAAGGGTTGCCTGGCGCCGGTTGCAACTTTTTTGCCACTTTTTGAAAAGTCGGGCATAGTAAATGTGCCATAATCCAGGTCCAACCTCACTTTCACCTCTTAAACATAGACCGCTGTGAGAAGTGGCAAGGAACACCAAGGGGGTCATTTATTAAACAGAAGTACGACTAAATTACATGTAATTCTGGCGCAGATTGTGGCGCAGAGGTCCTTTGCACAGAAATCTGCAACTTGTCTCCGCTCATGCCAGGTCTAAAAAAGTGGGCATGGCACGGGCGGGAAGGGGACCGGCCAGTTTAGGCATAGTAAATAGTATTATGTTCTTCTATTTTTTTGGAATTGGACTTTTGACTCATGGTTGGCCATAACTCTTAGAACATTGAAAATACTGGTAGTCAAATTTCAGTAGATAATATAAAGCGGACAACACATGGACTCAATGTTTAGAAGTAGAGTTGAGCGAATCGAATCCAACGGAGTGGAATTTGATCCGAACTTCAAGATAAATTGGATTCACCACGAAGTCGAATTTCCTAGAGCTTCGTGGTAGCGAATCGATTTAACCTTAAATAGTGTAAAAAAAATAATAATAATAATACTTACCTAATCCATTTGCTTGCAATAGGCCGGCCGCCACCATCTTGATTGAAGATCTCGGCCGAAATCTCGTGCATGGTGACATATTATGTCACCACGCCGGCCGGCATGACAACGTGAGGTTTTGCGCCAGATCTTCAAGCAAGGAGGCGGTGCCTGGCCTGTCGCGAGCAAATGTAGGCGGTAAGTAGGATTCAATTTCTTTCTCTGTTCATTTTACATAGTTTTTTAATCTCAGATGCCGCCATCAGCTATGAGGGGGGTACAATGACGGAGGCGGCATTCCCTGTCATGGCACCCGCTACTTACAAAAAAAATGCGCTTCATGACGAAGTAATTCGTCACAAAGCAAATTTTTTTTTGTAAAATTCGGCGAAGAAGCCGAATCGAATTTTGAAGAAATTCACTCATCTCTAGTTAGAAGCAGGAGAGCCTTGAGCTGGAATCCCACCAGGGCGACCTCTACATGGAGCCCATCTGTTCTCTTTGCGCTTGCTTCGGTCTCTTCCCAGACTCTAAAGATAACATCCTAACAAATGCCTTTATTGGCTTCCTATGAAATTGTTTCTAGAGTGCGCATGTGACTAAAATAGCAAAATTAGATTGTGAGACCCACAGGGGACAGGAACCGACGTGAGTGATCACAATGTGTACAACTCTGCAGAATACGTTGCGTTACGGAAGTAATGGGAAGCAAACACTGTTGACATTTTTAAGCCGTAATCTTTTTAAAAAATTTTTATGTTCACTTTTCATTTTAAACCGTTCTCTGGTAAAATAAAAACGGCGTAAGTCTACCAAGAATGTGGAATTCTGTTCACACTTCACCTTTCCTGGGAGGGAATGGGTCAATGCAGCTCTTTAGCATCAGTGTCCACCTTGAGAAATGATTCTGCTGCAGGCGACTGTTCAAGACATTGTATTGATCTAATGCTTTCTGAGTCTCCCCGGAGCTACAGAGAGGATGGATAAAATGGATGGAACGAGTGTGCCACATCAGGAACTATTCAGCAATATATCTCCCACAATTACTACATAGCAGGGACAAGCGTGTGTACGTGAATAAATATTACTGATATTCAACAGTTGGGACAGGTGTAAATCATGTGTTCTTCCAGCATATCCCCTGTATAAATCACTCCCGTAGATGATTTTCTGCTGTATTTCTCACTCCTGAATATTCTCGTCCCGTGGAAGATGGAATTCAAATGGATTCCTTGCAATGTCATGAAGATAACATCGTGTCCTCCTCGGCTTTGACTTGCAGTCATCATTGATATAACATGGCAGGTGGAGCATACCATGTCACTCAGAGATTCATTCAGGTCCATCATCTGTTCACTGAAGAACATGGATCTGTCAGTCCTCAGGCTGTACCTTATCTCCTGCATATTGAAAGTCCATCGATGATGCCTCCAGCTTCCACTGAATTGAAAGGTAGCAATATTAAAGCCCTCATTAATACCTAATACATTCATAGGTTGCAATGTCAGGAATAGGTACTGGCCCTCTATGGACACCCTATGAGTAGAATAGAATAAATTCTCATTTTGTCACTATTTTATGTTTTATAAAGCTTTTTGATTAGAGATGACAGATAAGCCATTTGGGGTCCTATTCAGCCTAATCACCCATGTGAAACAATTCAGGTCCAAATAAATTCTACCCAGATTGAAAGTGCTCTGATTGCATGGAAATGTCTGTCTCTCTTTTTCTCTTCTCTCCCCGATTGAATCAGACAAAATTCAAGTTTGGTAAAATCAGAATTTTTGGAAAAATTCTGTTAGGTCAGCTATGTCTGCCGCTAGGGAGGAATCATTCCACAGTATTGAAGCAGAACAGGCTTCAGTAGGGAGGTTTACAGCCTGGGTCATAGGAACAATCCTATTACACCTTGATGCACTGACGGCGGATCCAAATTGCCATTATACAGCTCTGTAATTCCAGCAAACCGTTTTTTTTGGTATTGGGGTGCAAGTGCTGTGTGATACAGCCATTAACAGGGTTTATTGCAAGGAAATATTTCTACGTCTTATTTGCCCTTGTGCTGTGCAGTTATATGTTCTAAGGCATTTTTTGGCTTGTATTAGTGGAAATAAAGGGCTTATTAGCCATTGTGTGGTGAAGTGAGACAATTTGAGCCCTTTTTGGCGTGTATTAGTGGCAAAAAAATATATATATTTGCCGTTCAGCGGTGCAGTTATATGTTCTAAAGCCCTTTTTGGCATGCATTAGTGGCAAAAAAATATATATTTGCCGTTCAGCGGTGCAATTATATGTTCTAAAGTCCTTTTTGGCATGTATTAGTGGCACACAAAAAAGTATTTACCGTTGTGTGGTGAAGTGAGATAATTACAGCCCCTTTTGGCATGTATTAATGGCAAAAAAATATATATTTTCCATTCAGTGGTGCAGTGATATATTCTAAAGCCCTTTTTGGCATGTATTAGTGGCAAAAAAAATATATTTGCTGTTCAGCGTTGCAGTTATATGTCCTAAAGCCCTTTTTGGCATGTACTAGTGGCAAAAAATATATATATTTGCCGTTCAGCGGTGCAGTTATATGACCAAAAGCCCTTTTTGGCGTGTATTAGTGGGAAAAAAAATATATTTGCCGTTTAGCGGTGCAGTTATATGTTCTAAAGCCCTTTTTGGGGTCTATTAGTGGGAAAAAAAAGGGCTTATTAGCCGTTGTGTGGTGAAGTGAGAAAATTACAGAATTTTTTGGGGTGTTTTAATTTCCTTTTTATTTATTTATTTGATCTAACAGTATTTCAGACAGAGAAGTGCCAGGCCCTGCACAGGGTAGTGGCAGAGGCCTAAATGTTTCTGGCGCAGGAACAGGTCGCAGCAGAGTAAGGGAGCGTGGCAGCAGGAGTCGCAGCCAGAGGCCTGAGCTCCTAGTGTCATCTAGAGGTCGTGTCTTGACCAGTAACCCAGCGGTTCTTGAATGGTTGACTCGGTCATCCACTTCGTCCCAAGTGACATCATACATCCCCAGCCAAGAGTCAGTGGGTTCGTCAGACACAACCCTTAGTTGGCATGGCCTGGGAGCAGGCCCTGTTCCCTCACCTGTCCTCAACCTGCCCCTGTCCTTTTCTGTTCCCTCAGCCACATAAGTATTATATGCTGTGGGCTCAGCTCCGCCTATTCAGCGAGGACGAGCTAATAGAGGACAGTAAGCAGCTACTGGCCAGCCAAGATGTGGAGGAGACATCCACCGCTTCCAATGGTAGGCGGGCAAGTAGTGATGAGGAGAGTGGAGTGGGAGCTGGTGTTGTAAACGGTCAGGCTCCTGACCCAGAGAACTTTGAGGAGGACATCAGTGATGTGCAGACAGTACTTGGTGATGATGATGTAGCTGATCGCACTTGGGAGCTGGGTGAATTGGGGGCTGCATTATCATCGGGAGAAGAGCAGCGGCAGAGCCAGCAAGTCGCTAGCGTGGCCGGGAGTCAGCAGGATAGCAGCAGTGGGAAGTCGGGAACCAAACGTGCCCAGGGGTAGACTACCCACTTCATAAAAGCCTACCTGCCCGAAAAGTAGTGGGGCAGGAGTTTACGGAAGCAGCGGCGGTATAAGTCAGAGCGGAGTGTTCAGGGTAAAATCACCTACTTGGCGGTGTGGCAGTTTTTTGTTAAGCCGTCGGACGAGGTGAACATGGCCATTTGTAGAATCTGTGGGCAGAAGGTGAAGCGTGATCACGGCCCTATGTCAACATATGCAGCGTCATCATAAAGTGGCCTGGGAGAACCGTGGCTCTGATGTGCTGGTCCAGCCTGCCGCAGAAACCGCTGCATCACCCAGTGGCACACACCCGATTTCAGGCAGTCAAGGCTCCACTACTTCAGCAGAAGGGAGCTGTCTGTCCTTCCCATCATCTGCTGGTCCTGATGCTCCTGCTCCTCCTCCTACTCTTTATCAGTAATTCCGTCAGCAATCGATCACCGAAGTGATTGCCAAGAGACAACAGTATGCGTGCACTTATCCAACGGCGCAGAAGCTGAATGTGCTCCTGGCCAAGTTGCTGGTGCTGCAGTCCCTCCCTTTCCAAGTGGTTGGCTCTGCACCTTTCAGAGAACTGATGGCTTGTGACGAGCCGAGGTGGAGAGTCCCAAGCCGTCATTTCTTTGCCAAAAATCCAGTACCAGCCCTGGACACATACGTAGAACAGAAGGTGGGCCAGTCCTTGGTGTTTGCCAAAGTGCATGGCAGTGCATGGACATGTGGAGCTGTAACTACGGTCAGGGACAATACATGTCCTTTACGGCCCACTGGGTGAATGTGGTTCCTGCACAGCCACACCAGCAACTTAGCCAGGTGACGCTGCTTCCACCTCCACGTTCTCACGCCATTGGTCCTGCGACAAAGTCCACCTCTGCCTCCTCCGTGTCCTCCACTGCAGGGACAATTCACAGTGCCTCCCCAGCATACCACATGTGCAGGGCACGGTGTTGTCATGCTATTCTGCACCTCATTTGCCTGGGCAAACAAAGTCACACAGGGGAGGAACTGCTCTGTGTCCTTCGTCAAGAAATGAAGACTTTGTTCGCGACAACACAAAATCGGAACCAAGGATGGCTGAGCCATGTGTGATACCTGCCGTTTGCTCAGGCCCTTTGAGGAGGCCAAGTTATTTGTCAGTCGCCAGGACTACGGGATGAACAACGTCATTCCACTGCTTCATGTCCTGGAACAGATGCTGGTAAATTTGTCTGATCAAGGGACTGGACACGTGGCGTCTAGATCTCACGGCCACATGAGCCCTGTGGGGGCTGAACTGGAAGAAGAGGAGGACATGGAGCCCAAGCAATATGTAGCAAAATGGGTTTCTACACAGGTGACAGGAGAGGAGGAGCAGAAGCACCCAGAGGAGCTACAGGGCGATGAGGAAGACGAGGCAGAGGACCCAGACACACCATGGCAATATGCAGTGGAGATGGAGGCAGGGAATCCCTCTGAGTCACTTGCACAAATGGCCCGATGCATGCTCACTTGCTTGCGTAGTGACAGCCTAATTGTCATCATTCGGCAGAGGGATGACTTCTGGCTCTCCACCTTGTTGGACCCTCGCTACCGGTCCAAGATGGGGGCCATTTTACACCCGCTGAGAGGGAGGTCAAACTGAACTACTATAGAGACATCCTATGTAGTCAGTTGGCCGCTGCCTATCTGCGCCATCGTCCATTCTCTTGCAGGTCTGACCAGGGGGACCCTCTGCGCTCACATTCCTCTGCCATGGCTGCAGCAACTTGAGTCTAGAGTCGTTAATGAGCAGCTTTCTTCACCCGCCTAGTAAAGAAACTACTGACCAGCAGCAGCAGGTAGACCTGGAGCAGGACCTGAACCAGCAGGTGGTGGCATACTTGGACAGCACCATGACACCCCACATTGAAGATCCGCTGGACTACTGGGCAGCCAAACTGGATTTGTGGCCGCAACTGGCAGAGTTTGCCCTGGAAAAGCTGTCCTGCCCGGCCAGTAGTGTGGCATCAGAGCGGGTGTTTAGTGCGTCGGGGGCCATAGTTACCCCAAGAAGAACTCTCCTGTCCACCCAAAATGTGGAGAGACTGACCTTTGTCAAGATGAGTCAGGCGTGGATCAGCCAGGATTTCCACCCACCAATGCCTGATGCATCAGACTAGATCATCAATGGTGCCACACCAACACTTTGACAAAAGAGACTGTTTTCTTCTGTCTACTTGTCTCAGCTACTATTCTGATGTTTTCACCCTCCTGATGCCACACGTCTGATGCCAAGTGCTCCTTCTTTTACCCACCATCTTCAGTGGGTACTGGTATTGCCACCCACCTCCCCACTCTGTCACCGGGTCACTCTGTGGTTTCCTGATGATGCTGCCACCTCCACACTATGTCACCTTGCCAATCTGTGGTCTTCTGATGCTGCTGCGACCTCCACACTATGTCACCTTGCCATTCTGTGTACTCCTGATGCTGCTGCCACCTCCACACTGTCATTGTGCCACCCTGTGGCCTCCTCCTAATGCTGCTGCAGCCACCTCCACACTCTGCCATTGTACCACTCTGTGACCTCCTAATGCTGCTGCTTCCACCTCACCACTATGTCATAGGGCCACTCTGTGGACCTCTCATGCTGTACCCACCCTCCCCACTTCATGACTGGGCCACTATTTTGCCTTTCGGCCTGGCTGACATAATAATTTTTTTTTACCCTTCTTCTGATCTGTCAGAAGGAAGGAAAAATGAGACGCACAACAGATCCTGTCTATGTAACAGCTGTAAGGCCTGCATGATATGGTCCCTATTTTGCATCAGAATTGGCTTATGATTTGGTAGCCAAAAGCAGGAGTGGGTACAAAACACAGAAGACATGCAAATATTCCATTCGCGTGTCATCTCTGTTTTGGATCTACTCCTGTTTTTTTGGGCTTTAGCAATACTGATGGATTACTGTTCAAATGCTGACAGAGTGAAGGTGGATGCTGCACAGACAGGATCCATTTTTTGGGGGTTATTGTTCTGACTGATCAGAGGATGGGCAAAATAATTAGTGACGTCAACACAAACTTACTGCTGACACGCTCTCCACTCTGTCGGGGGGCTCTACTTGTATAAGCGTTTAATAGAACAGGTTCTGTAGACATCTATGTGGAATCAGCTGCCGACGGTGTAAAAGGAGTGTGCTTCTTCTTGACGCTAACATTGATCTGTAAGGCTGAGTTCACGCTTGAGTTATTTGGTCAGTTTTGGCCCAGTGACTTCCCTAATAAGTATGCAGTGATTCTAAGAACATCTGCATGTCATACGGACTCACAGTATTGTTTCACTACCACAGCAGACTCCCTATGCGTGTTACTGCAAGGCACAGTGTTCTACACCACTATAAAGGCTCTCTGCAGCCAGGAAATAGTCATTTTTTACAGCGATTCGCCGCGAATAAATTCGGGGAAAAGTTCGGCGAACCGGCCGAATCAAATTTTTGAGAAATTCACTTGTCTCTATGGTAGTCCATTGATAGACATTTATATGACATACATTATTGCATATTTAATTGACCCCCTTTTGTGGTTTCCTCCGTTGTAGAAAAAGACAACCCAGGATGTGCTATTAGTATCTGCTGTTGAAATACCATTTTTGTTAAAAAATTTATAAATAAAAAAAATCCAACATTTCTGTACAATATTCTGCACTTAGGTCTATTATTTCTCAATTTCTCCGATTTTGGGATGCCAGAAACGACATATAGTGTCCAAGATTAATTCGATATTTAGGTTTCCTAAATACACCGCTTCCAGTAGTGAAAGAGTTATCGCCTTTGTTCTTCCACAGAAAGAACCCTTGAATATTACTTTGCCTCTTGTCAGGTCCTATAGGTGATTTCTGTTCTTCGTTGCCAGAAAAACTTTGCACTGATCAAAACACAGCTGCATAGATGTGCTTGATCCTATAATAGGTGCCACGGCGCCGGGCTGTATCTGCCTGCACCTATGAAAATAGATACATATAATTAGGAAGACAGATATCATATGCATGCTAATTCAGCTTCTTGTAAAATGAATTATAATGCAGAAGGTTTTATTTTGTTAAACCTTGATATTAATAAGACGAATATAATTCACCTTCGCCATTGTGTCTTTCCCCAAACAAACGCTTCCATTGAAATTGCGGCATCGCTTGTTCTAATTACTTCTGTATGCGGCTTTTCTTTCCGAACGATCTCTCCTTTGTCACCGTTATACTAATGTGCGCTCTTTCAATTTTCCTTTTAAACACCTTTTTTTTCCCCCGTGATATTTATATATTTTATTAGAGAGCATATTTTTAGAATACCTTACATTAGCTTAAAAAGAATAAAAGAGAGAAGTAAAAATCACTTTATGCTGTTTTATGTTGGTGTAAAAGAGCTAATGATTGCACTGGTGAATAAGGCTCAGTTCACATCTCGTTTGGTTAAGAAGTTAGGCCTTGTTTACACGACCGTATGGCTTTTTCAGTGTTTTGCGGTCCGTTTTTACCGGATCCGTTTTTCCATTTTTTTATTTCAGTAGTGTTTCCAGTTCCATTCCGTTTTTCCGTTCCGTTTTTCCGTATGGCATATACAGTATACAGTAATTACATAGAAAAAATTCGGCTGGGCATAACATTTTCAATAGATGGTTCCGCAAAAACGGAACGGTTACGGAAGACATACGGAGTACATTCCGTATGTGTTACATTTTTTTTGCTGACCCATTGTCTTGAATGGAGCCACGGAACGTGATTTGCGGGCAATAATAGGACATGTTCTATCTTTCAACGGAACGGAAATACGGAAACGGAATGCATACGGAGTACATTTTTTTTGCGGAACCATTTGCGTATACAGAACGCAAAAAACTTTCGTGTGAACGAGCCCTAAGCCTGTTTCCGGCCAGGCAGGGGCGGACTGGCAACTTAAATTGTTTCTGTCCCAAGAATTTTCAGTATTAAACTGGCTGACATTAGTGATGAGCTAATGTCAGCTAATGTCAGCTGCACCTAACTCTGCTATTCTATTGATTATCCGTGCCTCCGTTACTGTAGTCTTACTTTTATAATATGTAAATGAGCCTCCAGGAGCAGGGGGGGCGTTGCTCCTGCACCTAGAGGCTCCCGTCTCCCACCTCAAGTCACGCCTTTCAAGTGTTGATTGACAGGGCCAGGCATCGTTCGCATTTTTCTGCCTGCCCTGTGCCCTGGGGAAATCTCGCGCCGTTCGGTATTCTGCGCAGGCGCGGTGGGGGAAGGACGCTCGCAGGATGCCAGCTTCCTCACCACGCCTGCGTAGAATACTGAACGGCACGAGATTCACCCAGGGCACACTTGGCAGGCAGAAGGATGCGAACGATGCCTGGCCCTGTCAATAAACACTTGGAAGGCGTGACTTGAGGTGGGAGACGGGAGCCTCTAGGTGCAGGAGCAACGCCCCCCCTGCTCCTGGAGGCTCATTTACATATTATAAATATAAGAATTCTACAGTAACAGGGGCACGGTTAATCATTTGAATAGCAGAGTTAGGTGCAGCTGACATTAGCTCATCGCTAATGTCAGCCAGCTTAATACTGTAAATTCTACTGACAGAAACCCTTTAACGTGGCCCTGGTAAAAAAAATAAGTGGCCCATCCAAATTGACAGAAGGTGGGAGCAATGCAAGTAGGTGGGCTCAGCCATACCATATGCAATGCAGGCCAAAGTTGGGGTCAGGGGCAGACTGGAAACTGAAAGTGGCCCTGGAAAAAATACAAAAAATGGCCAGTTTTGTAGTTGGGTCCAAACTGATGGAAGGCAGGGCCAACAACACCATATTGTGGCACATTATACCACGCCAACACAGCCAAATACCACAGTCCGTCACAAAATACATCCCTAAAAACTTCCACTGGCTGGCCATGAGGAGGGCCCAGGTGGCCCCTGGGCTTTGGCCCACCGGGAAAATTTCCCTGTAAGGTCTATGGCCAATCTGCCCCTGGTTGGGGTGAATGGTTGGGGAGGAAGCTATGGCATCCTGTGCCCGCTGCAGCATTCAGCTATATCACCATCCTGATAATGGTAATACAGTAGAATTCAGGAGGGCACCTATGGTACCTAGCTAAGTACATAAGTACTTGATGCTCCCATCATTAATGTTGAGAGCATCAGATTGTTACATACCAGGAGACCTACGGAGGGGTCGAGTGGCCCCATGGGCATTGGTCCACCGGGAAATTTCCCTGTGGTTCTCGCGGAGGAGCAGACTATAGGAGTTACTGTACCAGCATAGCCGCACACTGCCGAGCACTATAATGGGATCCAACAGGGATCCGGACGGTTTACGGCATAAATGCTAGCTTTTGGATGGAAAAATTCAGCTGCATGTATGCAGTGTTCGGCTATGCTGGTACAGTAACCCCGGTAGTCTCCTCTTCTGCTGGAACCGGTTTTCGGCATAAATGATGGCTTTCGGCTGCAAAAATACTGTTCTTTTTTAAGTAAATTTTATTTATATTATCAAAATAACAGACATATCACATACATTAAATAACACCATATTCCCCCTGGTGGAGTGAGGGTGGAAAAAAACCCCCAAAAAACAAAAAAACATAATAATCAACAAACCCCCTGCAACCATACGATCTACCATACAGACCATATTTTGGACCATACTTCCAGCTTGTTTTGGGAAGTGTATCTAATCTTTTCATATGCCTTCACTAGTGATGGATGAACATCGGCCGGGAAGTTTCGTTCGCGATCAAACGTTCGCGAACCGCACGTTCGGGGAGAGCCCCATTCACTTTAATAGCAGGCGAACCTGATAAACCTTCAGGTCATATTTGAAGCCACCAAACACTTACTAGAAGTGCACAAATAGTCTCACAACATGGACAGTGATATACCAGAGGGGGATCAATGGCAAAAATTCCCACAAAAAAAATATTATAATCAGGGGCCATTTTTGTGTGTCTTAAAGGGAAACTCTCAAAAATGTGCCCTGCTGGAGCCTAGAAAATCTTATTTTAGGCCACGGGAGTACGGGCCCCAAAAACTAGGCATTCACCTGACAGAAAAGAACAAGTGATTATGTTGCTGGAGGTATATAAGGCGGTCAGTGGATAACAATTTTACTGCAGGCCAGTGGAGTACATGCCCCAAACATTAGGCATTCATCGGACAGAAAAGAACAAGTGATTAAGTGGTTGGAAGTATATTAGACGATCAGTGGATAACAATTTTACTGTAGGCCAGTTGGGTACAGGCCCCAAACTTAAGGCATTTATCGGACAGAAAAGAACAAGTGATTATGTGGCTGGAGGTACATTAGGCGTTCACTGAATAACAATTTTCCTGTAGGCCAGTGGAGTACAGGCCCTAAAAATTATGCATTCACCTGACAGAAAAGAACAAGTGATTATGTGGCTGGAGGTATATTAGACGGTCAGTGGATAACAATTTTACTATACTGACAGGAAATGTTCCACAAGATTGGCGCATAGCAAATGTGGTGCCAATATTCAAAAAGGGCCCAAAAACAGAGCCTGGAAACTATAGGCCGGTAAGTTTAACATCTGTTGGGGGTAAACTGTTTGAAGGTTTTCTGAGAGATGCTATCTTAGAGCATCTCAACGGAAATAAGCAAATAACGCCATATCAGCATGGCTTCATGAGGGATCGGTCATGCCAAACTAATTTAATCAGTTTCTATGAGGAGGTAAGTTCTAGACTTGACAGCGGCGTATCAATGGATCTCGTATATCTGGACTTCTCCAAAGCATTTGACACTGTACCAAATAAAAGGTTAGTATATAAAATGAGAATGCTCGGACTGGGAGAAAACGTCTGTATGTGGGTAAGTAACTGGCTGAGTGATAGAAAACAGAGGGTGGTTATTAACGGTACCCACTCAGATTGGGTCACTGTCACTAGTGGGGTACCTCAGGGGTCAGTATTGGGCCCTATTCTCTTCAATATATTTATTAATGATCTTGTAGAAGGCTTGCACAGTAAAATATCAATTTTCGCAGATGACACGCAACTGTGTAAAGTAATTAACACTGAAGAGGACAGTATACTGCTACAGAGGGATCTGGATAGATTGGAGGCTTGGGCAGATAAGTGGCAGATGAGGTTTAACACTGACAAATGTAAAGTTATGCACATGGGAAGGAATAATGGAAGTCACCCGTACATACTAAATGGTAAAACACTCGGTAACACTGACATGGAAAAGGATCTAGGAATTTTAATAAACAGCAAACTAAGCTGCAAAAAACAGTGTCAGGCAGCTGCTGCCAAGGCCAATAAGATAATGGGTTGCATCAAAAGGGGCATAGATGCCCGTGATGAGAACATAGTCCTACTACTTTACAAATCACTAGTCAGACCACACATGGAGTACTGTGTACAGTTCTGGGCTCCTGTGAACAAGGCAGACATAGCAGAGCTGGAGAGGGTCCAGAGGAGGGCAACTAAAGTAATAACTGGAATGGGGCAACTACAGTACCCTGAAAGATTATCAAAATTAGGGTTATTCACTTTAGAAAAAAGACGACTGAGGGGAGATCTAATTACTATGTATAAATACATCAGGGGTCAGTACAGAGATCTCTCCCATCATCTATTTATCCCCAGGACTGTGACTGTGACGAGGGGACATCCTCTGCGTCTGGAGGAAAGAAGGTTTGTACACAAACATAGAAGAGGATTCTTTACGGTAAGAGCAGTGAGACTATGGAACTCTCTGCCTGAGGAGGTGGTGATGGTGAGTACAATAAAGGAATTCAAGAGGGGCCTGGATGTATTTCTGGAGCGTAATAATATTACAGGCTATAGCTACTAGAGAGGGGTCGTTGATCCAGGGAGTTATCTGATTGCCTGATTGGAGTCGGGAAGGAATTTTTTATTCCCCTGAAGTGTGGAAAATTGGCTTCTACCTCACAGGGTTCTTTTGCCTTCCTCTGGATCAACTTGCAGGATTACAGGCCGAACTGGATGGACAAATGTCTTTTTTCTGCCTTATGTACTATGTTATGTACTATGTTACTGTAGGCCAGTACAGGCCCCAAAAATTAGGCCCCCAAAAATTAGGCCCATCTGACAGAAAAGAACTAGTGATTATGTGTCTGGAGGTACATTAGGCGGTCACTGGATAACAATTTTACTGTAGGCCACTGGAGTAGAGACCCCAAAAATTAGGCATTCACCTGATCCGGAGAGCGGCTCTCGATGGGTTGGCTGCAAAAATGATCTCATATACGAAGTGACCAACAGATCTTCAAACAGCCCTCTTCTTGCAGGCGCGATAGGATTGGTACCCGCACCTGTTTCGCTGTGGGTGGAAATTCCTCTGCCAGCGCCCGCAACAGCAGAATGCAGCATCTCTCGTAGCAAGGCTTGGAAATGCTGCATTCTGCCAGCCCTCTGATGCTGTTAATATGTCCGCCATTTTGTGTTTGTACCGGGGGGTCTAAGTACGTTGCCACCCAGTACTGGTCCTTGCTCTTTATGCTTTTTATACAGGGGTCCCTCTTCAAACACTGGAGCATTAAGGCCCCCATTTGCACTAAATTGGAAGCAGTGGAGCGCCCTTGCTCCTGCTCATCGCCCAGGAGAATGTCGTCCTTGGTCTCCTCCCCCCAGCCACGGACAACAACAGGGATCGCAGAAAAGTTTAAAGTCCCCCTCAAAGCCTGCTCTTCTTGCTCCTCCCCCTAATTACCATCCTCCTCTAACTCCTCTTCAGACACCTGCTGACTTTTCTCAGATGGAGTAGCCCCCCCTGGGAATTCATTCAGCATTGGGACTTCCTTATCTTCCAGCTCCTCGACGGCTTGATCAATGATACGTCGCAATGCACGCTCCAGAAAGAAGGCGTAAGGTACGATGTCACTGATAGTGCCCTGGCTGCGACTGACCAGTTTGGTGATTTTTATCAAATGGCCGCAGAAGTCTGCATGCATCGCGCATGAGCAGCCACTGGCGCAGTGAAAAGAAACCAAGCTCCCCGAACCTGTCCTGCTGCAGAGTTCGTACAGGTAGTCTTAATGGCACCTTGCTGCTGGAGCAGCCTATCAAGCATATACAAGGTGGAGTTCCAGCGCGTCGGGCTGTCACAAATCAGACGTCTGAAGCAAGGCGAGCCATGGCCGTGTAAGATCTTCTAAAATGGCCAGAGATTTTCAAGACGTCCTGGACCCCAAGGTATTCGGCAACGAATCGCTGCATGACTAAGTTCAGGACGTGTGCCATGCACGGCACGTGTGTCATTTTGCCCTGTTTCAGCGCACTCAGCAGATTGGCACCGTTGTCACACACCACTTTACCAACTGTCAAATTGAGCTGGGTTAGCTACTAATCGGCCTGTGACCGCAGAGCTGAAAGCAGTGCAGGACCGGTGTGGCTTTTGGCTTCCAGGCACTACTACCACAGCACAGCATGGCAATGTCTCACCTGGCACGTCGAATATGTTCTGGAGAGCTTGGGGGGTGCAGCGGAAGAGTCGGTAGTAGTGGAAAAGGAGGAGTCAGCCGAGGAGGAGACGGAGAATGGAGTAGGAGGAGAAGAAGAAGAGGCAGGCCTACATGCAATCCGTGGCGGTAACACCAAATCCACACGAGTGCCACGGGTTACATGCTTGACGGCCGTCAGAAGGTTCACCCAGTGGGCAGTAAAAGTTATGTACCTTCCCTGCCCGTGTTTGCTAGATCACGTGTCTGTGGTCAGATGTATCTTGGCACCGACACTGTGTGCCACAGATATATTAAATTGTCGCTGAACGTGGCCATATAGCTCTGGGATGCTCTCATGGGAGAAATATTTCCTTCCGGGGACATTCCATTGCGGTGTGCCAATGGCTGAAAATTTTCTAAAGGCCTCCGAGTCCACCAATTTATATGGTAGTAGTTAGCAGGCTAGCAGTTCCGACAAGTGAGCGGTCAGCCGTTTGGCAAGAGGGTTATCCGGCATCATCAACTTTTTACGCTCAAACATTTGGGCCAAGGAAGCCTGCCTTCTGCTAGATGAACACGACGGCGGCACGGTGGAAGGTGAAGTGGAGGACAAATGGGAGGAGAGAGGAGAACGAGAAGAGGCAGTGCGTGGAGCGCCGGGAGTGTGGCTTTGTGGGTTCTGACGGCGTTGCTCCCAGTGGGCTCGGTGATGGGAGGCTAGGTGCCTTCTTAAGGCGTCGTTCCTAGGTGAGTGTTGGGCTTACCACACTTTTTTCATACCTTCCCCCCGTTTGTCTGGTTCAGAGCCCCGTTGTTTCAGCGCGCTATATTATAATGCGATCTAAACTCACAATGGGGCGGAGACGCAGTCTTCTGCTGTGGGCGTCTCCTTTCCCCTGTCTTTGAGTGGTCCGCTCTGATTGGATCGCGATCAAAGACAGGGGAAAGGATCCTATTAGAATACAGTGCGCCGAAACAACGGGGCTCTGAACTGGATGAATGGGGGGGAAGGTATGAAAAAAAAAAAAACACCCACTCACCCACTCCACCCTGTCAAAGGCCTTAGTAGCATCCAGTGACAGTATGGAGCGAAGGACCCCCCTTTACCTGCATACTGGAATAGAGGCGCTTTATATTATAGTGAGTACTCTTCCCCGCAAAAATACTGTTGCATGTATGCGGTGTATGGCTATTCTGGCATGGCAGCACAGGTAGTCTGTTCCTCTGCTGGAACAGGTTACCAGTTTCCGACATTAATGCCAGCTTTCGGACGGAAAACTATCACCTGCATGCATGCGTTGTTCAGTTATGCCGGTACTGAAACTCTGGTAGTCTGCTCCTCTGCTGAAGCATTACCAGTTTTAAACATAAAAGCTGTCTTTTGGGTGGAAAAATATTGATGCATGCATCAGGCTATGCCGGTACGGTAACCCCGCTAGTCTGCTCCTCTGCTGGAAAAGGTTGCCGGTTTCTGACATTAATGCCGACTTTCAGACAGAAAAATACCGCTGCATACATGTGGTATTTCATTATGCTGGTATGGTAACTCTGGTAGTCTTCTCCTCTGATGGAACATGTTACATAAATAACGTCTTTTGGCGAAAAAAATACAGCGGTATGCATATTGTGTCTGGCTATGCCGGTATGCTAACTCCAGTAGTCTGCCCCTCTACTGGAGAGAGAGATGTGAACACAGCCTAAGCTAAATGTAGAATTGTAGAGGACTTATTTGGATGTGAGATGGCAGATATTATAAATTACAAGGCCACCCTTTCAGAAGACCATGATAACCTCACCTAGATTTCTCCATAATGCCATAATCTGAATTATTATATAACATTAAACTGAAATCATATTATATATCCTCTCTCTCTTTCTATATATATATGAGATATCCTGCTACCTCTATACCGCCATGACCAACTTTACCCTCTCCTACTGTGTCCTTCTCCCATACCATGTAGATTGTAAGCCCTCACGGGCAGGGCCC
Source organism: Bufo bufo (assembly GCF_905171765.1). Lineage (NCBI taxonomy): Eukaryota > Metazoa > Chordata > Amphibia > Anura > Bufonidae > Bufo > Bufo bufo. The sequence goes on along the minus strand of NC_053398.1, from coordinate 115,259,817 downwards.
TCTCTCCTTCTGTACCAGTCTGTAACTCGTCCTGTTTATGCTTAGTGCAATTGTCTGTATTATGTATGTATACCCCATATCATATGTACAGCGCTGTGGAATGAATGGCGCTTTAATAATAAATAATAATAATAATATCCATTTATTTTACTCATATAGCACTGACATATCCCGCAGCGCTTTACAAACATTATCACTGCTATCATATCTGTCATTATAATCCTGCCTGTGATGATAATGAGAAGACTGCTGAAAAGTGATCTGTACAGACCAAGGATTGGTTTAAATTATTAGACCTGGTGATCTGTGAGAAAACTGCAGGATTTTAGGATTTTTTTTATTTTTATATATATAGATAGTGACATGGGAAATGAAAACTATCATCCCTGAAAAACTCTTCAAAAATATATTTAACCTTAGGCTACTTTCATACCTCAGGTGTGAAACTCTGACATGGCCGTTCCGGCAGACAAGCAGAGATCGGCTGGACACAAACCGCAGCATGCATCCGTTTGTGCTGGTTCTCCGCTTGCCTGCCGGAATGCGTACGGATCTCCGCCGGACCCAATTATATACATTCCGTCTGCATCCGGCAGCGCCCGATCCGGGGAATTCCTGCAGGTTGTTCTCTGCTGGAGCAGCCTGCCGGCACTTAAACCGTGGTCTAAAAACTTGGTTAAAAAGATAGGTCCTTTTCCGATATCACATTCCCTTTAAAAATGTTGTTCCCTGTCTGATACCGTTATTTACTATGGAGATAAGCAGCACCGGAACGTCTCTCTTCATGTATCTCCGATCTGAGTCATCGAAGAAATGATCATTCAGCCGACATCGTTTTGACATCTGTGTTCACCTCTATCACCACTCCTATTGCCACTGCTAACATCACCAAGGGTTTGACGTATCATTCGTGTAAAGGTCACTTTCCCCTCCCAACAGATACATTGATTGACCTTTTGTATTCAGTTTGTAAAAGATCTGTACAATCATGGTAATAGGCTTCAGTAGTCACGGCCCCAACCTGATGTGAACATCAAAGGCCTTTGTCAGCTGGAACATTTTCTGATCGTCAAAGCCTCCTTACATCTGGAATATTTGCCTAATTTCTCTATCATTAACTCTCATTTCATCGTATATGTGGTTTCTCACTAATGCAGCAAATAACTTCTTTTCCCCGGGGAGACGGTTATAATATGGTACCATACATGCTATAAGTCAAGAGGCAAATTTATGGCATTTGGAGCCCTTTCTGTAACGCTTCTCGTATCGGAGGCCTGTGCTTTTCTGGTTAGTGTGTAAGTAGGCATAGACAATCAATCGGAGGTTAACTGCTTTGTCTACGTGAACGCTCGGAGAAGTCATTCTGACGGCTATGAAGAAGGAAAACCTTCTTCTAATTATGAAGAGACACAGGTGAATCTCTTCAGGTTCCCTCGAGAAATATTGCAAACCTATGACCCGTCAGCATGTAACTTTACCCATGGTTTCATCACCATCATTCATATAATTATGGCATGCTTCAAAGATTACCTTCTAAGCCACGCCACCCTTATTACGTCTTGTAAAGCTGACAGTGTACATTTATTAGATTCATTTGCATAGCACTGACATATTCCGCAGCACCGTACCAAGACTGTCATCCTCATACCACTCCTTGTCCCCCACTGGGATTTAAATTTCAAATGTTTGTATGTTTTTGGAGTAGGGGAGGGACTGAGTACCTTAAAGGGGTTGTCCCATGATTAATGTAAAAAAATTAAAAAAGACATCATACAGTACATGACAATCTCTTTCGAACAAAGCTAGAACCAGCCCTGTACCTGACATGGATCCAGAGATCTCCCCATTCATTGCTCGAATTGCTGTGCTAGATTTATATCAAGCTGGCAGCTCGGGGGGTGGAGGTGGGGGTGTCGAGTCTTTTCTGCTGCAGCTCAGGGGGCATGTCCATGCTTCTGCAGATGTCTCCCTATAACAGCTCAGGAGGCAGTTGAAGGGTAAAACTGAGCATGTGCGGCCATCTCAGTGAGCAGGACAAAGAAATAAGAAAAAGAACAAACAGCAGGTGGCGCTATACAGATACATTTTCTTGAATTACCCAGTGGCTTTTAGAAATTTTTACTTACGTGTAATCACAAAAATATTCAGAATAATCTTCGTGGACTGCCAAAGGGTGCCCATATTAATCTCCAGGGGAGGACTGAGAACTTAAAGTGGCCCTTGGGAAAAAAACAAAAAACTAAAAGTAGCTTCATGTTGTAGGCAGGTCAAAATCGACAGAAGATGGGGCAATACAAGTTGGCAGGGCCAACACAAGTTGGCATGGAGTATAGAAGTAGGCGGGGCCTGAAATTCCATAGTGCAGCACAAAATACTGCCCCAGCAGAACTAAACATCACAGTGCAGCACAAAATACTGCCGCCCTCGCCACAGTATTCAACTGTATATGTTCGGAGGATGGCGATACCGTTGAGAACTCCTGTTGATACTGAGAGCATCAGATCATTATGTACCCAGTCGATAACCATGAGGAGGGTTTGGGCAGGCTCCTGGGCATTAGCTCACAGGGAAATTTCCCTATAGGGTCTATGAGTGGTCCACCCCTGTAAATCTTAGCGCCGCAAGGCAATAACCACTGAGCCATCAGTCACATACCTACCTACTCAAGCATCAGGGCCCAGTTGTGCCTTGCACCTGTGCACCCCATATAGCTATGACTCTGCAAGAGAACCTTGAGGGTGGTTTCCTAGTTTTGGAAAAAATCGTGAAATTTTTCAAATCATCTGCACCAGGAAAGTGTGAAATCTTTGCACAAACGGGATAGTGATTTGGCCTACGGGACTAAACATTTGTGGCAGAAAACTATCATAAATTATGCTTGACATCTACACCAGCTTCAGATTTCAGTTTCTGGTGCATGGACATCCCAGGGTATGGCTAAATGATTAAGAAGTGAACGCCTTAGGAAGCACCAGTTTTAATAAATTCCCTCTATGTTTTTTGCAGGATTTTTGCTGGTTTTGTTTTTTATTTATTTATTTTTTTAAATGTTGCAGCCAAATGGGAAATATAAAACTCACTACACACCATCCTCTTTTTGTGTTTCCTTCTCTTTGGAGAATGCAGCATGCTCGAAGTGCGCCATTTTCTACAAGCTTGCCTATAGGGCTATAAAACACAAGCGTAAGAATAAAAACGTGGGCGTAGGAAGTCATGCTACTTAAGCTAAGTATCAGCGAGGCTCCCCTAGAGCTTGTGCCGTTGTTAGCACTCCTGCCCCTCTATTTCATCTTTGCAGCTATAACAAGATGCCTATAGTTGTTCAAAGTTTGCAAACCTTGCATGAAATGAGCGCAACTTTTAATGGGAAATGGTCATTCATTCGCCATTCTTTGCTCTGTGGTTTTGCGTTGGACGGACTTTAAATGGTTGCATATGATTACGAGCGCTCTGTGCCTATGAGCGGAAGGTGTTTATCATACTAGACTGGGCACACTTCCTTTGCTTCGATAACAAACAATCTAAGCGCACATTGTACGTTCATTATGCGCAATTAGCTTTTTGATTAGACCAATTCTCATATGAAAACGATGCTCTAGTTCACATTATCATTTCCTTTGCTGTCTACTGTCTGGGCTATTATGGTTTTTCCAAATGACTCGGATGCATTCCCTTAGTTCTGTGGGTTGGGGGGAATCTGTCTTGCAATCTTGATATCATTAACTATGCCCAGATGTTTAGGTTGATCATCTTCAAGTCATTTGGTGGTCTTCAAAAGGCTACTTATAAAATATATAAAAGCAAAAAATGTTAAAAAAAATATAATTGCACTTTTTTATTTTAAAGGGCATCTGTCAGCAGTTTTGTCCCTAGGACACCAGCTGACCTGTTACATGTGCGCTTGGCGGCTGAGGGCGTCTGTGTTGGTCCCATGTTCATATGTGTCCGCATTGCTGAGAAAAATTATGTTGTAATATATGCAAATGAGCTTTTAGGAGCAACGGGGGCGTTGCCGTTACACTTAGAGGCTCTTCTTTCTCTGTGACAGCTGTGCACTCTCCTCTTTGATTGACAGGGACAGGCATGGAAAACATCATCACACATGGCCCTGCAGAGGATGCAACAGTTGCAGAGAGAGCAGAGTCTCTAGGTGTAATAGCAACGCCCCCGTTGCTCCTAGAGGCTCATTTGCATATGTTAAAACATAATTTTTCTCAGCAATGCGGGCACATATGACCATGGGACCAACACAGATGACTTCAGCTGCCAAGTGCACATGTAACAGGTCAGCCAGTGTCATAGGGACAAATCTGCTGACAGATGCCCTTTGAGGGGAGCGAGTGCACTATAATTGCATATTAGGCTGTCAGCACTCTATTTTCTTTAACAGTAGGTTACATGGTCATCATTTCAAATATAATGAGAGCAGATAAGATAATTAGTCATTTGGCACATGTTTTCAGGACTTCAGTCTCCTGCTTCATGGGAGGAAGCAGTAGTAAATACCTCCTCTCCATTAGTTTTGTTGTGTCTAATCAAAGAGTTCACTGTATCCGGCAAAGTTGGATAATGCTGCACACTACCGGATCCCCATTCACTACTATTGAATCCGGCCACTTTCCGGTAGAAATGCTGGCTTTCAACTGGACAATAAGTTCTGCATGCATAACTTTTTGTCCAGCTAAAAGCCAGCACTTCTCCCAGAAAGTAGATGAATCCCCGTAGGATCCCATAGTAGAAGAGGTGCGTCTAGCCTTTCTGCTGCTTGAGGCGAAAACTAAAACGCCCGGCTCAGGCAGCGCAATAATGACGACATCGGCCTCTGATAGGCTACAGGAACTAGGGCTAAAGCCTATTAGAGGAAAGAGTGGGCCAGGGAGACATCACTGCCGTCACAACATTCAACTGTATTGCTGTCCTGAGTACAGTAATGCAGTTGAATATGTAGAGATGAGCGTTTCCACAATAAAAACCATCATTGCCCATGGCCCTTCTGCTGCCCCCCTATTGCCCCTACCTGCTGCTGCCTGAGGCGATCGCCTCACCTGGCCTCATTGTTGGTGCGCCCCTACATAGCAGTGAATGAGTGCAGCATTATCCGGTTATGCCAGATACGGTGACCTCCAGAAGGCTTTTGCTTTGCCAGAATGAAGATGTTAACGACTAGTGCATGTGTCGGATGAAACTGAAGTATATGGAGGAAATTCACAGAAACAGAGAACCCATAAACCATGCAAAAGTGTCCAACAGTTAGATTTGAACCCAAGGCCCCAACGTTGCGAGGCTACTATGCTAACCACTAAGGCTACTTTCACGGAGTTCCGGCAAGGCACGGCAGCGCACGGCAAGAGGCTGCTGGAATAAATGTTGGACATGTCGTAGTTTTATTCCGCCAGCCTCTCGCCGTGCCCTGCCGTGCCTCGCCGGAACTTCCCCCCCCGTCCCCATTATAGTCAATGGGGAGGGATCGGCAGTCCAGAGGCACACGGTCACTAGCGGCAGGATAGGCTGTTCACCCGACGGAACATCCTGCCGGAGGTCCGTGCCGCTAGTGTGAAAGTTGCCTAAAACCTGCTACCGTACAAAGACATTCTCACATCTCTCTCGTGATGAATTTTAAACTTATTCTAACGGATTGCACTTACATTTTTCTTCGCACCAATTCATAATTTGCTCGACTCCATGGACTAATATCGTGACTGCCACGTGTCTCATTTTCACGCTTTTCGCTTTTGATGGCAGCAGTTTCACGGGTGATATAAAAACATGTAAATACATATTCCAAGGGCAGATGAATTTTCATATTGCAGCAACAGATGGCTGAGTAATTACAGCTCAGATTACCGGCAACGTAATTAAATGGTACCTGCGCGATTTAAATACATGGTTTGTCGGAGCTATTTCGGTTTTGTAAATTATTTTTCGAGGCAGATATCTCAGTTTACCTGACAAGCGCTGCCTTTGAAGTTACGTGCGAAAAAGGCTTTTTTTGGAAAACTATCACAGAATGAAAAAAAGGACGGGAAGTGGGGGGGATGGGCGGTGGGCTCCACTAATTATTGAAAGTCAATTATGTGTAAAAATATGTACAAAAGAAACAAAAACCTATTTCTCTGAGGAAACATGACACGTATGGTAAAATATGGCACCTGAAAAGGGAAACAAAAGCAGAGCAAACTGTGACAAAGACCTTTTGTACGGACGGAAAGGCCGGGGGTTAGCCATGATTATAGATCCATCTGCAATATTACTAAGATTAATAGAAGAGCACATTTATACAGATTTGGTTATGATTAGAGAGGAGCGAAGTATTGAAAAGTTCAATTCGGCTGCTTCACCGAATTTTACTAAATAATTTGCTTTGTGACGAATTACTTCGTCACGAAGCGCATTTCTTTGTAAGTAGTGGGTGCAATGACAGAGAGCGGTGATTGCGCCGCTCCCCATCATTGTACCCCTCAGATGCCGCGTTCATAGCTGATCGCGGTATCTGATAGCAATAATACAGTGTAAAATAATATAAAAAAAATAATAATAAAATCATACTTACCCTTATCCATTTGATTGTGAAGATCCGGCTGCCACCATCTTGATTGAAGATCTAGCAGGAAATCTGTCATGCCATCATCACGTTGGTCGGCATGGTGACATCATACGCGCACAGGATTTCGTGCGAGATCTTCAATCAAGCTCTTCACGCTCAAACGGATGAGGTAACTAACTATGATTTTTTATATCTTTTACCGCCATTCAAGGAAAATTGATTCGCTACCACGAAGCACAAAGAAATTCGGCTTCGCAGCGAATCAAATTTTCCCTGAAATTCGGATCGAAGTCCGCGGTTCACTCAATGCTATTGAGATATAACAAGATATAACTTTAATATGAATATGGATACAATGAAAATATTGAATTGTACAAGAGGAGAGTTAAAGGGGTTGTGCAGAGTTTGCAAATTATCCCCTATCTAACTGATTGCTGGGGGGTCTCACCACTGGGATGGCCACTGATCTCAAGAAGAGGGGTCCCTTTCCCCAATCTGATGGAGCAAGTTGGGCACGTGCCCTACAACAGCATTCATTCTCTATGGCTGAGCACTGTACTTTGCTATTTTAAACACTCTCATAGAGAATGAATGGAGCAACAAGGCACATGCCCAACCTGCTGTGCCATCAGATCGGGGGAAGTGGACACTCCATTTTTGCGATCAGTGGGGGTCCTATCAGTTGGACCCAGCGATTAGTTAGTTATCCTGTGGATAGGAAATCATTTTCAAACTTGGCACAAACCCTTTAAAGAGCATCTGTCACCAGGATCAACCCTATTAAACTAGGCATACTGCCGGGTAGGGTTGATCATGATGAACTAAATTAGCCCTCTATTGCTTTTCTTATGCAAATGAGGTGCTCAAAGCACAGAGGGGTTGGACTATCCCATCAAAGCAGCCCTTCACCTTCTCCTCTTCCTCGCCAACACTTCTCTCATGCCCTGATTGACAGGGCCATCCTCACTTTTTGAATGCCTGGCCCTGAAATCTCTCACATGCATCGGCAAGGCGACTGACATAATCGGCACTTCTACAGTGCAGATCTCAGAGTGGGGAGAGCTGCATGAGATCAACTGTGCTTGTTCCGATTAAATTCTTGCCAGCGCATGTGTGAGAATTCAGGCCAGGCATCCAAACAAGTGAGGATGGCCTTGTCAATCAGGGCATAATAGGGATTGACGATGGGGGAGAGGAGGGGGTGAAGCGGTGCTCCGAGGGGCAAGGCCAACCCCTCGGAGCTCTGAGCACCTAATTTGTTACACCCAGTTAAAGCAAAAGAGGGCTCATTTAATTGTCGCTATGTTTGGTTTAATAGGGTTGATCATGATGAAAGATGCTCTTGAAATGTCTCAATCATAGCTAATAAATACAAAAGAGAGGAAAAATACAAGTTGTTTTCTTTCCCTTTACAATCCACTGCTGAGTTTGGATCAAAATGCTTGAAAAAATAGAACCTGTGAATCCAGCCTAAATGGGTAGGTGGTTGAGCTGATCATTGAAAGGTTAGAAACCTTTATTACATAGCCATAGAATGTTTCTTTGGTGGGGGTCTCATTGCTGGGACCTACAACAATCATGGTTACCCTATGAGTGAGCTGCATAGCGAAGGGTAGAGGAGCAGAGCAGAGGACAAGCATGCCTGGACCTCTCCATTCTTATGCATAGGAGAAGAATGTGATTGTGGGGATCACATTGATTAATCGCATATATTTTGAAAATGATGATCTAGTGTATGACATTACTAAAGGGCCCCTTACATGGGCCGAGAATCTTAAAAATAATCTCTAAGGAGCGTTCATAGGAATGCTTGTTAGCGATTATCTGGAGGTGTAAATGCACCGCCGATTACCCGATGAACGAGCAAAACGCTTGTTCATCAGGTAATCGGATCGTTTGTGATTACACAAAAATCGTTGTTTGCCGGCGGCAGATCAAGCTGTGTAAACACTATCTGCTGTCAGCAAACAACAAGTCAGTATGGGGACAAGCGTTGGTGCAACGGGCACCCCCCTAGGGCCATCTATGTGCTGCATCTCAGGTATAGGAATGTCGAGTGGTATAGTGCGGCCTAAAATGTCTCTTTATGTATGTCACGGTGCTCCTACCTGGATACCACTGGACCCCAGACTTTGGCTCTGAAGCAATAAATAGGCGGAATAATTGAGGGATGAAATAATAACTGGAGTCCAGACCTTGAGATGAAGTTCAATGACAGCTTTACTTTGCCTAAACGTTCTCCAAAACGGTTTACAGGCTTTGTCTTGGTTCCAGCAGGCTTTAGCATGAAACTGGCAGGCAAACTCCACTCTGCTATATATGTTTCTCTCTGAATCTGCTGTACTGACAGGCTGACTGTATAACTCAGCTTCTTCTGTATGCTGAACTTCACTTTGTAGTCTGACTCTAGGTTATGCCAGGGAACTTTCCTCCTGGCTCCTGAGGCTTTAAGCTTTGGCTTCCATGGCCAGCAGAGCTAAGGGTGCTCTGGCCGGTGTGGGCACGTCCAGCATAGACGTGCCCCTGCACCCCCTTCCCCTGTCTAGGGAAGACCTAAACTGGAACTAACTGGTCCCCACCCTTCCTGCAGGAAGTAGGACTAGCCCACTCCTCTCCAAAGGGGGGGTTAAAATGTAAGGCTCCATTCTATCTAAGATAGCTCTGCCGTGCTTGCTGCCACCTGCTGGTTAACCAGGCACATTACATGAACAATTACATAACATTAGAAATGCACAGTGCGGAGGACCTGGAATAAATGCATAAGATGACATGAGGTTAGACCAATAAAGACAGTAGCAAGGTGCAGAAGTGGTAACACCACTCTGGGGTGTTACAATGGCATAATAATCGCTCCTCCCTATATGATGGAGGAGATCGCTCCATGTAAATGCAGCGATCTCCTCCACCAGCGAGCAGCAGATTATCAGGAAGGAACGCTTACTTACCAATAATCTGCTGCTCTGTAATTCCATGTAAAAGAAGTGATAATACAGATTGCATTACTGTAATGTAGATAAGTGCTAAGAAATTGGTGGAGGTGGCGGGGTGGGTGCTAGTGACCCTTGCTATGGTGCCCTATGGCCCTTGCTATGGTGCCCTATGATCTTTATTTACACCCTCTACTATATTGTATCACAACAACAATTGAATATACAAAGAGAATAGTTTCTATTAGGCTAGTTAGACACCTGCAGTAAATCCAGCAGGCTGTTCCGACAGAGAGTTCACAGTATTTGGCTGTAGTTCACCGTATCTGGCCTAGCCGGATACTGCTTATCACCGCCAGACCTCATTGACTATAATGGGATCTGGAGGGAATTTTTCCAGATTTCTAGCATGAGCACCAGGTTTCAACCGGACAAAAATGTATGCATGCACCAGTTTTTCTCCAGCCAAAACCCAACTCTAATGCCAGAAAGCTTACGACTGACTTCCAGCATAATCTGAACCTCTCACTCCCGGCTCCAAGATTTCTCCTGAGCTGCACTGGTTCTCTGGAATGCCCTACCCCAAGAAATCAGGCTAAATCACAACATACACAGTTTTAGGCGCTCCCTAAAAAGTTAAAACACATCATTTTAGGGTGGCCTATCACATCCCCTGATCTAACTCCTCTCCACATAGCCCACTTATCATTTTCTGAACCTGATCCTCCATCAAACTCCTCCACCGCGCCCAGAAGCACTTTGTATATCAGCTGCTGATATCATGCAGCCTTATATCTTCTCCCAAGGCTGGACCACTGTACAAAACAAGCACTTCTACCTTTTGCATCACCCCTATCTCCTCATAGACTGTAAGCTCTTGCGAGCAGGGCCCTCATTCCTCTTGTTGTAATTATTGACTTGTCTGTTGCTATATTTATGACTGTACATGAACCCCTGAACTGTAAAGCGCTGCAGAATATGTTGGCGCTATATAAATAAAGATTATTATTATTATTAGTATTATTATTAAAAACACGTGGATCCCAATAAAGTCAATGAGGTCTGGTGGTGAACAGAAGTATCCAGCTAGGCCAGATACGGTGAACTCCGGCCAGATACGATGAACACTCTGTCGGAACAGCCTGCTGGATAGATTTGCTCCAGGTGTGCAACTATACTTAGGTATGATAGTCTTATATGGTATGGTTGATTTGTAGACTTTGTGGTGCTAAAGGTATATGAGTATCTGTCCCATATATTATGTCAGTGTCTTGTATAGATATAATGCATTGTAAAGCTGTCAACTTGATGGCAAAGCCATACTACTAAGTGACCAAACTCAGAAAAGTATTATCATTGACATTTCAGCTCTGGTCAGTTAGAAAAGGGCCAGTGGATCAGATAAGGTGCCCTTCCCCCTTCCCGAGGACTTCACAAATGCACAAAGGTAGTAACATATGGTGGGATCTCCGTGTTTCATTATGTATGCACCTACTATTTCACAGACTGTGGTGGCCACTTAGCAGATGCGTAGGGTGGAAAAGATGCTTTGTAACAGTCAAATATGTAGCTAAATTGAGTAGTTAAATGCATTCACAAATACCTGAACATCTATACTTTCCTTTCATCTTCATTATCTGAGCTCTAAAGAGAGCCTTCACCATGTTTTCCTTACCAAGTACCCCCCACAGGATACACTATACATGTCTAATAGATGTGGGTCCCACCTATCTCCAGAATTATGATCCCCTGACCTCTGAGTCGTGATTGCTGTGAGTGGAGAGTTGGCTGTCCATGTGGGCCTCTCTCCATTCTTTTCTCAGGGAGTTTCAGAAACAGCCAAGCAAGTCTGGAGAGGTGGTGGGTGGTGACCTCCATCAATAGTCATTTATGGAATATTTTTTGGGATAAGATGGTATGATACATGATAAGTATTCTCTAGGGGAGATATATACCACAGCAGGAGAACCAAGACAATCAAAGGAATTACTTCTTTCATTTTATAACATTTCTAGATAGGACCCAAAAGTCTTTTTTTGCTGCCATTATAAATGATGTTTGCCAGGTGATATTATTTAGGTAACTACAGTGCACGGTTGATTGTTTCTCATCTGATTGCCAAGTACTGGCAATATGTCTCTACTTTGGACTTCAAGAATAATTTATGATGGCTGCATTGCCTTTTGGCTCAGGTGACCCCTAGATCACCTAGCCATCTTTAAAATATAAAAAGGTAACCAGAGGCATTGTCTAGAGCAGGGATACTCAACTGGCAGTCCAAATCTGGACCGCAGATGCCACCTGTCCAGACCCCTGCATGTTCTGATTTCAGCTGTATCTGTCTCCTCAGCATGCACATATAATTGAATACAATGGTGAAGAAAGGAGCCATCAGCTCCCAGTTTCATCAGTCCCTTGCCCTTGGTGGCTCAGTGCCTACAGTGCTTAGCCATAGACAGTAATAGCACAGAACAGAGCAAACCTGTTCTTCAACCTCCTGACGAAGCTGAGGCATCGAGGGGTTCTTTGGCCATTTTTGGGTCACTTCCCTCTATCAGGTTTTCAGGTAGGTTCTGTGGGTGGGAGTTTGTATTCAATTATTTGTCTACGTAGCCCGATTCTATAGTATAGCCTAAGGGTTATATTGGACGTCCCCCTTTTACATTATACTGTAATTATTTACAGGCTACCTACATGAGTTGACATTGTTATCTTATCCCACTACATGTCCCCCTTTTTACTTTTTGACATGTTATACATTCTTTTCAGTGGTACTGAGGCCAGTGGCCAGTGACTTGGTACAGTAATTGTGGTTATTGTTACCCATTTTTGATGTTCTTTACCCCATTTACACTTTTAATTTTGTGACTTTGATTTTCTGTCTAATAAACGTGATACTGTTTTGATATATTGTATTGGGCATTGTCTTTTCTTGTTACTTCTGGGAGCATGTTTGTAGGCTTCTGCCTCGCTTTGTTTGTCTGGGGAAAGGAGGGCAGGTGAGTATTCAAATTGGTGGCAGTAAGTTACATCACTTTGTGAGGGGCACTTTAGGTGCCTTAGACTGTATGGGGGAACGTAAAGGGACATCATATTCTGTGGAGGCACCAAGGGATGCTTTTGCAGTGAGGGGGTCATAAAGGGACATTATACTGTGTGGGGAGACAGTAATCGTGAATTATTATTGCAAACTTTCCAATTGCCGATTTTCGCAATCAAGAAAATAATCACTGGAGATCACAAATTCTCGAATTCGCAAATATATGACGAATAGTCGCCCAAATATTCGTGAAATATCGCAAATTCGAACATATTGCCCCTGGCGCTCATCACTGTTAAAGAGACATCATACTTGTGTGGGGGATCTAAAGAGGCATCATACTATGCGAGAGCATTATGGGGACATCATTACTGCCTGAGGGGCACTGAGGCATCATTATTGTCTAAGAAGCACTGAGGGGCATCACTATTGTGAGGTGGCACTAAGGGTACATTTTTACTGTGATGAGGCCTTAAGAGAGCATTATTATTGTAGTGGGAGGAACTAAGGGGGCCCCATTACTGTGTGGAGGGACACAAAGGATATTGGGCGAGATTAAAAGTGTGGCTTATTGTTTCAAAAATAAATTGCCACTATGTCCCACTGGTGTTGTCTCTCTTCACATTTTTTTATGCTTGGACCCAGGTGGACCGTTACAAAATTTACTTGATTACCCCTGGTCTAGGTTACTTGATTGGTTCTTGATTACGCCTGGTCTAGAGGATCTATGCACCCCACTATATATCTCTTATATATATAAAAATGAGTTTTTGTCTGTCTAGACGTCTGTCTGTCTGGACGTTCTTTATGTGCAACCAAATGACTGGACCGATCTTCACCAAATTTGGCACACAGGTGCATCAGGTGTCCGGGGAGGTTTTAGACCGGGTCTCAGCTCTCTAGGATGTACCGTTCCTGAGATATTCCCAAAAAATGACCCAAATTAGCCAATACAAGCCAGCAAGTCTTTCTCTTCAAATCCCAACTGCCATAAACACAGTTTTACTCCAGGTTTCCATAACAACCCAGTCATTTTTCTTTGCTGCTTAAAGGGGCGGGCACTGTGGAGGTCACTGTTTTTAAAGGGGCGGGCACAGTGTAGGTCCCTGTTATTAAAGGGGCGGGTGCTATGAAGGTCCCTGTTAAAGGGGTGGGCACTGTGAAAGTCACTGTTAAAGGGGCGGTTACTGTTAAAGGGGCAGTCATTGTGAAAGTCACTGTTAAAGGGGCGGTCACTGTGAAAGTCACTGTTAAAGGGGCGGTTACTTTCAAAGTAACTGTTCAAGGGGCAGTCACTGTGAAAGTCACTGTTAAAGGGGCAGTCACTGTGAAAATCACTGTTAAAGGGGCGGTCACTGTGAAAATCACTGTTAATGGGTCGGTCACTGTGAAAGTCACTGTTAAAGGGGCAATCATTGTGAAAGTCACTGTTAAAGGGGCGGTCACTGTAAAAGTCATTGTTAAAAGGGTGGTCACTGTGAAAATCACTGTTAAAGGGGCGGCCACTGTGAAAGTCACTGTTAAAGGGGCGGTCACTGTTAAAGGGGTGGCCACTGTGAAAGTCACTGTTAAAGGTGCAGTCACTGTGAAAGTTACTGTTAAAGAGGCGGTTACTTTCAAAGTCACTGTTCAAGGGGCGGTCACTGTGAAAGTCACTGTTAAAGAGGCGGTCACTGTGAAAATCACTGTTAAAGGGGCGGTCACTGTGAAAATCACTGTTAAAGGGGCGTTCACTGTGAAAGTCACTGTTAAAGGGGCGATCACTGTGAAAGTCACTGTTAAAGGGGCGGTCACTGTGATAGTCACTGTTAAAAGGGTGGTCACTGTGAAAGTCACTGTTAAAGGGGCGGCCACTGTGAAAGTCACTGTTAAAGGGGCGGCCACTGTGAAAGTCACTGTTAAAGGGGCGGCCACTGTTAAAGGGGCGGCCACTGTGAAAATCCCTTGTAAAGGGGCGGTCACTGTTAAAGGGGCGGTCACTGTGAAAGTCACTGTTAAAGGTGCAGTCACTGAGAAAGTCACTGTTAAAGAGGCGGTCACTGTGAAAGTCACTGTTAAAGGGGCAGTCACTGTGAAAGTCACTTTTAAAGGGGCAGGCACTGGGCAAGTTTCTGTTAAAGGGGCGGGCACTGTGAAAGTCACTGTTAAAGGGATGGGCACTGTGAAAGTCACTGTTAAAATGGTGGCCACTGTGAAGGTCACTGTTAAAGCGGTGGCCACTATGAAGGTCACTGTTTAAGGGGTGGTCAATGCTAAAGGGGCGGTCACTGTTAAAGGGGCAGGCACTGTGGAGGTCACTGTTAAAGGGGCAGGCACTGTGAAGGTCAATGTTAAAGGGGCGGGCACTATGGAGGTCATTGTTAAAGGCCGGGTACTGTAAAGGTCACTGTTATGGGGAAACTGTCGATATCTTTTTACGACACACGGAAACATAAAACAAAATAGATGAAATATACCCGTGCGAAGCCGGATCCTTCTGCTAGTTTCTTTAAAATATCAAAATCTGATAGCAGGTTCTATTAATAAAGGTTTTTTAGCTGTTGACTGTGTTCCCTAACTACCCCATAAAATACACGTATGACTACAGATTCAATAGGGGGTGAAATCAGGAACTTTCAGAGAGCTTTGCTGGCATTGTGTGTCTCAAGGGAAAATAAAGGCTGAGACAGATTAATTTTTCAACAGCTTTGATTTTTGTCTTCCTTGTTGGGAAAAAAATAGATACATGTTAAGTTCCCTTAATATGCATTAAAATATTGGTGGATTTAGTTGAACTTATTGGGATCCTTCAATATGTTTGTAATGTATTGGCCACAGACTGGCACTAGCCATTGCCAACTAACAATTATTTTATCTGATTTAGGCCTCATTCAGATGTATGTATTAAAAGTCCTTCATGTTGGGGCCTCAACAGATGGACTAAGTATAGGTCTCCAGGTCTTTGTTCTGTGCGACAAGAACCAAAATAGTGCATGCCCTGAATGTCTCCATACAGAGGTGTGAGTAGAAGCCTTTACATCTATGGGTCCGTGTGCTTCCCATGTGCAGCTCATTGTACACATGTATGTAAATCAAGTTTGATTTATGCAAATACAACATTCCATTACCATAATGCCTTATTTCTAAATATGGCCAAGCTAGTATAGTTATACATCAACCATTAATTGGAGTGGATCATAAGTTTTTGCTCCTTTCACATGAAATCAAAGTAAGACCGGAGCGTTGTAACAAGGTCATATAACTTTACAGGATTCAAGAACACATCTCTACTTTTATGGCCAGTCCACATTGTTCTGTAATTTTATTTAGCGTCCGACATTAATGTGCTGTTTGAAGTATGTAAGATTTCAGTTGGAAAAGGATTACATTATTATTTAATAGCAGGCGTGAGATAATTGAGAACTGTGCCAGTCCAGTCTACCAGGCAGGCACTTTAAACAAACCACATTTATTGTAATGTCATAAAACTTGCATTTTCCCTCTAAGAATTGCATTTGGTTTTCAGATGTAAGATGTAGAACGTAAAGAATTTGGACCCCTTTGGTCTATAAAACGTCCTCTGTCCTCTGCTACACTCATACATATAATAACGAGACTGCTCCAATCATGAAAAGAACAGAAGAAAAGACGTAAACTGCCAGTGAATATATATATATATATACAGTATATACAGACATATATAATTAATATTATTTTTGAAAATCATTTTTTATCTACATTTTAACCTCTTACTGACCAGTGAACCTGTAATGTACAGTGCTGTCCATAATTATTCATACCCCTGGCAAAAAAAGTTACTTTTATTCAACCAGCAAGTAATTGTTTGACGGGAAATGACATAGGTGTCTCCCAAAAGATAATAAGACGATGTAAAAGAGGCATTATTGTGGAAAAAATAATTCTCAGCTTTTATTTACATTTGAGCAAAAAGTGTCCAGTCCAAAATTATTCATACACTTCTCAATAATCATTAGAAAAGCCTTTATTGGCTATTACAGCAATCAAACACTTCCTATAATTGCAGACCAGCTTTTTGCATGTCTCCACAGATATTTTTGCCCATTCATCTTTAGCAATGAGCTCCAAATCTTTCAGGTTGGAGGGTCTTCTTGCCATCATCCCGATCTTTAGCTCCCTCCACAGATTCTCAATTGGATTCAAGTCTGGACTCTGGGCCACTCCAAAACATTAATGATGTTGTCTGCTAACCATTTCTTTACCACTTTTGCTGTGTGTTTTGGGTCATTGTCATGCTGAAATGTCCACTGGTGCCCAAGGCCAAGTTTCTCTGCAGACTGCCTGATGTTGAGAATCCTCATGTATTGCTCTTTTTTCATGGTGCCATTTACTGTGATTAGGTTCCCTGGTCCATTGGCTGAAAAACACCCCCAAAGCATTAGGTTCCCACCACCATGTTTGACAGTGGGAATGGTGTTCTTTGGGTTGAAGGCTTCTCCTTTTTTTACACCAAATGAAGGAAACATCATTGTGACCAAACAATTAAAAAAAAAATTTCATCTGACCATAACACAGAAGACCAGAAGTCTTCTTCTTTGTCCAGATGAGCTTTTTCAAAGGCCAAGCGAGCTTTTGTGTGCCTTATCTGGAGAAGTGGCGTCCGCCTTGGTCTGCATCCGTGGAACCCAGCAGTGTGCAGTGTCTGTTGGATTGTCTGCCTTGAGACATTGCCACCAGCAGAGCCCAGATTCACCAGGATGGCCTTTGTGGTGATCCTTGGATTCTTTTTCACCTCTCTAACTATCCTCCTGGCCAGCACAGGTGTCACTTTTGGCTTCCGACCACGTCCTCTGAGATTTTCCACAGTGCGGAACATCTTGTATTTTTTAATAATACTTTGCACTGTAGCCACTGAAACTTTAAAACATTTAGAAATGGTCTTGCAGCCCTTTCCTGACTTGTGAGCAGCCACAATGCGCAGCCGCAGGTCCTCACTGAGCTTCTTTGTCTTAGCCATGACTGTCCACAAACTAACTGCAGAGAGCTGCTGTTTTTCACCTGTTGAGTTGATTAAAACAGCTGTTCCCAATTAATCAGAGTAATTAGGATGCTTTAGAACAGCTTGGACTTTTTGGAATGGTATAGAACTTTAGATTTTCCCACAGACTGTGACAGTTTGTGAAGGGTATGAATAATTTTGGACTGGACACTTTTTGCTCAAATGTAAATAAAAGCTGAGAAATGTTTTTTTTCCCACAATAATGCCTCTTGTACATCATCTTATTATCTTTTGGGAGACACCTTTCCCGTCAATAAATTACTTGCTGGTTGAATAAAAGTAACTTTAAGTCAAAATTTACCAGGGGTATGAATAATTATGGGCAGCACTGTACATCATTGGTTGTTAAGGAATCTTTGGACCAGACTCACGAACTGAAGCTACTCCATGCGTGGCGGGTGCCGCATATACATAACTCTGATCCAGCACGTTTAACCTTTAAGATGCCATGATCGATAGCAAATGTGGCATCTGAGCAGTTAGAGGAAGGGGGCTCCTTTTATTTCTCGTAAGGCTATTACGGAGTGCTGATCAGTTGCTATAGTAGCTGTGTAAAAGGGTGCAATAGAATACTAGTAAAATCGCTATTTAGAGCAATACAGAAGTATTACAGTGAATCGTACAAGTGATCAAATGATCTCCCAAGTCGACAAAAAAATACATTTCAAAAACATTGTGAATAAAGTTTTTCTTTATTAAACAAATATTAAAAAATATTTAAATATTTAGCTAAAAATAAATAATAAAAAAACACAATTGGTATCAACAAGACTAAAAATGTTTAAAATGTTAAAATATCATATTATCACGTGTGGTAAGTGCCGTAGAAAAAATATCCCCAATGCCAAAATTGTCTTTTTTTATCATCTTGCCTCCCACCAAAATATGTAATACAAAATGATTAAAAAGTCGCATGTGGTCCAAAATAGTATTCCTAAAAACTACAGCTCACCTCATAGAAAAAAAAGAACCTTCACT
Organism: Bufo bufo; assembly: GCF_905171765.1. Classification (NCBI taxonomy): domain Eukaryota; kingdom Metazoa; phylum Chordata; class Amphibia; order Anura; family Bufonidae; genus Bufo; species Bufo bufo. The sequence goes on along the minus strand of NC_053398.1, from coordinate 115,241,311 downwards.
CAGCTCCATTGGCATAAAAATAATAAAGTTATGGGTGTTTCCAATATGGCGACACAAGACAATGTTATTTTTTTTAAAGGATTTTCATTTCTTAAAAGTAGTAAAAAATAAAAACTATATAAATTTGGTATCGCTGTAATTGTACTGACCTGCTGAATAAAGTTAACATCTCAATTTTTAATGGTCTGTGAAAACCGTAAAAACAAAACCCAAAAAACAAAAATGGAATTGCATTTTGTTCCACCCCCCTCATCATGTTCATCGGTCACATGGCCTAGGCGCAGCTCAGTGCTGTTATATCAAATGTACAGCGCTGTGCTTAGTGAATCAAGAGAAGGTCGCCGTGCTGCTGCGAGCGACGGTGCATTCTCAAACAGCTTATCTGCAGGGGTCCCAGGTGCCGGACCACCACAGATCAGAGAACATCAGTTCAAAAATCTTTGAAAACGCTTTTAAAGTACTGAATGTATGTTAGCGACAAGTAAGGGAGAGATAGAAGGGAGTATGACTGCAAGATGAGACTACTCAAGGTTTGTTTGTAGTCTGTTACCATGGAGACACATAGGTCTGCATAAAGAATAGAGATGCAATTGATAGGATATGGCTAATAGGTAGGCCACTCCCTTTCAAGGAAATCTGTCACGCCCATAATCAGTTTCAAAGTAAGCTTACCGACAAATGACTGTACATTTCTTGTTAAAATATGGTCCTCTAATCCTGAGAAATGTTTTTTCTTTTTAAATTTTTTATGCAAAAAAGATTTTAGGTGCACTCTGAGCGGAACTGCTCCATTTAGTTGTCCAGTACCTCCCTTCTTGTTTAAATTGCCAGTCCCTGAGGTTTAAAATCTGGTAACAATGATGCTGGGGAAGCCAGGTGCTCAGAATGGAGCCGCCTTGCCCCCTGTGCACCGAAATGTTATTTGCATACAAATAAAAAGCTCAGGATCAGAGGACCAGATTTTTATAAGAACAGTATGGTTGTGTTCTGGGGCACCAACCCTACATGGTTGTATGTTTACTGATTTTGCAGATGACAGACTTCCTTTAATCACCTTAACTAGACCCTACAATCTTGAGTCTGTCAATGCTTCAAATGCCAAGGTGTCTTTGACACGGAACAATAGATTTGGATTTCAAAGCTCCATGTAGTTACTAACATAAACAGCAAAACGGAACTCTAAAATCTGCTAAATAACATATGTAAAGAAAACAGACTAAAATAATATACATTAAATACATGTATGGGGTTGCACTTGTTTCAGGATGTAGAAAATAGAGAACAGGTTGATGTGATGGGAGTATTTGTCTTTTCAAGTGGAATCATCTTCCCATCTAAGTGCTTATTATGTGGGTGAGGCTGATGCATTTGACAAAACTAGATAGAGAAACTCATTGATTCTCAACAGGAGCGACTTCGCTTATCCAGAAAACACACACAAGTGAACAGTAACCTATAGCTTACTAAGATGCTTATAAGTTCATGATGTTGGAACATAAGAAAGAATCAGTTAACAGTTAAAGGGGTTGTCCAGCCATTTAATATTGATGACCTATCCTAGGGAGATGTCATCAATTCCTGATCGTAAGGGGGCCTGTCTCCTGGCACCCCCGCCGATCAGCTGTTTGAAGAGGCCGTGAGCACCGTGGCCTTTTCCTAGGCCAGTGACACAACATTGGTCACATGACATAGGCGCTTACTTACATTTATCAACTTATGTACCCATTGAGATAAATGTAAGTAGGGTAACTAATGGCCAACTGGCTTTATGAAAAATTGGGTTAACACCGCAACCTGACACTATCTGGGTCAACTTTTACCATGTGACCTAGGCGCCCCTCAGCACAGTCGCTATTCAAAGTATGGTGCTGTACTTGGTAAGTTGCGTGGAGGCCATGGTGGGGGTGCCTGGTATTGAACCCTCAATGATCAAGTATCAGGTAGTTTTAAAGGGGTTTTCCAGCACTTTTGTACTGATGACCTATCCTTAGTATAGGGCCATCCATATAAGTTCATTGGGAGTCCAACTGAAGGCACCCTCATGATCAGCAGCTTGAAGGGTCCTTGGTGCTCCATTGATGGCAGGTCCCGTTCATTGTTTACCAGAAACAACTCTGTATATTTTTTAGCAGCTGTGTCTGGTTTTGCAGCACAGTCCTATTCACTAGAATGGGACTGTCCGGCAATGAGATGTAATACCAGACCAATCCACTGCCAAACATATAGAGCTGTTCCTGGTAAGCAATGAATGAGAACTGGCACTCGCTTGAGAACCATGGACACTTTGATCTGTGGATTGATTGACTGTTGGAAGCTGTACACCACCTATCTGATATTTATTGTCTTTTCCAAAGACAGACCATCAAAATCAGAGTCCTACTTGCATATGTCGTAGCTATTTTTCCTGGAGTGGCCATATTGGAGAGTGTGTCTGCTTTATGGCAACTGCAAAAAAAGGGAGTTAATTGACAGAAATATTAGTCTCCCTGCCTTCTGCTGACTCTGTCCCAGTCTGCACAGCAAAGCTGATAAGTCAGCTGCAGAAAACAGGATGTGTCAATGTATTGTGTTTACTCTACTAATTATTTTATAGTCACATAAAAAAATATAAAATACATAAAAAAAGTCTACAATAAAACCCAATAAATCATTTATAATTTTGTGCAGGATTAGCTCATGCACTGTTTAAGGGTCCATTCACACATCCGTATGTGTTTTGCGGATCCACAGATCCGAAAAACACGGACACCGGCAATGTGCGATCTGCATTTTGTTGACCGCACATCGCCGGCACTATAATAGAAAATGCCTAATCTTGTCCGCAATTACGGAAAAGAATAGGACATGTTCTATTTTTTTCCGGAACGGAAGTGCGGATCCGCATTTCAGGATCCGGACAGCACATCGTGTGGCCCCATAGAAATGAATGGGTCCACGATTCAGTTTCGTAAAATGCGGAACAGAATTGCGGACGTGTGAATGGAGCCTAAGGGTCTATTCAGACGTCCGTAGAATGTGTCCGGATTTTTTAATGGGGTCGGAAAAGATGCGGACAGCACACAGTGTCCTGTCCGCGGCCCCGAACCTCCGGTCCGCGGCTCCGCCAAAAACTAGAACATGTCCTATTCTTGTCCACAGCTGCGGACAAGAATAGGCATTTCTATTGGGGTGCCGGCCCGGTGTTTTGCGGATCCGGACGTGTAAATGGACCCTAAGTGTTATTTTGTCATCAGGTAACATTTCCTTTTCATTGCCGCTGAGGATGAGGGAATATTTTACCCATTGTTGTATAGGAAGAGACAGCTGGTAGGACTGTCTTTTATATGTATTTTTCATATTCACCTGCTGTCAGTAGTGTCATATTGCAAAATGGTATCATTCTGACCGTGTCATGCCTGGAAACACTGAGCTTATTGTTGTCACTTCGTGTTAGGATGACGATAACACTATCAGGAAACCTTTGGGAATGGTAACAAACCATCTAGATAACGAAAGAACCAAGTGGGCTTTTATATCAGTTACTTGTGGGCTTTTATATCAGTCTTGACTCAGCAGTAACGAACTTTACATTTTACACTAATGATTACATCAAATACGGGAACATTAACAGATTTTCTAATACTAAATATCCAGTACAGTGCCAGTAAAATTTTCAATTTGTGACATCAGAATGCAGCCTTTTCATAGCCGTTATAGTGCAGTGTCAAATACGCTACATAAAAGTAAATTTTATCCGGAAATTGTTTGCATTGCATTTGGGCATTTTCACAATTTTTTATTTTTTTTATTGCAACATGTTCTAAGTACAGTATGCTGTCTTCTTTACAGCAGTTGACAAGACACCTGAAAAAAAAAGTGTTACAATAAAAAAGCTGTTAAAAACACAGCAAAAGCACCTTGAATAAAAGCTAAATAAAAAACTGTGAAAAACCCATGTCGTTTTTCACCAGAGAAAAAAAGCAAAAATAAAAAGCTATGTGTGAAAGATGCCTCAGGAAAGCTTCTTAAAGAAACAACCTATTTTTTGTGTATAACATTTGGAATTGCGTAATAATAGATATATTTTTGTAAACTAATTAGGCTCTATTCACACAATTTCTAGGTATAGGCTTTTTTTAAGTATAGGAGTAGTTTTCTCTGCAGAGCTATTCTTACAAAAACATTAAACCCTGAGGGAAACATGGTGGACCTATTATAAGTCCAATCAGAATTGAAATAAACACATTTGCATTCTTTATTTCCCATTGACATAGGGTATCATATTTATTATTATTATTATTATTATTATTATTATTATTATTAATTTGAAATTGCATTTAATTCCATGGTTTTGTACATAAAGAGGGGGTTACACATGCATAATATAAAAAATACAAATATGATAAACATTAACTTAGTAACAGAGTGGTACAGAGGGAGAGAGGACCCTGCCCCCCAGAGCTTACAATCTACAAGGGAATGGGAAGAACACAGTAGGTGAGGGTAAAAGCTGCTCATCTGGCTGTTTGGTGGCAGCATGCTCATTGCAGGTAGTAGGGCGTCTGCTTCACTAGGAGCACATAGTGAAGCAGGCGCCCCACGTGACGGCAGCGTACGGCCGTGTTTGTGGTCTCTCCCTCAGCAGCCTCACAGACTTGAAAAAGGGGTCCGCTGAACCTCGAAACGCGTTGTCTTCCAATAAATTTCATGACATTCAACATCTGGTTGTGATCCTGCGCTTTATGTCCACACGCCCACTTGACTTCCATGGTCCAGTGGAGCTTCAGTACTATTGTTCACCCGGTTGGCGGTCTGGCCCCCACCTAAGGAGATTTCGGACTAAATCGGCAGCACCAACCAGTTACTTTTTCCAGTTGGCCTTCATTGTGGTTGCGCCCAATATTGGTGAAACATGAACAGGTGAGTTTAATTAAACCCACCTTTGTTTGGAGGACACTGTTTATTTGACATACTCACCCTATGAGCGCCTTTCTCTCCCCGTGGCCATTTTTTATTGCAGGTGGTAGGCATTTCTGAAGAGGTGGGTTGTCAGGTTTCTTTTGAAGGTTTGGATGTTGAAGGAGAGTCTGGTGTTGGGGTAGCGAGTTCCAGAGTATGGTGACTGCCCAGGAGAAATCTTGTAGATGATTGTGTGAAGAACAGATAAAAGACAAAGAAAGAAGGAGGTCCTGTGAGGATCGGAGATTATGGGTGGGGATGTACCAGGAAAGCAGATCAGAGATGTAAGGAGGGGGCAGATTGTGGACGACCTTATATGTATTTGTTAATATCTTAAACTGAATTCACTGGGCAATAGGGAGCCAGTGAAGGCACTGGCAATGGGGAGAGGCAGAGAAAAAATGAGGGGAGAGGTGGGTTAACAAGGCAACAGAGTTGAGGATATATTGGAGAGGTGTGAGCGTACTAGATGTTTCTAGTAATGGTCATGTCTATTTGTCTAATTTAAACATTCTCAAACATACCTTCAGTTATAGATAAGTCAGGGAAATCCAATATAGTTTGTTGTTACATGAATAAAATGAAGGACGTGTAGCGTTCTATGTAGCAGTAGCTTATGGTAGCTGCATACCTTATGTTAATAGGTGTTGAGAACCTCTCTCTGGGACCCACCATTTATAGACCCTACAACGTGCACAAGCAAAAGTGACATGGAAAGGTAGATGGGGAACCTAGTCTTTCTGTCCCAAGTAGTACATTGTATGGGTCCTTTAACACTAGCAGGATTCTGCCCAGTAGCAAGCAGCGATCAATGATATATAACATTATTCACTGCTTATTTAAAGGGCTTGTCCACCTTCAGAGCAGTTCTGCCAGACCCCCCCTCCCTCCCGCTTCATAGATGGACCCGTGGAGGGAAGCATACGTATCTGCTCTCCATTACTGGGATCCAGCTCCTTCGGTGCTCAGCTCCCACCCTGTGGTCTCACTCATCAACATCCGGTTTGACAGGGGTCACATGGGCCGCTACAGCCAATGACTGCCTACAGCAGTGACATGTTTGTAATGTGTCATGTCAATGTGTCAGGTGATTAACAGGGAACACATCGGTCACATGGCCTAGACGCACCTCAGTCCCGTTGAAGTGAATGGGGCTCAGTTGAGATACCAAGCACAATCGCTATACAATATACGACGCTGTGCTTGGTGAGGTGAGGGAAGGCCGCCGCGCCATTGAGAGCGCCGGTGCCTTCTCAAACAGCTGATTGGTGGGGGTCTAACATTTGGGATACCGATGACCTAACCAGAGGATAGGTCATCAATAAAAAAAAAGTCTTGGACAACTACTTCAAACTTCAAGGACCTTCACAAAGACAGATAAGATAATTAGTCCAAAAGAACAGTTGCATGAATAATCAGATTGTTTGTGCTCTCATTTCCTTACATTACTGCAATGAGGGAATGTGCTAGTAATAAAAGATCTGATTGGCTGACAAACAAGTGTTTCTTTCGTCCATGGAAAAGGCCCTTATGGGGGTTGTCCCACAAAAAATATTTTACATTTTTTAAACCACCACCTGGATCTGAATACTTTTTTGATTGCATATAATTCAAATTTTAGTATAGCCACTGAGTTATTCAATAAAATGTATCTGTATAGCACCACCTGATGTTTGTTCTTTTCCTTATTTGTACGGCCACATCACAGGGTGGTCGCACGTGCTCAGTTTAAATCTTCAACTGTCTTAAGCCATATCTTCTGAAGCTGGCGCAGTTACTGGAAAAGAGCGGTAGCAGAAAGAACACATCTAGTGGTGCCATAGGAACAATGAATTGGGAGATCTTTGGGTCCATGTGAGGTACAGGGCTGGTTCTAGCTTTGTTAGAAGAAGGTTGTCATGTACTATATGATGTCTGATTTTCATTTTGTATATCAATCATGGCATAATCCCTTCAAGGTGGTGTCAGCTGGCAGCAGTATCATTTGCTAGGGGACTCCCTTACCTCCATGTAAGTAGTTGATGATACATGGAAATAGTTTTTGCCAAGGAAAAACATTTCTCTGTGGAAACAAAAAATAGAAAATCCAAAAACCCATAATTTCTGATAAGCTCTTATAAACCTTTACTGTACTTTTATAAGGAGCAGCCGGGATTTCGCTCTTGTGGTCCTTTAAATACAACATCAGCAATCCATGTCGCTTTATATAAATGTCAGACTATCTTTTGTACAGTTTGTCAGGTTACAATGTACTTTCATCTCATCAAAGGGAACCATTATCTTTCATAATTGCTTCAGTGTGCTTATTCCTGTTTTGTCACTGGATCTTGAATACCTTCTCATATGAGGATTTGGCAATGTACATCCCAGGATGTGATACGCAACACTGCAATTCTATCAAATAGTATACGTTAACCATTCCTTTACAAAGACAAAGTAGGTGAAGCACAAAACTTTACTTCTATACGTTGCCCCAGGTGGGGCGAACACTGAATATGAGAAAAGGGGTCTCCAAGTCCATGAGTAAATGGAGTGATGGGGTATGTGTTATAGTATTCCATATGAGAGGTGATATGTGTCTGACTGGTGTGGGTCTGACAGCTGGGACAGACATTGGATTTGAGGAAGCGGGTCCACAAGTCCATAAGTGAATGGAGTGATGGCGTCTGTTTTAAAGTAATCCATAGGAGAGGTAATATGTATCTGACTGGTGGGGGTTTGACAACTGGGACAGACATTGGATTTGAGGAAGCGGGTCCACAAGTCCATAAGTGAATGGAGTGATGGGGCATGCTTTACAGTAATCCATAGTAGAGATAAGCGAATCGAAACTGTCGAAGTGGAATTCGATCCAAATTTCAGGAAAAATTTGATTCACATCAAAGCCGAATTTCCACACGCTTCGTGGTAATGAATCAAATTTTTTCCTAAAATGGCTGCTGCGCGTGTGAGGACATGGAGAACGGAACTCTGGGAAGGCAGGATAACCCATAATGCCATGCATGCAGCCAATCAGCAGCCAGTCAGTCCTGTGATGTCACAGCCCTATAAATGACGTCAGCCATCTTAGATTCTGCCATTTACCAGTGTACTTAGTGCAGGGAGAGAGGTCTGCAGGCGCTAGGGACAGTGATAGGAAAGACTTGATTGTGGTGTGATTTATAAGTGAAGGGGAAAGGATAGGGAGGAATCATTCCACAGCATTTATGTAGAACAGGGTTCAGTACGGGAGGTTACAGACTGGGTAATAGGAACAATCCTATTACACCTTGCTGCACTGACTGGGGATCCAAATTGCCATTACACAGCTCTGTCATTCCGGCAAACCGTTCTTTTTATTAAGGGGTGCAAGTGCTGTTTGATACAGCCATTAACAGTAGAGTTGAGCGGACACCTGGATGTTCGGGTTCGACGAGTTCGGCCGAACTTGAAAAAAAAGTTCGGGTTCGGGACCCGAACTTGACCCGAACTTGACCTGAACTTGACCCCGAACCCGAACCCCATTGAAGTCAATAGGGACCCGAACTTTTGGGCACTAAAATGGCTCTAAAATAGTCCTGGGAAGGGCTAGAGGGCCGCAAAAGGCATCAAAATGTGCTTAAGAGATTGGCAACTGTTCTGCAAACAAATGTGGATAGGGAAATGACTTAAAATAACATAAAATACAGAAAAATTAAAAATAACAATCTGGATCTAGGAGTAGGAGGTTGAGGAGGCGGTGGATGGGTGGATGTGGCGGTGTAGGTTGACGTAGCGGTGTAGGTGGAAGCGGCGGTGAAGGAGGAATAGGTAGTCAACACTGATTTGTGTTATTTTTTTATTTTTAAATATTGGGACATATACCAAAATAAAACAAAGAATAAGTGCACTTGAGTACAAGAATGGATGGTTAAGGCTGGTATAAATGTCTATTCTGCACAAGGTACGGACAAGTCCTGTGGGATCCATGCCTGGTTCATTTTAATAAACGTAAACTTGTCCACATTGGCTGCGGCCTGTGATAATGCTCTCTGCCGTGCTAAACACACGTTCACACTATACACTGGCTGCAGGGCAGATCAGCACCTCCAAGGCTGACAAAGCTTTTCCACACTTTGGCCATGCTAACCCTGCCTTCTCAGGTGCTGGTGGTGCCCCAGCTGCGTTGGCGACCTCTTCCTCCACCTCTGCCTTCGCCTTGTGCTTCCACTGTGCCCCCGCTGTCAGGTGGGAATGCCATCAGCAGCGCGCGCTTGTAGTCGCGCATCTTCCGATCAGTAACAGATGTTTTCACTAAATTTAGTTCCCTGTCAGCAATGCACAGCAGGGGTTCATTCACGGCAAAAGGGGGTTCATGTCACCCAGCAATAGAACAGAGGATTTTGAGAGATTTAGGCCCCTGTCACCCAGGCACAGCAGGGGTTCATTCACGGCAAAAGGGGGTTCTTGTCACCCAGCAATAGAACAGAGGATTTTGATAGATTTTGGTCAATTTAGGGCACTAAAATTGGCACTTTTTTGCATTCAAATGGCTATAAAATAGTCCTTGAAAAGGCTAGAGGGATGTAAAAGGCAGTAAAATGTGCTTAAGAGCATGGCAACTGCTCTGCAAACAAATGTGGATAGGGAAATAACTTAAAATAAAATAAAATAACTAAAAATTACAAATTATTAACCTGCAACTCAGAGAAGGAGGTGGATATGGAGTCGGAGGTTGAGGAGGCGGTGAATGTGGTGTTGTAGGTGGAGGCAGCAATGGAGGAGGAGGAGGTAGCCAACAATGTTTTTTTAAAAGGAGGTAGCCCCCAAAATATTGTGACAAATAAAAAAAACGGAAACAAAGAATCATTGCACGTACAAGAATGTATGTTTGATGGTGGTATAAATGTCTATTCTGCACAAGGTACAGACAAGTCGTGTGTGATCCAAGCCTGGTTCATTTTAATGAACGTGAGGAGGAGGAGGAAGAGGGATCATTTCGTAGGGTTTCCGGCTATATATGTGTCATCCACAGGTTCATCCCATAACAGTGTCATTCACAGATTCCCCCCTTAACAGTGAGTCATTCACAAATGCCCCCATAACAGTGCGTCATCCACAGTTGCCCCCATAACAGTGCGTCATCCACAGTTGCCCCCATAACAGTGCGTCATCCACAGGTCCCCCCATAACTGTGCGTCATCCACAGATCCCCCCATAACAATGTCATCCACAGATCCCCGCATAACAATGTCATTCACAGTTGCCTCCATAACAGTGCGTCATCCACAGATCCCCCCATAACAGTGCGTCATCCACAGATCCCCCCATAACAGTGTGTCATCCACAGATCCCCCCATAACAGTGTGTCATCCACAGATCCCCCATAACAGTGCATCATCCAAAGTTGCACCCATAACAGTGTGTCATCCACAGATGCCCCCATAACAGTGTCATCCACTTGAGCCTGCTGGAGTCTTCAGAACTGTAAGTATTTACAGTCATTCACTGTACTCTACGAGGTGTGTGGATTTTTTATTTTTTTTGTGTGTGTTGTGGGGGAGGGCGTGATTGCATGCTAGGGTGTGGGAAGGCAGGATCCAGGGGGCCCAAGTAAATTGTTGCCCAGGGTCCAATGAATATTAAAGACGGCCCTGCAGGTGTTGGTGTTGCTGGCAGATTCTCTGTTTGTGGGGTGCCAGGTGGCACTGTCACTCCAGAGGTGGATGAAGAGGCCGCCACTGCAGCAGAAGAGGAAGCAGGAGGAGCCAGAGACCTTTCTTGGTTTTTGAGGTGTCTACTCCACTGCAGCTCGTGCTTTGCACTTAAATGCCTGGTCATGCAGTTGTGCTCAGGTTGAGAACGTTTATGCCTCGCTTCAGGCTCTGATTGCACAGCGTGAAAACCACTCGTGTCTTGTCGTCAGCACATTGACTGAAGAACTGCCACGCCAGGGAACTCCTTGGAGCTGGCTTTGGTGTGCTCGGTCCCTTGCTGCGGTGGGCAGTAGGAGGCGTACTGTCTAGAGGACGGCCGCTCCGCTTTTTCACCCTGCTCCCTCTTCTGCTGTGCTGGTGGCTCTGTGCAACCACCGCCTCTTCCTCCGAACTACATCAGCCACTCGCATGACCTTGATTCCATGTGGGGTCGATGACCTCATCGTCCTCCACATCATCTTCCACCCAGTCTTCACCCCTGACTTCCTTGTCGGTCTGCACGCTTTCGAAAGCCCCAGCAGTTGGCACCTGTGTTTCGTCATCATCCGAGACGTGCTGCGATGGTCCTCCCATGTACTCATCTTAAAAAATAAGTGGTTGGGCATCGGCATCTCTTCCACTTCTGGGGCAGGGCTAGGTGGATGGCCCTGGGAAACCCTGCTAACAGAGTCATCAAAAATCAGAAGAGACTGCTGCATGACTTGGGGCTCAGACTGCTTGGCTGATTTGCAAGGGGGTGAGGTGAAAGACTGATGGACATCAGCTGCAGGTGCCAACTGTGGTCTTTCAGCAGGAGACTGGGTGGGAGACAATGTGAAGGAACTGGATCCACTGTCAGCAACCCAATCTACTATCGCCTGTACTTGTTCAGGCCTCACCATTCGTAGAGCAGCGTTAGGCCCGACCAAATACCGCTGCAGGTTTTGTCGCCTACTCGCACCTGAGGAAGGGGTTTCACTTGTGCGTGTAGCTGGCACAGATCGACCACGTCCTCTCCCTGCAACAGGAGCTCCACCAGCAGCACCACGCCCTGGGCCACGTCCCTTATTTGACGCTCTCCTCATATTTTTTGAATTTAGGATCTTGCCCTAAATGGGTGTTTTATTAATAGTAAAAAAGAACGACAGTATGTAAAGGGTGTATCTCACACGGCCTGAACCAGACTAGGCAGTATTTCAAATCGCTGTATTTCAAATGCCTAATTCAAACCCCTGTATGTAGGGGGGTATCTCACACGGTCTGAACCTGTGTAGGTCTGAAGTAAATATATCTTTGCACAAAAAGGCTGTATTTCAAATGGCTAATTCAAACCCCTGTAGGTAGAGGTAGTATCTCAGAGGGCCTGAACCTCTGTAGGCCTGAAGTAAATATATCTTTGCACAAAATGGCGGTATTCAAAATGGCTGTATTTCAAATGCCTGATTCAAACCCCTGTATGTAGGGGGTTATCTCACATGGTCTGAACCTGTGTAGGCCTGAAGTAAATATATCTTTGCACAAAAAGGCTGTATTTAAAATGGCTGTATTTCAAATGCCTGATTCAAACCCCTATATGTAGGGGGGTATCTCACACGGTCTGAACCTGTGTAGGCCTGAAGTAAATATATCTTTGCACAAAAAGGCAGTATTTCAAATGGCTGTATTTCCAATGCCTAATTCAAACCCCTGTATGTAGGGGGGTATCTCACACGGTCTGAACCTGTGTAGGTCTGAAGTAAATATATCTTTGCACAAAAAAGCTGTATTTCAAATGACTGTATTTCAAATGCCTAATTCAAACCCCTGTATGTAGAGGGGGTATCTCACAGGGCCTGAACCAGTGTAGGCCTGAATTCAATATTGGTGCACCAAATGGCGGTATTTAAAATCTCTGAATGTAACCCAAATGTATTAAGGGTGTATCTTACAATGACATCTGCATTAAATGCTGCCAACTAAATTTTTGGAGCCCAAACGACTGTTTGTTTAACAACTGAGTTTGACAGCAGTAGTCTGTAATTTCACACGTGCTGATGCTGCAAGGCCTGAAAATAGTGTTTTTTTGTCAAATAAGTGTGTTTTTCAAACCCCAGAAAATGATGGGTGTTTTTCTAGCTTAAATTGCACACTGACTAATACAGATGTTGTAGATTGCCCAAAAAGTCTTTTTTTGCTAACAGAATATGAATGCTGTATATTTTAAACTTGAATTTAACACTTGCAGATCTGGCAAATACTGTTTTTTGAAAAGAAAAAATTGTGTTTTTCAAACCCCAGAAAATGATGGGTGTATTTCTAGCTTAAATTGCACACTGGCTAATACAGATGTTGTAGATTGCCAAAAAAGTGTTTTTTTGCTATCAGAATATGAATGCTGTATATATTTAACTTGAATTTAACACTTGCAGATCTGGCAAATACAGTTTTTTTGGGGAAAAAAGTGTGTTTTCAAACCCCAGAAAATGATGGGTGTATTTCTAGCTTAAATTGCACACTGACTAATAGCCAAACTGGATTTGTTACCGCAACTGTCTGAGTTTGCCCTGGAAAAGCTGTCCTGCCCAGCCAGTAGTTTGGGCATCAGAGCGGGTGTTTAGTGCAGCGGGGGCCATAGTTACCCCAAGAAGAACTCGCCTGTCCACCCTAAATGTGGAGAGACTGGTCTTTTTCAAGATAAATCAGGCATTGATCAGCCAAGATTTCCACCCATCAATGCTGCCGCCACCTCCACACTATGTCATTGTGCCACTCTGTGGCCTCCTGATGCTGCCGCCACCTCCACACTCTGTCATTGTGCCACTCTGTGGCCTCCTGATGCTGCCGCCACCTCCAGACTCTGTCATTGGGCCAATCTGTGGTCTCCTCATGCTGCTTCCACCTCACCACTATGTCATAGGGCCACTCTGTGGACTTCTAGTGCTGTACCCACCCTCATCACTTCATGACTGGTCCACTATTTAGCAGTTTTGGCTTGTCTGACATCATATTTTATTTTTTCTGATCGATCACAAGGAAGGAAAAATGAGACACACAACGGATCCTGTCTGTGTAGCAGCTGTAAGGCCTGTATGGTCCCATCAGAATTGGCTTATGATTTGGTAGCCAAAAGCGGGAGTGGGTTCAAAACACAGAAGACCGGCAAATATTCCGTTCACGTGTCATCTCTGTTTTGGATCCACTCCTGTTTTTTTTTACATTAGCAATACTTGTGGATTACTGACCGAGTGAAGGCAGATGCTCCACAGACAGGATTTGTTTTTTGTGGGTTATTGTTTTGACGGATCAGAGGAAGGGAAAAATAATCAGTGATGTAAACACAAACTTACTACTGACACCCTCTCCACTCTGTCGGGGGGCTTTACTTCCACAAGCGTTTAATAGAGCAGGTTCTGTAGACATCTATGTGGAATCAGCTGATGACGGTGTAAAAGGACTGCGCTTCTTCTTGGCGCTAACATTGACCTGTAAGGCTGTTTATACTTCAGTTATTTGGTCAGTTTTGGCCCTGTGACTGCCCAAATAAGTGAAGCGTGCAGTGATTCTAAGAGCGACGCCTGTCATCTGCATGTCATACTGACTCACAGTATTATTTTACTACCAAAGTAGACTCCCTATGCGTGTTACTGCAAGGCACAGTGTTCTACACCACTATGAAGGCTCTCTGCAGCCAGGAAATAGCCATTTTTTAATGAAATTTGCGGTGAATATATTCGGATCAAACCAAATTTTTCCCCAAAAATTTGCCGAATTGGAGAATCAAATTTTTGAAAAATTTGCTCATCTCTAATCCATAGTAAATGTGATAAGTATCTCATTAGTGTGGACTGACAGGTGGGGTAAACATTGAATATGAGAGGGTTGTCCCCAGGTCCATAAGTGAATGGAGGGATGGGGCATGCTTTACAGTAATCCATAGGAAACGTTATAAGTATCTCATCGGTGTGTCTGACAGCTAGGACAGACATTGAATTTGAGAAAGGGGATCTCCAAGTCCAAAAGTGAATGGAGTGATGATAATGCATGCACACTGCCACTCCATTCAACTCTACTAGACTGCCGGAGATTGCCGTTCGCTGGACTCGGGCTCCCTTTGGTTGTTCCATAGAGTTGAATAGAATGTGTGACCATGGTTCCATTCACTCAGTGGATTCAGGGTCCCCTGATCATTGACCACTGAGACCCCCACAGATTAGATGCTTATCACCCATCTGGTAGCTGTTATTGTGGGACAACACCTTTTAGCACTTACTCCATAGAAAAAACACCATTGGCAATGATAATTTTGCCTGTGCAATAGTAGGGGAATCCTGAAAACATGACCTGTTGGGGGAACTTGAGTCATAGACTTGCCCAAAATAAATGTGGGTTATGTCATGTCTGCTTGCCCTGTTATTGGCCCTATTTCTGGCCCATTTAGAGTGTATGGATTTATATATGAATTATAATAGGTGTAGGTCACACCTAGGGATGAGCGAATCGACTTTGGATGAAACATCCTAAGTTGATTTGCATAAAACTTTTTAGAATACTGTACGGAGCAAGTTGTACCTTGGAACCGAACCCGAGTTCAGTAAAACGTTTTTTTTACAGTAGAAATTAATTTCTGAAGTTATTACCCGAAGTCTCTCGAGATTTCGCAAAGTAATAACTTTGGCTCATCAGAGCCAATACATTCTAATACTGTACGGAGCGCTCGCCTCATACAGTATTCTAACGAAGTTTTATGCAAATTGACTTTGGATGTTTCATGCCGATTCGCTCATCCCTAGTCACACCCTTGAATCCTCTCAATGTTTTCCAAAAATGTTATCATTGGATCTTGACCACTCTGTTAAGCCCCAATGGCATGAAAACATTTCATAAATTGACGTCAAATGACCGTTGGCTTGAAAAAGATATCTCAAAGATACTTTCTACATCTACATCAAACATCTCAAAGATACTTTCTACATCAAACATTAGGAGGCTTCTTCCTTGGCTGGGAACACCATCGTTGGATAATGATGGATCTCTTGAAAGCTGTGTGCTAGGCATATTAGATGCAACTAAACGTCATTTGCATTTCTTGACACACCCGCTGATGACAACAGTGTTATATATTTGCACCCTGTGTGAAGACCAGAGATAGACTTACCATTTAAGATGGTCACGCTGACCTGTGCTCTGCTTGGTATTTTGACATATATTCTAGGTTAAATGTAAAATAAAGTTACATTTTTCTCAGACTGGCAAAGTGTTATTGGGAGAAATGTAGCAGGCAAACATTATCAGCATACGCTTTGTTCGAGGGCAGCTAGTCATGCAAGGTCAGTTTTGGCTCCTATCCTTCAAGCTAGGGCCATGTTCCTGTTTTTACATGAACTGCTACTATGGTAGATATATGTCATTGCTGAGTGAAAAAGACATCCATGGTGACCGTAGCTAATTAAATTACCATACACAAACACAAGACAGACTCAGTGAAGTCTGACCACACCTATTGTAAAAATTCATTTTAAAATCCTACTGTACGCAAAAGGTGTGAAGCATAAATTGAAATGTTAATTGTTCCTTCATTGTGAATGCTTTTTGTAGGTGAGGTACGTAACAACCACACAATAAAGAGCTTTATTTCCTCTGATCTGGGTTTAATACATATGTGAATTTATTATGAGATACAAATACAGTAAGTCAAAGGACAGAAAACAGAAACGAGATTGGCTTTGCCCATTTTCAACAAAGTCCAGCTGGTGAAACATGGAAAGCCAATGTATGTCACGGTTCTCATTTCTCCAGGTCATGGTATATTAGTAGTAATAAGTCTGAGCACCTTGGCATCCTGGTCATAAGTACTTTTATTATTGTCATGAGTACTGTTCTGGTAAACATCATGGTGACTCTTTTAAAGGCCTTGGGAGCATCAATATTGTTGATGAAAACTAGACAGGTTGCTCTGACTTATTGCTACTGATGCAAAGTCAATATTCTGGCCATAAGTACTTTTATTCTGGTCATGGGTACAGTTCTAAGGAACCTCTGGTCATGTTGTTATTCAAATGTCCTTCAAGGATGTATGTATCCTAAATTCATTTTATGTTCTTTCCTTACAGTTGTCCCATAAAACGTTTTTTTTTTAAAAATTTTATAATCCATGCAGGGAATAGGTTATGACAATTAGGTAGGAATACAACCTCTTGGATCTGACCACTATGGAGAAGAAGGGGCCTCAACAACTCATTCTAGGCTGAGGAACATTACAAGCATGTGCTGTTACTCTTGAATGCGATCACATTAATCTTTCAACTTGAAACACATTTGGTAGACCCATTCTTCTGGTTCTACTCTCCACTTTGAACTTGGTACAGTGGAGACGAGAAGCATTTCTTTATATATCCTTAAGAAATGTTTCTTCTATATCCCTTGTGCCAGGATCTAATCCTCTTTTTAATCTTATAAAAAAGTACAAGAGGTGGTCCTCCAGAATGTTATGAGCAAGGAACCTAACATACAAATGATGAGCATCACTATTGTTTTTTCCAGCCGTACAGTACTGTTACCAATTAACATTATGTACATGACCACGACACTTCTACTGATTTTCCTAACAGGGATCCTCAAAACATCTTTCAGCTGAATTATCATGTGAAACAGTAAACCTACCCCAACCTCCTCACCCTCAGGTCCAGTGGCTCTATACAAAGTTGAATCTTTACTGTACTGAACATATTTAGCAAATGGACAGAAACTATTTAGGTGTTTTTAGAACAGTAGCTGAAAGAACCCAGTAGATAGCAAGATGATTTAAACCCAAGAATTGTTCTTGAGGATTCAATGATGTCTTATTTACTTGAAGACAATATTTTCAGAAGCCTAGCAACAGAGCGTGTCCTCTTCTTCTTCCTTTTTCCCTTTTTATGAGTAATAAAAGATAAATAAACAAAGAATCCTTTTGTTCATTATGTTCTATTTTACTGTGTGAAGGTTAGGGGAACAGAAAAATATATGGAAAACTCTGACTAAAACATTTTTTTTTTTACAGCAGAAAGTCAGGCACTTATATAACATGGATGCACCATAAATCCTCTGAAAACCTTATTGTAAATTCCATCTTAAGTGTCTTAACAGGAGTCTATGGAAAAAAATGTTTGCGTTTAACCACTTGAGGTCCAGGGTAATTTGGGCACAGTTTAGCCATTTTTGCTTTAAAGTTTCTGTATCTCTTATGGTCCTTTAACACGGGACGATGTGATTGCTAGTGGAGAAGACCTCCTCCAGCTCCTCCAGAGTATGGGGAGGAGTGATTGCTAATGCCACTACTCTTCCCCATACTGTCTCGTTGTTTCCCGGAAGCAGATCATATTTACACAGCATGATCTCCCACTGGGAAATGATGATCTTTTGTGCTGCACAAAGATACAATTACCCAATGAACGAGCTTTTTACTCATTCATCGGGGAATCGGCGGTGCATTTACACTGCCATATAATCGCTCCACTCCAGAATCAAGAATCGAGTACTTCCAGAGAGCATAAGTGTTACAAAACAGCAGAGTGATCAGTGAAATTTCAGCTTTACAGACCCTGCTACAAGGTGAGGGACTATGGCTTAGACATCCATTGCTTAGCTAACTACCAGGTCAGACAAACAGCAAGCCTATATAACACAGTGGACAAATATTTCCATCAGAATCAAGAAAGTGTTTCCAGAAATCATCAGTGCCACAAAACAGCAGAGTGATCAGTGAAATTTCAGCTTTACAGACCCTGCTACAAGGTGAGGGACTACGGCTTAGACACCCATTGCTAAGCTAAGAACAAGGCCAGACAAACAGCAAGCCTGTATAACACAGTGGACAACTATATCCACCAGTGACTGCAAGTAATATTAAATTGCCAACCAACCAGCCACTATACTTCCTCAACTGGTGCCAGAAACTACACTTTGTACTTTATACTGCTGAATGTGCCATAAGTTATAAGTAAAGTGAAACTTTTATACTTTTAACTCTGACCTGATTCTTCAAACTACCTTTACATTGCACCAAACCCCAGCAAGCAACAGCCTGAGGAAGTACACCATGGCACAACACCTCATTAGGGCCATTACCACTCCCATCCTCTGCACCATCTCCTCAGGGGCTCGCTGCATGTGTTACAAAGAAAACTTGTACTGGCCAGAAAGGGAATGGTAGGCCCCACTACCAACCTTCCCAACATTCCATAAAAATTCAGGCATAAAAACAGGACTTACCAAAACTCTTGCCAAACTACTCTCTGCTAGGGATACTCAGCTTTTCTTGATTCCTTATATCTCATCCAGCTTTCCCTGGAAGAGGTATATACTTCCTGGAGCCTAGTACACATATGAGTGGAATCACTTTTCCTGTCTCACAGTATGTAAACCAGTCCTGAATATGAATTATATTAACTAAAATACTAACCTTTTAGTGACTTCCCTTAACAAAATAAGTATTACATATTATATAGGTTCTACTAATGAAAACCTTCTGGCTGGTAAATATTGTTTTCATTTATTTTCCTTTTTTGTATAATTCTTAATTATTAGCTATACTATTGTGACATTATAAACCACATTTTCAAGGTTATCTGAAAAAGGAAAAAAAGAATGTTGTTGGAATCAAATAATAGTCTTGTGAGAAAAAACCCGAAATGTTAATAAACAGGGGTCACAAACCTTTAAAGGGGTTATCCCATAATTAATTAATGTAAAAAATGAAAATCAGCCATCATACAGTACAAAGAAGCAGCCCTGTACTTTAAATGTATCCAGAGACCTCCCTATTCATTGCCTAAATTGCTCTGCTACATTTATATTAGGCTGGTAGCTCAGGAGTGTGTCCTTTCTCAGGGGGCATGTCCTTTGTGCTGCAGCTCTTTCCCTGTAAGTGTCACTCCTTCTAATAGAAGATATGGCTGGCAAAAGTTGAAGAATTGAATAGAGTATGTGCAACCACCTCAGCAAGGGGGACGGAGAAATAAGGGCTCTTTCACACTTGCGTTGTTTTCTTCTGGCATAGAGTTCCGTCGTCGGGGCTCTATGCCGGAAGAATCCTGATCAGGATTATCCTAATGCATTCTGAATGGAGAGTAATCCGTTCAGGATGCATCAGGATGTCTTCAGTTCCGGACCGGAACGTTTTTTGGCCGGAGAAAATACTGCAGCATGCTACGCTTTTTGCTCCGGCCAAAAATCCTGAACAGTTGCCGCAAGGCCGGATCCGGAATTAATGCCCATTGAAAGGCATTGATCCGGATCCGGCCTTAAGCTAAACATTGTTTCGGCGCATTACCGGATCCGACGTTTAGCTTTTTCTGAATGGTTACCATGGCTGCCGGGACGCTAAAGTCCTGTTTGCCATGGTAAAGTGTAGTGGGGAGCGGGGGAGCAGTATACTTACCGTCCGTGCGGCCCCGGGGCGCTTCAGAGTGATGTCAGGGCGCCCCACGCGCATGGATGATGTGATCGCATGGATCACATCATCCATGCGCATGGGGCGCTCTGACGTCATTCTGGAGCGCCCCGGGAGCCGCACAGACTGTAATTATACTGCTCCCCCGCTCCCCACTACTACTATGGCAACCAGGACTTTAATAGCGTCCTGGCTGCCATAGTAACACTGAAAGCATTTTGAAGACGGATCAGTCTTCAAATGCTTTCAGTTCACTTGCGGTGTTACGGATCCGGCGGGCACCTCCGGCAAATGGAGTGCACGACGGATCCGGACAACGCAAGTGTGAAAGAGGCCTAAAGAAAATAACAAACAGCTGATAGCTCTACACAGATACAATTTATTGTATCCTATATTACAAAAAAATGTCAGATCTTGGTACTGCTTTGAACAATGTAGAATATTTTTATGATATAGAACTAGCATAGAGAGACCCAATTTCCTGTCTACATTAGCCTGTAAGTCATGGCCGCAAGTGTTGCCACCCCTGAAAATGAATTATTCCTCCTAGAAAATGTTTGCAATGACACATGTTTTGTTATACACGTTTATTTCCTTTGTGTGTATTGGAACAACATAAAAGAGAGAAAAAAGGCAAATTGGATATACCGGTAATTTCACACAAAACTGTAAAAATGGACCGGACAAAATTGTTGGCACCTTTTTAAAATTGTGGGTAAACAACCTTGTTTTAGGCTACTTTCACACTAGCGGCAGGATGTATCTGACAGGCTGCTATTTTGCCGTGCCGCCGGACTGCCGCTCTGTCCCCATTGACTGTAATGGGCACGGGGCAGAGCTCCGGCGCAGCACAGCAGTGCGCAGTGAGAGGCCGCCGGACTAAAAAGTCAGACATGCAGTACTTTTAGTCCAGCGGCCTCTTGCTGTGCACCGCTGTGCTGCGTCGGAGCTCCGCCCCCCGTCCCCATTATAGTCAATATGGACAGAGCGGCAGTCTGGCGGCACGGCGAAATAGCGGCAGAATGGATCCAACAGGGTGAACAGCCTGTCGGATCCCATCTGCTGCTAGTGTGAAAGTAGCCTAAAGCATGTGATGCTCGTTCAAACTCATCTGTGGCAAGTAACAGGTGTTGGGAATATAAAAATCACACCTGAAACCAGATAAAAAGGGAAGAAGTTGACTCAAGCTTTGTATTGTGTGTCTATTTGTGCCACACTAAGGATGGAGAATAGAAAGAGGAGAAGAGAACTGTCTGAGGACTTGAGAACCAAAATTGCGGAAAAATATCAACAATCTCAAGATTGTCCAGCTCCAGAGATCTTGATGTTCTGTTGTCCATGGCGCACAACATAATCAAGAAGTTTACAACCCATGGTGCTGTAGTTAATCTCCCTGGACCTTGACGGAAGAGAAAAATTTATGAAAGGTTGCAACATTGTGTGGATGGTGGATAAGCAGCCCAAATCAACTTCCATAGAAATTCAAGCTGTCCTGCACGCTCAGGGTGCATCAGTGTCTGCGCACCGACATTTGAATAAAAAAAAAAACGTATGGCAGGAGACCCAGGAGGACCCCACTGCTGCCACAGAGACTTAAAAAAACTAGACTGCAGTTTGCAAAAATATACAAGAATAAGCCAAAATCCTTCTGGGAAAACATCTTGTGGATGGAGACTAAGACAGAGCTTTTTGGAAAAGAACATCATTCTACTGTTTACAGAAAATGCCTACAAAGAAAAGAACACAGTACCTACAGTCAAATATGGTAGAGGTTCAAAGATGTTTTGGGGTTGTTTTGCTGCCTCTGGCACTGGGTACCTTAACTGTGTGCAAGGCATCATGAAATCTGAAGATTCCTAAAGGATTTTGGGTTGCAAGGTAGGGCCCAGTGTCAGAAAGTTGGGTTTGCGTCCTAGGCCATGGGTCTTCCAGCAGGACAATGACCCCAACCATACTTCAAAAATCACCCAGAAATGGGTGGGAACAAAACACTGGAGAGTTCTGAAGTGGCCAGCAATGAGTCCGGATCTAAATCCCATTGAATACCTGTGGAGAGATCTTAAAATTGCTGTTGGGAGAAGGCACCCTTCAAATATGACAGACCTGGAGCAGTTTGAGATGTGTAATAAGCTTGTTGATAGTTATTGGAAGCGATTGATTTCAGTTATTTCCTCCAAAGGGTGTATAACCAATATTAAGTTGAGGGTGTCAGTAAATTTGTCCAGCCCATTTTTGGAGCTTTGCATAAAATTATATCATTTTAGGCTTTTTTTTGTGTTGTTCCAATATACACAAAGGAAATAAACATGTGTAAAACAAAACGTGTCATTTCAATAATTTTCTGGAGAAATACTTCATTTTCTGAAAAAAATTCAGGGGTGCTAACACTTGCGGCCATGATGATTTGTATAATTGACTTGAATTGTGCATTGTTGATTATAATATATATCATTGTAATTCCAGTCCAGAAAGGATCACATTAATACTTTGTTTCCTGGGTTCCACTAAAATTTTTTAGACAACATAAAAGAACTGCATGGAAAAGATGAAACATTCCCCCGCTTGTGATTTATGCTTGGGTGACAGGACAGGAGACATATAAACTGTCCTGTAAGACAGTGGCCGTTCTCATGTTATCAGCCACCGAAGCACATTTTATAACGCTGGCGAGAAGACATCAAAATAAAGGTGATACAAACATCAATCTCCAGGATAACATCAAACTGCTTTCTGCCATGGTTTGACCTTAGTGATGCCTGTGGATAGTATTACTTGTCTCAGCCCTTCACAAACAATCACCAAGGGACAGTTAGAAAACTAAGCTTTTTAATGGTGAAGGTTGGAATTGCCAGATGCATCAAAAGACTGACACTGACCCTAGGGACTCGCAACCCCTGGAAGGGTCTGACGTGGCACCTCTCAGAGTAGTGGATGTTTGTGGGTTGGCTTGTCAGATACATTTTTCTTTCTAATTTAGGTCACTTACCCTCTCAATAAATAAATGCTTCTATCATGACGAACAGGGAAAAGAGCAAAAATGCAGTTATATTACAAGAATCATCCGATCTATCAGCCAAGGAATGTTGGGATGGTGGGTGAAGACCTCACTTAGGTTTTTGGGTGTACTTATAGAAGGTAGTGTTATCAAAAGGGTTGCCCGGGGCATTTCAAAATCCTGCAAAAGAAAGGAGATTTATAATTCTCTTGCTTATATGGCACCAACATATTCCACAGAGCTTTACTATGGCATCCCTCACTGTCCCCAGTGGAGTTCACATTCTAGATCAGAATGTCTTTGGAAAGAAAACCCACACAAACACAAGGAGAACATACACTCCATGTAGATGTTGCCATTAGTTCGATTTGAACCCAGGGGCCTAGAGCTAGCCGCTGAGCCATCATACTAGGGATGTGATAAAATAACTAAATAAGCACTAAAAGGGATTTTCCAGGATTTTCATATTTGAAGGCCTAGCCTCAGGATAGGTCATCAATATGTTATCAACAGAGGTCTGAATTTCAGCACCCCCGGCGATCAGCTGTTTGAGAAAGGTGCCGTACTCACAGGTGCTCTGCTTTTGGATAGTGACTGTGCTTGGTATTACAGCTCAGCCCCGTTGGCTTCAATGGGACTGAGCTGCCTCTAGGCCATGTGACCAAAGACCATGACATCACATGGCTTAAGAAGAAGCCTAAACGCTCACGGAGTGCCGCGGCCTCTTCATATAGCTGATCAGTGGGGCGGCCGGTAGTTGGACCCCTGCTGATATATTATTGATGACCTAACCCCTTTGCGCAACTGGAAAACTCCGCCATTCTACAGTGGCCTGCTCTGATGCCTGTCTGCACTGGGCATATGCAGGCAATTGTGACAATACCATTGAAGCAAGAAACAGATACAAGTGGGAGTAACAGACAGGGCTGTGTTTATAACTGGTGCCACCCTCGGCACCAAGTCTGAATACTTCCTATCATGGCCCGGATGACGGTAGTGGTAGATGGAATAGTGGCCATCTGGGACACCAATGAAGGGAGGGGAGGGCCCAGGGTTGGACTGGGAATTTAAAGTGGCCTCATGTTGTAGGCGGGCTCAAATAGATAAAAGGTGGGGCAAACATGATTAGGAAGGGTCAACTCAAGTAGGTGGGGCTAGAAAACATATTTGGGGCCAGCAATATCATAGATGGGCACTATACTATGCTACACTGTTTAGTTCTACAGCAAAACCAAATGCCAAAGTACAGCTCAAGGGGAGTTTTCTGCTGCAGCTCAGGGGGCATGTCCATTTGCTGCTGCTCTCTCCCTGTCACAGCTCAGGAGGCAATTGAAGGATGAAACTGAGCATGTTCAGCCATGACAGTGAGAGGGACAGCGAAATAAAAAGTAAATAAACAGCAGGTGGCGCTATACAGATATATTTTATGGGGCTGGTCTGAAAACTGTAGAATATTTTTAGTGGACAACCGCTTTAATAAATATCTCCCAAAATTTCTGTAGTCAATTAGTATAATTTTATTCTACTTAGAAAAGAAGACACTTCTCTTTTTCTTTCTGACCAACATGCTGGCTCTATGGCCCTGTCTTTAAATCTGACCAAGGACAACATTGCTATGGAGTCTCTTTATTCCTTCCATGTTTGAGTGGGGTTCCACTAGGTGCTCCAATCTCCTCCCAAAATAGGTTAACTGGCTTCCTTTAAAAATTGACATTAGTGGATGTTAGGGAATGGACTTCCCTGCTCTACAACTCATCACATAACAAAAAGGAATATCAAAGCTGCCCTTTTGATTCTATTGGGAGAAAAAAGTGAACTACAAAAGGTTATTTGACCAAGGACAAAATATATTTAGTTGACATTTACCTTATTATTATAATTATTTTTCATTTTCACTTGCCCCATTGAAAAACTATTTCGTTAAAATGTTTTTTTTTGGGTCATTTCAGAGGAAGCTGACATTATGAAAGTCATTATACCAATATGCCAATTGTAGGTAAAGGGTTAAATGGCAGAGATAGAGTATATGGGCTCCTTAGGTTTTTCCATAAGCACATGTTCATAATGAGACTTCATTTTTAGTTTTCTAAAGTGTTTTCGAGAAATAATGGCTCTATTTTATAGTCTCATTTGTTCTGTTATTCTGTACAGGCACATTATTGCTCATTGCTTAGGTTTTAGGCTACTTTCACACTCGCATTTTTGTTCTGAACGGATCCGTTTGTATTATGTTTAAAATAGCCAAGACAGATCCGTCTTGAACACCATTGAAAGTCAATGGAGGAGAGATCCGTTTTCTATTGTGCCAGATTGAGTCAGTGAAAACTAATTCGTCCCCATTGACTTACATTGTGTGCCAGAACGGATCCGTTTGGCTCAGTTTCATCAGACGGACACCGAAATGCTGCAAGCAGTGTTTTGGTGTCCGTCTCCTAAGCGGAATGGTGACTGAACTGATGCAAACTGATGCATTCTGAGCGGATCCTTTTCCATTCAGAATGTATTAGAATGCAAACTGATCCGTTTTGGACCGCTTGTTAGAGCCCTGAATGGATGTCACAAACGGAAATCCAAAACGCGACTGTGAAAGTAGCCTTAGGAGTCAATCCGTATTTTTGATTAAAAGCAACAGTTATATTCATGTTGACATAGACAGAAGAATACTGTACATTGTTAGTATTTCTTCCGTAATAAGCTATATAATCTATGATAGCTGGTGGTCCCAATACCAGGACCCCCACCAGTCAGCAGATTAAAGGGACAGGGGTGCTCACATATCTTTGGCAGTGTCTGATTCCACGGCTCATCCCATTGATTTAACAAGCTGTGGCCACATGCTGTGTCTAGTAAACAAGGCAGGAGACATGGAACTCATCTGACTGCCATGAACAGGGGCGGGCTGGGGGGGGGGGCAGGGAGGCAATTGCCCCCCAGGCCGCCCTAAAGCATGTTAAAAATGGCCACTGGGCAGTCTTTAACAAATAATTTTTTTTTAATTCCTCAGAGCTGCCAGCCCTGGTTCTAGTTGGCGGTGGCGGTGGGGGGGCAGTAGGAGATGAGCGCTTCCATTGTGGAAGGCTCATCTCCATATTCATCTGTATCACCGTCCTCAGGACAGCGATACAGATGCCTGTGCTGTGGCAGGGCAGGGGAGGGAGAGGCGTGTCCCTCCCCTGTTCTTCTGATAGGCCGCAGGCACTAATGCCTGCAGCCTAACAGAGGCCGGCTCAGGCAGCGCAATGACGTCATTATCATCACGCCGCCTGAGCCGGGCAGCACTCAGCAGGGACACAGGCCGGAAGAGGCCTGCATCACTGCTGATGGAGGTAAGTATTAGTGTGTTTTTTTCTTTGCGGGGGAAGCTGGCACTATGGGGGCATCTGGCATTTCTTACAGACCCATTTTCTTTGGGGTGGCACTCTGGGGGCATTTCTTACTGCCACATTATGGGGGGGCACCATGGGGGAGAGGAGCACTATAGGGGCATCTGGGGGCTCTAAAGGGGCTTTTTTTTATTGGCACATTATGAAGGGCACTATAAGGAAAAGTGGCACTATGGAGCATCTGTTGGCACTATAGGGGCATTATTTGGGGGCACTATGGGGGAGTGGAGCACTATTGGGGCATCTGGTGGCACTAAGAAGGGGCATTTTTTTACTGGCACTTTATGGGGGAGAGGAGCACTATAGGGGAATCTGGGGGCTCTAAAGGGGCTTTTTTTTATTGGCACATTATGGAGGGCACTATAAGGGAAAGTGGCACTATGGGGCATTGTTAGCACTATAGGGGCATTATTTGGGGGCACTATGGGGAAGTGGGGGCTCTAAAGGGGCCTTTTTTATTGAGACATTATGCTGGGCACTATGGCTTCTGGTGGCACTAAGGGGGCATTTTTTACTGACATATTATGGGAGGCACTATAGGGGAGAGCGGCACTATGGGGCATTATTTGAGGGCACTATGGGGGAGTGGAGTACTATTGGGGCATCTGGTGGCACTAAGAAGGGGCATTTTTTACTGGCACATTATGGGGGAGAGGAGCACTATAGGAGCATCTGCTGGGGACACTAAGAAGGGGCATTTTTTTACTGGCATATTATGGGGGACACTATGGGGAAGGGGGAGAGGAGCACTATGAGGGCATTTACTGGGGCACTATATAGGGGTATTTTACACTGGCATACATTATGGCGACATTACCTCAACTGCGGGCACTAAGCAGGGGTTTTTCATGTACTGTCATATTATAGGGAGAATTATTACTACCAGGGGGTATTATGCAGAGCTTTACTACTACTGGGGGGCTCTGAGGAACATGATTACTAGTATGGGCACTATAGGGGCATTATTACTACTAAGTGTGCTCTGGCAGAGAATTATTTCTATTGGTGGGATTTTGGGGAGCACTGTTACTTTGGGGGGCACCCTGGTACAGTATCAGATTAGCACAATTATTTTTGGGGGACATTATCTTTATACTATTAGTGTCTGGGCGCAGTTATTTTTTAGAGCACTGTGTGCCAATAATTGTTGAAGGGGGCACTATCTGTGTGGTAGTAGTATTATCAGGGGGACTGTTTCTGCAGTATAGTATTGGGGGCATAGCGGGCACAGTATTGGGGGCACTATCTGTGTGGTAGTAGCATTTCCAGGGGAACTGTTTCTGCAGTATAGTATTGGTGTGTTCAGAAGATGTGAAGATGATGGAAATGTGGGAAACTAATGTCTGTTTGTCAATCTATGCAGAGACGGGAGATGGCTGAAAAATCATCATGGTGGTCTGGTCTGAATGGAGAAGATGAGGAAAGAGAACATCTACGATGTAAGAGGTATGAGGCGCTGTGTAGGAGAGAAGATGCTCCGGCTCCTCCCTCTGCCATTTGCAGAAGGAGGATTCAGAGCTGGGTGTGGATGGCCAAGGGGGGCAGCAGGCCACGGGCTGGTGGCAGATGGTGGGGGGAACCACAGGCCTTGATCAGGATCTGGCAGGGGTAGCCTGCTGTTTATTGTATAATGTGAAGCAGGCAGTGCAGCCAGGACAGGCCCCCCCCCCCCCTCTCCGTATGATGTGTAGAGACAGGCCGCAACAATAGAATTTCAGCTGTAGTGTTTGTTGGGAGTGGCCTATTATATGTAGGAGGGGCTTTTAATAATGGGCGGGGCTACAAATGGGCCACTTGACTAGATTTGCCCCCCAGGACTAAGGCTGCCAGCCCTCCCCTGGCCATGGCCCATACATTCAGATGAAGTCGGACCCCAACCAATTTGATATTGTTGACCTATTCTATAGGGTGTATTAAGGTGCATTTAGATGCATCAATAATCATCCAGATTATTGGAAACGACTGCTCCATCGAACTGTCATTCCCGATCATCTGGCCGTCTAAATGTGCCACCAATCACCTGATGAACGAGCGAAATGAGGGACCCTTATTCTTTTGATTATTTGGGGTCCAGGTGGTAAGACCCACAGCGATCAAATATTTATCACCTATCCTGTGAACTAAGATAACACAAACAATTTTAAAGGGAGTGTGTCACCAGAAACCAGGTACAATGCCCATTATGGGCGAGCTCAGCTAGTGATCATTGCTTCATATTGGAGAAACTGTACTTTTAATTCATGTAAATGAAAAATGAGAACTTAAAGTGGGTGTGCAGTGCAAAGATATTTTTCCGTATACGGTATGCAAAAAAACCGGAACGGACACGGAAAGAAAATACGTTTGTGTGCATAAAGCCTTACCTGCAGTTGTAATTACACTGCACAGAGGTAATTTTGAAGTGATAGCAAAATTCGATCAAACATCGCTACCCCTTCAAACAGCTGATCAGTGGGGGTGTCTGGAGTTGGACCTAAGCAGATCGGATATTATTGACCTATCATGAGAATAGGAATGTAATATCTTTGCACTGTACAGACCCTTTAAGTGCACTGGGGGTGGGCCCAAGTCACTCTGTTCACCCTTTCTTCTCCTGCTTTCCTTATTGATTGACAGGCCCAGATTCCTGCACAGTCATCTCACTCGACGATCCTGTCAATCAAGACGGAGAGGGAGGGGCTGGCAGAGAAAGCAGAAGAAGCAAGGGTGCACAGAGTGGCTTGGGCCCGCCCCCAGTGCACTTAATTGCTCATTTCTCCAGACTGAAGCAGTGGACCACTATGTGAAAGGTATCATTGCATTCAGCTGAGCTAGCCCTACAAGGCATTGGGGATCATTTACAAAGACTGACATTTTACACCAGTCTTTGTTTCACCCTGAGCTTCTGGAGGATGCACCAAATTTATTACGAGGTGCATGCCGTGTCTTAACTTAGCTGCCTCCCTGGCACTCTGGGCGCCTTGAGTGAGTGTCGTTTTTTTGCCAACGTTTATGCAAGTTTCTAAGCGTAAAATATTAGTAAATCTGCCCGGCCCCCACCACTCCATCTCCCCTCCCAAGTGGTGAGGACACATGCAAAATATTGTCTCACTCCAGGTGTTTAAAATGTAGTTTAAAAGGGACTTTCTTTTATGCCAAAAGATGGCATAGGGATGTTAGTAAATGACCCCCAATGTGTCTAGTTGAGCAGTGAAATTCCTGGGGACACATCCAAAAACAAAGAAAGTTGGCTGTTTTATTTATTTATTTATCTATTTATTTACTTATTCTGTTTAATGAAACATATACATGAAATATACATCATATAAATATGGAGAAACAAGTTATTTCCTAGAGCGTAAGCTCTTCGGGCCATTCCCTTCACGGAGGGGTTTTGGTCGCTGACTCTATAACATTCTTCTCATCCTTAAAAAAAAAATGCAACCTGTTGGAAAGACAAAGAATTATAATCACATTTTAGACAGATGTGCTAAACCCTCCCCCAGAGCTATCAAACATGAAAAAGTGTGAACTTGCCACTTTAATATTGTAATATTTAATCTATTATTCCCTGTGGTATGGACCTCCCGTATCCCTTTGAGTTGGCCGTTGTTTTCTTAAACTGAAATCTCCTGCTGGAATTCTGCAAGCTGTGTGAGGAGCTGGTAATCCATCGGCATACAAACATTATTTACATAGCGGGGGTGACTAGGATAAATGAAAGGGGAGGAAGCTGCTGCTTTATTACTCAGTATACAAATTATTAACACTTTCTATGTCATTTTAACCCCGTAGGCTGAGT
Organism: Bufo bufo; assembly: GCF_905171765.1. Lineage (NCBI taxonomy): Eukaryota > Metazoa > Chordata > Amphibia > Anura > Bufonidae > Bufo > Bufo bufo. The sequence continues at coordinate 115,211,151 of NC_053398.1, read as the reverse complement.
TTACAGATATAGATTGTGGCTCTCATCGCGCAGCCATCCCGGAGATTCACTTTTAAAATAAAGCAAATTTACAGAAAGATAAATTCCTGTTTGGAAAGATGCGAAAGTTTGAAAATTCACTTTGCTGAGTGATCATTTCTGTGTGCTCCAAAAATTGAAGCATAACCTGAGATATTGCTTTTTGTGCAAATTTTTCCCTGTTGTTAGTCAAGTATGCAGATTTATTTCAATGCGGAAAGGGAATAAGATGCTGACTGACACGTGTCTGCTTCTTTCCTGGCATATAAAAGACTGCAAAACTCTTGACTTGCTCCCATATACATAAGGCCTCCTGCCCACGAACGTGGGCGCTCCGTGGCCGTATTGCGGACCGCATTTTTTTGGATCCGCAATACACAGGCACCGTTCCATGTGCATTCCGCATCACGGATGCGGACCCATTCACTTCAATGGGTCTGAAAATCCAGAGATGCGGAACGGAATCGCGAAACGGAACCCTACAGGAGCACTACGGAGTGCTTCCGTGGGGTTTTGTCCCGTACTTCCATTCCGCAAAAAGTTATAGAACATGTCCTATCTTTTTGCAAAACGGCCGGATCGCGGACCCATTAAAGTAAATGGGTCTGTGATCCGCTGCGGCTGCCCCACGGGCGGTGTTTGTGCATTGCGGCCCGCAATTTCCGGGCCGCAGCACGACCACAGGGCGCACACATTCGTGCGCAGGAGGCCTTAGAGCGAGGATGCCCAACCTGCGGCCCCCAGCTGTCGCAAAACTACAACTCCCAGTATACCCAGACAGCCTACAGCTAAGCATGTTGGGAGTTGTAGTTTTGCAACAGCTGGAGGGCCACAGGTTGAGCATCATTGCATTAGACGTTAAAAATGTATTTTATCCCCATCTACCTTAGATCACAGACAGAAGCAAAGACCAGAATCTGAGGCTCATATGGTATCAGCATAATGACTTTTAACCACTGACAGGGTATGACCACACGGTCAGGTTTCCTGATGCAGTTTTGGAAGCCTTTTTGCTGAACGCGCACTGACGCCATCCGTGTTTTGCGGACCGCAAAACACACCACGGTCGTGTGCATGTAGCCTAAGAAAAATATTTAAATTAAACTGAAAGCTCTGCTCAATGCCTACCTTCTATATGTCCTTAGCAAAATGAATATAAATTAGCAATTTGCAAATTGCGGATCCGCAAAACATGGATACCGGCCGCGTGAATGTAGCCGCCCCTATGATAGAAATGCCTATTCTTGTCCGCGATTGCGGACAAGAATAGGACATGCTCTATCTTTTTTGCGGGGCCGCGGAACGGATCTACGGATGCGGACAGCACATTGTGTGCTGTCCGCATCTTTTGCGGCCCCAATGAAATGAATGGGTCCGCACCCGTTCCGCAAAATTGCGGAACGGATGCAGAGCCAAAAATACGGTCGTGTGAATGCACCCTAACAAGCAGTGGGGGCGATATTATCCAGCTGGTAGACAGAAGCTGTAGCTGTTCACCTGATTCAATCGCTGTTTTTATGGCTCTATTCCTGAGTCGTGATACTTTTTTTAGTATGCAAAATTAGGCCTTTGGTGCAATGAGGGTGTATTATTGCACCCAAGCTCCACTCATTTCTGAGGCCAGCCCCTCCCGCGCTGCTTTGATTGACAGGGACAGATATTGGCAAAGCAGCCAGGGAGGGGCTGACCACAGAAAGAAGTGGAGCTTAGGTGCAACAAGGGGAACGGGGATGCCTTCATTGCAACAAAGGTCTAATTTGTAGATTAAGAAAAAGTATCATAACTTGGGAACAGAGCCTCAATCAACAAAAGGAAAGCGTTTTTCAATTAGCAGAACCAGAGCTATGTGTCTATGCAGACAGCTGGATAGCGGGTTGCTGGTGACAGATTCCCTTTAATGCAGTTTGTTAGATGTTAGAAATTAATGTCTACCAAAAATAAAGTTTAGTAAATCTGGAGGTGATGAAAATAATTATACTGTGTAAGGGCAGATGGTTGGTCCAGTTATCGGGACTGTAGGTTTGTATGGGCACTCATTTCTGAGCATTAGGGTCCATTCACGCGTCCACAAATGGGTCCGCACCTGTTCCGCAATATAGGGAACGGGTGTGAACCCATTCATTCTCAATAGGGCAGGAATGGATGCGGAGAGCACACTATGTGCTCTCCGCTTCCGCATTTCCGGAGCGCAGCCCCGAACTTCCGGTCCGCGGCTCCGCCAAAAAATAGAACAAGTCCTATTCTTGTCTGCAATTGCAGACAACAATAGGCAGTTCTATGGGGGGTCCTGGCAGGGTGTATTGCGGCTCTGCAATTTGTGGGTCTGCAATACACCACGGACGTGTGAATGGACCCTTAACCCATGTGAATGTACTGGCGGTCAGCCCACAAATGAGTAAAGGTTCTTTTGTTGGCTGATCAGATAGTTTATGTGGCGCAGAAAAGTCATCATTGATCGGCAGCACATTGCTCTGTGTAAACAGGAATTTGCTGCCAGCAAAACAAAGAAACTGTATGGGGATGAATGATCGTACCAACAATCTTTTTATATCAGTCTCTGATCAGTGGAGGTCTGACTTCTGGCATCTCCATTGTCTGAAGACACCGCATCGCTCCATGAGTGTACCGGCCTCTTCCTCGCCCAGTGGTGTCATGTTCATCCGTCACCTGGCCTAGGCGAAGCTCAGTCCCACTTAAGTAAATAGTGCTAAGCTGCCATACCAAACACAGCCTCTATTGCTTTCTAGAGCTCCACAGCCTCTTCAAACAGCTGATTGACAGGGGGTGCTGGGAGTAGCCCCCCACCGAACATATACTGATGAGCTATCCTGAAGGCCAAGGCCCTATACTGCGTGCACCCACAAATCCCTATGAGGATTATTCCCTTGGAGGATCACCTTTTATGGACGGACTGAAACCTAATTAGGTAATGTAGTGCTGCTCCAATCTGAATTTTTTTGTACTATCCTGAGGATAGGTCATCAGTATTAAACACTCGGACAACCCTTTTAAAGTGCCTTCTCAAACAGATGATCAGCGGGGGTGTCAGGTGTCTGACCCCCACAATCAGATACAGGTGACCGATCCAGAGGATAGGTCATCAGTTAAAATATCTCAGAAAAACCCTTTAAGGCCATGGGTCTACTGTCCTATACTGTACCGGTCATGAGAGCCACAGTTGAGAAGGAAGTCACAGCATCATAAATCACTATGATACAGTGAGTTCACGTCAGCCAAGCCAAGGTCAGTACAAGAAATGTGGGCATCACACTGACTAATTATCATGGACAGAATACGCTCGCTCGAAACCAGACTCATGCCTCATTCACACGTCAGTGTTTTGGTCAGTGATTTCCATCAGTGATTTTGAGCCAAAACCAGGAGCAGATCTTTCCCTTATCTCAGTGTAGGCTCCACTCCTGGCTTTGGATCACAATCACTGATGGAAATCACTGACCAAAACACTGACGTGTGAATACGGCTTTAGAATGGGTTTATGGGTTTTTTCAAGTCAAATCTAGAAACATATTATCAATGGAGGTCACGCATAAAGAGGATCCTTCTGAATCCACTCTTGATTTTGGACTCAAAAACTACATCTAAAAACTTGAGCATGTGAACACATCCTTAGGACACTTGCAGCTAATCTTACACACATAATAACCGATATAATATTGTAGTCTCCTGCCCCTTCGTCCAGTCTGTGACACGCGCCTGCCGTGTGGTGTTACAGTTGCATCATCTCATTTAGAGAAAGTGCACATCCATTTCTAGAGGTATGGCCCTTGTGTCAATGCATTATTGATTAAGACCTATTTATGGAAACCCAGCGATTCCCGTGAAAATCTATTTGCATGCGATTCAATCTTTAACAGTTAGGCCTCTTTCACACGACCGTATGGCTTTTTCAGTGTTTCGCGGTCCGTTATTCACGGATCCGTTGTTCCGTTTTTTGTTTCCGTTGTGCTTCCATTTCTGTTCCGTTTTTCCGTATGGCATATACAGTATACAAACTAAGAAGACAGGTTGGCATTAGCAGGAGGTGCTCAAACCCACATGCATTTGTGCATATATATAGGGGAGCAAATCCTGCACTTGTGGCCCGTTGCTAATGGCAATCCCCAGCAAAATGCATACGGTGGAGGAGGCCCGCGGCGAACCACAATTACCACAATAGACATCCTACACAAGGTAACAAGTGCGGATGTCATAATTAATATAACAATATAATAAAACAATAACAAAGACAGGTGCACTCTGCAGTCTCACTAAACCCTCAAACTGATTTTAAAATTGAGAGATTAGTCAACATGTCCTACGGTGTAGAACATGTCTAAGCCCGGGCACCACGCCAAGGTTTCTCAAGTAGCCCGGGACCTAACACTCTCCTACCTGAGCCGTATGGGCAATACCAGGAGCCAGTGGGCAAATTATACAGTATACAGTAATTACATAGAAAAAATTGGGTTGGGCATAAAATTTTCAATAGATGGTTCTGCAAAAAGGGAACGGATACGGAAGACATACGGATGAATTTCCGCATGTGTTCCGTTTTTTGTGTGGACTCATTGACTTGAATGGAGCCACGGAACGTGATTTGCGGGCAATAATAAGACATGTTCTATCTTTCAACGCAACGGAAAAACGGAAATATAGAAACGGAATGCATACGGAGTACATTTCATTTTTTTTGTGGAACCATTGAAATGAATACGGAACACAAAAAACGTCCCGTAAACGGGGGGGGGGGGGGGGGGAAACGGTCGTGTGAAAGAGGTCTTACTCTTTTTTTGTTATTTCCCTTTGCAGAATGGAAGAATAAAATGTGGGAATCATAATTGATTTGTGATTATGCGGCGGTTTCCTTTTCAGATCAGTTAATTGGATAATTTAGCCATAAAATCCACCTCAGCCACCTTATATTCTTTAAAGCTAACCTTTTTGTGAAGTTTTAATAGCCTATTAAATGTAACAGTTTAAATCTGTATTTAATCAAAATCTTTATCAAAGCAGTTTGTTACCGTTGGCCCCCACAATGTTCCCTTTGGGAAAGTGGGGTCTGAAAGATTGCAGATCTGTCTTAAAATGCAAACTACACAGGATCAAATGCAGTTTTACAGACTTATTCACACTTGGGGTAAAATAGTGAATGGTGTACTATGGAGCTGCAGGCACTTTGAGTGCTGCTATATGGTGCCTTTATGCGGTAATGTAAAATGAATTCATTCTACCGTAAAGGTACAGGTGGACCCTATACCAGTCTGCGATGCCATATAACTTCTGGGCTACACCGTCACTTATTGCATCACCATTGATTGATTTTAACTATTGAATGACAGCTGCAGTCCATTTGGATTGTTAAAATCAATCGGTAGCTCTACAAAAGTGGCAGTATAATCCTAGCCTTCTGACTGTAGAACCATTTTCAGAGCCATAATATGGAGGTTTATATGAGACCTGACCGTCGCATCTGGCATTCTTTGCATTTTCTACAGAAGTTTAAAGTGTTATCTCCAATCAACAGGATAGGGGATAACAAACTGATGGGTTCCCCCCTCCAATCCCAATAATGGGGGTCCCATTCTGTTAGGCCCCTTTCAGACAAGTGAGTTCCATGCATTGAGCATGTGTCAGTGGGAGCACCCGTCCTGACTTCCCAGCACTGACTGGGTCCACATAGCATTATATTGATTTATGATGCTCTGTAACCCTTAGAGTTCTGGAATGGACTGGATAACACTGGCCAGCATTATATCAGTGTTATTCAATACATTCCAGAACTGTAAGGGTTACATAGCATCATAAATCAGTATAATGCTACGTGACCCCATCAGTGCTGGGAGGTCAGGCCGGGAGCTGCCGCATAATCACTCATACTCCAATGCGTGGAACTCACTCCTGTGAAAAGGTTGAGCATGAGAGCCCCACTTAATACCGTCACGATATTTGATGTACATGTACAGTATGTCATAATGGCAGAGGGGGTGTAAGAAGCAGGCTCAGTAGCTGAGCCCTTTCCATAGGTGGCAGATGCAGGCTGTGTTTTAAAGCTGACACCCACCTGCAGTGTCCGGTATCAGAGATAACTCCGATCCTGGTCATTTAACCCCTAAGATACCACAGTAAAAAATTAGAGAGGGGGCTCATTCAGTCCTTTGATTTGCCCCCCATGAAAAACCTGCAGCGTGCCGATTGATTGTCATGATATCCTAGGACCTTGTGAAGGCTCCCAGGCTTGTTGTGGTAATCCTTCTATTAAATTCTGAATATGGTATGTATGGTATGGTATATAAGAGGTCGAATGATTGCATGTTCAAGTCTCTTAGGGTGACGAAAAATAAAAGTAAAAATATATAGTATTAAAAATTCGAATCACCCCCACCCCAATTTTACTGTAGATAAAAAATTAACAATAAAAAATAAACATAATACTGATATTGCTGTGTCTGAAAATGTTCAAGGTTTAGCAAGATAAAAGTTTTTATCCTGCACATTGAATGCCGTACTAAGAAAAAAAATACCCAAATCAAGTTTTTTGGTCATCTCTCACCAAGAAAAAAAAATTCATAGTAACTGAGCAAGTAGTCTAAAATGGTACCAATAAAGTCTACAGTTCTCCCTGCAAAATAACAAGCCCTCACACAGCTCTGTAGACAAAATTATAAAAAAGTTCGGCGACACAACACACATTTTTTTTCAAACCAGACAATGGTCTGGTTTTCACTAAATATGCCCAGTATATCTACATGGTTAAATTTGGTTAACAAAATCAAGAGATATGAAAATATTTTATACAGGCAAAGAAACATTTTTCAGTGTTACTCTATAAAAAAAAATTTTTTACCCATTTTTAGAACAAGATATAGTAAATTAAATGGTGCCATTAAAAAAAACAAGCCCTCGTGCAGCTATATGAAGGGAATAGTAAAAAAGTTACGGCTCTTGGAAGGCGAAGAGGAAAAAAAAAGTGAAAAAAATGAAAATTGCTTGGGGGGGGGGGCATATAGTTAAGATAGAAATTTGCAGCAAATAAGTCAATTGCTTTAGGTCGCTTAGAACTTATTCAGACAGACGTATTGTACTAGTGTTTGACTGTACATATTCCGTATGTAATAGCCAGACGCCACTGTGGTCCCACTGTACTATAGAATCTGTAAATTAGAACCGGAGACTGGGGTTGAAGGAGTAAGGTGGGGAGCTGTTGTTATATCTGTACATGGGTACATCTCACTGTACTGGTATTGTATCTGATGCTACTGGTTCACATTATGCATGGGTGACGTGTCACCGCTGAGACCAGTCATTGCCTGGAGCCGCCTTGTGACCCAATGTCAAACTGGATGTTGATGCTGGGGGACCTGCAGAGCCAGCAGGGCAGTGATGGAGCCGGAACGCAGCAGTAGGTATCAGGTTAGTATGATTACCAACCCACTATGTGGGGTCTGTAGAACAGGTCCTCAAGGATCAACAACCCATTTAAGACATATCACTTAGGGCTCATGCACACAAAGGTCTTTTTTGTCCACATATTTTTGCGGCTCGGATGTGGACCCACTCACTTCAAGGGGGCTGCAAAATATGGGGAGAGATGCTGTCCGCATCCGTATTTCCATTTCGTGGCATCTGCAAAAATATAGAACATGTCCAATTTTTGTCCACATTACGAACAAGGATAGGACTGTACTATTATGGGCTAGACGTTCCGTTACACAAAATGTGTGCATGAGCCCTTGGTTGTGTTAGTATAGATGGGACTGGGTGGGACCAGGATAGAAAAGGAATACATTCTTGTCTCCTATACATTATAATGGGTTTCTTCTTCACTTAGACTATGAAACAACAGAGATTGTAAATATATGCAGAAAATCTGAAAGAAAAGACATAAGAAACCAGAATTTCAAGGATTCTAAACAACCAAACAATTGTAATATATCTATACCTACTGACACATGCAAACTTAAATCCTATTACAGGAAAAGTTTAAGACTTCCTGCCCTTTACTGCCAAAAGCAATATGTAACTATGGGAGGCTGCACACACCTGATGGCAACATTGTCACCAGCTTTGTTACTGTATTCATTTGCAAATTGACTACTGCTTACCAAATTTCATGTCTATAGGTACAAGCTGACTGACCCCCTTGATGTCTCCTCTGGTGGGAAACAGTATTTAAAAGGATTGTTAATTATAATGTACAATCCTTTGTTACATTTTTACGTGGTGCCAGATATGTCTGGTATTTGTGTATCTCCTTAACTAAATAGACATGGCCAAGTAGAATGGACTAGATTACATTAGAGGGCAACTTTTTATGACTTTGGCCATCTGGAGACACATTTGGTTAAACAAATAAGATAAAATTTTGCACAATTGTATCTCCGATGTGAACTCCAGTACTCTAGTCCAACAGACAAACAGTCTACTGGAGTATGCCGTATCTGGTGGCTTCTCGGTATTTGTTTGGTCGAAAGCGGACATTTATGTTGGAAAGCTGCCGGATCTCCATTTATAGTCAATGTGGATCCAGCAGGGCCCGGTGGTGTGTGATGGTATCTGGCTATGCCGGATATGGTAACTCTGCCGGAACAGACTACCGAAGTTCACTAGCGCATATGAGAACCTAACCTTAGTTGTATCTGAAGTCCCTCCAGTAGATAATGTTTTTCCGAGGACAGGTTCACATAAAAAATAGTGTATATTTGGCAAAAGCAACCAAAAATTCTAAATTAATATTTAACATGCATTTTTTGGTGCAGTTTCTATATAAAATTAGATTCATAATGATCCGATCCAAAGACATACTCATAGGGAACTTAGATTGGGAGCCCCACTGTGGGACTATGCCAACGCTATGTAAGTGAGTAAAATACAGGAAGCAGATACGTAGACATTAGTGCACATTAGTGTAGCCTGGACTTTTAGTAGCGGTGGGATCATTTGATAAGGGAAATGGGAATGGAAGCTAATGGGGTTGTCTGATATGCCTGTGAGATCATGGTGGGGGAGGGGTCAGTCTGTTTGGGACTCTCCTCTATGGATATTGGTCTCCATGTGATAGGATCTGTGAAGATGGCCGTAAATGATCTGTATTTGGTCCATGTGTCTGATTTTTGTTTTCCGTGTGTCATCCGTATTCCAAATACACTACTAGGCTAAATATGAATTTCCAGAGCATCTCCTACCAATGGTCCATGAAAACCATGGATCAAACATAGATGGCATCCGTGTTGTTTCAGTGGTTTTCACTGACACTTAGACTGTAATTGAATTGAGGGATTAAAAATCACAGACAAAATAGGGCATGCTTTCATATTTTTTGAGTGGTTTTCTCGAACCCATAGACTGTAATTGGGTTGAGGCCCTTGAGGGATCTGAAATCATAAACAGAAATAGGGCATGCTTCTGTATTGTTTCAATGGTTTTCATGGATCCATAGACTGTAATTGGGTTGAGGCCCTTGAGAGATCCAAAATCTTCCCTGAACCTGTGTTTGATTACCAGCTTGATCCTGACCAGTGTGTTTCTTCTTCTACCCTGACTTGTGTGGTCAGCCTGGTTATTCTTCAATGTCTTCATGTTCTAGTCTGTCTGGGAACGTCATGCTCCCCACTCTGCATGGGTTTCAAGCTATTTACAATGTTTCTATGTCTCAGTATGTTTTATGTTACTATGTCGTTTGTATGTCTGGATCAGTCTCTATGTGCCATGCTCCAGTTCTGCATGGGTTCCAGGCAATGTATCTATGTTGTCTGTCTGTCCTGATCTGTCTGTGTGCGCTATGCATCAGTTCTACATGGGTTCCAGGCAATGTACCAGTGTCGTCTAATTATGTTCTTATCTCTCTATGTTCGCCATGTTCCGTGTATCCTGATTTGCATGGGTTCCTGGCTACGTCGCTCTGTCTGTGATCCTGTATCCTGGTCTTGTGTCTGAACAGTGTTCTATATTTTATGCCCGGATTGCTGGTGCCTTGCACCAGAGTCTCTGTTTCCTTGGGGGTCAGCTGTCAAGTGTACTGGAACCGTCCCAAGAGGTAGTGGACCATATCGCTGTATAGAGGTTAAAGGGTGAAAACAAGGGGGGCACCGGAATAACGCCCTTAGGGTTTCACCCAAAGTTAAACCGGTTACTTGGTACAGTGGTCACTTCTCTGCTTTTTAATCTGCTGTTCCTCTTAGTTGCGGTTCCTTCCAGGCCTGGTTTATTCTGATTGTGTTTTGCACTTTTGCTTAATAAACATTCGTTTTGGCTTCTTTCGTGCCATTTGTCTGTTCTGCGAACACTGGAGATGTTCATGGATTCTCCTGATCATTACTTGGTTGTGATATATCAGGGGCTCAAAGTGACCCCCCGAACCTGACACCACCAATGTGTAAATACACACTAGTTAATGGATACGTGAGCAGACCATGGACAGCACATACACGCGCTACATATGTGATCAGATACATTTTATATATAATTCATAACCTGAACATTCAAAGTATGAAGTTTCCACTCAAATACACTTGGCAACATGTTACATTCCTACTTGATCTTTGATTTCATAGCCACAACGTAGCTGGTTCTCAGCTAAATATCCCATTAACTTTGCTTTTATCCTGTGTAATTATACAAAAATGTCACAGACACAACATGGGAGGGAAATAAAGTTCTCGTTGAGATTGTTTCCTCTTGTGTTTATGTTCTATGATTATAAGGATATCTTTCTGGACTATACACGAACTTCCTTTTATTGAAGGGTGGACTTGTAGGCAGATTTCTGCAGAGAATGGAAGAAACCTGTCCATTGCTTACAGAGCACATGGGGGAGGGAGAGGCAGCAAGCTATTCCTCTTTGTTATCAAGCGAAATGACTCTTCAAATATGACAATAAATCACTCCCGAAATCAATCTGAGAGGAGGCAACTGTGCTCCGCTGATAATGCATTAATCAATATTTAATGTTTACACTTTAATTAATGCGAATGTTGAAAGCTAGGAGAAAAAAAAAAGTGTTGGAAAATCTACCTTGTTACATCAGCTCTCTGCTCGTCTGCAGGCTTTGATTGGGACTTAAATTGATCACTGTGGATCCTCAGGGTTTTGTGGAGGGGGGGGCGGCGAGACGGGCTCAATATCTCTTGCTGCCAGATTACTTCTAAATACAAAAGTGGGGCAAGATCATAACGTGATTTAATGACAAACGCTTCCAGCTCTGACACACGCCCATTGACATGAGAGGCGAGCTTCGACTTTGAGAAGGCGTAGGATAAAACTGTAACATGTTGAGTCAATGGGAATTATCGTTAAGGAGGGCTCCTCTATAGACGTGCCTAAACTCTTAATAATGGCATTGATTCCTTGATAGCTAGTATCGTATTATCCTTAAAATATAATGAAATTGAATCTAGGTATTGGTGGTCCCAAGTCCTTGCGAGCATTAAAAAATAGGAGGGTATAGTATGGAGTATAGAACACTCTTAGGCTCCATTCACACGTCCGTATAATGGGTCCGCAATTTGCGGAACGGGTGCGGACCCATTCATTCTCTATGGGGACGGAATGGATGTGGAGAGCACACTAAGTGCTCTCAACATCCGCATTTCCGGAGCGTGCCCCCGATCTTCCGGTCCGCGGCTCCGGAAATAATTAGAACATGTCTTATTTGTGACAAGAATAGGCATTTCTAAGGGGGTGCCAGCCGGGTGTATTGCAGATCCGCAATGCACTACGGACGTCTGAATGGAGCCTTAAGCTGGTCGTACACATAGGGGGTCGTTTATCAATCTGAAATACACCCAAATTAGGAGTGTTTCAGGCGCAGATTGCAACAGCTAGTTGCGCCACAATCTGTGACGCCAGGTCTAAATAAGTGGGTGTGACATGGGTGGGCACAGGCCTCTCGGTCCGTCTCATTTACCATTTTGTATGCCTAGTTTAGGCGTAGAAAAAGGTCTAAATATAGGGCAGCTCGGAAGTTGTCTTACATTTGGAACTGGCGGAGGAGCCGCCAAAGTTATGGAGAGACTGGCGCCTCTTCATAACTTTGCGGAACCATCAGCTTTGGGTCTTTATTAAGACCGGCATCTAAAACACTATAAATGTGCCCCATAATACTTTTGTCGGCTGAACCCGGATGGGTTTGGCCAACACTAATGTGTCTGAGGAGCTTCTGGTGCTTTTGGGGTAGAATATTTTCGCCCAATCTTTCTGTTCTCCAGGGAGATAAGCCACCGTCTGAACTGTCTGGTAAGGACTTTCTCTGGCTCTCCCCATAGCAGGGCCAAACATGTACAGTATGTGTATGAAGAAGCTGGGAGGGAGATGGGAAAGATAGCTGTCGGCCAAACGATCATTCAGCCAATGTTGAATGAGAATGGTGTATGGACAGCCTTAGCCATGGCTAAGAGTGCTTGTTGGACACTCAAAACATGTAGGCTGAATTATGTGTAATGTGTTCTAGTTGAGCTGCTCCTCGTTTTCTATTTTGTATGTGGAGAGCATTACCCTGACTCTGTATTACACTGCTCGATGTTGGGGCAGTGCAAGTGCTAATGGATGATAACACAGGCCAATGCAAACTTAATCCGGAAGGAACGATTGCTGCCGCGGTCATACCTCCCTCATTCAGTTCTACTGATTATCGGTGGTGTATCCCACATTACACAGGGAGATGTGCTGCCGAAAATCAGGCATCTATCATCTTGATGAAATTGCCCATCCGCCAACAAATCAGCACTTGCTCGTTCATCGGCTGGTGGGTTATACGGGCCATGAACGCTTATTCACAATAATTTGCCCGGAAAATCCTGCAATCTAATCGGGCCCTTATTTCTCCCATATACATTATTTGGTCAGTAAGACGAACATTAGATTACCTTTTTCTTGTCCTTTTGCCCCTGCAGGGAAGCCGGAAGCAGGAAACGCACCATCTTATCACCGTCCCTATCTGTGAAGTGCTGCAGCTGGTGGGGAGATGACATGTTGAAAAGAAAAATCAGACAGTTGTAAACTCTCCGCTATGACAGTGACAGACGACGCTCAGAACATTTTGCATCTGCTTCAGATGTGGTTGTATAATAAATCTCTATTCTTATATGTTCATAAATGTAAAATAAACTAACATGGGTGACTGTTCTTGTTTTTCTCCAGAAACCTAGTAATGCTCAATAATGTAGTCCTAAGAAAAACATAGTCCTGCTGGCCAAAGACATGCCTAGGTGACCTTTGCTTGGGTTTCTGGTTACACTAGAGATGCTTGTAGTGAAACTGAAGAGAATTCCGAAAACCACACAGTTGGTCACCAGTTTTACCCCATTACTAATGTACGTGCATTATTTGTGTCTTTTCAAAGATTTGGTGACTTTTGGATGTTTTTTAGTAAGAGGCTTCCAAGTATATAGAAAGGGTTTATGACATGAAAAGTATATATCATCTATTCACAGGATATCAGATTGTGGGGGGGTCTGGCCACTGGGACCCCTTGACGGTGCTAACCATGGTCCACCGTTCCATTCACTTTCTTTGGGACTGATGGAGTGCTGTCTATGTCAGTCCCATAGAAGTTAATGGAGCAGTGGACTGACATGTACATTACTACTTCATTCGGAGAGGGCACTCAAGGACCACTAGTTCGTGGCATTGTCAGGGATCCAGACCGAAATATACTTGAAAGTAGTGATGAGCGGCAGGGGTCATATTTGAATTTGGGATATTTCGCGAATATTTTGTAGAATATTCGTCATATATTCGCAAATTCGTATATTCGTTATATTCTACATTATTTTTCTTTTTTTTTTACGCGAAAATCGGCAAGGTAATGATCGCGCAATATGCAAATATTACGCGCTCAATACAGGCGTGGGTCAAAAACGAATATATAGCACTATAGAATATAGTGCTATATATTAATTTTTAGAATATTTTTCATTTTTTCCATCTGAAGTCATGATTCCTCCCTGCTTCTTGCTTGTGGGCCAATGACGTCATTGGACAACAAGCAACTTAATCATGACTTCCGATGGAAAGAAATGACGAATATTCTAAAAATAAATATATAGCACTATATTCAATACAGTGCTATATATTAGTTTTTTTAGAATATTCGTCATTTTTTTCCATCTGAAGTCATGATTAAGTTGCTTGTTGTCCAATGACGTCATTGGTCCACAAGCAAGAAGCAGGGAGGAATCATGTGTTCAGATGGAAAAAAATGACGAATAGTCGTAAAAACTAATATATAGCACTATATTCTAAATATTCACGAATTCTCAAAGTGCCGATATTCGCGATTAAAATTCGTTATTCGAATATTCGCGCTCAACACTACTTAAAAGTCCCTTAACGATTATAATTCAATAATTTTGCTTCAATACCTTCCATAAGACATCAATAGCAAGGGGGAGAATAGGGGGACCCCTTGTTCTCAGGGTGGCTGAGGGTCCCAGGGGTCAGGCCCATGTGATCCGATATTTAACACATCCTGTAGATAAAAAAGGACCAAAATGAGCGCCCACGAATATCCGTAAATCCTGGTGAGCCGTCAATTTTTCTGTATTGAATTGCTATCATGTGGATAGGTCATACTTTTCATATGACAACCCCCGCCTGTATGTTTCACAGCTGCAAAGAGGAAACAGCAGTATAGTAACATAGTGGTCTCTCCAGTTGTTGGAAGAGCATGTTTTGGCTTCTGGAGATTTCTGATTATGTTCCCTATTTTTTTAAAAAGAAGACAACAATCTAGAACTGACAATCTACATCAAGTATAAGAATATTACACATTGAGCAAAGGATATCTGAGATTTTTGTAGACATGAACCAATCCTCTTCTATATACAACAGTGGTCGAAGCTAAGGCTTACCTTCAGAACCTCATCTTCCTGAAGAATTGAGAGGTAAAGTATCATCCATATTTTTTACTAAGTATAACCAGATGGGAGCGGCCAGCTGTTATTAACAACACTCAGAGATATGTTTTACAGCAGCCACCATGGACGATACACACAAAAGACAGAAGGTGTTCACTGATGTCTATGGGAGAGTCTTCTAGGGCTCCTTTGTGACCTGTGCCGGGATCATTGTGCAGGGAGGGGGAATAGATAGGCTGTAAAATAACCATTTCTGAATGGTGTGATCTTGCTTTATCTCTCTCTCTCTCTCTCTCTCTATATATATATATATAAGTGTTACCTTTCATTATACTCCTGCCTGTGATTAAATGAGATGACGGCTGAAAAGTGATCTAGCATATTTAAAGACTAATCACCAATAAGTCTTGAAATTATGCTTCACATAAAAAGTTGACAATTTTCTGATGACACATTGCCTTTAAAAATTGAGTTTTCAGAACCCAATAACATAGGGGGTCATTTACGAACAGATATACGCCATTTTTGTAGCATATATCTAGCGTAGATTCTGTCAAATGCCAGGTTGCTACATAATCTGCGACTTCTTCTCCGCTGACGCCAGGTCAAAAAAAGGGGGAGCGGCGCGGGCCAGGAAGGGGATGGGCCGGGAGGCCCCCGTCTCATTCATCATTTTCTAGGCCTGGTTTAGGTGTAGAAAATGGTCTAAATGTAAGACAGCTAGGAAGCATAACTTTGGCGGATCCACCACCAGCGCAGGGGCTTATTCAGACCGGCGTCTAAAATGCCTTTCTTAATAAATGTGCCCCCATAATTTGATGTAGATCAAAAATAAAATAGCCGTAATGTACAAAGGTAATAACACATCATAGAGAGGACCTCAGGATCGGTGGGATGAAGGCGGTGGTAAGAAAAAGTGCCTGGCAGAAAAGGAGGGCAATGCTAATGCCTCTGTACCTGATTAATATTAAAGGGAGTGTGTCATCAGAAAGGGACCTATTGTTTAAATCACGCTTTAATGTTTAAAATTGACTGGCCACTAGGATTAAAATATGTTAAAGACTTCCTGTCTTTTGAGATTAACTAAATGGGCCATAGACACCATGGACAGGAGGGGACCCCATTGACTTCTATGGGAGAGTTTTCTAGACATGCTCTGTGACCTGTGCAGAGGTCAGGAGGGAGGAGATAAGCTGCAATATCACCTAGTGTGAATGGTGGATCCTATCTGATCTATTGTCGTTGTAATCCTTCCTCTGGTGATAAATGATAAATGCTACCGAAAAGTTGTTTAGACGGCACGATCTGCTGATTTTGGTGTCCGCGTTTCATTCGTTCATTGGGTAATCGGAGACACTTTACACCGCTAACGAGCGCTCCTCCGAATGCTTCTTGGTGGTTATCTGGCCAAATCTCAGCCAGTGTAAAGGGGCCATTACCTGTACAGAACAGGAAATCATAACCTTTTATTAGGCCTAGTGATCAGTGTCATCGCAGGATTATATACATTTTTATTGAATGACATGGACAAACTAAAAAAAATAAAAAAATCACCAAAAATAAAAATAAAAATGTGCTTAACATAAAAACGTCATTTAAACAATAGGCCACTTTCTGATGACAGCTTCCCTATAAGACAGGTGGCACAGCAAGCGCTACAGGTCTGTCTGTGATAATTGGCAGGTGGACAATGGAGGCAGCCGCAGGCAGTTCTGTCGGTGTCTCATATGTCCCCCTCTCCAGAATGCTCTTTTATAGGAGAAAGCTCATAATATAATGATAGGTACATCGTATACATGGTGGCATCTGCATTCTATTTCATTTCTTGTAACACCTTGTTTTTACCATAGGTCTTTTAATAGAGGTAAATGTCAGCCTTAGGCCTCATGCAACTTGCGGAACGGCACGGACAGCCTTCAATATAAATGCCTGTTCTTGTCCGCAAAACGTGGACAAGAATAGGACATGTTATATTTTTTTTTGCGGGGCCACGGAACGGAGCAACGGATGCGGACAGCACACAGAGTGCTGTCCGCATCTTTTGCGGCCCCGTTGAAGTGAATGGGTCCGTATCCGAGCCGCCAAAGCGGCGGCTCGGATGCGGACCAAAACAACGAACGTGTGCATGAGGCCTTAGGGCTCATTCACACAAACATTTTTTGAGTTCCGTATACGGGCCGTTTTTTTAGTTCCGTGTACGGTCTGTATACAGAACCATTCATTTCAATGTACTCCGTATGCATTCCGTTTCCGTATTTCCGATTTTTCCGTTTGTCCTATTATTGCCCGCAAATCACGTTCCGTGGCTCCATTCAAGTCAATGGGTCCTCAAAAAAAACTGAACACATACGGAATGTACTCCGTATGTCTTCCCTATCCGTTAAGTTTTTGTGGAACCATCTATTGAAAATGTTATGCCCAGCCCAATTTCTTTCTATGTAGTTACTGTATACTGTATATGCCATACGGAAAAACGGAATGGAACCGGAAACACTACTGAAACAAAAAACGGAAAAACGGATCTGTTAAAAACGGCCCACAAAACACTGAAAAAACCATACGGTCGTGTGAACAAGCCCTTAAAGGGGTTGTGTCACTTCAGCAAATGGCATTTATCATGTAGAGGAAGTTGATACAAGCCACTTACTAATATATAGTTATTATCCATATTGCCTCCTTTGCTGGCTTGATTAATTTTTGGATCACATTGTACACTGCTCGTTTCTATGCTTACAACCACCCTATAATCCAGCAGCGGTGGTCGTGCATACACAGTACTATCAGAAACCGTGCTGGATTATGCGCACTGCCATGGTCCCGCCCCCAAAGACGCTGCTGCTTTTTCCTATAGTGTGCAAGCACGACCACCGCTGCAGGATTACAGAGTGGTCATAAACCCTGGATACCAACAGGAGAAGCCCAGCACCAGTGATGATCAGTTCTCAGTGTTCGCCATCGAACACATGCGGGCTGCCATCTTTAGTAAGGTAGACTCACCCGTCCGGCGATGCACAGGTAAGCCCTTACCTGTGCCTGTGCCGGGAGCCGGTCTGAAATCAAATGCAGTCACCGGGAGCAGGCAGTTCCGAGAACAGCCCGATGAAGGCCCCCGGCGGCTGTTCTCGGAACTGCCTGCTCCTGGTGACTGCATTTGATTTCAGACCGGCTCCTGGCACAGGCACAGGTAAGGGCATCGCCGGACGGGTGAGTCTACCTTACTAAAGATGGCAGCCCGCATGTGTTCGCTGGCGTACACTGCGAACTGACCATCACTGCCCAGCACTACATGAATACTCTCCTTAACTGCAGAACATTTTATCTATAAGGTCAAAATATGTTATACTTATCATTTATTTTTCCAAATATTTCGAAAGAGTAGAGTTTAAGCCAGTGACTCATCAGTACATGACGTCCAGAGTCCAATTAACCAAGATGTAAATATTGCATTATTTAGCCATAAAACATTATGTTTTGGTTGACTACTCAGTGTGTTGAAACAGTTAACACTCCATTCATTGATTTAAAGGGAATGTGTCATCAGAGACTGACCGACTGTTTACCCTTTCAAGACAAGACCTAGTTTTTTTCGTTTTCTATTTTCAGCCTTCCAAGGGCCATGACTTTCTTTCCCCCTTTCATATAATCATATCGAAGCTTATTATTTGCAGAACAATTTGTACTTTCTAAGGAAACCATTTAATATTCCATACAAAGTGTTGGGAAGCTGGGAAAAAATTCTAAATGGAGTGAAATTAGTAAAAAAAAAACACAGTTCTGCCACCGTTTTAGAAGGTTTTGTATTCACGGCATTCATTAGGTGATAAAAAATGTGTTTGTTACCTTTCTTCAGTTGGTCAGTACAATTGCAGCTACACCAAATTTATATGGTTATTATGTTTTAATGCTTTAAAAAAATAAAAATGAAAACTTTGAAAAAAAATACTTGCATTTCCATATTCTGACACACATACGGTATTTTTCGCCTTATAAGACACACTTTTTTGTCCATTATGAAAGTGTTCCTTAGGAAAGGAGAGCGGTGACTGTGCCGGCTCTGTACTCACGGCTTCATGGTTGTTCTTGGACGCATGCTGTGCTGTGACCTGCGCTGTGTAAGGACATTGGTGCTCTCTGTGACATCACGCTGTGCAACATTGCTGCAGGAAGACCAGGAAGAGCGCTGGATCTCTGGAGTGGCAGCATCTGGAGCAGGAGAGGTAAGTTGATTATTTTTTTTGTCTGTTTTGAAGTCTGATTAACATGGGGGTCTGATCTGAGGTCTGAATGGGGGGGTTCTTAGAAACTTTGGAGGTCATATTCACCTTGGGGGTCTTATCTGAGGTCTTATTCACATGGGGGGGGGGGGGACTGATCTGAGGTCTTATTGAGGTATTATTAACATTGGGGGTCTGATTAACATTGGGGGTCTAATCTGAGGTGTTAAATGTCCATGATCAAGGACACTGCTAGCAAGTGTCTGCTGTATAACTTGAGTGGGAGTCATGTTTAAAACCCCACCTTTTACGGTGTATATATACGGCAGATCACACGAAAAATAATAAAAAGTTCCTCTTTTTTTTATGATTTTCCATGTCTTTATGTAATAAAAGTTGCAGTTTTCACTCTGATCACTGAGCCACTTCAAGTTCTGTAAGGATTGCTTTTCAGCAGTCATCTCATTATCATCACAAGATTGCAGTGAAAGGTATATATATAGATAAAACAGGATCCACCATTGACAATAGGTGATGGTCATGTCTTATTCCCCATCTGCAAAATGACCTCTGCACAGGTCACAGAATGCCTATAACACTCTCCTAGAGATGTAAATGAGTCCTATTCAGAGGATAGATTTCTATGGTCCACAAGGCTGTTGTAAATGATTTCTCTAAATGCTGGTAATAGCAGCCCATGATTTAATGTAAAAAAATGAAAAATTTATATAATTTAGGACATGATCATCTATTTCTAATAAAGGTAGAACCAGCCCTGTGCATCACATGGATCCAGAGATCTCCCCATTTATTGCTTAAATTTTTATTCTAGATTTATTTCAAGCTGGCAGCTTGGTGGGTATTCTTTCTCAGGGGTGTATTCACTCAGCTGCAGCTGGTGGCAGTTGAAGGATGGAACTGAGCATGTGCTTCCATCACAGCCAGCAGGGCAGAGAAATGAGAAAAAGAGCAAACAGCAGGTGGCGCTATACACGGAGCAGGAGCTTCGTACAGTATTAAAATGTATTGGCTCAGATGAGCCAAAGTTATTGCTTCGCAAAGTCTCGCTAGAACTTTGCGCAATAACTTCATAAATTGATTTGTACTATAAAAAAACATTTCCCGAACTAGGGTTCAGTTCCAATACATTATTAGAACAAAGTTTTATGCGAATCAACTTCGGATGTTTCATCCGAAGTCAATTCGCTCATCCCTATTCGTGGGCCATACAAAATTCTCAACTTAAAAATTTGACTGCTGTATTTGGTCAAACATATAACTAACTTAGGGGTAAGTTGCAGAAATTGCGCTTCAATTAAAAAAAAAATCTAGATCGCTGTATGTTTGCAGAAATGGCGCCTACACTATATATATATTACATATAGTACAGGCGCCATTTTGACCACAGATAGCAGTCAAATTTTTAAGTTCAGAATGTTATGTAGTTAGTTCTTTATTTGGCATTAATGGCAGCCAAGCTAAACCCAGGGGGGTCCAGAGAGGAGTTCACCCAGCTTTCACTGCTCTTGCCTCTTTCTTTGCACCTGTCCCTGCCTTTGTCCCTTTCTCAGCCTCAGATCTGCCCCCCCCCCCCACCTCCATCTGTTTCAAATCAGACTCCTATCAGACCCTGCAGCCTACATCAGCCTCAGATTAGACTCCCATCATATCTTCTAGACTCAGATTAGCCCCCAATCAGACCCTCCCTCGCTTTAGATCAGACTCCCATCAGACCACCAGCTTCAGAA
Organism: Bufo bufo; assembly: GCF_905171765.1. NCBI lineage: Eukaryota > Metazoa > Chordata > Amphibia > Anura > Bufonidae > Bufo > Bufo bufo. The sequence goes on along the minus strand of NC_053398.1, from coordinate 115,190,319 downwards.
CAGCTCCCCATCAGATTCCCTAACCTCAGATCAGACCTCCATCCTCAGATCACACCCTCATCAGACCTCTCAGCCTCAGATCACACCCCTATCAGACCCCCCAGCCTCAGATGAGCCCCCATCAGACCCCCTAGCCTCAGATCAGACCCTCATCAGATCCTTCCTAGCCTCAGATCAGCCCCCCAGTAGGCCCCCCAGCCTCAGATCAGACCCCTAGCCACAAATCAGACCCCCCCAGCCTCAGATCAGACCCCATCATACCCCCAGCCTCAGATCAGACCTCCATCAGACCCTCCCCACCCTCTATTAGACTCAGATCAGCCCCAATTAGACCTCAGACTAGACGATTAAAATCAATAAACGTACTTCTTCAGTGCCGGACGGCGCTGCCTCTTGGCAGATTCACTTACACTCCCTGGTCTTCTTCCCGCAGCGCTGTATTGTGACCTGACAACGCACAGCTTCAGGTCATAATGCGCATCTACGCTGTATGTGTCAGGACACAGAGCCGGTCCTGAAGAAGACCAGGGAAGGTGAAGACTAGAGATGAGCGAATTAAAGTTGACGAAAATTTGTGGTAACTAATCACATTTTTTCCTAAAATGGCTGCTGCACGTGTGAGAACATGGAGCAAGGAACTATGGGAAGGCGGGATCACCCATAATGCCATACATGCAGCCAATCAGGAGCCAGCCCTGTGATGTCACAGCCCTATAAATAGCCTCAGCTTTTTTGGATTTTGCCATTTTCCAGTGTACTTAGTGCAGGGAGAAAAAAATGTGTATAGCAGCACAACGAAAAAATATATATAAATAAAACCTTTTCTTTTGGTGGTGCCAGCCGTGTTGGGAGCCAGTCTGAAGTTCCCCCTTGGATGCGTCATATATGAAAAACCGCAGCACTCACTTGTCTTCAATTCTGTAGAATTTATTTCACCAACAACAATGCGACGTTTCGACCGTAACGGTCTTTCTCAAGCAACTGTTTTGAATGTAACAATACCGTTACGGTTGAAACGTTGCATTGTTGTTGGTGAAATAAATTCTACAGAATTGAAGGAGTGCGCTTCTTCTTGGAACTAACATCGACCTGTAAGGCTGAGTTCATACTTGAGTTATTTGGTCGATTTTGGCCCATGACTGCCCAAATAAGTGAAGTGTGCAGTGATTCTAAGAGCAACGCCTGTCATCTGCATGTCATTCGGACTCACAGTATTATTTCACTACCAAAGCAGACTCCCTATGCGTGTTACTGCAAGGCACAATGTTCTACACCACTATAAAGGCTCTCTGCAGCCAGGAAATAGCCGTTTTTAATGTGATTCACCGCAAATAAATTCGGATCGAACCACATTTTTTCAGGAAATTCGACGAACCAGCCGAATCAAATTTATTAAAAATTTGCTCATCTGGTGAAGACTGCTCATCTCGTGAAGATTCGCTCATCTAGTGAAGACTGCTAGTGCAGTGCTGTTCTCACCTCCCTTATAGCATTAGCATTTTCACAATATGTTCTGGCAGGGGGCCTGGGGCCACATGAAATAATCCCCACCCCTGTGCTATACAGATAGATTTCATTGAATAACTCAGTGGCTATGCTAACTTTTGAATTACATGCAATTAGAAAAGTATTCAGATCCAGGTGCTGGTTTGAAAACTGTAGAATATTTTGTGGGACAACCACTAGCATCTATATACCATTGTAATTTTGATCCCTTCTTCATAGGTGACCAGTGGCACACTTACCACTTTACATAGGCCAGTGCTTGGAAAAAAGCATTGGTATGTATGTTCATTCCCAATGATTAGCCAACCATTGGGCTGTGTAGAGCCCTTACAACCAGCCCTTCCTACAGACCTATCTTATGCATCAATAGTCCTTGTGGTTGTCTGTCATGCAAAAACTCCAAGTATAGAAAAGAAATGCCCGCCCGGGAGGCAAAATTTTTACAAATATAGGGGAAGGCGGAATGCTATAGAATAAATGACTGTTGAACTGACAGCTCTGGCATTTTTATGTGCCGGTTAAGAAAACTTCACTGACCTACCATGTACAAATGATACGCGCCTTCTCCAACAGCTGAGATCTGGTATGCAGTACAGTTGGAGGATTTGTTTGTAGATCCATTATGTTCCTGTAATTATTGTGCATGAAAAAAAAATTGTCACACTGAATGTCAAACCTTCAAATCTCAAGCATTGGCAAGCAGCTTGGCAATACTGAAACATTTGCACTCAGAATAATAACACTATTGGATAGCAGGGATGTAATACCAAGATAAATCCATGGTGGCTCGTGGCCTTGCAGCCCTGGGGTCCTGGGGTCAAATCCAACCAAGGACAACATCTGCATGGAGTTTGTATGTTCTCCCCATGTTTGTGTGGGTTTCCTTTGGGTACTCTGGTTTCCTCCCACAATCCAAAGATATACTGATAGGGAACTGAGATTGTGAGCCCCCCTGAGGACAGCGTGATGCTAATGTTTGTAAAGCGCTGCAGAATATAGCATTGCTATATAAGTGCATAAAATAAATAAAAATAAAAAAAATCCCAAGGGAGTGAGGGACGACTAGTGAATTGTCTGGTACAAGGGCAGGTTATGGACGGGGTTGCCCCTTTCGGGGCTGGTGTATTGGTTTCCCCCATTTTTATAGGCTTATCAAGTTTGGGGATTTGCTCTGGTAGACAGGCTTGTGGATGCAGTACAGAGGCAATGACAACGTCTTTAACTTAAACAGTGCAGTGTTTTATTCACACATACGTAAAGTGACAACAAATAAGGTAGTTTCAGGGAAAAACAGTCACCTTGAGTCTGGTGTTTGTTCACACCAGGCTGCAGCCGGAATCCTCTGCCGCAAGTGTGAAAGTACCCTAAGAAGAAAGGTTGAGAAAAAAATTATAAAAGAAGGGGTACAGTCATATACTGTAGTACAGAATCGACAATTATATTAATAAAATGTAGAAATGTAAAAAAAATTGATGAGAAAACAACAAATCAAAAACATAAATCATATAAAAAATATTAACTTTAAACCCGTTCCAGACCTTCCTGACCAGGTCTAATTTTGCAAATCTGACATATGTCACTTTTTTGTGGTAATAGCTTTGGAACACTTTTATTTATCCAAGCCATTCTGAGATTGTTTTCTCGTGACACATTGTACTACTTTATGATAGTCATAAATTTGAGTCAATATATTTCACCTTTATTTATGAAAAAATCCCAAATTTACCAAAAATGTTGAAAAATTAGCAATTTTCAAAATTTCTATTTCTCTGCTTTTAAAACAGAAAGTGATACCTCATAAAATATTTATTACTTAACATTCCCCATATGTCTACTTTATGTTGGCATCATTTTGTAAATGTTATTTTATTTTTTTAGGACTTTAGAAGGCTTAGAATTTTAGAAGCAATTCTTAAACTTTTTAAGAACATTTTCAAAACCCACTTTTTAAGGACCAGTTAAGGTCTGAAGTCACTTTGTGGGGCTTACATAGTGGAAACCCCCCCATAAATGACCCCATTGTAGAAACTACACCCCTCAGGTTACTCAAAACTGATTTTACAAACTTTGTTAAAGGGGTTGTCTGGGTTCAGAGCTGAGCCAAACATACTCATAATTTCACCCAGGCAACCCCCCCTGACTTGAGCATCGGAGCAGTTGATGCTCTGATGCTCTCCCTTGCCCTGCGCTGAATAGCGCTTTTACTTACTATAACACACTGTCGGGCGATGGCTTCCGCCTAGCAGTGTGTTTGGTATCGTCACCGACTCTGATGGGCAGGCTTTTAGCGCTGCCCTAGGCGTTTAACAGGTTAGGGCAGCTCTAAAGCCTGCCCATCAGTGCTGGTGATGTCACCGGGCTCACTGCTGGGCGGAAGCCTCCGGCAGGCCTAAGGAGAGCCCGTTACGTCACTGGAACTCCACAAAATGCCTTTGCCCTGAGCGATTCAATGTAGGGCAAAGGAAAGCATCGGAGCATAAATTGCTCCGATGCTCAAGTCAGGCAGGCTGCCTGGGTGAAAATGGGGATATGTCCGGGTTCAGAGCTTTAACACTTTAGGTGTTCCACAAGAATTAAAGGAAAATGTTGAAGATGTTGTTCAAATTAAATTTCACTTTTTTGGCAGATTTTCCATTTGAATCCATTTTTTTCTTTAACACATCGAGGGTTAACAGCCAAACAAAACTCAATATTTATTACCCTGATTCTGCGGTTTACAGAAACACCCCACATGTGATCGTAAAATTATGTAAGGGCACACGGCAGGACACAGAAGAAAAGGAGCGCAGTATGGTTTTTGGAAGGCAGATTTTGCTGAACTGGTTTTTAGATGCCATGTCCCATTTGAAGCCCCCCTGATGCACCCTTACAGTAGAAAATCCCCAAAAATGACTCCATTTTGGAAACTAGGGGATAAGGTGCCAGTTTTATTGGTACTATTTTGGGGTACATATGATTTTTAATTGCTCTATATTACGTTTTTTGTAAGGTAACAATAAAAAAAACCGTCTGTTTTGGCACTGCTTTTATTTTTGACAACATTCATCTGACAGGATAAATCATGTGCTATTTTTATAGAGCAGGTTGTTACACACGCAATTATATCAAATATGTCTACTTTCTTTGTTTTAATTTCACATAATAAAGCATTTTTGAAAAAAATATTATGTTTTTGTGTCTCCATTCTCTGAACGCCACATTATTTTTTTCTTTTTCTGCCGATCATCTTGTTTTTTGCAGGAAGAGTTGATGTTTTTATTGGTACCATTTTTCTGTACATATGAATTTTTGATCATTCATTATTACACTTTAAGGGGCAAGGTGACCAAAATATTGGTTGTTTTATCACAGTTTTTATTTATTTATTTTTACAGCATTCACCTGAGGAGTTAGGTCATGTGACAGTTTTATAGAGTAGATCGTTACGGATGTGGCAATACCTAATATGTATACTTTTTATTATTAATTTAAGTTTTACACAATAATAGCATTTTTTAAACAAATAAAAGTTTTAGTGTCTCTATAGTCTAAGAGCCATAGCTTTTTTATTTTTTGACCAATTGTCTTAGTTAGGATCTCATTTTTTGAGAGATGAGGTGACAGTTTGATTGGTACTATTTAGGGGGGCATACACCTTTTTGATCGCTTGGTGTTGCACTTTATGTGGCTTTTAATGTTTTTTTTGGCACTGTTTTTATTTTTATTTTTTAACGGTACCTAATATGTCTACTTTTTTATTTCACTTTAACACAATAATAGCTGTTTTTGAAGCAAAAAAAGAATCATATTTTAGTGTCTCCATTGTCTGAGAGTCATAGTGTTTTTAATTTTTTTACCGATTGTCTTAGGTAGGGTCTCATTTTTTGTGGGATGAGGTGACAGTTTGATTGGTACTATTTTGGGGGGCATATGCCTTTTTGATCGCTTGGTGTTGCAATTTTTGTGATGTAAGGTTACAAAAAAATGGCATTTTTGGCACTGTTAATTTTTTTTTTACGGTGTTTACCTGAAGGGTTAGGTCATGTGCTATTTTTATAGAGCAGGTTGTTACGGACGCGGCGATACCTAATATGTATACTTTTTTATTTCACTTTAACACAATAATAGCATTTTTTAAACAAAAAATTGAACTGGCCGTCACAGACGCGGCAATACAAAATATGTCCATTTTATTTTTTTTTTTCTATTTTTAACATTTTTTTTAATTACTTAATTTGGGATTTTTTTAATGAATTGGGATTTATTTTTTGAATAAAACACTTTATTTTTATTTTTTATTTTACACTGTGCGTTCCCCATAAGGTCACACAAGAGCTCTGGAGGACATTTAACTTCACTTTTTTTTTTCACTATCGATTTCTCCTGTAACTGGGGTTGACATATTAGCCACAGTTACAGGGGAAATACACCACTCAGCCTGATCGAGTGCAGGGCTGATCGAGTTCTGTGGAAGACCCGACAACTCCTGCACTCTCCAGGCCTCAACGGTCACATGACCACCAGGCATAGCGCTGTGTATACAGCGATCTAAAAGGCAGGGACACCTGGGAACTGTCCCTGCCTTCTCTCTGGGGTGCCCTGCTGTCACTGACAGTGGGCCCCCCGCTCGGCAGCTGCATGATTAGCGTGCAGCTTCCATCTCTGAATGGAGGTTATAAAACGTCCATTCAGAGATAAACAACCACCCATAGAATGTTTGTAGTCTATGGGCGGTCATGAAGTAGTTAATTTTGACCTTTTGCAAATTTGGGTGTTAAAGGGATTGACCGGGTTACAGGTTATCCTCAGGCTAGTGCATCACTATGAGATCACTGGGTGCCCAACTACTGGAACCTCCACCAATCAACTGTTTTGGGCAGTCACAGAGCTAGAAACTATACAGGGTACAGGGCAGAAGCAGAATGCTCCTAAACAAGGTCTAACTTTCAGCTCTGGTCTACTGTAGCTTAGCTTCCATTCACTTAGGAGCTCAGCTAAAGTACCCCGACGTGGCCACTGAACAGTGTAAGGTGCTGTCTGCTTCCAGTTTATGGTGCTATGGCTGGCCAAAAAAGCTGATCGGTGAGTGGAGGTGCCGGGTGTCAGATCCCCAGCAATCTAATATTGATGACCTATCCTGAGGATAGTTTATGGATATCTGTAGCCTGGACAACCCCTTTAATTCATGATAAGTGATTAAGATATTTATGTTCATCATTTACATGTACATCTATGCCTTTTAGAACATTTTCTATGAAATCTGTCTGAATATTACTGCTTCGATATTAAGTCGGCATTAAGTGTTAGAAAGTTCAACCCCTTCATCTCCAAGTGCAAAGTTTTTCAGATGTCACTTTTTCATGGTCCATGTTTCTCATTTTCCTTTTTCTAGTAAAACCCAATTTCCTTTGTTCTTTCGGGATCAAGCTCAAAGATTCCCAGCCCCTACCTAGCCCTTTAACTTTAATTGCAAGAAACCAACTCAGCCATTCCATTGTTTATTGATGTTTGGCTATCAGTTTATCTGGAGACAGAAGAAATGTCAAAGCAACCCAAGCCGTTCATTAGCTAAATATTGTTAATCCCATACAGATATTAAAATCCTTTTTATATATTTCACTACATAAAAAAAAAAGACAAAAATTATGAACCCTGCTTATTAACTTGGTCATTCTTTATGTATGAGATCGCTTATGATGGAGGCAGAAGAAACCTCACCGCAATTCTTTTGGTGAAAAAACCCAGTAAATGAAAAAAAAAAAAAATGACTACTTATATAGCAATAAAGCAGCAATTTCAGGCATGATATCATTATCAAACAGCTTGTTAAAGGGGTCCTCAGATGCAGACAATGCCTACTTGTCAGAAGAGTCTCTTGACAATAAGATGATTACAAAGTCCTGCTGTAATCTGTGGGAATGTCTGGCAATAAAGGCGCAATTACACACATTGACTGAGCAAGCAGTTATCGGGAATTGTCTGTTCCTTCCCAATAACTGCCTGCTTGTGAGTGGAGGTAAAAAGCTGCAATCAGGGGCAGACTGGAAACTTAAAGTGGCCTTGGAAAAAATACAAAAAGTGTCCCGTTTTGTAGTTGGGTCCAAATTGATGGAAGGCAGGGCCAGCAATACCATATTGTGGCACATTATACCACCCCAACAGAGCCAAATACCACAGTCCATCACAAAATACTGCCAGCAGCACAAAATACAGCCCCAAAAACTTCCGCTGGCCGGCATGAGGTGTTCCCAGGCGGCCCCATGGGCATCACCCCACTGGGAAATTTCCCTGTAAGGTCTATGGCCAATCCGTCCCTGGCTGCATTTTACATGCAGAGGTCAACTAAACAGTAAGGGGATAATTATCGGCTACTACCAGGCTTAGACGGGCCCACAGGGGTACACGTGAATCTCCGGTGGGCCCCTAAAGAAGGTGGACTTCTTCTAGTCTTCCACTTCCTGCACAAGTGGCACATAATAGAGTAGACTTGCTACACTACAGATAGATAGTCAGTGTACAGCACCTCAACCAGCCTAAATTCATTTAAAAATTGGGCAGATTATTTAAAGGGGTTTTCCAAGATTTTTTGACTGATGACCTATTCTAGGTCATTAGTATCTGATAGATGGGCGTCTGACACCCAGGACTCCCACCGATTAGTTTTGTTTGAGAAAGCACCGTTGCACTGCAGAGTCTCCTCTCAGCCCACCAAGCACCGCACCATACATGGCTGTGCTTGGTAGCGCAACTCAGCCTCGTTCACTTCAATAGAGCTGAGCCACGCGTAGGCCACGTGACTGATGAACGCAACTTCACATGGCCTAGAGAAAGCTGCAAGAAAGTTGGGGTGCTACTGTGAACTGGTGCCTCCTGAAATAGCTGGATCCCTGGTGTTCGCTCCTCACCGATCAGGTACTGGTGAATTATCCAGAGGATAGGTCATCAGTAAAAAACTCTTAGAAAACCCCTTTAAGAAACTATCCGGTTTATTATTATAGACGTGATCAGGTGGCTGAGATGACTTATAGGTACAGAGGTAGGACAACAAGTATCCTCCTTTCCCAGGAACCTGCTTTCTTTAAGTCACTGCAGGGTCCCCCATAATCAATCATCTTGTAGCTTCTTTCTGCTATCTGCTGTTGTGTGAGAAAATGATATTTGAATGTATCTGTACAGTGACCCCCCCAAAATAAATTTTACTGGTGGGCCCTAGGCCCCCCCCCCCCAATCCGACACTGGCTACTGTCACTCATCTTCGTACAAATTCATAGTTGCTTGGTAGAAATGATGATCTCGGTGTCTGCATGAAAGATTATTTCACCTGATGAAGAAGCAAAATACTCTGTGGCACCCTTACACAAACCAATTATCAGAAAGGAGGGCTCATACCAACGTTCATTTCCGATAATCTGCCTGACCATTGCCCTGAGAAAACCCTCCTAAAGCGATCATTTCCTTTCCTACTCCACCACTGGCGAAGTTAAACAATAGACAATTCTTCACAGTGAGTCAGAGTAATACAGGACAAGGCCGGTCCTCCAATTGTTTTGAACTCTGGCAGAGGCGTCCTGAATAGAGGACGCACCCTACTCTCTCAGAATTTCATAAGTTTATGAACATGGGTTTTTAACCTGCAGTAGAATAAGACTACATGCACACGACCGTATGTGTTTTGCGGTCCGCAAATTAAGGATTTACAAAAAAAAACAGATGACGTTCCGTATGGCATCCTTTTTTTTGCGGATCAGTTTTTTTGCGGATCCATTGTATTAATGCCTATCCTGGTCCGCAAACTAGAAAAAAATAGGACATGCACAATTTTTTTTTGCGGGGCAACGGAACGGACATACTGATGCGGACAGCACACGGTGTGCTGTCCGCGTTTTTTTTCGGACCTATTGAAATGAATGGGTCCGCATCCTATCTGCAAAAAAAAATGGAACGGACACGGAAACAAACAACGTTCATGTGCATGTAGCCTAAGGCTAGAGCCATTACTGATTAGGTCTCTTTCCTACATCTTTGTCCGTGATGATCTGTGACAAGATGGTCAGTGGATCATCCATGAAGATATCCGTGAGGATTCCGTGTTTGGTTTGTGCGCTTTTTGCCTTCCGTGTGTCATCTCTCTTCCATGTGCACTTCAAGGCTGAAAATTAGTTTCCAGAGCATCTCCCACCATTAGGGCTCATGCACATGACCGTATGGATTTTTCAGCATTTTGCAGTCCGCAAAAAACGGATAAAAAAATACGGATGACATCCGTGTGCATTCCGTTTTTTGCAGAACGGAACAGCTGGCCCCTAATAGAACAGTACTATCCTTGTCCGTTATGTGGACAATAATAGGACATGTTCTATCTTTGAACGGAAATGCGGAAACGGAAGGCATACAAAATACCTTCCGTTTTTTTTGCAGATCAATTAAAAATGAATGGTTCTGTATATGGTCCTGATTGGCCATAGACCCTAAAGGGAAATTTCCTGGTGGCTGATGCCCAGGGGGCCACTCAAGCCCTCATGATGGCCACAGGCCAGGGACATAATGATCTGATGCTCAATGGCCACATGTGCTGTCCTGAACTCAACTGTATTACCGTACTCATAATGGTGATGCAGTTGAATACTGTGGTGGTGGTATTTTGTGCTGCCCTGTAGTATTCGGTTCTGCTAGGGTGGTATTCTGTGCTGCACTACAGTATTGCAGGTCCTGCCTACTTCTGGTGTCCCTGCCTACAGTATTTTTCGCCCCATAAGGCCAATTTCCCCCCCAAAAGTGGGGGGGAAATGCTCCTGCATCTTATGGGGCGAATGCTTCCATTTTACATTGCAGACTGCGATGTATTAGCGGGGAGAGAGGAGGGGCTGGAGTCCAGAACTATGGGCGGGGCCCGGGGCAGTCACTGTACTCTTACACCGGGCCCCGCCGCTCACCGCAGTATTTATAAACATTAATCCTTAACCTGTTAATAAGTTTAACTAAAGCTGCGCTCTTCCCTGTATCAGTACTGTACTTACTAACAAGCTTCCATAGCAGGCAGAGCGGACGGCAGCAGTAACGTAACTCACTGACGTTGCGCGCCTGCCCCTCCCACTTTGCAGGCAGAGCAGGCGTGTGACGTCAGTGAGTGACGTTACTGCTTTCGTCCGCTCTGCCTGCTATGGAAGCTTGTTAGTAAGTACAGTACTGATACAGGGGAAAGCGTTAGTTAAACTTATTGACAGGTTAAGGATTAATATTTATAAATACTGTGGTGAGCGGCGGGCCGGTGTATTGGGGGACACTGTTATGAGGGGGATCTGTGGATAACACATATATAGCAGTGTCATCCACAGATCCCCCCTTAACAGTGCCATCCACAGATCCCCGACCCCATAACAGTGCCATCCACAGATTCCCCACCCAATAGCGGTGCTATCCACAGATGCCCCTCCCCATAACAGTTCCATCCACAGATCCCCCATAACAGTGCCATCCACAGATCCCCCACATGACAGTGCCATCCACAGATCCCCTCCATAATGGTGCGTCATCCACAGATCCCCCATAATAGTGTCATGCACAGACCACCATTAGTTCAAAACCCACCAAAAGCACACCCTTTGGTTAAAATTTTTTTTTTCTTATTTTCCTCCTCAAATACCGTGCATCTTATAGGCCGGTGCGTCTTATAAGGCGAAAAATACTGTACTTGTTTTGTCCCATCTCCTGTAAATTTGGACCCATCTACAACATGGGCCCACTTGTAGTTTTTTTTCCAGGGCCAATTTAAGTTCCCAATCTGCCCTTGGCAATAGCACTAGCAATCACTGCTCTCCATACTGTGGAGGAGATCGCTGCATGTAATAGCAGCAGTATCCTTCGCTGACGAGCAGGCGATTGCCGGGAAGGAACGCTTCCCTCCCGGCAATTGCCTGCTGTATTTCCTACTGTAATACTAGCTTAAATCTTGCACTATACAACATTTTAATATGTACAGTTTATAGATATACAGTATAGACTGTGACGCAGTGAGGGGTTGTGTCTAGCAAGGCAGGTTTTTTCCTCCCAGCATGTGCGGCTGGGCTGGTTTCCAGCCAGATGAGGTCAAATACCGGACCAGAGTTTAAGTGTCGGTCCGGATTTTGGCAGCACCTGGCTGTCCTTAAATAGGCAGCTGGGCTCAGCAGAGATGTCTCTGTTTTGGGATCTGAGGCTTGGTGCCGTACTGGAGGGCTGAGAGCCGCATGCTGAGGAAACAGGTCCCTCTAAAGCCTGCTGTGGACTACTGGAGGCAGAACTGCCAGCAAGGTGACTTGTGTTAGGGTACTTTCACACTTGCGTTTTTCTTTTCCGGCGCTGAGTTCCGTCCTAGGGGCTCTATGCCAGAAAAAAATTGATCTGTTTTATCCCCATGCATTCTGTATGGAGAGCGATCCGTTCAGGATGCATCAGGTTGTCTTCAGTTCAGTCTTTTTGACTGATCAGGCAAAAGATAAAACTGCAGCATGCTACGGTTTTATCTCCGGCCAAAAAAACTGAAGACTTACCTGAATGCCGGCATTTTTTTTCCATAGGAATGTATTAGTGCCGGATCCGGCATTCAAAATACTGGAATGCCGGATCCGTCCTTCCAGTCTGCGCATGTGCAGACCGAAAAAATGTGAAATAAATAAATGCCGGATCTGTTTTGCCGGATGACACCGGAAAGACGGATCCGGCATTTCAATGCATTTTTCTGACTGATCAGGCATTTTTCACACTGATCAGGATCCTGATCAGTCTTACAAATGCCATCAGTTGGCATACGTTTTGCCGGCGACGGAACTGCTTCCTCGATCACTCTGCCGCAAGTGTGAAAGTAGCCTTATATGAACTTTCCATTGTGTGTGAATTAACACCAAGACTGCAAAGTTACGTGCGGTTTTGTGCAGTTGCCTCAAGTGTAAATAAACACTGACGTTTCGAGTTAAGAACTTGTATTTTGCCTCTGTACTGCGCCCGCCTACCGTATCTACCAGAGAGAATCCCCACACTATATAAATATATATATACAGGGAGAAAAATGTAATGGGCAGCACCACTGTCTTTTAGCAGCAATGGAGTGCCAGCGGCTGAAGTGGCGATCCACCAACTATACAAAGTAAAAAAAAAAAAAAAAACTCCACGGCACTTAAAAAACAAAAACGTGTGTTTATTCACCAGAAAGCAACGTTTCAGTCCTTTTAATTGGCCGCTGCTTGAGAAAGGTCCCATTGAGAGGACTGAAATGTCGCTTTCTGGTGAATAAACACACGTTTTTTTCGGAAGTGCAGTGGAGTTTTTTTATTATATATATATACACACACACCGGTATATATATAATAAAATTGAAACAGAAACAATGATTTTATATTTTTTACCCACATATTAGGGCAGAGATAAAAATGCTTTACTTTATTTTTCTACCAAATCCAGGCATGTGTATTCATTGCAGCTGATGAAACAAGACAAGATCGTGTTTGCTTTTTATTTACATTTCCTTGGCTACTCTTAAGTCAGCAAATGCAGAATGTCACGTGCCTTTAATATCAGTGGCGTCCGTTTATTAAAGCCAACAACATATTTATGTGTTCACAACTGCTAAGGTCGCAAACTTTAAAGCCGTAAAATAAATATATTTTGTAAACTAAAGCCAGGTGTCCACAGATCTGTTAGATCTTTTGCATCAAAGATTACTAATGTTTTCCTTTCCTCAATAATCATAAGACAATTTGGGAACTTCCTGAATATTGTTCATGGCTTTTCAAATGCTTTCTGCATGTACACTAGTTACACAGTTACCTATTATAAAACTAAGTCCTTGTACCATATATTCAGTTATGAATTTTATTGCATTATGTCATATGTAAATGTAATAATATATAATATGGAAATTAATACTTAGCTATTTCATCTGTGTTTTTCAATAAAGTTGATTTTCAGAGTATCCAATAATGATGTAATATTCAATTATTTCTTTCGGGGAAGTTGAGTTCATGCACTTTTAAAGGGAACCTGTCACCGGGATTTTGTGTATAGAGCTGAGGACATGGATTGCTAGATGGCCGCTAGCACATCCGCAATATCCAGTCCCCATAGCTCTGTGTGCTTTTATTGTGTAAAAAAAACGATTTGATAAATATGCAAATTAACCTGAGATGAGTCCTGTCCTGGAGATGAGTCAGGGACAGGACACATCTCAGGTTAATTTGCATATGTATAAAATCGTTTTTTTTTTTACACAATAAAAGCACACAGAGCTATGGGGACTGGGTATTGCGGATGTGCTAGCGGCCATCTAGCAACCCATGTCCTCAGATCTATACACAAAATCCCGGTGACAGGTTCCCTTTAATAGGCTGGCTTGTACTGCTCATCATTTGCATTTGCTGTGTAGGCTGGGACATGGGCAGCAGAGTCATCTCACAATTATTTAGTAAATGGTAAAAGTCAATCACAGCATTACTGAGCATTGAAAGCATAATTAGCACATGATAATGCTATGTACTGTACTGTGCTTTAATATAAATCAGAACATAGCCATATTTTCTCCAAAGAAGCAGCACACAAAGGTGAAATAATTATTACAAAAAGCTGTGAAACTCTTCTGTCCCGTTAGCAGAAATAGTCCCTAGTATTATGTTACATTAAAAATTAATAATAATAATAATAATAATAATAATAATATTAATCTTTATGTAGTGCCAACATATTATGTGGCACTTTACAAGGGGGGGGGGGGGGGGGGGGGTCATGTACAAAGCCATGAATAACATAGCAATAAAAAAGTCAACAATTAAAACAAGAGGACTGAGGGCTCTGCTCTCAAGAGCTTACAATCTATGATAAAAATTAAAACTTAAAGAGAACCTATCACATTAAAAATGCAGTACCAATCGGCAGGCAGTATGTCATAGAGCAGGAGTAGCTGAGCTGATTGATATATCGTTTTCTTGGAAAATAATTTTGTAGAACGATTTTAATTTTTATAATACCATCATCATTTTATTTTTTTTTATTTTCAATTAAAGGGAACCTGTCACCGGGATTTTGTGTATAGAGCTGAGGACATGGATTGCTAGATGGCCGCTAGCACATCCGCAATACCCAGTCCCCATAGCTCTGTGTGCTTTTATTGTGTAAAAAAAAAACAATTTGATACATATGCAAATTAACCTGAGATGAGTCAGAGCTTGAAAATATGACTCCTCTCTGGTCAGACAAGTAAGATATGACTCTTTCATGTTAATTTCCATATGTATCAAATCGTTTTTTTTACACAATAAAAGCACACAGAGCTATGGGGACTGGGTATTGCGGATGTGCTAACGGCCATCTAGCAGCCCATGTCCTCAGCTCTATACACAAAATCCCGGTGACAGGTTCCCTTTAAACCTCTGCCCATTGTAGACTTAGGAGTCCAGTAGTTGGTCCTGTCAGTGACTGACAACCCTTCCTCCATGACTGTGTGCACAGAGCTGTAAAATCATCGCCTTCTTGAAGCCTAAGTTCAAAATGAGCAAAGGTTTGAAGGAATAAATTAGTTTCACTGAATCTTTTCCCATAAAACTATATATTAATCTGCTCAACTCCTTCTGCTCTATAACATGCTTCTGGTAGATTATACTGTATTTTTAATGTGATAAAAAAAAGCTAATGCAATTATTAATTATAGAAAAATGGGGTAATGATGGAAAATATGACCAAAATTAGAGTTGAACATTTTCATAGTAGAGGGTTGTGTTTGTGGGACACTTGGTTATTTTAAAACGATTGTGTACCCAATTCCACTTTTATTATTAGATAAAAAATGCAAGTCGTTAGAAAATTATGAAAGGCAATTGTTTATGAAAAATGTTTCCCCATCATAAACCAAGATTGGGACTTGCAACGCTCTTTGTAGACCTGAACGCTATCTGCGCACAAGGTCATGTCTTTTTTCACAGTAAGCAAACATTTGCTTACACCAATGTCCTGACCTTTCTGAACCTGGGGGGACTGAGATGCCCTTCAGGATTTTAAAATATATCCAATGATAGATTCATATAAATCAACAGAAATCCAATTGTCTGTCCAAGGACAGATAAGGCTGGGTTCACACCTGAGCGTTTTACAGCGCGTTCCTACGCGCTGTAAAACGCTCGACAGGCAAAAACCAATGTTTCCCTATGGGCATGGTTCTCACCTGAGCGTTTTACAGCGCGTACGAGCGCGCTGTAAAACGCCCTACGCCCCAAGAAGTACAGGAGCTTCTTTGGGTCGTATTGTCACGCGTAACACCTCTGTTTTTCATTGTACGCCTCTGTGGTCAATAGCAAGAACGAATACAAAAACGCCCCAAAATACGCTCGATAAAAACGCCTGTAAACAGTGCATATCGAATACGCTCAGGTCTGAACCCAGCCTTAAAATTGAGCTTTCAGGGGTGGAGATTGCTCAGGTGTGACGTTATCCTATACTATATACATGGATGTATGCACATGGACAAATCAAATTTGGTTTTATACATTGTATCTTAGGTTGTTATTAGTGATGAGTGAAGTTTTTTAAAATTCGATTTGCCTGCTTCACCCAATTTTACTATAAAATCCACTTTGTGATGAATTAGTAACAATAGTAGCTGTAGTAGTAGCAGTAGTAGTAGTAGCAGTAGTAGTAGTGGTATCAGTAGTAGTAGTAACAGCAGTAGCAGTAGTAGTAGTAGGAGATGTGCATTGATTTGTAAGTAGTGGGTGCAATGACAGGGAACGGCGATTGCGCCGATCCCTGTCATTGTACCCCTCAGAAGCCGCATTCATACATGATCACGGCATCTGATATTAATAACACAGTGTAACATTTTTAAAAAAAACTATAATAATACTTACCTGATCTATTTGCTCGCGACAGGCCGGCAGCCACCATTTTGTTTGAAGGTCTGGCGCGAAATCTCGCACAGCCTGAGATCGCGTCATCACATAGGCTGGTGTGGTGACGTCATACATCACCACGCACTGGATTTCGGCCGAGATCTTCAATCAAAATGATTTTACAGGCTCAAATGTCCTGGTGTGTGAAGAATAGTGGAGACAAAAAGTGATAGATCTGCCCACCGGAGCCAACATTAGCTTTGCTTGATTTTTCGCTAACCTAACCAAAAAAAGTTCAAAAATTATGAAAGGCAATCGCTTAAGGAAAGTGTTTCATTTCTTCAGCTTATTAAAGGAGCATGGCAACTAGGAAGCATGCAAACTCTGCACACGTATAATTATCACTTGTGGTATGAAGTTTGCAGCAGATGTGAAACACGTGCGCGTATCGGGAAGATCATATACTATTGTATTGTGCTATTAATGGCATGACTTTGGCTTAACACAAAAGTATAGACAGCATTGATTTTATTCAGCCAGGATGTAAATCGCTTCCACATTTGCATAAAACAATTGCTTTATGAAATGCATTTATTTCATGTGTTCTACATGTCGTAGTATCAGCGTATTAGAGGTCTACATATCTTCTGATGGTAGGACCAGGCCTCACTGCAATGCAAATCCTGGAGGCTTCAGAAACCATACAAATTAGATCAACCACCTTACAAAATTGAGATAATCCTAATTGCAGGGTTAGAATTCAGATAGACCACTGTAATGCTACCGATGTGGACCTACTTTGCCACTGAATGGATTTGGCTTGGGGCTACTCCTGAAGACGTGGTCAAGCTGGTATCCAGTATCCACCCATACACATAGCATGCAGCATGGAACTATGAGAGAGGTGAGCACGCCAACACTTGTGCCCGCCAGAAGAGCAGAGAACAGCCAGAGGCACACTGGAAACTTAAAGTGGCCCTGGAAAAAATACAAAAAGTGGCCCCGTTTTGTAGTTGGGTCCAAATTGATGGAAGGCAAGGCCAACACAAGTAGGCAGGACCAGCAATACCATATTGTGGAACATTATACCGCCCCAACAGAGCCAAATACTACAGTCCATCACAAAATACATCCCCAAAAACTTCTACTGGCCGGCCATGAGGAGGGCTCAGGTGGCCCACTGGGAAATTTCTCTATGGCTAATCCGCCCCTGAGGACAGCTGACATTGCAAAAACTATGCATGAAGAGTGTTGCTTGAATGGTGCATGGCTTGAGTTGCTCAACTTTCTTCCTGCATAGAAAGAAGCTTCTAGAAATGTCCCTTGTGCATCACAATGTCCATATCCATTGACTTCAGTAGGGTTCAACTGGTGTTGAATAATGTTGGCTCGCAAAACGATTGCCGCAAGCAAGTCCATTGTGGGATAAAAGTCAAGGGATTGTCCAAGAACCCGGCACCTCGCCTCAAGCACAAAAACCTGTCACAAATAGTGTTTCTGAAAAGAACGTATTTATAAATTTTGCGATATTCTTACCTTCAAACGAAGCAATTTCTTGTTCTTTGCTAACTTCGGTTATGCGGATAAATTACAGTGTCAAAATCCAAAGCTAAACTCAGCATTGTGCCTCATTAACGAAGCCCAGTTCAGCTTTGGATTTTGACACTGTCATTTAAGCGCATAACCGAAGTGTCCCATCATAGACGCTAGATGAAGCAAGTCTTGCGATATTTGCAGCAAGATCGCATAGACCTCCAGGGAGCACATACATTTTACGCTAGTGCAGAGGCTATATTGTTAATGAAGTTTCCAAAGTAATCGGGTTAGGATACAGGAGTCTGAACCCGATCCGCTCAACACTAGTACATATATTAGATTACTATCAGATCTGCGTTTTTGCTGGATTTGTCACGGGATCAGCAAAAATGCATCCGGTATATAATACAACCGTTCAAAAAGGATCCGGTTGTGAACAGGACAGATCCGGCACTAAATTCATTGTAAGTCAATGGGAGCAGGATCCAGTTTTTTTTTGTAAACAAAGTGTTTTGTGTGCGGTTCCAAAAATTAATCAAAAGCTGCAGTCCCGGAAACAGGGAGCAGGTCCGTTCTCCCTATAGTAAATAACACATAGAAATAAGGTCTGGGTCCACGCTGAAGGTGCTTTATGTAGAGGTCAGTTCACACACAATTCCTTTTCCAGAGGCCGTTTCCTCAGTCTCTGGCTTCAGCCCCCTCGATCTCTGAGCCAACCGGTAGCAGTTGTTATCCCTTCAAATGGAAACAAACATAGTGCAGACTCGCAAGTAAAAGAATTCTCAGCGCTTTATTGTACTTACAGAATCTGTTCTTTTAACTTATGGACCGGGCTCATTTTCATCTTAAGGACCAGGCCATTTTTTGCAAATCTGACCAGTGTCACTTTATGTGTAAATAACTTAAAAACGCTTTTACTTATCCAGGCCATTCTGAGATAGTTTTTTCGTCACATATTGTACTTCATGACACAAGGTATTCAAAACTGATTTTACAAACTTTGTTAACGCTTTAGGTGTTCCACAAGATTTAATGGAAAATAGAAATAAAATTTCACTTTTTTGGCAGATTTTCCATTTGAATCAATTTTTTCCAGTTACAAAGCAAGGGTTAACAGCCAAACAAAACTCAATATTTATGGCCCTGGTTCTGTAGTTTACAGAAGCACCCCATATGTTGTCTTAAACTGCTGTACGGGCACACGGCAGGGCGCAGAAGGAAAGGAATGCCATACGGTTTTTGGAAGGCAGATTTTGCTGGACTGTTTTTTTGACACATTGTCCCATTTAAAGCCCCCCTGATGCACCCCTAGAGTAGAAACTCCAAAAAAGTGACCCCATTTTTGAAACTACGGGATAGGGTGGCAGTTTTGTTGGTACTAGTTTAGGGTACATATGATTTTTGGTTGCTCTATATTATAATTTTTGTGAGGCAAGGTAACAAGAAATAGCTGTTTTGGCACCGTTTTTATTTTTTGTTATTTACAACATTCATCTGACAGGTTAGATCATGTGGGATTTTTATAGAGCAGGTTGTCACGGACGCGACAATACCAAATATGGTTTTTAGTTGTTTGTTTCAGTTTTACATAACAAAGCATATATTTTTTTATTATTCTTTAGTGTCTCCACATTCTGAAAGCCATAGTTTTACACATTTTTTGGGCGACTGTCTTGTGTAGGGGCTCATTTTTTTCGGGATGAGATGACGGTTTGATTGGCACTATTTTGGGGTGCGTATGACCTTTTGATTGCTTGCTATTACATTTTTTGTGATGTAAAGTGACAAAAAAATTGCTTTTTTTACACGTTTTTTTTTTTTTTTATGGTATTCACCTGAGGGGTTAGGTCATGTGATAATTTTATAGAGCAGGTTATTACGAATGCGGCGATACCTAATATGTGTAGTGCATTAAATTTTTTTAATTTTTAATCAGTGATAAATGTGTTATATAGTGTACTGTAGTGTATTGTGACTTTACACTCAGTCTGATCAGACTTAGCCTTACCATGGCAAGCCGGAAGGCTGTGAAGACGTTCGGTTGCCATGGTAAACATCACCCGCTGCCACAACAGAGCAGCGGTTAATGGGGAGGGGGGCTCTCTCCCTCTGTGATCCCGTCAAGAATCGGGGGCTAAAACTGCACAGCAGCCCCCGATTGGAGAGGGAGCTCCCTCCCTCCCTGTTAACCCCTTCCATACAGTGGTCCCTACGGACGGCTGCATGAAAGGGGTTAAACGGCTGACATCTGTGAGCACGGATGTCAGCCGTTTCAAGCAGAGTGTCTGCTAACCGCTCGGCCATCCTGAGAGAGGGGGCGGGCGGATGATCGACCGCCCACCCCCCCAGCACCGCCCGCCAGCACATAAGAATGAGGGCTGCAGAGGGGGGGGGGTTAAAAATGAAAAGTTAGGTCATTTTGAAGTTTCTGAATTGACCTGCGGTTTGCAGCGATCGCCGATACGGGGGGGTCACAGGAGCCCCCTCGGCATTATCACAGAGTGCCTGCTGAAGGATTTCAGCAGGCACTCTGTTCCGATCACAGCCCGCCGCACGTCCTTAAGTACCGGGACATCAGGGCGTACCTGTGTCCACAAGAGGTTAACATCGCATATAAAAGTAGTATTTCTGCCCAACCCGGGTTTCGCTACCTGCTTCATCAGGGGCGTCACATTTTTTACTTTCATTGGGGCGGTATTTATTGCTCCGTCACACTGATCACATGTTCACATCTACTTCCCAAGTAATCGGGAATTGGGTACCCATACACTATTGGTATTTCGGCAATTCCTATATACTTTTAAACCACAGTTTCTTTTTTTACATTTTTTAATAGTAACAAAATATATATAAAACTAAAAATCTTTAAAAACTTCACAATTCTTATTCCTTAAAACAGTTAAGCGCGCTCGTCTGCTCCATATCTGTCCCATACAATCTTATACCAGATCTCCTTTACAAACTAAGGTTCAGGCATCTTACAACGGCAACTACTTTGTATCTTTCCACAACATATTAGAGCGCATCTATATCATTTCGGGATTTTTACTTTCGCTCGAAGGAGCGCCGTATTCTATCTAATATGTGGTCAGATGTTCACTGTGGTGGTCATTATACTGAGGATAGGAGGAATGCGTTGCGGTATGTATCTCATTCCTCACGTACTTGCGATCATCTTCAGCGTGGACCTAAACCTTATTTCTATCCGGTTTTTTTTGTGTCTGAAAAAAATGGATCTGGCACCATTGACTTACATTGTGTTTCATGTCGGATCAGTCTTGATCAGTATCTCATGACGCAGTCAAAAACGCTTCTTGCAGCGCTTTTGTGTGCATCACTGTAACGTAACGGAATGCATTCTGGTGCACTACGTTCTGTTCAGTTTTGTCCCGGTTGACAATGAATGGGGACAAAACTGAAACTTACTCCTCCGGTTTTGAGATCCTATGATGGATCCCTATATCGGAAAGGAAAAACCCAATGTGAAAGTAGTATTACAAATTTTTATTTTATTATAGCAGGTTCTGGAAATGTCAGACAACACATTTGCTTTATAAAATTGAAGGGAATTAGACACATTTTTATACAGCCATTTTTCCCTTTAAGCCAAGAACCACAGAGTTGGGTCCACCCTGGTAAACTTGCTTTACTCTCGTCAAGTCGAGGGTGATGGTGATGGAGGGCCACTGCGATGGTGGCCAATGGAAACACATACGCCTCACATACATACAAATACTTTTACCCAATAACTTGTCCATGTAAAGGGACCTCTGATCACCCAACAAACAAGTAGATGTTCATTCGTTGAGTGATCCCATCTTTCATGTGGCACTAAAAATAATTTTCTGTCAGCAGCACACTGCCCCATGCCAACAGGGACATGCTTCTGACAAAAAAGGAAACTGTATGGGTATGAAGATTGTTCAGCCCCCTACATCATTGGTCATTTTCCTAATAACTGGTCCATGTAAAGGTGCCACCAATCACCCAACAAACAAGAAAATGCGCATTCGTTGGGTGATTGCATCTTTCACGTGGCACTAAAAATCCTTGTCTGTCACCAGTAGTGTTGAGCGCGAATATTCAAATAGCAAATTTTTAGCGCGAATATTGCCACTTCGAGAATTCGCGAATATTTAGAGTATAGTGCTATATATTCGTTATATCGAATATTCAGATTTTTTTTTCCATCTGAACACATGATTCCTCTCTGCTTCTTGCTTGTGGGCCAATGAGAAGGAAGCAATGTCAAGTTCACAACAATACTTAGTGCACCAATCAGTAATCTGTAGTCAGACCTACCAAAATGTGAAGTTGCGCGTTGTGCGAAAAAATATTCTAATCACTGCCGATTAGCGCAATCGCGAATATATCGGAGCACTTGACTCTATCTGCATATAAAGCTATTGTAATATTCTGCCATGCCAACCATTTTCTCCAGTCTCAGGAAACTTCTAGCAGCTTGAAAAATGTAGCCAAAATGACCCACGCCTGTATTTCGCGTTACAAATTTGCATTACCGATTTTTCGCATTCAATAAAATAATCTCGAATTCTCAAATTCGAGAATATATGACGAATATTCTACAAAATATTTGTGAAATATCACGAATTTGAATATAGCCCCTGCCGCTCATCACTAGTCACCAGCACACTGCCCTGTGCCAACAGGGACGTCCTGCTGACAAACAAGGAAATTATATGGGGATGAATGATCGCAGTAAAGATCGTTCAGCCCCCTACATCGTCGGTCATTTCGTCATGTAAATTGCGGTGAACAATCCGTCCGTTATCGGGAATAAACTTTGCCGTTCCCATTCGGTTCCCGCACTGTCAGTCCTTGTAAAAGGGCCCTAAAACAGCATATGACGAGGTGTCTGAAAATGGATCACCCCTCTAATAATCAATTATGAAAGATCAGAACCGTTCTTTCTAGAGATGAGCAAATGGATTCTGTAGAATCTGAATTTGACCTAATTTCAGGTAATTCAATTCGAGAGAGGAGAGAAGAGGAGACAGAGAGAGGAAACCAGCGTTTCAGCGCAATGGGAGCACTTCTGGACCAAATTGAACTGGACGGTCGATTCAGTTGAATCAGACCCAATTTGAATTTGCAAAAATGGGTTCCTCTCTAATTTTTTCTTTTTAGAACCTTCTAATCAATCACTAAAGCATCACTGGGATACTTTTACATCCTGTGGAATGGAAGAGTCAGGTTCTCTACAGACCATAACTGGTCAGTAATCCCATCACAGGGACCTCTAGACATTCCATTCGGCCACCAGTAACCGCTTAAAAAAAACACCAGTGGGAATAATAACGTATATTCTGAACGATCCTGTCTCTTTGTAGAAAACAAGGAGGTAATAGATTATAAATAGCCAAGATGTTTTCTCTCTCCCCTTTATAGCCCTGAGAACAACTTCTTGAGAAACAGCGAAGGAAAGAAAAAAGAAAAAAAAAAAAAACACGGACATATGACAAAAGAGTGAATTCTTGTGAACAAATGTTTAAACTGTACATAAAATGCCCCTTTTAATACGGTTTGCTTGTAAAAACTGAGGCAAAGCAGATCATTAAAACGTCAGGCTTGGGGCACAGTGGAAATAAAATGCCTGCACTGCAGAGTAAACACCAAGCTCTTATATAATTATTTCCTCTTGTTTTATTAACGCTTCTGCTGCCGGAGGGCCCTTTAAGGCATTAATTCACGGGATACCCCTTTAAAACAGATTACTGCCTTATTTTTGTGGCGTTTTTCGGAGCTGTTTCTAATGTTATTAATGGTTTATAATTTGAGCTGAAATCCTGCTGTAAAGTTGGACATTGAGTGCAGGTCAACGGGGCTCTTAGAATATGTTCTTTTTTTTTTTTTCTTACATTATTATCCCACCAAGTCTTCTTTTTGTTTGCTTGTTCACAAAAAACAGCTAAAATAATAACTACATTTACAAACAAACGCAAAAAAGAAAAATGAGTCAAATGACACACCTATTACAAGGTGGGAAGAGACCTGAAGATTATCCTGAATCGGGTGGCAGCTCAATACCAGAACCGTCACCTGATAAGCCCATACTAATATTTCTTACATACAGCAACAAAAAAAAGTCATAAATGCTTTAGCTAATCCCCGGGATTACTGAAAATTCTAGGTCAGAGAACTATTGCGACAAGGGTTTATTTTTGAAAATACATTTTTGGACTAAGAAGCATATTTGTTGCAGAATGTTCTACTGGAGCTTGAGGAAATCCATGAATCTGCTGCAGAAACAACCCCATTTAGATGTACGGAACAGAATTTCTGCTTATTTGTGAATTCACCTCTAGGGTTAGAATTAGGCTGGTAGGCACATTAGATGACTTTCTCAATAGGAAGAGAGAGGAAAAGGTTTCACACTAGCGGCAGGCTGTTCCGGCGGGGCAGCGCACTAGCGGCAGCACGGATCCGGCAGGCTGTTCACCCGCCGGAACAGCCTGCCGGAGAAGGCTGCCACTAGTGTGAAACTCGCCTAAGACAAAGTCCTTTGACACAGGCAGATAATGAGCAAAGAATGACCATATAGCTCAGGTATGGCCAACCTGCGGCTCTACAGCTGTTGCAAAACTACAACTCCCAGCATGCCCAGTCTGCTAACAGCTATCAGCCTACAGCAGGGCATGGTGGGAGTTGTAGTTTTACAACAGCTGGAGGGCCGCAGGTTGGCCATCCCTGATATAGCTTATCAACTAAAGCCCATTCAGCATGTGGCAATTATCTTCTGCATGTGGATGGACAATCATTAATACTATCATTTGTTCCCATACAGTATAAAAGGGGTATCCCATGAATTTAAAACTCTCCTCTTTTTTTATTTATTTTTTGCTCACTTATCTGGAGGACTTTCCTCCCTTTTCTGTGGGTAGGCAGCAGCTCACCTGAGACAACCAAGCTCCTGCATCTCCCAGGATGCATTGTAAATAGCTCTTGTTAACCCCTTCCTCCCCATGCCTACAAAATATTCCTTCACTTATAGCCTCAGGGATCCCTACAATAAAGTTATGTCTCAACGGCCGAGATGTGGCCATGTTGTAGCCAAAAAAAAACAAAAAAAAACTGGTAGGCCATTGCCATCTCATGTTCCGGTGAGATTGCGATCTGATTGTTAATAGTCCTGCTTTTTTGTGGTTAAAACGGATGTTTATCTGCAAAATCGAGTGGCCGTTAAGAAATAGACCCTTAATGGCCCCACAATTTTTCAGGAAAATAGCAGCTTTACCTTCAAAACCACAATCATTATCAATCAGTTCAAAAACCAGTGTGTCAGCGCATCTTATAGCCACATTAGTGGTCAGTTTTACACAATCAGAACTGGGGATGAGCGAATCAATTCTAACAAATTGATTCGTCTCATTAGCAAGATGAAGTGCAACCCCCTGCCTGGTGATTGACAGGGCCGGACATCTCACCCTGCGCCACTGCTCCGAGTAGGAGTACAGGTACCAAAGCTCTAATTCGGCTACGAGAGGAGCAGCAATTGCGCATGTGTTGCTCCTGCACCTCAGCCACGTCTCAGAGCAGTGGCACAGGGTCCAGATTGGCTGGACTGGGCCAGATATCCGACCCTTTCAATCAACAGGCAGGTGAGTGCTTCTTCACCTGTGGGGACAGGCCCTCACTGGTGAAGAACTCCTGCTCATGAGACAAATTGATTCATTAGAATCCAAGGTCTGTAGGCAGCTGGGTGACAACCACATGGTCAATGTCATGACTTTCATGAGTCATTGCATCAAGTACTAGGCATCTGTATGAGAACAAATAACTTCAAAATGTGAAAATACAATTTTGAGTGACCAGTGGGGTTCAAGACTTGTCCTACACAACATATACCTCAAGAAAAATACACCTTTTAGTACACCTGATGTTCCCAGACTAAGCTAAGCATAATGAAGTTGCATTTTATTATTTCATGACAACTGTAGAGATGCATGATGGTTGCTGTTGCTGTGGTGGTGTGCCTGTGGTTTGGTCTGGCTTATTGCCAAGGGGGGGGGAGGGGGTTAAGCCTGACCGCAGGGGTTGCTGTTAGGCTGCTGGGTCTTACATCCTGCAGGTGCCGTGTTGTGGCGGAAGCTACACGGTTCTGCGCCAAATTAGTGTAGGGACTCACTCGAAAGAGGCCACCTTGACATAGTGAGTGGTCCCATGCATTTTTATCAAAATGCATACAAAGTGCCTCTTGTTCATGTTTAGAAATGATGCTTAATGACAATAGATCAATGCATGGCATGTGGATGTACGATCCATCAGGGAGATTTATTAATGCCTTAAAGGGGTTGTCTGGGTTCAGCGCTGAACCCGGACATACCCACATTTTCACCCAGGCATGCCTTCGCGCAGGGACAAAGGCATTTTCAGGAGATCTGGTGACGTACCGAGCTCTCCTTAGGGCTGCTGGGTGGAGGCTTCCGCCCAGCAGTGACGTCACCGGCACTTATGGGCGGGCTTTAGCGCTGCCCTAGCCTGTAATACTCCGATGCTCATCTTAGTCGGGCTGTCTGGGTGAAAATATCGGTATGTCTGGGTTCAGAGATGAACCCGAACAACCCCTTTAATGTCAATTTTGTTGGTGTTAAAAAGTCACAAATTGTGACGCGTGCCATCATTTGTGACTTTTTTAGATTTTCAGCATTTTTGCAAAGTAGGGAGGGACTTAGATTTATTATAACTTATGCCAGAAACTGTCCCAGCTCAATTTAATGCCAGCCCTTTAGCTGGCGTAGATTACAGTTTTTGGTCCACAGAGAGCCACAGGTACACCTCATATATTAAGAGGCATTAGCCTCTTCTTAATAAATCATTGGCGCATCTCATCCCCGGCGCGCACAGGAGACCAAGACCGGCACATGGAAATGCCATCTTTTTCTCTACAGTTTGCCATTTTGTTATTTTATATTTGCAGAAGGCATAAGAACCTCATCCGTTCAGATCTCAGGCCTTCATTTCAAAGCTTTTTATATCAAAGCATAATTCCATGTAGAACTATTTAAAGATGCTTCCACAAATACTGCTCCCTGTCTCTTTTGTAATCAGCTCCATACATACAGCTGTAACAATAAATAAAAAAATATCAGCAGGAAAATATGTTAGGTATGATGTAAAACAAATAACGCTTGTGTTATGTTAAGTGCACTATGTTGACTGCACAGCAGAGGAGACATACGCGGGCGGAAAGAAAAATCCACAGTGGCCTTTTTGGAATTGATATAAAACTGACTACATAGTACAAATATGAACCGTTATCATTTGTTCTCAGGAGTCTATAATATCAAGGGCTTTACTTTTACTTACCTGCACACAGTAGCCACTAGAGAGGAGCGAATTGAATCCAACGAAGTGGAATTCGATCCGAATTTCAGGATAACTACAAAGCACAAGGAAATTCTGCTTTGGGGCGAATCAAATTTATCCTGAAATTTTTCACCTGAAATAGTGTAAAAAACAAAACAAAAAATCATACTTACCTCCTCTATTTGCTCGCGACGGGCCGGCATCTGCCATCTTTATTGAAGATCTCGGCCGAAATCCTGTGCGTGGTGACGTGGCGGCCGGCGTGACGACATCTTCTTGGGCCGCACAAGGTTTCATGCAAGCAATATGGCGACGGCCGGCTCGTCGCAAGCAAATGGAGGTGGTAAGTATGATTAAAAAAATTTTAGGTTAATTTTACACAGTTTTTACACACAGATGCCGCAATCATGTATGAACGCATCATCTGAGGGGTACAATCACGGGATCGGTGCTATCGCAGCTCCCTGTCATTGCACCCACTACTTACAAAAAAATGCTCTTCGTGACAAAGTGATTCGTCACAAAGCAATTTTTTTTTGAAAAATTGGGCGAAGCAGCCAAATAAAATTTTCCAAAACTTCGCTCATCTCTAGTAACCACAAATATCATTGAAAGAGGGCCCTATAGAAAAATAAAATGACCTTCCTTACTCCTAACTGTGCTAAGGAACAAGTCATACTTGGGTCCTGGCACCATTGAGGTGGATCCAGATGGAAGGAAAAGTATAAGTCTTTCCTTTGTATTTCACAATCCTTTGGAATCCACTTCTGGCTTTGGCTCAAAAGGCTACATGAAAAATTGCCAAAAAATGGCAGCTTTTTTTCCCAAAATCAGGTCATATGTCAAACCACCCTAAAGGTACCTCGGACATACAAGGAGAAATCAGTACTATAAATGGTACCATGTAGGTGAGAGCTCTAAGTCACACCTCTTCTTTCTGAATCGACAGAACCTCCCCCATTATCAGGATCGGCAGCACTGCAGGTATTGTAAGAGGCTTGAAGAGTCAAACATTTCTCAGCCAAAATAAGATTTTGAAATCCGTGTAGCAAGATGAGCAAATTTCTGTAAATTTGATTCAGGTCTGATTCAACTGAATTGACCGTCTAATGCGATTCGGACCCAAATTTAAAGTTCTTTGCCTGAAAAGCTGTGGACGACATTTTCTCTTTAATCAAATCACCTAAAAGTCTGATCCTATAGCATCGACTTGATTAGCCAGGTATCAAGTTTTATTTCTCATATTAGGTCATATTGCATAACTGACCCATAGTTTGATGCCTTCATAGAGATCTGGGACTTCTCAAATGATATTCCTTCACGTAGGCACCACTGATAAGCAGACATCACCTATCTGTTTTGACAGGTTTGGGATTTGTAGGGATTTGGGATCTATTTACACAAAGTAATAAGGTCACCTGTAAAGGTCACCGTGCACAAAATGATATATTTGGGTGGTCTACCCGAAAATGAGAGATGTAAGCCAGGAGGTTTAGGTTCCAGCTGATGATGATGCAATTGCTTCATCTCATTCGCTAATCAGAAACTGTATCAGATCTGCTAGACAATGAATTTGTTCTAGAGGTCTATTCGAGAATCTCCTAAATGGGACCTCTCTCTTCTCTGTCTCTATTTGGAAAATTCTTCAGAATAGAATCACCAAATTCTATAGAATCAGATTTTTCCCCCAAACATTTTTTAGAAGAGCACCACCCTTGGCCATTGGCTGGTTCTCTCTGGCATTGCAAGTCTTTCCCGTTAACTTGACTGAAGTTGACCTGCAATAACAGACACTAGTTTCTGGGAAATAGCAGACACTTTTTCAAATCTTATGCATACTCTTAAGATAACTGGGCCAACTTCTTGATTCTTTCTTTATAACGTACTAGCAGAAGGACCCGGCTTCGCACGGGTATATTTCATCTAATTCATTTAATGTTTGTGTGTGTGTCGTTAAAAGATATCGACAGTATCCCCCATAACAGTGACGTCTACAGCACCCGGTCCCTTTAACAGTGAACTCCACAGTCCCTCACCACTTAACACTGATGCCCCCACAGTGCCTGGCCACTTTAAAATGGGACCTCCACAGCAGCCCATCCCCTTAACTTTGACCTTCACAGCGGCCCGCCCCTTTAACAGTGAGTTTCACAGCATCCCACTCCCTTGACAGTGACCTCCTCAGGGTCCCGCCCCCATTAACATTGACCTCACAGTACCTGCTGCCTTAACAGTGACCTCCACAGCAGTTGCCCCTTTAATAGTGGCCCCTGCCCCCTTAACAGTGATCTCCACAGTGTCCGCCCCTTTAACAGTGACCTCCACAGTGCCCTGCCCCTTTAATGCTAGGGCTACATGACGACATATGTCGTGCCACATTTTGTCTCAACCATTTTTTTAATGTTAGGCTATGGTGTCCAAGATGGATTTTTCTGCGACTGTCGCGTCGCAGTCGCAGTAGGTCATATGTCGCAGTGCAACACCATAGACTATCATTCTAAAAATGGTTGCGCGACATTGGTGCGACATCAATGTCGCGCGACACATGTAGCAGTGTAGTTGTGCCCTATGTGTCGTGCGACTAATTGTCGCGCAACACATGTCGTCGTGTAGCCCTAGCCTAAAGCTGACCTACAGCGGTGAAGAAAAATGGCTGGGTTGTTGTGGAAACCTGGAGTAAAACTGTGTGTATGTGGAGACTAAGGGCCTGCGAGATTCTATTGGCTGATAAGGGTCATGTGACCGTATGTATGGCAGTAAGGATATGAAGAGAAAGACTTGCAGGCTTGTATTGGCTAATGCAGGTCATTTTTTGGGAAAATCTCAGGAACGGTACGTTCCCCCACAAGATTTCTTTCCAAGTAGCAAGGGATGTGTATACCAAGTTTAGTTGAAATCTATGGTTGCGTTTTTGAGTGATCGCGGAACATACACACATACATACGTCCTTCTTTTTATATATAGATTCTAGGTATTAAAGAGGACCTTTCACTGATTATGACAATGTGAACTAAGTATACAGACATGGAGAGCGGCGCCCGGGGATCTCACTGCACTTACTATTATCTCCGTTCTCCCGCTATGCCCTCCGGTATCTTCGCTCAGTAAGTTATAGTAGGCGGAGATTTCAGTCACTAAGTTATGGTAGGCGGAGTCTGCCCTTGTTCTGCTGTAGCGCTGGCCAATCGCAGCGCAGAGCTCACAGCCTGGGAGGTTATTTTCTCCCAGGCTGTGAGCTCTGCAATGCGATTGGCCAGCGCTACAGCAGAACAAGGGCAGACTCCGCCTACCATAACTTTGTGACCGAAGATACCGGAGGGCATAGCAGGAGAACGGAGCGGCGCCCGGGGATAATAGTAAGTGCAGTGAGATCCCCGGGCGCCACTCTCCATGTCTGTATACTTAGTTCACATTGTCATAATCGGTGAAAGGTCCTCTTTAATTAATAATTTCACCATATTGTAAACAGCTTAGATTTTTCTATATATTCATAACCAGGTGTGGATTGACAGTTTGGTCTTTATGGCCCTTGACCAGTGGACCTAGAGCACATTCCATGGTTGGTTACACCACTCCTAACATTTTAGCACATGGCATGAAACCAAAAGTGCTCCTCCAATGCAATCCCAACCCAGGTGTAACAAGGCTTTAGTGATTGTTGAAGGGTTCAATAGCGATGAGCCAATTTCCTGGAATTAGATTCGAATTTGAATCAGCCAAATCAGTTTGGGTCTGACAAAATTTGACCCAAATTGAAAAACCTTAATTACCCTGATAAGAAGTGACTGACGTTCTGAGGTGTCCCAGGACTGCATGCAACTCATTTCAAGCTATTTAAGACATCATTAGTAACGTCTAAGTGACAGTGTAAGCGCATGGCTGCTGTGGTAACAAAAAGCATGTTTAAGAACACACCGCACTGTAGTGTTTTTTTTTAATGTTTTTTTTCATAATCTAAAAATGTTTACTTTATGGCGGCAAATGCCTGCCGGTGTGTATACACAGACGCCTCATAGGGTCAGGTGAGCCTCCTTCCTCATCTTTTCTCTCTACTGATATGGAAGATGACTGATTTCATTTTATGAAAATTGCTTGAATCAAATTGGCAAAAATTTAGATTCAGCTTAAACCTGAATTGTTATAAAAAGTGGGTTGAATTTGATTTGAATCGAGTTGCTCATCTCTATCCATGACCTATAGGTTAGGACTACACTGTGAAATGGGTCACCTGAAATTGAGATTGCCATGTCTCATCGTCACATCACATCTGATGGTTTTCAAAGGGTCCGCATGGTGACCTGAGATCTTGACCGACTGGATCACAGCTAACATCTAACAGTTGGATTTTTGGTCGCAGGTCTCGAGTGGCACATGACTTTGCCAGCAGAGGCAGCAATGCCAGTCACTTCTGACTGCTTAGGACCTCTTGGTGATGTGGTGTCTTTTCTATTTACAGCCAAATAGCGCATCTAAACTAGTCACAGGACAGCAGACAAGTCACACTGGTCATGCTCTTGGATGACACTTGTCGCTGTGTTGCTCTTGCCTAAATGCCTGAGGGCCAAACCACTGTCCATATCAATTCCTAAGGCTACTTGCACTTCTGCGTTTT
This sequence comes from Bufo bufo, assembly GCF_905171765.1. NCBI lineage: Eukaryota > Metazoa > Chordata > Amphibia > Anura > Bufonidae > Bufo > Bufo bufo. Next base: position 115,158,510 of record NC_053398.1, on the reverse strand, counting down.
CCTTTCCGGTATTGAGATCATCAGAGGATCTCAAAACCGGAGAATAACGCTTCAGTTTTGTCCTCATTCATTGTCAAATGGGACAAATCTGAATTGAACGGAACGGAGTGCACCAGAAGGCGTTCTGTTCCGTTTGGTTGCGTTCCCATGCCGGACACAAGCAAGACGGATCCAGCAAGTCAACGGTGCCGAATTGTTTTTTCAAGATAATACAACCGGATCCATTCAGAACGGATGCAGATGGTTGTATTATCATAACGGAAGCGTTTTTGCTGATCCCCTGCCAGATCCAAGAAATCGCAGATGTGAAAGCAGCCTAACAATACCGTGCATTTATTTTCCAGATATGGTGCTACTAGTGACTAGTGTTGAGTGAATTGAAGCATTTGAAGTGGAATTTGATCCGAAATTTACGAAAAATTTGATTCACCACGAATCCAGATTTCCTTGCGCTTCGTGGTATCGAGTCAATTTTTCCTAAAATAGTGGCTGAAAAAAAAAAATAAATGATACCCACTTCCTCCACTTGATCGTGGAGAGGCTGTCCACTCCCATCTTGCTTGAAGAAAACCTTCGGCGAGCATGAAGACATCACAACATGATTAAGCTGGCCGCGCGCCGTGACGTCTTGACATTACTACGCGCTCACTGATGACGTCACCGCGTCCGGCCAGCGTGATCTAGTGGTGATGTCTGTACGCTCGCTGCAGGTCCTTTGACGGGTTTTCTTCAATCAAGAGGGGAGCGGACGGCCTCTCTGCGATCAAGCGGATGAGGTGAGTGTTATTGTTATTATTTTTAACAGTGGATTAACCCCCGAGTACCTGAATATGAGTCTGAGATGCCTTAATTAGCGTTGAACGCGGCATCTGAGGGGGTTAAAGGAGACGGGGAGGCGCAATTGCCATTCCCCGTCATTGCACCCGCTCTAGACAATGAAAATCAGTTTGCGACTAAGTAATCCGTCACAAATCGAATTTCTTGACGAAGTTCCTGAATCGAATTTTTCAAACCTTCGCTCATCTCTTCTAGCGACCTATAAGGCCTCTTGCACACGAACGTTTTTTTTTTGTCTGTTTCCGCTTAGTTTTTTTTTTGCGTTCCGTATATGGACCATTCATTTCAATGGATCCGCAAAAATAACGGAAGTTACTCCGTATGCCTTCCGTTTCTGTATTTCCGTTTTTTCCGTTCCGTTCAAAGATAAAACATAACGGACAAGGATAGTACTGTTTCGATCGGGGGTCAGCCGTTCCGTTCGGCAAAAAAAAAAAAAAAAAAACGCAATGCACACAGACGTCATCCATATTTTTCCGGGATCCGTTTTTTCGCGGACCGCAAAATGCTGAAAAAGTAGAAACGTGTGTACGTCTCAATTTTTTAATTTTTTTTTACTTCCTTATTTTTATTTTCTTTCCCGAGACCCATTTCGGTCTAAAACAAGTTAAAACGGATGAAGCCTAATGGAGCCTGCCTCGACGATCTTACAATCATTAACTTTATATCATAGCATTCGAAATGTCATTCCGATGTTGATCAGCTTGATGCACCCTCCACTGGAACAGCAGGGGGTTATTTGACCCTAAATGACTACTTAAAACCTGCATGCAAAGATTAAATCAATAGTAATCCAAAAGGTAGGTCTGAGTTGGTAAGGGCAGATCTCCCGCAGTTTAAAATAACCAGCGTCTCACTGCAAGACCTCTCTCATTTAATGGATTTGCATGTACTTAGAACTCCAGACTCTCTTATCAATAAAGGATTCGGGTTTCGTTTTTCAGATGTGTCTCCTTTACCATTTAAGTGGTAATTCAAGTAAGAGACATCTTTTTTAATTCCTCAAATAAGTGTCATTTTAGACTCTGCAGTTTAGCATTTGGTAATTGCCGAAAAGGAGGGGGGGGGGGGGACACACAAAAAAAAACAAAAAAAAAAAAACACGACGTCTATTGTACAGTATTCTATTTATAATGTATTCTGTCTTTTTAAGTCGACCAGACGGAGGGTTTACGCCGATTAACCCCCTCCCGTCCGCAGCGACGGCTGTTGACTGATGAAACCATGAAGCTGTTGTTTTGTTTGCAGGGAGTAGTTTATTTCGCTATAGTAAATGGCCAGAAATCCTCATCTTGGCTGTAGGGTATGTGCTCCGGTCACTGCCATCGCCGCAAGTGGGCTGCCGAAAATACATCCCATAATTGTGAGCAAATTATTGGAAAATTCGATTTGGCTGTCTCGCCAAATTTTACAAAATATGAATTCTCTTTGTGACGAATGACTTCATCGCGAAGGGCATTTCTTTGTAAGCAGCGGGTTCAGAGACAGGGAACGGCGATTGCGCCGCCCCCATCCGTCATTGTACCCCTCAGATGCCGCGCTCATACATGATCGCGGCACCTGATATAGATAACAGAGTGTAAAAAAAAATTTTTTTTAAAAGCAAAAAAAAAAATCCTACTTACCTGATCCATCTGCTCATACGTCGCCGCACACGGGATTTTGTGCGAGATCTTCGAGCAAGATGGCGGCCGAATGGATGGGGTTAAATCGGAGCACGAGGAAATTCAGCTCCGCGGCAAATCGAGTCGATCCTGAAATAAATTCAGGACTTTTCGATTCGCTCAGCACCAAACATCGCGAAAAGTCCTGGAATTTTCTGATATAGTTTGTGTATCAATTCCTCTCAGGTTTCGAGATCTCTGTTTGCAGTCAGTGAATGGAAACATTCATTATTTGCATCCACAGGCTGGGGCATCAGAGCGCTCGCTTGTAGGAATTTTACAGGACCAGGTTTTTAGCTTCTGATTGTAAAACGGACAATGCACATGAACGTTTCGGTTCCGTTTTTTTTTTTTTTTGCGGACGGTATGCGGAACCTTTCACTTCGATGGGCCCGGAAAAAAACTGAAGTTACCCCGTGTACATTCCATTTCCGTATGTCCGCATGTCCGTTCCGCAAAAATAAAGAACATGTCCTATTATTGTCCGCATAGAATAGTTCTATTAGGGCCAGATGTTCCGTTCCGCAAAATACTGAATGCACACGGACGCCATGAAATTCGGATACTAATGGACTTCAACAGAGCACATTGACTTATAATGGTTCGGCCAGATGTTCTTCATGGTGTCCATCGTTTTGAAGGGAAAACTAGAGCAGCAGTTATTTCTAATGGAGCTTCTGGTGGAAATGTGAACACAGCCTTAGGCCTCTTTCACACGACCGTATGGCTATTTCAGTGTTTTGCGGTCTGTTTTTTCACGGATCCGTTGTTCCGTTTTTTTGTTTCCGTTGTGTTTCCATTTCCGTTCCGTTTTTCCATATGACATATACAGTATACAGTTATTACATAGAAAAAAATTGGGCTGGGCATAACATTTTCAATAGATGGTTCCGCAAAAACGAAACGGATACGGAAGACATACGGATGCATTTCCGTATGTGTTCCGTTTTTTTTTTGCAGACCCATTGACTTGAATGGAGCCACGGAACGTGATTTGCGGGCAATGATAGGACATGTTCTATCTTTCAACGGAACGGAAAAACAGAAATACGGAAACGAAATACATACAGAGTACATTCCGTTTTTTTTGCGGAACCATTGAAATGAATGGTTCCGTGTACGGACTGTATACGGAATGCGCAAAAAAAACGGCCCTTATATCGGAAAAAAAGAACGGTAGTGTGAAAGAGGCCTTAAAGTGGTGGCAGTGCTTGGACACTATAGGAAAAAGTGCTGGCCGCTCTGGTGGCTGGGACTGTGGGAGCGTGCATAGGCATTTTAATAATGACAACCTATCCCCAGGATAGGTCATCAGTACCTAACCGGTGAGGGTCCGACTCACTAGGCAGTGACGTCACGTTCATCGGTCACATGACGTAGGCACAACTCAGTCCTATTCAAGTGAATGGGGCAGAGCTGCAATACCAAGCACAGCCACTATCCAATGGACGGCGCTGTGCTTGGTAAGCTGCAAGAAGGCCACAGCTCTCACCAGAGACCCACAGCTTCTTGATACAGCTGATCGGAGGGGGTGCCTGGCGTTGGACCCCCACCAATCACATACTGATGACTTAGGGCTCATGCACAAAAACGTACACATTTTACGGTCCACAAAACACGGATCCTCAAAAAATACGGATGACGTCCGTGCGCGTTCCATATTTTTGCGGAATGGAACAGCTGGCCCCTAATAGAACAGTCCTATCCCTGTCCGTAATGCGTACAATAATAGGACACGTTCTACTTTTTTGCGGAAGAAGCATGCGGACATACGGAAACAAAATGCTCACGGAGTGACTTCCATTTTTTTTTTTGCGGACCTATTGAAATAAATAGTTCCACATACGGTCTGCAAAAAAACAAAAAAAAACGGAACGGACATGGAAAGAAAACACGTTTGTGTGCATAAGCCCTTATCCTGAGGATCCGTCATCAGTATTAAACATTCGGAGGACCCCTTTAAATTACAACCTACTTTTATTTTAGCTCATCTCTCCTTGCAATAGATAAGTCATAGACTGATTGTATATTCGTGGCATCCTGCTACAGAAAGATTCTGAGATATTCCTGTCTCAACGCAAGTTTGGGCGGCTGCCCTGTTTTCCCCCATGCTTTACACTGCAGCGCTCTTGCTTTGCACAGCTGCAATGCATAAGTGTAGGTTCATCAATAAGTCAGTGCACCTTCCATTACAGTAACTACACAATCACTATAACCATCCAGCAAATAAACCAGCAGGTAGGTGCCATCGGGGGCGCACCACCAATGAGGCCAGGTGAGGCGATCCCCATCAGGCAAGAGGGGGGCCATGGGCTGAAAGGAAGGGGTTAGGTTAAGGCTAGGGGCACCCCTGGGTGCCATGCAAGAGATCCGAACGCAGACGTGTCAGAATCCTGCTCCTATAGGTCGGAGAAGAGAACCTCTCACTATATCAAAAGGATCAGAGGTGGTTCTCTAAGAATTCTTCTCTCAGCGGCGAGACCGATGGGGCTGGCGATCAAAGAGTTAACGCTCGGTGGGAAGAGAATAAAGCTGAGCTTCCCGACATGTTCCCAGCCCCGGCTTTTTCTGAATAGCAGTGTAATTTCATCCAAGTTACACAGTGCGAGGAGGAAGTCGCCGAAACATTAAACATCAGCCCAGGTGGTTCTGTATAAGAGCCGCTTGTACTTTCCCCGTATCTACGTTTTCATAGACACGACTCCGCAAACATTACGCCGCCATCGGGGAGCATAAGCGCCCAGTATCCCCATTATACGCTGTAACGACACATCTTAAATGCTCTTTACATCCTGAGATACGGCTGGCTGAGCAAAAGCATGAAAACATATCATAAAGGGGAAAAACAAAAAATGGATTCAATGTATATATATATATATATATATATTCTGCACCACTTAAAGGGATTGTCCGGGGTTATAAAAGCACGACAACTTTTTATTTGAGAAAAAGCCCCACGCTTGTCTATGGCGTGCATCTGTTATGAGGCTGAGCTGTAATACCACGCGCAACCTGCGGACAGGTGTGGCGCTGTTTTTGGAAGAAAGCACCCATCTTTTTCTAGTCCCGGAGAACCCCTTTAAAACTTGTGTCTTCCTATGTAGCATTAGAGACTTGCTTCCTGCCCCGATCCTGGAACAGGTAGAGCCGAGACCACCACTTTCTCTATTTCTTGTGGGGGGGGGGGGGGGGGAAATGACCTCCACCCCACCATAGACCTATTATCTCTATCTATCTCTCTATCTCTCTATCTATCCATCATAACCAGAACTTTTATTTCCCGTCCAAAATAACGGAATTCCATCAGGAATTCCGTTTTTTATTTTGTCTATTGAACTCTATGAGATCAAAACGGAACGTATTTAAAGTGTTCCATTTTGCTTTCCGTTTTACCAATTCCGTTATTTTCCATTTTATTCACATTTGAACGGATTGCTAAAGCAGAAAGTAAAACACTGATGTGAACTCCCCCTAAGGCCTAGTTCACACAAACGTTTTTTTTGCGAGTGTACGGGCCGTTTTTTTGTGTTCCGTATACGGTCCGTATACGGAACCATTCATTTCAATGGTTCCGCAAAAAAAACGGAATGTACTCCGTATGCATTCCATTTCCGTATTTCCATTTTTCCGTTCCGTTGAAAGATAGAACATGTCCTATTATTGCCCGCAAATCACGTTCCGTGGCTCTATTCAAGTCAATGGGTCCGCAAAAAAAAACGGAACACATACGGAAATGCATCCGTATGTCTTCCGTATCCGTTCCATTTTTGCGGAATCATCTATTGAAAATGTTATGTCCAGCCCAATTTTTTCTATGTAATTACTGTATACTGTATATGGCATACGGAAAAACGGAACGGAAAAATGGAACAGAAACGGAAACACAATGGGTCCGGTGAAAACTCGGCTAATGCACCGTTTGTCATCCGCGTCCGTGATCCGTGGTTCCAGTCCGTCCAAAAAATATAACCTGTCCTATTTTTTTCACGGAAAACGGTTCGCGGACCCATTCAAGTCAATGGGACTGTGAAAAAATGCGGAGGCACACAAGATTGTCATCCGCGTCCGCGCGTCCGCGTCCGTTTTTTTCCTATCATTTGCATGGCAAACTTGACTTAGACTTTTTTTTTACTTTCCTTCATGTCTGGTGATCCTCCAAAAATAAAGGAAGACACACGGAAACAAAAACAGAAACGGATCACGGAACAACGGAACCCCGTTTTGCGGAACAGAAACACAACAACGGTCGTGTGCATGAGGCCTAAGTCTGTAGGCTGTTCGGGCATGCTGGGAGTTGTAGTTTTGCAACAGCTGGAGGGCCGCAGGTTGAGCATGCCTGACCCATGTAATAAAAATTCTGGAGCATCTGTTCTTATGACCTGCAAGTATCAGACTGTGCAGGGACACATCCCCAACTGGTAACACCCAGGTTTTGTGTTGTGAAATCCGGCAGAGGATCGGCCTGATGGAATCCCCCGTATCCAGCATAGCCGGATAATGCCGAGAATCGCCGGGTCCCCATTGACTACAATGAGATCTGACAGGGATACAGCTGTCTTCTGGAACAAATACTCTGCATACACGACTTTTTGTCCGTCCAAAAGCTGAAATTATGCTGGAAAGAGGCCGTATCCCTGTCGGATCCTATTGTGGTCAACAGGGATCCGGTGATCCTCTGACAGGCAGATGTGAACATAGGGTTACTGAATCTATTCCCTAAAACTATACATCAGTCTGCTCAGCTCCTCCGGCTCTATAACATGCGTTTTGCGGACAGGAATAGGCAGTTATATTAATGTCTGTCCGTGCCGTTCCGCAAATTGCGGAACGCACGCGGACGCCAATTCGCGTTTTGCGGATCCGCGGTTTGCGGACCGCAAAACACACAACGGTCGTGTGCACGAGGCCTTAGTGAGGTGGACACAGAAATTAGAAAAATAACAAACAGCAGGTGGCGCTAAACATGTCTGGGACGTCCTCATTACGGAGAGCCTGTAGCACGTGGATTAGGGCGCATTCGCACGACCGCGCCGTGTTTGGCGGTCCATTTTAGAAATAGAAAATAGAAATGTCCATTTTTTGGCCGCCATGGCGAACAAGAACACGACGTGCTCTATATTTTTTTTAGCGGGGGCCGCAGAATGGAACAGCGGATGCCTCTTTTGTGGACCCATTGAAAGGAATGAGTCGGCACCCATTGCGGATCCATTCATACGGTGGAGTGAATGAGCCCTGACAGGGTCGGGATTGTCAGATCAAAGTGAGAAAAAGTAACTCTAGAAAGTTCCGATTGTATCTATTTTACGGGTATTGACAACACGGAACTTTTCGGAAGCGGTCCGGCTTATCATAGTGTTGGGGGAATCGAAGGTAACGAAGCGGACTCAGATCCGAATTTTGATTCCGAATTTCCTCGTACTTCATGGAAACGAATAGATTCTCCCTGAAATGGTGGTTAAAATTTTTTGAAAAAAAATCATACTCTCCTCATCCATTTGAACGCGGACATCTTGCTTGAAGCTCCCACGAGCTCGGTGACGTACGACATCACCATGACGGCCGACGTCATAACGTTATCACAAGATTTTCACCTCTTCAAGCGAGATGGCGGCGCGGCCTCAGATGGAGGAGGTAAGTACAATTTGTTTATTTATTTATTTATCAACCACTAAAATACCTTACTATGGATCTCAGGTTCCGTGATCAGCGATGAACGCGGCGTCTGAGGCGTTCAATGCGGAGGGAGAGGGGGGGGGGGGCGTAATCGCCGTTCCCTGTCATTGCACCCGCTAATTGCATTCGTCATAAAGCAAACTTTTTTGTAAAATTCAGCGAAGCAGCCAAATAGAATTTTTGAGAACTTGGCTCCTCTCTCATCAGAGATCTCACACAGACCGTTCACACTTACGTCCTATATTCTCACCACATGAGAGATTATCCTTTTATTTATTATTTTTTTTAACCCATTTCGCCATCGCTTTGCTGGCCCTTAGATAATGATCACCCCTTGGCCGGCTTATGGCGAACCGCTCGGTGATCGGCAAGAAATATTGTCCCAATTTTTATCTCCTTAGCATGAAAGGAGATGACACCTGAAGCTTTCCGCTGTAGGGAGATACAGCCTCTCGTCTTACCCAGGTAGGTAACGCTGATGAATAATGGAGGGGTTCATATATAATGAAGTATAGGAGGAGCAGCCTTTGATCTTTCTGATGGCTTACATTTTGTAGCCGCGGCGTATAATGGAGACGGCGAACTCTCAAGAAGCAAGTGTGACTTAATGCGCTCGCCTTTGATGTCAGCCCTTTATCAGATCCCAAGGGATTGTCTCTACATGTTAATGCCATATTATTATTTTTTTGGGGGGGGGGGGAATGTTTGATAAAGACTTTGGTAAAAGTTTAAAAATGTATAAGGTTCGAAGAAGCCCCCAAACCTCAGAAACCCTGACCCTGCTCCTTTACATGTCCGTAATTTGGGTCCGCATTCGTTCCGCAATTTGCGGACCCATTCACTTTCAATGGGGCTGGAACGGATGCGAATCCGCATTTCCGGGATCCGCATCGGCATTTCCGGGATCCGCATCCGTTTTTTTTTCAGGATCCGCAATTCCGTTCCGTTCCAATTGCGGACCAGAAAAGGCATTTTCTATTATAGTGTCTGTGATGTGCGGTCCGCATAATTGTGGATCGCACATTGCAGGTGTCCGTGTTTTGTGGATCCGCAATTTGCGGATCCACAAAACACTTACGGACGTGTGAATTTGGCTTTCCGTTTGTGAGATCTATTTCAGGCCTCTCACACGCGGTCCAAAACGGATCAGTTTTGCCCTTAATACATTCAGAATGAAAAGGATCCGCTCAGAATGCATCCGTTTGCCTCCGATCCGTCTCCATTCCGCTCTGGAGGCGGACACCAAAACGCTGCCAGCAGTGTTTTGGTGTCCGTCTGACGAAACTGAGCCAAAACGGATCCGTCCTGACACGCAATGTAAGTCAATGGGGACGGATCCGTTTTCTATGACACAATCTGGCACAATAGAAAACGGATCCGTCCTCTATTGACTTTCAATGGTGTTCAAGACGGATCCGTCTTGGCTATGTTACAGATAATACAAACGGATCCGTTCTGAACGGATGCAGACGGTTGTATTATCTGAACGGATCCGCACCAAACGCGAGTGTGAAAGTAAATTGCAATAAGTGCTAATTCTATACTGTATGTAAATGACTTTAATTATAAGTTTACATTAAGACATAATGATGCAGAAAATAATCAGTCAATCCAAAGGAGAGTGCACTATTGTCTGGGTGTTCATTAAGGTATATGCATGTAAAGATGTAGCAGAGCTGAAATTGTCACACAAGCATTTGGGTCACTGGGTAAGCCCTAAAGAAGTTCTGTTCCCTGACATGTCTTAGTAACTACTTACAATTCAAGAGCATCTATTCTTATGAGTCTATGATGTGCCGTTCCTTTATTATTCCTGCTACAAGGCGGGAATGAATTACCTTCCTTTTGGCTGTTAAGGTCCAGATGGGTGTTACCAGTGAGGGGCGTGTCCTTACGCAGTCTGACACTATCCAATCAATGCAGACAGTGCAGGGTCACTCCTCCTTACTGGTAACACCAATCTAGACCTTTATGGCAAACCTCTAGCAATTTATTCATAATTTCTCGCAGGAATAATAAAGGAATGGCACAACATAGAGTCATAAGAATAGATGCTCCAGATTTTTATTACATGGGGAATGCAAGTAGTTACTAAAACCGACATGTCAGGATAAGTGACCGGTCTTCCATAAGATTGATTTCAGTTTTAACTGAAAAAATTTACTTTTCAAGAATAAAAAAAAACCATCAAGAAGTCTGGGAGGAGTCAGACTGTACTGAGCCTTACTCTGCTTGTAAAACCCTTAGGCCTCACGCGCGCGGCCGTTGTGTGGCCGGGACAGATCGAGACCCATTCAACTCCGTAGTGCTTCAGTATGGTTCCGTGCCTCCATTCCGCACCGCAGCTCCGGATTGCGGACCCATTTCAGTGAATGGGTCTGCATCCGTGATGCGGGGAGCACACGGCCGGTGCCCGCATATTGCAGACCTGCTGTTTGCGGGCCGCAATACGGCAACGGCCGCGCGCATGAGGCCTTAAAGAGGACCTGTCATCTATACTGACACTTGCATCACTCCATACAATAAAAATTCTCTAGCATATTTTTTCCTGGAAGTCTGCATGACATTGTTCCCCTGTTATTCCTCCTAGAAATGTCAACTGTACAGAAAACTTAGTGTGACCAATTGCTTCTGTTGGGATTTAGCTTAGGCTACTTTCACATGGTCGTTTGGTGCGGATCCGTCTTGTATCTGCACAGACGCATCCGCACCGATAATGCAAACGCTTGTATCCGTTGTATCTGAAATTGCATTATTCATTCAAAACAAAGTCTAAGTCAAAACGGATCCGTCTTGACTTAAATTGAAAGTCAATGGGGGACGGATCCGTTTTCAATTGCACCATATTGTGTCAGTGAAAAACGGATCCGTCCCCATTGACTTACATTGTAAGTCAGGACGGATCCATTAGGCTCCGCATCGTCAGACGGTCACCAAAACGCTGCAAGCTGCGTTTTAGTGACCGTCTAAAAAAAACGCAACGGACACCAAACGCAGCCAAATTGATGCATTCTAAACGGATCCTTACCCATTCAGAATGCATTGGGGCTGAACTGATCCGTTTTGGGCCGCTTGTGGGAGCCCTGAAACGGATCTGACAAGCGGACCCAGAAACGCCAGTGTGAAAGTAGCTTTACTAGATATGTCACTTTGTGTTACAGCATTAGGCTACATTCACACATTCAACCGCAAATTCCGAATCCGGAAAAAAAAAAAATGGATGAAGTTCCGTATCGCATCTGTTTTTTTTGCAGATCCATTGTAACAATGCCTATCCTTGTCAGCAAAACGGACAAGAATTGGACATGTTCTATCTTTTTTGCGGAGCTACGTACCACGGTATCATGTCCGCATTTTTTGCAGACCCATTGAAAGGAATGGGTCCGCATCCTATCCGCAAAAAAAATAAAAAAATGGAACGGACACGGAAACAAAATACGTTCGTGCGAATGTAGCCTTATGCATAAAAAGAAGTTGACCTACAGAGCAAAATGTATGCGAATTACCAGAGAAGAGTCCTGAGAAGAGTCCGGCAGCATCCAAAGCATGTCCACGTTGTAGATGAAGCCGCGGCCATTTTTCCCAATTGTATTTCCTGGATACCGCTAGACTCTTCTCTTAACTCTTCTCTGGTCATCGGCATACAAGGCAAGCCATACGTAAAATGGAGAATTTAGATAGCGGCATGTTTAGTAGACTAAATCCCAGCTATATAGTGACAAGATCTAGGAGAGGTCATCGATATCTGGTAGCTGATCGGCGGGGGTGCCGATTGATGATATTGATCCTGAGGATAGATCCCCAATATAGGAGCCCCAGAAATACCTCTTTAATGAAATGCATGAAATCCACATACCTTATCATAGACTACTGTCAATTTAACCCTATACATGATCAGCGCTGTTACGAATATTCCCCTGGATTGGGCTCCACTCACAATCAGGTCAGATTACAGATACCAGACGTGTTTTGTTCTGCCTAATTGTGGCAGAAAATTAATGCCGAGATGAAAAATGTCAAACAATGCGCATTGTAAAAGTTCTCCTTTGTTACTCAACAGCCGTAAAATGGGATGGTTTGATTAAACAAGGCCTGGTGGGGGAGATATCCTGTGGTAATTAAGTCAGAAAACATACCCGGCCCAGGCTTTGAACTATTGTAATGACATGGAGATAGAATACACACATTCTTTCATGTTATAAAATAGCTTTTTAGTGCTTCTTGCGTCGGCTGCTCGGAATTCTGCATCTCGGGGCTTTTGTCTTCTGTTGACGTCCTGAGGTACTCGTTAGTCGACTTCTAAATGTAATTAGCAGAAATAGAAATAAAAAGTTATGGTCTATTATTAATAGTGTGAAGCCTCTCCGCCCTGATCTGACGTAGAAAACCCAGACTTCCTTCAGTTTAAACAATTTCTTGAAAGGGGTATTCCCATCGCTAGGATATGCCCCCATTGTCTGATAGGTGCGTGTCCCACCCGTGCGGCCCCTGCTCCCATTCATTTCTATGGGGCAGATGGAAATAGGCGAGCCAGCGCTTCGCAATTTTCGGCGGCCTCATAGAAATGAATGGAGGGGAGCTGAGCATGCGCAGTGCGCAATGTGCTCCCATTCACTTCTATAGGAGCAGCGCTTGGTGGTGGACGGACCCTGGGAAATCCGGAGTCCTCCAGCCACAGCTCTCCCCGCTCCGTTCTCGTTGTAGATGCGGGTCCCAGAGGTGGGACCCGCACCTATCAGACAATAGGGGCATATCCTAGCGATATGCCTCCATTGTCTGTGATAGGAATACCCCTTTAAAGGAATTGTTTAAACAGTAGGAAGTCTGGGTTTTCTATGTCATATCAGGGAGGAGGGGAGCGAGTGCTCGGATATTTTCGGCGGCCCCATAGAAATGAATGGAGGCGAGCTGAGCATGCGCAGTGCGCCCTCCGTTCATTTCCCTGCTCCATTCTCATTGTAGGTGCGGGTCCCAGAGGTGGGACCAGCACCAATCAGACAATGGGGGCATATCGCTATAAAAAAATTGTGAAAAATAATTCGGATAGGGTATATTGACCCCATACACAGTAGTTAAAAGTTGTCCAACCCCAATATTTTTAGCCAGACCGGCCTAGAATATATTGGGAGCTTCCGACTCTCCCTGGACAGTCAGAGGAAAAAAGGATTGGGGGCCTAAATTTCAATGCTGATCCATAGGGAGATAAGCTGCCAGGTGTTCGGCAGTGACTTTCTCCTCTATCCTTATTGAAGGCCCATGCACTTTTGGCCATGAGTGGATCTGTGTAAGGGTCCACTGGAATGGTCATATAAGCACAAAAGGAGCACCACCGGACAGTCAAGAATGAAGTTGCAGAATTTGGCCTCGTGCACACGACCGTTGTTGTGATCCGTGTCCGTTGTTTCGTTTTCCGTGATTTTCTGCGGACCCATTGACTTTCAATGGGTCCGTTGAAAACTTGGCTAATGCACCGCTTGTCATCTGCGTCCGTGATCCGTGTTTCCAGTCCGTCAAAAAAATATGACCTGTCCTATTTTTTTCACGGACAACGGTTCGCGGACCCATTCAAGTCAATGGGTCTGTGATAAAATACGGAGGCACACAAGATTGTCATCCGCGTCCGCGCGTCCGCGTCCGTTTTTTTTTATTTCCTATCATTTGCAAGGCAAACTTGACTTAGACTTTTTTTTTGCTTTCCTTCATGTCTGGTGATTCTCCAAAAATAAAGGAAGACACACGGAAACAAGAACGGAAACGGATCACGGAACAACGGAACCCCATTTTGCGGAACGGAACACAACAACGGTCGTGTGCATGGGGCCTTTATGACAAGTTCTTCTGGGAAGGATTTTCACTCAGAGTTAGAATGAGAGGTAAGCAGAGTAGGCAACCACCTAGGGCGCCATTGAGGGGGGAGGTTCAAATTATAATGCTGATCCGCAGGGAGGTAAGCTGCCAGTTGTTCGGCAGTGACTTTCTCCTCTATTACCATTGAAAGCACTTTTGGCTAAAATGAGTGTATCTGTGTAAGGGGCAGCACAGTGGCAGCGCTGGGGTCCTAGGTTTGAATGCGACCAAGGACAACATCTGCATGGAGTTTGTATGTTCTCCCCGTGTTTGCGTGGGTTTCCTCCCACACTCCAAAGACATACTGATAGGGACCTTAGATTGTGAGCCCCATTGGGGACAGTTGGATGCTAATGTCTGTAAAGCGCTGTGGAAAATGTCAGCGCTATATAAGTGAGTATAATAAATAAATAAGGGGCAACTGGGATTGTCATATAGGCTCAAAAGTAGCCCCCCCCCTACAGTCAAGAATGACATTGCAGAATTTATGACATGTTCTTCTGGGAAGGATTTTCACTCAGCGCTAGAATGAGAGGTAAGCAGAGCAGGCAACCGCCTAGGATGGTCAATGCCTAGTCTAAAGGAGGAATGCTCAAGCTGAGAATGCATGTGTATAAGGCCTCATGCACGCGGCCGTATTGCGGCCTGCAAACGACGGGTCGGCAATCCACGGCCACCGGCTGTGTGCACCCCGCATCACGGATGCGGACCCATTCACTTGAATCATGTTAATGATCCATGTCTCTGCTGTCCAGAACGGGTCTTGGCTCTCTTTCACGCAGCAGATTACCTGCTCGGGATCCGCTCATGTGAAAGAGATATCATGCATGACTGCTTCAAGGGGATGTCCAGGTTTTACTATTGATGGCCTATCCTCTGGTCCTCAATATCTGATCAGCAGAAGCCCAACATCCTGCACCCCCCCTAATCAGCTGTTTCAGGGGTAGTTCCGGTGCCAGAAGTCAGCACCAGAACAACACAGCTCTGTCCATGGTGTAGTGGACAGAGCTGGTTACTTCTGGCTTAGGCCTCTTTCACCCTACAGTATGTTGATTTCAGTGTTTTGCGTTATGTTTTCCACGGATCGGTTGTTCCGTTTGTTTGGTTTTCGTTATGTTTCCGTTTCGGTTCCGTTTTTCCGTTCCGTTTTTCCGTATGACATATACAGTATACAGTAATTACATAGAGAAAATTGGGCTGGGCATAACATTTTCAATAGATGGTTCAGAAAAAAACGGAACGGAAACGGAAGACATACGGATGCATTTCCGTATGTGTTCCATTTTTTTTTGCAGACCCATTGACTTGAATGGAGCCACGGAACGTGATTTGCGGCCAAATATAGGACATGTTCTATCTTTCAATAGAACGGAAAAACGGAAATACGGAAACGGAATGCATACGGAACACATTCCGTTTTTTTTGCGGAACCATTGAAATGAATGGTTCTGTATACGGACCGTATACGGAACGCAAAAACGGCCCACAAAACAAAAAAAAAAAACGGTAGTGTGAAAGAGGCCTCATCCTGGGCATAGGCCATCAATAGTAAAATTCTGGACAACCCCTTTAAGTGTATGCGGGCTAGTAACTGGTGTCCACATATTTCTGGTAATGCAATATAATTTCTATAGTTAGATATAAACAGAGATACAGTTCATGTATACAGTGGACAATATAGTAAAAGTAAAGCAAACGGTAAAAAAAATTGTAAAAACTTTGATTTTGTGTCTTTTTTAGGTAGTTTTTTGAAGTCCAGAGATAGATTTCTGGGCGGAGAGTTTCCTGTCTTTACAAATGCAAATAATAAAAATTCATTATTTTGCTAATTAGTACAAAAGTATATAACACAGATAAAATCAACCTTTGAAATGATTTAGCCTTTGGGGTTATAAGTGAATATAACGTAAATTAGAAAACGGTGAAATAGAGAGTCCGGAAGTGGCGGCGGTGGGATGTATCAGTATGTGCTGCTTATGTTTCTCTTTTTTGTTCTGGACGGCACAGTAAGATGTCCCGGAGTGCGGGGAGTTCTAGTCACATTGCCTGCTGCTTGTGGAGCCTTTGCTATTTGCTCTCACGCACCTGCTGGTATTACTGGTGCGTCCATGATCTATGTTTGAGTGAAGATAGGACTGAGACTAAAATTTTGTCCTAGAAGATCTGGAATTCTTGCCTAATTTTCCTGGATGGGAGCTGCAGAATGCTTGTAGACATCAAAGTTTTTTTTTTTACAGGAGTAGATAGGTCTTCAACGTCTGATGACTGGGGGGTCTGACTCCCAACACCCCCGCTGATCACCTGTTTGAAAAAGCAGAGAGCGCTATGGCCTCTTTCTAGGCCACGTGACATCGTGTTCATTGGTCACATGGCCTATGTGCAGTTCAGTCTCATTCAAGTGAAAGGGCCTGGACTGTAATACCAAGCACTGCCACTATACAATGTAAGGCGCTGTGCTTGGTATATTGCGAGGAGGCCGTGACACTGAATGGAGTGCAGCAGACTATGCAAATAGATGATCAACCAAGGTGCAAGGAGTTGGACCCCCACCGATCAGGTATTGATGACCTGTCCTTAGGGTAGGCCATCAATATTGTACTCCAGAAAAACCCCTTTAAGTAAATAGTCTAAAGCAGGGATGCTCAACCTGCGGCCCTCCAGCTGTAGCAAAACTACAACTCCCAGCATGCCTGGACAGACTACAGCTATTATGGCATGCTGGGAGTTGTAGTTTTGCAACAGCTGGAGGGCCATCCCTGGTCTAAAGGATTTCATAAAGAATATTGAAATCATATTTCCATGGTAAAACCAGGACTAACCAAAGGAGTTTTAGGTTCCGTCCACACACGGCATAAATGCTGCAGATTGTAGCAAAGTGGAGAGGATTATAGAAATCTCACGCCGTGGAAAAAACCTTGCAGCATAACTAGACTTGCATTGTGGGTTTGAAATCAGCAGCACGCCAATTTATGTTTGACCCTCAGCTTTTAAACTTTGCAAAGCAAAGGGTGAAACCTGAGGACTATCCTCTGCAATTCCAGCAAAAATAAATCCACCCATTTCAAGCGCTTTTGCGGAAAACCCTCCTAGCGTTCGCCACATATAATGAACCCTTATAGCGATCCAATTTTAACTGTCCGGTGGAACGTAGTTTACATAAAGCTCAATAATGAATATTGCAGGCTGCATAACGTCCCAGCGTAACTGACAACCACTCTCCCTAAAATGAAAACGAGTGAAGTTGTCACATCCGCAGTCCTGCCATTAATATCATGAAGGAAACAACTGAAAAAATAATAGCATTTCTAGAATTATTAAGCCTTCTAGTTATCTAAGACTCAATCAGAGCATAAATGTAAGGGTGAAGTAACTCAGCAATAACCAGAACTCGAGCCCCGCAACAATACGCTGCAACCAAGACATGTTATGACTCATTTTGTGTTCCCTTTGTTCTCTTTCACTGACCTTTAAGAAACACGTAAAATAAATCATAATGGAATTTAATGTGTTGAAAAAAATGCCCTAAATTAAGTAAAATTCTCATTTTTTTTCTACCTCCATTGAAAGGATAGAGAGATAGATAATAGATAAAGATAGATAGATAATAGATAAAGATAGATAAATAGATAGATAGATAGATAATAGATAAAGATAGATAGATAGATAATAGATAGATAATAGATAGATAATAGATAGATAGATAGATAGATAGATAGATAGATAGATAGATAGATAGGCAGCAAAATGGCAGCACCAGAGTAAGGCCTCATGCACACGGCCGTTGTTTTGGCTCGGATACGGACCCATTCACTTCAATGGGGCTGCAAAAGATGCGGACAACACTCCATGTGCTATCCGCATACGTTGCTCCGTTCCGTGGTCAGCAAAAAAAAATATAACCTGTCCTATTCTTGTCCGCGCTTTGTGGACAAGAAAAGGCAGTTATATTAAAAGCTGTCCGTGCCGTTCCGCAAATTGCGGAACGCCCACGGACGCCATCCGTGTTTTTCAGATCCGTGCTCCTAAAGCAGAGAAGCAAAAAGAGAACTGGTGCACGTCTGAGGGGACTAGACACAAAAAATGTAAAACTTTTTGGGAAATCATCTATCTATCTATCTATCTATCTATCTATCTATCTATCTATGTATATCTATTTATCTATCTATTTATCTATCTATCTATCTATCTATCTATCTATGTATATTTATTTATCTATCTATCATCTATCTACATACAGTACAGACCAAAAGTTTGGACACACCTTCTCGATCAAAGAGTTTTCTTTATTTTCATGACTATAAAGGCATCAAAACTATGAATTAACACATGTGGAATTATATACATAACAAATAAGTGTGAAACAACTGAAAATATGTCATATTATAGGTTTTTCAAAGTAGCCACCTTTTGCTTTGATTACTGCTTTGCACACTCTTGGCATTCTCTTGATGAGCTTCAAGAGGTAGTCCCCTGAAATGGTCTTCCAACAGTCTTGAAGGAGTTCCCAGAGATGCTTAGCACTTGTTGGCCCTTTTGCCTTCACTCTGCGGTCCAGCTCACCCCAAACCATCTCGATTGGGTTCAGGTCCGGTGACTGTGGAGGCCAGGTCATCTGGCGCAGCACCCCATCACTCTCCTTAATGGTCAAATAGCCCTTACTTTCAAAGTTTTCCCAATTTTTCGGCTGACTCACTGACCTTCATTTCTTAAAGTAATGATGGTTACTCGTTTTTCTTTACTTAGCTGCTTTTTTTTTGCCATAATACAAATTCTAACAGTCTATTCAGTAGGACTATCAGCTGTGTATCCACCTGACTTCTCCTCAACGCAACTGATGGTCCCAACCCCATTTATAAGGCAAGAAATCCCACTTATTAAATCTGACAGGGCACACCTGTGAAGTGAAAACCATTTCAGGGGACTACCTCTTGAAGCTCATCAAGAGAATGCCAAGAGTGTGCAAAGCAGTAATCAAAGCAAAAGGTGGCTACTTTGAAGAACCTAGAATATGACATATTTTCAGTTGTTTCACACTTGTTTGTTATGTATATAATTCCACATGTGTTAATTCATAGTTTTGATGCCTTCAGTGTGAATCTACAATTTTCATAGTCATGAAAATAAAGAAAACTCTTTGAATGAGAAGGCGTGTCCAAACTTTTGGTCTGTACTGTATGTCTATCTATCTTTCTAAAATAGAAAACAGGCAGCACTCTAGAATAATTGAGAAATTGAAAAAAGTTTATTCACCCATGTGGACGTGACGTTTTGGCTCAACCTTCAAGCCTTTCTCTAAGGCTGAGCTGAAATGTCGCATCCACATGGGTGAATCAACTTTTTTCAATTTCTCAATTATTCTAGAGTGCTGCCTGTTTGCTATTTTAGAAAGATAGATAGACAGGGGCGTAGCTATAGGGGGTGCAGAGGTAGCAGTCGCTACCGGGCCCAGGAGCCTAAGGGGGCCCAAAGACCCTTGTGCCACATAAGAAGACACTGATATTATAGAAAGTGTATGCAAGTTACACCTCTGGCTGGACAGAAGGGGTTAGATTAAGAATTTGGTATGGAGGAGGAGGGGGGGGGGGGTGCAGTTTCAATTTTTGCCTCATGCAGCACGAAGGTTTGAGGGATGAACTCTTGCACCAGGGCCCATGAGCCTTAAGCTATGCCCCTGTAGATAGACATAGGTAGATAGATGATAGATAGATAGATAGATAGATAGATAGATAGATAGACATATGTAGATAGATAGATAGCGTGGATTCAACAACTTTATGGTATTTTCCCCAAAATTCTCTTTTCTTTTTAATTTTGTTTAAAATATACACATACAAAAATATAAATAAATGACTAAAATATAATAAATAAATGAAAATAAATATTTCTAAATCAAGCTGAATTCACAGGACACATTCCTAAAAATATACACTCTGTAAAAATGCATTATTTACTAAACTCAATGCAGATGTCAATTTTGAAACATGGAATAATCCATGCATTCAGTGCCTTTTATTTTCCTACCAATCTCGAATATAACAAAAAATAAATAAAAAATCTCACACACAAAGAAACAATTGTATTGTGTTCAATAATGACAAGATTGTAAAGGCATCTCTGTATTGTTCTGTGTATCCCTTCATTCCGAGTGCTTAACACGCCTTATTCTGAAATGAATAAATGTCCTCCACAGAGCACTGTCATCTCATTGTCTGGTTTGTTATTTCTATGCTGCATTTTCATAAATCAGAGGTGATAATCTTTTAATGGCTTTCTCTAGAGCTTTAAACTCAATGCATAGGGGGAAAAAAAGAAAAGGAAAAAAAAAAAAGGCAAAAAACAAAAGAAAGGTAATGGTTTGCATAGCCTGTGACTCTAACCCTTTGGTTACAGGATTCAACTCCCACTTAAAATGTATCTGTTTTCTAAACACCAAAAGCCTTCGGGTTAATTCATGGATTAATTTTAATTAGCCCCCGACCTATCTCATTGTTAATGGCTCATTATTTCCTATCTTATGTACTCTACTATCCTGGATTTCATCTCATATGATGCAGATTACATCAGCCATTCAAGAGCTTATTTTCTTTTTGTTCTAAAAGTATTGTCTTTTTTTTTATTCTTCTAATTGATCAAGGATGAAACTGCGAAGGTAATACTTTAAGATGATATTTAAAGCTATAAGTCCTTCAAGATTGTACAGTTACATTGTAATTACATTTGATAAAATCTAATGGTGCCTATGGAATTTATAATGCAATAATTAAAAAGAGGGTTGTGATAGATAATAGATAGATAGATAGATAGATAGATAATAGATAGATAATAGATAGATAGATAGATATGAGAGATAAATAGATAGATAGAGAGATAAGTAGAGATAGATAGATAGATAGAATAGATAGAGAGATAGAATAGATAGATAGATAGAGAGATAGAATAGATAGATAGATAGATAATAGATAGATAGATAGATAGAGATATAGAATAGATAGATAGAGATATAGAATAGATAGATATGAGATAGATAGATAGATAGATAGATAGATAGATAGATAGATAGATAGATAGATAATAGATAGATAGATAAAGCAGCAAGGTGCCTGATAGAGAGATCCATTTAAATAAAAGTGAAAAACGTTGCAGCACTCCAAAATGGATAGGGAGAGAGAACTATATACAGTATATCAACATTAGAAGATTAAATAATAATTATTATTTCCTACATACATATATATACACACACAAAATCTCTATTTACTAAATGGATACATTTTTAAATGTTACGGACATATTTAAGATATTCTACAATCCTTGCCAGGCTTTTTTCGTTTTAGTGATAACGTATGCGTTATGCCAGCACAAGAAGAGTTAAAATCTGTTTCTCCCCATTTGAGACAATTAGCAAGGGATTGGCATTATCAGTGCGATGTCACAGTTAATTATACCGCACCGCTGCAGGGTCTGTGGAATGAAATGCTTGTAAGAGGTGCTGTGATATCTCGGTCACTCTCCCAAGTTCCAAACTTGTGTGTGGCTTTTGTGCAAACTCCTTCAGAAGCTTTTGGCATTGAATTCCACAAAAGTGTCACACCCCATTACGTTAGATTTTTGTTTTCTATTACAGGACTCTAAATTGTTTTCTGAAGCTGAGACTCCAAGGGCTTTGAACTGGGTTTCGAGTGGAAGTGAATAATTAGGAGTTGCCAAATTAGCCGTTCCCTAGAGCAGGCAGTGTAAACTACAGCTAATGCCATCCTAGTCCCGGAAAACCTAGACCTACACTGTCTATCCCCCCCTCCGCACTCACATAGGTGGGTAGGGGTACTCACAGATATTTTGTTGCAAGATTTCACCATTTTAACCAATAAGTAACAGTTGGACTCCACAAAAGTAAACCTTGGTAAGTTGAGTGCAATTTGAGATCTTCCTTTAGACCAGGCATCCTCAAACTGCGGCCCTCTAGCTGTTGTAAAACTACAACTCCCACAATGCCCTGCTGTAGGCTGATACCTGTAGGCTGTTCGGGCATGCTGGGAGTAGTAGTTTTGCAACAGCTGGAGGGCCGCAGTTTGAGGATGCCTGCTTTAGACAGTCAATAATTAAAATTGGAAAACTGTACTAGAAAATGTATGTGTGTAGCCCCAGCCTTATAGTTCATACCTTCTTCTTAACCAGTCTACTTTCTGATGACAGTATCATGTAACAGGGCCTTTCCAGTACTTTCCCCCAAAAAATTTGAGCACCGTATATGCTCTCGAGGGGGTCTTTATTAAAACTGGTGCAAAGGAAAACTGAAGAACTTACCAGTGGGGACCATTCAGATTGCTTCTTTCATAAAATAAAAAAAATCTCTGAAGTATGAGAGCGGGAGACTGATTGGTTACTATGAACAGCTGCTCCGTTTTATCTTTGCAAGTCCAAGCCAAGTGTTTCAAATTTTTTAAACCCCTTGGCTTCCACACCGTTGCACATGTGTCTTTCTCAAAACTGGTCTGGCTGACCGCTCAACCAAACATCCGTGTGACAGACTCAATTTCCTCATCAATACATGCAAGTAAGTATGAATCTGACCTTCAAGAAGTTCTCCAGGCCTACAGTGGAATGACCTCTTAAGTACAACCTGTGGAAAGAAGATCTATTGTCAGGAGAAGATTGGGAACTTTAAGTGGTCCTGGAAAAAAACCTGAGTACGATAATACAGTTGAGTTCAAGAGGCCGTATCAGACCATTATGTGCCATCAGGAGGGCTTGGGTGGCCCCCTGAGTATTGGCCCATAGGGAAATTTCCATATAGGGTCTATGGAGAATGCACCCCTGTCTATTCTACTGTACTTGCTGACAATTGCTCCCTCTGCACAATGCTTACATGGCCGTCTCTGCCAGGATTTTGCAGCTTCCACTGATGTCTCGCCTGGAACTTCTCTTCTGTCTTCTGATCTTCTGCAACGTATGGCCATTATTTCTGTTGTCACCTACATTGCAAGCAGGGTGGCAGACAGAGCTAGCGCTGGAAAGGAAGCCAGTGGTAAGCATGCTGGGTTTGGTTAGAATATCTATCCGAGAGGCGGAAAGTGGAGCAACAAAACATTTGAGTCTGTGGTGGTGATGTAGAGAAGATGGTGAAGAACAGGGGCAGATTGGCCATAGACCTTACAGGGAAATTTCCCGGTGGGCCGATCCACAAGGGGCCACCCTAGCCCTCCTCACGGCCGGCCAGTGGAAGTTTTTGGGGATGTATTTTGTGATGAACTGTGGTATTTGGCTCTGTTCCACAGATATGTGCCACAATATGGTATTGCTTGTCCTGCCTTCCATCAGTTTGGACCCGACTACAAAACAGGGCCACTTTTAGTATTTTTTCCAGGGCCAATTTAAGTTCCTAGTCCGCTCCATTGAAGAAGACAGAAAACCAAACACAATGAATTGTGGATGACAAATATGCATTATTTGGAATAAGTATGAAAAAAATGATATATATCTATATATACCTGCATATAATGCATACAAACAAATTATATACAGAAAACTGCACACAAAAAGATGCAGAAAAAAAATCTGGGCAGAAGTCATTTTTGTTCCTAAGATATTATAGCAAAAAATGGCTGATTAGCTAAAAGTATTGTCTTCAGTGGCACACACGGTATAGGTCATGACATTGCTGCATAGCACACAGCTCTAAAAAAACCTTTACAGGGGACAACAATTTGGGGTCATTATCAGGAGTGCTCCATTCCTTGGAATGCTCACTCCCGATAATCACACTCTGTATTACCCAATGAATGAGTGAAACAGGGTGAAAGCATTGCTGATGCAGTCACCTAAATCATCATTTCTGGGCAGCAGATCATGCTATCAAAATATTACATGTATGACAGACAAATTACATGTGAGCTGCATACAGTGAGTATATGGGTTTTTAGGGGGTATTAGGCCTGAATTTAACTAGGGAAGCTGCGCTGGGCCTGTATTTAGGGGGTTTGGGTCTAAATGTATTCAAGGTATCTCTGTCTGTATTTTGGGGAAGAACATCCCAGGGACTTTGGTCTACTTTATCCATCACTTAGAGGGGATGTGCAGTTCTAGTATATTGATAAACAATCCTGAGGATTGGTGTTCAATATCAGATTGGCGGGGTCTGGGATTTGGGGGGGGGGGGGGGGGTAATTACATTGCACAGCCTGGATGTAGATATCACACGTATGCCTCGGACCTAAATATACTAGCACTGCACAACCCCTTTAAAGGGCATCTGTCAGCAGTTTTGTACCTATGACACTGGCTGACCTGTTGCATGTGCGCTTGGCAGCTGAAGACATCTGTGTTGGTCCCATGTTCATATGTGCCCGCATTGCTGAGAAAAATAAAGTTTTATTATATGCAAATGAGCCTCTAGGAGCAACGGGGGCGTTACCATTACACCTACAGGCTCTGCTCTCTCTGCAACAGCCGCGCCCTCTGAACTTTGATTGACAGGACCAGGCAGTGCAAATGTGGTCACACCTGCCCTGTTAATGAAAGTGCAGAGGGCGCGGCAGTTGCAGAGAGAGCAGAGCCTCTAGGTGTAATGGTAACGCCCCCGTTGCTCCTAGAGGCTCATTTGCATATATTAAAACATCATTTTTCTCAGCAATGCGGGCACATATGAACATGGGACCAACACAGATGCCTTCAGCTGCCAAGTGGACATGTAACAGGTCAGCCAGTGTCATAGGGACAGATCTGCTGGCAGATGTGCTTTAAACATTCCGAAATACATTGACAATTGTTATAGATTTTGGGTCTTATACAGGCTACCACTGACCCTATATCTTATCAGGGTATATGGCCTTCCCAGGGGGTCCCTGCATGGTACCTCTCTATCAGCCAGCCATTCTGTGAGAGTGGATCCAGCAATTCATTTCATTGGCCACCATGTAATGCTACATGTCCCCTGTGGTGGCTTTGCATGGTGACTGCAGAATGCAGATGGTTGGAGAAGCTTGTCCTGCAGCTGACCGTTTACTGTTGTATCCGTGAGACAACCCCTTTAAGATATTCACACTTGCATTTTCCAAATATTAAATTAAAACACTACTACCATTGTGTCCTTATAAATCCACAAGTCACCTCTCCGCCTCTCATTGTCACATTGCTGCACAGCACATGCAAACTGCTTTTAAATCCCCATGTAATAAGCTATCCAAATTGTATACTTTGCCGTTACATCAAAGCCCAATCATGCAGATCCCAGAGAGGCAATTTCATTATTTCCCATCTAGGCAGATCCTGTTCTAACAGCGTCACCGACTCTAGTTAAAAATAGATAAATAAGATAAATTAGCCTTATGTCCTTAGGCTAGGGAGGCAGCTGCATCGGAGCAGATGTCAGTCTCACAGTGTTATCAGCCCCCTTTATGGTGATGGTGAAGATAATGATAATGAAGTGATTATCATATTCTGCTACTTTATAGCAATCAATAAGAATATGGATTATCATCATGGTAAATTACATAAGCAGAAATTAAAATATGATACTTGAGATGAATAAGTTAAAAGTAAGGTCGCTCAGTGGTCAGCACTGGTGCCTTGCAGCGCTGGGGTCCTTGGTGTGAATCTGACCAAGGACAACATCTGCATGGAGTTTGTATGTTCTCCCCGTGTTTGCGTGGGTTTCCTCCGGGTTCTCCGGTTTCCTCACGCACTCTAAAGACATACTGATAGGGAGCTTAGATTGTGAGCCCCATTGGGGACAGCCTGATGCTAATGTCTGTAAAACCTGCGGAATATAGTAGCGCTATATAAGTGCATAAACTAAATAATAAATAAATAAAATAAGTAAATAAATAAATAAAGTATTCAAGAGAAGACTTTGGGGATTCAGGTGACAAGTAAAGGCCCCTTTACACTGATAACTTAAGCTGATGATTGTCGGAAAGGATGCGCCCGCTCATTAGCGGAAGAGACTGCTGCTATTACATTCAGCGTTCCCCTTCACAGTATGGGAAGCAGTGATCGCTAATTCAATGTGAAGTGAAGGGTCAATTGACCGCAATTCACAGAGCGTGAATGGGGCAGAATTCGAAATGTAAGAAAATAGTTGTTTTAAGTCTCACATAACCCTTTTAGCACCATTTGCAAAGCATTGAGAAAATTGCTTTATGGCAGACACAATGGTCTGGAGGAGACCTCGTTGACTTCTATGGGAGAGTTTTCCAGGCACGCTCTGTGACCCGTGCAGAGGTTATTATACAAGGAAAGAATAGATAAGCATTGATATTCACCAATTTTGAATGGTGGATCCTGCCTTATCTGTTATTCTAATCCTGCCTGTAGTGATATCAGCTCTGTGTATAGATAAGCAGGTAACTACAGTAAAGTGATCTGTACAGACCAAGAAGTGGCGGCAATCATTAAGGTGGATTTAGATGGGCTGACTGAGCAGCCGATTGTCCAGAGGGATGGCATTCCTTCCCGACAGTCGGCTGCTAGTTCAGTGAAGGAGACAGCACATTTACATGCAGAGATCTCCTTCACTGTATGACAATGAGGGATCACTATAGCAATCCCTCTTCCTCATACAGAATCATGGCTTTTGAGCAGCAGATCGCTCTTAAGACCACATGATCTGTGGTGCCTGCATCACCAGATGAACGAGCGCTACTCTCCCTTATTGGGTGATCAGCGACACATTTAGACGCCCAGATGATTGAAAGCGACCGTTCGCGTTCTGGACGATTATTGGTGCGTCTAAATCCACCTTTAGATCAAGGGCTGCATTACAAACAGCGATGTAGAAAGCGATTGGCAGAAGGGAAATGTTCCTTCCCGTCAATCACCAGCTCGTTAGCGGATTAGACTGCTGCTATTACATGCAGTGATCCTCTCCACAGTATGGGAAGCAGTGATCGCTAATTCCATCGCTCATCCCCATACAGAATCATTGTTTGCCAGCAGCAAATAGTTATTAGATGGCATTATCTGCCGCTGGCAAACAATGACTTTTTTGATCAGTCATCATCATAAGGATTCATTGTTTCTGGTCAGCAGATCACTCTATAGACAGCACGATCTGCTGCCCAGCAGCAATGATTTAAGGCTCCGTTACATAGGCCAATGATCGGGACCTGATGATTTCCCTTATGTAAAGATGACCCGATGAACAGGCAAATGCTCAACCATCCGGTGAATGCATTGTTGCAGCAGACATCTGACATTATTTCTGGGCCACACATTGTCCTGTATAAACAGCGATCGGTTCCAAGAATCAATAATACTCTATGGGGACAAATCGCCACCATAGAGGACATGATTGCTGCATGTAAATGCTGCTCTCACCTCCTCTGAGAAGCAGGCAGTCATTGGGTGTGTTGGCCCATCTAAAGAGTTCTTAAGGCGATTGCATCAGAGATGCTTTCTACCAATGAACAAGTGTTTGCTCGTTCATCAGGTGTCCAGTGGCACCATTTATCATGCTACTTCCCGATCATTGTCCCAATCAGTCACCCCAGTAAAGGTGTCTTAAGATTGGATGTGATTTTTTTGCTCAAAATGGTCATTTTCTCCTACTTCCCCGCACCATTTCACGATTCAAGCCACACATGGGCAATGCACCTTTGCAAATGAACAGACAAGCTGGGGAATTCAGCTGAAATGATGTTTTGTTCCATATAATTATATCTCAGGACACTTCTTGACCATCAAACTGACTGCAACATATGTTACAGATAACATAAATTACTATGTAAACTCGTCAGTACTGTGTAATTAATCATACTAGTACTTACTTTGTATAGTAAAACATGCCCCCAGTCCTGCTGATATGTAACTTCCTTTCAGCAAGATTTTCACAAAAGAGTGATGTAGATCTTATTATCTTTCATCTCAGGACTTCAAAGAATGGTATTAGAAGAGAAAAGGATGACATTTTTGGTCTGATAACTGTCTTTGAGGTCTGCACCGTATGATGTTAGGAAGAGTAAAGAGTGAAAGTTTTTGAAAAGCTTCAGACCCTTTCATTTTTTTCACATTTTGTTATGTTGCGGGCTTGTGCTAAAATTAAAAAAAAAGTTCACAAATTTTTCCCCATCATTTTGCACTCAATACCCCATAATCACAATGTGAAAGCAGAATGTTCTACATCTTTGCTTATTTATTGAAAAGGAAAGACTAAAATCTTTCAAGTATTCAGACCCTTTCTCAGGACTTAATTGAAGCTCTTTTGGCAGTGATTCAGTGATGACAGCCTTCGGTCTTCTTGGGGATGATGCCACAAGGTTTGCACACCTGAATTTGTTGATTATTCCCCCATTCTTCTCTGCAGATTCTCTCAAGCTCAGGTTGGATCGGGACTGTCAGTGGACAGCCATTTTCGGGTCTCTCCAGAGATGTTCGATTGGGTTCAACTCAGGGCTCTGGCTGGGCCACTCAAGGATATTCACAGAGTTGTCCCTAAGCTACTCATGTGTTGTCTTAGCTGTGTGTTTAGGGTAATTTTTTTGTTGGAAGGTGAACCTTTGGCCCAGTTTGATGTCCAGAGCAATTAAGAATATCTCTGAACTTTGCTCCATTCAGCTTTCTATCAACTCTGGCCAGTCTTTCTGTCTCAGCCAATCAAAAATATCCCCACAGCATAATAGTGCACCTCATCTGTACTCTAAATAATATTCACTTCTTAGTCTGAGAGTCCCTTTGGTGTTTTCTAAAAACTTTCATGTGTCTTCTACTGAGGAGATGCTTCTTTTCTGGCCAGTCTTCCATAAAGCTAGATTGATTGAATGTTGCATTGATGGTTGACCTTCTGGAAGCTTCTCCCATTTGCACACAGGATCTTTGCAGCCCAGCCAGAGTGAC
This sequence comes from Bufo bufo, assembly GCF_905171765.1. Classification (NCBI taxonomy): domain Eukaryota; kingdom Metazoa; phylum Chordata; class Amphibia; order Anura; family Bufonidae; genus Bufo; species Bufo bufo. Next base: position 115,129,660 of record NC_053398.1, on the reverse strand, counting down.
GTCACTGTGCACTTCCAGCGTGATCACATGTTTACGTCATCACGCTCGACTCAGGTCCTTTGCTGGGTTTTCTTCAATTAAGACAGGAGTGAACTGCCTCTCTGCGAGCAAGTGAATCCATATCAATATTATGTTAATATCAGATTCTCTCAAGCTCAGGTTGGATGGGGGCAGTCCCCAACCTGAGCTTGAGAGAATCATTTGGTTCATTGTCTTCTCTCTTACCAAGGCCCTGTTCCCCTGATTACATATTTTGGTGGGGCAGCCAGCTCTAGGAAACGTCTTACATTTAAGAATTATTGGAGGCCTCTATGCAGCAGAAAATTTTAATACCCTTCTCCAGACATGTACCTCCTCACAATCTTATCTCTGAGCTCTACAGGCAGTTCTTTCCTCCTTATGGCTTGGCTTTTGCTCTGATATACATTGCCAGCTGTGAGATCCTATATAGTCAGGGCAGTGTATTTCAAAATCATCCAATCCAATCAACTGAATTTACAATTGGTGGACTCCTATCAAGGTGAGGAAACATCAAAGGAGATCAAGAGAAATGAGAAGCCCCGGGAACTAAATTTCAAGTGTCTTGGCAAAGTGTCTGAATGCTTATATCCATGCAACATTGTAGTTTTATTTTAAATAATTTTGCAAACATTTCTAAGAGCATCAGTTCTTTTAGGCTCACTTGCACACACTTTTTGAAGGAACTCAGCAGGAAGGTTGCCCCAGACATCTTCGAGAACTAAACACAAATCTTCTGTGGATATAGGCTTGTTCCGATCCTTCTATCTCTTCAAGTAATCCCAAAGAAAAAAGGCAACAGGAGCCGCACTGCGACAAACGATGTCAGCGGAGTGCAAGCGGCTATGAAGGCGGTCCCCCTCCAAAGCATATAACAAAAAGAAATTCCGCAGCACTTCCAAGGCGTAAAATGAAAAGATAGTTCTTTATTTACCAGACAGCAACGTTTCGATCCTTCTCTCTGGGATCTGCTTGAGAAAGATCCCAGAGAGAAGGATCGAAACGTTGCTGTCTGGTAAATAAAGAACTATCTTTTCATTTTACGCCTTGGAAGTGCTGCAGAATTTCTTTTTGTTCAAGTAATCCCAGACACGCTCGATGATGTTGAGATCAGGGATCTATAGGTGCCATATCATTGCTTCCTGACTCCTTGTTCTTCTTTACACTGAAGATAGTTCTTAATGACATTAACTGTAATGTTTGGGGTCATTGTCCTGCTGCAGAATACATTTACATTTACACTATTAACACTTCTATTTTGAAAGCATTCTTAATTTGTAGCATTTTTTCCACACCTGCCTAAAACTTTTGCATTGATTACAACATACAGATGATGATAGTATGTTAAATGACCTCTTCTATCAGGAATGTTATCACTTAAAGATTCCTCATGGGGCTCCACATCTCCTCACATCTGTTATCAATGTCTATCTGTATGGTCGGGAAGAGTATAGCGAACAGGATGTATTGAGTGTTATGGCACTTATACAGTAGACAGACTCAAGAAGACTACACCAGACGCTGGAAATTTGATACCATGCAGAGAAAATACATTCATGTCACTGTTATTTTCTAATTATAACAGCTATAATTATAAGGGTAATACTTATAACTAAAATACTGTACAGGGATAGAACAAACTGTGAAAATTACTATACAGTAAAAGGTTAAAACAATGGTAAACCAGCAGTGTGGAATAACGCAAAATTGTTTGTATGTTAGACATAAACAAAAAAAAAAAAACTATAGTACAATATATTTTATCAGAAAACAAAATAACTTTATACATTTTATATCTTTGTGCTTATTATAGGTAATATTACTAGAATCTAGTATATCATGCTTATTGGATGAAGAAGAGTCTTTCACAAAAAAGTATATTATTTGAACCATCCCATTCCTCTGTTTTGATGGTACCAATTTCTAGAATATTGATGACCGAACAAAATGGAATGATACATTATAGCTGGACACCACATGATCATGTTGGCATGTGGTGATGATAAGCATAAAAGAGGTTAAGCTGAGACAGATCCGTCATGAGATACATAATGGTTGTCACATGTAATAGATGATCAGTAGAGATGAGTGATTTGTTTCTAAAATTGGGGAATTAACTTTAATTTTTAAAAAAGTTCAGGTTTGAAATTATTGAAATTTTTATATGATTCTTTTGGGGAGAATTGAGAAAGGTTAAGAGAGAGACAAACAGAATGAGATATAGAGAAAATGAAAAAGTTTTCTAGGCAATTAGGGCACTTGCAATTTGAGTCGAATTTACTTGGACCCTAAGGGCTCTTTCACACGAGCGGATGCCGTGCGGGTACTCTGCTGCATGAAATAGAGCAAAGCCCCATTCTGGACAGCAGAGACACGGAGCATTAACATGATTGATAATGCTCTGTGCCTCTCTGTGATCTTTTTGCTACAGAATCATGGTGACAACTTTATCTCACTGATTTTGTAGTAAAAATGTCACAGAGAGGCATAGAGCATTATCAATCATGTTAATGCTCCGTGTCTCTGCTGTCCAGAATGGGGCTTTGCTCTATTTCATGCAGCGGATTACCCGCACGGCATCCGCTCGTGTGAAAGAGCCTTAATAGAAACGGATGACCGATTTGGGTGATTCGGACCCAAAATGAATTTTAAGAAATGTTCACCGTGCAGTGAACCAAGATTCATAGCCAGGGGCATAGATATAGTGGATGCAGAGGTAGCAGTGCTACTGGGCCCTGGAGCCTGCGGGGCCCAAAGACTCCTGTGCCCCATAAGAAAACACTGGTAATATAGAAAGTGCATGCAGGTCAAGTTACACCTGTGGCTGGAGGGAAGGGGTTAAATCAAGACTTTGGCATGGTGTGTGGGGGGGGGGGGGGGGGGAGTCTTTCAATTTTTGCCTTAGGCAGCACAAAGGTTATTTGCTTCCCTGCTCCCTGGCCACAAAGCATTGAGGAAAGGGGGGCCCAAGCTGAACTCTTGCACCAGGGCCAGGGCCGGCGCCACCAGTAAGGCGACTTAGGCAGTCACCTAGGGCGCCATGCAGCAGGGGGCGCTCGGCGCCCGTTGCGGTAAAAAAAAATAGGCTGAGCGCTTGCCGCTCTAAAGAATCCTGCTCTGTGTTGTTGTTTATGTAGCGTGGCTGAGCTCTGTTCGGTCCGCGGTACAAGAGCTTTTGTTTCCTGTACCCGGCCGGACTGACAGGAAGTGCTCACTTAGTGTGCACTTCCTGTCAGTCCGGTCGGGTACAGGAAACAAATGCTCCTGTACCGCGGATCGAACAGAGCTCGGCCACGCTACACTAGAGGTGGGGGTAGAATGAGTGACAAGGGGGGGGAATAATGAGTGACAAGGGGGGGGGAGAATAATGAGTGACAAGGTGGGGGAATAATGAGTGACAAGGGGGGGGGAATAATGAGTGACAAGAGGGGGAATAATGAGTGACAAGGGGGGGGGGAGAATAATGAGTGACCTGGGGGGGGGAATAATGAGTGACAAGGGGGGGGGAGAATAATGAGTGACAAGGGGGGGGGAGAATAATGAGTGACAAGGGGGGGGGGAATAATGAGTGACAAGGGGGGGAGAATAATGAGTGACAAGGGGGGGGAGAATAATGAGTGACAAGGGGGGGGGAATAATGAGTGACAAGGGGGGGGGAAATAATGAGTGACAAGGGGGGGGAGAATAATGAGTGGCAAGGGGGGGGAGAATAATGAGTGGCAAGGGGGGGGAGAATAATGAGTGACAAGGGGGGGGGGAGAATAATGAGTGACAAGGGGGGGGAGAATAATGAGTGACAAGGGGGGGAGAATAATGAGTGACAAGGGGGGGGAGAATAATGAGTGACAAGGGGGGGGAATAATGAGTGACAAGGGGGGGAAAATAATGAGTGACAAGGGGGGGGGGAGAATAATGAGTGGCAAGGGGGGGGAGAATAATGAGTGACAAGGGGGGGGGATAATGAGTGACAAGGGGGGGAATAATGAGTGACAAGGGGGGAGGAAATAATGAGTGACAAGGGGGGGGAGAATAATGAGTGACAAGGGGGGGGGAGAATAATGAGTGACAAGGGGGGGGAGAATAATGAGTGACAAGGGGGGGAGAATAATGAGTGACAAGGGGGGGCGGAATAATGAGTGACAAGGGGGTGGAAATAATGAGTGACAAGGGGGGGGAATAATGAGTGACAAGGGGGGGAGAATAATGAGTGACCGGGGGGGGAATAATGAGTGACAAGGGGGGGGGGAGAATAATGAGTGACAAGGGGGGGCAGAATAATGAGTGACAAGGGGGGGGAGAATAATGAGTGACAAGGGGGTGGAAATAATGAGTGACAAGGGGGGGGAATAATGAGTGACAAGGGAGAGGGGGGGGGAATAATGAGTGACAAGGGGGGGGAGAATAATGAGTGACCGGGGGGGGGGGGGGAAATAATGAGTGACAAGGGGGGGAGAATAATGAGTGACAAGGGGGGGAGAATAATGAGTGACAAGGGGGGGAGAATAATGAGTGACAAGGGGGTGGAAATAATGAGTGACAAGGGGGGGGAATAATGAGTGACAAGGGGGGGAGAATAATGAGTGACAAGGGGGTGGAAATAATGAGTGACAAGGGAGAGGGGGGGGGGAATAATGAGTGACAAGGGGGGGGGAGAATAATGAGTGACAAGGGGGGGGGAGAATAATGAGTGACAAGGGGAGGGGAGAATAATGAGTGACAAGGGGGTGGAAATAATGAGTGACAAGGGGGGGGAATAATGAGTGACAAGGGAGAGGGGGGGGGGAATAATGAGTGACAAGGGGGGGGAAAATAATGAGTGACCGGGGGGGGGGGAATAATGAGTGACAAGGGGGGGAGAATAATGAGTGACAAGGGGGGGAGAATAATGAGTGACAAGGGGGGGGAGAATAATGAGTGACAAGGGGGTGGAAATAATGAGTGACAAGGGGGGGGGAATAATGAGTGACAAGGGGGGGGGGAGAATAATGAGTGACAAGGGGGTGGAAATAATGAGTGACAAGGGAGAGGGGGGGGGGGAGAGAGTGACAAGGGAGTCCCCAGAGCCAGACTTCAGCCAGAGACCAGATCATCTTATTGTCCTGGAGGTAAGTAGACAATGCAATATGTTTATTATGTAATTGTTTAGTTATTAATACTACATTGGAAACTAATTTACCTCACATCCGTGTGTGTTTTGCGGATCCACAAAACACGGACAGCGGCAATGTGCGTTCCGCACTTTGCGGACCGCACATTGCCGGCACTATTGCGGACAAGAATAGGACATGTTCTATTTTTTTCAGGATCGGAATTGCGGATCCGGGTCCGCAGTTCCAGATCGGGGCCGCACGTTGTATGGGTCCGCAATTCCTTTCCGCAAAAAGAGACAGCTACAAGAAGCTGGATTAACCCTAAGGGAAACATAGCAGTTCTTTTAATTAAAAAACTGAGAAAGGGATGGAACATGATATGGGCAGATCATCTGATAAGGGGGGGGGGGCGTAAATTTTTATCTTGCCTAGGGCGGCAAAAATCCTTGCACCGGCCCTGACCAGGGCCCATGAGTCTTTAGCTATCCCCCTGTTCATAATCCCTTCTGTTAAACAAAAAGAAAAGCATACAGCATCCTTCAGTAAAGCAAAAAACCAATGTGCGCCCCTGTAGGAGCTGTGTCCACATGGCTCCTTAGTGAAACAAAAAAAAAAAAAAAAAATGGAGGATAAAAGTAGTGGAGATTTATTTTTATTTTTATGCATGTTGTGGCAGTCCAAACACATGCTTTTTAACCCTTTCTACTGCAGGCCAGTTTTCACCTTCCTGCCCAGGCCATTTTTTGCAAATCCGACATGTGTCACTTTTTGTGGTAATAACTTTGAAGCACTTTTATTTATCCAAGCCATTCTGAGATTGTTTTCTTGTGACACATTGTACTTGATGATAGTCATAAATTTGAGTCAATATATTTCACCTTTATTTATGAAAAAATCCCAAATTTACCCCAAATTTTGAAGAATTTGCAATTTTCTTAATTTTTATTTCTCTGCTTTTAAGACAGAAAGTGATACCTCATAAAATATTTATTACTTACCATTCCACTACTTTATGTTGGCATCCTTTTGTAAATGTCTTATTTTTTTTTTAGGACGTTAGAAGGCTTAGAATTTTAGAAGCAATTCTTAAAACTTTTACGAAAATTTCCAAAACCCAATTTTTAGGGACCAGTTAAGGTCTGAAGTCACTTTGTGCGGCTTACATAGTGGAAACCTTCCATAAATGACCCCATTGTAGAAACTACACCCCTTAAGCTACTCAAAATTTACAAACTTTGTTAACCCTTTAGCTGTTCCACAAGAATTAAAGGAAAATGGAGATGAAATTTCAAAATGTAACTTTTTTGGCAGATTTTCCATTTTTATCCATTTTTATCTTTAACACATCAATGGTTAACAGCCAAACAAAACTCAATATTTATTACCCTGATTCTGCGGTTTACAGAAACACCCTACATGTGGTCGCAAACTGATGTAAGGGCACACGGCAGGGCACCGAAAGAAAGGAATGCCATATGGTTTTTGGAAGGCAGATTTTGCTGGACTGGTTTTTAGATGCTATGTCCCATTTTAAGCCCCCCTGATGCACCCTTAGGCTGGGTTCACACGGGCGTTTTCAACGCGTTTTAGTGAGTTTTGCACGCACGTGAGAAGAATCGGCATGTTTGGTACCCAGACCCGAAAGCGGACTTCTTCACATAAGTAAGGGTTTGGGATCGGTGTGTAGATTTTATTATTTTCCCTTATAACATGGTTATAATGGAAAATAATAGCATTCTTAATACAGAATGCTAAGTAAATTAGGGATGGAGGGGAAAAAAATAATAATAATTTAACTTACCTCATCCACTTGTTTGTGTAGCCCCTCTCGTCTTCTTTCTTCTTCTTTGAGGACCTGGGAGGAAAAGGACCATTGGTGACGCCATGGTGATGGACCATGTGATGAGCACAGTGACGTCACTAAAGGTCCTTTTCCTCCCAGGTCCTCAAAGAAAAAGAAAGAAGACAACCTGGGCTACGCGAACAAGTGGATGAGGTGGGTTTAATATTTTTTATTTATTTTTTAACCCCTCCATCCCTAATTTACTTAGCATTCTGTATTAAGAATGCTATTATTTTCCCTTATAACCATGTTATAAGGGAAAATAATAACGATCGGGTCCCCATCCCGATCGTCACCCAGCAACCATGCGTGAAAATCGCACCACATCCGCACTTGCTTGCGGATGCTTGCGATTTTCACGCAGCCCCATTCACTTCTATGAGGCCTGCGTTGCGTGAAAAATGCACAATATAGAGGACATGTCTGAGCCCGAGCACCGCGCCAAGGTTCCTCAAGTAGCTTGGGACCTAACGCTAAACCTACCTGGGCCATATGGGCAATACCAGAAGCCAGTGGGCAAATTACAGGAGCACAAGGTCCGACCCAAAGCAATCTCCCAGTAACCTTCAGCATGTGACCATGCATACAATGGGAGGAGGCAGAGAGCTCTGAGCCCCACCCAAGACTGGCTGATATAGCCCGGGCCTCACATGTGCACCAGAATGCTGCCTGTGGATGGAAATAAAGGCACATTCAGACTAGGAGTTTCTACACCTCCAAAAAATTCTAAATACAAACTACAAATTGGAGTGCAGGATCTGCCCCCCAGTATAGATGCACCACTGCATATGGGGTTGAGCACTTCCTGCTTTTTAATTCCACGCCAATTTGTAGTTTCCATAGTCTGAGAGCCATAGCTTTTGATTTTTTGACCGATTGACTTATGTAGGGTCTCCTTTTTTGTGGGATGAGGTGATGGTTTGGGACTCTCCACCTCGGCTCGGCATAAGCCATCAGTTCTCTGAAAGGAGTCCACGACTTAGAAAGGGAGGGACTTCAGTACCAGCAACTTGGCCAGGAGCACGTTCAACTTCTGCACCGTTGGATGAGAACACGCATACTGTTGTCTCTTGGCAATCATTTTGGTGATCGATTTCTGACGGAATGACTGACTAGGAGGAGGAGGAGGAGCATCAGGACCAGCAGATAATGGGAAGGACAGACAGCTTCCTTCGGCTGAGCTGGTGGAGCCTTGACTGCCTGAAATTGGGTGCATGCAACTGGGTGATGCAGTGGTTGCGGCGGCAGGCTAGACCACCACATTGAAGCCACGGTTCTTCCAGGCCTCTTTATGGTGCCGCTAAATATGTTGACGCAAGGTCGTGGTGCCAACATTGGCACCCTGGCCACGCTTCACCTTCTGCTCTCAGATTCGACAAATAGCCATGTTCACCTCCCCTGGCGGCTTAACAAAAAACTGCCACACCGCCGAGAAGGTTATTTTACCCCCAACACTCCGCACTGACTGACTGCTACCACCACTGCCTTCGTGAACCCCTGCACCACTACTTTCCGGGCTGGTAGGCTCCTGCGAAGCGGGTGGCCTACCCCAAGCATGTTTGGCTCCTGACCTCCCAATGCTGCCACCCTGCTGACTCCCGGCCATGGTACCGACTTCATGGCTCCACCGCTGTTTCACGCGCAAGCTGCCACCCTCTTCTCCCGATGATGATGAAGACCCTTCGTTAACCAGCTCCCAATTGCGATCGGCTATGTCATCATCGAGTACTGTCTGCATGTCACTGATGTCCTCCTCAATAGTGTTGATCGCGAATATTCTAATTGCTAATTTTTATCGCGAATATCGTCACTTCGAGAATTTGCGAAGATGTAGAATATAGTGCTATATATTCGTAATTGCGAATATTCTAGATTTTCTTTTTCATCAGTAACCTCCCTTCTTGCTTGTGGGCCAATGAGAAGGCTGCAATGTATTTGTCTGAGCTTAGCAACATCCCTAGCAACCAATAGGAAAGTTGCCTACCCCTTTACTATATAAGAAACTCTCCAGCAGCCATTTTCTGCAGTTTTTTTTGCAGTTCTGAGACAGAGAACAGTGACATTGCTGTGCTCTGTGCTTTCATCTGGATCCTATTACTTATCCAATTACATTAGATATTTAGTTAGCTCGTATATGTAATACAGATAGTTAGTGGGAGATAGTCAGTGTAGGTTAGATAATAATATAGTGTAGCTGATAGGTTCCAGTGCAGGGTGTTAGGCAGTGTGATAGGAATTACTGTTTCTTTGCAGTCCATACATACATGCTACAGACATAATGGTGTGATGCAACAACAGTTGCTTGTATTGCGCAAAAAATATGCGCATCATTAGTGCCGATTAGCACAATTGATCTCAACGGTCTCTGAGCCAGGAGCCTGACCGCTTGCAACACCAGCTCCCACGCAACTCATCTCATCACTACTTGCCCACCTACCGGAGGAAGCGGCGGATGTCTCCTCCGGATCTTGGCTGGGCAGTAGTTGCTGACTGTCCTCTAGTAGCTCTTCCTCACTGTATAGTGGAACTGAGCCCACAGCATATAGTACTTCTCTGGCTGGGGGAACAGAAAAGAACAGAGGCAGGTTGAGGACAGGTGAGGGCACAGGGCCTGCTCTCGGGACATGCCAACTAAGGGTTGTGTCTGATGAACCCACCGACTCTTGGCTGGAGGTGTCTGATGTCACTTGCGAGGAAGGCGAAGGTCGAGTCAATCATTCAAGAACCGCTGGGTTGCTGTTCAAGATAAGACCGCTAGCTGACACTGGGAGCTCAGGCCTCTCGAAGTGACCCCTGCTGCCACTCTCCTCTACTCTGCTGCGACCTGTGCCTGCACCAGAAACATTTAGGTCTGTGCCCCTCCCCTGTGCATAGCCTGTCACTTCTCTGTCTGATATACTGCAAGAGCAAATAAGTAAATAAAAAGGAAATTAATACACACCATGGTAAGGTGAACATTAAAATGAATGAGAAAAGCCCCAGAAGGGGTGTATATCTCATCCAGGTTCCTCAACTGGGGGAGATAAGTAAGATCCAGGATGGTGCTGGCTTCAGCGAACATAGTTGCTGAAGCTAATTTTCTTTAGTAAATCAAGGGCTGGATTTTATTTGGATTGAGAAGATAGGTTTGTTAGTGGGACGCTCCCAATCCACCACATTCCAGGGCATGGTTTTCCCTAACCTGAGGATATCGCAGGTGAAGCCTGCTGTAATCAGTCTGGCATAAATTCACCCTCAGTGTGTCAGTCAAGGGGAAGAGAGGATTGTGATACAGAGACATGTGGAGGCCCTGTGTGTGTGGTATCAGCCGGGCTAGGCTGAGGGGCCACTAGGCTGGGAGATTGCCTGGAATTTGGGGGACACAGTGACGCCTGCGGCACAAGGGTCACAAGGCCAGAGTCGGGAGGACTGCTGGACCACAATCCCCCAAAGGGACTCGTGTTTGCTACAGCCTGGAGGCAGCTGGACTATTGGGCTGAGAAAGCCGCACCTGAGACAGTGTGTGAACTGTGATGTATAGGTGAGTCAGAGAGACATGTCATATGTTTTAGTTAGAGCCTAGACGGGCAAGTGTTTATTACTTTGTGTGGATGTCACACGTGATGAAAAAAAGGGGGTCAATCAGCACATCCCAATGCGCAGGTGAACGTTGCTATAGCTGAAAACACAACATAGAACAAAACATACAATGCAACAGCTCTCTGCAAACCAAATAAAGTACAGAAATGCATTATAATTGCTAATGCTATGCTTATAAATTACAGATGCTTGGCAAATACATTTTGTACAAAATTATTTGAGCCCGTCTGCCACACGTCAAGGCGATCTCTGTAAGACGGAAACCTAACACTAAATTCTACCTGTTATGTGCCATGTCACACGTGATGAGTTAAAGCTGCGACTTCATAATCTGTTTTTGCTGAAGTGTCCGGAATTAAGCACGAGTTTGGACATTCTACCCTTGTCTGGTGAAGTAATCTGTGATGGCGACCCCCTAAGAGTATATGATCCCTTACAACGTCAAAAAGAGTTTTAATTTTCTCACTTCACTACACAACGGCTAATAAGCCGTTTTAATTACCCCCCCTAATACACACCAAAAACAGGCTTTAGAACATATAACTGCGGCCGTGAAAGGCGAATAAAGTTTTTTTTTACACTAATACACGCCAAAAAGGGCTTCCATTTTCTCACTTCACCACACAACGTCTAATAAGCCCCCTTTCCCACCCCCCACTAATACACTCCAAAAAAAGGCTTTAGAACCTATAAATGCAGCCGTGAACGACAAATAAATTATTTTTTTTGCCACTAATACACGCCAAAAGGGGCTTTCATTTTCTCACTTTACCACACAACAGCTAATAAGCCCTTTTTCTTTTTCCCTACTAATACACGCCAAAAAAAGACTTTAGAACTAGTGTTGCACCTCTGACACAGAAAGATAATCATAACTCTGGCTGTTAATTCTGTGGGTGACTTTGTACCCCTGACACACAAATATAATAGTTAATCCGTCTGTTAGTTAGGTTTGCGTCATATACGCATTTATCACGTGAAGTACACCTGCACTGCATACGTGACAGGGAAATTGATATAGCTAATCTGGCTGTTAGTTAGGTGCACGTCATATACCCATTTTTGGTGTGAGGTACACCTGCACTGCATACGTGACAGGGAAAATAATATAGTTAATCTGTCTGTTAGTTCAGTGGGTGACCTCAAAGAATGAGGAGAGCATCAAATAAGGGATGTGACCCTGGTCGTGGTGCTGCTGGGGTTGGTGGAGCTCCTGTTGCAGGGAGAGGACGTGGTCGATCTGTGCCAGCTACACACCCAAATGAAACACATTCCTCAGGTGCACGTAGGTGACAGAACGTTCAGCGTTATTTTGTAGGCCCGAATACCGGTGTATGAATGGTGAGGCCAGAACAAGTAGAGGCGGTAGTAGATTGGGTGGCTGAAAGTGCCTCTAATACCTTCACATTGTCTCCCACTCTATCCCCTGCTGAAAGCGCAGAATTGGCACCTGCAGCCCATGGGCATTTGTATTTAACCTCACGCCCTTGCAAATCAGCCAAGCAGTCTGAGCCCCAAGTCATGCAGCATAGCCCTGCTCCAGAAGTGGAAGAGATTGAGTGCACTGATGCTCAACCACTTATGTTTCAGGATGTGGACATGGGAGGACCACCACAGCACATCTCTGATGATGACAAAACACAGGTGCCAACTGCTGTGGCTTTCTGCAGTGTGAAGACCTGCAAGGAGGGCAGGGGTGAAGAGTGGGTGGAAGATGATGTGGAGGAGGATGAGGTCCTAGACCCCACATGGAATCAAGGTCATGTGAGTGATGTGTGCAGTTCGGATGAAGAGGTGGTGGTCACACAGCGCCAGCCGCACAGCAAAAAAGGAAGCAGTGTGCAAAAGGAGAGTGACCATCCCCTAGCTAGTATGCCTGCTACTGCCCACCGCACCCAGGGACTGAGCACACCAAAGCCAGCAACGAGTGGGCCTCCATGCGGGACGTGTGTGACGTATGTGCCGTGTTGCACTGTTTTGAGTACTTCACCAACATGGCCAGTGCCGATGACGCAGTCCTCAGCGTTACTATGTGGCTCGGAGGGTGGGTTCCTGGACCAACAGAGGCCAGGTACACAATTGTCCAGCCACGGCACAGTTCTGGAGGATGAGGAGGAGGAACCGTGTTCACAGCAGGGTGTCACCCAAAGCAGCTCATGGGCATCACTGGACCGTGGCTGGGGGGATGCAGAGGACACAGACGATACACCTCCCACAGAGGACAGTTTGTCGTTGCCTCTGGGCAGCCTGGCACACATGAGCGACTACATGCTGCAGTGCCTGCGCAATGACCGCTGAGTTGCCCACATTCTAACTAGTGCTGATTACTGGGTGGCCACCCTGCTGGATCCCCGCTACAACGTCAACGTGCCGTCCTTAATTCCATCACTGAAGCGTGAACGGAAGATGCGCGAGTACAAGCGCATGCTGGTAGACGCGCTACTGATGGCATTCCCATCTGACACCGGGGGCTCAGTAGAAGCACAAGGCAAAAGGCAGAGGAGGAGGAAGAAGTCACCAACGCAGCTGGGGCACCGCCAGCACCTCAGAAGGAAGGGTTAGCATGGCCGAAATATGGAAGAACTTTGTTAGCACGCCACAACAACCAGCACCACCAGGTGATATGGAACGTCTTAGCAGGAGGCAGCATTTCAGCAACATGGTGGAACAGTACGTGTGCACACGCCTACACGTACTGAATGACGGGTCTTCCCCCTTCAACTTCTGGGTCTCCAAATTGGGCACATGGCCTGAGCTTGCCCTTTACGTCTTGGAGGTGCTTGCCTGCCCTGCAGCCAGTGTATTGTCCGAATGTGTGTTCAGCACGGCAGGGCAGCCAATGTGGACAAGCTCACGTTCATTAAAATGAACCAGGCATGGATCTCTTGTGCAGATTAGACAAGTATACCGGCCACATCCAGCCATTGTCATACTCCAGCGCACTTTCTCATTGTTTTTTTTTTATATTAACGGAAAATGCAAATGTGATCGCACACTACATCCAGCACTCTGCCCTGCCTCCATGCTGGATGAGACATTGGTGTACATTTTGGCCAAAACGTAATAAGCCACTCACCGCGTCAAGGTCGTCTCATTTGAGTGGTCCCTAACACTAGTTCCTACCTGTTTATGGGCCATGACAGCCACACAAAGTCCAGGGAATGCAGGTCAGCATGCAAGCCAAGCACACAGGTAGGAACTAGTGTTAGGGACCACTCAAATGAGACAACCTTGACGCGGTGAGTGGCTTATTACGCTTTGGCCAAAATGTACACCAATGTCTCATCCAGCATGGAGGCAGGGCAGAGTGCTGGATGTAGTGTGCGATCACATATGCATTTTCCGTTTGTATATGTATTTCACCATAGTGATATGCACCTACATACGGGTTGTGCTGACTCAACCCCCCACAATTTTTCTTTGTAGTTTATATTGGAGGCGTGGCGATCTCCTTTGAGTCGTGCACACCTGACCAGTCAATCTGTCCTGGAGGCTGGTTTTAAAGTCAGTATAAAACTGAGTCTGCTTATATAGAACCTACCAGTAGCCATTTGGCTCCAGGAGAAGTATATGGTGGGCTCAGCATGCATGTTGGTACTTGCATCCCTGGATCCGATGAAAGCTGTAATGGCACCGGACGGGGCTAAAAGCAGAGTGTGCTTGGCTAGCATGCTGACCTGCATTCCCTGGACTTTGTGTGGCTGTCATGGCCCATAAACAGGTAGGAACTAGTGTTAGGGACCACTCAAATGAGACGACCTTGACGCGGTGAGTGGCTTATTACGCTTTGGCCAAAATGTACACCAATGTCTCATCCAGCATGGAGGCAGGGCAGAGTGCTGGATGTAGTGTGCGATCACATTTGCATTTTCCGTTTGTATATGTATTTCGCCATAGTGATATGCACCTACATACGGGTTGTGCTGACTCAACCCCCCACAATTTTTCTTTGTAGTTTATATTGGAGGCGTGGCGATCTCCTTTGAGTCGTGCACACCTGACCAGTCAATCTGTCCTGAAGGCTGGTTTTAAAGTCAGTATAAAACTGAGTCTGCTTATATAGAACCTACCAGTAGCCATTTGGCTCCAGGAGAAGTATATGGTAGGTTCAGCATGCATGTTGGTACTTGCATCCCTGGATCCGATAAAAGCTGTAATGGCACCGGACGGGGTTAAAAGCAGAGTGTGCTTGGCTTGCATGCTGACCTGCATTCCCTGGACTTTGTGTGGCTGTCATGGCCCATAAACAGGTAGGAACTAGTGTTAGGGACCACTCAAATGAGACGACCTTGACGCGGTGAGTGGCTTATTACGCTTTGGCCAAAATGTACACCAATGTCTCATCCAGCATGGAGGCAGGGCAGAGTGCTGTATGTAGTGTGCGATCACATTTGCATTTTCCGTTTGTATATGTATTTCGCCATAGTGATATGCACCTACATACGGGTTGTGCTGACTCAACCCCCCACAATTTTTTTTTTATATTACCCTATGTTTTGGGGTCTTCCCAAATTTATACAAAAATAATAAACAACATTTTTATTAACACTCCAATATGGGACATACATATATTGAAAATAAAATTACATATATAATAAGAGAGCAGGAATATGGAGAAAAATCCCTCCAGTTCTAGGGATAAAGGTGCAATGGTACAGCTCAACAGTCACTATGCATAATAACATGAACCACTAATTGACATAGTATGGTGCCAGACGGCCTCCTAAAAGTTAAATAATGAAAAGACAATGCTATCCCCATCCAGTGGAACAATCAAATCACCTAAATGTGGACTGAGAGTAATAATAAAACAGGATCATAGTACCAACTGAACTGGAGGGAATGGCCCAACGTCCGTTTTGCAGTCGCTTCTTTACAGGGCACTATTTTCGTAGTTTTTAATTTTTGAATTATTTTTTAATTTTTTTAAAATTTGGGAAGACCCCAAAACATTGGGAAATATAAAAAACAAAACAAAGAGAAAGTGCGCTGGAGTATAGCAATGACTGGGTGCTGCCAGCTATCTCCTCCTCCTCCACCACCGCTTCCACCTACACCGCCACGTCCACCGCCTCCTCTACCTCCTACTCCACTTTGACCTCCGCCTCCTAGTTCAAGATCATTGATTTTTACTTTTTTTAAAATTCTATGTTATTTTCATTAATTTCCCTATCCACATTTGTTTGCAGGGCAATTGTCCTGCTCTTACCCTTATTTTGCTTCCTTTTGCAGCCCTGTAGCCCTTTCTAGGACTTTTTTAGAGCCATTTTAGTGCCCCAAAGTTCGGGTCAAGTTCGAGTCCCGAACCTGAACTGTGTGGCGAAGTTCAACCAAACCCGGCGAACCAGAACGTCCAGGTGTTTGCTCAACCCTATTTAGAACATATAACTGCGGCTGTGAACAGCAAATAATACTTTTTTTGCCACTAATACATTCCAAAAAGGGCTGAAATTTTCTCACTTCCACACACAATGGCTAAAAAGCCCCTTTTATTTCCCCCCACTTATATTCGCCAAAAAAAGGCTTTAGAACATATATCCACAAGGGCTAATAAGTCCCCAATATCAAGAACGGTTTGCTGGAATTATAGAGCTGTATAAGGCAATTTGGATCCGCAGTCAGTGCAGCAAGGTGTAATAGGAATGTTCCTATTACCCAGGCTGTAAAATCCCCTACTGAACCCTGTTCTACTTTAATACTGTGGAAAGATTCCTCCCTATCCTTTCCCTGAACTTTTATTGAGCAAATCTTTAGTTTTCAAATCTTTCCTAGCACTGTCTCTAGCGCCTGCTGACGTCTCTCCCTGCACTAAGTACACTGGAAAATGGCTGAATCCAAGATGGCTGAGGCTATTTATAGGGCTGTGACATCACAGGACTGGCTGGCTGCATGCATGGTATTATCGGTGATCACTTGTTCCCAGAGTTCCTTGCTCCTTGTCCTAACATGTGCAGCATCCGTTTAGCATTTTACCACGAAGCGTGAGGAAATTCGGATTCTGTGCGAATCAAATAAATCCTGAAATTCGGATCAAATTCCACTTCGTCAGCTTCGATTCGCTCATCTCTAGTCATTATCAAAGCTTATCTATTCTTCCCTTGCACAATAGGCTCTGCCCATATCACAGAAAATGCCTAGAAAACTCTTCCATAGAAGTCAATGAGGTCCACACCTGTCCATTGAGTCTACGGCCAATGTGGCTGCCATAAAGCAATTTTCTAAATGCTGTTAGAACAGCTCAGGCAAGATGGCCACCGCCATAATCATGTTCTGGAAACAGAATAAAAATATCTGCAATCAGAAAATAAAAACAGATTAGAAAAAAGAAGATGTGCTACTACTACATTTCCTTTAAGTGTATTGAAAAACTAAGGCCACATTCACATCTGTGCTTTTGCTGTCCGGTTTTGAGATCTGGCAAGGGATCTCAAAACCACAGGAAAATACATCAATTTGAATAATACAACCGGCTGCATATGTTCAGATCCGGTTGGATCCAGTTGTAATATTATATTGAAAATGAGCATGTCCGAAAAAAAAAAAAACGGATCCAGCACCATTAACTTACATGGTGAACCAAGCCTTAGTGCCTTTCTGCAATTTTTAAAACTTGATACAAAAATATTACTTAAAATCACAATACCACAATAAAAACAATTTATAAAATTCCATTCAATGCTCTTCAGTCAATTACAATTAGAAGACATGAAAGAAATATCTCGGTCACCAAGTAAGAAATATTACAGTTGTCTTCTACAGTCATGACTGCGAGGGTCAGATATAAAAAATTATATTTTGTGGATATTGTTAATGGAGCCATACTACATACAGTAGAATAGAAAAGTATCTCAGAAGGTATGAGGACCATGTCACCCATGAGACTGCTCTTTGGTCTCTCTGCTCTACTGCATTTCCAATACTGTTTTTAATTTGAAAGCGTTGTAAATTGTTTTATGTATTTGTCTACAAAGGCCAACATGGCTTTAAGGTGTCAGAGCAACATAAAATGTCTCCAAGAGCTTTTATGTATACAGTAGAATTATCTCCACCATTACGTAAGACTCGATTATGACACTCACCACCAATGACACTTTTCTTATACATCAAGACTCTTGTTCTTTACTGTAGAGAGATAATGTCATACTCTATTGCTTGGAACTTACCTGTACACATTCTTGGGTTAGCAGGAGTCTGCATAGAGTGTGAATGGACCTACCAGCTCTCAGTTGGAGTTCCTGATAGCATAAGACATGTTGCGTTAGACAACTGTTCAGATGGTGCAGTACTGCGTGGTGGCCTTTGTTTTTGTGGCGCTGTGCTGGTGAGTTGGTGGGACCCAATGCTGGGGTTGGCATTGTCAGATAGCAGGGTTGCTGTATGACTCCAGGGTCCCGCCGCCTGCTGGGGCAGTGCCACGTTGTCACCGCGCAGTGCCGTGCCGAGTTTAGAGTAGGTCCAGCTCAAAGAGGCAACCTTGACGCTAAGAGTGGGCATATGCCTTTTGATCAAAATTTACACTAATGCCTCTTGTATAGCATGCAGTATAGGGGGCTGTACACTAAATATTGCGCTGAGAAGCGAGGTTAAGCAGTTAGAGATTAAAGCTCAGCATGTGGATGTGCAATACAGTTCTGTTTTTCTCCTTTTGGTACATTCTTGGGTTATCTTCTTGGGCATTGCCACCAATGCTGTAGGTTTAATATACCTCTGGCCAGCGCAGCCGGCTCCTGGAAGCTTTCCAAGCACATTGCTGTACATAATACAGCAACTGTGCTTGGTATTGCAGCTCAGCAACATTTACTTGCTGATGGAGCTGAGCTGCAATTAGGCCATGTGACCGAAGTACGGTGACATCACATGGTCTAGGAAAAGGCCTCTTCTAACAGCTGATCGGTGGGGGTCCCAGGTGTCAGCCCCCTCCGATCTGATATTGATGACCTATCCTGAGAATAGGTCACCAATATCTATTCCCAGATAACCCTTTTTCTGCCATCTGCTTTTCCTACTTTTCCACATCATCTATCGATGAGAATGTCACCAGAAACCCCCAGCTCCTCCTCTCTTAGCATCTTACTGACTTTTTAGGACATGGAGACTTTGAAGGATGATTTGGAAGAAGTAAAGCCACCAAAAGATGAAACTGGTCATCATTAAGGCCTGGCCCCCAAGCGGTGCAGATTGGATGGTATTGGTTGGCACACTGGCACCGGAATAATAAAACGTTCCATCTTATTGGTATTCAAATACATATCTTAGTTTACGGCTGATGTAGGAATGAGTAAATGTAGGAATAAATAAAACTGGCACAGAATAAGTCTCACTACACTCTCCATGCACTTTCCCTGCACTCTCCCTCTCCAATATTCTTCTATTAATTGTGTTCAGTAACACTGTCCGTGGCGCATGAGCGCTTGCCACGTCTCTCCCTATGCTCAGCTCACAGGACAATGCTGGAGACCGCAGGATGAGAGTTTTATAGGGCTGTAAGGAATCTGTGGATTGGCTGGCTGCACGGCATTATGGGTGATCGTGCATTCCTGGACTTGTCTCCAGTACAATCACTTTCACTTTGTAACATGTGCAGATGCCATTTTCAAAAAAACTGTTTTTTTACAGGAAGCATGAGGAAATTCGGATTCATTGTGAATTGGGGTTTTCCTAAATTTCGGACCGAATCCGCTTAGAATGCTTCACTTCGCTCAACTCTAAGCAATGCCATACAGCCACCACCACCATTAACTGCCAAAGCAATGCACTATGCAGTGCTGAAGTAGCAGTGCCACACATTGTGCCTACCACCATACGGTGCTCAGGTAATACCAACAAACTGTAGAGTGACTAAGGCTACATTCACATCTGCGATCGGCTGTTTCGGGCAAAGAATGTCTAAAATCGGCCAGACAAAAACCGTTGCATGCAGCGGCTTTTGTCTGGCTGAAGCTTGGCATATTTGCAAGGTAGTGGGGGTAATGGAGTTTGGTGGGCAGGTGGCAGCATTCGGCAATGACGGATCTAGAGAACTGCCACAGATGTGAACAGCTCCATACATAAAGAACTGTAATAACACTTACTGTCTTTGGATACACCAGTACTGAGATTTTTAGAAAACACGCAATTATATTATTTCTAGATTTGAACAAATCGAATTCAAGTATCCAACCAAGTGGAATTTGATACGAATTTCCCGATAAATTTGTTTTGCTGTGAAGCCATATTTCCTCGTGCTTCAAATTTCCTCGTGCTTCATAGCGAATCGATTTAACCTGAAATAGTGTAAAAAAAAAAAAAAAAATCATACTTAGGCCTCATGCACACGACAGTTGTTTTTTGCGTCCGCAAATTGCGTGTCCGTCAAAAAAAACGGATGCAGAATCCGTTTTTTTTGGAGGATCAGTTTTTTTCCACAGATCTCTTGTAATAAATGCCTATCCTTGTCGGCAAATGTGAAAAAAGTAGGACATGCACTATTTTTTTTGCTGAAGGGAAACATGGACAATGGACGCGGAACACAAACGGATGAACTATCAGCATTTTTTTGCTGACCCATTGAAATGAATGGATCCCCATCCTATCCGCAAAAAAAACGGAACGGAGGCCGAGGTCGTGTGCATGAGGCCTTACCTCCTCCATTTGCTCGCTACGGGCTCGCCACCGCCATCTTGAATGAAGATCTCGTTCAAAATGCCGTGCATGGTGACGTATGATGTCACCACGCCAGCCAGCAAGACGACGTCATATCGGGCTGCTCGAGGTTTTGCGCCAGACCTGCAAGCAAGATGGCGGGGGCTGGCCTGTTGCAAGCAAATGGAGGCGGTAAGTATGATTTAATTTTTTTCTGTTCATTTTTACACTTTTTTTTACTTTCAGATGCCGTGATCAGATGCCGGGGTACAGTGATTGGGAGCGGCGCTATTGCATCTCCGTCATTGCACCCGCTGCTTATAACAAAAATTAGGTTCGCGATGAAGTAATTCTTCACAAAGCAAATTTTTTTTTTTTATTCGGCAAAGCAGCCAAATCGAAATATTAAAGAAATTCACTCATCTCTAATTATTTCATTTATTATGGGCAAGAAAGAGAAGACACTAAATGATCTGGTTTAGCCATGATTTGCAGCTCCAACTTATCACATACTAGAAATCTGGCAGGGAAATTCTCGGCAAACTACGCTGGAGCAGCTTGGCTGGTCAAATAAAGATGCCCAGAGGTGCAGTTAACATGCACAAATTATTAGACCAATGACGGGAGCCAGAAACATAGAGATCCACTCGAGTGTAGAGTAGGAACATAAATATCCAGACAAAACCACCATACGTGGGTATTTTATGGAGATCTATCAACGCATTATATGCTAAGGGTTTATTCAAACCATTTTGGAACTGTTCTACGATTCAATTATCTGCATAACCGAGATGCTAGACCAGGATAGCTCACCCTGGTTTTGAGGCTGGGTCTGTTTATGATCTTTCATGCTCTTCTCTATAAATCACCTACAAATCAGCTTCACGATGGTTTCCATAAAGGCTGACATTCCCTGCCTCATGCTCAGAATTAAAATCTGCCCGTTACCATCCAATCCATCACCGCTCAACAGACACTCCGGCAATGATATTATCCAAATATTATGAAAACTTTGAACTCTACTTCTATAAATTATGGCAAAATGGATGTTCTGCCGTTAACCGGGGAGGATGTATGGGTCTGTGGTTGCAATGGAGTAATGATGTTCTTAAAAGGAAGCGTGGCTGGGCATTCAAAGAGGGAAGAAAGAGCAGACCATTTGTTCTGACTAGTGCACTGTACATAATACTATTCACACAGGTCAGGCCAACCTTATACGCAGGACAATTATCTGCTCATGGAGACCAAACATCTGCTATGAAGCACATTTAGGCTCCAGTACACCATGCAAGAAATTTCTGTCCGCTTCGCCGCTACAGTTTATAGTTATGAAGTTCAAACACTTGGCGTCTTCTGCATATCATCCCACTTTCCCTCTGTAACTTCAACGGTTTGGCTTTGAAATGTGCAATACCTCCTTCTCTTTTAATATTCGCACAGCTGTGGAAGATGCTGGTAGAACTTCAGATGAAGCCTCATCTGTTTTTTTTCTTTATCATCACATTCCTGTGTATTTATAAGTTACCAAATGAGTGGGGTTGTAGATTATGAAGTACACGTTTGCAAGGTCATCTTTTGTTTACATTCATGCAAAAAAAAAAAAAAACTTGTCTCTGATTTGTTTCATGTTGTAAAGTTTCGACAGAGTGAGATATTAATGAAAAAAAAAAAAATAAGAAAATGTTGTGGTCAATACTTCTCTAAAGGCTCGTAGAAATATAGGAAAATCCATTATTTTGCAATACATAATGTATTTTTTTAAAATAATTATGAGTAAGTACTTATGAGGTCATCACACAGTTACCCTATAACAATAGACATTCTGGTGAAATAAAAATAACCATAGAGGATCCTCATCAGAGATTTCATAAAATGTATTTCGGCTGTGATTCATCTGATTCAGCCAAGAGATCTGATTCTGGTGCAAATCGATTCTACCTAAATCAAAAGTGTTTTGAATGCCTGAAACTCCCTTTCTCTTGCTCTTTCTCTCTCTCCTCTCTTTCTCTCCTTCTCTATCTTTTTCATTCTTTCTCTCTCTTTCTCGCTCTCTTACTTTTTCTCTTTTTCTATCTCTGTCTCCTTTTCCTTCCTTCCTTCTTCTTTTACTTTCTCTCTTTTTCTAACTATCCCTGCTTCCTTTCCCATCTCCCATTTCGGGAAATTCACCCAAATCTTAAGAAACTCTAACGAATCAAAGTTTTTGCAAAGATTCAGGTGGAATTTTCAACTCTAAAGAATTGATTCGCTCATCTATAATCATCACATTTACCCTTATTCCAATGTTCATTAGGCTCCTTTCACGTCCATTTGGCGCCTCCGTCACAGAAGCTGTCAAAAAAATAGCGGAGATAAAAGTCCTGCATGCTGAACTTTTTTTCTCTGCTAAAAAAAAATGTTCTTCAGAATAAAAACTGAACGGCTCCTATTGTAGTCAATGGTATCTGTTAGGTTCCGTTCGTGTCAGTTATTTGCTGAAACCGGCACTTCCATTATTTTCGTTCTTCTGCTGCTATAACGGAGAAGAAGAACGGAAAAACATGGCGCTGATGTGAAAGCAGCCTAACATGTATTGTTCATTACAATGTATTCAATAGAAATGTATTTATTTTATTGATGATAAATATTTACAGGAACAATTGTTACTTTCGTTCTGCTTTTATTTACGGTTTGTGTATTACAGTTTTCTTCCATTCATTTTTACATTGCTATAGAAGCAGCCATATTGTCTGGGTTTCTATAACAGCCGGTCTAGAGATTAGTATCATTTATATCAGGCACCTATTGATTAATTTCTATCTTTTCACAATCGCCAATCAATGATAAAATACTTGCTGCAATAATCATTAGTATGGGGCAAATGATTAGTAATATGCACATCTCCTGCTTACATGGGACTGATGACTTGGGGGCCGAACAAATATTTTTAATGTCACATAAAAGATTTGATCTCTGGTTGCTGGGTGATTGGCAACAAATGGCAACAACTGCCCTTAACAAAGTCACGAACGAACTACTATCAGCCAAAACCAAAAAACATTTCTCTGTCCTCCTTCTCCTTAACCTGTCCTCTGCCTTCGACACTGTCGACCACTTCCTTCTATTACAAACTCTCTCTTCTCTTGGCATCATGGACCTGACCCTCTCCTTTATCACATCATACCTCACAGACTGGAGATTGAACGTCTCCCACTCTCACACAACCTTCTCGTCTCATTCCCTCTCTGTTGGTGTCCCTCAAGGCTCTGTCCTAGGACCCCTGCTCTTCTCTATCTACACCTTTGGCCTGGGACATCTCATAGAGTCCCATTGCTTTCAGTATCACTTTTATGCTGACGACACACAATTCTACCTCTCTGGTCCAGACATCACCACCCTACTATCCAGAATACCACAATGCCTATCTTCCATATCCTCCTTCTTCTCCTCACACTTTCTTAAACTTAATATGGATAAAACAGAATTTACAATACAGATTAGCTTTGATTGCCTGAGCAAACCCAGGTTTTCATGCAATAATGGACCCAAGATGGTCCTTAGTGTGTATTTGTATTTGAAGCTGATTTAGAGACCGTCACCTGCTGCTAGGGTCAGTTATCATGTGATAGAGGTGAGAAAATGTTACTACAAATCATGAAAATTACATTATCAGAACAGGAATGTTACTCCTAATCTTCAAGTACAGCAGATCAGCCGATCACTTGACATGTAGAGTTGATCTTGCTTGGCCTGAGCCTGGTTAATACACCTTGCTGCTTGGACCAGAAGTCCTTTGCTTCTGAGACCCACGAGGGCCTTATTTACATGCCTAACACTCTATTGCGCTGTCCATAAATGTTTATAAAAATGTTTAGATCACTTTCCAAATATATGTATTTCTTCATTCTCATCTGATGGCTGCCCACACCAGGCAGCAGAAACCCGTGCAGAATATGTCACTTCTCTCAGAAGCTTCTATTTTCATTGTATCTTTCCAGTGTAAACAGTTTACACACACTTCTACATCAGCCTGATCCGACATAAAAAAATAAATATGTGCCCGCCGCTCCGCGCTAAGCTAACATTGTTTATGGAGGCGGAAGAGTTCTGGAGAGTGGCAAGAAGAGAAAAAACAGACGCTGCTGACATGTCACATGTAAAAAAAAGAACTATACAACTATTTTTTTTTTAATAATCAAATTAAGCTATAGATCAAAACAGATGATAGATATGAATAGATAGATTGATAGATAGATAGATAATAGACAGATAGTGATAGACATGGATAGATAGAAAGGCAGACAAATAGATAGATAGATCTGTAGAGAAAGAAAGAAAACAGATAGATAGACAGATATGTAAATAGATTGATATAGATAGAAAGACAGAATATAGAGAGATAGAAGATAGATAGATAAAGAAAAGAAAGAAAGAAAGAAAGAAGATATGTAAATAGATATGTAAATAGATATAGATAGATAGTAGTGTTGGGCGACCATGCTTGGCCGAACACTAATTTTACTCGAGCATCGCGATGCTCGGCACATCGCGGTGTTCGGCCGAATACTGCGTGTGCTCGAGCACAATCCTCGAGTCTCCTACCTGCACGTTTGTTGGCTGCTACGCAGCCAATAAACGTGCAGGTAGGTTCTGCCCTCACTGCAATGCCAGTAGCCATGTTGGTTACCGGCATTACAGTGATTGGCTGGCCAGAAAGTGTCATCGGGTGCTATATAGCTATATTGCTAAAACATGTTAGAGGCCCAAAAGTCCTTTTAAGGACTATAGTTGTATCTGGCATCCATATATATTTTAAGCGCAACCTGTGCTAAATAGCTTGCAATTGTTTGTCCGCGGCAGACAGCGACATTATCTGTGCTACATCTCCTGTCTAACGTGTGCGCAGCCTAAATATCTGTGACATCCAGTGTACTTTTTCTGTAGACGGTGTCCGCTGCGGACAGTTACATTACCTGCACTACATCTCCTGTATAACTTTTGCGTATACGAAATATCAGTGACATTCAGTCTAAATTTTTTGCTGCTGGTGGCAGCAAAATTACCTGCGCTACATCTCCTGTCTAACGTTTGCCCATCCTATATATCAGTGACATTAATTCAGTGTAATTTTTTATTAGCCGCTGGTGACAGCGACATTACTTGCGCTATATCTCCTGTATAATGTTTGCTCATCCTATATATCAGTGACATTAATTCAGTGTAATTTTTTATTAGGCGGTGGTGACAGCGACATTACTTGCGCTATACCTCCTGTTTAACGTGTGCGCAGCCTAACAATATCTGTGACATTTTGTGTACTTTATTTGCGCATACACTTACAAAACCTGCAATACTGTTCGTGTGACATACTTGCAAGCATATACAGTATACCATTTAATATGCGCAAGTCGAGCAGTAGGGGATGGGGAAGTGTCCGTGCTGCTGATGGTGCACGCAGAGGCCATGGCCCTGGACGCAGTGAAACTGTGCCTGCTGCCAAAGCACAAGAAACAAACTCATCCACGATACCTAGCTTCATGTCCCAGTTTGCACCGTGGCGCAGGACACCACTCTCGAAGTCAGACCAGTGCGACCAGGTGGTCGGTTGGATTGCAGAAGATAATGCTTCCAGTCGGTTAAGCACCACCCTGTCTTCCACAAAGTCCAGTCTCAATAGCCAAGAGTCTGGTCAACAGAATCCTCACCCTAAAAATCCTTCCACCCACCATGGAGAGTCTTGGCAAACAAGTGATCCCACACTCGGATATTCCGAGGAGCTGTTTTCATCGCCATTCCTTAATTTGGACCTCTCGCCAAGCCCACTTGAAGAGGGACATGAGGAGATCTTGTGCCCTGATTCCCAAACTCTGGAGCATCCACAGTCAGAAGAAGATGATGGTGGGAAACGGCAATTAGTGTTTCACGAGGTGGATTATGATGATGATGGGACACAGTTGCCAATAAGTCAACCGCAATTAGTGTCTCAAGAGGTTCATGATGAGTATGAGACACAGATGTCAATAACTGAGGTAGTTGTTAGGTCAACAAGTCAGGAGGATGACCAGAGTGAGGAAGTGGAAGAGGAGGTGGTGGACGATGAAGTCACTGACCCAACCTGGGAAGGTGGCAAGCCGAGCAAGGACAGCAGTACAGAGAGGGAGGGATCCGCAGCACCGCAACAGGCTGGAAGAGGCAGTGGGGTGGTAAAAGGGAGAAGGTGGCCACACTAAATAGGCCCGCAACTGTTCCTCGGAGCACCTCCTTGCGGCAATCTCCCTTGCCAAGAGGGTAGGTGTTCCACAGTCTGGCGCATTTTTAAGGAAAGTGCAGACGATAACAGAATTGTCATTTGCAACCTGTGCCATACCAAAATGAGCACTAGCAACATCACCAGCATGATCCGCCACATGGCATCAAAGCACCCTAATAAGTGGGCCGAAAGCCTGGGTTCACAACCAGTGTCTGCGGGTCACACCACTGCCTCCTCTTCCCATGTGTTACGTGCTGGCGAATCCCCTGTCCAACATGCAGGCCCGGATGCCTCCCACCCTGGACCTGGACCTTCACAAGCACCATCAGCTAGCACATCCACTTTTGTGTCCCAGCGCAGCATACAGATGTCCATACCCCAGGCCTTTGAATGAAAGTGAAAATACCCAGCCACCCACCCACAGACTATAGCAGAAAATGCGCACCTTTCCAAATTGCTGGCCCTGGAAATGTTGTCATTTAGGCTTGTGGACACTGAGGCTTTCCGCAGCCTGTCCCCAGTCGCCAATATTTTTCACGGTGTGAAGTCCCAGCCTTACACCAGCATGTGTCCCGTAACATCACCCGTGCCCTGACCAACGCAGTTATTGGGATGGTCCACTTAATGACTGACACATGGACAAGTGCTTATGGCCAGGGACATTTCCCTGACGGCACACTGGGTGAACATTGTGGAGGCTGGTAACAAGTCGTACCCTGGGATTGCACAGGTGCTACCGACGCCAAGGATTGCGGATTCCTACTTCCGGCAGGGTTTCCGCCGCCACCTACATTAGTGGCTTCAACTCCCCCTTCTCCTCCACTTCCTCCTTCATTTCCACCTCTGAATTATCATCTTGCAGCACTAGTCAGCCATCAGTAAGTAGCTCGAAGCAGTGTAGCACTGCAGTGGGGAAGCGGCAACAGGCTGTGCTTAAACTGATCTGCTTAGGTGACAAACAGCACACCGCCACAGAGCTGTGGCAGGGGATAAGAGACCAGACTGAGCTGTGGCTCTCGCCACTCAACCTAGTACCAGGCATGGTTGTGTCTGATAATGGCTACAATTTGGTGGTGGCTTTGGAGCTCGGCAAGCTCACACACATACCATGCCTAGCCCACGTGTTCCACCTAGTGGTTCAGCGGTTTCTCAAAACCTACCCCAATTTGCCTGAGCTACTGGTGATGGTGCGCCGCGTGTGTGCCCATTTCCAACTCTGCAGCAGCGCTTGCAATTGCCAGCTCAACGACTGTCGCGCGACGTGAGCATGCGCTGGAACTCGACGTTCCACATATTGGCCAGGCTTTGTGAGCAGCAGAGGGCAGTAGTGGAATACCAGCTGCAACATGGTTGTCACCTTTCCAGTCAGCTTCCGCTCTTCACAAACGATGAGTGGGAATTGATGTCTGACCTCTGTGAGGTTTTACGCAACTTTGAGGAATCAGCACAGATAGTGAGTGGTGATAACGCTATTATCAGCGTAACCATCCCACTTTTGTGTCTACTCAAACGCTCGCTGCTCACAATTAAGGCGGACGGTTTGCATGTGGAAGAGGTGGAAATGGGGGAAGACAGTACACAGGGTGATAGCCAGACCACCCTCAGTTCGTCTTCTCAGTGCAAATTGGATGATGAGGAGGAGCAGGAGACGGTTGCCTCCTCTACAGAAGGTAGTACCCATTGAAGTTTTATTCCATCTGTTCAGCGTGGATGGGCCGAAGAGAAGGAAGAGGATAAGGAGATTGAGAGTCTTCCTCCTGATGAGGACAGCGAAGTCTTGTCTGTTGGGACTCTGGCACACATGGCTGCAGGGCCGGCGTCATAACCCGGCATCCCCGGGCAAGTGCCGGGGCCCAATGCTCCTGGGGGGGCCCACTGAGCTGCTATGAGCACTTCCATCAATACAGATGGGAGCTCTCACTGCTGTCATTTCACATACGCAGTACCCCTTTGGTGGGCCCTCTGAGCTGCAGAGACACAGGACACGCCCCCTCTACACAGGACACGCCCCCTCTACACAGGACACACGCTGCCTGAGGAGACTGGAGAGAGACCGCACGGCTGGAGCTGGAGCAGAGAAGTGTGGAGACAGTCTGTGAGTCTGCACTGTGACTGTCTCTTCTCTGTGGGACAGAAGGAAAGGGGGGGACACTGCTGCTTCATTCTATTTAGTTGTGTTACTGTTTTATTAAGCTGATTGTCTCCATGACACCTGCCCCCCCCATATCCTGTCCTATCTCATCCTCATGGAGCCCCTGCTGTCTCCTTTCCTCCCTCATGTATCCAGAGCTCCTGTTCCACCCTCCTGTCTCCTATTGCTGCCCTGCACAGACCTCCTGCCACTACTTGTATGAATCCCCCTCAGAGCCCCTTCAACCTACTTGCTGTGTCCACCCCTCCTGTCCATCCAGGGCCCCGGGCCCCTGTCTCACTCCTCTTCCTCTCATTATGGTGGCATCTGAACCGCATTCACCATAAGGACCTTCTAACATCACAGGGTCATGTGACTGTGCCCCCCACCCCGTACTGTGCCCCTTTATACCCTGCATTGTGCCCTCTTACCACACTCTGTGCAGTGCCCATAGTCATTCCCTGTACTATGCCCTCTTATACCCTTTTATCCGGTCACTGTATGGTGGTTTTATCCTTGTATGGCGGTGTTATCACTATATGGCGGTGGTATCACTATATGGCGGTGTTATCACTATATGGCGGTGGTATCCAATAACTGGATGGCCATAACTGTATCCCTTTCTGCCCACACCACTTTTTTTAGACCTGGCATGAGCGGGAAAATATGCAGATTGCGGTGTTAAGGACCTTTGCGCGACATCTGTGTCAGAAATACGCCTAATATAGACGTATTTCTATATAATAAATGACCCCCTAATCGTATGATTATTCGGGGGGTGGGGCTAATATCTTTATATTATATAGATTCTAGTGTACTATACTGTGCCCTGTATTTTCCAGTAGAAAATGATCCTTGGGAAGCACAGTCCTCATCCCTGACCACCAGGACCAGGTAGCGCTCTGTCAGTACATGGCGGCCTCCCTTCTCCGCCACACTGCTCCGCTGTGTACTGGGGCTTATTCTGACACTAGGGCTGGGTTCACATCACATTTTTGCCATCCATTTAATGCATACTGAAAATGTATGCATTGACAGATGCCTCAGACTGATGCCGTACAGTGGCGTCCGTTCACCATACAGTTCCATGGTAAAAAAACATATACGTTAACGTATGCATTTTTTACTTGACTCTGCAGGATACAAAAACGTGGAGTGCTGCACATGTGTATACATCAAACCGATAGGAAAAACGTAATGTGAACACACGTTGGGGGGGAGGGGGGCGTACTAAATTTCGCTGTGGGGCCCAGTCAGTTCTAGCTCCATCACTGCACATCTCCTTCTCTCCTCCAGGCCTGGCTCACTGCTGCAGCGGGCCGGAGGAGAGAAGGAGCGCAGGGAGCTGCGGTTAGTGAATGACAGGACCACCAGCTCCCCTGCAATGATAGCTATGTGAGGGGGCCACTGGGGGGTCATTCATCACACTGTGAGGGTCCCTTACACAGTATAATGACTCCCAGTGCCCCCCATTTAGTATAATGATCCCCATTGACCCTCCATTTAGCATAATGACCACCAGATCCCCCATTAAATATAATAACCCCTCGTGCCCCCTCCATACAGTATAACCCCCAGTGTGGGGGCGACTGGGGGTCATTATTCTGAATGGAGGGTCACTGTGGGGTCATTATACTGTGAGGGCCCTTTACATAGTATAATGACCCCCAGTGTCCCCCATTTAGTATAATGATCACCAATGACCCTCCATTCAGTATAATGACCCCCAGAGCCCCCTCCATACAGTATTCCCCCCGTGTGGGGGCTACTGGTGGTCATTCAGGGCCGGCTCCAGGTTCATGTGGGGAGCTGGGAGCTGCGGTTAGTGAATGACAGGACCACCAGCTCCCCTGCAATGATAGGTATGTGAGGGGGCCACTGGGGGGTCATTCATCACACTGTGAGGGTCCCTTACACAGTATAATGACTCCCAGTGCCCCCCATTTAGTATAATGATCCCCATTGACCCTCCATTTAGCATAATGACCACCAGAGCCCCCATTAAATATAATAACCCCTCGTGCCCCCTCTATACAGTATAACCCCCAGTGTGGGGGCGACTGGGGGTCATTATTCTGAATGGAGGGCCACTGTGGGGTCATTATACTGTGAGGGCCCTTTACATAGTATAATGACCCCCAGTGTCCCCCATTTAGTAATGATCACCAATGACCCTCCATTCAGTATAAATACCCCCAGAGCCCCCTCCATACAGTATTCCCCCAGTGTGGGGGCTACTGGGGGTCATTATTCTAAATGGGGGCGACTGGGGGTTATTATTCTGAATGCAGGGCCACAGGTGGTCATTATACAGTGGGGGGGAATTGAGGGTTCATTATACTGTGTGAAGGGCCACTAGTAGTCATTATACTGTATAGGGGCCACTGGGGGTCATTATACCGTGTAGGAGCCACAGGGGGACATGTCAATGTAAAAAAAATGCCTCATGGGGGCCCACTGGGATTTATCGCCCAAGGGCCCACATGAACCTGGAGCCGGCCCTGCATGGCTGACTTTATGTTAGGCTGCCTTTCCCGTGACCCTCACACTTTATGCATTTTGGCCAACACTGATTACTGTTTGTTCACCCTTCTCAACCCCCGCTACAAAGATAAATTCTCATCTCTTATTCCTGTGGTGGAGAGGACTAGCAAAATGGTGCAATATCAGAAGGTCCTTGTGGGAAAAATTGCTCCAAAAATTTCCAGCTGACAACGCTGGCTGCAGAGTAAGTAGTTCCTTGGCCAACTGAGGAGGGTAGACAGGGGGAACACACAGCAGTTCCTACAGATGCAGGGCAACACTCTCCAAGGCCTGGGACAGTTTTATGACACCCCGCCAGCACCCTCAACCTGATGCGCGGCCTAGTGTCACAAGGAGGGAAACATTTTGGAAGATGATGAAGGAGTACGTAGCAGACCGTTTCAGCATCCTCAGTGATCCCTGTGTGCCTTACAACTATTGAATGTCCAAGCTGGACACGTGTCACGAACTTGCGCTCTATGCCTTGGAGGTGCTGGCCTGCCCTGCCGCCAGAGTTTTGTAAGAGTGTGTATTTAGTGCTGCTGGGGGCATATTAACTGATAAGCGCATCCGCCTGTCAACTGAAAATGCTAACCGGTTGACTCTTATAAAAATGAACAAGGCCTAGATTGCCCCTGACTTCTCTACTCCACCAGAGGAAAGCGGCTGAACATAAAGGCACTCTAAATGTGGCTTTTATGGTGTATTGAATGTACTGTATTCCCATGCACCCCTTCCACCACTAAAAAGGGTATATGGTTCAATCTCCCTTTTCTCGTCCTCCTCCTCCATCATATCAATATGCTTATTAGGCTGCCCTCGCTCCTAATGTTTTAGAGGGTCAGCTCAGCAGCTCACCCTCACCCCTAAATTTTTAGATGTCAGCTCGGCAGCAGGCCCTCGCCCACAACATTTTTTAGATGGTCAGCTCGGCATCAGGACCTCGCCGACAAATTTTTTTAGATGGTCAGATCAGCAGCAGGCCCTCGCCCCTAATGTTTTTGAGGGTCACCAGCAGGCCATCAATCATAATTTTTCAAGGGTGTGTATGATGCCCTCCTTTATGTGTAGTTAAGGGTGTATTGGAGTGCCGGTTCCTTGAAATTTTTGGCAGCCCTTTCACTTAGTGCATAGGCTTTATGAGTGTAGGAGTCCTACTATCTGAACAATTGTACCACAATGTGAATGAGGCCTCCTGTATGTGATATACAGGTTGTATCGGAGTGCCTCTTTCTTGAAATTTTTGGCAGCACTTGCACTTTATATACAAGTAAATATACAGGAAAGAATGTTTCCTAACAATTTTTCCTCTAAAATCGATTTTATCTTCGGTTTTGTGCGCATTATTGTCAGTCTGTAAAAGTGGCGTACTACTCGGACAACATCGTTTCGAGCAGCGACCTGGGAGTCCAAGATGCATCCAGACATCCTCCCCATGCTGTTCCCGATCCATTTTCTGACCTTTTCCTAGGAACCAGACACCCTCCCCTCTTAAGAGCAGGGGGTGCCTGGTTTAATGCTCCGATTCCCCCATTGACTTTCATTATGTTTGGGTGCTCGGTAGAGCACCAGAGCATCCTGAGGTGTTCAACCTGAGCCCCCGAGCACTATGGTGCTGGATCAACACTAATAGATAGCCCAACAGACAGATTTGTAGATAGATATGTAGAGAATGAAAAAAGAAAGAAAGAAAAAATAGAAACAATTTATGTAAATAGATAGATATATATAGATAGACCAACAGACAAACAGATAGATAGATAGATAGATAGATAGATAGATAGATAATAGATAGATTTATAGATATGTATGTAGATAATGAAAGAAAGAAAGAAAGAAAGAATATAAAGCATTTATGTAAATAGATATATATAGATAGATAGACCGACAAACAGATAGATAATGATAGATAGATAATAGATAATAGATAATAGATAATAGATAGATAGATAGATAATAGATAGATAATAGATAGATAATAGATAGATAATAGATAGATAGATAGATATGAGAGATAGATAGATAGATAGATAGATAGATAGATAGATAGATAGATAGATAGATAGATAATAGATAGATAGATAGATAGATAGATAGATAATGATAGATAGATAGATAGATAATAGATAGATAGATAGATAGATAATAGATAGTGATAGGCATGGATAGATAAATAGACAGACAAATAGATAGATAGATTTGTAGAGAAAGAAAGAAAACAGATAGAAAGATATGTAAATAGCTAGATATAGATAGAATGACAGAAGATAGATAGAGAGTGAAAGAAAGAAATAAAACAGATATGTAAATAGATAGATAGAGATAGATAGAGATAGATAGATAGATAGATAGATAGATAGATAGATAATGATAGATAGATAGATAGATAATAGATAGATAGATAGATAGATAATAGATAGTGATAGGCATGGATAGATAAATAGACAGACAAATAGATAGATAGATTTGTAGAGAAAGAAAGAAAACAGATAGAAAGATATGTAAATAGCTAGATATAGATAGAATGACAGAAGATAGATAGAGAGTGAAAGAAAGAAATAAAACAGATATGTAAATAGATAGATAGAGATAGATAGAGATAGATAGACCAACAGACAGACAGATAGATAATTAGATAGATAGACAGGCAGATTTGTAGATAGATATGTAGAGAATGAAAAAAGAAAGAAAGAATAGAAAGCAGATATGTGGATAGATAGATATGTAAATAGATATAGATAGACCAACAGACAGACAGACAGATAATAAGAGATAGATAGATAGATAGATACTAGATAGATAGATAGATAATAGATAGATAGATAGATAGATAGATAGATAGATAGATAGATAGATAGATAGATAGATAATAGATAGATAGATAGATAGATAGATAGTATGGGCACCCTTGGTACCCTCTCACACTAGTACATTCAGTTATTGCAGATAATGGGCAGAGGGTGGCTCAGTGGGTAGCACTGTTGGCTCGGGGTGCTAGGTATAAGAGAGATGATATTTAGAGATGAGACAATGCTATTGGGAAGTTTAGCAGCTCAAGGCTACAGAAAATACATTGTATCAGCTTCCCGGAATGCCGGGCCTCTGCCATCAGTAAAGTGGCTTATTGCACATTGCATGGACACGGTGCAGCAGCATCGCCATGATCATTTATAGGAATAAAGGCAAACATGAGAAGTTTACGTTTTAGTTAATGCCGCCGTACAGTGTTCACCGGTCTCATAACTGATTGAGCATCTGCTAAACCCCAGGTGCCTCCATAGTCTATCTCATCAGTAGTCGATAACAGATGATTTAATCTGTGTCTTGCCGATACCCCTCTGTATGGGAAGAGACAGAGATAAAGTGAAGCAATTTTTCATTTCCCCCCAAAATACACCTCGGTTGAAGGGTGAACATTTTGAGTTAAGTGAA
The DNA here is from genome assembly GCF_905171765.1 of Bufo bufo. NCBI lineage: Eukaryota > Metazoa > Chordata > Amphibia > Anura > Bufonidae > Bufo > Bufo bufo. The sequence goes on along the minus strand of NC_053398.1, from coordinate 115,095,194 downwards.
ACAGACTTGACTAATACACAATGACGTCTTTAGGTTCTAAACAGAGCCAGGGTCCAGGCCCCCAACTTCTCTAAGGCTTTTACTAGACTTTTTTTTTTAAGGTTTAGCAAAGTGTGTGGAAGATAATTTGCTTTTTAGTAACTTTTATAAAAAGTCATTTATGAAAAATGGCAAGACCTCTTTTTCATGAAGACCTGATGCAGCCATTATTGCCCCTGACTCCATTAATGGGGTCGTCTCACTTCAGCAAGTGGCATTTATCAGGTAGAGAAAGTTGATACAAGCCACTTACAAATGTATTGTGATTACCCATATTGCTTCCTTTGCTGGCTGGATTCATTCTTCCATCACATTATACACTGCTCATGTCCATGGTTACGACCACCCTGCAGTCCATTAGCGGGGGTCAGGCTTGGACACAATAGGAAAAAGCACCGGCCTCTCTGGTGGCCGAGCCGCTGCTGGTAGTGCACATAGTCTAGCACTTTTTTTCTGTAGTGTACAAGCACGAACACTGCTGCTGGATAATTAAAATTAAAGTCTATGGCCCAGATTTATCATTAGCGCAAGTCAAAATAATGGAGTGATTTTTTTCGCAATCGCTAAAACTGTGCAAAAATTTGCTACTTTTATTGGCGCTGCACTATGCTCGCCAGTTTTCTGAAAGTAGGCGTGTTTTCTTATGTAAACTAATCTCTAGACAGATTTACTATTGCGACAATTTAAAAAAGTCGCAAAAAATTGCGCAAAAAAATTTGCGCAATTTCACTCCAGTGAGGACCATGCTTATCTTATGTGACTTTTTAATAGAACATGCAACTTTTTCGAAAAGACGTGCAACTTTTGTAAAGCGGCTTACTGAAGGATAAACTGCTACCGTCAAACCACATTTATCACAGTATTAGAGGACCATTAATAAATCAGACTTTGCCAAAAGTGACTTTGGACACATGTAAAAGTGGAGTAAGATGTAAGTGTAATGATAAATCTGGCCCTATGAGCATATAGTATATACAAGAAGAAATTATCACTATCGATTTCTACTGCAAGGATGATGAAAGCAACCTATTTTGGGGGCCAAATTTGGTCAGTAACTTGGGGGAGGGGGGAGATTTCAGTGACGTGAGGTGTTTTCATTAAAATATTTGACTTTAGAGTCTTTACATCCAGAATAGCATTTGTATTAGAGAGTCTTCCTCTGGCCGCGCGACAAAGCTGTTGGCCGATTCCTTGGCCTATTGTCCTGCTCACTGACATGGCCGCACATGCTCAGTTTCATCCTACAACTGCCTCCTGAGCTGTGATAGGGAGAGCATGGACACGCCCCCTGAGCTGTGATAGGGAGAGCTGAGACACGCCCCCTGAGCTGCAGCAGAAAGGACACTCCCCTTGATCTTTCAGATTGATATAAATCTAGCAGAGCAATGAGTATGGAGATCTCTGGATCCATGTGAGGTGCAGGGCTGGTTCTAGCTTTGTTAGAGGTTGGCATGTACTAGATGATATTCGATTTTCATTTTTTACATTAGTCATGGGATAACCCCTTTAAAGCTGGCCATGTACTTTAGATTAATGCCAGTTGACGTGTACGGGAGCTCTCCCACAATGGCAGAGAATTATTGGGCAGCTTTGTTTTTGGGGAGATAAGCTGCCGCCGGAGATGAATGCTGGGTCTAAATGACCCTCCAGAGTATCACAGGATCATCTGGTGGGTCCAAGCTCCGGCATAGTAAAGAATCCCTGATAAACATGGAGCCAATACATTTTAATGCTGTACAGAAACAGCATTAACCGTGAAATAGTTGAACGGACCCATCTATGATCTATGACCCGAAGCTCGATCCGCTCAAGCCTACTTCATCGAATGTAAAAGATGGTTAACAATTGTCATAGTTGTCACTGGTGGGTTAAAATCTGCTAGGGAAGATGGTGCACTATTAAAGGGTTTATTCAGGGATTTGGTATTGATGACCTATCCTCAGGATGAGCCGCAGGTTCTGTTATCTGACCACATCTTATATTTGGGTATATAAATCACTTTCAAGTCAAACGTTTTGTTAAAAAAAATACAAGTAAACAGCTTGAAATAGTAAAGTGCCATCTTGTGCTTTTCCTTTTGTCCTAGGATGTGTTTGCTCAACTTACAACAACCTGTTAGAGTCAATAAAGATAAGGTGAGAAGAAAGAGGGGCTCCTCTGTGAAGTCCTCTACTCTAGTATATAATATCACATCCAAGTGAGAAGCTGAAGGAAATGATATTTGTGCAGAGTGTGGGTTCCCAGACAGCAGTGTCACTCATTTACATCCCTAATTGCTGCATCAGTGTTTGCAGAAGGATAGTTTCTGCCTCCCAAGACATTGGAAAACAGCTGCGACTTTAAATTGATATAATTTCAATTAACAGTGTAGATGGAAAACGATTTGCTTTCTTTAAGAGAATTGACGGCAACCATCAGATTGACTGCCTGGTCCACTTTGTGGCCAGATGACCCATGTCCTTCATCCCGTCTAGTTTATGGTCGTAAAATATATATGTTCTGGGCGAGGCTGACTCTTGTTCAAAAAAATCTCTGTCCCTGTGATCTCTACTTGATCTTAAGTTATAGAAGCTTCAGAAACATTTTTTTTTAGACATATACAGTACTGTGCAAAAGTTTTAGGCAAAATGCTGCAAAGTAAAAAAGTATTATAAAGCAAAAAGTGTTAATAGTTTAAATGAAATGTAGAGTCAATGTCATTACGATCTATCTTCAGCGTAAAGAAGAACAAGGAGTCCTGGGGTCCTCATTGAGTTTGTCTGGGATTACATGAAGAGACTGAAGATTTGAGCAAGCCTACATCCACAGAAGATCTGTGGTTAGTTCTCCAAGATGAGTGATGAGCGTAGTTATGAATAATTTGATTCAGCTGCTTCCCTGAATTTCCCAAAGAAATTTGATTCGTTATTAATTACTTCATCACGAGTAGCATGCCATTGTCTGTAGCCGGCACAATGACAGGAAACAGCGATCGCGCCGCTTCCCCCCGCCATTGAACCCCTCAGATGCTGCGTTCATCGCTGATCACAGTATCTGACATTAAAATTAAGGCCTTTTTAGGGGTAAATCAGGGTAAAGAAAAAAAATATACATACTCAACTTATCCATTTGCTCACAGAGAGGCTGTTGTGGCCATCTTGATTGAAGAAACCGTGCGAAATCTCATGTCATCATGCTGGCCGGGTGCAGTAACAATTTTGGCCAGCGCGGTGACGTGGTGACATCATATGTCACCGCGTGCAAGATTTTGTACCGTTTCTGCAATCAAGATGGCCACGACTGCCTCTCCGCGAGCAAATGGATGAGGTGAGTATGTTTTTTCTTTTTACCGCCATTTCAGGAAAATAGATTTGTTACCACGAAGCACGAGGGAATTCGGCTTCGTGTCGAATCAAATTTTTCCTGAAATTCGGATCAAAGTCAATTCGTTTGACTTCAATTCGCTCAACACTATTCAAGATGTCCGGAACAACATCCCTGCTGAGTTTCTTCAATAACTGTGCATAGGGGGTGTGGCTAGGCTGCCGAAGGATATGGCTGTGTAGCTAAGGCGCTCCGGCATCAAGCGACAAATACGCAGCACCATCTCACCCTACACAATCCCAAACACGGCAAACTGCTGGGGAACACCTACTGAAGATGGGAAAAAAAAAAAGGCAGCTCCCCAAGATCTCCAACAAATTAGAGCAATACTTTGAGAGAGACCGGAGCAAAGATGGTGCCAAAGCGCAAGTCCTCACAACTTATCCTACCTCCCACCAGAGCTTTCCATCTCCACCAATACCTTGCTCGTGCTCCCCAGCCTCCAACTTTGCACCTCCACTACCACCAAACTCTCCGATGCCCTCATTGCCTCCGACTCCAGAGGACATCAGAATGCAACAGGAGGGAGTACAACAAGAGCAAGATGGCGGCCTCGTGAAGGGGAGCCACAAATCACCTTCCTGCAGCCCACTGAAGTAGAGACCGCGGCTTGAAACATCAGACCTGAACTAGGTTAGTGCCTCTGCACGCCGCTCTCTCCCTATAGCAAAAGTGCCTGCGTCAATTATAGACTTTCCCACAACTGCTAAACCTGTGTCAGAAGACACCCTCAAAAACATGCTGTTAGCCCTGAAAACCTCATTACACGCAGATATGGCGCAGCTTCTCATTCCTCTGTCGGCATCTATCCAAGAACTAGAAGACAGAGTACAGTATGTTGAAAATAAAATGGGAGAGTATGCAACCTCTCAAAACACTGTCATCGATGCACACAATGACATGGCGGACGAGGTAGAAATGTTAAAAGCAAGAAGACCGTTCCCGCCGTAATAACATTAAGTTTTGGGGCATTCCAGAAACAGTGTCTTCTAGCGAGCTGCAGCCTTACCTTCATAAGCTATTTTCTCTACTTATTCCAGATATAACGCGCCAGGATATGATTATAGACAGAACACACTGAGTGCCGAAACAACAATTTCTGGGCAATGATAAACCTTGGGATACGCTGGCAAGGATCTACTTTTTTCATACCAAAGAGGTCTTGATGGTGGCAACACGTAAATGTAAAAATCTGCCTCCTCCCTACCAGACAGTCAAGTTATTTACTGACCTCTCTGCGGCCACACTCCACCAACGCAGGACTTTAATTCCCATTACAGCCGCACTACACAGCCACAACATCTCGTATCGATGGGGATACCCATTGAAATTATTTATATCCACAGATGGGATTCTGTACGTGGTGAAATCCTATGAAGAAGGGAAACAACTCCTCAATGAGTGGAAAATCCCCATGGAGCAACAGAAAGACAAAGGGACTCTGAAGCTTCCAACTCTACGCAGTGAATGGAACATCGTCCCCCAAGGAATAACCCGCAAGAGATGAACACTATCTAGATGATAACGTGCCTACCAGCTTTGAGTAGTATGCCCTTGGTTACTACATGGAACTGTTCCCCCATGTTACCGTAAATGGCATTATGCCGTATTGGTTTTTCTTTACAGTTTTTTTTAAATATGTTTTTATCTTTCAGTCTAATCTCCTTTTAATGCTCTCTGGTACCCATAATTTTCAGCCCCATTGTTTCATTGGTTGAATGGGGATTAAATTGCTGTCACTTAATGTTAGGGGGTTGAACAGCCCTCAAAAGAGAGCTTATGATTGGAGAGAGGCAATAGTCGCACACGTGAACGTCCTCTGTGTGCAAGAGCCACATTTGCTGCAGACAGATGCACACCGCATGCGGCACCGCCTCTACTCAACCGTTATACACGCACATAACAGTAAAAAACAAAGGGAGTTTTAATTGCTTTGAGGAATACAGTGGCCTTCTCTCTGATAACCCAACAGATTGATAACAAAGGCAGGTATATCATTTTAGTTTGTTCTACTAACAATATAGTTTACACATGGGTGAACTTGTAAGCCCCTAATGCGCACCAAATGGCCTTTCTTCAGAGGCTTATGAAAAAAGGTTAACAGAATGAAGCAAGGAAAGCTAATTTTGTGTGGTGATTTCAATACTGTTGTTGACCATTGACTCTACCATAACAATTGACTCTACCAACACCAGCCGCCGCTCAGAGATAGGCTTGTCATCATTTTTGCACACAGAGAGGCTCATTAATGTCTGGCGGGCTCAACACAGTACTGAACGAGATTTCACGTGTTCCCCCCCACACTCTTCCTATTCACGCTTAGACATGTTCCTAGTACACCCCACTACTCTGTTTCATTCACTATCCACCAGAATAGGTCTCATACAGTGGTCAGACCACGCCCCAATAACCATATCCCTGAAGGAGCAATTCCAATCGTAATGGGAACATGTTTGGAGGAACAATACCTTCATATTGGGACACAACAAATATACCGTAGAAATAACAGAAGCCCTAACAGAAAACTTTAAATTTAATGCTGACTCCGTTTCAGATCCCTACGTTGTTTGGCAAGCCCACAAAGCATATGTAAGAGGGCTACTGATCAAAATAGGTCACCAGGAGAAGAAAACTAGGGGAAAAAACCAGATACCATTCTAGACAGACTGGCCACAATGGAGCAGGCTAATAGGCAGCAACCAACAGCCATACGCTTGGCAGAAATAACATCTGAGAGAAATAAGTTGAGAACCCTCCTTTTATTTAAAGGGAACCTGTCACCAGTTTTATGGTGTCCTAACTAAGGGCAACATAAATAAGTGACTGATTCTCTTAGCAAAATGCTGGGTCACTTTCTTTAATTGACCCAGTCAATCTGCCAACATCTTGTATTGAAAAGCTCCAGCTGATAATGATGAGTCATGAATATTTATGAGCTCCTGACTCCCCCCACCCACCTGCTGCTGATTGACAGTTATTTTCCATATGAATCAGCAGCAGGTGGGCAGGGGAGTGGCTATAGCTCTGAATTAAATAAACGCTGGACTCACTGACATCACGCTGGACTCAAATCAGCTCATTAGCATGTGGCATGCGGCATCTTTGTGTGTATATTATGAGGTAACCATCTGTCACACCAGTAAGTGAATACATCTAAGGCACTTTTTAGTAGTTAATGATTGTATATAATTAGTTAGATTATAATCAAATATCCACATGACAGGTTCCCTTTAACTATGAGAAAGCCCTATCATGTACAAAAGCCATATACTATGCCCAGGGCAACAAGGCAGGTAAACTTCTAGCCTCCAAACTAAAAGTTACACACATCAGATCCCAAATTTCTCATATTCTACACCCCCACACAAATGGGAAACTTACAGATCCAAGAGACATAGTAGATCAATTCAGACCTTATTATGAAAAATAGTGTTGGCCGCAAATATTCGAATAGCGAATATTAATTGAGAATATCGCACTTCAAGAATTTGTGAATATTTAGAATATAGTGATATATATTCGTAATTTCGAATATTTCGATTTTTTTTCATCAGTAGGAAAGTTGCCTACCCCTTACTATATAAGAACCTCCCTGCAGTATTTTGCGGATCTGAGAGAGACAGCAGTGTTATTGTTGTGCTCTCTGCTTTCCTGTGTCATTACATTAGATAGTTAGTTAGTTAGTTAGTTAGTTAGCTTATATATATAATACAGATAGTTAGTGGGAGATAGTCAGTGTAGGTTAGATAGTGATATAGGTTCTGCTGTCCATACATACATGATGCATACATAGTGCTGTGATGTCACAAGATCCTAACAATACTTAGTGCACCAATCACTAATAAGTAGTCAGACCTGTTAAAATGTGAAGTTGCACGTATTGCGTCAAAATATTTGCATCATTAGTGCCGATTTCGCAATTGCGAATATATTGGAGCACTCTATCTGTATATAAAGCTATTGTAATGTTCTGCCGTGCCAACCATTTTCTCCAGTCTCAGAAAACTCGAAAAATTACAATATTGTGCAAAGTTTATTTATTTCAGTAATGCAACTTAAAGGGTAAAACTAATATATGAGATAGACTCATTACAGGCACAGCGAGATATTTCAAGCCTTTATTTGTTATAATTTGGATGATTATGGCTTATAGCTTATGAAACCCCAAAGTCACAATTTTGAGGTACCCTTTGCTCACGGGGTATGGATTAATTAGCTGAATAGAGAGTGAAACTTTGAGCCTAGAATATTGAACTTTTTCACAAAATTCTAATTTTAAGCTGCATTAATGCAATTCCTTTTAATTTGCATTACTGGAATAAATGAACTTTTGCACGATATTAAAATTTTTCGAGTTTCACCTGTATGACGAATATTTTATCAAATATTTGCGAAATATTGCAAATTCGATTATTGCCCCTGCCGCTCATCACTAATGAAAAAATCTACAATCTCACAGATCAAATCCCGCTAACAGACTCTTACTCCATACTAGTATATGACTTTTTGACAAGCGCATCCCTACCTTCTCTTTCTAGTGCTCAACTTACGCAGCTCAATAACCCTATTATGGATAAGGAGATTGAGATGGTGATCAAGTCTTTTCCTCTGGGCAAGTCCCCTGGCCCAGATGGTCTATCAGGTGAATATTACAAACACATCACCAAGCCGCTACTTCCTCACTTGACCTCTATATACCAAAGGGCAGCCAAAGGAATACCCTTCCCAGCTGAAATGCAAACTGCACTCATAATTACCCTTCCTAAACCAGGTAAACCTGATAATGTCCGCCAGAATTTTCGGCCCATATCTTTGCTTAAAATTGATATAAAAATATTTTCTAAACTGATCGCAAACCGCCTAACCTCTCTACTACCCTCACTCATCACAGCAGACCAAACAGGATTTATTAAGGGACGCCAAGCAGCAGACAACACTAGGAGGCTTTTGAATATTTTTAACTATGCAGAATCTAGAGAGACCCCGCTCCTTGCAGTGACCCCTGACGCCAAGAAGGCATTCGATAGACTCAGTTGGTCATTCGCCTTCTCTGAGCTGGACAAAATAGGGCTCCAGGGTCAAATCAGATAGGCCATTTCCAGCCTTTATTCAAATCCATCAGCTCAAGTTTACACAAACGGGGTTACGTCTTGCAGATTCAATATTACAAACGGGTCACGACAAGGATGCCCTCTTTCGCCTTTGATATTCATTGTTGCCTTAGAACCCTTAGCGCAGCATATTAGGAACAATGCGGAGATAGAAGAAATTACCATTGGCATTCACACTTATACTATCGCACTGTACGCAAACAACATTATTCTCACCCTCACAAACCCGGGGAAATCCTTGAACAAAGCTATAGAAGTCATATCCCATTTCGGTACCCTGTCTTATTATAAAATTAATGAAGCAAAATCGCAAGCCTTACCAATCCAGATACCCCTAGATGAACTACAAATTCTTAAGTCTACATTCCAGCTAGACTGGCAAAACACTAGCATTACTTACTTGGGCGTGCAGCTTACATCGCCATGTTCACTCCTCTACAACAACAATTTTATACCACTATTGACTACACTAGAGCGAGACCTCAATGGTTTTGCGTTGAAGGAACTGTCGTGGGTAGGAAGGGTGTGTGACACAGTGAGGGGTTATGTCTGGCAAGGCAGGAAGTCCAGAATGACAGGGATGTTGACTAAGGAACTTTGCTGGATCTTGTTACTAGAAAACAAAAGGAAAGCCTTCCACGTTCTGAGATAGATCTTGGAGGTGTGACACAGTGAGAGGTTGTGCCTGGCAAGGCAGGTATTTTCCTCCCAGCATGTGCGGCTGGGCTGGTTTCCAGCCAGGTGAGGTCAAATACCGGACCAGAGTTTAAGTGCCGGTCCGGGTTTTGGCAGCACCTGGCTGTCCTTAAATAGGCAGCTGGGCTCAGCAGAGATGTCTCTCTGTTTTTAGGATCTGAGGCTTTGTACTGTACTGGAGGGCTGAGAGCTGCGTGCTGGGGAAACAGGCCCCCTAAATCCTGCTGTGGACTACTGGAGGCAGAACTGCCAGCAAGGTGACTTGTGTTATATGAACTTTCCATTGTGTGTGAATTAACACCAAGACTGCAAAGTTACGTGCTGTTTTGTGCAATTGCCTCAAGTGTGAATAAACACTGAAGTTTTGAGTTAAGAACTTGTATTTTCACATCCGAAATTAAAAAAAATTAAAAGCCCAAATGCATCTAAATAGATATATTTGGAACAAAAGATCACCTAGAATAGCACACTTCCTGCTAATTTGGAGAATAAAGTGGGAGGCATAGGCTAATCATCGATTAGAGACTATCATAGAGCCATAGGGCTATATTTCCTGGAAGAGTGGTGGATAGACGGACACCAGAAAGCATGGGTACAGATAGAAAATCATGCTTTAGGTAAAGGCACTCTAAGAGCTCTATTGATTCGTTCCATTTGGAGGAAAGATACTCCAAACAACCCCTTACTTACAACGCAACACGCCATTGCACTTTGGACTCAGCTACACTCCTCTAGTGGGAAATCCACCACCCTTTCGACGTAACTCACAACTGTCTCAACATTGGAACTGGGGATTGGGGATATAGATCTTACCACCTGGTAGCAAGCGGGGATTAGAAATGTTGCACAATTGTTGGAGGGTAATTCATTGAAATCCTTTGAATCACTCTGAGCAGCCTTCACGATCCCACACAGGGAATTTTACAACTATTTGAGAATACAACACTTTCTAAGGCCTCTTTCACATTTGCGTTGTCCGGATCCGGCATGTACTCCACTTGCCGGAATTACACTTCGGATCCGGAAAAACGCAAGTGTACTGAAAGCATTTGAAGACGGAACCGTCTTCAAAATGCTTTCAGTGTTACTATGGCACCCAGGACGTTATTAAAGTTCTGGTTGCCATAGTAGGAGCGGGGAGCGGGGGAGCGGTTTACTTACAGTCCGTGCGGCTCCCGGGGCGCTCCAGAATGACGTCAGAGCGCCCCATGCGCATGGATGACGTGTCCAATGCGATCACATGATCCATGCGCTTGGGGCGCCCTGACGTCACTCTGGAGCGCCCGGGGAGCCGCACGGACGGTAAGTATACTGCTCCCCCGCTCCCCGCTACACTTTACCATGGCTGCCAGGACTTTAGCGTCCCGGCAGCCATGGTAACCATTCAGAAAAAGCTAAATGTCGGCTCCGGCAATGCACCGAAACGACGTTTAGCTTAAGGCCGGATCCGGATCAATGCCTTTCAATGGGCATTAATTCCGGATCCGGCATTGCGGCAAGTGTTCCGGATTTTTGGCCGGAGTAAAAAGCGCAGCATGCTGCGGTATTTTCTCCGGCCAAAAAACGTTCCGTTCCGGAACTGAAGAAATTCTGATGCATCCTGAACGGATTTCACTCCATTCAGAATGCATTAGGATAATCCTGATCAGGATTTTTACGGCATAGAGCCCCGACGACGGAACTCTATGCCGGAACACAAGAACGCAGGTGTGAAAGAGCCCTAAACCCACTTCTTCTCTCCCCCCAGACTCAACTCAGACATACAGATTGTCCAAGCTCTATTGCTCTCTACTAAAACTACTAGATACATCTATGATATCCTGGGTGACAAAAACACCTTTGTCAAAACACCTCCCCTTCTAGCTTGGAAAGTTGACTTACAGCAGATCTTTACTGACGAGGACTGGGTCAAAGCCATGGCGTATTTAGCTACCACATTCGAATGTACAACCACTATGAAGCAGGTATAAAAACACTTCTTCGCTGGTATTTCACTCAACGTAGATTAAGTAGAATCTACCCAGATGTGTCTGCATGCTGTTGGAGAGAATGTGGACAAACAGGAACCCTATTGCATATTCTGTGGAGCTGTCCTAAACTAAGGACATACTGGCAGGGGATATTTGCATTGATTTCTGAAATATGTGCTGATGTAATATCGCCATCCTCAGCCCTGGCATTATTATTTCTAGGCATCCATCAATTTGCACCCTCAATAAGAAAACTTATCGGCCAAATAGCCCTTAGCGCCAAATTGGTGATCAGTCGTCACTGGGAAAAGACAGATCCTCCGAAAGTAGAGGAAGTGTACCGAGCTTTGAACACAACATGTCGCTATGAGAATATGTTACCAGCCCCTATGATTAATAGAAGAATAGTGAAGAGCACATGGGAGTTATGGATGAAACATCCCAGATACACACCTTGACACTTTTTAAATAGACACTGACCATAGATTGACCATTTAAATAGGTACTACGAGAGCTATAGTTATTGTTGTATTGTTTTTTTGGTTATTAGGTTTATTTAAAGTGATGCGTTCCTTTTATTATGTTATGTACCATGTTTGGCAACATCCACGCGGATGTCATGGTACCTTTGCCTTTAGTAATGTGATTAAAGATGCAGCTGCTGCTGATTCGAGGGAGCGATTTTTGTGTAAATTACTCAGTGGCAGTTACTTGTGGCTGCGCCGACTGATATTGTGTTTATGCTTTTTGATGTAAAAAAACAGAATAAAAAGATTGAAATACAAAAACTGTGCATAAGAGTACCGAGATGAACCCATGCTATTTGGAAGGCAAAGGGCGGTCACATCAAATGTTGATTGGATTTAGACTTCTCTTTTGTCCGTACACTTAGCAATTTGTTAATTAATAAAAATAAACTATTAACACTTCTTTTTTTCAAAACATTCTTACTTTGCATCATTTTTCTCACACCTTGCACGTGTATGTGTATGTGACTGTATAAGTGTATGTGACTGATAAGATGGCCATACACAGAAGAGAAATTTCTGCCATTTCAGAAGGACCAACCAACCATCTAATGTGCATGGAGGCCTCTTTATGGCTCCTTCAATTTTCTCTTTTTCTCTCCTATTTCTTTCCTGTCTATCCCTCTCCTGTCTTTCTAACTGTCTCCTCTGTCTTCTGTCTCTTTCTTTGTCTCCTGTCTTTCTATCTCTCTCTCTCTCTCTCTTCTCTATCTCCACTTTCTCTGTCTCCTCTCTATGTTGCCTTTCTCTTTTCCCACTCTCTCATTTGTGTCTCCTCTCTCTCTTTGTCTCCTCTCTCTCCTCTATCTCTCTTTTCTTGCTTCCTTCAGTCTCTCTCCATCTACCTGGAACTTTTTGAATTCAGGTCGATTTTTCACACTTTACAATCAATTCGCTCATCTCTAAGGACCAGTTGAATCAGTGACCGACATTTTTCACGTAGTCCATCACATATTAATGATATTGTGCTCTGTCTCCCTATCATGGTGTCATTCTGTCTCCATAAATTGCAATATCGCATCCAATGGGGCAGCAAACAGGAGGCACAGCATGTATCTGTAAAAAAGAAAGAAATGGTCAAAAACAAGATTCTGATGAACCATGTTTTTTTCTATAATGGAAGTCAATAGTAGATAGATGCCAATGTATGGCTGAATGTTTTCATAGCATCCAAAACTGTCTATGTAACTGTATAGTATTTTGACAGATTAGGCACTCTCTCCCCAAGGAGAGATAGTACCCCCCAAATCCTGACCTAGGCTCTCACCCAGTTAAGCTAGTACTCTCTGCTCTGCACTGACCCTGAAACAGCTGCTTGCAGATGAGATGCTGGCTTATTTAATATCTGAGGGTCAAACATTGACTTATAGAATAGCTGCCTTACATCTGGTGGCATTAGAGGCAGAGCTTGTTAAGAGCACATTTGCATCCCTTTCTTCCCAGAATTCCAGAGGAGCATGTATGGCCTATAAGTTTCCTCACACCGATTAAGGGACTCTCTGACCAAGGAGAGATAGTAACTTAGGCCTCTCACTCAGCACTGAGGGACAATCACCATGAAACAGCTGTCTGCAGATGAGATGCTGGCTTATTTATTATCCAAGTCATGTCTCAAGCCCGATTTAAATGTTCGAGCATTAACATATAGGATAGCTGCCTTACATCACATGGCATTAGAGGCAGAGCTTGTTAAAGGGTTTCTACCACCAGAAATACTGTTATGTAGCTGACTGATATAGCGATGCGCTAATGTCAGCACTACATAACAGTGTGTTTCTAACATTTGTCCCTGCAGCCGTTTTTGTAAAAACAAAGCACTTTTATTATATGCTAATGAGCCTCTAGGTGCTATGTGGGCGTAAAATCAGCACCTAGAGGCTCCGTCCACTCACGCTTTATCCTGCCCAGGTCCCCTGTTCTGCCCGCCCAGCTCCTCTTGATTGATGCCACTGTCCACCGCATCGTTGACGAAATCCTGTGCCTGCGCCGTTCACTTCTGTCTTCGGCGCAGGCGCAGTGAGTGAAGGCCTCTTACCTGATGCCGGCTTCCTCACTGTGACGTAGTCGCCTGCGCCGAAGACAGAAGTGAACAGTGCAGGCGTGGGATTTCGTCAACGATGCGGTGGAACGTGGCATCTACCAAGAGTAGCGGGGTGGGCAGAACGGAGCCTCTAGGTGCTGATTTTACGCCCACATAGCACCTAGAGGCTCATTAGCATATAATAAAAGTGCTTTTTTTACAAAAACGGCTGCAGGGACAAATGTTAGAAACATACTGTTATGTAGTGCTGACATTAGCGCATCGCTATATCAGTCAGCTACATAACAGTATTTCTGGTGGTAGAAGCCATTTAAGAGCTCATTTGCATCCCTTTCTTCCCAGAATTCCAGAGGAGCATAGATAGCCTATAAGTCTCCTCACGCCGACTAAGGCCCCTTGCAAACGAGCATGTGCAGATTAGGTCCGGATGCATTCAGTGAAAAATGCGCGATTGCGCAAGCAAGTTCATTCAGTTTTGCTTGCGATTGCGTTCAGCTGTTCAGTTTTAATCGCGCGGGTGAAATGCGCATTGATGCGTTTTTCACGCGCGTGATAGAAAACTGAATGTTTACAGACAACATATCTACGCAACCCTCCGTGAAAAACGCATCGCCTCCGCACTTGTTTGAGGAGGCGATGTGATTTTCACGCAGCCCCATTCACTTCTATGGGGCCAGCGCTTGCGTGAAAAACGCAGAATATAAAACGTGCTGCGATTTTCACTCAACGCACAAGTGATGCGTGAAAACCAACGCTCATATACACAGCCCCATTGTAATAAATGGGTCCGGATTCCGTGCGGGAGCGCAATGCATTCGCATCACGCATTTCACCCGCGCGGAATACTCGCTCGTGTGAAAGGGGGCCTAAGGCACTCTCTCCCCAAGGAGATATATATATACTACCCCCCAAATCCTGACTTTAGGCCTCTCACTCAGCACCGATGAGGGGCAATCACCCCCCGAAACAGCTGTCTGCAGATGAGATGCTGGCTTATTTAATATCAAAATCATGTCTCAAGGCCTGTTTAAAGGGTCAAACATGACTTATAGGATAGCTGCCTTACATCTGGTGGCTTCAGAGGCAGAGCTTGTTAAGAGCTCATTTGCATCCCTTTCTTAGCATATCATTGTCATACACTTACATTTCTTTTTTGCGCATCTCATGTTTAAAGAACCTACACCAGACTACGCAGGGCAGAAAAACGCGTCCTAAACCCAATCTAACATGAATTTCGCACACTTATGCTTAAACGAACTATGTCCCCTTTTCTTGACAAAATTAGCACATTCCCGGGATTATTATCCCCCATGGTAGCCTATCACTTCATTTACAAATGGTGTGCATTGTTGACTCTCTCCTGGTAAACCCATGCATAGTAAATAGCATGTGTGTGTCCTGGTATCATTTCAGAAGGATGAGCCCCCAACTGTTTATCCTGGGAAAAATAAATAATTATTTCCCACTTCCCATCTGAAGCAGGGTTAAAAAGATAAATAGGTCTCGGATTTCACAGGAGTAATTGTGCCGGGTCATTAGCGTTTATCTCTCTGCAATCCTGCAGCTAAATTATTAGCAAATGTTTTCCCCACTTTTTTTTTTTCCTCTTTCTTTGTCTTTTTTCTTGCTGTTGTTGTTCTTTTTGGTTGGTCCTGTAATAAACCGGAGCAGTTTGACCCAGATTAAAAGATACAATTAGTTTGTGTCTGTAGGGTGAACACCACTCAACGCTAGTTATTGTTTTATGACAAAGAAAGACATCCTGGCAAAACAATAAAGTCAGTGGCACTGATAAGATCCTGTGTTTTCCCATTCAAATGTCTGACTTCCTGGTGTAATTTATTAAAAGGCTTTGAACAGCTCAATGCATTTCAATCTCTTGAAATTAGTTAAACTGGAATATTGTCCTAATAGCAGGAAGCTGCCAAATGCTACGGCTCTCTCGCATGGACACAGAAACCCTGGAAATTCATTTATCCTATACTCCGACTCCCACCATGTGCTGCTCTTCCTCTAGAAGGTTCCCTAATAAACACTTGAATTTTGTCAACTAGTAAAATAAATAAATAAATAAATAAACAAACAAATAAATCATTTTTTGGCCACCTGCGCTCTTTGCTGTTATTTTTTGTCATTTTTGGGGGATTATTTTTGCAGGGCGTTTGACTGCATGCTGAAATGTCTTGCACTGTATAAGGCCTCATATACACGACCATTGTTTTAGTCTACATCCTATCTAAAAAAAAATTTGCAGATCGGATGCGGACCCATTCGTTTCAATGGGGTTGCAAAGATTCAGACAGCGCACCGCGTGCTGTCCGCATCCGTATGCCAGCAAAAAAAAAAAAAAAAACATATCCTATTCTTCGGCGTTTTGCGGACAAGAATAGGCATTTGTAACATGCTGTGGGATGTGCAGAAGGGAAAATGCGGGATGCACAGGGACGGTGTCCGTGTTTTGCAGATATGTAATTTGCGGCGGCAGCAATGGATGCGGTCGTGTGCAATTGACCATTTTACAGGAGAGCGCTGTGGAACGTTTATCTTCATTTTGGTTTCTTAAAAACTGTGTTGTGCTATCCCTCGGTTATTCTTACTACCAAGTCATGAATGAATATCTGGGTGTTACCCCTGCCTTTGTGAAATGTGAAATGCATACATCCCTACACAGCCTGCCAGTGGCAGAGGACGTAGCAATAAGAGAGCTCCAGAATTGTTATTTCTTGGAGAATACAAGTATATACTAACATAGAATTATCAGGAGAGGTAACAGGTCCTCCTACAAGGACCTGTCACCACAAAATGCAGTGCAATTTGCAGGCAGCATGTTATAGGCCAGGAGAAGCTGAGCAGATTGATATATAGTTTTATGAGAAAATATTCAGTAAAACTTGTATTTTATTCATTTATATTCCTGCTCGCTCTGAGCTTTGACGCCAAGGAGGCAGTCCTATCAGTGATTGTATGTGTATACAGAGATAGCTGTCAATCACTGATAGGACCGCCTCCTGGATTTCAAAGCCCAGAATGACCCGCCCCCCCATTCACTTAACAGAGGCCAGAAGTGTCCATTTTGCCTCTGTGAGGCTAGTATATGCTGGTATACCTTACTTTTGCGGTACAGAATAGTGCAGCAGTCTGCACTGTTCCACACACAGGTATCCTATACATAGGGCCGATTTGGCATTTTTGAGCCCCCAAGTGAGATTACATCTATGATCTGCTCCCATCTGTCCACATCAGCCAGTTAAGTCCCACCCTCAGCTCAATAGTGCAGCCCGGATATTTCTGCTACTGCCCTACAGCTGGGAAGCCCCCCACCCTAGGGCCCCTGTGCATCTGAACCAGATGCATATGCGATATATCAGCCCCTTTAGTCTTTTTTTTTTTTTTTTTCAGTCGAACTCTTGTGGCCATCAGGGGAGCTCCCTGATCTCTGGAGCCCCGAGCATTGGCTTGGATGGCATGGTGGCACTGCCTATATACTGCCCACTGCAACATCCAGTGTGCCGAAATCCTAACAAATCTGATTAGTATACAGCAGAAGGCGGTATTTGCTTTGAGTACTTTCACATAATCCATATATCATAGAAACATAGAAACATAGAATGCGTCGGCAGATAAGAACCATTTGGCCCATCTAGTCTGCCCAATATACTGAGTACTATGGATAGCCCCTGGCCCTATCTTATATGAAGGATGGCCTTATGCCTATCCCATGCATGCTTAAACTCCTTCACTGTATTTGCAGCTACCACTTCTGCAGGAAGGCTATTCCATGCATCCACTACTCTCTCAGTAAAGTAATACTTCCTGATA
Organism: Bufo bufo; assembly: GCF_905171765.1. NCBI lineage: Eukaryota > Metazoa > Chordata > Amphibia > Anura > Bufonidae > Bufo > Bufo bufo. Next base: position 115,077,628 of record NC_053398.1, on the reverse strand, counting down.
TTACTTTTAAACCTTTGCCCCTCTAATTTAATACTATGTCCTCTTGTAGCAGTTTTTCTTCTTTTAAATATTCTCTCCTCTTTTACCTTGTTGATTCCCTTTATGTATTTAAAACTTTCTACCATATTCCCTCTGTCTCGTCTTTCTTCCAAGCTGTACATGTTAAGGTCCTTTAATCTTTCCTGGTAAGTTTTATCCTGCAATCCATGTACCAGTTTAGTAGCTCTTCTCTGAACTCTCTCCAAAGTATTACTATCCTTCTGCAGATATTGTCTCCAGTACTGAGCACAATACTCCAAATGAGGTCTCACTAGTGCTCTGTAGAGCGGCATGAGCACCTCCCTTTTTCTACTGGTAATGCCTCTCCCTATACACCCAAGCATTCTGCTAGCATTTCCTGCTGCTCTGTGACATTGTCTGCCTACCTTTAAGTCTTCTGAAATAATGACCCCTAAATCCCTTTCCTCAGATACTGAGGTTAGGACTGTATCACTGATTATATATTCTGCTCTTGGGTTTTTACGCCCCAGGTGCATTATCTTGCACTTATCAACATTCAATTTTAGTTGCCAGATTTTTGACCATTCCTCTAGTTTTCCTAAATCCTTTTCCATTTGGTGTATCCCTCCAGGAAAATCAACCCTGTTACAAATCTGTGTGTCTTCAGCAAAAAGACACACCTTACCATCGAGGCCTTCTGCAATATCAAGATATGCAAATGTGTTTAGGCTTATTTCCCTGGTAGAGCCCTTTAAATCCAAGGGCCAAATTGCTCCTTTCGCATCCAATACAGCGAGATGCATGGAGATGAAGCAGCATACATTTCATCCTCTTGGTGTATCGCTTTGTGAAGTCATCGCTTCCCGCTGCTGCAGATGGATCAATCCTCCAACAAAATGCAAAAGTTCAACTTTTTTTTTTTTTTCTTCTTCTTTTCCTCTGTCCTTTAATTACTAGCTGGAGGGAACACACAATAATTATCAGCCTATAATACATTAAGGGGGCGAGTGGAGAGAGTCACAAGGCTGTGTCACCGCACAGCTCAGAACAATGCCTGAGAATGCCACAGGGCTGCTGATGGGTGGGACCATTGCATTAACCCCTTCCAGGGCGAAAAAAATAAGGCCTGTTTGGTGGCCAAAGGGTTAAATTGCGGATACTTAGTCGGTCGGTTATTTAATAGGAACTGACATTTTTCAGATGTTTTACATGGGGTGGGATCGAGAGGCATCATGTCCAGCAAAGAAAGTTTAATTGTGAATTAAATTATTTATTAATTTATGACGTGTTTAGTTTCATCGCTATTTTCAAAATCTCTGTGTGCTGTCTGTGAATGTAAACATTCAAAAAGCCTACGAGGCTGTGTCCACCTGTGGTGGATTTGTTGCAGACAAATCCAGAACCAGGCTGTATCTGCAGCAAGTGCATAGATTTCCGCAAGCTCTATATGTCCTGGTTGGGTCGTGTGCGGATCCTGCAAAATATATGCGTCTGCCGTTTTCAAAACCCTATCCACATGTAGCAGAACAAAAAAAATCTGTGAGGATATAAGGTTGCAGCTGATTTTAAAATCTGCAGTATGCTCTGGGTACGACCAGACAGGGCGGTTGTGATGCTGTGGCGACACAACAGCGCTGCGGTGGGGTGCAGCACGCCCGTAAGAGTTTCAGCGGGCTCCAATTGGCTACCTAAGACCGTAGTGTTTAGTCTGCCTGCATTGAAAACCGCAATACCACACAGCCATTAACAATGCAGACCGACTAAACAGTGCGGTCCTAACTAGTTAATTGCAGCCTGTTGGGTTCGTACAGCCGCACAGTACTCAACCGTAGTGCAACTCCATGGCAAAATCTGCTGCCTCTGGACTTACCCTTGTGAACCCAAGTGAACGGGTAAATTTCCGAAGTGTCTGCAACAAATCCACCCAGATATGTTTCAGAGCGAAGAGTTTGTTAAGAAGACATCCATTCGAGCCAAACAAAGTGAGTTGATTCTAAATAGTGTTTAGCGAAGCGAAGTTCACAAAGTGGACTTCGATCCGAATTTCAGGGAAAATTGGATTCACTGTAAAGCTGAATTTCTTCGTGCTTCGTGGTAACTAATAAATTTTCCCTAAAAAAAATCATACTCACCCCATCCATTTGTACATGAAGAGTCTGCCACGGCCATCTTAATTGAAGATCCTGCTTGAAATATCATGCGGGGCGACGTATGACATCACCACACCAGCCAGTGTGATGACGTCATCACACACTATGCGAGAGCTCGCGCTAGATCTTCAATCAAGATGGCCGTGGCGGACTCTTCATGATCAAATGGATAAGGTGAGTATTTTTTGATTTTTTCTTTTAACAGATTAACCTCCGACAACACTCAGTGGTTATCGCAGATGCCGTGATCAATGATGAACGCAGCATCTGAGGGGTTCAGTTACGGGGGGGGGGAGGTAGCACCATCACCGTTCCATGTCATTGCGCCTGCTACTCCCAAAGAAATGCACTTCGTGACAAAGTAGTTTGTCACTAAGCGAATTTCTTTATGAAATTCAGTGAAGAAGCCGAAATGAATTTTTGAGAGCTTCGCTCATCTCTAATTCTAAACTAATCGAAATTGACCTGAATTTTCCAAAAACTCTAGGTGATCAGAACTTTTGGTGATTCATTTAGGGCAAATGCTGGAAAGAAAGAGAAAAAAAGGAAAAAAAAATCAATACAGAATGTAAAAAAAAAAAAAGTCTCCTAGGAGACATGTCATAGAAATTTTCAGATTCAGACAAGTTGTAGCACTTTTGATTTGGTTAGAATCAATTCAGACCCAAATCGAATCGGTCGACCAATTTGGCCAAATGGAGCCTAAATCGAGTTGAGTGGTTTGCTCAATTGTAGTGTAAACCGCAGCGCTTCCTCACACGACCATGTCTAATTGTCTGCCTGAAAATACTGTGAAAAACTAAAACCTTCCATGTGCATTCATTCTATTTCTCACTTCTATCAATAGAAAAGGCTAATCTGAACCCCAAAAACAGCAGAATACGGCGTGTGTGGAGAAATTCATGGATTGGCATATGGATCCATTAAAAACAGGAATGTGTGAATAGCTCCAGTGACTTTGTGTGGATCCGAGTGCTGTCTTTTTTTTAGAAGGATAGCACACAAAAGAAAATTATAGTTGTGTGAATAAGCACTTAGGCTCGTATACGTCTGGCTTGCACTGATGCATTGTAGCAAGTGGGAGGACTTAAAGATTTGTGCTGCTGGTGAGTGCTGTCTAGACTGGATGCAGTTGTATCCTCCGTGTTATGAGAAATGTTTGGCATCTGTCTGAATGCAAATAAGACTGCTTCCATTCACTGCCAGCAAGCATAGATCTTACAAATGAAGAGGAGGTGGGTCGAAAATGCATTAGAAAGTTGTGTAACTTCAGAAAACTCAATAATCCCATTTGACACATTGTAGACGCAAACATTATGAAGCCTATCTGACCGTTCACCTTTGCAATGCTAAACGTCATCTCCAATTTAAGACTATTTTCACATCAGCATTTTTCGTTTCCGGGATCTCCAAACCCGGCCAAAACGGTTCAGTTTTGTCCCCATTCGTTGTCAATGGGGACAAAACTGATCAGAATGTATCGGCATGCATCAGTTCCGTTTTGTTGCATTTTGTGACCAGACACAAAGTCGCAGCAAGCTGCGTTTTTTTTTTGTCCGGTTTGCGAAACTGAACAAACTGGATCTGGCATGAAAATAAATGTAAGTCAATGGTGCCAGATCCGTTTTTTGAGGTAACGAAAAAAATGAATCCGGCACCCATTGGTTTACAATAATTTCAATGCCAGATGCGATTTGTTCAGTTTCGATTTGATACAACTGGATCCGGACAAAACAGATGCATTCGGATGTACTAAATGAAACAGAAACGTTTTATTCAAGTTTTGAGATCCTGTGCGGGATCTAAAAACCTAGAAAAAAAGCACTGATGTAAAAGTCGCCTAAATCTGAGATGGGCTGGCATTGAAGATCGTCCAGTAAATACTTACCCGCAAAAAGGGAATCCTGCAAAATTCTGTACATTCAACTAGCAGCATCTGACATCAGTCAGGAGTTAGGCTCCATTCACACGTCCGCACTTCCGTTCCGCAAAAAAATAGAACATGTCCTATTCTTGTCCGAAATTGTGGACAAGAACAGGCATATTCTATTAGTGCCGGCAATGTGCAGTCCGCAAAATTCGGAACGCACATTGACGCTTTCCGTGTTTTGCAGATCCGCGGCTCCGTGTATCCGCAAAACACGTTGCGGACCTGTGAATGGAGCCTTAGAGATGAGTGAATTTCTTAAATTTGATTGGCCAAATTGCCTGTCAATTTCAATTAAGGTCTGAATAAATTTGACCTCAATCAAAAGTACTTTGACTGCCTGGAAAAGTTTCTCTTTCTCTCCTGAATCGAATCACACAAAATTCAGATTCATTAGAATTAGAATTTGTTGAAACATTTGTCTTAAATTTCCAACTTTCAGAATCGATTTTTATTTCTGATGTAGACGTTCTCTTTCCTTATCTTCTCCATTCAGACCAGACCGCCATGATGCTTTCTTTCAGCCATCTCTCGTCTCTGCAGAGTTTGACAAAAATACATTTTCGTTTCCTACTTTCCCATCATCCTCCCCACCTTCTTAACACCCCACTACCATATCCACTATGCTCCCCAATACTGTACTGCAGAAACAGATAATCCCCCTGAAAATACTAGTACCATGCAAAAAGGTGCCATCTTCAATAATTTTTGGCACACAGTGCCCTAAAAATAACTGTGCCCAGCAAATAGTGTCCGTGACACTAATAGTGTAAACATAATGTCCCCAAAAATAATTGTGCTAAGCTGGTACTGTGCCGGGGGGGGCCCCCCACAGTAAAGCCTCATGCACACGGCCGTGTTCCACGGCCTAGAGCGGTCTATGGTAACCCGGCCGGGATTCCTGCTGACAGCAGGAGCGCACGGCGTCATTGGTTGATATGACGCCGTGCGCTTCATGCAGCCGCTGCTGTACAGTAATACACTGGTATGATCTATACGAGTGTATTACTGTACAGCAGCGGCTGCATGAAGCGCACAGCGTCATAGCAACCAATGACGCCATGCGCTCCTGCTGTCAGCAGGAATCCCGGCCGGGTTACCACTGACCGCTCTCGGCCGTGGAACACATGAGGCCTAATAGTGCTACCTAAAGTCCCACCAATAAATAATTGCCTACTAAAGTGCACTTAGCGTTAACAGTGCCTCCTATAGAAATAATGCCCCCATAGTACCCATATTAGTAATCATGCTCCCTGTAATCCCCCAGTAGTAATAATTATCCTTATAATTTGTGCCAGTAGAAAAAAAAAATTCTTATGATGTGCAGCACCTTACAATGTGCGCCAGTACAAGAAATACCACCTTATCACGTGTACCAGTACAAAAAATACCCCCTTACAATGTGTGCCAGTAAAAAAATACCCCCTTACCTCTCAGATCAGAAGCTCATATTAGATCCTTATCATACCCCCATATAACACTCTCATATCAAAAACTTAGATCAGACCTCCATATCAGACCTCAGATTAGACCCCCATTTCAGATCCTCAAATCAGATCCCCATATTATATTCTGAGATCAGACCCCTATATCAGATCATCAGATCCTCAAATCAAACCCCAATATCTGATCCCCATATCAGATCATCAGACCCCATATCAAATCTCAGATGAGACCCCCGTCAGCCATGTCAAACCCCCATATCAAATCCTCATATCAGACCCCCAGACCAGACCTCAGATCAGATCCCAATATCAGACCCCCATATCAGATCTCAGATCCAACCCCCATATCAGATCTTAGATCGCACCCCCATATCAGATCCTAACACACCTATATCAGATCCTCAGATCCCCTCTTCAGATCGTGAGACCCCATATCAGATCCTAAGACCTCCTTATCAAATCCTCAGACTTCCATATCAGACCTCAGATAAGACCCTCATATCAAATCTCAGATCAGACCCCATATCATATTCCCCATATCAGACCTCAGATCAGACCCCCACATCAGATCCTCAGACCCTATTATCCTTGAGACCCCCTTATCAGATCCTGAGACCCCATATCAGATCCTCAGAACCCCATATCATAATTCAGATCAGACCCCCATATCGAACTTAAGACAACAAATAAGATCCAAAGACCCCCATATTAGATCCTCATACTCCCATTTCAGATATTCAGACCCCTATATTAGACCCCCATATCAGATGCTCATACCCCCATATCACATCCTCAGACCCCTATATCAGATCCTCAGACCCCCATATCTTATCCTCAAGCCCCCTTATAAGATCCTCAGACCCCATATCAGATCCTCAGACCTCTTTATCAGATCCTGAGATCCTCATATCAGATCCTCAGACCCCCATATCAGACCTCAAATCAGAGTCATACACCCATATCAGATCCTTAGACCCCCTTATCAGATCCTGAGACCCCCATATCAGATCCTCAAGCCCACATATTAGACCTCAGATCAGTCCCCCATATTAGATCCTCAGACCCTATTATCAGATACACCCATATCATACCCTCAGTCCCACCTTTTCAGAACATGAGACCCCCCTTTCAGATCTTCAGACCCCCATAACAGACCTCAGATGAGACCCCCATATCAGACCTCAGATCAGACCCCAATATCAGACCTCAGATCAGACACCTATATTAGATCTCAGATCAGACTCCCCTATCAGATCCTGAGACCCCATATCAGACCTAAGATCAGACCCCCATATGAGACTCCCATATCAGACCTCAGATCAGACCCCCATATCATATCTTAAGACACTCATATCAGATCCTCAGACCCTCTTATCAGATCCTGAGACCCCCTTATCAGATCCTGAGACCCCCCTAACAAACCCCTATATCATACCCCCATATCAGATGCTCAGACCCCTATATCACATCCTCAGACCCCTATATCAGATCCTCAGACCCCCTTATCATATCCTGAGACCCCCATATCAGATCTTCAGAACCCCATATCAGACCCCCATATCAGATCCTCAGACCCCTTATTTGATCCTGAGACCCCCATATCTGATCCTTAGAACTCAGATCAAATCTGCATATCAGATCCTCTGACCCCCATATCAGACCTCAGATAATAGTCAGATCCCCATATCAGATCCTCAGACCTCCATATCAGACCTCGGATCAGACCCAAAATAAATAAATAAACTTACCTCTCCTGCTCCACCAATACTCTTCAGGTACAGCGGTTTCTCCTTCAGTCCCTGCTCCATGGTGTTCTCTGGACCCACGCAGCACTGTGATCTGACTGCATACTGCGCTCACTATTATTTGCTTTATAAGATGCATTGCGTCCTATAAAGCGAAATATATCATAATTGGCAGTGCCTGTGGGTTGCCCTGGCTTAGGGGCCTGGTTGCAATTGCGACCGCTGCGACCCCTATAGCTACGCCACTGACTTCAAGATGCAATTCAATTATAGGAAAAGCATTTTACTGCAAAAACTGCACTACTGTACATGTGTTAGTGAAAAAGTATTACTGCCAAATCTGAATTATTATTACATTATAAGGTGCGACATTATTATACAGGACAAAGAGGATGAGATTGTACACTGGATGTGGAGGTCACCTCTGAGGCTGATGATGTGCCTTAGAGCCAGGGGTCACAAGACAACATTCCGCCTGCTCCTGCCCCTTGCAGCCCCAGAAAAGCCTTTCAGTGGTATCACCTCTGTCTTCACGGACTTCTCTTAGTGAGATGCCTTCTTTTTTCCTAAGAAGAGGCAACAAAACACCACGCACAATGGAAAATACTCAATTCTCCCTGTTGATGACTTTTGTAAGAACAGTCAGCATTTGGACTGCCAGCGGGAGGAGGTTCAGGAGTAGGTGGTGGACCCCATGCATAGCTGTGTTGGTGGTGGTAGTAGGGCACTTATAGTGATGGTGGTGGCAGTAGGGCCAGTGTTAGCCACAGTGGCACTCGAGGCAAACACAGAGCAAGAAATCAGGAGTGGGGCCAAGGAGCCCACAATGATATATCACAGTCTGATAAAAGTGGCATGGATGGTGTGATACCTCTGATACTGTAAGCACAGGCTCAATACATGCTTGGCTGCTGCAAGTATCTGGCAGTTTTTCTCCACAGTACCTTAAGACAAAACCATTGCTGGGTGCAAGATCTGCAGGCTGAAAATAAGCCGTGGGCATTTAAACACAAACATAGGCACCATGGCTCTATTGCAGCACATGAAGTGGCATCACCAGATCTTGTAGGAAAATAAATGTGGTTGCCAACTAGAACAACAAGACTGTCCTCCTTCTCCTGGCCTCCTTTGAGGCAGCTAGGCTGCATACATGTGCAGTACAGTGTCCTTGTCATCATCACGTACTGCTTCTCCCACTCAGACTCCTCCTCAGCTCCGTCATCAATATCATAATGTGTGGCCAGAAAACAACTCTACACACCCAGCAATCCACTGGTTCACAAGTTTATCTTCTACTCGGCCAAGTTGCTGCCGATGCAATCCCTGACAAAACACTTAGGCCCCTTTTACACGAGCGAGTTTTCCGCGCAGGTGCAATGCGTGACGTGAACGCATAGCACCTGCACTGAATCCTGACCCATTCATTCAATGGGTCTGTGTACACGAGCGTTTTTTTTCACCCATCAGTTCTGCATTGCATGAAAAACGCTGCACGTTCTATATTCTGTGTTTTTCACGCAACGCTGGCCGCATAAAAGTGAATGGGGCTGCGTGAAAAACACATTGCATCCACAAGCAAGTGCGGATGCAATGCGTTTTTCACTGATGGTTGCTAAGACCCCTTTCACACAGGCGAGTATTCCGCGCGGGTGCAATGCGTGAGGTGAACGCGTGAGGTGAATCCTGACCCATTCATTTCAATGGGGCTGTGTACATGAACAATGTTTTTCACGCATCACTTGTGGGTTGAGTGAAAATCGCAGCATGTTCTATATTCTGCGTTTTTCACGCAATGCAGGCCCCATAGAAATAAATAAGCAAGTGCGGATGTGGTGCGATTTTCACGCATGGTTGCTAAGGAGACGAGGGATGTTTGACCCGGGACCCCATTTACTTTATTATTTTCCATTATAACATAGTTATAATGGAAAATAATAGCATTCTTTAATACAGAATGCTAAGTATAATGTCAATTGAGGGTTAAAAAATAATAAAAACATAACTCACCTCATCCATTTGATCGCGCAGCCGGGTTCCTCTTCTTTGTTCTTCTTGAAGGACCTGCAAAAGGACCTTCACTGACGTCATTGTGGTGAGCGCGGTGACGTCAGCGCAGGTCCTGCTGAATGAAGATAGAAGGTCCTTCTATCTTCATTCAGCAGGACCTGCGCTGACGTTAGCGGTACCTGCGCTGCGGTAACGTCAGCGCAGGTCCATTTGCAGGTCCTTCAAGAAGAACAAAGAAGAGGAACCCGGCTGCGCGATCAAGTAGATGAGGTGAGTTGTGTTTTTATTATTTTTTAACCCTAAATTGACATTATACTTAGCATTCTGTATTAAAGAATGCTATTATTTTCCATTATAAGCATGTTATAATAGAAAATAATAAAATCGACAGAACACCAAACCCAAACCCGAACTTCAGTGAAAAAGTCTGGGTTTGGTTCTGGGTACCACATTCAGTTTTTTTCTCACACGCGTGCAAAACGCATTGCACTCGTGCGGCAAAAACTGAACAACGGAATGCAATCGCAGTCAAAACTGACTGAAATTGTATGCCTACTCGCACGATTTTTCCTGAACGCACCTGCATCGCATCCGGCCCTCACCCGCGACTCACATGTGAATGAGACCTAAGAAATGTTGTTTGTAAACCTTCAGTTTTTTATCACGCACATGAAAAATGCATCAAAACGCATTGCACCCGCGTGGAAAAAACTGAACAACTGAACTCAATCGCAGACAAAACAGAACTTGCTTGCAAAATGGTGCGAGTTTCAATGAACACATCTGGAGCCAATCAGTCACGCTTGTGTGAAAGAGACCTTAGTGGATTCTGCTGCCTTTATGGAACTGATGGCAAGCGCTCAGCCTCACTGGAAGATACCTAAATGCCATTATTTCAACTAAAAATACAAGTGACAGAGAAATTGGGCCACTTCTTGCAATTGTTGCTGTCTGGCAAGGTGTATTTATAATCACTTGTATGTGTATGTGTATAAATTAAATACGGTAAAGATTACTACCTTCGTTAATGCAAAATTTTTGGACGCTTTTGCAGAACAAGCTACTGTTTCTTATGACATTAACATGTGTGAGTGTAAAGAGGGGAAGAGATCTACCTCCGTTAAGGCACAGTTTTTTTCTGATAACACCGTGTGTGTTTAAACACCATCTTCCCTGATAAGGCAGAATTTATGGAATGTTTATAATATTAAAAATCATAACAAATGTGACAGAGCAACGTGTCTTTAAACAGGCTATTTGTTAACAAGCGTTTATCCATAGCTATGTATCTCAGTGTCACTCTGACATTATTTTCTATTGCTATCATTGGGTTAGAGAGCTTAAAAAGGAGGGTGTGGGGGTGGAAAACAAAAATTCATTAAACAGTAAGAAAAATGGAGCATGATAAGGTGTATAAAATCTGAGTCCTAGGAAACCTCAGAGTGTCAGACCAATTTGAACACTTTTGATTCATGTAGAATTGATTTAGCCATTAAGCAAATTTTTTGAAAAATGGAATGAATAACTATAAATAATTAGAAAGTCTAATTTTATTAGTTATAAAGGCTCAGTTAGTTTGTATGCCACCAGCGGACTGAATTACACTTGCGACTATTTTTTCAGCAGAAAAAATTATTGATGACCTATCCTGACGAAACGTCATCAATATTAAAGGCTGGACACCCACTTTAAGAGATTAACAGGGTTGTCCGCTTTTTTTTATTAATGACCTATCCTCAGGATAGGTCATCAATATCAGATTGGTGCGGGTGGCAGGAGTCAACAACAACTTTACCGTCTTATTCACTTGAACAGGACTAGGAAGTCGTAATTACACCTGCTCACCACTGCAGCTGCGGCGGCAAGCAGGTAAACAGAGAAGAGAACGCAGAGCTCATATCAGCGCTGCGTTCTCTTCAAACAACTGATTAACAGGGTCGCCCCCTCACTGATCTGATATTGATGACTTATCCTGAGGATAGGTCAGCAATATAAAAAAGTGGACAACCCCTTTAATGCTACCCTCTGGTTCAAGAAAACTTCACATTAATCGGGAATGAACAGAACACTTACATGGTACTCTCCTTTTTATCTTTTTAGTTGCAGATCTGCCAATTCTTAGGCTCCTTTTCTGAAACCAAGATGGCCGCACTGCTTCTCGAACGTACATCGAACGTACACTGTGCATCGGTAGCCCAAGACACCTCCTACTTGTCCAGCCCTGCTTTTGGATTGGCAAGCACTGATCACATGAGCACCACTGGCCAATCCAAGGGCAGCAGGAAATTTCTTGGGTTATCAAATGCTCAGTGTGCATCTGGCAGTCTGAGAAGCGGTGGAACCATCTTGGATGGCAGAAGAGGAGCCTGCGAATTGATGGATCTTTTCTCAGCTACAAAGGAGGGCGCCATGTAGTGTTCTGTTTATTTCCCAGTTAATGTGATTTTTTTTTCTTGAACCAGAGGGTCGTGTTATCTCCTCGTAGATGCAAGCAGAGTCATCTATGTTCATTTGTAGGAAGATATCTCTAATTAGACTGATTTGCGTTGAAACAAGGCAGCGATAATTCCCCATTCACCATGAAGCCATATGGCAAACAGCATAGAGGCGCAGTTCAATAATACCCTCAATGTTATTCAATTACACCCCTATGAACATAATTTCCCATAAAACCGCAATATCATATCACGATGACACCACCAGAAACTGAAGCTAAAACTCAACTGCCATATGTTCTACCTCTAACAAAAGACGGGATTTATATTTCCCCGGGACAAGTTTCGGGTCGGCTGGCTTATGTCTGCAAGGTGATTTGTCAGCTGGATGGGGCACTCCTGCTCCACACCAATTTCAAAGTTCAGCCCAGCGTTATAAGACAGATATAAATGACCATCGTTTCAAATAACAGCTTCCCTGCACAGATGTCACCGCACACATGACTACAATTATTAACCATTGCCGGCTAACATTAGAAAATCAATTGGGCGATTCAGCCTCCAGACCTGAGTTTTGTTTCCGGAGAGCGCGGTATAGACAAAAGACTCAAAACGAGACGTAATAATACAATAAAGCAAAACCTGTCAATGAAGGAGTGAGTTCCTGTCTGGAAGAGCTGACAATGTGTATTGTGTTAGATACCTTAACTGGTCATAGGCTACTGCTGTTCACTTTCCTATTGCTGAGCTCCATTATTCTATACAGACCTGAGGAAGACAAATCAGAAGGAACATTTCATAAACTGGCTGCCTAACTTTGGAAAAAGTGTCAGTTTTTTTCTGAGAAACAGTGCCACACCAGTCTATGGGATGTGTCTGGTACTGCAGGTCAGTGAACTAAATATCAGACACAGCCTGTAGCCTGTGTGGCAGTATTCCTGGGGGGAGGGGGTTAGTAGATATATTTTTGTGACCCTGGACAACGATCTATCTATCTATCTATCTATCTATAAATCTATCTATTTATCCATCGATCTATAAATCTATCTATCTATCTAGTAAAAATAAACTCAACCGCACTTCCAAAAGAAAAAAAGTATTTGTTTAATCACCAGACAGCAATGTTTCAGTCCGCTCAATGGGACCTTTCTCAAGCAGTGACAAAGATACAATGGTGCCAAGTGCAAATATAAATGCAACTTCATGATAATTGATCATGAAATACAATTAATAAATAAGTGGAAATACATACATAATTTAGACGCAAAAATAACCTAGTAACACCAAGTGCTAGAGTGGATAAATATATAAAATCCCCCCCAAAAAATAAAAAAATCATAATAGTATATGTATATCCATAATACATATATAATTGATCATAAATAAAAACATAACACAGCTGTGATTACTGATTAGCCAGGTGCAGAATTAAATACATAAATAAATAAGGAGGAGCACTGACCAGTATGGATCCGGTACACATGTGTTTGGCGTCTTTATATTAGTATTTATATTTGCACTTGGCACCATTGTATCTTTGTCACTGCTTGAGAACGGTCCCATTGAGAGGACTGAAACGTTGCTATCTGGTGATTAAACAAATACTTTTTTTTCTTTTGGAAGTGCCATGGAGTTTATTTTTACTACTGGTTTTTTTGGTTGGTGAATCGCCTCTTCAGCCGCTGGCACTCCGCATTTACTTAAATATTGCTGTGCTGCCCATAACATTTTCTATCTATCTATCTATCTATCTATCTATCTATCTATCTATCTATCTATCTATCTCTATTATATATCTATATAAAATGAGAATGCTCGGACTGGGAGAAAACGTCTGTAAGTGGGTAAGTAACTGGCTCAGTGATAGAAAACAGAGGGTGGTTATTAACGGTACACACTCAGATTGGGTCACTGTCACTAGTGGGGTACCTCAGGGGTCAGTATTGGGCCCTATTCTCTTCAATATATTTATTGATGATCTTGCAGAAGGCTTGCGCAGTAAAATATCAATTTTTGCAGATGACACTAAACCATGTAAAGTAATTAACAAGGAAGAGGACAGCATATTGCTACAGAGGGATCTGGATAGATTAGAGGCTTGGGCAGAGAAGTGGCAGATGAGGTTTAAAACTGACAAATGTAAGGTTATGCACATGGGAAGGAATAATGCAAGTCACCCGTACATACTAAATGGTAGAACACTGGGTAACACTGATATGGAAAAGGACCTAGGAATTTTAGTGAACAGCAAACTAAGCTGTAGTGATGTCGCGAACATAAAATTTTCAGTTCGCGAACAGCGAACGCGAACTTCCGCAAATGTTCGCGAACTGGCGAACCGGGCGAACCGCCATAGACTTCAATAGACAGGCGAATTTTAAAACCCACAGGGACTCTTTCTGGCCACAATAGTGATGAGAAAGTTGTTTCAAGGGGTCTAACACCTGGACTGTGGCATGCCGGAGGGGGATCTATGGCAAAACTCCCATGGAAAATTACGTAGTGGACGCAGAGTCGGGTTTTAATCCATAAAGGGCATAAATCAACTAACATTCCTAAATTGTTTGGAATAACGTGCTTTAAAACATCCAGTGTGTGTATACGATCAGGTATGATGTTGGCACTGGCAGTGGCCACACTACAGTCAGTGGAAGAGGGCCTGACACACTGACTGGCAGCAGGCAAGCAACTGAATTTAGACTACTGTCTAAAAATTAAATGCCTTATTTATCGGCAAGCTACTGTGCCACCCGGTATCAGTGGTTGGCACTGGCAGTGGGCACACTACAGTCAGTGGAAGCGGGCCTGACACACACTGGCAGCAGGCAAGCAACTGAAATTACACTAAAGTGTAAAAATTAAATGCCTTATTTATCGGCAAGCTACTGTGCCACCCGGTATGAGTGGTTGGCACTGGCAGTGGGCACACTACAGTCAGTGGAAGAGGGCCTGACACACACTGGCAGCAGGCAAGCAACTGAATTTAGACTACTGTCTAAAAATTAAATGCCTTATTTATCGGCAAGCTACTGTGCCACCCGGTATCAGTGGTTGGCACTGGCAGTGGGCACACTACAGTCAGTGGAAGCGGGCCTGACACACACTGGCAGCAGGCAAGCAACTGAATTTAGACTACTGTCTAAAAATTAAATGCCTTATTTATCGGCAAGCTACTGTGCCACCCGGTATCAGTGGTTGGCACTGGCAGTGGGCACACTACAGTCAGTTGAAGTCGGCCTGACACACACTAGCAGCAGGCAAGCAGCTGAAATTACACTAAAGTGTAAAAATTAAATGCCTTTTTTATGCAAAGTCCTGTGCCAGCCGGTATGAGTGGTGGGCACTGGCAGTGGGCACACTACAGTCAGTGGAAGTCAGCCTGACACACACTGGCAGGCAACTAACCTTAGATTAAAGTGTAAAAATTAAGTGCCTATTTTTTAAGCAAAGTCCTGTGCCACTCGGTATGACAGGGGTGGGCACTGGCAGTGGGCACACTACAGTCAGTTGAAGTCGGCCTGACACACACTGGCAGGCAACTAACCTTAGATTAAAGTGTAAAAATGAAGTGCCTTTTTTTTAAGCAAAGTCCTGTGCCACACGGGATGACAGGGGTGGGCACTGGCAGTGGGCACACTACAGTCAGTTGAAGTCGGCCTGACACACACTAGCAGCAGGCAAGCAGCTGAAATTACACTAAAGTGTAAAAATTAAATGCCTTTTTTATGCAAAGTCCTGTGCCAGCCGGTATGAGTGGTGGGCACTGGCAGTGGGCACACTACAGTCAGTGGAAGTCAGCCTGACACACACTGGCAGGCAACTAACCTTAGATTAAAGTGTAAAAATTAAGTGCCTTTTTTTAAGCAAAGTCCTGTGCCACACGGAATGACAGGGGTGAGCACTGGCAGTGGGCACACTACAGTCTGTGGGCCTGCAGCTCCTCACACACAGGCAGGCCAGGCAACTGCAATATGTATATAAAGGAAAAAAAAAAAGCAGACTAATGTTGCAGCCCTAAAAAGGGCTTTTTGGGGTGCTGTCAGGACGCTGTCCTTACAGCAGAGATCAGATGAGTCTTTCAGGACTGGAGTGGACACTGAATTCACTAGCCTAGCTATCGATTTCCCAATTAAATCAGCAGCAGTTACAGTCTCCCTCCTCTCACTAAGACTGCAGCTTCAGAATGAATCTAAAATGGATGCTGTGCAGGAGGTGGGAGGGTCTGGGAGGGAGGGTATGCTGCTGATTGGCTGGAATGTGTCTGCTGACTGTGAGGTACAGGGTCAAAGTTTGCTCAATGATGATGTATAGGGGGCGGACCGAACATCGCATGTGTTCGCCCGGCAGAGGCGAACGCGAACAAGCTATGTTCGCCGGGAACTGTTCGCCGTCGGATAGTTCGGGCCATCTCTACTAAGCTGTAGAAACCAGTGTCAGGCAGGTGCTGCCAATAAGATAATGGATTGGTGGAGTTCCAGCGCGTCAGGCTGTCACAAATCAGACGTCTGACTGGCCGTGTAAGATCTTCTAAAATGGCCAGAGATTTTCCTGGCCTGCCGCAAGACGTCCTGGACCCCAGGGTATTTGGCAACGAATCGCTGCACGACTAAGTTCAGGATGTGTGCCATGCACGGCACATATGTCTTTTTTCCCTGTTTCAGCGCGCTCAGCAGATTGGTACCGTTGTCGCACACCACTTTACCAACTGTCAAATTGAGCGGGGTTAGCCACTGATCGGCCTGTGACCACAGAGCTAAAAGAAGTGCAGGACCGGTGTGGCTCTTGGCTTTCAGGCACAACAGTCGCAGCACAGCATGGCAACGTCTCACCTGGCACATTAAATAGGTTCTGGGGGTTGCAGCAGAAGAGGCGGCAGCAGTGGAAAAGGAAAAGTCAGCTGAGGAGGAGATGGAGGATGGAGTAGGAGGAGGAGAAGAAGAAGAGGCAGGCCTGCATGCAATCCGTGGCGGTAACACCAAATCCAAATGGGTGCCACGGGTTACATGCTTGACGGCCATCAGAAGGTTCACCCAGTGGGCAGTAAAAGTAATGTACCTTCCCTGCCTGTGTTTGCTAGACCACATGTCTGTGGGCAGATGTATCTTTTCACCGACACTGTGTGCCAGAGATATATTCACTAACCGCTGAACGTGGCCATAGAGCTCTGGGATGACCTTCTTGGAGAAATATTTCCTTCCGGGGACTTTCCATTGCGGTGTGCCAATGGCCACAAATTTTCTAAAGGCCTCCAAGTCCACCAGTTTATATGGCAGTAGTTGGCGAGCTAGCAGTACCGACAAGCCAGCGGTCAGTTGTTGGGCAAGAGGGTTATCCGGCGTCACAAAATTTTTACGCTCGAACATTTGGCCCACCGAAGCCTGCCTTCTGCCAGATGAACGCGACGACAGCATGGTGGAAGGTCGAGTAGAGGACAAATGGGAGGAGAGAGGAGAAAGAGAAGAGTCAGGACATGGAGCGCGGGGAGTGTGACTTTGTGAGTTCAGATGGCGTTGCTCCCACTGGGCTCAGTGATGGGAGGCCAGGTGCCTTCTTAAGGCGGTCGTCCCTAGGTGAGGGTTGGGCTTACCGCGACTTATGCGTTGACAGCACAGGCTGCAGATGGCAACATTATTGTCAGCAGCTGACACGTTAAAAAAAGCCCACACTGTGGAGCCATGTGCTGGCGTCCTGGGAGCGCAAGATGTGACCGTGCATGGTGGATGACTCGCTCCAGATACATTTGCAGTTTACTTTTTGCCTCCTGTGCACTGCGAGTTCTGACTGCCTGCTTCTCCTCCTTCTCTTCACTATCTGTTGCTCTGTCTCTCCCTCTGAACTTCCCTCCTCTTCCTCTCTTGTGGGCATCAACACATTATCATCATCACCTTCACCACCACTGACATTAGAGATCTCGGAGTAGGCAGCAACAACGGGGACCACCCTCCTTGGGCTGATCTGGGTACTGTCGTCAGACCGCTGGGTGGCGGCCATTGCTACCTCCTCTTCCTCATGCAATGCCAAGAACGGCTGCGCATCGGTAAGGTATGGGAATAGATGGGAAAATAATTCCTCTGACTCGAGTGGAGGGGCTATGGTGGTGGTGGTGTCTTTGGGGGTCCACATAGCAGAAAGTGTGGAGGGTACAGATAGAGAGGATGAGGAGGGTGCAAAAGCGGAAGGCTGAGTGAGCCACTCAACGTAATTGCGCGCGCCTTCTCCAACTTCCCCCTTAGGCTCCGGCCTGGTGCACCTGCCCGACCCCTACCACCCCTGCGGAACTGCCTGCCTCTTCCTCTGCTTGAGAAAGTGGGGAAATAACCCTGTGCCAAAGTCCCTAGAAAAGAGCAGCATTTGTGGAAGCAGGTATATCGCAGGCCTCAATCAGTATTTGGTGGAAGCTGGTATATCAAACCCCTTAATCAGTATTTTGTGGAAGCAGGTGTATCGTAGGCCTCAATCAATATTTGGTGAAATCAGGTATATCAATCCCCTTAATCATTATTTTGTGGAAACATTTGTATCGCAGGCCTCAATCAATATTTGGTGGAAGCAGGTATATCAATCCCCTTAATCAGTATTTTGTGGAAACAGGTGTATCGCAGGCCTCAATCAATATTTGGTAGAATGCAGGTATATCAATCCCCTTAATCAGTATTTTGTAAAAGCAGGTGTATAGAACACCTTAATCAATATTTGGTGGGAGCAGGTATATCGCAACCCTCAATATGTATTTTGTCGAAGCAGGTATATCAAACCCCTTATTCAGGATTTTGTGAAAGCAGGTGTATCGCACCCCTCAATCAGTATTTTGTGGAAGCAGGTTTATAGAACCCCTTAATCAATATTTTGTGGAAGCAGGTATATTGCACCCCTCAATCAGTATTTTGTGGAAGTAGGTATATAAAAACCCCTTAATCAGTATTTTGTGGAAACAGGTTTATAGAACCCCTTAATGAATATTTGGTGGAAGCATGTATATTGCACCCCTCAATCAACATTTGGTGGAAGCAGGTATATCAAGCCCCTTAATCAGTATTTTGTGGAAGCAGGTGTATCGCAGGCCTCAATCAATATTTGGTGGAAGCAGGTATATCAATCCCTTTAATCAGTATTTTGTGGAAGCAGGTGTATCGCAGGCCTCAATCAATATTTGGTGGAAGTCGGTATATCAATCCCCTTACTAAGTATTTTTTGGAAGCAGGTTTATAGCAGACCTTAATCAATATTTGGTGGAAGCAGATATATCGCACCCCTCAATCAGTATTTTGTGGAAGCAGGTATATAGAACCCCTAATCAACATTTTGTGGAAGCATGTATATCGCACCCCTCAATTAATATTTTGTGGAAGCAGGGAAATCAAACCCCTTGATCAGTATTTTGTGGAAGCAGGTGTATCGCACCCCTCAATCAGTATTTTGTGGAAGCAGGTTTATATAACCCCTTAATCAATATTTTGTGGAAGCAGGTATATTGCATCCCTCAATCAGAATTTTGTGGAAGTAGGTATATAAAAACCCCTTAATCAGTATTTTGTGGAAACAGGTATAGCGCACCCCTCAATCTGTATTTTGTGGAAGCAGGTATATAGAACCCCTTAATAAATATTTGGTGGAAGCAGGTATATTGCACCCCTCAATCAACATTTGGTGGAAGCAGGTATATCAACCCCCTTAATCAGTATTTTGTGGAAGCAGGTGTATCGCAGGCCTCAATCAATATTTGGTGGAAGCAGGTATATCAATCCCCTTAATCAGTATTTTGTGGAAGCAGGTGTATCGTAGGCCTCAATCAATATTTAGTGGAAGCAGGTATATCAATCCCCTTAATCAGTATTTTTTGGAAGCAGGTTTATAGCAGGCCTTAATCAATATTTGGTGGAAGCAGGTATATCGTACCCCTCAATCAGTATTTTGTGGAAGCAGGTGTATCGTAGGCCTAAATCAATATTTGGTGGAACTTGGTATATCAAACCCCTAAATCTGTATTTTGTGGAAGCAGGTGTATTGCAGGCCTCAATCAATATTTGGTGGAAGCAGGTATATCAATCCCCTTAATTAGTATTTTGTGGAAGCAGGTGTATCATAGGCCTCAATCAATATTTGGTGGAAGCAGGTATATCAATCCCCTTAATCAGTATTTTGTGGAAGCAGATATATCGCAACCCTCAATCTGTATTTTGTGGAAACAGGTATATCAAACCCCTTATTCAGTATTTTGTGGAAGCAGGTATATCACACCCCTCAATCAAAATTTTTTGGAAGCAGGTATATCAATCCCCTTAATCAGTATTTTGTGGAAGCAGGTATATTGTACCCCTCAATCAGTATTTTGTGAAAGCAGGTTTATAGAACCCCTTAATCACTATTTGGTGCAAGCAGGTATATCGCACCCCTCAATCTGTATTTTGAGGAGACAGGTATATCGCACCACTCAATCATTATTTTGTTGAAACAGGTATATAGAACCCCTTAATCAATATTTGGTGGAAGCAGGCATATCGCACCCCTCAATCAGTATTTTGTGGAAGCAAGTATATAAAAACCCCTTAATCAGTATTTTGTGAAAGCAGGCATATCGCACCCCTCAATCTGTATTTTGTGGAAGCAGGTAGATAGAATTCCTAATCAATATTTGGTGGAAGTAGGTATATCGCACCCCTCAATCAGTATTTTGTGGAAGCAGGTATATCGCAGGCCTCAATCAATATTTGGTGGAAGCAGGTGTATCGCACCCCTCAATCAGTATTTTGTAGAAGCAGGGATATCCCACCACTCAATCAGTATTTTGTGGAAGCAGGGATATCAAACCCCTCAATCAGTAATTTGTGGAAGGAGGTATATCAAACCCCATAATCAGTATTTTCTGGAAGCAGGTATATTGCACCCCTCAATAATTTTTTTTTTGGGGGGGGGGGGCAACAGGTATATCACACCCTTTGCAAATAATTGTTCCAATAGAGCTTGTCCCTCTATATACCTGTGGTATCGCAGCAGAACCACGCACAACTGCTGCACAATACAAATGCACTATATACTTTCTATATTAGAAAGTATATTATAGGTATATCACACCCCTCAATCAGTTTTTTTGGGGACAACAGGTATATCACACCAGCTGCAATTAGTTATTCCAATAGAGTTTGTCCCTCTGTGTAGCTGCAGTATCGCAGCAGAACCGCACACAACTGCTGCACAATACAAATCCACTTTAATAAACTTTCTATGTTAGAAAGTATATTATAAGTATATCACACCTATCGATAGCACACCTATACCATTCCTTAAAAGGACTTTGTAGCCCTATTAGCTAGCGTTTGGTGTTCCTAACAGTCTGTCCCTGCTCCACAAAGCAACCTCTCCCTACAATGGCAAAACACAAAATGTAAAATGGCTGCCAGATCTGGTTCTGTTATAGGGTAGGGGTGTGTCCATGTGCTGAAACGTCTCAATTGGCTGTCCTGTCCCACCTGATGTGTGTGTCATGGGTCAAAGTTAGGCACAATGCTAAAGAATATAATGCCGGCGGACATTGCCATATGTTTGCATGTTCGCAAATCGCAAACGTGTAAAGCTCGCCGCAAAACAACCGCCGGGCGAACCGCAAGGCCCTCTCTATTGGAGAGGGTTCAGAGGAGGGCAATTAAAGTAATAACTGGAATGGTTGGACTACAGTACCCTGAATGATTATCAAAATTAGGGTTATTCACTTTAGAAAAAAGACGACTGAGGGGAGATCTAATTACTATGTATAAATATATCAGGGGTCAGTACAGAGATCTCTCCCATCATCGATTTATCCCCAGGACTGTGACTGTGACGAGGGGACATCCTATGCATCTGGAGGAAAGAAGGTTTGTACACAAACATAGAAGAGGATTCTTTACGGTAAGAGCAGTGAGACTATGGAGCTCTCTGCCTGAAGAGGTGGTGATGGTGAGTACAATAAAGGAATTCAAGAGGGGCCTGGATGTATTTCTGGAGTGTAATAATATTACAGGTTATAGATCACCACACCTGGTCCTGTCAATCAAAGTACAGAGGGTGTGGCAGTTGCAGAGAGAGCTGAGCCTCTAGGTGTAATGGTAACGCCCCCGTTGCTCCTAGAGGCTCGTTTGCATATATTAAAACATTATTTTTCTCAGTAATGCAGACACATAGGAACATGGGATCAACACAGATTTCTTTAGCTGCCAAGTGCACATGCAACAGGTCAGCCAGTGTCATAAGTACAAATCTGCTGACAGATGTCCTTTAAGATATCTTAAAATGAGTGGTGCATAATGAACAACTTTGTGGACGGGGAGCAGGGAATTGTGTTACATGCAAAGCTCAAGTAAATGGAAGAGTAATAGAAATTCTTTATTTAAAGTTGGAAAGGTAAGGAAGGACACATCTGCCACCGCCAGACTTGTCCACTCTCCATGGAAATAAACATGAATGCTGAGCCGAGTGTGCATGTGTACAAGGAAGTCGACATTATAAAAACAGTCAGCTCTTGTGTATTGCGAGCCTAAGGAGTTTTATTATCAAATGTTTTATGCTACTATTTTCTTCACAGATGTCAGGTAGTTGAGTAAGGGTCACCGTAACATTGCCTGGGCTGCACTTCTACTTTACGCCTTTTTTTTGCACCCCAACCAACCTTTTGACTCCAGAACAATAATTATTCAATATTTTTAGAGCAACAACTTCACAGTTGTCAGCCGCCTTAATCTGCCAGTAGTATAACTGCTATAAATGTAGGACTCCATGATCCTCCAGAGACATATCTTGCCTATATGATAGCTATGGTACTTATAAATTGCAACAATTTCTGGAATTCTACTTTTTGTTATGTTTGACATTTTATTTCTCATTATTATCATTTCTCTTATTATTACTGTCACTACTATTGAATCGAACCATTCGAAGTGGAATTTGATATGAGGTTTAGGAAAAATTTGATTTGCAACTAATAAATAGATAGATAATAGATAGATATATAGATACAGTTGCAAGAAAAAGTATGTGAACCCTTTGGAATGATATGGATTTCTGCACAAATTGGTCATAAAATGTAATCTGATCTTCAGCTAAGTCACAACAATAGACAATCACAGTCTGCTTAAACTAATAACACACAAAGAATTAAATGTTATCATGTTTTTATTGAACACACCATGTAAACATTCACAGTGCAGGTGGAAAAAGTATGTGAACCCTTGGATTTAATAACTGGTTGAACCTCCTTTGGCAGCAATAACTTCAACCAAACGTTTCCTGTAGTTGCAGATCAGACGTGCACAACGGTCAGGAGTATTTCTTGACCATTCCTCTTTACAGAACTGTTTCAGTTCAGCAATATTCTTGGTATGTCTGGTGTGAATCACTTTCTTGAGGTCATGCCACAGCATCTCAATCAGGTTGAGGTCAGGACTCCAGAAGGCATATTTTCTTCTGTTTAAGCCATTCTGTTGTTGATTTACTTCTATGCTTTGGGTCGTTGTCCTGTTGCAACACCCATCTTCTGTTGAGCTTCAGCTGGTGGACAGATGGCCTTAAGTTCTCCTGCAAAATGTCTTGATAAACTTAGGAATTCATTTTTCCTTCGATGATAGCAATCCGTCCAGGCTCTAACGCAGCAAAGCAGCCCCTAACCATGATGCCCCCACCACCATACTTCACAGTTGGGATGAGGTTTTGATGTTGGTGTGCTGTGCCTCTTTTTCTCCACACATAGTGTTGTGTGCTTCTTCCAAACAACTCAACTTTGGTTTCATCTGTCCACAGAATATTTTGCCAGTACTGCTGTGGAACATCCAGGTGCTCTTGTGCAAACTGTAAACGTGCAGCAATGTTTTTTTTGGACAGCAGTGGCTTCCTCTGTGGTATCCTCCCATGAAATCCATTCTTGTTTAGTGTTTTACGTATCGTAGATTCGCTAACAGGGATGTTAGCATATGGCAGAGACTTTTGTAAGTCTTTAGTTGACACTCTAGGATTCTTCTTCACTTCATTGAGCAGTCTGCGCTGTGCTCTTGCAGTCATCTTTACAGGACGGCCACTCCTAGGCAGAGTAGCAGCAGTGCTGAACTTTCTCCATTTATAGACAAATTGTTTACCGTGGACTGATGAACAGCAAGGCTTTTGAAGATACTTTTATTATAACCCTTTCCAGCTTTATGCAAGTCAACAATTCTTAATCGTAGGTCTTCTGAGAGCTCTTTTGTGCGAGGCATCATTCACATCAGGCAATGCTTCTTGTGAAAAGCAAACCCAGAACTGGTGTGTGTTTTATATAGGGCAGGGCAGCTGTAACCAACACCTCCAATCTCATCTCATTGATTGGACTCCAGTTGGCTGACACCTCACTCCAATTAGCTCTTGGAGATATCATTAGTCTAGGGGTTCACATACTTTTTCCACCTGCACTGTAAATGTTTACATGGTGTAATAAAAACAGGGTAACATTTAATTCTTTGTGTGTTATTAGTTTAAGCAGACTGTGATTGTCTATTGTTGTGACTTAGATGAAGATCAGATCACATTTTATGACCAATTTGTGCAGAAATCCGTATCATTCCAAAGGGTTCACATACTTTTTCTTGCAACTGTAGATAGATAGATTGAATAGTAACTAAGGACCACTTGGAACCGAACCTGAGTTCTGGAAATTCTTTTTTACAGTAGAAATTAATTTATGAAGTTATTGTGCAAAGTCTCGTGAAGCAATAACTTCGACTCATCGGAGCCAATATATTCTAATACTGTACGGAGCTCCTGCTCCATCCAGTATTAGTACGAAGTTTTATGTTTCATTCGAACTCGATTCGCTCATCCCTAATAGTAACATAATAACATAGTCGAAAAAAGATATCCGTCCATCCAATTTGGCCTGTTATCCTGCAAGTTGATCCAGAGGCAAAAAAAAAAAAAAAACTGTGAGGAAGAAGTCAATTTTCCCCACTTAAGGGGGAAAAAATTCCTTCCTGACTCTAATCAGGCAATCAGAATAACTCCCTGGATCAACGACCCATCTTTACAGAGCCTGGTCCTGTCAATCAAATTGCAGAGGGGGCAGCATTTGCAGAGAGAGCAGAGCCTCTAGGTGTAATGACAACGCCCTCGTTGCTCCTAGAGGCTCATTTGTATATATTAAAACATAAAACATTTTTCTCAGTAATGCGGGCACATATGAACATGGGACCAACACAGACGCCTTCAGCTGCCAAGCGCACATGTAACAGGTCAGCCAGTTTCATAGGTACAAATCTGCTGGTGGATCTATTATCTATCTATCTATTGTGGTGATGTGAACGCTAAAGTAAATAAGGATTCCGGAAGATGGGTATATCTCACCCAGGTTCCTCAACTGGGTGAGATAAGTAAAGTTCCAGAGTGGTGCTAGCTTCAGCAAGGCATAGTTGCTGGAGCTATTTTGTTTAGTATTTAAGGGCTGGATTTTACATGGATTGGGAGCTAGGTTGGTAGAGGGAGCTGCCAATCCACCCCTCCCATTCCAGGGCAGGTTTTCCCTAGTATGAGGGATCCCCAGGTGTAATCGCCTGGGTTCATTACTGGGGAGTAAAAGCCCATCCCAGACTGTCAGTCGGGGGTGTGGTTGCAAAACAGAGGCCGGGTGTGGCTCTGGGTGTGTGGTTCCAGCTGGGCTAGGCTGAGAAACCATGAGTCTTTGACATAGCCTGAACTAACCGTGTTACAGCCTGGGGGGGCTGGTATACGCTTGGCTGAGAAAGCCAGACCCGACACTGTGTCTGAACAGCACTCTATAGGTGAGTCAGGGATTCTACCATATGTTTAGTTCGAGCCCAGCCGGACGGTTATTTGTTTTGTATTATGTTTGTTTTGCTGAGGTGCCAAATAAAAATGATGTTTGGACCTTAAACTTGGTGTCTGTCGAAGATACTGGTGTGAATGACCCCCAGAGAAGAGCTAATCCCCCACAATATCTATCTATCTATCTATCTATCTATCTATCTATCTATCTATCTATCTATCTATCTATCTATCTATCTTTTTATCTTTCTATCCGTCTATCTATCTATCTATCTATCTATCTATCTATCTATCTATCTATCTATCTATCTTTTTATCTTTCTATCCGTCTATCTATCTATCTATCTATCTATCTATCTTTTTATCTTTCTATCCGTCTATCTATCCATCTATCTATCTATCTATCTATCTATCTATCTATCTATCTATCTATCTATCTTTTTATCTCTCTATCCGTCTATCTATCTATCTTTTTATCTTTCTATCCGTCTATCTATCCATCTATCTATCTATCTATCTATCTATCTATCTATCTATCTATCTATCTATCCGTCTATCTATCTATCTATCTATCTATCTATCTATCTATCTATCTATTTATCTATCTATCTATCTATCTATCTATCTAATATCTGCCATTGTTATCCTGTCTGTGATGATAATGACATGACTGCTGAAAAAATTATCTGAACAGACCAAGAATTATTATTAGGCTTAGTGGTCAGCAGAAAAACTGAAGGGTTTTAGGATTTTTGCAAAATATAGATTTGGTCCATAACATTTTATTTTTTTAAATAACACCACCAAAAATTCTTTAAAAATGTGTATAACATAAAAAACATGATTTAAAGAATAGGTCACTTTTTGATGAGTCTTTTTCTTGGCTGTTTTTGGGTTTAGCGTTACTTTATTAGGTGCCCAAGTGGGATCTGTCAGGTGAACGTATACCGTGCTGTGGAAATCAGGTAAAGAAAAATGCCCTTAATCAGAAAGGTGGATTAATCTCTCTCCGATGCTGAAATAGTCTTTTATAATTGGGCTTTTTAAATAATCCTGATTAAAAGGGATTTTGAGCATAATCAATTTGCACAAGGCCATCTTAATAACAAGCTCTATCGGCTTAGCTATGAGAATTTATCCGACCTCCTCATGAAATTACTTGTCGTAAGAGGTCCAAAAATATGTAGCGCGGATTTATAAGGGCAGCAAACTAATAGAAATAATGAATTAGAAACGGCTCTAATCTTGCTTGTAATACATTAATTGGCCGCCATCTGTTTAGTCATTTCTGCAGACAGCGAAAACAAGAGGGTCAAGAATGTGCTTATTGTGCTGCGCTGCAAAACAAATATGTCACCTTTCATATTCCAAATACATAATTATGAGCCGCTGCTTAACGGATTGTAAAGACTTAATAGATAAGACGTCAAGGCATGAAATGCTGCAGCGCCGCAAACAGTAACTCACTTCACCAACCTCTCGCAGGGGCGATCATATCTTTTTTTTATGTGAGAGGTTTCATTTACTGAATGACATTTATTTTGGTCTCACACAAAAACGTTTTTTTTTCTTTTCAGGCTGAAATAAAATACCAGATTTAATTTTTTTTTTTTATTTCATTTTTTTTTTATTAAACCTTTGAAATTTTCCACCATTCCCATATCTCTAGTTGTCTCACTTCTGCAAATAGCATTTATCATGTAGATGCAGTTAATACAAGGCACTTACTAATGTATTGGGATTGTCCATATTACCTCCTTTGCTAGCTGGATTCATATTTTCATCACATTATATACTGCTCGTGTCCAGGGGTTAAGACCACTGCTCCAGCGCAGGGGGCAATAAAGTGGTCATTATAATACAAGGGGCAATGAAGGTACCATTATAATACAGGGAGCAATAAAGGGGGTATTATAATACAGGGGACAATAAACAGAGAATTACAATTTGGAGGGCAATACAGGGGGCACAATGGGAGGCATTATTATACAGGGGGCAGTACAGGGAGACATTCTAATGCAGGGAGCATTATAATACAAGGGGTATTATAATAAAGAGGACATAATAATGTAGGAGACACAATAGGGGGAGACATTATAATACTGGGGGCATTATAATACAGAGGACATTATAATGTAGGAGGCACTATAGGGGAGAATAATAATACAGGGGGCACAATGGGAGGCATTATTATACAGGGGACAGTACAGGGAGATATTATAATACAGGGAGCATTATAATACAAGGGGCATTATAATACAGAGGACATTATGATGTAGGAGGCACTATAGGAGGAGAATTATAATACAGGGGGCATAATGGGAGGCATAATTATACAGGGGGCAGTACAGGGAGACATTATAATACAGGGATCATTATAATACAAGGGGCATTATAATACAGAGGACATTATAATGTAGGAGACACAATAGGGGAGAGTTATAATACAGGGGGTATTCCGGAGAGACGGATCCGTCTTACAAATGTATTGCAATACCGGATCTGTCTCTCCGGAAAAACGGATCCGGTATTTATCTTTTTCACATTTTTAAAGGTCTGCGCATCAGCAAAACCTGATCCGTTTTTCCGGATTACTTAGGGCCGGATCCGGCATTAATGCATTTCAATGCAAAATAATGGCATCCGTTTGCAGACAGATTGCCGGAATTCAGCGACGCTAGTGTGAAAGTACCCATAAACTGCCCGCATCCATGTGGCTGCACGGCAAATTAGATCCTGTCCTATTCTTTTACGATTTTGCGGACAAGAATAGGCTTTTTTTTTACAGTGGGAACCCCGTGAAAATTGTGGGATACACATGGACCGCAATCCGTATTTTGCGGATCCGTAGTTTGCGAATTATAAAATAACATGAAGCGGAGGCACAATCCAGAGGGGTCATCCAGCCCCGGTGATGGCGGAGGATATCGCGCACGGTCTTACACTTGCAGCAGTCGTGCTTGTACTTGAGATTCCTGTGCCCTGAATGGGGGCTCATTGAATCCAAAAATTCCCAAAATTGACAATAGTTCAAAAGAGGCAAAATGGCAGTGTCATTCTCTTAACACTTTTGTTTCCTGAGTGTCTTGTATAATCAGGGCGAGGAGATGTAATTGGTGAGCCTGGGTTAAGCCCGCGGCCTGCTGTGCTCCTGACAATTAGGTTAGAGAGCAGCGATCTATAAATTTAAGAGGATTTGGTGGGCCTGCTAATGAAAAAAAATGTCACCCTGCGAGGGGAGCCGGTGTGTTATGAAAGCAACTTAATATCATCTGCTAGCGATTTGTCCGCGCTGATAATCTATTGAGATCTTGGGATGAGGGAGGGGGGGGGGGGGCACCATGTTTAGGAGACTGGTGAAGTGATAGTTGCCATCTGCACAATTCACACTAATCTGACTAGTGTGTCTCTGGCAAATGGCTGCATGAGGGTTTGGCGGCGATGGTGGGGGCGGCAGGGGCGGCGGTGGGGACGGGGGGCTATTTATTGTTTGTAAAAACAAACAAGGAGGATTTAGTTGTATGTGAGGAATTTATATCGAACAGCTGCAAAAGCAATCAGTGTGGGGAGGGGGGGGGGGGGGACATCTATAGGGGGTGACTAATATCCCCCTCAGAAAGGTCTCAGGGCCTGGCAGACCACACCACGAGAAGCACTTCTCCATTAGAAAATAACAAGGGGCTAAGTGACAATTTTATACAAAGGGGTCCGCCAACCTTTGCGTGTAATTTACTGCTTGACGATACCTGGAGTGATCCGAGAAGAGATCCCACTAAGGGCTTGTTCGCATGAACGTAAGGGCTCCGGCATACGGCGGTTCCGCCATACACGAGTCACTAGCCGTGTGCATTCCGCATCACGGACGCGGACCCGATCACTTTAAATGGGTCCGCAAATCCGGAGATGCGGTGCGGAATGTTACGGAAGCCCACGGAAGCACTACAGAGTGCTTCTGTGGGGTTCCGTTCCGTGCCTCCGCACCGCAAAGAGATAGAACTCGCTCTATCTTTTTGGCGGAAACGGACGGATCGCGGACCCCATTCAAGTGAATGGGTCTGCGATCCGCATGATGCGGCTGGCCCACAGTCGGAGCACGGAGCACGGAGCCCTTGCGTTTGTGTGAACAAGCCCTAAGGCCTCACGCACGCGGCCATAGTTTCGGTCCGCATACGATCCGCGGTTTTTGCAGATCCAATGCAGACCCATTCATTTCATCGGGGCGGCAAAAGATGCTGACAGCACGCGTTTTAGGCCTCATGCACACGACCGTTGTTTTGGTCCGCATCCGAGCCGCAGTTTTTGTGGCTTGGATGCGGACCCATGCGCTTCAATGGGGCCGCAAAAGACCCATTCACTTCAATGGGGCCGCATCCGTTGCTCCGTTCCGTAGCCCCGCAAAAAATATATAGCATGTCCTATTCTTGTCCGTTTTGTGGACAAGAATAGGCATTTCTACAATGGGCTGCCCGTTCAGTTCCGCAAATTGCGGAAGGCACATGGGCGGCTTCCGTTTTTTGCGGATCCTCAGTTTGCGGACCGCAAAAAACAGAACGGTCGTATGCATGAGGCCTTACACTGATGGTTGCTAGGAGATTGCGCCTGCGCAGAAAAACTGAGACACTGAACGCAATCGCAGACGAAACTGACTGAACTTGTTTGCGAAATGGTGTGAGTTTCACTGAACGCATCCTGAGCCAATCCGTATCGATCATGTGAAAGAGGCCTAAAGCAAACTGAAAATGAATAGTGTTTCCATATACAGGGTCAGATACTGTCCTGATCATCCTGCTCTTCCTGGTTCATTGAAGGCTGCTTTGATATAGTGCCAATTTGCCAAATCCAGTTTTGTACTTGAAAGCCTCCTGGCTCTTAGGATGCTTTCTTTTTCAAAAACTGCAGAATGACTGGAGTTGGGCATCGACATTGGATGCATGTCCGCTGAACCTGGCGGATTTCAGCAGGAACACCTGATCATCTAAGGTGCCTTCACACACTGCAGATTCTGTTGCAAAAAATTACTGAAAATCGTTTCTATTTGTCTGCACAAGGTTTGCAGAAATCCATGTGCTTGCTCCAAGAACAGCCCAATTCAGGTGAATAGAACTGATTTTTGGTTGAACACCCCTAATGTGTATGGAGGCCTCAAAAGGGTAGAAACACACGGCGCGTTCGAGATCCAGTCCAGTTTGAGGACAGCTGTGGTTAAGAACCTCGCAACCAATTTGGCCACAGGTGCCTTTTTACTAATGATGACTGCACTATATAGCTGGTCTTCATTGTTAATGGCTGGGCAGTATTAAAGGTGCCATGCGGCCATTAACAATAAAGTCCGGCTATACAGTGCTCTCATCGTTAGTTAAAGGGCTTCTGTCACCCGCCAAAAGTAATTTTTCATTTTTAGGCTAATTAAAATCCTTATAGTGCGATTATTAAATATATAGTGCTCTTACCTTTTTCTGTGGCTTAGTTTCTTTAAAAACCGCACTTTTATAATATGTTAATTACCTCGCTACCAGCAAGTAGGGCGGTTATTTGCTGGTAGCCGCCGCATCCTCCTTTCAAAAAAACACCCCCTCCTCCTGTTGATTGACAGGACCAGCGAGCGCTCTCCTCCTCCGGCTGGCCCTGTCAACATTTCAAATCCCGCGCCTGCGCCTTACGTGTCTTCATTCGGCGCAGGCGCTCTGAAAGAAGGACGCTCACTTCCTCAGCACTCCCTCAGTGCGCCTGCGCCGATGACGTCACCTCTAAACCCAAAAGAGAAGATGTCATCGGCGCAGGCACACTGAGGAAGTGCTGAGGAAGCGAGCGTCCTTCTCTCAGAGCGCCTGCGCCGAATGAAGACACGTAAGGCGCAGGCGCGGGATTTGAATTGCAGACAGGGCCAGCCGGAAGAGGAGAGCGCTCGCTGGTCCTGTCAATCAACAGGAGGAGGGGGTGTTTTTTTGAAAGGAGGATGCGGCGGCTACCAGCAAGTAACCGCCCTACTTGCTGGTAGCGAGGTAATTAACATGTTATAAAAGTGCGGTTTTTAAAGAAACTAAGCCACAGAAAAGGTAAGAGCACTATATATTGAATAATCGCACTATAAGGGGGGTGACAGAAGCCCTTTAAACAAAAGGCAGCTGTGGCTAATTTTCTGCACAGTCACAACCTAAACAGATCATGACCGCGCCGCGAGGTTGTACCACAACACTCCTCTATTTTGCAAGAAAAAAAAATGTAAAAAACGTTTTGAAAATATAAAAAAACATAAAAATTCAAATCAACTCCATTCCCCAAAATAAAAAGAAACAAAAAAAGAATAGAATTATGGGCATCTCCGCATGCAGAAGCCCCCATACTATTGAAATATATAAAAAAAAAGTTAGCCCATATGGTGAATGGTATAACAGAAAATAAATTCAAAAAGGTTGTTTTGAGTTTTTTTCATCACTTTATTTCACAAGAAAATTGAATAAAAAGTGATCAAGTGATCAAGCTTGCTGCAGTAAGAACCTATAGAGAACCTTAGTGGGGGGACTGTTAGGGTTGCCACCTTTCCCAAAAAAAAAAACTGGTTACACGAGTTAAAAAGGTTGGTGTGGGTTAATATGGGTGTTATTTGATCATATTTTCTGTTTTGCTCAATTTTTTTTCTCAATAAAATCAAACTTTTGACTGTTGGGGACACCTTATGTATTTAAGTTTCATTTAGCCTCTATTTTTAAAATGTTTCTTTGGGGATTCAAACTCACCACCGTCTACATTAATTACAAAAACCTTAACCACTGGGCTGTAGAGCTCAAAGTTATATTTCTGCTGAAAACCTCATAGAAGTTTCTCTTGTATTATATAAGAGAAACTTCTATGAGGTTTTTCAGGGGTATCTTAACATTGAGCTCTATAGCTCAGTGGTTAAGCTTTTTTTACCAGTAATGTAGAAAGTTGTGAGTTCAACTCCCCACAGAAACATTTTAAAAGTACTAGTTACACAAGGTAAAATAGTTGGTGTAGGTTAATACGGGTGTTATTTGATCATATTTGACGTTTTTCTAAAAAAAAATCTCAATAAAATAAAATTTTACACAGTTGGGAACACCCTGTGTATTTTAGTTCTATTTAGCCTCTATTTTTAAAAAGTTTCTGTAGGGATTGGAAATCACAACCTTCTACTTTAGGGGTCAGAACTGTAAACACTGGTCTATAGAGCTCAATGCTAAGTCAGTGCTGAAAAACCTCATAGAAGTTTCTCTTCTGTTAAAAACAGCATAGAAGTTTCTCTTGCATTATACAAGAGAAACTTCTATGAGGTTTTTCAGATCTAATTAAGCATTGAGCTTTAAAGCCCAGTGGTTAAGGTTTCTACCTGTAATGTAGATGATTGTGAGTTTGAATCCCCACAGAAACATTTAAAAATACTAGTTACACAAGGTAAAATA
Source organism: Bufo bufo (assembly GCF_905171765.1). Classification (NCBI taxonomy): domain Eukaryota; kingdom Metazoa; phylum Chordata; class Amphibia; order Anura; family Bufonidae; genus Bufo; species Bufo bufo. Next base: position 115,044,722 of record NC_053398.1, on the reverse strand, counting down.
GTTGGTGTCGGTTAATATGGGTGTTATTTGATCATATTTTACGTTTTTCTCAATTTTTTCTCAATAAAATCAAATTTTTCACAGTCGATAACACCCTGTGTATTTAAGCTTTATTTAGCCTCTATTTTTAAAAAACTTTGCCAACGGGACTGAAGCAGTAAGCCCTTTAGAGTATCAGGGCACTGAGCAATTGCCCAGTTTTCCAGCCCTGGTACTAGCAGTTGTAGTTTTACAAATAGTGGTAGTAGTGGTATGAGTAGTGGTAGCAGGAGCAGGAGTAGTAGTACAAGCAGCAGTAGTGATAGCAGTAAAAGTAGTAATAGCTTTAGTAGTTTTACCAGTAGTAGTAGTAATAGCAGTAGCAGTTTTACCAATAGTAGTAGTAGTAGTAGTTTGACCATTAGTAGTAGCAGTAATAGTGGTAGCAGTAGTAGTAATCATAGTAGTAGTAGTTTGAACAGTAGTGGTATCAGTAATAGTAGTAATAGCATCAGTAGTTTTACCAGAAGTAGTGGAAGCAGCAGTAATAGTAGTAGCAGCAGTAGTAGTAGTAGCAGTAGTAGCAGTAGTAGTAGTAGTAGTAGTAGTAGTATAGTAGTTTTACCTGTAGTTGTAGCAGTGGTTGTAGCAATAATAATAGTAGTTACAGTAGCAGTTTTACCATTAGTAGTAGTACTAGCAGTAGTCGTTTTACCAATAGTAGTAGTAGTAGTTTGACCAGTAGTGGTAGCAGTAGTAGTAATCATAGTAGTAGTAGTTTGACCAGTAGTAGTAGTAGCAGCAGCAGTAGTGGTATCAGTAATAGTAGTAATAGCATTAGTAGTTTTACCAATAGTAGCAGTAGAGGCAGCAGCAGTAGTAGTAGTAGTAGTAGTAGTAGTAGTAGTAGTAGTTTTACCAATAGTAGTATAGTAGTTTTACATGTAGTTGTAGCAGTGGTTGTAGCAGTAGTAATAGTGGTTACAGTAGCAGTTTTACCATTAGTAGTTGTAGTTGTAGTACTAGTAGTAGTGGTAGCAATAGTAGTGTTAGCAATAGTAGTAGTAGCAGAAGTAGTGGTAGCAGTTAAAGGAGTAGTAGTGTGGTATCAGTAGTATTAGTGTTAGGAGCAGTTGTAGTAATGGTAGCAGTTGTAGTAGTAGTAGCAGCAGTAGAAGTAGTAGTTGTAGTAGTAGCAGTAGTAGTAGTAGTAGTAGTAGCAGTACTAGTTTTAACAGTAGTAGTAGTAGTAGTAGCATTAGCTGCAGTTGTAGTAGTAGAAGCAATAGTATCAGTAGTAGTGTTAGCAGTTGTTGTAGTAGTAGTAGTAATAGTAATAGCAGCAGCAGTAGTAAAGGTAGTAGGTTTAGTAGTAGTAGTAGTGGTGGTAGTAGTTGTAGTAGTAGTAGAAGTGGTAGCAGTTGTTGTTGTTGTAGTAGTAGTGGTAGCAGCAGTAGTGGTAGCAGTAGTCGTGGTAGCAGTAGTAGCAGTAGTATTAGTAGTAGTATTTGTAGCAGTAGTAGCTGTAGGTGTTGTAGCAGTTGTAGTAGTAGTGGTAGCAGTAGTAGTGGTAGCAGCAATAGTGGTAGCAGTAGTAGCAGCAGTAGTAGTTTCAGAAATTGTAGTAGTAGTGGTGGTAGCAGCAGTAGTGGTAGCAGTAGTAGTAGCAGCAGCAGTAGTAGTAGTAGCAGTAGTAAAAGTAGCAGCAGCAATACTGGTAGCAATAGTAGCAGCAGTAGTATTAGTAGCAGTAGTAGTTTTATCAGTAGTAGTAGTAGCAGCAATAGCAGTAATAGTGGTGGTAGTAGTTGTAGTAGTAGTAGCAATAATAGTTTTACCAATAAAAGCAGTAATAGTGGTAGCAGTAGTAGTGGTAGCAGTAGTAGTTTTACCAGTAGTAGTAGCAGTAATAGTGGTAGCAATAATAGTTTTAGTAGTAGTAGTAGTAGTAGTGCTAGTAGTAATAGTAGCAGTAGTAGCAGTAGTAGTGGTAGCTGTAATAGTGGTAGCAGGAGTAGTAGTAGTAATAGTAATGGTAGCAGTATTAGTAGTAGCAGTAGTAATGGTAGCTGTAGTAGTAGCAGCAGCAGAAGTAGTGGTAGCAGTAATCGTGGAAGCAGTAGGAGAAATATCAGAAGTAGTGGTAGCAGTAGTAGTTATAGTAGCAGTAGTAGTAGCAGTAGTAATTGTAACAGTTATAAGAGTAGTCGTGGTAGTAGAAGTAGTGGTAGTAGTAGTAGCAGTAGTAGCGGAAGCAATAGTAGTAGCAGTGGTTGCTGTAGTACTGGTAGCAGGAGTAGTGGTAGCAATAGTAATGGTAGTAGTAGTAGCAGTAGTAGTAGTGGTAGCAGTAGAGGTGGTAGCAGTAGAAGTAGTAGCAGTAGTAGTGGTAGTAGTAGTTGTAGTAGTAGCATTAGTAGTAATATCAGCAGTAATTGTAACATTAGTATGAGTAGTCGTAGTAGTAGTAGTAGTAGTAGTAGTAGTAGTAGTAGTAGCAGTAGTAGTAGTAGTAGTAGTAGTAGTAGTAGTAGTAGTAGTGGTAGCAGCAGTAGTTGTGGTAGCAGTAGTAGTTGTTGTAGCAGTAGTAGTAGTCGCAGCAGTAGCTATAGTAGTAGCAATAGTAGTGGTAGCAGTAGTAGTAGTAACAGTAGTAGAAGTAGTAGTAGCAGTAGGAGATGTGCATTTCTTTGTAAGGAGTAGGAGCAATGACAGGGAATGTCGACTGCACCATCCCCCATTCGTGTACCCCTCAGATGCCACGTTCATCGGTAGCAGTAGTAATGTTAGCAGTAGTAGTAGTAGTAGTTGTAGAAGTTGTAGTAGTTGTAGTGGTAGCAGGAGTAGTGTTAGCAGTAGTCATGGTAGCTGCAGCAGTAGTGGTAGCAGTAGCAGTGGTAGCAGTTGTAGTAGTAGTAGTAGTAGTGGTAGCAGTAGTACTGGTAGCAGCAATAGTGGTAGCAATAATAGTAGCAATAGTAGTGGCAGCAGTTGTAGTAATAGTAGTTGTGGTAGCAGCGGTAGTGGTAGCAGTAGTAGTGGTAGCAGTAGTAGTAGCAGCAGTAGTAGTGGCAGCAGTTGTAGTGTTAGCAGTAGTAGAAGCAGTAGTGGTAGAAGTAGTACTGTTAGCAGTAGTAGCAGTATTAGTGGCAGCAGTTGTAGTAGTAGTAGTGGTGGTAGCAGCAGTAGGGGTAGCAGTAGTAGTGTTAGCAGTAGAATTAGTAGCAGTAGTAGTGGTAGTAGTGGTGGTAGTAGTGGTAGCAGTAGTAGTAGTAGTAGTAGTAGTAGTAGTAGTAGTAGTAGTGGTAGCAGTAGTAGTAGTTGCAGTAGTATCAGTAGTAGTGGTAGCAGTAGTAGTAGTAGTTGCAGTGGTAGCAGTAGTAGTGGTGGTAGCAGTAGTAGCAGTAGTAATGGTAGCAGTAGTAGTGGTGGTAGCAGTAGTAGTAGTAGCAGTTGTCGTAGCAGTAGTAGTAGTAGCAGTAGTAGTGGTTGCAGTAGTAGTTGTAGTAGTAGAAGTAGTGGTAGTAGCAGCAATAGTGGTGGTAGTAGTAGTAGTAGTAACAATAGTAGCTTTAGTAGTATCATTAGTAGTGGTAGCAGTAGTAGTAGTAGTAACAGCAGTAGTAGTAGCAGTAGTAGTGGTATCAATAGTAGTAGTAAGTAGTAGTAAAAATAGAAGCTGTATTAGTAGTAGTAGTGGTAGCAGTAGTAGTAGTTGCAGTAGTAGAAGTAGTAGTGGTAGCAGTAGTAGTGGTGGTAGCAGTAGTAGTAGTAGTAGCAGTAGTAGTGGTAGCAGTAGTAGTAGTAGTAGTAGTAGTAGTAGTGGTAGCAGTAGTAGTGGTAGCAGTAGTTGTGGTAGAAGTAGTAGTGGTAGTGGTAGCAGTTATAGTGGTTGCAGTAGTAGAGAAGTAGTGGTAGTAGCAGCAGTAGTGGTAGCAGTAGTAGTAGTAGTAACAATAGTAGCTTTAGTAGTAGCAATAGTAGTGGTAGCAGTAGTAGTAGTAACACCAGTAGCAGTAGTAGTAGCAGTAGTAGTGGTAGCAATAGTAGTAGTAGTAGTAGCAATAGAAGCTATAGTAGTAGTGGTAGCAGTAGTAGTAGTAGTAACAGTAGTAGTAGTAGTAGTTGCAGTAGTAGCAGTGGTAGCAGTAGTAGCAGCAGCAGTAGTAGTAGTTGCAGTAGTAGCAGTAGTAGTGGTAGAAGTAGTGGTGGTAGCAGTAGTAGTAGTTGCAGTAGTAGCAGTAGCAGTGGTTGCAGTAGTAGTAGTGGTTGTAGTAGTAGAAATAGTGGTAGCAGTAGTAGTGGTAGCAGTAGTAGTAGTAGTAACAATAGTAGCTTTAGTAGTATCATTAGTAGTGGTAGCAGCAGTAGTAGTAGTAACAGCAGTAGTAGTAGCAGTAGTAATGGTAGCAATAGTAGTAGTAAGTAGTAGTAACAATAGAAGCTCTAGTAGTTGTAGTAGTAGCAGTAGAAGTGATAGCAGCAGTAGTAGTAGTAGTAGTTGCAGTAGTAGCAGTAGTAGAAGTAGTAGTGGTAGCAGTAGTAGTGGTGGTAACAGTAGTAGTAGTAGCAGCAGTAGTGGTAGCAGTAGTAGTAGTAGTAGTAGCTGCAGTAGTAGTAGCAGTAGTAGTGGTAGCAGTAGTAGTGGTAAAAGTAGTAGTGGTAGCAGTAGTGGTAGCAGTCATAGTGGTTGCAGTAGTAGAGAAGTAGTGGTAGTAGCAGCAGTATTAGTAGTAGTAGTAGTAACAATAGTAGCTTTAGTAGTAGCAATAGTAGTGGTAGCAGTAGTAGTAGTAACACCAGTAGTAGTAGTAGTAGTAGTAGTAGTAGTAGTACAGTCGTGGCCAAAAGTTTTGAGAATTACATAAATATTGGAAATTGGAAAAGTTGCTGCTTAAGTTTTTATAATAGCAATTTGCATATACTCCAGAATGTTATGAAGAGTGATCAGATGAATTGCATAGTCCTTCTTTGCCATGAAAATTAACTTAATCCCAAAAAAAAATATCCACTGCATTTCATTGCTGTCATTAAAGGACCTGCTGAGATCATTTCAGTAATCGTCTTGTTAACTCAGGTAAGAATGTTGACGAGCACAAGGCTGGAGATCATTATGTCAGGCTGATTGGGTTAAAATGGCAGACCTGACATGTTAAAAGGAGGGTGATGCTTGAAATCATTGTTCTTCCATTGTTAACCATGGTGACCTGCAAAGAAACGCGTGCAGCCATCATTGCGTTGCATAAAAATGGCTTCACAGGCAAGGATATTGTGGCTACTAAGATTGCACCTCAATCAACAATTTATAGGATCATCAAGAACTTCAAGGAAAGAGGTTCAATTCTTGTTAAGAAGGCTTCAGGGCGTCCAAGAAAGTCCAGCAAGCGCCAGGATCGTCTCCTAAAGAGGATTCAGCTGCGGGATCGGAGTGCCACCAGTGCAGAGCTTGCTCAGGAATGGCAGCAGGCAGGTGTGAGCGCATCTGCATGCACAGTGAGGCAAAGACTTTTGGAAGATGGCCTAGTGTCAAGAAGGGCAGCAAAGAAGCCACTTCTCTCCAAAAAAAACCATCAGGGACAGATTGATCTTCTGCAGAAAGTATGGTGAATGGACTGCTGAGGACTGGGGCAAAGTCATATTCTCCGATGAAGCCTCTTTCCGATTGTTTGGGGCATCTGGAAAAAGGCTTGTCCGGAGAAGAAAAGGTGAGCGCTACCATCAGTCCTGTGTCATGCCAACAGTAAAGCATCCTGAGACCATTCATGTGTGGGGTTGCTTCTCATCCAAGGGAGTGGGCTCACTCACAATTTTGCTCAAAAACACAGCCATGAATAAAGAATGGTACCAAAACACCCTCCAACAGCAACTTCTTCCAACAATCCAACAACAGTTTGGTGAAGAACAATGCATTTTCCAGCACGATGGAGCACCGTGCCATAAGGCAAAAGTGATAACTAAGTGGCTCGGGGACCAAAACGTTGACATTTTGGGTCCATGGCCTGGAAACTCCCCAGATCTTAATCCCATTGAGAACTTGTGGTCAATCCTCAAGAGGCGGGTGGACAAACAAAAACCCACTAATTCTGACAAACTCCAAGAAGTGATTATGAAAGAATGGGTTGCTATCAGTCAGGAATTGCCCCAGAAGTTGATTGAGAGCATGCCCAGTCGAATTGCAGAGGTCCTGAAAAAGAAGGGCCAACACTGCAAATACTGACTCTTTGCATAAATGTCATGTAATTGTCGATAAAAGCCTCTGAAACGTGCAGTGCGTGTAATTATATTTCACTACATCACAGAAACAACTGAAACAAAGATCTAAAAGCAGTTTAGCAGCAAACTTTGTGAAAACTAATATTTGTGTAATTCTCAAAACTTTTGGCCATGACTGTAGTAGTAGTAGTAGTAGCAGTAGCAATAGAAGCTATAGTAGTAGTGGTAGTAGTAGTAGTAACAGTAGTAGTAGTAGTTGCAGTAGTAGCAGTGGTAGTGGTAGCAGTAGTAGCAGTAGTAGTAGTTGCAGTAGTAGCAGTAGTAGTGGTAGAAGTGGTGGTGGTAGCAGTAGTAGTGGTGGTAGTAGTAATAGTAGTAGTTGCAGTAGTAGCAGTAGCAGTGGTTGCAGTAGTAGTAGTGGTTGCAGTAGTAGTTGAAGTAGTAGAAGTAGTGGTAGCAGTAGTAGTGGTAGCAGTAGTAGTAGTAGTAGTAGTAACAATAGTAGCTTTAGTAGTATCATTAGTAGTGGTAGCAGCAGTAGTAGTAGTAAGTAGTAGTAACAATAGAAGCTCTAGTAGTAGTAGTAGTAGTAGCAGTAGTAGTAGTGATAGCAGTAGTAGTAGTAGTTGCAGTAGTAGCAGTAGTAGAAGTAGTAGTGGTAGCAGTAGTAGTGGTGGTAGCAGTAGTAGTAGTAGTAGCAGCAGTAGTGGTAGTAGTAGTAGTAGTAGTAGCAGTAATAGTAGTAGCAGTAGTAGTGGTAGCAGTAGTTGTGGTAGAAGTAGTAGTGGTAGCAGTAGTAGTAGCAGTAGTGGTAGCAGTAATAGTGGTTGCAGTAGTAGAGAAGTAGTGGTAGTAGCAGCAGTAGTGGTAGCAGTAGTAGTGGTAGTAGTAGTAGTAACAATAGTAGCTTTAGTAGTAGCAATAGTAGTGGAAACAGCAATAGTAGTAGTAACAGCAGTAGTAGTAGCAGTAATAATAGCAGTAGCAGTAGTAGTGGTAGCAGTAATAGTAGTAGTAACAGCAGTAGCTATAGTAGTAGCAGTAGTAGTGGTAGCAGTAGTAGTAGAAGTAGTAGTAGTAGTAACAATAGTAGCTATAGTAGTAGCAGTAGTAGTAGTGGTAGCAGTAGTAGTAGTAGTAGTAACAGCAGTAGCTATAGTAGTAGCAGTAGTAGTGGTAGCAGTAGTAGTAGTAAGTAGTAGAATTAGTAGTAGTAACAATAGTAGCTATAGTAGTAGCAGTAGTAGTAGTAGCAGTAGTAGTAGCAGTAGTAGTGGTAGCAGTAGTAGTAGTAAGTAGTAGAATTAGTAGTAGTAACAATAGTAGCTATAGTAGTAGCAGTAGTAGTAGTAGCAGTAGTAGTAGCAGTAGTAGTGGTAGCAGTAGTAGTAGTAAGTAGTAGAATTAGTAGTAGTAACAATAGTAGCTATAGTAGTAGCAGTAGTAGTAATAGCAGTAGTAGTAGCAGTAGTAGTGGTAGCAGTAGTAGTAGTAAGTAGTAGAATTAGTAGTAGTAACAATAGTAGCTATAGTAGTAGCAGTAGTAGTAGTAGCAGTAGTAGTAGTAGTAGCAGTAGTAGTGGTAGCAGTAGTAGTAGTAAGTAGTAGAATTAGTAGTAGTAACAATAGTAGCTATAGTAGTAGCAGTAGTAGTAGTAGCAGTAGTAGTAGTAGTAGCAGTAGTAGTGGTAGCAGTAGTAGTAGTAAGTAGTAGAATTAGTAGTAGTAACAATAGTAGCTATAGTAGTAGCAGTAGTAGTAGTAGCAGTAGTAGTAGTAGTAGCAGTAGTAGTGGTAGCAGTAGTAGTAGTAAGTAGTAGAATTAGTAGTAGTAACAATAGTAGCTATAGTAGTAGCAGTAGTAGTAGTAGCAGTAGTAGTAGTAGTAGCAGTAGTAGTGGTAGCAGTAGTAGTAGTAAGTAGTAGAATTAGTAGTAGTAACAATAGTAGCTATAGTAGTAGCAGTAGTAGTAGTAGCAGTAGTAGTAGTAGAAGTAGTAGTAGTAGTAACAATAGTAGCTATAGTAGTAGCAGTAGTAGTGGTAGCAGTAGTAGTAGTAACAGCAGTAGCTATAGTAGTAGCAGTAGTAGTGGTAGCAGTAGTAGTAGTAAGTAGTAGAATTAGTAGTAGTAACAATAGTAGCTATAGTAGTAGCAGTAGTAGTAGTAGCAGTAGTAGTGGTAGCAGTAGTAGTAGTAGGAGATGTGCATTTCTTTGTAAGTAGTGGGAGCAATGACAGGGAACGTCGACTGCACCGCCCCCCATTATTGTACCCCTCAGATGCCACGCTCATTGGTGATCGCAGCATCCGAGATGAACATTAAGACTTTTCAGGGGTTAATCATTCAAAAAAATTAAATTTCACTTACCTTATCCATTTGAGCGTTAATAGGCCACCACGTCCATCTTTCTTAAAGATCCACTGCGAAATCTCGCATGGTGCGTGATGACGTCACCGCGCATGAGATTTCACGTGGGATCTTCAAGTAAAATGCCCGTGGCTTCCCCTACACACCCAAATGGATGAGATGAGTATGATTTTTCTTTTATTTGTACCGCCATTTCAAGGAAAATGTATTCCTTACCACAAACTTTGGCTTTGTAGCAAATGACATTTTCCGCGAAGTCCACTTCAGATACTTCGATTCGTTCCACACCACTTGCCATCAGCAGATCTCAGATGAACGTTTTGAAGTGTTAGCTTTCATCATGTCCACTAATTTGCGATACTTGACAAATGACAGTTCTCGCTGTGATATACGGGGGGGTCGCCCTGGGCACTTAGTTAAAATATCAAAGAACCTCCGCAATTCCAGCAGCTAAATTGCTCCTACTTCCTCAGACATTTCCACAATTTCTGCGCCATAAAGGGGTCCTGCTTGTCTAATTCTACGCCCTTACAGACCAGCGGACTGTACTGTGTCCTCTAATAAAGAATAGTGCAAAGTTTCTTCTTGACTGTGATTACAATGTGTGGGGTTTACATATTTCTTCCATATTGTTCCATCCGGGAGTTACTAGTTGCAAATACCGATGCACCTAATTTTGCAGGGTTTTTTCCCCCTTATTTGTGATATATCTACAGCATTAAAGCTTTTTTTCTTAATATTAACCTATTAAATCAGTTAAACTCCTAATAAACGTCATTGGGGGGAAGCCATCTGTTAGGAGCCCCCCTGATTTTAAAAATAAAGGCCAAGTCCCTCCATAGAAATGAATGGGAGATACAGAAAAATCTAGCGTCCAGTGAAATTGGGTCAGACAATGATGTGCCTTTCTGATTGTACCAACATGATTGCGAAGAAGATTCGATTCCAATGTTGAAAACACAGAAAATATTGATCTATTTTTGGGAATCGCATGGCGCACACTAACAAATATAAAAGGGTTTTACGTTTATGCTAAATACACGTCCAGTTTATATCTAAGTATTTTATTTTTCAAAAGTCTGAATGCCTTTACGTATTTTTATGCTAGCTGTCATTAGGTGAACATATCTATCTATCTACCTGTCTATATATCTCTGTGATATTTATCTATCTATATGTCTGTCCGTCTGTCCATTCATAACTATTATTCTATCTATTTATCTATCTATCTCTGTCATATCTATCTATCTATCTAGCAATAGAAAAAATGGCAGCACAGGATAGCACAGTAGTCAGAGATGCAAGCCCAAAGGGACAAGATAATCGCCCAGTCATGTGTGTATAGTGTCCAGAGGGAGGTGACTCACCAGGGGCAGGTCAGTAATTAATAAACGCGCCATTTTAAGAAATTCACTAACAGGGACCACATCAATCCCTAGTTACCAAGAGGAACCAAAGAGGACCTCAGCAAGCCATAGCGCATGCGCGACATGCGCACAATGCACAGGGGTTGCCGAAAGGCCATAACAAGAACGGGCAAATAGAGAAGATCATCGGCGCATGTATGACATATTAGAACAGGGCAAAAAAGGCAAACCCAGCGCAACGCCCTATTGGGGACAGTTGGATGCTAATATCTGTAAAGTGCTGCGGAATATACTGTAGTAGCGCTATATAAGTGCATAAAATAAATAAATAAACAACATAGATGTTAATAACCTAAGAACACCCATCCTACTGGGATCTGAATATCGGGTGAAACAGGGTTCTCCTGTAAATATATGAGTATTATACGGGCAGACATTCACCTCAGAGATGCCCATTGATGGGGTGGGGGCAAGGGGTACATCTTACACACACTGTGAAGAATGCTCATAGAGTGGCACTAGGGAATCTCACCCCCACACAACCATGAGAGGACTCGCCATACATCCCCCCACTTACCACTCCCCCTATTTCGTCGTCTCCATACAGTGTGTCCGAGCCCAATGGGATAGAGAAAATGAAAAAAAAAAATAACAAAATAATAAAACAAAAGAATCGATTCCTCAAGGAAACAAAAAGGGGACATAATGTGGAAAAACATAAAAAGAACATACAAAAAATCACGTCAAATCCAAAAATGACAGTGGCAGTTCCCCCGAAGAAAATATGGGACACTTTAAATGAAAGAGAAAAAAAGAAAATTAGAAAAATATAATAGCAGAATATTTACAACTAGTTGAAGAACTGCATTACAGAAATCCCATAGATCGGATAGACTAGGAATAAGAGGAAACGACTTCATCAGCACACCTAATTTGAACTCAACGTTTAAACCATGCGGTTTAAGTGTTTCCAGTTTATAGATCCATTGTAAATCCCTGCGGCTCAAAATAATGGATCTGTCACCACCCCTCCCATGAGTACATTCTTCACGGTGTGTGTTAGATGTACCCCTTGCCCCCACCCCATCGTGGGTATCTCTGAGGTGAATGTCTTGCCTTTCGGCAACCCCTGTACATTGTGCGCATGTCGCGCATGCGCTATGGCTTGCTGAGGTCCTCTTTGCTTCCTCTTGGTAACTAGGGATTGATGTGGTCCCTGTTAGTGAATGCCGTAATATGGCGCGTTTTTTGATTACTGGCCTTCCCCTGGTGAGTCACCTCCCTCCGGACACTATACACACATGATTTATTCATGTGTATGATATTGTATTAATTGCACAATCAGGTATATCATTTCTGGGTATAATCATGATCTATTGATGACATTTTCTGCACTATATTAGCACTTTATCTTATATTTATCTGTACATTACTGATTATTAATTGATTATGTTATGCACCTGCACTTTATGTTTATATGTCACCTGATCTCATCACTAGTTGCTTGAGAAAGGCTCCAGTGTGGAGCCAAAACGTCCCGTCCTGCATGGGGGAATACAATTTTAATTTTTTCACTTTTGAGAGCGTTGTCTGCCTTGCTATTTTTGTATCTATCTATCTATCTATCTATCTATCTATCTATCTATCTATCTATCTATCTATCTATCTATCTATCTATCTATCTATCATGCCATATGCTTGTTTCACTTCTTTTAGAAAAAATATTCATGATAAACTGTTGTTAAACTGAAGATTTCCTCTATTCCGCAGAGCAGCTCCTTCCTCGTTGTGTAGAAGAAGTCCTACTGAACCCGGGCCAGAAAGCTGTTTGGCACCGTTTCGTTCGATGGCAGTTTACCGGCTGCAAAGAGAGTTTTAAAGACATTTGTACTTATTTAGTGCTTAGCAGACAGATTTTTTACACAACCTTAGGGGAATCCCATTTTCCCCAGGATCTCTCTCGTTTTTCTTTTAGTGTTAAACCATCCATCTTCACAAAACCCTTTTCACAGACTATCTCCGGACTTTTAGCTGGGATTTTCAGAAAGCAAACATTGCACTATTGGCATTTAAGGGATCCTAGGTGCCAGTGATAATATCATGAATTTCCCCTTTAAGACTGCTAAGTAGTCTCTCAAAGACTTTCACCTTATAATGTCTGCACTTCAGTTACTTAAATTTCTCCTTTGTGCTCCAAAGTACATGTGTTTCTAGCTGAACAAGAGATAATGGCGGGACTATACAGTGTATTATGGTAAATCTCAGCTGGTCACGAAAGAACAGTAATACAGTCACACACAAAGATTTGACCACAATTAGGACATGTTTAGGCTTACCTGCCTAAAATTAACCCCATATGAATGTCCCATTAGGACATTTCATGGCAGCAGTCCTCCAAACTAGACCCCATTGTAATTGTCAAAGCAGGAGGAAACCTACAAGAAGAACATACAATCTCCATGCAGATGTTGCCCTTGGTTGGACTTCAGCCCAAGACCCCTGCAGTGCAAGACACCAGTGCTAACCACTGATCCATCACGCTGCAAGAAGACCCCAATACATGACCAATGATTGGAGTATGTTCCATGTATTGCTTCATATATCTCTAACAACTTGTAGAATCCATGGTAATAATTAGGGGTGGATTTACCTATAGGTACCATAGACCTGTGCCTATAGACCACCATGGGAAGAGAGAACGGGAAAGCTGCATACGAATGTACTGAAGAGTGTGTATTCATTTGTAAAATATGCTCATTGATATGTTAATCATGGGTTCGCCGTGCTGTGGGATTGAGAGGAGGACAAACATTTTAAAACCATGCTTGACTTAAAGGGAGTCTGTCAGCAGTTTTGTCGATGTAAAACTGCTGGCAGACATAGGTAGGGGAAGAGGACAGGGGGTAATACATACCACTTCCCCTCCTTTTAACCAATGCAGTGCTCAAAAAATGAACCTTGAATGTTGTGGGTGCAACAGCTCTGCAGTAAGTGACGGCTGTAGCAGTCTATTGGACGCTACAGCCATCACTCATGGCGGGGGGTAGCTGTGGTGCAGGTAATACATTTAAGCAATTTACCCACGGCAGTTGTTAAACTTACCGGCCTATAGTTTCCGGGCTCTGTTTTCAGACCCTTTTTGAATGTTGGCACCACATCTGCTAAGCGCCAATCCTGTGGAATGCTCCCTGTCAATATAGAGTCCTTAAATATTAGAAATAAGGGTCTGGCTATGACATTACTTAATTCTCTCGGGATACGGGGGTGTATGCCACCTGGTCCCGGCGATTTGTCTATTTTAATAATTTTAAGATGCTGCTGCACTTCTTTCTGGGTGAGACAGGGCACTTTTAATGTCTAAAAGTAGCCTAGCCAGCACTAAGCTCATAGCAGTTAATAGAGGGGTGTCCACGCATGTGCAGTTTGCTCTCCATTCACTTTGGGGCCCCATTCGTGAGAAAGGAGCGGCTCCCAGAGTTGGGACTTGCTCCGTTGGACATTTATGCCATACCCTATCAATATGCCGTAAAAGTACCAGATAGGACAACCCCTCTAAGCATTCGATGTTCATTCTTTTCTCCATAAAATTAAGTTACATTTTAAAATTGATGCCACTAATTTAGTGTATTTAATATCCTATAATGTGTGTGTGTTGGGGAGGGGGACGCCAAAAAGACTTCTAGCACAGGATGCCATGTAACCAAAGGTTGCATCTGTCCAACCCCTTTCCAACTCTTTAACACTAAGACAGCAGTAGTAACATGACGTTGACTGCAGCACATATGGCTATGGGGTAAATGGATGGTGGACAGTGGGAACAAACAGCATGTTTAACAACACACTGTACTGTTGATTTTTTTTTTTTTTTCAATTACAAATTGGTGGCAAATACCTTCTCTGCCTTCTGACCTGTAAATTGTGGCCACCATTTTGAATGATTTATCCGAAAAAGTTTTAGATTCATCAAAATTCAGTTTTTTGGGTAAATTCGTAACAAATATTATTTGTGCAAAATCAATTTGCTCATCTCTAATTATTTTGTTTTAATTAATTAGGATTATTTGCCTTATTTTTAGATTCATCAAAATTCAGTTTTTTGGGTAAATTCGTAACAAATATTATTTGTGCAAAATCAATTTGCTCATCTCTAATTATTTTGTTTTAATTAATTAGGATTATTTGCCTATCCTTCATTGGACAGCAGCTTTGCTTATATCTGTATGAAGTGACCTCAGGTTTAAGTAGACATTCTTGTTATTATTCTAAATTATAGCTGTAAAAAGTAGGAGGATACACAGAAGATTAAGTAAAACATAGATCTGTTTCAATCTGCTCCTTTACATTGACAGGACATTTATTCTGGCTTCACTACGTTTGAATTAACACCAAGGAAAATATCTCAGAGTTCACAACTGAGTCAAAAATAGTTTTCTTCAATTTAGTGCAGTTTAGGCTATAAATTATAGTGAACCTAGTAAGTGCAGATACACATTGCTTGCCTAGGTTCAGTCACTAGTAGGGATGAGTGAACCCGTGGAAGTTCGGGTTCGCCGGGTTCGGCCGAACTTCAGGTCAAAGTTTGGGTTTGAGACCCAAACTTGAACCGAACTTGACCCGAACCCTATTGAAGTCAATGGGGACCCAAACTTCACTTTATTATTTTCCGTTATAACATGGTTATATCGGAATATAATAGCATTCTTAAGACAGGATGCAAAACAATATGGCCATTTAGGGATTAAAAAGAATTCACCCGATTTGCATAAAACTTTGTTCCAATACTGTACAGAGCAGGAGCTCCGTACAGTATTAGAATGTATTGGCTCCGATGAGCTGAAGTCATTGCTTCCTGAAGTCTCGCAAGACTTCGGGTAATAACTTCATAAATTAATTTGCACTGTAAAAAACCTTTTCCAGAACTTGAGTTCGGGAAATGTTTTTTTACAGTACAAATTTATTTATGAGGCTATTACCCGAAGTCTTACAAGACTTCGCAAAGCAATAACTTTGGCTCATCGGAGCCAATACATTCTAATACTGTACAGAGCTCCTCCGTACAGTATTGGAACTAAGTTTTATGCAAATCGACTTCGGATGTTTCATCCAAAGTCGATTCGCTCATCCTCAGTGATGATGTTACCACGTGGAAGAGTGCGGTGACATCACCTGAACACTAAACCCGGACATAAGCAAAAAAGTCCAGATTCGGGTCAAGGTACCTGAACTCGCAAAGTTTGGTATGAACTCGAACTTTGCAGTTTGTGTTCGCTCATCCCTAATCACTAGTAACACATTACTATTATTTATTATTAAAGCTTTATATTGTAAGTTGCTCCCTCGCTCCTCTCAAGGTTGTTCCTATGCTTACAATATTTCACCCGATTTGTGGCGCAATGTTTCAGACTCCACAATACAAGTCAATGTTCCAGTTGCTCTTACTTATCTCCCAGCAGCTGCCTTCCTGCATGTATCTCCGGGTGAGTATGCTTGTCTGCTGTTTGCCTTCCAGGGATTTTTTTTACTTGCTCAGGAGTTCTCTGTACATTATCAGAGTTGTGCCCTGGCCGGTGACGTCACTGTGCACTTGGGGAGCGCGAACAGTAAAATACGAGGAGGAGTGTCACCGGCCGGGGCACAACTCCGATAATACACTGATAACTCCTGAGCAAGTTAAAAAATCCCTGGGAGGCAAACAGCAGACAAGCATACTCACCCGGAGATACGCGAAGAAAGGCAGCTGCGGGGAGATAGGTAAGAGAAACCGGAACATTGACTTGTATTGTGGAGTTTGAAACATCTTGTCACAAATCAGGTGAAATATTGTTATTATTAAAACGCCATTTATTCCAGGGTGCTAAACATATAAAAAGGGGTATACATACTGTACATACATTATCATAATACAAACAATTGCAATAAGCATGAACAAGACGAGTTACAAGCTGGTACAGAAGGTGAGAGGGCCCTGCCCTCGAGGGGTTACAATCTACAAACATCTGAAGACTCATGGCTTAAAGGCTATGTACACCTTTAAGGACATTTTTTAATGATTGAATTTTACTAATTTTGAGCTAAAAATTATTTTTTTGGCTGGTCTCTATTAAAAATGTTGAGCCATTTCTGAGATATATGGGTTAAAAATCAGTATGTTTGCAAGGTGTCACAGGTTCGTGTGTAGCTCTTATCTCAGATCTCCTGACGTCATAAACACTTATTTAAGCCATATTCTTATCAGTTTGAGCAAATTTCTGTAAATTTGATTGGGTCCAATTCGGTCGAATCGCCCATCTGATTCCATTTGCACACAAATTGATTGGACCTGAATCAAAAGTGCTTTAAATGCCCTGAAAAGCTGTGGATGACATTCTGGTCTGTCTCTCAATATTCTCCCGAATGAAATCACCTAAAATTCAGAATTCTATAGAATTCTTATTTTTCAAAACATGCGGCTCAAATTGTGATTCCATAGAATCACTTTTCTCATCTCTAGCTGCATTATATGAGCTTGAGCTGAGACTTCATTTGTCATGAACTTACCTGTTTGGGCTCCAGCACTGCAGTCCATGGGCCTGCCAGGTTCTGATCTAGCGACTCACTATTCTTTTCACATTTTTATGTTAATCTAATTTTTTAAATAATTTTCCATCTCATTAACTATACTTTAAAAAAATCCTGTAGCTTTTGCACTGTACAGATAACTTTTCAGCAGTCATCTCGTTATAATCACAGGCAGGATTAAAAGGAAAGATATCACATCTATATATAGATAATGCAAGATGCATCATTCATATTAGGTGATATCACAGCTTATCTACTCCCTCCTGACCTCTGCACAGGTCACAGAGCAGGTCTAGATAACTCTCCCAGAAGTCAACGAGTCCCGTCCCCCCCCAGTCTATTGCGTCTATGGTCCATGGTGGCAACTGTAAAGAATCCCTGTAAATGCTGTTAACAACCATTCTGACAAGATAACCGCCCCCCTAATCATGTTCGGGAAATAGAATAAAAAAAATCTACAATAAGAAAAAAAAAACTGGTTAAAGCTCGAGAGGGTTCAGAGGAGGGTAACTAAAGTAATAACTGGAAGGGTGGACTACAGTACACAGAAATATGATCAAAATTAGGGTTATTCACTTTAGAAAAAAGACGACCGAGGGGAGATCTAATAACTATGTCTAAATATATCAGGGGTCAGTACAGAGATCTCTCCCATCATCTATCTATCCCCAGGACTGTGACTGTGACGAGGGGACATCCTCTGCGTCTGGAGGAAAGAAGGTTTCTACACAAACATAGAAGAGGATTCTTTACGGTAAGAGCAGTGAGACTATGGAACTCTCTGCCTGAGGAGGTGGTGATGGTGAGTACAATAAAGGAATTCAAGAGGGGCCTGGATGTGTTTCTGGAGTGTAATAATATTACAGGCTATAGCTACTAGAGAGGGGTCGTTGATCCAGGGAGTTATTCTGATTGCCTGATTAGAGTCGGGAAGGAATTTTTTCCCCTAAAGTAAGGAAAACTGGCTCCTACCTCACAAGTTTTTTTTTGCCTTCCTCTGGATCAACTTGCAGGATAACAGGCCGAACTGGTTGGAAAGAGGGCTTTTTTTAGCCTTAAAAACTATGTTACTATGTAAAAAAAGGACGTGTCACTATTTGGCACAAAATAAAAATCCCTTTAAGAGGAAATCCAAGCAAGTTATTTCACACATCAAGTAGAGAATTCACTGGCCTAGTTTACTTAAGATGGACCAGAAGTAACAAGGACTTTGTAAGTACACAAAAAGTTTAGGAATTAACACAAGCAGTTGCAAGGTGGACAGACAGGGTGGGCCGGGGCTTCTTCCACCCCTTGGTACTACAACCTTCGACATAAGGCTAACAACATCCCTGGAATCCTACATTAAACAACAGACATCCCACTGCTGTTTGCACTAGACCACGACACGGTAGAGATCTGTAGGTTGCCTAGTAGCTACAAGTAATATGAGAAAAGACATTACACTCCTGGTGCCAAAGCTTTGAACAAAATTACTTCCTTTAACACACCACCTTAATTATGTGCTGGGGAACATAAAACAGGTCAGACAATTTGTACTGGGAAATCATAATTCCATCAGTCCAAAGCAGGTAGTGCCAATGATTTATGAATGAGGTGTCATAATTATTTTTTTAGTAAACAGATCAGGTTTCTTTTCTAGGACGGATCTCAAAGTACTAATTAGCTTTTTGTAGTAGAATGTCACCATCCAGTCATGACAAAGGCAGGATTTTTTTTTTTCCACATTGTATTTTTGGGCGGGTGATTTAAGCAGATGTTCTCTTGTAATAACCATGAGGATTAAAGCCTTGCCGCTGAATATAACTTTAGTTTTACTAAATGCCCTTGTCTCCTCCTTCACCTTTCATAATTTGAAGGGTCTTCAGAATTTATATGTCACTTGAAAGAGAAGATTGGGGAGGAGGGAGAATTATTTATACAAAGATGCCTTGGCAGAGGGATTGTTTCTTTTGCTTGTTAGAGGGAAAGTAAATTCTCAGCAGAATCAAAGTTGTTCTCCCCATTTTCTGTAGGTTGTACACCTATATTTTCTGTTCTGACATGTTTAAAGGGCATCTGTCAGCAGATCTGTCCCTATGACACTGACTGACCTGTTACATGTGCGCTTGGCAGCTAAAGGCATCTGTGTTGGTCCCATGTTCATATGTGACCCCATTGCTGAGAAAAATGATGTTTTAATATATGCAAATGACCCTCTAGGAGCAACGGGGGCGTTGCCGTTACACCTAGAGGCTCTGCTCTCTGCAACTGATGCGCACTCTGCACTTTAATTGACAGGACCAAGCAGTGAAAATGTTATCACACCTGCCTGGCCCTACCAATCAAAGTACAAAGGACACTGCAGTAGCAGAGATAGCAGAGCCTCTAGGTGTAATGGTAACGCCCCTGTTGCTCCTAGAGGCTCGTTTGCAAATATTAAAACATAATTTTTCTCAGCAATGCGGACACATATGAACATGGGATCAACACAGATGCCTTCAGCTGCCAAGTGCACATGTAACAGGTCAGCCAGTTTCATAGGTACAAATCTGTTGACAGAAAAGTAACTAGTTTCTCATGCTCGGAGATAAAAAGTAGAGAAAGTAGAGATGAGCAGAGTTTTCAAAAATTCTAATTAATTTGTTACAAAGAATGTTAAATCAGCTATATCCTGGCCTACAGGAAGAGTGCATAGCTAGTCCTTTCTAGTAGTGAAACAGTTACTGTGACAGACAGGTGGACAGTAGTTTTAGATAGCTTATTAACCCCAATTTAAGAATCAAGGCCAAATAGAATTGGTTATCTATTTAACAAGGTGCACACCCCAATAACAGTAGAAGTAACTTATTCACCCCAATTTGACAATCAAGGCCTAATGGAATTGCTTATCTATGAAACAAGGAGGACACTGTTCAATTAGATAGCTCTGTGACCTACACAGGGATTGATGCAAGCTTCACTGTCTCCTATGGATCACTTCAGCTTCAGATTACAGCCCCTGCACTGTCCCTGCAGTCTCCCTATGCTCTCCCTGTAGCAGGAATGGGATTCAGCCAGTTCCTACCAGTTCCCCAGATCCGCTTATTAAAATTACAACTGGATCGGAGAACCGTGTTACCGGCTGAGTACTGACCCAGTGCTCTGGCAGCGGCAGGGCAGCTGGTGATGTTCACTTCTATTGCTTCGCATGCCGCTGATAGTTTAGCACCTTAGTTGGGTGTTATGTGTGTGCAGTGTATATATGGTGTATTTAAGTATGTGTACCATATATATGGTGTATGTATATGCAAACATGTCTTGACGCCGCGTTGTGTAGGGAACCTGTTGTTAAAAATTGCCCTACAGTATGTAAAAACTCTTCCTACACTGTACCTGCACTGTCCCTGCACTCTCCCTATCCAGTGTTCCACAATTAAGAGCTTTTAGAAAAACTGTCCCTAGCACTTTTCACATCTCTCCCTATGCTCAGCTCACAGTGAAATGGTGGAGACCGTGTGGAATGAGTCTTTTAAAGGGCTGTGACATCACAGGGGCTGGCAAGCTGCTGATTTGCTGTCTGCACAGCATTATGGGTGATATCACATTCCCGGGCTTCTTACTTTCATTTTGCAACATGTGTAGCCGCCATTTTAGGAAAAAAAAGATTTGTTACCACAAAGCGCAAGGAAATTTGAATATGTTGCAAATCAAATTTTACCAAAACTTCGGATCGAATTCCACTTTGGATGCTTCTATTTGTTCAACACTAATAGAAAGGATTCAGAGGAGGGCAACTAAAGTAATAACTGGAATGGGTGGACTACAGAACCCAGAAAGATATTAGAAAGATATTAAAATTTGGTTTAGTTTCGAAAAAAGACGACTGAGGGAAGATCTAATAACTATGTATAAATATATCAGGGGTCAGTACCGATATCACTCCCATCATCTATTTATCCCCAGGACCGTGACGAGGGGATATGCTCTGCGTCTGGAGGAAAGAAGGTTACTACAACAACATAGACGGGGATTCTTTACTGCAAGAGCAGTGAGACTATGGAACTCTCTGCCTGAGGAGGTGGTGATGGTGAATTCACTAAAAGAGTTCAAGAGGGGCCTGGATGTACATCTATGTACAACCAAGCTCAGAAAGAGCAGAGATTTACTGTATAAATTATAAATTTTGATAAATCTTTACCTACAAAACTATGTATCAGCTCCACCTGCTCGATAGTATGCTGCCTGCAGATTGCATTGCATAAGATTTTTTAAAATTATGGCCAATAGGGATTAGATGTCAGACATAATAAAACCCATCAAAGCTGTTGAAAATCCAGTTATGGCTCATCAGTCAAGAAGGAGATGTAATGTTTCACATGGAGCATCTGCTTTTGTAGTGGTTTTGGGGGACTATTCAGTTATAGGTACCCAGAAGAAATATGAAGGATAGTGGATGCTCTTCAAGGAACTGCCTGGTTGTTCAGGTAGAGCACATGTGTACTGTGTAAAGATATCCAGATTACAAAGTCACCATTTGCTCAAGCTATGCAAAGCTTCTTTTTGGTTAGTGATGTCCAGTGCTTGGATACTTACTGCTTAAGGCACATTTACATCTCTTAAGAACATGAAAAGAAAGAACTATACCAACCCTATGACTAATGTTTTAATTTTCTGCAATCTCCATACAAAACTTACAGAATCCAAAATTCTTACATTCTCTTTTTAGGAGTCAAAAAATATCAACTTAACTCCTAGCACGTTTGTACTTCCTGTCATAAGTGCTTGTCTTTACTTTTACTGGGACCTTGCCTTCCGACATCATAGTTTCATGCTTACAAGGGGTTAACCTGATTCACACATGTTACGCAGTTTTTTTGTGCTGAGGTCAATGAGTCCCCAGAATATTCAGCTCACACACATTGACAGCCTCTAACCTCTAGCAGGGCCTTTTTTTGGGCTCCTGTGATGCAAAGCTTTAATTAGGAAGTTTACAATCTATCTTTAAATGCAAGCCCTTGTCGATGATTAGCACGGAGGAGCTGAGTAATTCTAGGGCCTCAAAGTAGAGATTTCGAATAAAAGGAAGGAAGAAAACCTATTACAGTCAACAATTAAAGAAACACAAAATGAGCATAATTATTATGGCTATTTTTATGTTATATGCATGAAATGATGTCTAAGAATAAACAGGCAGGGATAAGCACTGACGCGGTGGGCACAAAACAGCAACTGTACAATAATGCTAAATTGTCCTGGCACTATAGTGTCTAATGTCTATCTAAAATGCAATTTTTTTTAAATAAACACAAAGGTAAATTGACATAATTTGGTGAAATTTAGATGTTGCATTCATGATAGTGGATTATCAATGCAACAGGCACGATTTTCATATGCTACTCAACATTTCATGTAGTTTTACTATTGTTTTTTTAATAAAGGATTTTTTTTAAATAATTTTATTTGTAAGATGCAATTTAACAAATTGTTGCTTTATATGCATTTCATAATGGGTGTGGAACCACTGTGTCAACCAACAGATTTAACTTGGGGCCACTCCTAAGGATGTTATCCTGGTAGTCCCCTGGTTTTCACCTTTGATCCCCTATACAGGTATCTGTATTTTTCTGCAGGGGAACCACCAGGCCGCTACCTCCTGGAGTAGTCTCTGTAGGATTGACAGCTGACCGACGGAGGTCAATAGTCACTGGTGCAGAGCACCGAGGGATCAGACAAAGATGAGGGCATGAACTATACGGTAAAAAGTCCAAAGTCAGGGCAGACAGCACAGGGTCAATAAGGAGCAAGGCACAGCACTGGTCAGGCAGCGAAGGATCAATTGCCAGAAAATGGGCAGTGGTCGGTAGTGATGAGCGGCAGGGGCAATATTCAAATTTGCGATATTTAGCGAATATTTTGCAGAATATTCGTGAATTCGCGAATTTGAGATTATATTCTTGATTACGAAAATCGGCAATGTATTATTCGCGTAATGTGCACGAAATAACGGCGTGGGGTAGGCAACTATTCTATTAGTTGCTAGGGATGTTGCTAAGCTGTGACAAAGACTTATCATTGGCCCACAAGCTAGAAGAAGAGAGGGATGATCACCTGATGTGTACTGTGTTAAAAAAAAAAAAAAAAAGAACATTCGTCATTACGAATATATATCACTATATTCGAAATATTCTCGAAGTGCCGATATTCACGATAAAAATTTGCTTTTTGAATATTCGCACTCAACACTAGTGGTCGGTTGGCATAGCTGGATTCACAATAAAGAGATCCGACAGGGATCCAGGCGCTTTCTAGCATATATGGCAGCTTTGGGCCAGACAAAAAGTAGTGTGTGTAGTATTTTTTGTCCAGCCGAAAGCCAACATATATGCTGAATTCATTGATCAGAACAGAGTGTTGGAGTTCCCAATGCAGATGTGAACCCGGCTTTATACTTCTCCTTCCTGCTGGATCCACTTTTGGTTTTGATTTAAAAAATACCATCAAAAATGGACACGAAACTCTGTGTGTGACACCCACTAAGAAGCCAACTAATCTCTCTAGGGTAGGCTTGAGAGGAGTCATGTCACGGAACCATGAACCAGACGTACAACAAGGGATAAGTGAAAATAAGAAGGCTTTATTGAAAATAAAGCTGTAAAGCAAAAGTCCAACGGATGGTGAAACCGAGCAGAGTCTTTGCGAAGCCAGAGGTCAGGAACCAGAAGGGTAGTCAGACGAAGCCAGGATCAGGAACCAGCAGGGTAGTCAGACGAAGCCAGGATCAGGAACCAGCAGGGTAGTCAGACGAATCCAGGATCAGGAACCAGCAGGGTAGTCAGACGAAGCCAGGATCAGGAACCAGAAGCAGCAGCAGTCTTAGAAGCATGTGAACACAAGAGGACCAAGCAAGGAACTGAAGCCACAGACCTCCTATATATATGAGCTAGGCATCCAGCTCCTCCCAGGGGAAGGAGGAGCTGCAGGGTGGAAGGCTACAAGAAACCCAGGACCCAAGATGGCCGCCAGCACATGTCAAACGAAGGAGAGCAGCAAGCAGGTAAGACCATGACAGTACCTCCCCCTCAAGGGCCCCTCCTCCGCGGAGCACAAAACGGTTTCTGAGGGAAGCGTGCGTGGAAGGCTCGGAGCAAGGCAGGAGCATGGACATCTGCGGAGGGAACCCAGGAACGCTCCTCTGGACCATAACCACGCCAATGGACCAAAAACTGCAACCGACCGCGGACCAGGCGTGAGTCCAGGATATTGCTCACCTCATATTCCTCACGATTGCCCACTTGGACCGGACGAGGCCGAGGAACCGAGGAAGTGAAACGATTACACACCAGTGGCTTCAACAGGGAGACATGAAACACGTTGGAGATCCGCATGCCAGGAGGAAGCGCAAGGGCATAGGCTACCGGGTTTACCCTGCGAAGCACTCGGAAGGGACCAACAAAGCGAGGCGCCAGCTTGGGAGTGGGCACTCGAAGGTTGAGGTTGCGGGTGGACAACCATACACGGTCTCCGACCTGGTAGGAAGGAGCAGGCGCTCGTCTGCGATCAGCCTGGAATCTCTGGCGCTGCGCAGAGACCTCAAGGGACTTCTGGATCTGTACCCAAGAAGCACGTAGGACGGAAAGGTGATCCTCCACAGCCGGAATATCCTGGGGAGAGAATACCTCCGGTAACACGGCAGGTTGGAACCCATAATTGGCCATGAAGGGAGACGTCCCAGAGGAAGAGTTCACCGCCGTGTTCCTGGCAAACTCAGCCCAAGGCAGGAGGTCAACCCAATTGTCTTGGTGATCGGAGACATAGCAACGAAGGAATTGCTCCAAGGCCTGATTGGATCGTTCTGCGGCCCCATTGGACTGAGGGTGGTAGGCCGAGGAGAAGGAGAGATGAATCCCCAACTGGGAGCAAAAGGCGCGCCAGAACCTGGACACAAACTGACTCCCCCGATCCGACACAATCTCCTTAGGCAAACCGTGCAACCGGAAGACCTCCCTGGCAAAAATCGTGGCCAACTCTTGTGCAGAGGGTAACTTCTTGAGAGGAACACAGTGGCACATTTTGGAAAACCGATCCACAATCATGAGAATGACCGTATGGCCTCGGGATGCAGGGAGGTCCACAATGAAATCCATCCCCAGGTGTGACCATGGGCGCTCCCCGGTGGCTATGGGTTGCAGAAGGCCCAACGGAAGGTGCCGAGGGGACTTACTCTGGGCACAAACGGAGCATGCCGCTACATATGCGGCGATGTCGGAACGTAGGGAAGGCCACCAGAACAGACGTGTAACAGCCCAGGACAGCTGATTCTTTCCAGGATGCCCCGCGGTCTTGGAGTTATGGTAGGTTCGCAACAACCGAGTGCGCAACTCCTCAGGCACAAAACATCTGCCGTTGGGTCTCCCAGAGGGAGCACCAGATTGAGCCGCCAAAATCTGCTCACCCAGGGGAGAGGTCAGGCTGGTGCGAATGGCGGCCAGGATCTGATTTGGAGGTATGACCGAAGTCGGAATCGACTCCTCCCTGGACAGCTCGGAGTACTGCCGTGATAAGGCATCCGCCCTGATGTTCTTGGAACCGGGTAGGTAGGAGACCACGTAATTAAAACGTGACAAGAACAGAGCCCATCTGGCCTGACGTGGTGTCAATCTCTTGGCCTCAGAAAGGTAGGTCAGATTCTTGTGGTCCGTCAGGATGAGAACCGGAACCACCGAACCCTCGAGCAAGTGCCTCCATTCTTTAAGGGCCTGCACGATGGCCAATAACTCCCTGTCACCAATCTGATAGTTGCACTCCGCGGAAGACAGTTTCCGGGAGTAAAACCCACAAGGAAGCAGAGGACCCTCTGGTGTTCTACGCTGAGACAGAAGGGCGCCTACTCCCGTCTCAGACGCGTCCACCTCGAGGACAAAGGGCAACCCAGGGTTGGGATGCGACAGAATCGGAGCCGACACAAAGGCGGACTTTAGGGCCTCAAAAGCTCGGATGGCCTCGAGCGGCCAGACCTGGGAATTACTGCCCTTCCTGGTCAGATCCGTGAGAGGCTTGGCCAGCATGGAAAAGTCCCTGATGAACTTCCGATAATAATTGGCGAAGCCCAAAAAGCGCTGCAGGGAACGAAGACCACTGGGCTGGGGCCACTGTAAGACAGCCGAAACCTTCTCAGGATCCATGGAGAACCCCTCAGCGGAAATGATGTAACCTAAGAAGGTTACCTGGGATCGGTGAAATTCGCATTTCTCAAGCTTACCGAACAGCTTGTTCTCTCGTAACCGTTGCAACACTCGTCTGACATCCAGAATGTGGGCCTCCATGGATTCAGAATATACCAAGATGTCATCCAAATAGACTACCACACACTGCTGCAACAGGTCACGGAAAACATCGTTGATGAATTCCTGAAAGACTGCGGGCGCATTGCACAACCCAAAGGGCATAACCAAGGATTCGTAATGACCGGTCCTGGTGTTAAACGCGGTCTTCCACTCATCGCCCGCCTTGATCCTTACCAGGTTATATGCCGCCCTCAGGTCGAGTTTGGTAAAGACCGTGGCCCCTTTAAGGCGATCGAACAGCTCGGAAATCAAGGGTATCGGGTAAGCGTTCTTGATCGTGATGCGATTGAGACCCCTGTAATCGATGCAAGGCCTCAACTCACCGCCCTTCTTTTTCACAAAGAAAAATCCAGCCCCTGCTGGGGACGAAGATTTGCGAATGTGTCCGCGTGAAAGCGCCTCCCTCACGTACTCCTCCATGGCCTCATTCTCCGCTACCGACAGTGGATAGACTTTGCCACGAGGAGGAACGGCACCAGATTGTAACTCTATGGCACAATCGTATGGGCGGTGCGGAGGTAGGGCAACCGCGCGCACCTTATCGAATACATCCCGGTACTCCTCGTATTCAGGAGGCAACAGAGAGTCCGAGGAAGTACACAGCAACTTGACAGACCCATGGATGCAACTAGCCCCACACTGCGGTGACCACGAGAGGATTTCGACCGATCTCCAATCGAAAGTCGGATTATGCTTCTGGAGCCAGGGGTACCCCAAGACCACCGAGTAGTGTGGAGACGAAATAACCTGGAGGCAGACCGACTCTCTGTGAACGGCACCAATGGCTATCCCCACTGGAAGGGTCTCATGAGTCACGTGTGGCGGCAGAAGGGGTCTGCCGTCTATCGCCTCAAGAGCCAGTGGGGAACCTCGAGCCTGCAGAGGAATGGAATTGGCGGCAGCGAACACACTATCAATGAACAAACCACCAGCACCAGAGTCCACCAACGCCTGGGTCGTCACCGAGCCCCCGACCCAGGAGAGGACAACAGTGATCAGTGGTTTGTCAACACGGGAAACCGGGGACGAGGAGACTCCACCCAAGATCTGCCCCCGACAGGATCTCAGGGTACGAGCGTTTCCCGGACGGTTCGGACATGCCAACCGAAAACGCCCACCGAGACCACAGTACATGCATCGGCCCTCGCGTCTCCGGAGTGCCCTCTCCCCCTCGGACAGGCGAGCAAACCCCAGCTGCATGGGTTCACCCCCAGACAAGTCATCCCCAGGAGGCGTGGGAGGAGAGGGAGGCACGGGTGGGACAGCAAACGTAGGCACCAATCTGTTAGAAGACCTCCGCAGGTTCTCCTTAAAGGAAGGTCTCTCCCTGAGTCTGGTGTCAATCAAAATCAGGAAAGAAATAAGAGACTCGAGCTCAACTGGTAGGTCCTTAGCTGCAACCTCATCCTTCAAGGCATCCGAGAGACCATGAGAGAAAGCAGCGACCAGAGCCTCATAATTCCAGCCCACCTCTGCTGCCAGGGTACGAAACTCAATGGCGTATTCAGCTACGGATCGTGAACCCTGTCTGATGGACATAAGGAGCTTCGCAGCAGAGGCAGCACGAGCCGGCACATCGAATACCTTCCGAAGAGAAGCAACAAAACCGGAAAACTCGGCAACCACCGGATTGTTGTTCTCCCATAAAGGGCTGGCCCAGGCCAAGGCCTTGTCCGAGAGCAGCGAGATCAAGAAGCCCACCTTTGATCTCTCAGTAGGAAAGGCATGTGGCAGCAACTCGAAATAAATGCCCACCTGGTTAAGGAAACCTCGGCACTGAGTTGGCTCTCCCCCAAGCGCTGTGGAAGAGGGGCAGAACCGGTCATACCCCGAAACACCGCAGGCGCAACAACAGGTGTCGGGGTAGACTCTGGCGCAACAACCGGAGCGGCAGTAGGAGCGAGCCCAGGAGCGACAACCGACCCATCGGCAACGGGAGCGAAATGAGCCGTGCGTTCAAGCAGGGTTTGCAACGCCACAGCGAACCGACCCAACAGGTGATCCTGCTGATCAAGTCTGGCAACCAGCGTGGGTAGCGAGGATGGCCCTGTACCGTCAGAATTCATGGCTTGGTCCTAATGTCACGGAACCATGAACCAGACGTACAACAAGGGATAAGTGAAAATAAGAAGGCTTTATTGAAAATAAAGCTGTAAAGCAAAAGTCCAACGGATGGTGAAACCGAGCAGAGTCTTTGCGAAGCCAGAGGTCAGGAACCAGAAGGGTAGTCAGACGAAGCCAGGATCAGGAACCAGCAGGGTAGTCAGACGAAGCCAGGATCAGGAACCAGCAGGGTAGTCAGACGAATCCAGGATCAGGAACCAGCAGGGTAGTCAGACGAAGCCAGGATCAGGAACCAGAAGCAGCAGCAGTCTTAGAAGCATGTGAACACAAGAGGACCAAGCAAGGAACTGAAGCCACAGACCTCCTATATATATGAGCTAGGCATCCAGCTCCTCCCAGGGGAAGGAGGAGCTGCAGGGTGGAAGGCTACAAGAAACCCAGGACCCAAGATGGCCGCCAGCACATGTCAAACGAAGGAGAGCAGCAAGCAGGTAAGACCATGACAAGTCACCTCTTAGAACTCTTATATTTAAAGGGAATCTGTCAACTCTGAAACAGTCCCCAAAATAGAGTTTGGTTATGTAATTTATTTTTCATACTCACTTGCAGTCCAATGATGTGCTCCAATGAACCAGCAGTAAAATGTTTTGAGAGGACTGTCTATCCTCTCTATTATGTGCATGAGTAAAGGAGTCCTCTCAATACATTTTCCTGCTGGTTAGTCAGAGCACACCATTCTACACAAGAAAGTATGAAAAAAATAAAAAAACAACTCAACATCACTTACACTATACTCTCTAGTTTGGGCATTGTTTTAATGCTGATAGATATCCTTTAAGCTCCTACTCTGAGCTCCTCTAAAAACTCTACTGTTAAACGTAACCTTAAAATTATCTCATTTATCTTTTCATACATCTTAAAGGCCGCATTTTTTTTTTAAGTAGCGGGTGAAATGACCCCAAGCGGAGATTGTGCCGCCCCCCATCATTGTACCCCTCAGATTCCACTTTCATACATGATCACGGCATGTGATTGTCACGGATGGTGTACAGGAAACAAGACAATACAATATAAACAATGACTCACTGGATCCACAACTAAGGAACAAAAGGGAGAGCCCTGCATGAGACCTGCCGCTCTCCCTTATTGCTCAGCCTATGCGACCACCCCAAAGGTGGATGGGCGCATATCCACGTACCTCGACTATCTTACACCTGAAGACCCTACAATAGTGAGGGGACACGACCACCGGCTCCCTACACAGACACGGAGGGAGTCAGGGTCACCTGGATCCAGAAAACAGAAAATCATAAATACATAAACAGAACTTATCTTGCAGACGACTGGGGACTGTGGACTGGGAACTAGGAACAGCATGCACACACACTCCAGGAAGTTGTATAAGCCGCACACTACTGCATTCTGGGGAGGAACTTAAAGGGCAGCAATCAGTCCAACTGCATGACAGCTGAGATAGACTAACGAGATGAGGAACTAAACCAAAACAAAGAAACTCAAGGAGGAGGATCTGGAAAGCTCCTGTCAGAGCTTCTCAACTGTCTGGTTGTGACAGTACCCCTCCCTCTATGAGTGGACTCCGGACACTCAGGGCCCACCTTCTCAGGATGGGACCTATGGAAAGCCCTGATGAGACGAGTGGCCTTAATGTCCGTCACTGGGACCCACATCCTCTCCTCAGGACCATAACCCTCCCAATAAACGAGGTACTGGAGGGAACCGCGGACAAGACGAAAATCCACAATCCTAGAGACCTAAAATTCAAGATTTCCATCAACCATAATCGGAGGAGGAGGCAAAGGCGAGGGTACAATAGGTTGAACATAAGGTTTCAATAAGGACTTATGAAAAACATTATGGATCTTCCAAGTCTGAGGAAGATCAAGACGGTAGGCAACAGGATTGAAGACAGACAGGATCTTGTAAGGCCCAATAAACCTAGGACCCAACTTCCAGGAGGGACCCTTTAATTTGATATTTTTGGTAGACAACCACACCAGATCACCAACATTCAGGTCCGGACCAGGCACACGTCTCTTATCTGCCACACGCTTATATCTCTCACTCATGCTCTTTAGATTATCCTGAATCGTTTGCCAAATAGATGACAAAGACGAGGAGAATCTGTCCTCATCAGGTAAACCAGAAGACCCCTCTCCCGAGAAAGTCCCAAACTGCGGATGAAACCCATATGCACCAAAAAATGGTGACTTATCAGAGGACTCCTGACGACGGTTATTTAAAGCAAACTCAGCAAGGGACAAAAAAGAACACCAATCCTCCTGATTCTCCGCCACAAAACAGCGCAGATATGTCTCCAGATTCTGATTGACGCGCTCTGTCTGGCCATTCGACTGCGGGTGGTAAGCAGAAGAGAATGACAACCGAACCCCCAAGCGAGAACAGAAAGCCTTCCAGAATCTGGAAACAAACTGCGTGCCCCTATCAGAGACTATGTCTGAAGGAATACCATGCAATTTGACAATGTGGTCAATAAATGCCTGCGCCAGCGTCTTAGCATTGGGCAAACCAGGAAAAGATATAAAATGCACCATTTTGCTAAAACGGTCCACCACCACCAGAATCACAGTCTTCCCCGAGGAACGAGGCAAGTCCGTTATGAAGTCCATGGACAGATGTGTCCAAGGACGAGAAGGAATGGGCAAAGGGAGGAGAGGACCTGATGGCCGTGAATGAGGGACTTTGGCACGAGCGCAAGTCTCGCAAGCTGCCACAAAACCCTCAACCGACTTACGAAGCGCAGGCCACCAGAATCTCCGAGCGATGAGATCCAGTGTGGCTCTTGCCCCCGGGTGCCCAGCAAGGACCGTATCGTGGTGTTCTTTAAAAATCTTGTGTCTCAAAGCGAGAGGCACAAACAACCTCCCAGGAGGACAAAGATCAGGAGCTTCTGACTGGGCTGCCTGCACCTCTGCCTCCAATTCAGGAAAAGGAGCAGAGACCACCACACCTTCAGCCAAAATGGGACCCGGGTCTTCAAAATTCCCACCTCCCGGAAAACAACGTGACAGGGCATCTGCCTTCACATTCTTAACCCCAGGGCGGAACGTGACAACAAAATTAAACCTTGAAAAGAACAAAGACCATCTGGCCTGTCTCGGGTTCAGACGCTTGGCTGACTCCAAGTAGGCCAGATTTTTATGGTCAGTAAACACAGTAATAGGGTGTCTGGCTCCCTCTAGCCAATGGCGCCATTCTTCAAAAGCCAACTTGATGGCCAACAATTCCCTATCTCCCACATCATAATTTCTCTCTGCGGAGGAGAGTTTCTTTGAGAAAAAGGCACACGGTTGCCATTTGGCAGGAGAGGAACCCTGAGACAAGACCGCACCCACCCCTACCTCAGAAGCATCAACCTCAACTATGAAGGGTAACGAAATATCAGGTTGTACCAGGATGGGAGCGGAAGCAAAACTCTCCTTGATATTAGAAAAGGCCTTACGCGCCTCTACCGACCAGGAAGAAAAATCTACCCCCTTTCTGGTCATATCAGTGAGTGGTTTAACAACAGAGGAATAATTCAAAATAAATTTCCTGTAATAATTGGCAAAGCCCAAAAAAACGCATCAGCGCCTTCTGATTCTCAGGAAGCTCCCACTCAAGCACAGCGCGGACCTTCTCGGGGTCCATGCGAAAACCAGAAGCGGAGAGAAGAAACCCCAGAAATTGAATTTCTGGAACCGCAAACACACATTTTTCCAGTTTCGCGTATAATTTATTCTCCCGCAGGATGAGCAAGACCTGACGTAAATGTTCCTTATGAGTCTTGAAATCTGGAGAAATAATCAAAATGTCATCTAAATACACTAATACAAATTTTCCCATTAAATGATAAAAAATGCTCACGAAATGCTGAAAAACGGCTGGGGCATTCATCAAACCAAAAGGCATAACCAAATTCTCAAAATGGCCCTCAGGGGTATTGAAAGCCGTCTTCCATTCATCTCCTTCTCTGACCCTGACCAGGTTGTATGCCCCTCTTAGGTCTAATTTGGAAAAGACTTTAGTCCCAACAACCTGGTTAAACAGGTCCGGGATCAGAGGAAGCGGATAAGGGTCACGAATAGTGATACTGTTCAGCTCCCTGAAATCCAGACAAGGTCTTAAAGAACCATCTTTTTTCTTAACAAAGAAAAAACCAGCGGCAACAGGTGACTTCGAGGGTCGTATGTGTCCTTTTCTCAGACTCTCAGAGATATAAGCACGCATAGCGACCCTCTCAGGTTGGGAAAGATTGTATAAACGAGATTTAGGCAGCTTGGCGCCTGGGATGAGATTAATAGGGCAATCGTACTCCCTATGCGGGGGCAAATCCTGAACTCCACTCTCAGAGAAGACATCCGAAAATTCAGAGAGGAAAGGTGGTACAGTCTTAGTAGAAACCTCAGAAACAGATGTCATGAGGCAATTCTCTCTGCAAAAGTCACTCCAACCATTTATTTGCCTCGCTTGCCAATCAATGGTGGGGTTATGTTTAGTGAGCCAGGGTAGCCCCAACACTAGAGGAGTAGGCAAACCGCTAAGGACAAAACATGACACATCCTTAACATGAGCATCACTCACAATTAAACGGATATTGTGAACTATGCCCTTTAATGATTTCTGAGAAAGTGGAGCGGAATCAATAGCAAAAACAGGAATATCCTTTCCCAAAGTGCATACCTGGAAACCATGAGTTATTGCAAATTGATTATCAATGAGATTGACAGCTGCTCCACTATCCACAAAAATCTCACAAAAAATTATTTTGCTCTCTAGCGCCACCCTAGCAGGCAGGACAAAACGGGAACTACAAGCAAACGGAAAACCTTCAATTTCCGCCTCAACCCTGCCAATAGTAACAGACGGAACATTTTTAAAAGATTTTTTCCCTTTTGTTTCTTTATTGCTTCCAGAAAACTGCCTGAATCTCCTAGAGGGACAAACATTTGCCAAATGATTTATACCTCCACAACAAAAACAAACCCTCCCATGCGGGCTGAATCTTCTATTGTCAGAGGCAATCAACCCCAGCTGCATGGGCTCCTGCTCAGAAGGGGCTGACAGCGACTGAGACCCCTGCGCACAGAAAGAGACCGCTGCACTGTCCCGGGACTGAGTATGACAGGAAGGAGAGATCTCTCCTCTCTCTCTAAGACGCCTGTCAATACGAACGGCCTGAGACATAGCAGAATCCAAGGAGGTAGGTCTCTCATGAAAGGCAAATGCATCTTTCAATCTCTCTGAAAGACCATGGCAAAATTGACTTCGGAGTGCAGCATCATTCCAACCAGTATCAGCTGCCCATCTCCGAAATTCTGAGCAGTATATCTCTGCGGATTGTTTACCCTGGCATAACAGACGTAGTCTAGACTCAGCCAGAGCAATACGATCCGGATCATCATATATCTGACCCAGGGCTAAAAAGAATTCATCCACTGAACGGAGGGGCCGTGCCCCCTCCGGCAGCGAAAAGGCCCAGGATTGAGCGTTACCCCTGAGCAGCGATATAATGATCCCCACCCTCCGTTCTTCATCACCAGAGGAAGAAGGCGAAAATGGAGTTTGCAAGCCTCTCTAAAATGCACAAAATACTCACTACCCCCGGAGAACGTATCCGGGAGCGAGATCTTAGGCTCAGAACAAACTCCATGAACGCAAGCTGAACCGGCCACTTGAAACTGAGAAAAAGTCTTACGGAGATCAGCTACCTCCAATGAAAGACCCTGGAAGCGCTCAGCCAAAAGTGAAACCGGATCCATGCTTGAGACGGTTTTGGCGGCTTATAATGTCACGGATGGTGTACAGGAAACAAGACAATACAATATAAACAATGACTCACTGGATCCACAACTAAGGAACAAAAGGGAGAGCCCTGCATGAGACCTGCCACTCTCCCTTATTGCTCAGCCTATGCGACCACCCCAAAGGTGGATGGGCGCATATCCACGTACCTCGACTATCTTACACCTGAAGACCCTACAATAGTGAGGGGACACGACCACCGGCTCCCTACACAGACATGGAGGGAGTCAGGGTCACCTGGATCCAGAAAACAGAAAATCATAAATACATAAACAGAACTTATCTTGCAGACGACTGGGGACTGTGGACTGGGAACTAGGAACAGCATGCACACACACTCCAGGAAGTTGTATAAGCCGCACACTACTGCATTCTGGGGAGGAACTTAAAGGGCAGCAATCAGTCCAACTGCATGACAGCTGAGATAGACTAACGAGATGAGGAACTAAACCAAAACAAAGAAACTCAAGGAGGAGGATCTGGAAAGCTCCTGTCAGAGCTTCTCAACTGTCTGGTTGTGACAGTGATATACATAAAACGGTGTAAAATTAAAAGAAAAAACAAAAAAAATCATACTTACCCCCTCCATTTGCTCGCAACGGCTGGCTGCCCCCATCTTGCTTGAAGAGCTGGCGCAAAATCTCATGCGGCCCAAGATGACGTCATCACGCCGGTGATGTCATGCGTCACTGCACACAGGATTTCGGCCGATATCCTGAAGATGGCGGAGGCCGGCTTGTCGTGAGCAAATGGAGGAGGAAAGTAGTTTTTTTTGCACTATTGCAGGTTAAATTGATTTGCTACCAGGCACGAGGACATTAGGCTTCACGGCGAATCAAACTTATCGTGGACTTCGATTCGTTCAAGAGTAATGGTAAGCATGAAAGTTTTCTAATATCTTTGTTAATATAGCAACCAGTTTTTTTGCCACAAAGACACAATATGAAGACTTTTCCACTATGCACAGAAAGAAATCTCCATAATTAGAGGGAGTGTTGCAAGTTCATTTCCGTGAGGGGAAAAGAGAAGGGAGCTTAAAGACTAGATGTTTAGACATCGCAGCAAGTCCCCTTGTGACCTTCTTCTGATATGTAGCAAAACATTAATCTTCTTGCCAGCAATTATACAGAATACACAGTGATGCAGCGCTAGATCAGCCAGTGCGTAATAGTAATTGTATTGTTCTCTTTTATTTATGCCTAGGCTGTACCAGTTAGATGAGGTAAGTTGAAGCTTTTTATATGTTATTATTCTCAACT
This sequence comes from Bufo bufo, assembly GCF_905171765.1. NCBI lineage: Eukaryota > Metazoa > Chordata > Amphibia > Anura > Bufonidae > Bufo > Bufo bufo. The sequence continues at coordinate 115,009,784 of NC_053398.1, read as the reverse complement.
GGCAATACATAAAGGCTTATTATACAAATATCTGTCTGTTTCTGAAACACTGTTTCACACCTCTTTACAGTTGCGATCAAAGCGCTTCAACATTTTATTATGAAATGGTAAAATTTCCCTCTCTGCTTTGCATATGAATTATAGCCTTTTTCTTTAGCTCGAGTGACAGCGCCTTTGAACCGAAGAACAACACAAGGTGTAACATTTTCTTTTGCAGAATCCAAGTCGCTAAATAAACTTTCTTTTCCAGCAATGGTAACCCCTCCGCTGCTACATGGTAGATCTCATTTGCTGGCTGGATTAATTGTTCCATCACGTTATGCACTGCTTATTTCCAGGGGTTCTGACCACCCTGTAATCCAGCAGCGGTGGCCGTGCTTGTACACTGTAGGAAAAAAACACCATCCTATTCGCACTCTCATGGTTGTGGCCACCAGAGAGGCCGGCACTTTTTCCTATACCATGCAAGAATGACCGTCACTGCTGGATGATAGGGTAGTCATAACAATGTGATGAAAAAATTTACCAAGTCAGGAAAGGAGGCAATGTTGACAATCACAAGACATTAGTAAGTGCCTTGTATTAACGTTGTCTACATAATAAATGCAATTTGCTGAAGTGAGAAAACCCCATTTAAGTCGTGTACTGCAGAGTATGCTTTGATGCTGTATGTGATATCAATAATTTGATAACTTTGTTTCCAGATATTAACAAAATTGCAGGGTACTAATCAGTGGCTATGACAGTCTGGGGCCTTGTGAAGGTTCCCAGGTCTGCCATAGTAAACTACCTATGGGCAGGGCTTAATAGGAATCCAATCCTCTCAAAATCCCATCAACTGCAATAGTATGCTATCGAATCGAATGATTGCATTTTGAAGTCCCATAGGGGAACTAAAAAGGTAAAAAGATATATATTTTTTAATAATAAGAATTAACAAACGAATGAATGATTCAAATAATTCCCATTCCCAACTTTACATATAAAAATACATGGACAATAAAAATGAAACAGATTTGGCATCATAAATAGCAAAAATGCCTAAAAATAAAATACAAGAGCATTAATCCCGTAAAATGAATACCGTAACCAGAGATGAGCAAATTTTTCAAAAATTTGATTAGTTCCGAATTAGCTCGTCACGATGCACGATAAATCAGCTATATCCCTACATGCAGGGAAAGTGTATCTCGATGTACATCACTGTGCATTTCAGCAACATGCATAGCTAGTCCTGGTTACAGTGCACTCCTGATTTTGGCTCACCATCCAGTTACTGATGGAATTAACTGACCAAATAACTGAAGTGTGAACTCAGGCTTACAGGTCAATGTTAGTGTCAGGTATAATGTACTTAACTGTGCAGTGTCCCAAGATTCTACAACAGAGTGAAAGTTGCCTCATTTTACATCGTCTACTGATTCCACATAGATTGCTAGATAACGTGTTCTGTTAGCCAATGATACAAGGAGTTGCCCCATGACAGAGTGGGGAGGGTGTCAGCAGTAAGTTTGTGTTGATGTCACTGTTTATTTTTGCCTTCTTCTGATCTGTGAGAAGAACCACCCAATAAAAGCCGTATCCTTTCTTTTCAGCATCCGCCTTCACACAGTCAGTATTTGGTCAGTAATTGACAGGAGTTAATCCAAAACAGAGATGACACGTGAAGGAAATATTTGCATGTCTTCTATATTTTAGACCCACTCTTGCTTTTGTCTTCTAAATCATTATCAAATCCCGAAGCCAAATACTGACTGTGTGATAGAGGCCTCATGCTCAATTTCCATGAGTTTTACCCATTTGTGTTTGAAATCGGTTTTATTCACACATTCAGTATTTAGCCATTTTTTCGCATCAGTATTTGATCAGTATTGGTAAGGGAAAATAGGAATGGGTCCAAAACATAGATGACAGGTGATAGGAATATTTGTATGTCTTTTGTGTTTTGGATCCACTCTTGCTTTTGGCTTCCAAATCATGATGCAATCCTGATGCAAAATACTGACCGTGTGATAGAAGCCTTATGGATGCTCCAAAGACAGGATCTGTTGAGTTTTTCATTTTTCAGTTCTTCTGACAGATCAGAAGAAGGATATAATAAACAGTGTTGTCAACAAGGCCAAACAGGGACACTAGTGTCCCAGTCACAGAGTGGTGAGGGTGGCAAAAGCAGGAGGAGTTAACTGAGTCACAGAGTGGGGAGGGTGGTAATAGCATGAGGAGTCAACATAGTCACCCAGTCACAGAGTGGTGAGGGTGGCAACAGCGAGAGGAGTCAACATAGTGGCCTAGTCACAGAGTGGTGAGTGTGGCAAAAGCATGAGGAGTCAACATAGTGGCCCAGTCACAGAGTGGTGAGGGTGGCAGTGGCATAGCGTGGGTTGCCAGCACCTGGGGCAAGCCAAGTATTGCCAACCTGTGGCCATGCTCCTTTTTACAGATAATGCAGAATATATCACTTGTAGTCATACGTAACACCACAGATAAAACAGTGATAACTAGTAAAGAGCGGCAGGGGCAATATTCAAATTTGCGATATTTCGCTAATATTTTGTAGAATATTCGTCATATATTAGTGAATTCCAGAATTCGTGATTATTTTCTTCATTGTGAAAATCATCAATGTAATATTCGCGTAATGCGCACACAATACAGGCGTGGGTCACTTTTGCTAAATTTTTCAAGCTGCTAGAAGTTTCCTGAGACTGGAGAAAATGGTTGGCATGGCAGAACATTAAAAATGGCTTTATATGCAGATAGAGTGCTCCGATATATTCGCGATTGCGCTAATCGGCACTAATGATGCAAATATTTTGGCGCAATACGTGAAACTTTACATTTTAGCAGGTCTGCATATATGTATGGACAGCAGAACCTATCACACTACCTAACACCCTACACTGACTATCTCCCACTAGCTAGCTGTATTATATATATATATATATATATATATATATACACTGCTCAAAAAAATAAAGGGAACACTTAAACAACACAATGTAACTCCAAGTCAATCACACTTCTGTGAAATCAAACTGTCCACTTAGGAAGCAACACTGAGTGACAATCAATTTGACATGCTGTTGTGCAAATGGGATAGACAACAGGTGGAAATTATAGGCAATTAGCAAGACACCCCCGATAAAGGAGTGATTCTGCAGGTGGTAACCACAGACCACTTCTCAGTTCCTATGCTTCCTGGCTGATGTTTTGGTCACTTTTGAATGCTGGCGGTGCTTTCACTCTAGTGGTAGCATGAGACGGAGTCTACAACCCACACAAGTGGCTCAGGTAGTGCAGCTTATCCAGGATGGCACATCAATGCGAGCTGTGGCAAGAAGGTTTGCTGTGTCTATCAGCGTAGTGTCCAGAGCATGGAGGCGCTACCAGGAGACAGGCCAGTACATCAGGAGACGTGGAGGAGGCCGTAGGAGGGCAACAACCCAGCAGCAGGACCGCTACCTCCGCCTTTGTGCAAGGAGGAACAGGAGGAGCACTGCCAGAGCCCTGCAAAATGACCTCCAGCAAACCACAAATGTGCATGTGTCTGCTCAAACGGTCAGAAACAGACTCCATGAGGGTGATATGAGGGCCCGACGTCCACAGGTGGGGGTTGAGTTTACAGCCCAACACCGTGCAGGACGTTTGGCATTTGCCAGAGAACACCAAGATTGGCAAATTCGCCACTGGCGCCCTGTGCTCTTCACAGATGAAAGCAGGTTCACACTGAGCACATGTGACAGACGTGACAGAGTCTGGAGATGCCGTGGAGAACGTTCTGCTGCCTGCAACATCCTCCAGCATGACCGGTTTGGCATTGGGTAAGTAATGGTGTGGGGTGGCATTTCTTTGGAGGGCCGCACAGCCCTCCATGTGCTCGCCAGAGGTAGCCTGACTGCCATTAGGTACCGAGATGAGATCCTCAGACCCCTTGTGAGACCATATGCTGGTGCGGTTGGCCCTGGGTTTCACCTAATGCAAGACAATGCTAGACCTCATGTGGCTGGAGTGTGTCAGCAGTTCTTGCAAGACGAAGGCATTGATGCTATGGACTGGCCCGCCCGTTCCCCAGACCTGAATCCAATTGAGCACATCTGGGACATCATGTCTCGCTCTATCCACCAACGTCACGTTGCACCACAGACTGTCCAGGAGTTGGCAGATGCTTTAGTCCAGGTCTGGGAGGAGATCCCTCAGGAGACCGTCCGCCACCTCATCAGGAGCATGCACAGGCGTTGTAGGGAGGTCATACAGGCACGTGGAGGCCACACACACTACTGAGCCTCATTTTGACTTGTTTTAAGGACATTACATCAAAGTTGGATCAGCCTGTAGTGTGTTTTTCCACTTAAATTTTGAGTGTGACTCCAAATCCAGACCTCCATGGGTTGAAAAATTTGATTTCCATTTTTTAATTTTTGTGTGATTTTGTTGTCAGCACATTCAACTATGTAAAGAACAAAGTATTTCAGAAGAATATTTAATTAATTCAGATCTAGGATGTGTTATTTTTGTGTTCCCTTTATTTTTTTGAGCAGTGTATATATATATATATATATATATATATATATATATATAAGCTATCTAACTATTATCTAATGTAATGAGTGGAAAGCACAGAGCACAGCAATGACACTGCTGTCTCTCTCAGAACTTTAAAAAACTGTAGAAAATGGCTGCTGGGGAGGTTCTTATATAGTAAGGGGTAGGCAACTTTCCTATTGGTTGCTAGGGATGTTGCTAAGCTCAGACAAATACATTGCAGTGTTCACATTGGCCCACAAGCATGAAGCAGTGAGGGATCATGGGTTCAGATGAAAAAAAAATCTAGAATATTCGAAAATACGAATATATATCACTATATTCTAAATATTCGCGAATTCTTGAAGTGCCGATATTCGCGAGTAATATTCGTGATTCGAATATTCACGCCCAACACTAGTGATAACTCTTTGAGTACAGATAATGTAATAGATGGGTGTGAGGCCCCAGAATTCAGAACACGCACAATGTGACCTGAAGTCTGAATACTATACTGCACAAACAGATAAACCCCCTGATAATACTAGCACCACACAGATAATTCCCCCTTCAATAATTATTGGCACACACTGCCCTAAAATAACTGTGTCAAGCAAATAGTGCCCCTGACACTAATAGTGTAAACATAACGTCTTCCAAAAATAATTGTGGTAAGATGATACTGTGCCAAGGTGCCCTCACAGTTATAGTGCTCCCAAAAGTCCCACCAATAGTAATAATTCTCTGCTAGAGCACACATGGTAGTAATAGTGCTCCTACAGTTCCCCCAACATGTCCCCACTGTGCCCCAGAAGAAATAATTGTCCCATAGTGCCAGTGGCGTACCAAGAGGGGGGCGGCCCGCCCCGGGTGCCACTCACAAGGGGGGTGCCAGCCGCGACTGAGGATAAAAAAAAAAAAAAAAAAAAAAAAAAAAAAAAAAAAAAAAGTGGCGAGTGGGCCGGCCCAGGCGTGGCGCTGTGATAGGGGCAGGGCTCCAGATGGTCTCTCCCTCCCCCTGTGCTGCTGCCGCCGCGGCCAATAAGAAGAGGGACAGGGCCGGGGGAGGGGCTGTGGCCACTGCGCCACCAATGAAGATAACTGAGCTGTTAATACAAATACAGGAGGCGGGTGCTGGAATCACATAGCCTGCACCCGACCTCTGTGACAGGGAGCTGCGATCAGCTGCAGTTAACCGCTCAGGTGCCGCTCCCTGTCATAGAGGTCGGGTGCAGGCTATGTGATTCCAGCACCCGCCTCCTGTATTTGTATTAACAGCTCAGTTATCTTCAGAGTGCCCCCCCCAGTATAATAAACATTGAGTGCGCCCCCCCCCCAGTATAATAAACATTGATTGCGGCGCCCCCCCCCCCCAGTATAATAAACATTGAGTGCGGCGCCCCCCCCCCAGTATAATAAACATTGATTGCGGCGCCCCCCCCCCCCCCCAGTATAATAAACATTGAGTGCGCCCCCCCCCCCATTATAATAAACATTGGTGGGCAGTGGGCAGTGGCAATGAGGGTTAAAAAATAAAAAATTAACTCACCTCCTCCAATTGATCGCGTAGCTGCTGCCGGTCTCCTTGTAATTTCTTCAGGACCTGTGGTGACGTCACTGAGCTCCAGCCTCTATCACATGGTCCATTACCATGGTGATGGATCATGTGATGTATCATGTGATGAGCTCAGTGACATCACCACAGGTCCTGCGTCCTGAAGAAAGTACATGAGACCGGCTGCTACGTGATCAATTGGAGGTGGTGAGTTAATTTTTATTTATTTTTTTAACCCTCATTGGCACTGCCCACCAATGTTTATTATGTTGGGGGGGGGGCGCACTATGCCACCAATGTTTATTATACTGGGGTGTTGGGGGGGGGGCACTGCACCACCAATGTTTATATGTTTATTATGCTAGGGAGGGGGGGCGCACTGCCCACCAATGTTTATTATGTTGGGGGGGCACACTGCGCCACCAATGTTTATTATGTTGGGGGGGGGGCACACTGCGCCACCAATGTTTATTATGTTGGGGGGGCACACTGCGCCACCAATGTTTATTATGTTGGGGGGGCACACTGCACCACCAATGTTTATTATACTAGGGTGTTGGGGGGGCGCACTGCACCACCAATGTTTATATGTTTATTATACTAGGGAGGGGGGGCGCACTGCGTCACCAATGTTTATTATACTGGGGTTTAAGGGGGTGCAGGTTTTTATTTTATTAAGGAAGGGTTAAGGGGTCTATTAAGGGGTGGTTAATGGGTTTTATTAAGGGGGGTTAATGGGTTTATTTCGTTAAGGGTGTGTGCAGAGGTTTATTTTATTAAGGGGTTTTATTTTTATTTATAAATATTATTGAAAACATTGAAAAAAGTTTGTGCATGTTTTCTTAACTTTCTTGGGGGGGGGGGGGGGGGGGGGGGGGGCAAGTATGGCATTATACCGGCAAGTATGGCATTATACCCCCACCGCTGAGTGATGACTGAGTGCTGCTGCCTCTATGAAGCCTTACACCGCTAAATGGTGTCTGTGGAACCCACCGACTCCTGGCTGTGGATGACTGATGTCATTTGAAATGATGTTGAAGACCGAGTCAACCATTCCAGGACAGTGGGATTGGTCTTTAAAATATGACCGCTGGATGACAGTGGCAGCTCTGACCTGTTGCTGAAGCTGCTGCAACCACCCCCCTCCTCTTCTTCTGCTGCTACCTCTGCTGGCTACAGCAACATTTTTGCCACTGCCTGTTCCTTTATAGGGCCCTGGCACCTCTTTGTTGGACATACTATACAGTAATAATAACTATATATGTAAATTAAGTTATTCAATGTCAATGTGGACACCCCAATAACAGTAGTATTAGACAGCTTATTCATCCCAATTTGAGAATTGTAGATTGAAGTCAGGTGGGCGTATGTATAGATATAAATATGTATCTGCTCCTTCATTGATACATATATGTATATCTGTATATATATTGGCCCCTTATATAGCCAAAAGGGATTTTTATTCCCTGCATGGCCATGTATATATTGGCCCTGTATGGCCAGTGGGGACATATGTAGGTCCCCTGTATGTGGACCCGGTATATGGGTCTGTCCAGGTTGTGTATATGTATTGCGGCACAATGAATGGTATGGTCTGGGAGGACAGGGATTTTCCTCCCAGTATGTGGTGCTGGGCTGATTTGCAGCCAGGTGGGGTCAAACTGGATTTTAAGTGCTGGTCCGGGTTTTGATAACATCTAGCTGTCCTTAAAAGACAGCTGGGCTCAGCAGCAAGTTGTCTCTGTGTTTTGGGATCTGAAGGTGTTTGCCTTGCTAAACGGCTGAGAGCCGCATGTTGGAAAACAGGCCAATAAAGCCTGCCGTGGACCGCTGCTGAAAACCTGCTAACAAGGTGAATGTTTTTGTCCTGTGGACTTTCCATGGTGTTAACGAACACCAAGACGGCGAACTGTCATTTTATTTTGCCTTTTGTGTGAATAAACACTGAACTGTTTAAGTTAAAGACTTTGTGATTGCCTCTATACTGCGTCTACTAACCTGCCTACCAGAGCAAATCCCCACAGTATATATATTTATAGATGTGCCCCAAGCATCTATAGGTATATATATATTTATTTATTTATAATGTGGCCATAATATATCCCCCCATCTTGGGTGCCCCCCCAAGGGAGGCCGACAACTGGACAATTATGTTCATTACGGCCACTTCAAAAGACAGAGAATCAATTTGGATCATCTGTCCTTTCATAACAAGGCAAGGCAAAGAACTCCCCCGCCCCTGTAGGTCGCATACCTCCTATGCTGTAATTACAGCAGCTGGAGGTATGCGGGCGCTTAACAGGCGGGACATTCCCCGCCTGGAACTGCTCACCAGGACGTGCAGGCTGGCGCAGTGACGTCATATCACCGCGCCGGCCCACGTGGACTTGGCTGCAGGCATGCGTGGGCACGCCTGCAGCGTGAGATGGCGGGAGCGAGCGCACAGGGTTTAAATAACCCAGAAGCGCTGCACTAAAGGAAAGAACCTCTACCCCCCATAAGAAAGAGAGTGCAGGCAACCTGCATCCCCAGATGAGAGCGCAGGCAGCGCTCAGAGGCAGTGACCCCCTGACCCGCCCGGAAGGAAGCACAGGCAGCACTGAGGAGGCAACACTGCGCAGCGCTACGCAGTTAACCCCAGCAGCCCCAAAGAGAGAATGAGGAAGAGGAGGCCATGAAGAGAATCATCCCCAGGGAAACAAGCAACCCCTGGAGATGAGCATTAATGGCTGAGTAACCCCTGCTATACCACCAACGCCATTAACCCTTTCATCCCTAAACACCTTCCTTGCCCTGTACCCTACCCCTGCCCTGCAGAGCACCCCCTGCCATGCAGAGCATGAAACCCTGTAATCCCTAAACCCCAGAACTTGTCAATCCCTGCACTGGCCATTAACCTACCAACCCTGGGTTAACTCTTTCCCTTGCAGTGCCGGAATGTGTTAATCCCCATAGGGACAGTGTGTAGCCAGTTGGGTGGGAGCTGCTACTGATGATATTTGTGTGTATGGAAGTGTGTTATATAGGTAGATTTGTGGGGTGGAATTGTGTAAATTATAGCATTGTGTAGTGTATTTAGGTGTAATATTATATTGCTGTTTTGTAGTGTTGTATTACTGTACTGTCGTGTGTGCGTCTATATGTATATATATTTATAACCATTGATATATAAATATATATAGATATAGCGTATTAGTAGACTGTAAACGTGTTGTTGTGTGTAATAAATATACTTTATTGTTCATAACGCAGCGTATAGTGGTTTATAGTCGCCGCCGTAATGGCAACATTAGTCGCATGCAGTTCAGTGTAGAGTAAGGCAACAGTTAGTTCCTTTTAAGGTATAAATAGGCGGAGTCATCACTTGTTGACTCACGCCTATTTATGATTATTAATTATTGAGATTACCCAAAATATCAATAATTAATATTTCCTTTACATTGACGAGCCAGGCCCACTGCTAAAGAATTCGTTTTTTGTGTTTGGCTTTGGTGAAGAAAATAGCTTACGCTGTGAACTAGTCAGGCGAGAGGGACGCAGTCAGTGGATTCTGAGCATCCAGGGCCTGATAGTTCGGACAGTTAAAGCGTTTTTTTTTATATCAGAACTAAACACAAGTCAATCTCTACAGCAGAGAACCTAAAATCTTTAGATTTTTGTGTACTAACGATTTTCTGATTCCCTTACACGCCCACTGAACACTGGAGAGAAGTTGTCACATACGTCACTGAAGAGAGAACCATCACTGGAGAGAAGTCCGGCTGGTCGGGAGAAGGCGTTCCGGATATTAAAGGACCTCCTCCATGCAGCGCACAAAGGACAAGGAAGGACAGCACCAAAGAAGATGGCCTCTCATCAAAACGTAAGTATGAACTTCCCCACTCTACTACACCTAGCAAAACATAGAACAAACCCGATTCCAAAAAAGTTGGGACACTAAACAAATTGTGAATAAAAACTGAATGCAATGATGTGGGGATGGCAAATGTATATATTTTATTTGTAATAGAACGTAGATGACAGATCAAACGTTTAATCCGAGTAAATGTATAATTTTAAAGGAAAAATATGTTGATTCAAAATTTCACGGTGTCAACAAATCCCAAAATAGTTGGGACAAGTAGCAATAAGAGGCTGGAAAAAGTAAATTTGAGCATAACGAAGAGCTGGAAGACCAATTAACACTAATTAGGTCAATTGGCAACATGATTGGGTATAAAAAGAGCTTCTCAGAGTGGCAGTGTCTCTCAGAAGCCAAGATGGGTAGAGGATCACCAATTCCCACAATGTTGCGCAGAAAGATAGTGGAGCAATATCAGAAAGGTGTTACCCAGCGAAAAATTGCAAAGACTTTGCATCTATCATCATCAACTGTGCATAACATCATCCGAAGATTCAGAGAATCTGGAACAATCTCTGTGCGTAAGGGTCAAGGCCGTAAAACCATACTGGATGCCCGTGATCTCCGGGCCCTTAAACGACACTGCACCACAAACAGGAATGCTACTGTAAAGGAAATCACAGAATGGGCTCAGGAATACTTCCAGAAACCATTGTCAGTGAACACAATCCACCGTGCCATCCGCTGTTGTCAGCTGAAACTCTACAGTGCAAAGAAGAAGCCTTTTCTAAGCAAGATCCACAAGCTCAGGCGTTTTCACTGGGCCAGGGATCATTTAAAATGGAGTGTGGCAAAATGGAAGACTGTTCTATGGTCAGACGAGTCACGATTCGAAGTTCTTTTTGGAAATCTGGGAAGCCATGTCATCCGGACCAAAGAGGACAAGGACAACCCAAGTTGTTATCAACGCTCAGTTCAGAAGGCTGCATCTCTGATGGTATGGGGTTGCATGAGTGCGTGTGGCATGGGCAGCTTGCATGTCTGGAAAGGCACCATCAATGCAGAAAAATACACTGCTCCAAAAAATAAAGGGAACACAAAAATAACACATCCTAGATCTGAAATAATTAAATATTTTTCTGAAATACTTTGTTCTTTACATAGTTGAATGTGCTGACAACAAAATCACACAAAAATAAAAAAATGGAAATCAAATTTTTCAACCCATGGAGGTCAGGATTTGGAGTCACACTCAAAATTAAAGTGTAAAAACACACTACAGGCTGATTCAACTTTGATGTAATGTCCTTAAAACAAGTCAAAATGAGTCTCAGTAGTGTGTGTGGCCTCCACGTGCCTGTATGACCTCCCTACAATGCCTGTGCATGCTCCTGATGAGGTGGTGGATGGTCTCCTGAGGGATCTCCTCCCAGACCTGGACTCAAGCATCTGCCAACTCCTGGACAGTCTGTGGTGCAACGTGACGTTGGTGGATAGAGCGAGACATGATGTCCCAGATGTGCTCAATTGGATTCAGGTCTGTAGAACGGACGGGCCAGTCCATACAATCAATGCCTTAGTCTTGCAGGAACTGCTGACACACTCCAGCCACATGAGGTCTAGCATTGTCTTGCATTAGGAGGAACCCAGGGCCAACCGCACCAGCATATGGTCTCACAAGGGGTCTGAGGATCTCATCTCGGTACCTAATGGCAGTCAGGCTACCTCTGGCGAGCACATGGAGGGCTGTGCGGCCCTCCAAAGAAATGCCACCCCACACAATTACTGACCCAATGCCAAACCGGTCATGCTGGAGGATGTTGCAGGCAGCAGAACGTTCTCCACGGCGTCTCAAGACTCTGTCACGTCTGTCACATGTGCTCAGTGTGAACCTGATTTCATCTGTGAAGAGCACAGGGCGCCAGTGGCGAATTTGCCAATCTTGGTGTTCTCTGGCAAATGCCAAACGTCCTGCACGGTGTTGGGCTGTACCAGCTCAACCCCCACCTGTGGATGTCGGGCCCTCATATCACCCTCATGGAGTCTGTTTCTGACCGTTTGAGCAGACACATGCACATTTGTGGCCTGCTGGAGGTCATTTTGCAGTGCTCTGGCAGTGCTCCTCCTGTTCCTTCTTGCACAAAGGCGGAGGTAGCGGTCCTGCTGCTGGGTTGTTGCCCTCCTACGCCCTCCTCCACGTCTCCTGATGTACTGGCCTGACTCATGGTAGCGCCTCCATGCTCTGGACACTACGCTGACAGACACAGCAAACCTTCTTGCCACAGCTCGCATTGATGTGTCATCCTGGATAAGCTGCACTACCTGAGCCACTTGTGTGGGTTGTAGACTCCGTCTCATGCTACCACTAGAGTGAAAGCACCGCCAGCATTCAAAAGTGACCAAAACATCAGCCAGGAAGCATAGGAACTGAGAAGTGGTCTGTGGTCACCACCTGCAGAACCACTCCTTTATTGGGGGTGTCTTGCTAATTGCCTATAATTTCCACCTGTTGTCTATCCCATTTGCACAACAGCATGTGAAATTGATTGTCACTCAGTGTTGCTTCCTAAGTGGACAGTTTTATTTCACAGAAGTGTGATTGACTTGGAGTTACATTGTGTTGTTTAAGTGTTCCCTTTATTTTTTTGAGCAGTGTATATTCAGGTTCTAGAACAACATATGCGACCATCCAGACGTCATCTCTTTCAGGGAATACCCTGCATTTTTCAACAAGATAATGCCAGACCACATTCTGCATCAATCACAACATCATGGCTGCGTAGGAGAAGGATCCGGGTACTGAAATGGCCAGTCTGCAGTCCAGATCTTTCACCTATAGAGAACATTTGGCGCATCATAAAGAGGAAGGTGCAACAAAGAAGGCCTAAGACGATTGAACAGTTAGAGGCCTGTATTAGACAAGAATGGGAGAGCATTCCTATTTCTAAACTTGAGAAACTGGTCTCCTCGGTCCCCAGACGTCTGTTGAGTGTTGTAAGAAGAAGGGGAGATGCCACACAGTGGTGAAAATGGCCTTGTCCCAACTTTTTGGAGATTTGTTGACACCATGAAATTCTGATTCAACATATTTTTCCCTTAAAATGGTACATTTTCTCAGTTTAAACTTTTGTTCCGTGATTTATGTTCTATTCTGAATAAAATATTAGAAGTTGGCACCTCCACATCATTGCATTCAGTTTTTATTCACGATTTGTATAGTGTCCCAACTTTTTTGGAATCCGGTTTGTACATTCAACATCATTATCCCAACCACTCACAAGCTAGCAGAAATGCTGTGGTCTGATTTGTTAGCACAGGCTTGTAGTTATGACAGGCTATGTGTTAACAAACGGACGGTATTGAACAAGGCGACCAAACAGCTTCAGATGCTAGCCAAACTTGTTCATACATTTAAGGTTAGCATCTGCAAGCCAAAGCAAGTTGTCTGGTATCTCGGTCAACAGAGACAATTCCTCCGACCATTCACTGCCAATGCTGTGCCAGTAATTTGAACTAGGTTTTGGCATTGTGGGCACAGCTGGCGGAGAATGTACAGTGTACCGTTGATTGAGATGCACAGGTGGCTAATATAGAGTCACGGTTAGTAGAGCTGCAGAGGCAGAAGGAGGAAATTGAGGCTAAGTTGACTCAGTCTTATACTGGGATCAAGGCCTTCAAGGAGCAGGCTGCCTCTACTGATGTGACAGTAGACAAATTGAAGGCTGAGGTTGCTGTAAGGTCCCAACTAGTGACTGGCATGCAACAGGTCATCACCAATTTGGTTCCGGCCCTTTCTTTTTCCATAAAGTCAGGGCCGGAATCTCCCAAAACTTTGCCCTGTCCAGGGCAAAAAGGGGAGAGAGTAGTGTGTGACCGCTCAAATCGACAGACCAAGCCTGTCCAGACTTTGGGAAAAAGAAATGTTGTGAAGAGTGCTTCCCTGTGTATGCAACAGTTCAGGAAAAGGAAGCACGGCTGCAGTGCAGGCGGACCTAAGCCATGCAGGGCAAACATCAGATGTTTTGCATGTGGTGGCTTAGGTCATATAGCGAAACTCTGCGAATCAGGAAAGAACAAAGCACATGGGACAGGAAGCCAAGTCAGGTGCTTCAGGTGTGGGAACAAAGAACACATTGCAAGGAATTGCCCTTGTGCAGGTAGTTGCAATGTGTCTAGTATCCAGGTAACAAATCAAGCAGTGGCCATAAAGGGGTTACCTCTCAGCAGCACATGCTTCACCAGGCGCTGAGTGGTCAGAGTGGTCAAGCTAGACTAGGAAATATTTGACACCCCTGTACTATTTGTCACACCGTTTGTTCCCCGTGTATGTCCATGTTGTGTGTTTTTGTTATCTGTTTGTATGTTTTCCTTATGTTTATGGTGGTAGCCCCTGTTTACAAATGTGTTTCACCCTGCTGATTTTTGTAGTTTACGATCCCCGCTGTGAGTCCAGTCGTTGCTGTTTTTGATTCATTCTTGTGTTCCCTTTGAGTAAAACTGTGTTATACTGTGGATTGAGAAAGTTGTGATGCAGGTAACACTGTTTTGCTCAAGGTTTTCGGTAGGGCTGTGTTATCTTGGGGACTGGGACGGACAGACAACATTGGTGTAATGTTGAGCTGCACACTTAATTCTAGTCCGATCAGGTAACACAGCTCTGATTGGGATTGGACACAGAGTCATTGTGTCACGGCTGTAAGTGAGCAACTAGAGCATACACAGAAAATAGAGCCACTGACCGGACCCAAACTAGGGAGGATAAAGGGTGACCCCTGTCAGACCCTCAAAGCTTTCCCTATGCTGCTAAGCACATACCCGGATCCTAATGGTGGAACGAGGCATGCCCGCGTACCTAGACTGATGACCACTGTAACCCCTACAATAGTTCAGTATATGGAGGGAACCGTGGTCGCCTCGGATCCGGTCAGAAAACAAACAGATACACTACAATGTCTGCACACTTAGCTGAAGGTGCTGTGGCAGCAGAGAAGACGGATCCAAAGACAGGTGGCAATATCCGGAGTACTTGCTGCAGCAGAACAAAGGTCCAGTGAAATGATAGCATACAAGTGAAGATACTCAAGCAAGAGCTACAACTCAAATGAGAAATATAATCCACACTCTACAAAAGGAGGAGGAGTGATTTAAAGGCAGAGAAATCAAACATAGGAGGAACAGCTGGAAGGAAGGAAACAGAAAGTAATGACCTCATCCCAGGGGCGGAGAAACAGAGCAGTGAGAACTCCTCCAAGCTCTGGTAGTGACATCATCACAGAGGTGGAGAAACAGAGCTGTGAGAACGTCTCAAAGCTCTGGTAGTGACAGTACCCCCCCCTCTACGGGTGGACTCCGGACACCCAGGACCCACCTTCTCAGGATACGCCCTATGAAATTCCCTGATGAGGCGAGTGGCTTTAATGTCCGACACCGGAACCCACATCCTCTCCTCAGGACCATAACCCTTCCAATGAACGAGGTACTGAAGAGAACCGCGAACAATGCGAGAGTCCACAATTCTGGAAACCTCAAACTCCAGATTGCCATCAACCAAAATCGGAGGAGCAGGCAAAGAGGAGGGTACTGTGGGCTGGACATATGGTTTTAAGAGAGATCTGTGAAATACATTATGTATCTTCCAAACCCGTGGAAGATCAAGACGGAAGGCAACAGGATTGATGACTGACAAGATTTTATAAGGCCCAATAAACTTGGGACCCAATTTCCAGGAGGGAACCTTCAGTTTAATATTTCTTGTAGACAACCACACCAGATCACCCACATTCAGGTCCGGACCAGGCACACGTCTCTTATCAACCACACGCTTATACCTCTCACTCATCTTTCTAAGATTACTCTGAATATTTTGCCAAATGGTAGACAAAGACGAGGAAAATCTCTCCTCCTCGGGTAAACCAGAAGGAGCCCCTCCCGAGAATGTCCCAAACTGCGGATGGAACCCATATGCACCAAAGAATGGTGACTTATCAGAAGATTCCTGACGACGGTTGTTCAGAGCAAACTCAGCAAGAGGGAGAAATGAACACCAATCCTCCTGGTTCTCTGCCACAAAACAGCGCAAATATGTCTCCAGATTCTGATTGAGGCGCTCAGTCTGACCATTCGACTGCGGGTGAAAAGCAGAAGAGAAGGACAGCCGAACCCCCAGGCGAGAACAGAAAGCCTTCCAGAATCTGGACACAAACTGCGTGCCTCTATCGGAAACAATATCAGAGGGAATGCCATGCAACTTAACAATATGGTCGACAAAAGCTTGCGCCAACGTTTTAGCATTGGGTAAACCAGGGAAAGGTACGAAATAAGCCATCTTGCTAAAACGGTCCACCACCACCAGGATCACCGACTTCCCTGAGGAACGAGGAAGATCCGTGATAAAGTCCATGGACAGGTGTGTCCAAGGACGGGAAGGTATGGGTAACGGGAGAAGGGAACCTGAAGGCCGTGAACGAGGGACAAGCAGCCACAAAACCCTCCACGACTTACGAAGAGCCGGCCACCAAAATCTCTGAGCAATGAGATCTACCGTGGCTCTACTCCCGGGGTGACCAGCAAGAACAGTATCATGATGCTCCTTGAAGAGTTTGTGACGTAGCTCAGGAGGCACAAACAACTTCCCAGAAGGACAATGGGCAGGTGCCTCAGTCTGGGCAGCCTGGACCTCGGCCTCCAAATCAGAATATAGAGCAGAAACAACTACCCCCTCCGCCAAAATGGGACCCGGGTCCTCGGAGTTTCCTCCTCCCGGAAAACAGCGAGAGAGAGCATCAGCCTTCACATTTTTGATCCCAGGGCGGAATGTAATGACAAAATTGAATCTGGAGAAGAACAGAGACCATCTGGCCTGTCTCGGATTCATACGCCTGGCCGACTCCAAGTACGCCAGATTCTTATGGTCGGTAAAAACGGTGATAGGGTGCCTGGCCCCCTCCAACCAATGGCGCCATTCCTCGAAAGCCAACTTGATGGCCAACAACTCCCTATCTCCCACATCATAGTTTTTCTCTGCCGGGGAGAGTTTTTTAGAGAAAAAGGCACAGGGTCGCCATTTGGCAGGAGAAGGGCCCTGGGACAAAACCGCACCCACACCCACCTCGGAAGCATCCACCTCAACAATAAAAGGTAAGGAAACATCGGGATGCACCAAGACGGGAGCAGACGCAAAACTCTCTTTAATCTTAGAAAAAGCTGCAAGCGCCTCCTCCGACCAAGAGGAAAAATATGCCCCCTTTTTTGTCATGTCAGTGAGGGGTTTGACAACAGAGGAATAATTCAAAATGAACTTTCTGTAATAGTTCGCAAAACCCAGAAAGCGCATCAATGCCTTCTGATTCTCGGGAAGCTCACACTCAAGTACAGCACGGACCTTCTCCGGATCCATGCGAAAACCAGAAGCAGAGAGCAGAAAACCCAGAAATTGAATCTCTGATACCATAAAAACACATTTCTCCAGCTTGGCGTACAATTTATTTTCCCGCAGAATCTGCAGAACCTGAAAAAGATGATCCTGATGGGTCTGAACATCAGGGGAAAAAATCAAAATATCATCAAGATACACCAATACAAATTTCCCCATTAAATGGTAGAAAATACTGTTAACAAAATGCTGAAAGACGGCCGGAGCATTCATCAGGCCGAAAGGCATAACGAGATTCTCGAAATGCCCGTTAGGGGTATTAAAGGCCGTTTTCCATTCATCCCCCTCTCTGACCCTGACCAGGTTGTACGCGCCTCTCAAATCCAATTTGGAAAAAACCTTGGCCCCAACAATTTGGTTGAAGAGGTCCGGGATCAGAGGAAGGGGATAGGGATCGCGAATCGTGATACGGTTCAGCTCCCTAAAATCTATGCAAGGTCTCAGAGAGCCATCTTTTTTTTTAACAAAAAAAAAAACAGCGGCAACAGGTGATTTTGAGGGACGAATATGCCCCTTATCGAGACTCTCGGAGATATAGGTTTGCATTGCGATTCTTTCCGGTTGTGAGAGATTGTAGAGGCGTGCTTTTGGCAGCTTGGCGCCGGGAATGAGGTTAATGGGACAGTCAAACTCCCGGTGAGGAGGTAGCTCCTGAACACCGCTCTCGGAAAAGACGTCCGAGAAATCAGAGAGAAATGATGGCACAGTTTTAGTAGACACCTCTGCAAAAGTCGCTGTGAGACAATTCTCTCTACAAAAGTCACTCCACTCATTTATTTGCCTTCCTTGCCAATCAATAGTGGGGTTATGTCTAGTGAGCCAGGGTAACCCCAAAACTAGAGGAGAAGGCAATCCGTTAAGGACAAAACAAGATATATCCTCCACATGAGTGTCACCCACAGCCAACCGGATATTGTGAACAATGCCCTTCAGAGATCTCTGTGAGAGTGGAGCAGAGTCAATAGCAAAAACAGGTATATCCTTTTCTAATGTACAAACCTGAAAACCATGCATGGCTACAAATTGAGTGTCAATAAGATTGACGGCCGCTCCACTATCGACAAAAATCTCACAAGAAATGACTTTGCTCTCTAGCGCCACCCTGGCAGACAGGAGAAAATGGGAACTGCAGGTCAGAGGAAAAGCATCAATTCCTACATCAACTTTGCCCAAAGTAGCAGATGAAGCAGAGTTTGATGATTTACCTTTTGAGGTTTTTCTCTTATTATCGCTCTTAGTACAGTTCAAGAATCTCCTAGACGGACAAACGTTTGCCAAATGACCTATGCCCCCACAACAAAAACACACCATACTCTGAGGACTAAATCCTCTTTTATAAGGGGCAAGTCGACCTAGCTGCATGGGCTCCTCCTCATAGGGGACCGAGACAGGATGAGGCCCTTGCACACTGAATGAGTCCGCACCACTGCCCCTAGACTGACAATGGCTGGACAGAGAGGTCTCGTTTCTTTCTCTTAGACGCCTGTCAAGGCGTACCGCCAATGACATGGCAGACTCTAAGGACGTTGGTCTCTCATGGAAAGCAAACGCATCTTTCAATCTCTCTGAGAGACCATGACAGAACTGACTCCGGAGTGCAGCATCATTCCAACCTGAATCAGCTGCCCATCTCCGAAATTCAGAACAATAAAACTCCGCAGACAGTTTGTTCTGGCATAAAAAACGTAAGTTAGATTCGGCCAGCGCAACACGATCCGGGTCATCATATATCTGCCCCAGGGCCACAAAAAATCTTTCCACGGATCGAAGGGAGGGATCCCCTGATGGCAGCGAAAATGCCCAAGTCTGAGCATTACCCCTGAGCAGGGAGATGGCAATCCTCACCCTCTGCTCTTCATTACCAGAGGAATGGGGACACAAGCAAAAATGGAGTTTGCATGCCTCTCTGAAGCGAACAAAATTCTCACTGCCCCCGGAGAACGTTTCCGGAAGTGAGACCTTTGGCTCGCAACAGACTCCATGGGCCGGAGCAGAGGCCAATGCTTGAAGCTGAGTCATAGATTGACGGAGATCCGCTACCTCCAAAGAAAGACCCTGCATGCGGTCAACCAGGCCAGAAAGCGGATCCATGTCAAAAAAGACAGTTTTGGTGGATTATAATGTCACGGCTGTAAGTGAGCAACTAGAGCATACACAAAAAATAGAGCCACTGACCGGACCCAAACTAGGGAGGATAAAGGGTGACCCCTGTCAGACCCTCAAAGCTTTCCCTATGCTGCTAAGCACATACCCGGATCCTAATGGTGGAACGAGGCATGCCCGCGTACCTAGACTGATGACCACTGTAACCCCTACAATAGTGGAAGGGGCACGGCCACCGGTGCCCTGCTCAGTATATGGAGGGAACCGTGGTCGCCTCGGATCCGGTCAGAAAACAAACAGATACACTACAATGTCTGCACACTTAGCTGAAGGTGCTGCGGCAGCAGAGAAGACGGATCCAAAGACAGGTGGCAATATCCGGAGTACTTGCTGCAGCAGAACAAAGGTCCAGTGAAATGATAGCATACAAGTGAAGATACTCAAGCAAGAGCTACAACTCAAATGAGAAATATAATCCACACTCTACAAAAGGAGGAGGAGTGATTTAAAGGCAGAGAAATCAAACATAGGAGGAACAGCTGGAAGGAAGGAAACAGAAAGTAATGACCTCATCCCAGGGGCGGAGAAACAGAGCAGTGAGAACCACTCCAAGCTCTGGTAGTGACATCATCACAGAGGTGGAGAAACAGAGCTGTGAGAACGTCTCAAAGCTCTGGTAGTGACACATTGGCAGCAGAGTGTGGACTGTGTTTGTGTGTTGTGGAGTCCTGAAGAGTCTAGGCAGGACTTATGCCATGGATTCTGCTGGCCTCCACAAGACAGGATGACAGGGGGAAATCACCCTGAGTACACATGAGTAAGACAGGGATACCGTACCATCAAGAACAACATGGTGCTTCGTCCACACCTCCCCTCAGATATCCTAACCTATTAGAGTGGCCATCCTTATCTGTTGATGCGGAGGGATGTGAAGCAGAGGATGCATTCCTCTAAAGGTAGGGTGTTCATACAGGGGTCCTGTGAGATGAAAGATGGCCCAATACCTTTCTCTACTCATGGGTCAAAGGTATTGGTTCTGGTGTAGGACAATTAACTGCACCGTGAGGAGAGAAATCCCCCAGGAGCGCCTGGTATTTTCTTCTGTCATAGGTATGTTCACTATGGAGCAGAGGAAGAACCCAGATGATGCCACAAAAGAGACTAGCTATCCGCCCTGACACTCTTGTGAGGCTCCAGAGGATCCCTTTGGATTTTGGCAGTCAATCGACCCTTGTTCAGAGGTCTTCAAGAGACGGAGAACTGTGCCACAATCCAACTGGAGCATTACTGTATCTCATGCTCTGAAGAAAGACTTGGAGATGTTCGGGTGGAAGAGCTTATTCAACTACAATCTCTTGATTCACTCAGTAAAAGTTCTTCTGGTTCTGGTCATCATCATCTACATGGGACTATGTATCGGAGGGTCAAGGGACTTGATGACCAGGTACACCAGACCCAGACGGAACTTCACAAAGTTAACTGTGGGAGGCTCAGGACATAACGCCCACAAAATCCTGAAACCAGGGACCTTATGGACATATTTGTATATATATTGTTTATTTGTAGGTTTTTCCACTTGGTTTCCAATGAGGGTTCAGGATGTATAACTTATGACATCCTGAAACCCCATAGTACTATGTACATATATTGATTATTTGTATGTTTGTCAATTGTGTACCCATAGACACTCTAGGTACAAATGTGTGACAGCGTATACCCAGGGAAACTCGCCCAACACTCTGCGGTGAGTTATAATTTGTCTGTACAGACTTGCATCCTATAGTCGTTTCCTATTGACATGTGGGTCTGTGATCTACCTGTGTCTTTGGAGGTGTAGAGAGAGATATGCCAGGTTGCATGAGTCTCTATGGGTACACACAATAAATCAAATTTGGCGGTGTTGGGAGGGATGTGACCTGTTTTTGTGTGAATGGGGAAAAGAGTATTTGCAACCTTAACCCCAAGAATGGTGAAGTTTGTAAGGGTTGGACGGAATGTAAGATAGGGCGGTGTTCTTTCCCGCAGTAAGAATTTAGGTACTACGACATCGCCTCTTACTCAGAAATTCTGACCTGCCTTGTAAAGACCTACGTATCTGTCTATGGTAGAACATCCTCAGCGATAGATTCTCCAATCAAGATGAAAGAAGAAGTGTTAGACGAAAGTCCTGTCTATGCTGAGAAGAGGCCATTACTGTATCCCAGAAAGATGGTGACAATGAGGTTGAGGCCATCCCAGAGTCTGACCAATAAAAGACGACAGTGGGAGCAGCTGATACCTAAATAAAAGGAGAAGGGTCGGATGGAAGTCCATTCCACGGTAGACCGTACCCCAGAAAGAAGGAGGTGTTACATGGAGAGACGGTGAAGGTGAAGCCATTCCAGAGTATGACCCATAAAAGACTGTGTGAGCGGCTGAAACCTAAAGATCGACACTGACAGTGGAAGAAAGTTCAAGATCCAGAGAGAAGACGGTGTATTCTGTGGATGGAGACGTCTGGTTATGGTGAAGGACAGGTCGGAGGTGTCGGTAGTGATGGGCAATGTCTAGGTACCTAACGGCCAGATTATACTTCAGTCCTTCCTGAACTGTCACCAAGATTGGGGTTGAGGAGGCAAATAAATCCCAACACTTCCAAGTTATTGCCGTGTACTCGACAACAGGGGGATTGTAGAGGGAAGTCAGGTGGGTGTATATATAGACGTATATATGTATCTGCCCCTTCATTGATATATATGTATATCTGTATATATATTGGCCCCTTATATGGCCAATAGGGATATTTATTCCCTGTATGGCCATGTATATATTGGCCCTGTATGGCCAGTGGGGACATATGTAGGTCCCCTGTATGTGGACCCAGTATATGGGTCTGTCCAGGTTGTGTAGATGTATATATATTTATAGATGTGACCCAAGCATCTATGGCTATATATATATATATATATATATATATATATATTTATTTATTTATTTATTTATAATGTGGCATATCCCCCCATCTCGGGTGCCTCCCCCCCGGAATGCGCCTGCAGGAGAGAGAGGCTGACAACTGGACAATTATGTCCAGTTTTGGCAACTTCAGAGGATCAATAAAGATCCCCTGTCCTTTGATAACATCTCCGGAAGCTCTCGAGATGTTATGCATAACAGGGACAGGAGAACAAAGAGCTCCCCTGCCCCTGTATGCTGTGTACCTCCGGCACTGTAATTACAGCTCCAAAGGTATGCAATATCTCCACAGGCGGGAGGATCAAAGGATCCCCCCGCCTGGAAGAGCGGGCTGGTGCGGTGATGTCATATCACCACGCCAGCCCACGTGGACTTGGCTGAAGGTGTGCGTGCCCACGTCTGCAGCGTGGGAAGGCGGGAGCGAGCACGCCGGGTTTAAATAACCCGGCAGCGCTGCGCTAAAGGCAGTTGACCCCTACCCACCCAGAAGAGGAGAACGCGTACGGCGCTGAAGAGAAGTTCCCCCCCATTGAGTAAGAGCAGGCAGCGCTGTGCTGGGGGGAAGAAAGAGTTAACCCCGGCGTGCCCCAGAAGAACCCCATACAGCAAGCAGAACGGAGCCTGCAGAAGGCCGAGCAGTGCCAGACAGAAGGAGAGCAGAAGATGCAGGCAGCCCTAGGAGGGAGAAGCCTAGGAACCCTGGAATGGCTGAGTTTACCCCTGCTGCCCTTTAATCTGCATTAACCCTTGCCCTGCTCACGCATTCTGCCATACCAGGTGTTTACCCTTTCTTGGGTTAACTCCTGCTGCCCATAATCCCTGCCTAGCCTTCTACCCCCTTGCATTAACTTCCACAACCCCTGATTCCCCTGCAATAGCCCCTTTATTCCATATCCCATTGCCACCAATCCCCTGCCCTGCATTATACCCTGCTCATTTACACCTACACCTCTGTTCCCCTGAAATAGCCTAGTATTAACCCTTTACTGGGCTAATCCCAACAGTTAACCCCTTGTTATCCCTATAAGGACAATCTAGTGCCAGGAGGGTGGGTTGCTGATATTTGTGTGTATGTAAGTTTGTTATATATACCCCAAATTGACAATCAATGCCTAATTGAATTGCTTATCTCTTAAACAAGGTGAACACCCCAATAACAGTTAAATTAGAAAGCTTATTCACCCCAATTTAAGACTCAAGGCCTAAAGGGATTACTTATCTATGAAACAAGGTGGACACCCCAATAACAGTAGTATTAGATAGCCCATACACCTCAATTTGAGAATCAAGGCATAAAATAATTGCTTATCTGTGAAACAAGGTGGGCACCCCAATAACAGTTAAATTACAAGGCTTATTCACCCCAATTTGAGAATTAAGGCCTAATGGTATTGCTTACATGTATATATTAAACAAGATGGACACTGTTCAATTAGATATCTCTGTCATTTTCACTTTGGTTGACTAGAATAAGGTTAGATTCACATATGCGTTCAGAAATCTGGTAGCCTAATCTGGCAGAGGGACATGCTACTGGATTTTACTTCGCACAGCCGAGTACTGCCGTTCACTGCCGGATGCCCATTGATTATGATAGGATCTAGAGGGGATCCAACCACATTCAGGTTAAATGCCAGATTTCGGCCAGACAAAAAGTTGTACATGCCAGACTTTTTGTCTGGCCGAAACCTGGCATTCATGCTGGAAAGCAGACAGACCCTCCATTATGTGCTCATCCTCCTGCACAATTTTTTTTATGTTCAATTCAGTTTTTTATTTATAGATTTCGGGGGTGTCGATGGGGGCAAGATTCTCTCCCTCCATAGCTAATATATTTATGGCATGGTGGGAGGGGCTTTTTCTCCTCATCGACACCCATCCTTTTGCTGGTCTGGTGCAGTGGTATGGTCGCTACATCGATGACCTGCTGTTAGTATGGTCTGGTGATTTGGAGGCCATACCCCTGTTCCTTGACTACATCAATTCATGTGTGGAGTCTATTTCTTTTAGCCTCCAACATCACAGTACACGCATATGTTTTTTAGATTTGTGTTTGGAGGGGGACTGCACCACTTCCCAGGTCACCACCACTACATATAGAAAGGAACTAGCAGGTAACACGATTCTGCACGCCACTTCGTGCTATCCACCACACACAATTCGTAATATCCCTAAGGGCGAATTAATTTGAGCCCGCCGCAACTGTTCCAATAACCACTTGTTCGCACAGGATGCGGAGAGGTTGATTGGTAGGGCCTATTCACATAAATGTATTGCTTCCTCTGTCACTGAAGTGTCAGCCATGGATAGGGTTTCTCTGGTCTTTCCGAGAGCGACATCACAGCCCCAGGTGGATGCCCTATTTAAACATAGGCTCAGCTTCACCCCCTTTGTGACACAATACAGTTTGGAATATGATTGCATATGCAAAATTATCAAGAAATATCTTCTAATGTTGTCGTCTGACAATCAGTGGATGGACATTGTCACGGAGGGAGTGAAATGTGTGGCTAAATGTGTGGCAGAGTGTGCAGAGACCAACCTGGCTCAACAATAAAGGAAGTTATAAATGTGGCAATGCCAAATGTATTTGCTGCGAACATACTAGACCAACTAGGAACTTTAAATCTACTGCTAACAACAAGGAATTCAGTATACAGTCATACCAAAATTGCAATACAAAGTTTGCGATATATATGTGTCACGGATGAAGTTGCAGATAGCTGGAACGTATAAATAAACGACCGACTGGCTTGATCCCAAACTAAGGAGCATATAGGCGAGCCCTTTAAAACCCTAAGAGCTCTCCCTGACTGCTATGCACATGCAAGGGTCTCAATGGTAGACGATTGCATGCCCATGTACCTAAGACTGTGTGACACCTGAAAACCCTATAATAGTGAGGGGACACGACCAGCGGCTCCCTGCACTTAATACGGACGGAGTCAGGGTCACCTAGAATCAAGCCAGCAAGGAAACACAATAAAGGAAAAGACTTATCTGAGCAAACAGCAGCAGCTGCCTCCAGCAGTGAACACTTAATTCAGGAAGTAGTATAAACCGCAAAGTGAGGCAGTATGGGAGGGAATATAAAGAAAGACTATTAGTCTAAATAAGTGACACCTGGCAGAAGGAAAGGAGATGACAAAGTGAAACCAAAACAAAGAACGTCATACAAGAGGTAGAGAAGAACGTCTGCCAGACCTTCTCACAGAACTGGCGGTGACAATATGATAACTTGCGAACTTTGCCAATTGCAATATGTGGGGTGCACCACAAACGAAATTAAAACCAGAATTCGCAAGCATATTTCAGATGTTCCACACTACAAAAATCGCAATGTGTCTTCTGTCAGTACACACTTTGCGATTTTGCATGGCGGCGATACTTCCAATCTAGTGGCACAGGGAATCAAGAGGGTTTTTCTTCCCACTAGAAAGGGGGATCATAGGAGGAAACTACTCAATCGGGAGGCATATTGGATTTTTCAGCTTGGTTCGAGACAACCCCAAGGTCTCAACAAAAGGCATGAATAAATTCTACATTATTTGGAGAATTATTATGTGCTCAGGTATATTCCCTATATACCTTTATGCATTGCACATGTATATACATATATCTTCCTTCATTTTTGACATTGTTTTTAAATGTATATGTATTGACTGTACACCTGTCCAGGTTGTTCGTCAACATTTGTGATTTTACTTTTTGTATTTTATTTTCAAGTTGATTAGACATATGTGCTTGCGCCATGTGTGCTGTTTCCCACGATCATGTGATCGATTGATTGCATGGTCAGCTGTGTGAACAGCTCATAAGGTGCAGTTTTGGCAAAAGTTCGATATGTCATGAGGAAGGACAGCTATCTGTTTATGGTCTGAAACGCGTAACCGAACTTGTCCTGTGTGTCGAAGATTTTATACCGCAATAAAGCTACGATTTTTTCACCTCTCTGAGCTTGATATGTCCATTTTTCCTGATTCACTGTAACGCTTCCAGCTGCGTCATCCATGCTCGGCTGGTGGAGGGGAAGGTTAGAGCTGCTGTGTGCTTTAATGTGAGATCCTCCATTATAGTCAATGGCGTACAGCGGTGCTTGGTGGTGCCCAGCAATGCGGGATCCAGTGAAAATCTGTATTTAAGAACACTGATGTGAATGTAGGGTAAAGAAATTCGAGATGCAGCTTATTGACTTGGATATTTAGCTCTAGATAGACGTAAGTGAATTTCCAAAAATTCATTTTGGCACTGATTGTATTGAATCGGCTTTCAGATTTGATTCGGACCAAATACGTTCAACCAAAATTGAAAGCACCCCAGTTGCTTTGAAAAAGTCATGTTTGACACACTGAGGTATCCTTGGACTGTATCCAACCCTTTTCAAGCTTTTATCGCCAACATAGCATTCATAATATCAAAATGACATATATGACTATGGGTAAACAAATGGAAGCCGATGGTAACAAATAGCCCGTTTAACACACCGCACTGTCAGATATTTTTAAATTTGTAAATATATTTTTTTAATTATCTCTTTCTGGTGGTAGATGTCTTCTTCTCTGTCTCCTGATCTATAAAATGATGGCTGCCATTTTGAGCGATTTATACCGCCTAATCTTAAAAGTTTGGGATTCAACAAAATTCCTGGGAATTCTTGGGAAATTCGTAACAAATTCAATTTGCGTAGAAGCGATTTGTTCATCTCTACCTCTAAACATGATTTGCTATATAATTTATTGTAAATCTTTTCAACTTAGCTCAGTATGATATTAAGCTGGTGAACGCAGATACAGAATAACCTGTTCACCTGGCCCACGGTTGATTCAGTAACATAGCTCACGTAACATAGTGGTATGACAGGTTGACAGCTTCCTGTCTGAGAAGAATGAAAATACATAATTAAACAAGCACGGTAATTATACCAAAACATAAATTAAAAAAGAACATGAGTTTAAATGATTCTTGTATTTAACACCCCATTCACAATGATAGCAGTGTTTTGAGATGATGTCCAAGATCACAGGAACTCTCACTCCCATGACATGTTGATTACCTACCTTCTTGTGAAGTCATTTACATGAATACTTTTGTTAAAAGATTATGTTACATTGTAGGAAAGTAATTTAATTAGTAAAGCACAAATTAGAATTGGAGAGGTAACTCTGGAACAGTAGAGTTGGTCATCAGGCTACAACAGTCTTGGCAATGAAAGTTCACCAGATTCAACAAAAAATCTGACGTCAACCTCAAGATGTCCTATTTATGTTGCTTTCATTACAATATCCCACTCAACTTTACACAGTTGAAGAATGTAGGTAGCATGCTTGGCAGTAAAGTTGCCAAGACAATGGTACAAGCATGAGTGAAAGGATCCAATGAAATACATTCCTTAGTGGCTTATTACGCTTTGGCCAAAATGTACACCAATGCCTCATTCAACATCCAGCATAGAGGCAGGGCAGAGTGCTGGTTGCAGAGTGCTATTGCATTTGTGTTTTTACGTTTGTATGTGTATTTCGCCATAGCGATGTGCACCTGCATACAGGGTTGTGCTGACTGAATCCCCCACATTTTTTCTTTGTAGTATATATTGGAGGCGTGGCGATCTCCATGCAGTCATGCACACCTGACCAGTTAGTCTGCCCTGGAGTCTACTTTTACAGCGCCTACCAGTAGCCATTTGGCTCCAGGAGAAGTATATAGTGGGCTCAGCATGCATGTTGGTACTTGCATCCCTGGATCCGATGAAAGCTGTCACGGCACCCGACGGGGTTAAAAGCAGAGTGTGCCTGGCTTGCATGCTGTACCTGCGCTCCCTGGACTTTGTGTGGCTATCATGGCCCATAAACAGGTAGGAACTAGTGTTAGGGACCATTCATAGAGGCGACCTTGACGTAGTGAGTGGCTTATTACGCTTTGGCCAAAATGTACACCAATGCCTCATTCAACATCCAGCATAGAGGCAGGGCAGAGTTCTGGTTGCAGAGTGCTATTGCATTTGTGTTTTTACGTTTGTATGTGTATTTCGCCATAGCGATGTGCACCTGCATATAGGGTTGTGCTGACTGAATCCAAATATATTCCTCAACCTAGAAAATGCAACACCAAGAAGGATGAGCCATAAGGTTATGTGAATCAAAGAAGTAGCAGGTGATGCTAAGATCTGCAGATGATCAAATTGTTAAGCACTTAGATCCAATCTGTTGCTTGTGGGAGGGGCATAAAAGCCAGAATAAATGCAAACATATGAAACCTCAAAAATCAGATCAAGTCATGTATGGCACACCTAACAGCTTGGCATGACTTGGTCATAGAACAAGAGGCACCTCATTTCTCCAAAATGTTTCAACAGGACAACTCCAGGTTGTATATTGCTCATGCTTTTGTGAACAGTCTTCGTGGCCTAAATGTGCTACCATGTCTGCAGCATCTCCGGGCATGTCTCCCATCAAGCATATCTGGAACGTCATTGATCGGCAATTGCAAAGGGTCGTGCCAGCAACAGATCTTGATGGCTTAGTCTTAAAAGGGGGATACCTGGTGTAGGATGCAACTTTTCTTAGATTTTTCTGCAACATTTCAAGTGTTGCAGATAATAAATGTGACATAATCCAGGACTATTCTCTCCTTTACTGCATTAAACATAGACCACTTTGAAAAGTGGCGTGTCTCTTAAATGTCTCAAAAAAGTCACAATTGGCATGACATGTGAAATTTTTACACCACAAACCTGACATATCTGGTTTGATAAATGTCCTCCAAAGTGTTTTACAGCATGAACTAAGTGCTAAGCCAGTCCCCACAATCCTATTGCAGTGATTATATTCATGGTAATCTTTTGAAATAAAGTGCCTCCCAGTATCAGGAAGTGGCTGACTGTAGAAATGAATTAGATCTTTCTAATTTAAGTGGACACATACTGCTACAAACACAGCAAGGGCATGTTTCTCCCTTTGAAGTTGACCTGGTCAGCAATCTCCTATTAATTTACACTGTGGATGCTCTTTTTTTGCAGGAAACAGCAGTGTTTTCTTTTACACATGTTATATGAAGTTAATGTTTAAGCTGGTTTTACATTAGTGAGTTACTTATTATTATGTCTGTGTGGACTTTGCACATTTCAAATTATATACTGACTTGTCTGGACCCCGAGTTTCCTAAAAGCTACTATAAAGTTCTACATGACCCATTACATTTTAGGTGGACATCTCCTTTGAGGACAAAATGCACCTACATATGAATAAAGTTCAATTAACATGACAACAGTGATATAGGGAAACATCTTCAGACTATTACCATAGAGTACCTATAGAAATATGTCATTAGGATTTTTTTTTTGCGTTTATTGAACCATTATACGTCAGTCCAACAAAATTGAAAAACATGGTTGAGCTTTTAAATGAACATTTTACAAATGTGAAAAATACATATGCAACACAAATTTTTAAATTTTTAATATCAGTTAATGGACGATTTAGCCAGTTGTATAGGCATACAGATGCTCACTTATGGACACACCTTTGGTAGCACCGATCTTGCCTAATGTAATATCTTATCTAGGTGGGCACAACACCTAATCAGTGACATAAATAAAATAAATCAGTCTAGAATTCTCCTAGTTCTAGAGGTAGGTTCACATCTCCATTCAGTAAATCTAGATGTGAACTTAGCATTCAGTAAATCTCTGTTCCGGCAGAGGTGCAGACTTCCGAAGTTACTGGTATTTTTCTAGCAGAAAACCATAAACCAGAAACCCACTGGTTCCCCGCTGGGTCGTATTATAGGCTGTGCCTGATGATGTCCAGCTTTGTCAGATATAGTAACTTCAGTAGTCTGTTCCTCTCCAGACCACAAATATATGAACCTAACCTAAACAATACTCCTAAATATTCTAGAATTTTAATATAATCTAGAGGTCTTAAAAGGGAATCTGGCACCAGTTTTATTCTGCCCTATCTGAGGCCAACATAATTTAGCAACAAAAATCCAGATTGAAACACTGGGGCACGTACTTTCCGTTGGCCAAGCCATGTTCTGATAATCCCGAGTGAGAAGCTCCAGCGAGACCCAAGTGCTTGAGTCCTATTATTCATAAGATGTGGCTCCCAAATCTCCAGCAGATGATTGGCAGCTTTTTTTGTTTATTGTGCATAGGGAGAAAGCTGTCAATCAGGCAGGGAGATCCAGGATCTTATGAACACAGAGACTCATGGGCATTGCATTTAGTGGACTACATCACTACATTAAGAAAATGACTGGGCTGAACAAAATAGACCCAACATTTCAATTAGGATCTTTCTGTTGCTAGTTTATGCTGCCCTCCAATTCCGTTGAATGTGTAGAGGTAAAGCAGAATAGGAAGCTCCAAACCACTGGCCTCATTATTTTTTTTAAATTGTGAACATTGTGCAGGACTCTTAATCTTCAAAATTAACTTGTGAACTAGATCTTGTTTACTGTACATTTTCTAGATACACAAAAGTTGAAGGCATCTGTAATGGTTCCATGTTCATATGTGCCCACATTGCTGAGACAAATGATGTTTTAATATATGCAAATGAGCCTCTAGGAGCAACATGGGCGTTGCCGTTATACCTAGAGGCTCAGCTCTCTCTGCAACTGCTGAGCCCTCTAAATGATAGGAGCAGGCAGTGTAAAAGTGATCATTCCTGTCTGGCCCTGTCAATCAATGTACAGAGGGCATGGCAGTGGCAGAGAGCAGAGCCTCTAGGTGTAACGGCAACACCCAGATACCCCCTAGTGGCTCATTTACATATATTAAAACATAATTTTTCTCAGCAATGCGGACACATATGAACATGGGACAGACACAGATGCCTTTTAGCTGCCAAGCGCACATGTAACAGGTCAGCCAGTGTCATAGGTACAAATCTGCTGACAGATGCCCTTTAAGAAAATACCATATAAAGGCCACAATAAACAAAATTATGTTGTATAACTGAGAAATAATGGAAAAATGGAAGACAATGACATGATAAAAATTATGTTTGATTGTTGTAATTTACTATAAATCTACTTTTGTCACACAAACAGTCAGTGGAAGACAAAATTCTGTTAGAACATGACATCTGGGAGATGGAACGAGCAAAATATAAAAAAAAATTTTGTAACATCATTCATGGTCAGATTTCTACAATGTTCTCATATGTTCAACCTCCAGGCAAAAGATAACTCTTTTAGTCTGTGCGCCCTGAGATGCATCCAAGAACCACTGTTACAGAATGTAAGAGCATAGGACATGCTGACTTGGTGGTGTGCCTCTTTTTTTCGACTATTTGTACTTCTCGAAGCATAATCAGTCTCCTGTTGCTATCAACAGGGGGGAGAATTTTTTTTTTTCTCTTTAGTATTTGAAATAAAATTGTTTGGTACAAATTCAACTTTATTTTTTTTTGCTCCTCTTTCGTTGATTTGCATGGAAGAGTGGATAAAAGAAGTTTGTTTGATTTACGTTGCATAAGGTTTTTGTATGTGTGTGTGTTTGCATATTTTCTGTATCTATTAAGGGGCAGACTTCATTTATATGTTAATATCTGCCGACACCCTGACTGAACATACAGAACTATCTCATGGGAAGCTGTTTTTTTTTTCCTTTTTTTTTTGTCAGTTTGGCTATACTTCAACATCTCAATGGTAGCAATAATCTTGATTAGCAAAACAATTGGAGGCCTGGAGGACCCTGCAGATCCTATGCGAAAAGATCTCAGGTTACAGTTTATTAATGTCACACATTCAGAGTCCAGACAACCATGTTGAAGAGAAAGAAGCTTATTTTCTCTTTATCCATTTTTTTCCCATGGGGACAAAAGGAGTTAATTTAATTTAAGAAATAATTTAACTAACATCAGCAGATGAATGGAACCTCAACAAAGGACTTGAGTGATGGGCTAAAATCAGGGAAATACGTGAAGGCTTAACCGTGTAGTGTATGGCTGATATGGATGAGATATAAAAGGATGTGATCCTGAATATGAACCATTTGTATTAAAAGAGGTTATATACAATTTGATGGTGGAATTTATAAATATATGAAACATAGTAAACCTTCATAATGATCTTGAAAAAAATATTTTATAAAGCTGAAAAACATTAGTACATGACATGCAATACGGAGAAGCACAAAGCCAATCCACCAATAAATCGATTAGCGCCTCTCCAATCTATCCACTATACCCTTCCATAGAGGTACTGCCATAAAGGTACTACCATAGAGGTACTGTACTTCTATGTACCCTTCATTCCATAAATATCCATAGGGCCTCTACTGTACCTCCGCATACCCACTATTTCATGAAGGCATTCTCTAGATACATAGGGGGAGATTTATAAAGCTGGTGAAAGTAGAACTGGCTTAGCCACCCATTGCATCCAATCAGATTGCACCTTTCATTTTCCAAAGGAGCTGTGAAAAATGAAAGGTGGAATCTGATTGGTTGCTATGGGCAACTAAGCCAGTTCTGCCTTACACCAGTTTCACAAATGACCCCAATAGCTTCTAGGGAAGAATATCTCTGTATGTAGAGAGTCTGGTGAAGCCTGTATAGCAGGACATGGAGGCCCTTTCACACAATGTGTATAATCTTTGCACATGTCACAGAGCATGCCCACAACTCTCTCTGATAGAAGTAATTTTTTGGACTTGGGCTTTGTAACATAAATTGAATATGTTAGCTTTAGGAATCCACATGATTTGCCTTCAATTTTGTATTACTTTATGTCTATGTATCCATCCCCTGTTTTAGCAAATATTCTGTGTAGGATGTTTGCCCTGAGCTTTTCACTTTTATTTGTCTTCTTGTGCATTCTTACACCTCAATTAGCACCTACAACAGTATGGCGAACAAACGAATGAACAGAGTTTCATGAATGAAGAGAGTTTCATAATAGGTTGATTGTCCTCTCTTTTCTCTAAATGTAGAAAATGATCCCGTGTTATGGTTATGAGCATGGAGAATATTTTAAACCCACCATTGATACATTTTTACATACACTACTTATTAGGATGCCCTGAGCTGTCTATTTCCCAAATGAAAGAATTTCTACTGGTTGTGGAACCAGTTTTATCCTGAGTTTTGTCACATTCTTGCCTCGAGGACATCTGGTGTTCCTGTCCCATACTCTGGTGCTCCTCAGAGTCTTTACCATCAGCCATTTGACATTCCGTAATTGTAAAGTTTTCACAAGCAATACTGATTTATAAGAAAAAATCCAATGCCCCCAATTTTTTTTTAGATAAAATAGAAAGTGGGCAGCCAGAATGAACAATAATATATTTCATGAATAGAAAGATTCATGATTCACGAACATGTCATATACAAATGGTTGGCTGGTCCCACACAAAGTGGTGGGTTCAGCTGACTTGTGTGTATGGCCAAGAAGGTCATGTTTCATCTAGAAGTTGTCTGTCTAGAAAGAAAATTGTATATTTTGTACAAAAACATAAAATAAAAAGACTATAATATCAATCATATGGCACATTTAACGTTGAGCGAATCGAAATTAATGAAGTGGACTTCGATCCGAATTTCAGGAAAAATTAGATTCCCTGCGAAGCCGAACTTCCTTATGCTTCATGGTAACAAATCGATTTTTCCTGAAATCCCGGGAAAAACAAAAAAAACCCTCCCCTCTGCTGCTCACCACTTTTTGGTGCGAAGAGGCCGCTGTGGCCATCTTCATTAAAAATCTTGCACGCGGTGAGATATAACATCACCACCCCGTGCTAGATTTTGCGCTGGATCTTCGAGCAAGATGGCCTTGAAGAAATTAGCTCATCTTTAGACACAATGCTGATTTAGAAGAATGAAATGTCATTAGTGTTTGGATGCTCTGGTTCGATGAATGATGTGGAAATCTAATCTATCTATTTATGTCATATCTATCTATAACACAAAACACAGCAGCAGAAGTCAAATGTTGACAGACGGGTGCCGTTCCTTTCAGGCCGTGGGTTAGAGGCCGATGGATATATAATTAGAAGAATAAGGCAGCACTCCAAAGTTGGTGAAAAGGTAGTGGACCCGCTTTATTCACCCCAAATGAAACATTTAAGCCCAGCACGAGGAGGCCTTTCTCAAGCAGTGAGACATGTGTATAAGTGAAGTATGAATGGGAGTAAAAATTGTTCAATTTATTAGTCAATTAACTAAATATATAATTTCTAGTAACAAACTTAGAAAATTGTGCAGAAATGATGCATAAATCATCCAATGACTGTTATGATCCAGTGAATAAAAACCATCAATATAGTACAGTATATTGGACGTGCAATGAACATACATTTATCCATAGTCTACATCCTGCGACACCTGGGGAAAGTTAGTTACCAAAAATTATATGTTCACTGGTTAATAAATCTATCTATCTATCTATCTATCTATCTATCTATCATTATTCTTTCTTTCTTTCTTTCTTTCTTTCTTTCTTTCTTTCTTTCTTTCTTTCTTTCTTTCTTTCTTTCTTTCTTTCTTTCTATCTATCTATCTATCTATCTATCTATCTATCTATCTATTTCTCTCTCATATCTATATACATACTAATCTATCTCATATTTTTCTCTTTATTTATTAAGTATCTATTATCTATTTATCTATTATCATCCATTTCATAGAACATATTTGTCGGCAGAGTTCTTCTAAGCTTCATAGAGATGAATAATGATGATCTAGGTCTTAATATGATCTGGAATGGATGGTAAACAATGATCTGCTGTGAAGCATCACAACCAGCCTGATGAGTATAAGGTACAAAGTTTAGTCATAGATTAATAATCCAGAGAACAAACAGTTCTTAACAAATTTCAAAAAAACATACCTACCATATTAACAAATGTCAGGACAAAGTCCCATTAGAATTTGTCACTTACATTTTTTTGCAGTGACACAGGGCAGTAGACTTTGGATAACTCATGTGTACTCAGCACAACTATGAAAAACAAAATGTACAATTACTACATTAAAAATATTAACAGACTAGAACAAAAAAGAGGACAGTGAAAAGAGATAAGGAGCGCAGTAATTTTCCTTCTGGTAACATTACTCATGTGCACTGCCAGTAATCAGCCTTAATGTAGTAATGATAATAAAATCATTCTGAACAGCACCATACACAGAGCAGTATTTGGTGGAATGCAGCATGCGCCTTGACTGCCATGATAACTAGAGATGAGCGAATCGAATCCCACAAATGTGGAATTCGATCCGAATTTCAGGATAAATTTGATTCGCCTAGAGGCCGAATTTCTTCGTGCTTCGTGTCAGCGAATCGATTTATCCTGAAATAGTATAAAAAACTAAAATATTCAAACTTACCTCCTCCATCTTGCTTGAAATTCGGTCATCTCTAATGATGACAATGAGGTAGAAGAAATAGGAATTATAAGAATGGTGCAGAGAGGGAATATGGTAAAGAAAGGGTATGCTATTTCCAAAAGTTTGGACATAGGTGCAGGAAGAAACAGGTAGGAAACAGGACAGGAAGAGTAGATCCTTAATTTAGTAGTTGTGTCATAAGCCATGTTAGAAGTTTCTACATGCCCTATTAAACCTTTAAAGATGAAGCCTAGTTTTGGTTCACAACCTTTTCCCGAACTCGGGTTTGTTTCCAAGGTACCACTTGGAACCAAAATCGAGTTCGGGAAAAGGTTTTTAACAGTAGAAATTAATTTTTCATCTGAGCCAATACATTTTAATACTGTACGGAGCGCTCGCTCTGTACAGTATTCTAACAAAGTTTTATGCAAATAGACTTCAGATTTTTCATCTAAAGTCGATTCGCTGATCTCTAGATATAAGCCCTACACATTATGTTTGTTAAACCAGAAATGTAGAAAAAGGCAGTAAAAGGTAAAAACTGACTTAAAGGTTCAAGTTCTGGATTATGGTCATTTGCACAATTTGACAAATTATTAGAGGTGAGCAAAATTATTCTAAATAACTTGGTTTCGACCTGAATTTTGTAACATTTTGAGTTGCATTTCGAAATTTTGGTGATTTGATTCGGACAAATTCTGGGAAGACCGAGAAAAAAATTTCTCAAGAATTATTTTTAAAAAAGTGAGTGACAAGAGATAAAACATAGTCCTAAGAGACCACAGAGTGTCATGCACAAGTTTTCAGGCCAGTTGGAGCTCTTTAAATTTGGGTAGACTATTGTACTATTTAACTCGGTTAACTGATTACGCTGAATTGAGCGCATCAAATTTTGAGGGATTCGCTTATGACTAAAAATTATAGTTTATTCTGGATCCACAGGTTGACCATGCATAGCAGAATTACAGAATTGGGTCAGCAAGTAGCCACGGATGTAGGCTTTATGTAGCATGAGATGTACTTACTAGTGTTGATCGAGCACCAAAGTGCTCAGGTGTTCTGATACTCGAGTAGAACACTTTGGGATGCTCAGGCACTCTACCGAGCACCCGAGTACAATAGAAGTCAATTAGAGAACCAGAGCATTAAACCAGGCACCCCCTGCTCTGAAGAGGGGAGGGTGTCAGGTTCACAGGAAAAGGTCAGAAACTAATAGAAACACCACTGAAATGGTTCGGGAACAGCATAGGGAAGATGTCTGGATTTATCTCTGACTTCCAGGTCGCTGCTGGGAACAATGTTGTCCGAGTAGTACGCCACTTTTACAGACTGACAATAATACGCACAAAACCGAAGATAAAATCGATTTTAGAGGAAAAATTGTTAGGAAACATTCTATCTTGTATATTTACTTGTATATAAAGTGCAAGTGCTGCCAAAAGTTACAAGGAAGAGGCACTCCGATACAGCCTGTATATCACATAAAGGAGGGCCTCATTTACATTGTGGTACAATTGTTCAGGTAGTGGGACTCCTACACTCATAAAGCCTATGCACTAAATGAAAGGGCTGCCAAAAATTACAAGGAACCAGCACTACAATACACCCTTTATTACACAGAAAGGAGGGCATCATACACACCCTTGAAAAATTATGATTAATGGCCTGCTGGTGACCCTCAAAAACATTAGGAGCAAGGGCCTGCTGGTGATCCTCTAAAACCTTAGGGGTGAGGGCATCCTGCTGACCTGACCATCTAAAATATTAGGGGTGAGGGTCTGTTACTGAGCTGACCCTATAAAACATAAATGGCGAGTGCCTGCTGCTGATCTGACCATCTAAAACATTAGGGGCGAGGGCCTGCTGGTGACCCTCTAAAACATCAGGGGTGAGGATCTGCTGCTGAGCTGACCCTCTAAAATATTAGGAGCAAGGGCAGCCTAATAAGCATGTTGATATGATGGAGGAGGAGGAGGAGGAGAAGGACGAAAAAAGGAAGACTGAACCATATACCCTTTTTTGTGGTGGAAGTGGTGCATAGGAATACAGTGTATTCAATACACCATAAAAGCCACATTTAAAGTGCCTTTATGTTCAGTCGGTTTCCTCTGGTGGAATAGAGAAGTCAGGGACAATCCAGGCCTTGTTCATTTTGATAAGAGTGAACCTGTCAGCATTTTCAGTTGTTATGCCCCCAGCAGCACTAAATACCCGCTCTGACAAAACGCTGGCGGCAGGGCAGGCCAGCACCTCCAAGGTGTAGAGCGCCAGTTCATGCCACGTGTCCAGCTTGGACACCCTATAGTTGTAAGGCACAGAGGGATCACTGAGGACGCTGACACGGTCTGCTACGTACTCCTTCACCATGTTCCAAAACTTTTCCCTCCTTGTGTCACTAGGCCGTGCATCAGGGTAAGGGTGCTGGCGGGGTGTCATGAAACTGTCCCAGGCCTTGGAGAGTGTTGCCTCTGTTGGAACTGCTGTCTGTTCCCCTCGTCTCCCCTCCTCGGTTGCCCAAGGAACTACGTACTCTGCCGCCAGCGTTGTCAGCTGGAAATTTTTGGAGCAATTTTTCCACAAGGTCCTTCTGGTATTGCACCATTTTGCTAGTCCTATCCACAACAGGAGTGAGAGATTAGAAGTTCTCTTTGTAGCGGGGGTCGAGAAGGGTGAACAACCAGTAATCAGTGTTGGCCAAAATTTGTATAAAGCAAGAGTCACGGGAAAGGCGGCATAACATAAAGTCAGCCATATGTGCAGAGTCCCAACAGACAAGACTTTGCTGTCCTCATCAGGAGGATGACTCTCAATCTCCTCATCGTCTTCCTCCTCTTCGGCCCATCCACGCTGAACAGATGGAATAAACCTGCTATGGGTACTACCCTCTGTAGCGGAGGCAACCGTCTCCTGCTCCTCCTCATCATCATCAAATTTGCGCTGAGAAGACAAACTGAGGGTGATCTGGCTATCATCCTGTGTACTGTCTTCCCCCATTTCCACCTCTTCGACATGTAAAGCATCCGCCTTGATTGGGAGCAGCGAGCGATTCAGTAGACACAGAAGTGGGATGGTTCCGCTGATAATAGAAGCATCGCTGCTCACCATCTGTGTTGATTCCTCAAAGTTGCTTAAAAACTCACAGAGGTCAGACATCCATGTTTAGAGATGTCCTGAACTATTTGCCGGCTAACAGTTCCCGGCAAACATAGCTTGTTCGCGTTCGCCGCAACGGGCGAACATATGCGATGTTCGGTCCGCCCCCTATACATCTTCATTGAGCAAACTTTGACCCTGTACCTCACAGTCAGCAGACACATTCCAGCCAATCAGCATACCCTCCTTCCCAGACCCTCCCACCTCCTATCAAAAATCAAGGACAGCATCCATCTTAGATTCATTCTGAAGCTGCAGTGTCACAAATTTGACTAAGTTGTAATCGCAATGCGATTAATACAGGTTATATTAATCGCATTGCGAATTCAACTTAGAGCTGGGTTCCTAATGGCTGTATTGCTAGAATATAACGAAGATTGAGAATATAGTGCTATATTCGTTATATTCGTCAATTCTAGCAATACAACCATTAGGAACTTAGCTCTAAGTTGAATTCGCAATGAGATTAATGCAGGTTATATTAATCGCATTGCGAAATCAACTTACCACACTCTGCGTCAACTACGTAATTTTCCATGGAAGTTTTGCCATGGATCCCCCGCCGG
The DNA here is from genome assembly GCF_905171765.1 of Bufo bufo. Taxonomy (NCBI): domain Eukaryota; kingdom Metazoa; phylum Chordata; class Amphibia; order Anura; family Bufonidae; genus Bufo; species Bufo bufo. The sequence goes on along the minus strand of NC_053398.1, from coordinate 114,970,330 downwards.
CATGCCACAGTCCAGGTGTTAGTCCCCTTGAAACAACTTTTCCATCACTATTGTGGCCAGAAAGAGTCCCTGTGGGTTTTAAAATTCGCCTGTCTATTGAAGTCTATGGCAGTTCGCCAGGTTCGCCCGTTTGCAAACATTTGCGGAAGTTCGCGTTCGCCGTTCGCGAACGGAAAATTTTATGTTCGCGACATCTCTATCCATGTTCACTCGTCGCTTGTGAAGAGCGGAAGCTTACTGGAAAAGCAACGACCATGTTGCAGCTGGTATTCCACTACTGCCCTCAGCTGCTCACAAAGCCTGGCCAACATGTGGAACGTGGAGTTCCAGAAAATGCTCACGTCGCAAAACAGTCGGTGAGCTGGCAATTGAAAGCACTGCTGCAGCATTGCCAGACCGGCGGCAGCTGTAGATGACTTTCGGAAATGGGCTCACACGCGACGCACTTTCACCAGTAGCTCAGGCAAATTGGGGTAGGTTTTGAGAAACCTCTGAACCACTAAGTTGAACACGTGGGCTAGGCATGGTGTGTGGTCAGTGCACAGGTGATGTTACAGGACACACGCTGGTGTAAGGCGGGGACTGCATACCGGGAAAAAATAGTGCCGGCTAAGGAGTGAGTAACGAGTGACGGCCACCGCCATCAGGCTGCGGAAAGCCTCAGTGTCCACAAGCCTAAATCGCAACATTTCCAGGGCTAGGAATTTGGAAAGGTGCGCATTTAGTGCTATGGCCTGTGGGTGGGTAGCTGGGCATTTGCACTTTCATTTAAAGGCCTGGGGTATGGACATCTGTACGCTGCGCTGGGACACAAAAGTGGATGTGCTAGCTGATGGTGCTTGCGAAGGTCCAGGTGCAGGGCAGGAGGCTGGGCCTGCGTCTTGGACAGGGGATTTGCTAGCACGTACCATAGGGGAAGAGGAGGCAGTGGTGTGACCCACAGACACTGATTGTGGACGCAGGTGTTCGGCCCACCTATTAGGGTGCTTTGATGCCATCTGGCGGATCATGCTGGTAGTGGTGAGGTTGCTAGTGTTCACACCCCTGCTCATTTTGGTACGGCACAGGTTGCAAATGACAATTCTTTTGTTGTCTGCACTTTCCTCAAAAAAGCGCAAAACTGCGGAACACCTAACCCTTGGCAAGGGAGATTGCTGCAAGGGGGTGCTCCGGGGAACCGTTGCGGGCCTGTTTGGTGTGGCCTGCCTTCTACCTTTTGCCACCCCACTGCCTCTTCCAGCCTGTTGCGGTTTTGCGGACCCCTCCCCCTCTGTACTGCTGTCCTCGCTCGGCTTGCCACCTTCCCAGGTTGGGTCAGTGATTTCATCGTCCACCACCTCCTCTTCCACTTCCTTACTCTGCTCATCCTCCTGACTTGTTGACCAAGCAAGAACCTCACTTATTGACACTGTGTCTCATCCTCATCATCAACCTCTTGAGACACTAATTGCCGTTGACTTATTGGCAACGGTGTCTCATCATCATCATCCACCTCGTTAAACACTAATTGCCATTCCCCACCGTCATCTTCTTCTGACTGTGGATGCTCAAGAGTTTGTGATTCAGTGCACAAGATCTCCTCATGTCCCTCTTCAAGCGGGCTTGGCGAGAGGCCCAAATCAAGGAATAGCGATGAGAAGAGCTCCTCGGAATATCCGAGTGTGGGATCACTTGTTTGCCAAGACTCTCCATGGTGGGAGGAAGGAGGATCAGGGTGAGGATTCTGTTGACCAGACTCTTGGCTACTGAGACTGGACTTTGTGAAAGACAGGGTGGTGCTTAACCGTCTGCAAGCATTATCTGCTGCAATCCATCCGACCACCTGGTCTCACTGGTGTGACTTCGAGAGTGGTGTCCTGAGCTGCCCTGCAAACTGGGACATGAAGATAGGTATCGTGGATGAGTGTGTTTCTTGTGCTCTGGCAGCAGGCACAGTTTCACCACGCCCAGGGCCACGGTCTCTGCGTGCACCATCAGCAGCATTGCCACTTCTCCATCCCTTACTGCTCGCCTTGAGCATATTAAATGGTATATATGCTTGCAAACATGTCACACAGAAGTGCAGGATTTTTAAGTGTATACGCAAATAAATTACACTGAATGTCACTGATATTTAGGATGTGCAAACATTACACAGAAGATGTAGCACAGGTAATGTCGATGTCACCAGCGGCGGAAAAATTACACTGAATGTCACAGATATTTAGGATGTGCAAATGTTATACAGGAGTTGTAGTGCAGGTAATGTCGCTGTCACCAGCGGCGAAAAAATTACACTGAATATCACAGATATTTAGGATGTGTAACTGTTATACAGGAGATGTAGTGCAGGTAATGTCGCTGTCACCAGCGGCGAAAAAATTACACTGAATATCACAGATATTTAGGATGTGTAACTGTTATACAGGAGATGTAGTGCAGGTAATGTTGCTGAAAACAGCGGCAAAAAAAATGTAACTGAATGTCACAGATATTTAGGATGCGCAAACTTCATACAGGAGATGTAGGGCAGGTAATGTCGCTGTCACCAACGGCGGAAAAAATTACAATGAATAGCACAGCTATTTAGGATGTGCAAACGTTATACAGAAGATGTAGCGCAGGTAATGTCGCTGTCAGCAGCGGTCAAACAATTGCGCTGAATGGCACCGATATTTTTGATGCGCAAATGTAACACAACAGATGTAGCAGAGGTTGTGTCGCTGTCAGCAGCGGCCAAAGAATTGCATGCAATTTAGCACAGGTTGCGCTAATAATATATATTGCAGCCAGATAAAACAAAAAAGGACTTTTGGGTCTCTAACACCTTTCAACACTAAACCCTGCTAAAAAAAAAACAATTCCTGTCCCTACACTATCTGTCCCTTCTGCTTCAGCTCTCCCTGACTAAGACTGAGCCGAACCACGTGTCATCGGGTGCTATATAGCACCCGATGACGTGTTCTGGCCAGCCAATCACTGTAATGCCGGTAACCCAGTGGCGTACCAAGGCGGGGGCGGGGGGGGGCGGCCCGCCCTGGGTGCCACTCACAAGGGGGGTGCCAGTGGCATAGGGATCGCCATAGCAGCCATAGCAATGGCTATGGGGCCCTACGCCACTGGGGGCCCGCCGCGACTGAGGATAAAAAAAATAAATGTGGCGAGTGGGCAAGGCGTGGCGCTGTGATAGGGGCAGGGCTCCAGATGGTCTCTCCCTCCCCCTGTGCTGCTGCCGCCACGGCCAATAAGAAGAGGGACAGGGCCGGGGGAGGGGCTGTGGCCACTGCGCCACCAATGAAGATAACTGACCTGTTAATACAAATGCAGGAGGCGGGTGCCGGAATCAAATAGCCGGCACCTGACCTCTATGACAGGGAGCTGCGATCAGCCTCATCAGCGGCAGTTAACCCCTCAGGTGCCGCTCCCTGTCATAGAGGTCGGGTGCCGCTATTTGATTCTGGCACCAGCCTCCTGCATTTGTATTAACAGGTCAGTTATCTTCATTAACATTGAGTGCGCCCCCCCCCCAGTATAATAAACATTGAGTGCGGCCCCCCCCCCCAGTATAATAAACATTGAGTGCGGCCCCCCCCCAGTATAATAAACATTGAGTGCGGCCCCCCCAGTATAATAAACATTGAGTGCGCCCCCCCCAGTATAATAAACATTGAGTGCGGCCCCCCCAGTATAATAAACATTGAGTGCGCCCCCCCCCCAGTATAATAAACATTGAGTGCGGCCCCCCCCCAGTATAATAAACATTGAGTGCGCCCCCCCCCCCCAGTATAATAAACATTGAGTGCGCCCCCCCCCCAGTATAATAAACATTGGTGGGCAGTGGGCAGTGCCAATGAGAGTTAAAAAATAAAAAATTAACTCACCTCCTCCAATTGATCGCGTAGCTGCTGCCGGTCTCCTTGTAATTTCTTCAGGACCTGTGGTGACGTCACTGAGCTCCAGCCTCTATCACATGGTCCATTACCATGGTGATGGATCATGTGATGTATCATGTGATGAGCTCAGTGACATCACCACAGGTCCTTTGACAGGTCCTGAAGAAAGTACAGGAGACCGGCTGCTACGCGATCAATTGGAGGTGGTGAGTTAATTTTTATTTATTTTTTTAACCCTCATTGGCACTGCCCACCAATGTTTATTATGTTGGGGGGGGTGCACTGTGCCACCAATGTTTATTATACTGGGGTGTTGGGGGGGGGGGCGCACTGCACCACCAATGTTTATATGTTTATTATGCTAGGGAGGGGGGGCGCACTGCCCACCAATGTTTATTATGTTGGGGGGGCACACTGCGCCACCAATATTTATTATACTAGGGTGTTGGGGGGGCGCACTGCACCACCAATGTTTATATGTTTATTATACTAGGGAGGGGGGGCGCACTGCGCCACCAATGTTTATTATGTTGGGGGGGCGCACTGCGCCACCAATGTTTATTATACTGGGGTTTCAGGGGGTGCAGGTTTTTATTTTATTAAGGAAGGGTTAAGGGGTCTATTAAGGGGTGGTTAATGGGTTTTATTAAGGGGGGTTAATGGGTTTATTTCGTTAAGGGGGTGTGCAGAGGTTTATTTTATTAAGGGGTTTTATTTTTATTTATAAATATTATTGAAAACATTGAAAAAAGTTTGTGCATGTTTTCTTAACTTTTTTTTGGGGGGGGGGGGGGGGGGGGGGGGGCGGGTGCCAAACAAAGGGTTCGCCCCGGGTGCCAAATGCTCTAGGTACGCCCCTGCGGTAACCACCATGCCTACGGCATTACAGTGAGTGCCAGTACTTTCCTGTGTGTTTATTGCCTGCGTAACAGCCAACAAACCTGCGGGGAGGAGACTCGAGCATCGCTCTCAAGCACACGCGGTGTTCGGCCGATCACCGCGATGTGCTGATCATCGTGATGCTCGAGTCAACACATTTGCTTGAAACCCCTAAAACTTACATTTTAGCAAGTACATGTGATCAGCCAAACCGCAGAAGATGCCAAGAATGTATTTTCTAAAAAGATGTATCTTGGAAGGTAATTACAGGGTTAGCATTCCAATTAGTGTTGCCTGGAAGGGGGGGGGGGGGGAGATCAAAAACTTACAACACTGCTGGGTGGCAAGGGCAGGATTAAAGAGACTGCTTTCGCCTGACTCTTTCTCCTAAATAGCAGTGATGTATGGATGCACATTGTAGAAACATATTGCGCTGGCCAGTTGCAAAAGACCCTGAAGGAACAGATCCATCTAAGTAATCTATGTTATCTAAGGTTAAGTTGAAATGTTTTTCCTCAGCACTCTCACATACAAATAAACGCAATAACGCTTTAGTGTCATTTATTGTCACTGGTGAAATGAATAATGTGCACTAAGGTTCCCAAAAAGAAGGCAAGCGGAAACTTTCTGTCTCAGTTTTGCACTGCCACAATGTGGGCAGTTCAGAGACAATACATAAATAGACCAAGGGTTCATGTACATAGGGAGATGATTGGGAATGAACTCATTGCCCTCTAGTGTGAGCTGCGTTTAAATGGATTAATTATCCCTTTGTGCAGGGTGATTAGCAGTGATGGCCAGTTCGCGAACACATGTGGGCTGCCATCTTTTCTCACAAGTCAGGCGAGGCACAGGTAAGCCCTTACCTGTGCCGCGAGCTGGTCTGAAACAAATGCGGTCAGCGGGAGCAGGGAGTTCCAAGAACAGCCCGATGAAGGCCCCCCGCGGCTGTTCTCGGAACTGCCTGCTCCTGGAGACCGCATTTGATTTCAGACCGGCTCGCGCACAGGCACAGGTAAGGGCTTACCTGTGCCTTGCCGGTCTTGTGAGAAAAGATGGCAGCCCGCATGTGTTCGCGGGCGAACAATGCGAACTGGCCATCACTGGTGATTAGAGGGCATCTGTCACCAGATTTGTACCTATGAAACTGGCAGACCTGTTACATGTGCACTTGGCAGCTGAAGGCATCTGTGTTGGTCCCATGTTCATATGTGCCCGCATTGCTGATAAAAATTTTAATATATATGCAAATGAGCCTCTGGAAGCAATGGGGATGTTGCTGTCACCCCAAGAGGCTCTGGTCTCTCTGCAACTGCCATGTTCTCTGTACTTTGGGTCAGGCAGTGAAAATGTTGTTACGCCTGCCCCTAAGTTCTCCTAAAATTATTCAAAGTGCAGAGACAGCAGTTGCAAAAAGGGCATAGCCTCTAGGTGTAACAGCAACGTCCCTGTTGCTCCTAGATGCTCATTTGCATATACAAAAACGTCATCTTTCTCAGCAATACAGGCACATATGAACATGGGACCAACACAGAGAGTAAGTCCTAAGAAATATTTTCCTCTGGTGAGTCTAAGAACTTCGGTCTAACTTTGGATGGACCAGTTATCAGGAATGACTGTTGATAGGAATGTTTGTTCCTGATAATTTGCCTGACTCTTGGCCAATGTAAAAGGGTCTTGAAGGGGGTGTCCAGGATTTTAAGATTGATGGCCTTTCCTCAGGAGAGGGCATGATTATCTGACTGGCGAGAGTCCAATGCCTTGAATCACCTTCCCACTCCTGATCAACTGTGACCTTCCAGTTCCAGTGCCGAAAGTTGGCACTGGAACTACACAGCTCCGCTCATTGTGTACTAGACAGAGATGGTTACCACAGTGCTGCTCCAAATCATTAGAGCGGGGGCAGTGCTGCAGTTAGCAGACTGATAAAATCAGACTGATGGAAAATCTTTGAAAACTGAGCTTAATCACCACACATTGATAAATGTCCTCTGACGTGTGTCTCAGTGCTAGTGACGTAACTAGAAAGAGCTAAGTAACCTTTAACATTGGCCGATAATTGGCCAAACGAAAGCTCATTCCTGATCATTGCCCCATATTAGCAAGGTATCAATCAGCTTGTTTGTCAAGGGACTGGTTCTTTTGTGCAAGCATAAAAATGCCACTGGTCGGCAAAACATCTCCCTACGTTAAACAGGATGTGCTACCGACAATATGCAAACTGAATAGGGGCAAGAGATCAACGATCATTTGTTCCTCTTTCAATCTGCATCGGCCCATCTACAAAGTTCTTTAAATGATTACCGATCAGCTTGTTGTATTATCAGTCTGAGCTCAATCTGTTTAAAAGTATCCTAAGTAGATCCCACAACAGCAACTGTCATATATAATCCAGATCTAACCATGTTATTGTTAAAGGATTGGCTGAGATAAGAAAAAAGGGTCCACTGCTTTCCATAAGACAGAGCCACTGTTGTCCATAGGTCAAGTTTTTGTAAATCATAATGTTTCTTCATTAGACATGATGTAAGGAACCAAGCAAAAGAGACTAGATATCCCAATGGACTATATTATTCTATTTCATTCTACTATTTTACTATACTATATTCATATATTACATTGCATTATATTAGGTTATTTTACTATATTTTATTCAGATATCAAATGATATTATATACACTATGCTATTATTGTTTTTCTGTTTTGCTTTGTCTCCTCTGTCTTTGCTTTGCTCAATTTTAAGTGAACAAGAACACTGAAATTGTTTTGAACAGATTGTAGTTAATCATACATGTAATATTGTGCAACCATTTACAGTTATGATGCTTAGCTCCTGATTTCTACCTGTTTTGCATCAGATTAATGAATTACCAGCCCCAAATATTCTTTAATTTCATACATAGAACCAAAGTTAACAATTGTCTGGAATCGTCTGCTTGAATATACTTAACAAAGAATTCCCAGTCTTTTTGTTTAGCTTGCGGTCCTGGTTTGGGCCTATTGATCTGTCTGGGCCCACACTAATGCTGGGCTTCACCTCCTCCTTTCTGGGAGCCAGGAAACAGGACAACACTGTGACTGTGAAGCACAAAACTAAAATAGCTAAACAGACAAACACAGAGGGCTAATGACATAGAATACAATAAAGGTGGCAAACCATATCTTATATGGTCACTGAGGAGAATAAAAACCTACCTAGTTAAGGGGACACTTCTGTCACTCAATATTTATATAAAAAAATAATTTCATTTTTTTGGCCGTTTTTCATTTTAGCAGTACTCTAACATTGAAAATCAAAAACAAAATATTGTGCTTCTGTAGCAGTCCACACAGAAAGAGGAAACTTCTATATAGATGGGGATCCTGTTGTTCATTTATTGCTGTTGCAAGGGAAATGTGTTATCTGCTAGTATAATAGTATACTGTAGGATTTAGGATAACAATATGATAGCTCTATTGTTCATTTGATAGGCCTTAATAAAGATTCCTACAGAAGAGGCACTTATCAGTGTAATGTGTGATAAGTCACTGCAGGGGAGCTTCTTCGGACCATAGTGAATGGTCTGAATGAGAAAGTCAAGCGAGGCTCTTTGCTGTGCTAAAGAGGAAGTGAAAGAGTCAGAACAGGAAGTGAAATATATGGAGGGACTTAAAAAAATTACATTCAGAAAACTATCCACCTGTGTGTTTTTTTTCTTTAAATTACATAGAATATTCACATATGAGTTTCAATATGTTGTGTTAATATGTTGTGTTCCTTTAACCCCTTAAGGACCCACGCCGTACATGTACGGCGCTGGTGGACGTGACTTGGGCATCAACTTGGCAAATGAGGTTCAATGTGGACAAATGTAAAATTATGCATTTTGGTAGTAATAATCTCTGTGCTTCATATGTCCTAGGTGATGTAGCACTGGGAGAGTCACTTATAGAGAAGGATTTGGGTGTCCTTGTGGATGGTAGATTAAATTATAGTATACAATGTCAACCAGCTGTTTCTAAGGCCACCAGGATATTGTCATGCATTAAACGAGGCATGGACTCGCGGGGCAGGGATGTAATACTACCACTTTACAAAGCGCTGGTGCGGCCTCATCTGAAATACGCAGTCCAGTTCTGGGTACCAGTACATAGAAAAGATGCACTGCAGCTGGAAAAAGTACAGAGGAGAGCGACTAAAATGATAAAGGGCATGGAGGGTCTTAGTTAGAAGATAGATTAAAAGAATAGAATTTATTTAGTCTTGAGAAGATACGTCTAAAGGGGGACATGATTAACCTGTACAAGTATATAAATGGGCCATACAAAAAATATAGCGAAAAGCTGTTCCATGTAAAATGTGCTCAAAAGACAAGGGGGCACTGCCTCCAACTGAAGAAGAAAAAGTTCTGTCTCCAGAAGAGTCAAAGCTTCTTTACTGTAAGAACTGTGAATCTGTGGAATAGACTTTCTCAGGACGTGGTCACAGCAGGAACAGTGGACAGTTTCAAAAAGGATTTAGACAAATTTTTAAAAGTAAAAAACATAAATGCTTATGAAAACGTGTAGAAATTTGAGTCTCACTTCCTTCTGGAATTCGCGTCCCCACCTATCCCTTGGTTGAACTTGATGGACGTTTGTCTTTTTTCAACCGTATTAACTATGTAACTTAAGGACTAGCGGCGTACATGTACGGAGGGCTGATCGGGCGTGTGCAGGAGCTCAATCAGCGGCATGGAACCGGCAGTCACTGACAGCCGGGCCCCTGCTGCATATGCCGGCATCGGTGAAAACACTGATGCAGACGTGTTAACCCCTTTTATGCCGCGGTCAAAGTTGACAGCGGCATGCAGAGGGTTCGCGGAGGGTACGGGTGCCCTCCGCTTCCCCATCGGGTCCCTGCGCTGCAGTGGCAGGACCCTATGGCAGAGAAGGCAAGCCCGATGCCTTCCATAGGCATCGGAGCTTGCCTTCTACGGAAACCTATGAGATCCAGGTTGTACTGTAATGCATTGCAGAGGGGATCAGACCCCAGAAGTTGAAGTCCTAGAGTGGGGCAAAAATAAAAAGCTTTAAAAAATAAAAAAGTGATTTTTATAATAAAAAAATAAAGTTTCAAGTAAAAAAAATAATTCCCAAAATAAAACACATAAAATTGTAAAAAAAAAAAAAAAGAAAACCAGACATATTGGTATTGACGCGTCCGTAATGACTGGCTATATGGAAATATCACATTATCCACCCCCTCACCTAAGCGCCGTAGAAAAAATAAAATAAAAACTGTGCAAAAACAATAATGTTTTTGTCACCTTACATCACAAAAAGTACAACACCAAGCGATCAAAAAGGCATATGCCCCCCAAAATAGTACAAATCAAACCGTCACCTCATCTCGTAAAAAATGAGCTCCTACATAAAACAATCGTGAAAAAAATAAAAAAAACTATGACTCAAAATATGGAGACACTAAAACATTATTATTTTTTGTTTCAAAAATACTGTTATTGTGTAAAACTAAAATAAATTAAAAAAAGTATACATATTAGGTATCGCCACATCTGTAAGAACATGCTGTATGAAAATATCACATGAACTAACCCCTCAGGTGAACACCGTAAAAAAATTAATATTTAAACGGTGTAAAAAAAGCAATTTTTTGTCACCTTACATCACAAAAAGTGAAATACCAAGTGATCAAAAAGTCATACGCACCCAAAAATAGCACCAATCAAATCGTCATCTCATCCCGCAAAAAACAAAACCTTATCTAAGACAATTGACTAAAATCTGCCTTTCAAAAACCATATGGCGTTCCTTTCCTTCTGTGCCCTGCCGTGTGCCCGTACAGCAGTTTACGACCTCATATGGGGTGTTTCTCTAAACTATAGAATCAGGGTAATAAATAATGAGTTTTGTTTGGCTGTTAACCCTTGCTTTGTTACTGAAAAAAAATGGATTAAAATGGAAAATCTGCCCAAAAAGTGAAATTCTGAAATTTCATCTACATTTTTCTTGTGGAACACCTAAAGGGTTAACAAAGTTAGTAAAATCAGTTTTGAATACCTTGAGGGGTGTAGTTTCTAAAATGGGGCCATTTATGGGTGGTTTCTATTATGTAAGCCTCACAAAGTGACTTCAGACCTGAACTGGTCCTCAAAAAGTGAGTTTTGGAAGGTTTCTAAAAAGAGAAAATATAATTTACAAAATGATTCAAACATAAAGTAGACATATGGGAAATGTAAAGTAATAGCTATTTTAGGAGGTATCACTATCTGTTTTAAAAGCAGAGAAATAGAAATTTTGAAAATTGCTAATTTTTCAAAATGTTTGATAAATTTGGTACTTTTTATAAATAAAAATGAAATATTTTGACTCAAATTTACCACTGTCATGAACAGAGATGAGCGAATTTCCGCTAATGAAATTCATTCACACTTAGTTTTTTAGTAAAAGGTGAATTGAGTTATCGATTCCGTTACCACGGACCACAACACAATTCTATGACGGAATGCATAATAGAATGCCTTTAGAGGCATTCAGTTATTAATTCCGTCATAATAGAAGTCTATGGGCTTCAAAATGGATCTGTCCGGTTTCCGTTATGCAGGAGATAACGGAATCCATAACGCAATTCAGAAAATACCACAACACGAACCGAAAACAAATTTCAAAATATGAAATTCGCTTATCCCTAATCATAGTCATTTAGGGTAATAGTCTGTAATATATGATCCTGATGGGGCATAATGTAAGTTATAGTATTTCAACAGGTTGGAAATGAGTGATTTAGGCTACCTGCACACGAGTGCAAGTTTACAAACAGAAAATCCGCACAGATTTCTATGCAAATTTCTGCACCAAATCCGCAACAAAAACCGCATGTGTTACTCGCATTTTTTTTTTTTTTTTTTTGTGTGTGTGGCATTGATGCGGTTTTGCTGCAGGCAAAAGGTGAAATCCTCCCAAAATCTCAGACATTTTGCTGGCATTGGAGATTTTTCTGCATAACAATGCAGGTGGCCTTAGAGAGTAGAAAATGATTGAAGGATAACCCTCTACCTGATACTGAAGACAGATCCTAGTACCGATGGATAGAGATGAACGAAGTTCTGTAAAATTCGATTCGACTGCTTTTACAAAAATATTTGCTTAGTGACAAATTACTTCATCACGAAGCGCATCTCTTTGTCAATAGCGGGTGCAATAATGGGGATCAGTGATTGCACCACTTCCCCCCCCCATCATTTAACCCCCTCAGATGCTGTGTTCATCGCTGATCGTGGCATCTGAGTTCCATATTAAAGCATTTTAGAGCTTGCAATTTAAAATAAATAAATAAATCATACTTACCTCATCTGTTTGATTGCAAAGAGGACGCAAAGGCCATCTTGCTTTAAGATCCAGGGCGAAATCCCGCGCAGTGCGGGATGACTAGTGATGAGCGGCAGGGGCTATATTCGAATTTGCGATATTTCACGAATATATGGGCGAATATTTGTCCAATATTCGTGAATTCGAAATTATTTTCTTGATTGGGAAAAATCGGCAATGTAATATTTGCGTAATGCGAGCGAAATACAGGTGTGGGTCACTTTTTCTACATTTTCTAAGCTGCTAGAAGTTTCCTGAGACTGGAGAAAATGACTGGCTCGGCAGAACATTAAAAATGGCTTTATATGCAGTTAGAGTGCTCCAATATATTCAACCTTCCTATTTTTTTTTTTAAGCACAAAGAAATTCGACTTCTTGGCATATCACATTTTCCCTGAAATTCGGATCGAAGTCCACTTCGTGAACTTCGATTCGCTCAACACTGAGTAAACTGAAGAATATAATATATACACTCACCTAAAGAATTATTAGGAACACCTGTTCTATTTCTCATTAATGCAATTATCTAGTCAACCAATCACATGGCAGTTACTTCAATGCATTTAGGGGGGTGGTCCTGGTCCTAAGACAATCTCCTGAACTCCAAACTGAATGTCAGAATGGGAAAGAAAGGTGATTTAAGCAATTTTGAGCGTGGCATGGTTGTTGGTGCCAGACGGGCCGGTGTGAGTATTTCACAATCTGCTCAGTTACTGGGATTTTCACACACAACCATTTCTAGGGTTTACAAAGAATGGTGTGAAAAGGGAAAAATATCCAGTATGCGGCAGTCCTGTGGGCAAAAATGCCTTGTGGATGCTAGAGGTCAGAGGAGAATGGGCCGACTGATTCAAGCTGATAGAAGAGCAACGTTGACTGAAATAACCACTCGTTACTACCGAGGTATGCAGCAAAGCATTTGTGAAGCCACAACACGCACAACCTTGAGGCGGATGGGCTACAACAGCAGAAGACCCCACCGGGTACCACTCATCTCCACTACAAATAGGAAAAAGAGGCTACAATTTGCACGAGCTCACCAAAATTGGACTGTTGAAGACTGGAAAAATGTTGCCTGGTCTGATGAGTCTTGATTTCTGTTGAGACATTCAAATTGTAGAGTCCGAATTTGGCGTAAACAGAATGAGAACATGTATTCATCCTCTGATGGCTACTTCCAGCAGGATAATGCACCATATAACAAAGCTCGAATAATTTCAAATTGGTTTCTTGAACATGACAATGAGTTCACTGTACTAAAATGGCCCCCACAATCACCAGATCTCAACCCAATAGAGCATCTTTGGGATGTGGTGGAACGGGAGCTTCGTGCCCTGGATGTGCATCCCTCAAATCTCCATCAGCTGCAAGATGCTATCCTATCAATATGGGCCAACATTTCTAAAGAATGCTATCAGCACCTTGTGGAATCAATGCCACGTAGAATTAAGGCAGTTCTGAAGGCAAAAGGGGGTCCAACACGTATTAGTATGGTGTTCCTAATAATTCTTTAGGTGAGTGTATATATATATATATATATATATATATATATATATATATATATATACACTGCGTGCAGAATTATTAGGCAAATGAGTATTTTGACCACATCATCCTCTTTATGCATGTTGTCTTACTCCAAGCTGTATAGGCTCGAAAGCCTACTACCAATTAAGCATATTAGGTGATGTGCATCTCTGTAATGAGAAGGGGTGTGGTCTAATGACATCAACACCCTATAACACCCTACGCATAATTATTAGGCAACTTCCTTTCCTTTGGCAAAATGGGTCAAAAGAAGGACTTGACAGGCTCAGAAAAGTCAAAATAGTGAGATATCTTGCAGAGGGATGCAGCACTCTTAAAATTGCAAAGCTTCTGAAGCGTGATCATCGAACAATCAAGCGTTTCATTCAAAATAGTCAACAGGGTCGCAAGAGCGTGTGGAAAACCAAGGCGCAAAATGACTGCCCATGAACTGAGAAAGTCAAGCGTGCAGCTGCCAAGATGCCACTTGCCACCAGTTTGGCCATATTTCAGAGCTGCAACATCCCTGGAGTGCCAAAAGCACAAGGTGTGCAATACTCAGAGACATGGCCAAGGTAAGAAAGGCTGAAAGACGACCACCACTGAACAAGACACACAAGCTGAAACGTCAAGACTGATTTTTCTAAGGTTTTATGGACTGATGAAATGAGAGTGAGTCTTGATGGGCCAGATGGATGGGCCCGTGGCTGGATTGGTAAAGGGCAGAGAAGCTCCAGTCCGACTCAGACGCCAGCAAGGTGGAGGTGGAGTACTGGTTTGGGCTGGTATCATCAAAGATGAGCTTATGGGGCCTTTTCGGGTTGAGGATGGAGTCAAGCTCAACTTCCAGTCCTACTGCCAGTTTCTGGAAGACACCTTCTTCAAGCAGTGGTACAGGAAGAAGTCTGCATCCTTCAAGAAAACATGATTTTCATGCAGGACAATGCTCCATCACACGCGTCCAAGTACTCCACAGCGTGGCTGGCAAGAAAGGGTATAAAAGAAGAAAATCTAATGACATGGCCTACTTGTTCACCTGATCTGAACCCCATTGAGAACCTGTGGTCCATCATCAAATGTGAGATTTACAAGGAGGGAAAACAGTACACCTCTGCTGAACAGTGTCTGGGAGGCTGTGGTTGCTGCTGCACGCAATGTTGATGGTGAACAGATCAAAACACTGACAGAATCCATGGATGGCAGGCTTTTGAGTGTCCTTGCAAAGAAAGGTGGCTATATTGGTCACTGATTTGTTTTTGTTTTGTTTTTGAATGTCAGAAATGTATATTTGTGAATGTTGAGATGTTATATTGGTTTCACTGGTAAAAATAAATAATTGAAATGGGTATATATTTGTTTTTTGTTAAGTTGCCTAATAATTATGCACAGTAATAGTCACCTGCACACACAGATATCCCCCTAAAATAGCTAAAACTAAAAACAAACTAAAAACTACTTCAAAAATATTCAGCTTTGATATTAATGAGTTTTTTGGGTTCATTGAGAACATGGTTGTTGTTCAATAATAAAATTAATCCTCAAAAATACAACTTGCCTAATAATTCTGCACTCCCTGTATATATTAAGATATTTAAGGCTTGATTTCCCTGTTCTGAAATCTTCACAGATAATGCCTGTACATCAGCTTCTTCCTAAAGGTTGAATATTCCAGGGACAGTCAGCTGCGAACAGTGGGGAACAATTATGAAAAGAGTTACATGGAGATTTTGGCTCAGAATAAGTGAAAGCGTAACACTGAAAATATTTCATCCAAAAACATGAACACACTTATAACAAAAACTGCGCTGCACTCTACAAACATCCTGCACATCGCACTGCACCCATTCTACATCTCTTATGGTCAGAAAAAACTTCTACAATGCAGGACACGTGATTTATGATTTATCATAGCTGAGTTATTTGCATTTATTACAAAACTTCCTAATAAGATGAATGTTTTTTTGTGTTGTTGATTTCTAGTTTAATACTCTGAGAAAAAAGCAGTTGCTTTATCTATCTATCTTTATCTATCTATCTATCTATCTAAAAAATGCAAACAGGCAGCACTCTGAAATAATTGAAAAAATAAAAAAAAAATATTCACCCATGTGGACGCGACTTTTCAGCTCAACGTTAGAGCCTTTCTCAACCTGTAACGTTGAGCAGAAACGTTGCGTCCACATGGGTGAATACATTTTTTCTATTTTTTCTATTATTTCAGAGTGCTGCCTGTTTGCTTTTTTTACTTTTTGGACGACAGTCTAGTCCACCTGTGTGTCCACCTGTGTTTGTTTTCAGTTTTACTCTGGTGCTGACATTTTTCTGCTTTTGTATCTATCTATCTATCTATCTATCTATCTATCTATCTATCTATCTATCTATCTATCTATCATATATCTGTCTAGTATGTATATATTTATGTATATCATGTATATCATTATCTATATATCTATTTGTTTGTCTGTCTGTGCAGCGTTCCACTAGCTTACGTGGGCACTGCAAAAGCTTATTGTGTCACATGTTATATTATGCTGTATTTCATCCTTGTGTGAAATCCCTGTTACCAGGCTGTCGGGTGCACTACATACATTCCACCACTAGATGGGGATAGCACCACAGTATATATAGAACAGTTCAGGCCTAGTTAGGGAGTTGGGAGTTGGTGAGAGTGAGAAAAAGGAGATGGATGAGGAGCTAGGGGGGAGGAGAGGTCCCCTCTCCTCTCAGCTCTCTCTTGGGCTCCACGGCCCAGAGGAGCCAACTTGTATCTCAGTTAGTGATGTCGCGAACATAAAATTTTCAGTTCGCGAACAGCGAACGCGAACTTCCGCAAATGTTCGCGAACTGGCGAACCGGGCGAACCGCCATAGACTTCAATAGACAGGCGAATTTTAAAACCCACAGGGACTCTTTCTGGCCACAATAGTGATGAGAAAGTTGTTTCAAGGGGTCTAACACCTGGACTGTGGCATGCCGGAGGGGGATCTATGGCAAAACCCCATGGAAAATTACGTAGTGGACGCAGAGTCGGGTTTTAATCCATAAAGGGCATAAATCAACTAACATTCCTAAATTGTTTGGAATAACGTGCTTTAAAACATCCAGTGTGTGTATACGATCAGGTATGATGTTGTATCGATCAGGTAGTGTAAGGGTTACGCCCGCATCACAGACATTGACAGACCAAACTCCCCTTTTAATGCACCGCAAACAGTTCATTTGCACAACCGCAAACTCCCCATTTGCACAAGGTTGGATACCAAGCTAGCCACGTCCCGGTGATGTCATGAAGGTTTCTTCCTCCACCCAGCCACGTACAACACCAAGGGTCCCCGAAAGGTCAATTGAATTGATTTTTCGAACGGGGAGATGGTTAAAAAAACGCTGGCTCCCTCCCTTTGTTTTTATCCACGGTGACTGCGTCTGCGCCGTGCAATTTACTGTCACACCCGATATGAGTGGTATTTTCTGTAGTACTATCTCATCAGTTTAATCCCTCTAACGTCCCCGACTCCCCAATCTGGGGGCCATTTATTAAACAGATTTTTCGGACGGGGAGATGGTTAAAAAAACGCTGGCTCCCTCCACTCTGTTTTAATCCACGGTGACTGCGTCTGCGCCGTGCAATTTACTGTCACACCCGATATGAGTGGTATTTTCTATAGTACTATTCTCATCAGTTTAATCCCTCTAACGTCCCCAATCTGGGTGCCATTTATTGAATAGATTTTCGAACGGGAGATGGTTAAAAAAACGCTGGCTCCCTCCCCTTTGTTTTTATCCACGGTGACTGCGTCTGCGCCGTGCAATTTACTGTCACACCCGATATGAGTGGTATTTTCTGTAGTACTATTCTCATCAGTTTAATCCCTCTAACGTCCCCGACTCCCCAATCTGGGGGCCATTTATTAAACAGATTTTTCGAACGGGGAGATGGTTAAAAAAACGCTGGCTCCCTCCACTCTGTTTTAATCCACGGTGACTGCGTCTGCGCCGTGCAATTTACTGTCACACCCGATATGAGTGGTATTTTCTGTAGTACTATTCTCATCAGTTTAATCCCTCTAACGTCCCCAATCTGGGTGCCATTTATTGAATAGATTTTCGAACGGGGAGAGGGTTAAAAATCGCTGGCTCCCTCCCCTTTGTTTTTATCCACGGTGACTGCGTCTGCGCCGTGCAATTTACTGTCACACCCGATATGAGTGGTATTTTCTGTAGTACTATTCTCATCAGTTTAATCCCTCTAACGTCCCCAATCTGGGTGCCATTTATTGAATAGATTTTTCGAACGGGAGATGGTTAAAAAAACGCTGGCTCCCTCCACTCTGTTTTAAACCACGGTGACTGCATCTGCGCCGTGCAATTTACTGTCACACCCGATATGAGTGGTATTTTCTGTAGTACTATTCTCATCAGTTTAATCCCTCTAACATCCCCAATCTGGGGGCCATTTATTAAATAGATTTTTTGAACGGGGAGATGGTTAAAAAAACGCTGGCTCCCTCCACCGATATGAGTGGTATTTTCTGTAGTATTATTCTCATCAGTTTAATCCCTGTTACGTCCCATATCAGGAATTGCCTTTTATGAAAAAAAATTTAGGCCGGGTACCTTCGACTGCCTTCACAGTGACAGACCAAACTCTCATACACTAAACTGAATTGATTTCAGGAACCGGGAGATGGAAAAAGCAGCTTGGTCGGTCCTCTTACTCCCAAATTGGGGCACTGCGCGTGCACAGAGCAATGTGCTGTGACACCCTATATGAGTGGTGTCTTAACTAGTACTATTGCTATCAGTTTAATCCCTGTTACGGACCCTATCCGGTCGAATTGATTAACCATTGTCGAATCCCCCATTGACATCCCCCTTATAAGCTGTGTAAAGCATATTTTTTAGTTTGGTTTTGAACTGCTGCATCCTTTCCGACTTTTGGTAATTTGGTAACATTTCTGCACTTTCTGCTTATACCGGGGGTCTAGTAGCGTGGCCACCCGATCGCTTTTGGTCTGACCATAATGAAGCAACGGCCTTATCATCTGGGGTGTGGCAACATTGCCAACACACTTTTATAGAGGTGATGATGATTGCTTCATTGTGATACGCAAGCCCCTTCACCACAACAAGGTAACGATCACGAAGGGGAATTGACACTTGTATGTGCCTTTTTTTTTTGGTTTGTTTTTGCAGCCACAGTGCTGCACCATAGGACAGAAAAATTAGGCATGTACACATGCCTGAAAAATAATGGCACTGTTGCAGACGCTATTGTAGCAGCGGCCGGAAAAATTTATGTTTTCCAGGCAGAAAAGTGACTAAAACATTACGGCTTGAACCCTAGTTGGTGGTGGAGAATTCACGAAAGTCATCCGGTATGCAGACATTAAATACAGCAGCGTGGGGACCATTTTGAGGCCAAGGCATGTAATCAGGCCTTTTGTTAGTCAAACGTATCCCCCACTGTCAGTCCCTTCGGGATCCATGCCTCATTCATCTTTATGAAGGTGAGGTAATCAACACTTTTTTGACCGAGGCGACTTCTCTTGTCAGTGACAATGCCTCCTGCTGCACTGAAGCTCCTTTCTGACAGGACACTTGAAGCAGGGCAGGCCAGAAGTTCTATCGCAAACTGGGATAGCTCAGGCCACAGGTCAAGCCTGCACACCCAGTAGTGAAGGGTTCATTGCTCCTCAGAGTGTCGATATCTGCTGTTAAGGCGAGGTAGTCTGCTACCTGTCGGTCGAGTCGTTCTCTAAGGCTGGATCCCGAAGGGCTGTGGCGATGAGTAGGACTGAAAAAGCTCCGCATGTCCTCCATCAACAACACATCTGTAAATCGTCCAGTCCTTGCCGCCGTGGTAGGAGGAGGATTACACTCACCTCTTCCCCTGTTAGATTCCCGTTGTGCTGTGACATCTCCCTTATAAGCTGTGTAAAGCATATTTTTTAGTTTGGTTTTGAACTGCTGCATCCTTTCCGACTTTCGGTAATTTGGTAACATTTCTGCCACTTTCTGCTTATACCGGGGGTCTAGTAGCGTGGTCACCCAGTACAGATCGTTCTCCTTTATCCTTTTTATACGTGGGTCCCTCAACAGACATGACATCATGAAAGACCCATTTGAACAAGGTTGGATGCAGAGCTTCTCATTTCCCGTTCCTCGTCCTCACTGATGTCATTGACGGTCTGTTCTTCCCCCCAGCCACGTACAACACCATGGGTCCCAGATAGGTGACAACAACGAGCACCCTGGGGTGCCTGCTGTGGTTGGTCTTCCTCCTCCTCAAAGCCGCCACATTCCTCCTCTGACTCCTCTTCCTCATACTCCTCTTCCAGCGTTGCTGCAGGTCCGGCAAGCGATGATGACAAGGCTGTTTTCTGGTGGTGATGGTGACCACAACTCTTCCTCTTCACGCTCATCTACAGCCTGATCCAGAACTCTTCGCAGGGCACGCTCCAGGAAGAAAACAAATGGGATGAGGTCGCTGATGGTTGCCTTCGGTGCGACTGACTAGGTTTGTCACCTCCTCAAAAGGACGCATAAGCCTACAGGCATTGCGCATGAGTGTCCAGTAACGTGGCAAAAAGATTCCCAGCTCCGCAGAGGCTGTCCTAGCACCCCGGTCATACAAATACTCGTTGACGGCTTTTTCTTGTTGGAGCAGGCGGTCGAACATTAGGAGTGTTGAATTCCAACGTGTCGGGCTGTCGCATATCAAGCGCCTCACTGGCATGTTGTTTCGCCGCTGAATATCGGAAAAGTGCGCCATGGCCGTGTAGGAACGCCTGAAATGGCCACACACCTTCCTGGCCTGCTTGAGGACGTCCTGTAAGCCTGGGTACTTAGACACAAAACGTTGTACGATGAGATTCAAACACATGTGCCATGCACGGCACATGTGACAACTTGCCCAAATTTAATGCCGCCAACAGATTGCTTCCATTGTCACACACCACTTTGCCGATCTCCAGTTGGTGCGGGGTCAGCCACTGATCCACCTGTGCGTTCAGGGCGGACAGGAGTGCTGGTCCTGTGTGGCTCTCTGCTTTCAGGCAAGTCAACCCCAAGATAGCGTTACACTGTCGTATCCGGGATGTGGAATAGCCCCTGGGGAGCTGGGGGGAATCAGTTGATGTGCAGCCAGACGCCGCAGCAGAAGAGGACTCAGCCGAGGAGGAAATTAAAGAGGATGGAGTAGGAGTAGAGGAGGTGGCAGTAGGTCTGCCTGCAAGTCGTGGTGGTGTCACCAACTCCGCTGCAGAGCCACGCATTCCATGCTTGTCAGCCGTCAGCAGGTTGACCCAATGCGCAGTATACGTGATATACCTGCCCTGACCGTGCTTTGCAGACCAGGTATCAGTGGTCAGATGGACCCTTGCCCCAACACTGTATGCCAGAGATGCCATGACTTCCTTTTCAATGACATGGTAGAGGTTTGGGATTGCCTTTTTTGAAAAAAAATTTCGTCCGGGTACCTTCCACTGTGGTGTCCCAATAGCGACAAATTTTTTGAAGGCCTCAGACTCTACCAGCTGGTATGGTAAAAGCTGGCGGGCTAAGAGTTCCGTCAAGCCAGCTGTCAGTCGCCGGGCAAGGGGGTGACTTTGTGACATTGGCTTCTTATGCTCAAACATGTCCTTGACAGACACCTGACTGTGGGCAGATGAGCAGGAACTGCTGAAGGTGAGAGATGGAGTGGCGGGTGGTTGAGAGGGGGCAGGGAGGACAGCAGTGGTTGACGTGGCTGAAGATGCAGGACCAGGAGGAGCATGGTGGCTTTGAGTTTGTGTGCTGCTTGTACTCATGTGTTGATCCCATAGGCGTTTGTGATGTGAGATCATGTGCCTTCGCAAAGCAGTTGTACCAAGGTGGGTGTTGGACTTCCCACGACTCAGTTTCTTTTGGCACAGGTTGCAAATGGCATTGCTTTTATCAGAGGCAGGACACACAAAAAAAATGCCACACTGCTGAGCTTTGCAATGACGGCATTCTAGTGGTGGCAACAGCATGCGTTGACTGGCGTGCTGTCTGGCTGACCCCAGGTGCCGATACATGCTGTCTGACTGTGCCACTAACTCCTTGCGACGACCTCCCCCTGCTTCCAACTCGTCTCCTCATTCTCTCTGTCTCCCCTTCAGAACTTTCCCCCTCTTCTTCTCTTCGAGCAGGCACCCACGTGGCATCCGTGGACACATCGTCATCATCAACCGCTTCACTTGTATCTGACACCTCAGCAAAGGAAGCAGCAGCGGGTACAACATCATCATCATCACACTGTACGTCCATGTGTGTAATCCTGCCTGACTGAGACATATCCCCGTAATCTACATCATCTGGCAATAATGGTTGCGCATCACTAATTGCATCCAACTGATGTGTAAATAACTCCTCTGACGGATCAAGTGAAGCGGCTGTGGTGGCTGTGGTGGTAGTGGCGACGGGCGGGTGCGTGGTAACTTGAGAGCAGGTGACCGAAGCTGAGTTGGAGGAGGATGGTGCGTCAAGGTTCTTAGCGGAAGCTGTTGAAGATTGGGTGTCCTGTCTAAGCCAGTCAACTACGTCCTCTGAATTTTTCGGGTTCAGGGTACGTGGCCTCTGAAAACTGGGCATTATTCCAGGGACAGTGGAAATCACAGCACCACGACCACGACGGCCCCTGCGGGGTGGCCTGCCTCTGCCTGTCATTGGCAGTGGGCACACTACAGTCTGTGGAAGTGGGCCTGACACACACTGGCAGCAGGCAAGCAACTGAATTTAGACTACTGTCTAAAAATTAAATGCCTTATTTATCGGCAAGCTACTGTGCCACCCGGTATCAGTGGTTGGCACTGGCAGTGGGCACACTACAGTCAGTGGAAGAGGGCCTGACACACACTGGCAGCAGGCAAGCAAACTGAAATTACACTAAAGTGTAAAAATTAAATGCCTTATTTATCGGCAAGCTACTGTTGCCACCCGGTATGAATGGTTGGCACTGGCAGTGGGCACACTACAGTCAGTGGAAGAGGGCCTGACACACACTGGCAGCAGGCAAGCAACTGAATTTAGACTACTGTCTAAAAATTAAATGCCTTATTTATCGGCAAGCTACTGTGCCACCCGGTATCAGTGGTTGGCACTGGCAGTGGGCACACTACAGTCAGTGGAAGAGGGCCTGACACACACTGGCAGCAGGCAAGCAACTGAAATTACACTAAAGTGTAAAATTAAATGCCTTATTTATCGGCAAGCTACTGTGCCACCCGGTATGAATGGTTGGCACTGGCAGTGGGCACACTACAGTCAGTGGAAGAGGGCCTGACACACACTGGCAGCAGGCAAGCAACTGAATTTAGACTACTGTCTAAAAATTAAATGCCTTATTTATCGGCAAGCTACTGTGCCACCCGGTATCAGTGGTTGGCACTGGCAGTGGGCACACTACAGTCAGTGGAAGCGGGCCTGACACACACTGGCAGCAGGCAAGCAACTGAAATTACACTAAAGTGTAAAAATTAAATGCCTTATTTATCGACAAGCTACTGTGCCACCCGGTATCAGTGGTTGGCACTGGCAGTGGGCACACTACAGTCAGTGGAAGCGGGCCTGACACACACTGGCAGCAGGCAAGCAACTGAATTTAGACTACTGTCTAAAAATTAAATGCCTTATTTATCGGCAAGCTACTGTGCCACCCGGGTATCAGTGGTTGGCACTGGCAGTGGGCACACTACAGTCAGTAGAAGCGGGCCTGACACACACTGGCAGCAGGCAAGCAACTGAAATTACACTAAAGTGTAAAAATTAAATGCCTTATTTATCGGCAAGCTACTGTGCCAACCGGTATGAGTGGTTGGCACTGGCAGTGGGCACACTACAGTCAGTGGAAGAGGGCCTGACACACTGACTGGCAGCAGGCAAGCAACTGAATTTAGACTACTGTCTAAAAATTAAATGCCTTATTTATCGGCAAGCTACTGTGCCACCCGGTATCAGTGGTTGGCACTGGCAGTGGGCACACTACAGTCAGTGGAAGCGGGCCTGACACACACTGGCAGCAGGCAAGCAACTGAAATTACACTAAAGTGTAAAAATTAAATGCCTTATTTATCGGCAAGCTACTGTGCCACCCGGTATCAGTGGTGGCACTGGCAGTGGGCACACTACAGTCAGTAGAAGCGGGCCTGACACACACTGGCAGCAGGCAAGCAACTGAAATTACACTAAAGTGTAAAAATTAAATGCCTTATTTATCGGCAAGCTACTGTGCCACCCGGTATGAGTGGTTGGCACTGGCAGTGGGCACACTACAGTCAGTGGAAGCGGGCCTGACACACACTGGCAGCAGGCAAGCAACTGAATTTAGACTACTGTCTAAAAATTAAATGCCTTATTTATCGGCAAGCTACTGTGCCACCCGGTATCAGTGGTTGGCACTGGCAGTGGGCACACTACAGTCAGTAGAAGCGGGCCTGACACACACTGGCAGCAGGCAAGCAACTGAAATTACACTAAAGTGTAAAATTAAATGCCTTATTTATCGGCAAGCTACTGTGCCACCCGGTATGAGTGGTTGGCACTGGCAGTGGGCACACTACAGTCAGTGGAAGAGGGCCTGACACACTGACTGGCAGCAGGCAAGCAACTGAATTTAGACTACTGTCTAAAAATTAAATGCCTTATTTATCGGCAAGCTACTGTGCCACCCGGTATCAGTGGTTGGCACTGGCAGTGGGCACACTACAGTCAGTGGAAGCGGGCCTGACACACACTGGCAGCAGGCAAGCAACTGAAATTACACTAAAGTGTAAAAATTAAATGCCTTATTTATCGGCAAGCTACTGTGCCACCCGGTATCAGTGGTTGGCACTGGCAGTGGGCACACTACAGTCAGTAGAAGCGGGCCTGACACACACTGGCAGCAGGCAAGCAACTGAAATTACACTAAAGTGTAAAAATTAAATGCCTTATTTATCGGCAAGCTACTGTGCCACCCGGTATGAGTGGTTGGCACTGGCAGTGGGCACACTACAGTCAGTGGAAGAGGGCCTGACACACACTGGCAGCAGGCAAGCAACTGAATTTAGACTACTGTCTAAAAATTAAATGCCTTATTTATCGGCAAGCTACTGTGCCACCCGGTATCAGTGGTTGGCACTGGCAGTGGGCACACTACAGTCAGTGGAAGCGGGCCTGACACACACTGGCAGCAGGCAAGCAACTGAATTTAGACTACTGTCTAAAAATTAAATGCCTTATTTATCGGCAAGCTACTGTGCCACCCGGTATCAGTGGTTGGCACTGGCAGTGGGCACACTACAGTCAGTTGAAGTCGGCCTGACACACACTAGCAGCAGGCAAGCAGCTGAAATTACATTAAAGTGTAAAAATTAAATGCCTTTTTTAAGCAAAGTCCTGTGCCAGCCGGTAATGAGTGGTGGGCACTGGCAGTGGGCACACTACAGTCAGTGGAAGTCAGCCTGACACACACTGGCAGGCAACTAACCTTAGATTAAAGTGTAAAAATTAAGTGCCTATTTTTTAAGCAAAGTACTGTGCCACTCGGTATGACAGGGGTGGGCACTGGCAGTGGGCACACTACAGTCAGTTGAAGTCGGCTGACACACACTAGCAGCAGGCAAGCAGCTGAAATTACACTAAAGTGTAAAAATTAAATGCCTTTTTTATGCAAAGTCCTGTGCCAGCCGGTATGAGTGGTGGGCACTGCAGTGGGCACACTACAGTCAGTGGAAGTCAGCCTGACACACACTGGCAGGCAACTAACCTTAGATTAAAGTGTAAAAATTAAGTGCCTATTTTTTAAGCAAAGTCCTGTGCCACTCGGTATGACAGGGGTGGGCACTGGCAGTGGGCACACTACAGTCAGTTGAAGTCGGCCTGACACACACTAGCAGCAGGCAAGCAGCTGAAATTACATTAAAGTGTAAAAATTAAATGCCTTTTTTAAGCAAAGTCCTGTGCCAGCCGGTATGAGTGGTGGGCACTGGCAGTGGGCACACTACAGTCAGTGGAAGTCAGCCTGACACACACTGGCAGGCAACTAACCTTAGATTAAAGTGTAAAAATTAAGTGCCTATTTTTTAAGCAAAGTCCTGTGCCACTCGGTATGACAGGGGTGGGCACTGGCAGTGGGCACACTACAGTCAGTTGAAGTCGGCCCTGACACACACTAGCAGCAGGCAAGCAGCTGAAATTACACTAAAGTGTAAAAATTAAATGCCTTTTTTATGCAAAGTCCTGTGCCAGCCGGTATGAGTGGTGGGCACTGGCAGTGGGCACACTACAGTCAGTGGAAGTCAGCCTGACACACACTGGCAGGCAACTAACCTTAGATTAAAGTGTAAAAATTAAGTGCCTATTTTTTAAGCAAAGTCCTGTGCCACTCGGTATGACAGGGGTGGGCACTGGCAGTGGGCACACTACAGTCAGTTGAAGTCGGCCTGACACACACTAGCAGCAGGCAAGCAGCTGAAATTACATTAAAGTGTAAAAATTAAATGCCTTTTTTAAGCAAAGTCCTGTGCCAGCCGGTATGAGTGGTGGGCACTGGCAGTGGGCACACTACAGTCAGTGGAAGTCAGCCTGACACACACTGGCAGGCAACTAACCTTAGATTAAAGTGTAAAAATTAAGTGCCTATTTTTTAAGCAAAGTCCTGTGCCACTCGGTATGACAGGGGTGGGCACTGGCAGTGGGCACACTACAGTCAGTTGAAGTCGGCCTGACACACACTAGCAGCAGGCAAGCAGCTGAAATTACATTAAAGTGTAAAAATTAAATGCCTTTTTTAAGCAAAGTCCTGTGCCAGCCGGTATGAGTGGTGGGCACTGGCAGTGGGCACACTACAGTCAGTGGAAGTCAGCCTGACACACACTGGCAGGCAACTAACCTTAGATTAAAGTGTAAAAATTAAGTGCCTATTTTTTAAGCAAAGTCCTGTGCCACTCGGTATGACAGGGGTGGGCACTGGCAGTGGGCACACTACAGTCAGTTGAAGTCGGCCTCTGACACACACTAGCAGCAGGCAAGCAGCTGAAATTACATTAAAGTGTAAAAATTAAATGCCTTTTTTAAGCAAAGTCCTGTGCCAGCCGGTATGAGTGGTGGGCACTGGCAGTGGGCACACTACAGTCAGTGGAAGTCAGCCTGACACACACTGGCAGGCAACTAACCTTAGATTAAAGTGTAAAATTAAGTGCCTATTTTTTAAGCAAAGTCCTGTGCCACTCGGGATGACAGGGGTGGGCACTGGCAGTGGGCACACTACAGTCAGTTGAAGTCGGCCTGACACACACTGGCAGGCAACTAACCTTAGATTAAAGTGTAAAAATGAAGTGCCTTTTTTTTAAGCAAAGTCCTGTGCCACACGGGATGACAGGGGTGGGCACTGGCAGTGGGCACACTACAGTCAGTTGAAGTCGGCCTGACACCACACTAGCAGCAGGCAAGCAGCTGAAATTACACTAAAGTGTAAAAATTAAATGCCTTTTTTATGCAAAGTCCTGTGCCAGCCGGTATGAGTGGTGGGCACTGGCAGTGGGCACACTACAGTCAGTGGAAGTCAGCCTGACACACACTGGCAGGCAACTAACCTTAGATTAAAGTGTAAAAATTAAGTGCCTTTTTTTAAGCAAAGTCCTGTGCCACACGGAATGACAGGGGTGAGCACTGGCAGTGGGCACACTACAGTCTGTGGGCCTGCAGCTCCTCACACACAGGCAGGCCAGGCAACTGCAATATGTATATAAAGGAAAAAAAAAAGCAGACTAATGTTGCAGCCCTAAAAAGGGCTTTTTGGGGTGCTGTCAGGACGCTGTCCTTACAGCAGAGATCAGATGAGTCTTTCAGGACTGGAGTGGACACTGAATTCACTAGCCTAGCTATCGATTTCCCAATTAAATCAACAGCAGTTACAGTCTCCCTCCTCTCACTAAGACTGCAGCTTCAGAATGAATCTAAAATGGATGCTGTGCAGGAGGTGGGAGGGTCTGGGAGGGAGGGTATGCTGCTGATTGGCTGGAATGTGTCTGCTGACTGTGAGGTACAGGGTCAAAGTTTGCTCAATGATGATGTATAGGGGGCGGACCGAACATCGCATGTGTTCGCCCGGCAGAGGCGAACGCGAACAAGCTATGTTCGCCGGGAACTGTTCGCCGTCGGATAGTTCGGGCCATCTCTAATCTCAGTGTCAAGCCAGGAAGATAGGCAGAGGTGAAGTCTGTATTCTACCATTCACTCTTCTGGAGTAGCAAGTGAATTTCGTCAAGTTTATTGTGGATAAAGACAAAGGAAGGACAAAGCTATTGTTCTAGGCTCTAGATGAAGGATTTATTAGCTTCCGGCAGCCTCACCGTTATTCTAAGGAAAGATACGATTTCTGTTGCATCACTTGTGTGTAGAAGGAAAAGACTTGAACTACCTCAACTGAGACTGAAGCAAGGCAAAGAGCTGAATATCAGTGAGTACATAACTACCTACTATAGCCTGAGACATAACTACAAGTACAGCCTGTTACTGGGATTCATCACATCCAACCTGCATGTGTATCAGAGACTGCTTTATTACTAGATGTAAACTGTTATCAACATCCTGATTATAGTAAAGTTCTCAGTTGGATTTAAACCTGCCTCATTCTTCTAACTTCATACTACTATCGTGAGTAACCGATAAACTGTCTTGTACACTTCGGCCCACCGTGAACCTCGCGTGTTCTACGTGTTCTACCCCTGCGGACCGGCACGTTGCATCTGTATCTATACATGTCTACAATATCTATCTATAATTCACAGACTACCACCCTTTAAAACGTAACTTTTGATATCTAATCAATTAAAAAATAACCCAAAAATAATAAATCAATATGGTGAAAAAACAATAAGAGAAAATTTATAGGGCAGTTTTGTAGGTATGGGTACGGGTGGATTAGTAAATGGGATATTATCCCTAATTCTCACCCTAAACTGTAGGCCCTGCATACAAGACGGAATAGCCGCCCCGATAGGGGCGATACTGTACCAGGAACCTCCTGCACGCCCTGGGATGGTCCTGATTGGTGATGATTGGCCAGCTGTTATTAGATGGCCTGAAACTATCTTGGCAATAACCTACCATAAGTACCAAAAATAACAAAATGATCTACAAAATAATGTAGAAAAATGTGCTTTTTCAGATGATGAATAGATAAAACATATCACTAAATGTGGCACCATTCACAAAAAAGTCAAATTAGTCAATGGTATAGGGATAAAATATCAAATCAATTTAATGTTCCAGTCCCAATGAGTTTTGACCGACTCAATCTTGGGGCTCATCAGGGGACAAACAGAAGACTCACTAAAGATAGCGTTGCATATGTGCCAAATTGGAAACAATATAGAGTTGATGGTACAAATAGCACCAGCTCTCCCCCTGGTTGTAAACCATACAAGATGCAAAGATAGATTAACTGCCTTAAATAAGTGATAAGATGGCACTTGCATGTCCCACAATAGGGATAGTTTGCGATACTCAGATGGATCAGGTAACCAAATGTGAAGAAAACATCATGACGGCAAGGTCCGGGAAGAGGCACATGGGGATGTAGCATCATCTTTCTATCTATCTATCTATCTATCTATCTATCTATCTATCTATCTATCTATCGTGAGGGATTAGCTCTTTCTCGGGGGTCATTCGCACAATCATCTCCACAACAACCGGGTTGCAGGTCCAAACGTGAGGTTTATTTTCACAGAACAAAATACAAAACAAACACCTTGCCCGTCTGGGCTCTAATTGAACAGGAGTATTCCTACCTCACTTATAACACCGTTCACACACGGTATGACAATGCAGCTTTTCCAGCCTGTGCTCCAGCTGTTCCTAGGCTGTAACAAAGTCCAGTCCTTTTGGAGGATTGTGGCCAAGAAGTCCACCTGTCTCTGACCTTGCGACAGTCACTTCCTGGACCTCCCGGAGTCCCCCAACGTTCTGGCTAACACCTAGCCGCATGGCCCCTCAGCCAGCCCGGCTGAAACCACTCTCCCAGAAATTTCAGCAGGCCTCTGTTGCACAATGAATGTCTGATAATACACACTCCCCTGACTGACACACTAGAAGGTGTTTTATCGCAGCCTGATTAGAGCAGGCCTCACCTGCGATCACCTCAGGTGAAAGGGAATACCCGTGCCGGAGTGTGGACTGGCAGCTCCCTCTACCAAGCCTAACTGCCAGTCCAAGTAAAATCCAGCCCAGAAAATGTATACGCCACTTTTACAGACTGAAAATAATACAAACAAAACCGAAGATAAAATCGATTTTAGAGAAAAAATTGTTAGAAAACATTTTTTCCTATATATTTATTTGTATATAAAGTGCAAGTGCTGCCAAAAATTACAAGAAAGAGGCACTCCGATACAGCCTGTATATAACATAAAGGAGGGCCTCATTCACATTGTGATACAATTGTTCAGGTAGTTGGACTCCTACACTCATAAAGCCTATGCACTAATTGAAAGGACTGTCAAAAATTACAAGGAACCGGCACTCCAATACACCCTTTGTTACACATAAAGGAGGGCATCATACACACCCTTAAAAAATTATGATTGATGGCCTGCTAGCGACCCTCTAAAACATTAGGGGCAAGGACCTGCTGCTTATTTGACCATCTAAAACATTAGAGGTGATGGTCTGCTGCTGAGCTGACCCTCTAAAACATTAGGTGAGAGGGTCTGATGCTGAGCTGACCCTCTAAAACATTATGGGTGAGGGCCCGCTGCTGAGCTGAACCACTAAGTTTAACAGGTGGGCTAGGCAGGGCTGGCTCCAGGTTCATGTGGGCCCTTGGGCGATAAATCCCAGTGGGCCCCCATGAGGCATTTTTTTACATTGACATGTCCCCCTGTGGCTCCTACACGGTATAATGACCCCCAGTGGCCCCTATACAGTATAATGACTACTAGTGGCCCTTCACACAGTATAATGACTACTAGTGGCCCTTCACACAGTATAATGAACCCCCAATTCCCCCCCCACTGTATAATGACCACCTGTGGCCCTGCATTCAGAATAATAACCCCCAGTCGCCCCCATTTAGAATAATGACCCCCAGTAGCCCCCACACTGAGGGAATACTGTATGAAGGGGGGGTCATTGGTGATCATTATACTAAATGGGGGACACTGGGGGTCATTATACTATGTAAAGGGCCCTCACAGTATAATGACCCCAATAGTGACCCTCCATTCAGAATAATGACCCCCAGTCACCCCCACACTGGGGGTTATACTGTATGGAGGGGGCATGAGGGGTTATTATATTTAATGGGGGCTCTGGTGGTCATTATGCTAAATGGAGGGTCAATGGGGATCATTATACTAAATGGGGGGCACTGGGAGTCATTATACTGTGTAAGGGGCCCTCACAGTGTGATGAATGACCCCCCAGTGGCCCCCTCACATACCTATCATTGCAGGGGAGCTGGTGGTCCTGTCATTCACTAACCGCAGCTCCCTGCGCTCCTTCTCTCCTCCGGCCCGCTGCAGCAGTGAGCCAGGCCTGGAGGAGAGAAGGAGATGTGCAGTGATGTAGCTAGAACTGACTGGGCCCCACAGCGAAATTTAGTATGCCCCCCTCCCCCCCCAATGTGTGTTCACATTACGTTTTTCCTATCGGTTTGATGTATACACATGTGCAGCACTCCATGTTTTTGTATCCTGCAGAGTCAAGTAAAAAATGCATACGTTAACGTATATGTTTTTTTACCATGGAACTGTATGGTGAACGGACGCCACTGTACGGCATCAGTCTGAGGCATCTGTTAACGCATACAATTTTCAGTATTCATTAAATGGATGGAAAAAATGGGATGTGAACCCAGCCCCAGTGTCAGAATAAGCCCCAGTACACATCGGAGCAGCGTGGCGGAGAGGGGAGGCCGCCATGTACTGACAGAGCGCTACCTGGTCCTGGTGGTCAGGGATTAGGACTGTGCTTCCCAAGGATCATTTTCTACTGGGAAATACAGGGCACAGTATAATACACTAGAAACTATATAATATAAAGATGTTAGCCCTACCCCCGAATAATAATACAATTAGGTGGTCATTTATTATATAGAAATATGTCTATATTAGGCGTATATCTGACACAGATGTGGCGCAAAGGTCCTTAACACTGCAATCTGTATCTTTTCCCGCTCATGCCAGGTCTAAAAAAAGTGGTGTGGGCAGCGAAGGGGATACAGTTATGGCCATGCAGTTATTGGATACCACCGCCATATAGTGATAACACCGCCATACAGTGATAAAACCACCATACAGTGACAGGATAAAAGGGTATAAGAGGGCACAGTACAGGGAATGACTATGGGCACTGCACAGGGTGTGGTAGGAGGGCACAATGCAGGGTATAAAGGGGCACAGTACGGGGTGGAGGGGCACAGTCACATGACCCTGTGACGTTAGAAGGTCCTTATGGTGAATGCGGTTCAGATGCCACCATAATGAGAGGCAGAGGAGTGAGACAGGGGCCCTGGATGGACAGGAGGGGTGGACACAGCAAGTAGGTGGAAGGGGCTCTGAGGGGGATTCATACAATAAGTAGTGGCAGGAGGTCTGTGCAGGGCAGCAACAGGAGACAGGAGGGTGGAACAGGAGCTCTGGATACATGAGGGAGGAAAGGAGACAGCAGGGGCTCCATGAGGATAAGATAGGACAGGATATGGGGGGGGGGGGGCAGGTGTCATGGAGACAAACTGCTTAATGAAACAGTAACACAACTAAATAGAATGAAGCAGCAGCAGATGGAAGAGTCCCCCCCTTTCCTTCTATCCCACAGAGAAGAGACAGTCACAGTGCAGACTCACTCACAGACTGTCCTCACACTTCTCTGCTCCAGCCCTGCGGTCTCTCTCCTCAGGCAGCATGTCCTGTGTAGAGGTGGCGTGTCCTGTGTAGAGGGGGCGTGTCCTGAGTCTCTGCAGCTCAGAGGGCCCACCAGAGGGGTACTGCGTAAGTGAAATGACAGCAGTGAGAGCTCCCATCTGTATTGATGGAAGTGCTCATAGCAGCTCAGTGGGCCCCCCCAGGAGCATTGGGCCCCGGCACTTGCCCGGGGATGCCGGGTTATGACGCCGGCCCTGGGGCTAGGCATGGTATGTGTGTGAGCTTGCTGAGCTCCAAAGCCCCCACCAAGTTACGGCCATTGTCAGACACAACCATGCCTGGTTGTAGGTTGAGTGGTGAGAGCCACAGCTCAGTCTGGTCCCTTATACTCTGACACAGCTATGCGGCGGTGTGCTGTTTGTCACCTAAGCAAATAAGTTTTAGCACGGCCCGTTGTCGCCTCCCCACTGCAGTGTTACACTGCTTCCAGCTACTGACTGATGGCTGACTGGTACTGCAAGATGAGAATTCAGAGGTGTAGGAGAAGGAAGGGGCGGGGGGGGGGGGCGGGGGGTTGCAGCCACTAATG
Source organism: Bufo bufo (assembly GCF_905171765.1). Classification (NCBI taxonomy): domain Eukaryota; kingdom Metazoa; phylum Chordata; class Amphibia; order Anura; family Bufonidae; genus Bufo; species Bufo bufo. The sequence continues at coordinate 114,937,244 of NC_053398.1, read as the reverse complement.
TAGGTGGTGGCGGAAATCCTGATGGAAGTAGGGCCCGCAATTCTTGACGTCAGTAGCACCTGTGCCATCCCAGGCTATGACTCGCTCCTGGCCTCCACAACGTTCACCCAGTGTGCCATCAGGGAAATGTAGTGTCCCTGGCCAAAAGCACTTGTCCATGTGTCAGAGTCGTTTAGTGGACCTTCCCAAAAACTGCGTTGGTCAGGGCATGAGTGATGTTACGGGACACATGCTTGTGTAAGGCAGGGACGGCACACCAGGAAAAAAAAATAGTGTAGGCTGGGGACTGAGTAACGAGGGACGGCCACTACCATCAGGCTGCTGAAAGCTTCAGTGTCCACAAGTCTAAATGCTTTCCAGGGCCAGCAATTTGTAAAGGTGCGCATTTAGTGCTATGGTCTTTGGGTTGGTGGCTGGGTATTTGCACTTTCATTCAGAGGCCTGGGGTATGGACATGACGGCAAAACCTACCTGGCGGTGTTCGAGAAGGTGGCCGTGAGGGAGAGTCCAGTGGGCTGAGGTAATCGCTCCGTTCCTGGCATCCGGACCCCAACAGGTTTACTTCGATTTACCGGACGAGCAAGTGGCAGACTGCTATAAGGTCAAGGGTGAGATTCTGGCAAGACTGGGGATGAATGTGTTGGTCCGGGCCCAGCGGGTGTATCAGTGAGAGTTTAACCCGACTGAGCCAGCGAGACTCCAGTGTTATAATTTGCTACATCTCTTGCAAAAAATGCCCCACTGCTATGCTGGACCATATTGTAGCTGACAAATTCTGGAGTGCATTGCCACCACCCCTCCAGCGCTGGGTTGGACAGACGTCTCCTACTAGTGCCCTGGAGATGGTGGACCTGGTCGAACGTTATGGGGCTACTGAGGAACTCCAGGGGGGAACTATGGGGAAGGGTGTAACAAAATCCAGAAAATCCTCGCCCCAGACCCAGTGGCCTGAGCTGAGAAAGACTGCACGGGATGTGCCCTTTGGGGATCGGAACCCGATAATCTGCTGGTGGTGTCATGAGCCCGGCCATGTACGGGCCGACTGTCCCCACCTGGTCGAGCGCATGGACGTAAACTTTGGGTATCGACAGTAATGGTATGCCAGAAGGGTCGGTGCGTCAGACACTCCAGAAACTCTCTATAACGAACCATTGTGTCAGCTGGAGGTGGGAGTTACTCCTGCGGTGGGTCTGCTGGACTCAGGGAGTCGGGTGACCCTTGTGAGGGCTTCCCTGGTGCAACCCACCGAGTTTACGGGCCGGAAATTCAGGGTGCTCAGCGTACATGGAGATTTAAAAGAGTACCCCACTGCTCTGGTGTCCCTAAGCACGTGTGCTAGCAGGCAGATAAATGAGGTGGCCGTAACCACGAGCATGCACTGTGAATTGATATTAGGAAGAGATTTTCAGTTGTTCCCAGCCCTGTGGCTGGCCTTGTACATACTGATCCCAGAGAGATAGTGAAAGCTCCAGTAGGTCCGGTGGATGAGGGGAAGACAATAGGATAGGTAGGGAGCATAGGAAGATAGCTCAGCAAGTCCAAAGTCAGACCTTTAATCGAGCATCTGGGGTCCGTAACTTTAGCTGGGGAGATCCGGTTTTGGTTTGTGGGCCGCCTGTGGACAGTAAGTTCTGCGCTAGGTGGAAGCGGCCCTATGAGGTACTCGAGAAAATTGGAGATGTAAACTACAAGGTACACCAGCCAAGGCGGCGAAAGCCAGAGCAGGTTTACCATGTTAATTTACTCAAACCTTGGAAAGATAGGGAAACATGTACTGAAGACAGACCGCGGCCAGGTTTTCATGGGAAGGAGGCTCCAGCCCATCTGTCTGATGCAAGGGAAGCGGTTGCCACAGTAAAATTTGCTGACAGCCTCTCCTCTAAATAGGCTCAGGAGGCCATGGAGTTCATTAGTCAGAACATGGATGTGTTCTCGGACCTCCTTGGACGCACTTCCACAATTTGGCATAACATTGTCACTGAGCCTCAGGCGAAAGTCTGGCTAAAACCATCCCGGGTACCCAAGGCTCGGCGACAAACCACAGTAGAACACAGGGCAGGTCAGTTGCAGGAAAATGCGGATGCCCTGTCCCGGTTGCACTGTTTGGCATGTGTTCATCACCTCAGGGTTAAACAAAGGAGGGAGGTATGTGACACAGTGAAGGGTATTGTCTGGGAAAACAGGTATTTTCCTCCCAGTGTGCTGCTGGGATTGATTGGCGGCCAAGTGGGGTCCCAAGTGGGGTCAAACACTGGAATGGATCTCAGGTCCGGGGGGTGAACTGTGAGGTGACTGCTGAAAAAAGCAGCAGGATGAGTTCTGAAGTGTTTCGGGCAATATTATCTGTTCATATTCAGTCAAATGCTTCAGAACTCATTGGACGGCGCTTCACAGTGCAGATGCCTGAAGGTGCACAGTGCAAAGCAGTGACTATGGACCTGATATATATATATATATATATATATACAGTATATATATATATATATATATATATATTATCTATATATCAATATCTAAATATACAGTATTTTTCACCCTATAAGACGCATTGGCCCATAAAACGCACCTAGGTTTTAGAGGAGAACAATAAAAAATATTTTTCATTAGACCTCAGATCAGACCAGCAATCAGACCCCCAATGTTAAGAAGACACTCAAACAGACCTCATATCAGACCCCTAATGTTAATAAGACCCCAATAAGACCTCAGATCAGACTCACAATTAGACCTAAGCTCAGACCCAAATGTGAATGACCCAAAATCAGACCTCAGCTAATAGCCCAATATATATAAGACCCCCCATTCAGACTTTAAATGAGATCCCCATACCTCAGATCAGCCCCCAGCTATCAGCCTCATATCAGCCCCCAGCCATCACCCTCCTATCAGCCCCCAGCCATCACCCTCCTATCAGCCCCCAGCCATCACACTCCTATTAGCCCCCAGTCATCAGTCTCCTATCAGCCCCCAGTCATAAGCCTCATATCAGCCCCTAGCCTCATATCAGCCCCAGGCTCAGAGCAAATAAAATATAAAAAAATCCACTTACCCCTCCTGCTCCGGACACCGCCAGCTCTCTTTCTCTTCTTCCTGCATTGGCTGTGCTGTGACCCGACGCACACAGCATGAGGTCACAGAGTGCCTTCTCCTTAGTATTTGCCCCATAAGACGCAGTGACATTTTCCCCCCACTTTGGGAGAACAAAAAGTGTGTCTTATGGGGGAAAAATACGGTATATATATATATATATATATATATATATATACACACACAATCACTAAAAAAATATTATATAATTTATTATATATGTATGTAGAATATATATATATATATATATATATAACAGCAAATAGGAAGATGCTTCCAAAGAACAGAGCGTCTTAAACATTAATAAGTTTTCCATTTGTGAAGTCAAAGCATGTTTTTTTCCTTTTATTATAATAGGCTTTCATTCTTTTTATGATTTTGCCTTTCAAAGTTCCTTTTGTATCTGACAGTCGATATTGTTCTTCCATTCTGTAGAAGACAGCAATAGAGGGGGGAAAAGCTATTGTGTAGCTTCTTGTCTGTGGAACATGATTTTTATAATTAATATATGCAACTGCGCAGAGAAAGGTACGTTGTAATGAAGTGCAATTAAGAGGTATTTGTTCCTGTCCCAATGACTATAATTTCCTTGGCTGTTTAGAAATCAGCCATCATCATTACATATCTGCTCTACTTTTGCTGTCTGATTTTATTTATTTCCAATTCAAAAACAAACACGAATTCGGCTAAGCTGATCCTCAGGTAACATTAGTTTTAATTACAGCTCTTAAGGATCATTAGAAATGAACAATCGTTGTGACTGTTCAATCAAAAGTGCAACGCATAATTTATTAATTTAGTTCATAATGGACTCCATGGAAAATGAAAGACATGAGCAAATACTAGAAAGTTAATTTCTTTTATCATAGGGAGCAAATATTAATTCTTGTTTGGAAAGGTCAACTCTTCTTGGGTCCGAAGTGTGCACATGCCAGAGGTGTCTTGTAGGAGACCAGGTTTACAAAGTTGTTAGGGACGATTTGAAGGGCTTCTTGTTTCATTGTAGTACTTGTAGGAACAAATAGTTGAACAAGCTCAACAATGGAAGAAGGTATTAAATATCCAAAAACATTGGGGGGAGTCTTTCAGCAGGTTTTGGTGGCTGGTAGGGATTGCAGACACAAATCAGCACCTTTCTTATATGAATTTTTTGTTTTATTGTGTTTAATATATGAAAGAAACTGTTCGGTGATCCAAGGTCAGGTCTAGTGTTGGGCGAGCATGTTCGGCCGAACACAAATTTTACTCAAGTATCGTGATGCTCGGCACATCGTGGTGTTCGGCCGAATACCGCGTGTGCTTGAGCGCGATGCTCGAGTCTCCTCCCCACACGTTTGTTGGCTGCTATGCAGGTAAGTACTGCCATTCACTGTAATGTCGTAGCCATGCTGGCTACTGCCATTACAGTGATTGGCTGACTGGAACGCATCATCGGGTGCTATATAGCATCCGATGACACGTTTTCGGCTCAGTCTTAGGGCTCATGCACACAAATGTATTTTCTTTCCGCTTCCATTCTGGGGTTTTTGCGGACCGTATGCGGAACCATTCACTTCACTGGGGCTGTAGAAAATACAGAAGTTACTTTGTGTTTCCGTTTGTCCGAATGGCCGTTCCTCAAAAAAGTAGTGCATGTCCTATTATTGTCCGCAAATCGTGGTCCGAGTCCCCATTCAAGTAAATTGGTCCGCAAAAATACGGAAAGCACACGAAACACATCCGTGTGTCATTCGTATTTCATCCGTAATTTGCAGATCCATACTGTAGAAATGCTATGCCCAGCCCACATTGCTCATGTGTTTGGTGATTAATAAGTTACTGTTTCTGTATATGATCTGCAAAAAAACGGATCAAATACGGAAACCATACGGATATGTTTTGTGCAATAACGGAACGGAAGAGGACTTAAATCAGAGAAGAAAAAAAACTCAGATACGGAACAACGGATCAGTGAAAAACGCACTGCAAAACAACGGTCATGTGCATGAGCCCTTAGTCAGGGAGAGCTGGAGAGCAGAAGAGAGAGATAGTGTAGGGAGTGCAATAGGAATATTTTAGTTTTTATACTTGTTATAGACCTAAAAGTCCTTTTAAAGGGAACCTGTCACCGGGATTTTGTGAACAGAGCTGAGGACATGGGTTGCTAGATGGCCGCTAGCACATCTTCAATACCCAGTCCCCATAGCTCTGTGTGCTTTTATTGTGTAAAAAAACCATACCCATGCATCTCAGGTTAATTTTCATATGTATCCAATCATTTTTTTTACACAATAAAAGCACTCAGAGCTATGGGGACTGGGTATTGAGGATGTGCTAGCGGCCATCTAGCAACCCATGTCCTCAGCTCTATACACAAAATCCCAGTGACAGGTTCCCTTTAAAAGGACTTTTGGGTCTATAACAAGTCAGGAGGATGACCAGAGTGAGGAAGTGGAAGAGGAGGTGCTGGACGATGAAGTCACTGAACCAACCTAGGAAGGTGGCAAGCCGAGCGAGGACAGCAGTACATAGAGGGAGGGATCCGCAGTACCAGGCAGTAACAGGCTGGAAGAGGCAGTGGGGTGGCAAAAGGGAGAAGGCGGGCTACACTAAACAGGCCCGCAACTGTTCCCCTGAGTACCTCCCTTGCGGCAATCTCTCTTGCCAAGAGGTAGGTGTTCCGCAGTCTAGCGCTTTTTTGAGGAAAGTGCGGATGATAATAGAATTGTCATTTGCAACCTGTGCCCTACCAAAATGAGCAGAGGCGTGAACACTAGCAACCTCACCACCACCAGCATGATCTGGCACATGGCATCAAATCACCCTAATAGGTGGGCAGAACGCCTGGGTCCACAACCAGTGCCTGCGGGTCATACCACTGCCTCCTATTCCCTTGTGTTGTGTGCTGGCAAATCCCCTGCCCAAGACACAGGCCCGGATGCCTCCCGCCATGCAACTGGACCTTCAAAAGCAACATAAGCTAGCCCATCCACTTCTGTGTCACAGCACAGCGTACAGATGTCTATACCCCAGGCCTTTGAACGAAAGCGCAAATACCCAGCAACCCACCCACAGATCATAGCACTAAATGCGCACCTTTCCAAATTGCTGGCCCTGAAAATATTACCAATTAGGCTTGTGGACACTGAGGCTTTCTGCAGCCTGATGGCGGCGGCTGTCACTCGGTACTCTATCCCCAGCCGCCAATATTTTTTACGGTGTGCAGTCCCAGCCTTACACCAGCATGGGTCCCGTAACATCACCCGTGCCCTAACCAACGCAGTTATTGGGAAGGTCCACTTAACGACTGACACATGGACAACTGCTGTGAATGTTGTGGAGGCCGGGAGCGAATCGTACCCTGGGATGGCACAGGTTCTACCAATGCCAAGGATGGCGGGCCCTACTTCCATCAGGGTTTCCGCTGCCACCTACGTTAGTGGCTGCAACCTGCCTTCTCCTCCTCCACCACCTCCTCCACTTCCACCTCTGAATTCTCATCTTGCAGCACCAGTCAGCCATCAGTCAGTAGCTGGAAGCAGTGTAACACTGCAGTGGGGAAGCGGCAACAGGCTGTGCTTAAACTGATCTGCTTAGGTGACAAACAGCACACCGCCGCATAGCTGTGGAAGGGTATAAGGGACCAGACTGAGCTGTGGCTCTCGCCACTCAACCTACAACCAGGCATGGTTGTGTCTGATAATGGCTGTAACTTGGTGGCGGCTTTAGAGCTCGGCAAGCTCACACACATACCATGCCTAGCCCACGAGTTCAACCTAGTGGTTCAGTGGTTTCTCAAAACCTACCCCAATTTGCCTGAGCTACTGGTAAAGGTGTGCCGCATGTGTGCCCATTTCCGCAAGTCATCGACAGCTTCCGCCAGTCTGGCAACGCTGCAACAGCGCTTGCAATTGCCAGCTCACTGACTGTTGTGTGACATGAGCACGTGCTGGAACTCCATGTTCCACATGTTGGCCAGGCTTTGTGAGCAGCAGTAGTGGAATACCAGCTGCAACATAGTCATCGCCTTTCCAGAAAGCTTCCGCTCTTCACAAGCGACAAGTGGGCATTGATGTCTGACCTCTGTGAGGTTTTACGCAACTTTGAGATATCAACACAGATGGAGAGCGGTGATAACGCTGTTATCAGCGTAACCATCCCACTTTGGTGTCTACTCAAACGCTCGCTGCTCACAATGAAGGCGGTTGCTTTGCTGGTGGAAGAGGTGGAAATGGGGGAAGACAGTATACAGGGTGATAGCCAGACCACCCTCAGTTCTTCTTCTCAGTAAGAATTGGATGATGATGAGGAGGAGGAGCAGGAAATGGCTGCCTCCGCTACAGAGGGTAGTACCCATGGAAGTTTTATTCAATCTATTCATTGTGAATGGGTAGAAAAGGAGGAAGATGATGAGGAGATTTAGAGTCATCCTCCTAAAGAGGACAGCGAAGTCTTGTCTGTTGGGACTCTGGCACACATTGCTGACTTTATGTTATGCTGCCTTTCCCGTGACCCTCGCGTTGTATGCAACACCTATTACTGGTTGTTTATCCTTCTCGACCCCCGCTACAAAGAGAACTTCTCATCTCTCATTTCTGTGGTGGAGAGGACGAGCAAAATGGTGCAATACCAGAAGGTCCTTGTGAAAAAATTGCTCCAAAAATTTCAAGCTGGCAACGCTGGCTGCAGAGTACATAGTTCCTTGGCCAACCACGGAGGGGAGATGAGGGGAACACACAGCAGTTCCAACAGAGGCAGGGCAACACTCATCTAAGGCCTGGGACAGTTTTATGACACCCTGCCAGCACCTTCAACCTGATACATGGCCTAGTGTCACAAGGAGGGAAACATTTTGGAAGATGGTGAAGGAGTACGTAGCAGACCGTGTCATCATCCTCAGTGATCCCTTTGTGCCTTACAACTGGACACGTGGCACTAGCTGGCGCTCTATGCCTTGGAGGTACTAGCCTGCCCTGCCGCCAGCATTTTGTCAGAGCTAATATTTAGTGCTGCTGGGGGCATAATAACTGATAAGCACATCCGCCTGTCAACTGAAAATGCTGACCGGTTGACTCTTATAGATTGCCCCTGACTTCTCTACTCCACCAGAGGAAAGCGACTGAACATAAAGGCACTTTAAATGTGGCTTTTATGGTGTATTGAATACACTGCATTTCCATGCACCCCTTCCACCACTAAAAAGGGTATATGGTTCATTCTCCCTTTTCTTGTCCTCCTCCTCCATCATATCAACATGCTTACTAGGCTACCCTCGCTCCTAATGTTTTAGAGGGTCAGCTCAGCAGCGGGCCCTCACCCATAATGTTTTTGAGGGTTACCAGCAGGCCCTCAACCATAATGTTTTAGCGGGTCAGCTCAGCAGCAGACCCTCACCCCTAAATTTTTAGATGGTCAACTCGGCAGCAGGCACTCGCCCACATTTTTTTTTAGATGGTCAGCCCAGCAGCAGCCACTCGCCCACAAAATTTAACTTAGCAGCAGACCCTTGTCCCTAATGTTTTAGATGGTCAGCTCAGCAGCAGACCCTCACCCCTATTGTCTTAGATGGTCAGATCAGCAGCAGGCCCTCGCCCCTAATGTTTTAGAGGGTCACCAGCAGGCCATCAATTATAATTTTTCAGGGGTGTGTATGATGCCCTCTTTTATGTGTAACAAAGAGTATATTATAGTGCCGGTTCCTTGTAATTTTTGGAAGCCCTTTCCCTTAGTGCATAGGCTTTATGAGTGTAGGAGTCCCACTATCTGAACAATTGTACCACAATGTGAATGAGGCCCTCTTTTATGTGATATACAGGTTGTATCGGAGTGCCTCTTGCTGCCAGCCAGTAGCGCAGGGGCAACACGTGAGGTGCACGGTGAACCGATGAGGGGCCAAATTGAAACACACAGTTCATCAGTTTACTCACGGTTAGCAGAAAGCCTCCCTAGGCAGAATGTTGAGGTGGACAGCACGAAATCCTCCGGGGCACGCTCTGTGGTAGGGAAGCATCAGCCAAGATGGTGGTTGAGGTGCCCTTGATGTTAGGGGTGCTTAGGGTGCTTGTTGAGTCCCTTGATGGGTTTTTTCGTGACGCCAGTACCGTTAATGGTGGTACAACCAATAGTGGTAATAAGGAGGTAGACAGTGGTAAGATGCAACTCACAAGTTTTACTGTTGATGACTTTGGTTGCAGCAGTACAAAAATACAGTCTCTTGATGTTACAGAGTTGATTCTGCAAATCCACTGTTTCTAGGCTTTTTAGGTTTGATGTGGAGCTGTGGGTTAGGTGTACCTTGTTCCTATTGATGTGCTCAGTCCTATTCCTTGTCCTTTCCCTACAAGCTGAATATTTGGACAGGAAAACTCAACTGTCTCTCAGAAGTATGGTGTGGCTGCCAGAAGCTATAAGTCCTCCACCATGCGCAAAGGTGTCTGTGGCCCTCAAAAATGGCTCTTATCACCGATGATTCCTTAGGAAGCTTGTTTCTATTCCAGGGAGGCAAACTCTCTCCTACTGGTCAGGGATGCAAGTGTATAGTCCGGCCACAGAAGAAAAACGCTCTTCTGACATCTTAGTATCACCTCATAGCGAAGTTGGCTCCACTCACTAATCTGTGTCATGGAGTCTTCACTCTACATTCTCTCCCATTAATCTAATCTGACCTCCTCAGATCTGCTCTAATCTAATCTCCACTCAGAACTCCTCAGAGAGACCTCAACTGACTAACTAGGCCTGAACTAGGTATATATAGAACCTAAGTTATATCCCCATCTAGTGGTGGGATGTATAAATTACACCTAATCTGCCTGGTAACAGGGATTTTGCAGATACATCAGTACAAAGTACCACAATGCAACATAATGCAATTGACAAGGTAAAAAGTCGCTCCGTTCGCCCGGTATAGCCTCCGGTATCTTCATAGTTAGGCTCCACCCAGGGGAACCTGCCGGCGTCTCTTTCTCCTATGTCTTTCTCCTAGTCTGTATAGTCAGTTTAGAGGTTTTATTCTGGTGAAAGGTCCTCTTTAAGCAGTGCCCACACACACAAAGTGGGACGCTGCACTGTTCCTTGTAATTTTTGGCAGCACTTGCACTTTATATACAAGTAAATATACAGGAAAGAATGTTTCCTAACAATTTTTCCTCTAAAATCGATTTTATCTTCAGATTTCTGCGTATTATTGTCAGTCTGCAAAAGTGGCGTACTACTCGGACAACATCGTTCCCAGCAGCGATCTGGGAGTCCAAGATGCATCCAGACATCCTCCCCATGCTGTTCCCGAACCATTTCAGTGGTGTTTCCATCAATTTCTGACCTTTTTATGTGAACCAGACACTTCTCTTCAGAGCAGGGGGTGCCTGGTTTAATGCTCTGGTTCTCCCATTGACTTCGACCAACACTAGTCAGGTCCTATACAGTAAGGTCCTCCTTTCCCAGGTTGATTGACAAGGCCAGGTTTTCAACACTGTCTTCAACTCGCACATGTGCTCTGCAGCAGAACTTCAGCGCATGCACAGTACACCATCTTATTCTAGCACTAGAGTGAAGAATTGTACTGTGCATGTGTCAAAATTCTGATGCACCATCCACTCACCTACCACATCACATTTATAATAGTGATGCCTTCTTATATGACAGAGGGGCCTTTGGGTCCATCAGGTATTAGGGCTTGTGTGGAACATGCATACTATGGTTGCCGTCATAAATTGACAATGGGTATGCACTGAGGAAGGATCAGGGGATGGAGAATAGCATTTTTCCTTTTTCATTGGTCAATGATTGGGAATTAACACGCATATGTAGTTTTGTTCGGACAATGATCAGTCTGTCTACACACCCCACCAATCATTCTATAAAAAACAAACACTCCTTTGCTTTTTATTCATTATGTTAACATAGAAATTATCATTTGTCGGAAGCACATGTCCTCACTTAAACAGGGTCTGTTATGCCACAGCAGTGAACTGCTGTGGAGTGTGTATAGGATGGGAGTGATAGTTGTGGCACTGAGGGCAGTGGTAGTCCTCACAGATCACAATGGCAGTCTCAACTCTTGCACTCCATATGGCCATGCTGTGACTGGAGGCCACACCATCTGTCTCAAAGTGTGTAGAATAATTTAGCAATATTTCCTTGCATAGCAGCAAAGCCTTTCTGCTATAAATGAGCACAATACCTTGTTGTCTGAGTCCAATGCATGGCCTTGTGAGTTCTAGACCTTCTCAGATGTCTGGTCTCTCTTTCTCTAAGGAGTTCTCTGGTAGTATAGCTAGTTTCTGGACACTTGTAGGGTCAGAGTCTAGCTTCCTCTGAACTTGAGCCTAGTTGAGCAGGAGGTTGAACAGACACATCTTCCCTCAGACTAGACTACCTCAACATGAACCAGTCAGGGGGTGGACCTAGTCAATTTCCTGACAACGTAACACAATCTTCCAAGTTGTTAACCATATGTTATCCATACAATGCCATTAAGTGCATGTACATAACAAATAAAGTTTAACGCAAGAAACATTGCATTAACTCTGTTAATAATAATGAACCTTTTGCAATAGTCCTTCTGGGATACTGAACCAACAAAATACATATGGTGAATGAAGGATTGTACTAATGATTATTCATCCTCCAGAAAGTTTGTATGTCCCTTTAAATAATTTTTATCAACGATAAGCACTAGTTCCCCGGTTTTATCGGCCTATGTAAAAAGACCCTTAGGCAGTTGATAAGTAACATGGTGGTTGAGATTTAATCTAATTGTATTTATATATTGTGTGTTTTTATTGTGTCACATTGGGGTAGACTTATCAATGTATTTATGCTAGATGGCATTGGGTCCAAATACCACATTTACAGAATGCATGGACAAAAGAGAGCAGGCCTCCAAGATTTTTGAACTTTAAACTGGCCATCAGATTTGGTTTGGTCCCAATAAATTTGGTCCAAATCAAGAGTGCCCCAACTGCCTTGAAATTCATGTATAATGATGGAAAGTAAGGTCGAAAAAAATCATCCCTTTTTGGTCCTTCTTTTTTGTGTTCTGAACTTTAGAATAGTAGCCACCATTTTGTGCTATTTGTATTGGACGAAGCTCCCAAATTTGATTTGTTTAGAATCGATTTGCTCATCTCTAGTATGCTTTTATTAAGAAATATCCCAGCCTATGTTAACCCTCACCTCGTATACCTCCATACCATGATATGGTGGGTGGTAATATCATGTAAACAGCATCTTCAGTATTCTGACCTTTATACTGATACGGTTGCTGGGGACTGTTATAAATCCTTTGTGAACCTCCGCAAGACTTCTCGAGGAAAATATATGTTGCTTTTTTATGGAGAGATTTCTATGTACATACTGCTCTCCTGTAATTTCGTCAATGCAATTAAAAGCAGCAAGAAATCTATTGTACTTCACTTTCTGTGAAAGTTATATGGACAGCCCGCTACTACAAAACTGCAAAGACTCATTTCTTCTCAGCTGGAGATCACTTGTCCTGCTAACTTTAACCTTACAACTCACCTGCATGTAAGTTATTTTAAGTTCTGCTCTGAAGAACTTAATAAAGTTGCTGCATTTTTGCTCTTTTTTTCGTGTTTCCAGGCTTTATCTACATTTTGTCAAGAAGTTAGCTTGTAATTGTAGCCTCCCTATATATACTTCTTGTTAAATTAGACTGCAAAGGGCTGCCTGCTGTGGATACCTGCCCTGACTACTTGGCGTATTAAGTCATTTATCTAGCAGACGTTCCCTCTCAGCAATGGGAGTTATATGAGCTATGCAACTATACAGACATACATTCAGCATCACTTATTGCTTAGGTGACAAGACTCTCTCATTTTGATATGACTTGTAATGGAAAGTGAGTACCCTGCTGGGAAGAACAAGTAATTCCACCATCACTACTAGCCTCCAGATCTTGCAGACTGCCCTTCATCCTCCGCCAAGTTTCTTTTAGAAGTTACAGTGATTTGTTTCGAATAACTTGTAAAAGACAAAGTAAAGTATTTTGAGGTTGTATATTACAAGCGCTATAAAATACAGTTAAATGTAGTACAAACAGGGTCATAGCTATAGAGGGTGCAGAGGTAGCAGTCGCTACCGGGCCCGGGAGCCTGAGAGGGCCCAAAGACCCTTGTGCCACATAACATGACACCAGTATTATAGAAAGTGCATGCTGGTCAAGTTACACCTCTGGCTGGAGGGAAGGGGTCAGGTCAAGATTCTGGCATGGGGGGTGCCATTTCAATTTCTGCCTCAAGCAGCATGAAGGCTATGTGCTTTCCTGCCCCTAACCAGAAAGCACTGAGGGAAGGGGGGCCCAAGCTGACCTCTTGCACCGGACAGATCTGCATACAGCTTTATTAGCAAAAAATGCATACGTTTTTGTGAAACCTTTCTTTTTTTAAATAAAGATTCGAAAGCATTATCTGAAAACCGATGGAAACGCATTGTCTTACGTTTCTATCCGTCATTCACTGCAATGTTTCTATCCGTCTCATTCACTGCAATGTAATAAAAAACTAAGTTTCCATAAGTTTTTTTTTTTGCAGTACAAAAAGCGTGTTATGCTACGTTATTCTATCCTGAAAAAAGGAAAGAAATGTAAACAATGACAAATTGAGTCAAAAGTATGCACTTTTAAACTATGTTTGCCCAATTGTAGTTTATGGGTACCTCAAGCCATTTGTTTATACACATTTTTCTGTTTCCAAAAGTTTCTGCTTGATGTACAACAAAAACGAGATATGAACAGTCCCTAATTGTGACCAAATAATGGAGTGGTACAAGTACCCACATGAAATGACCCCATAGTAGTGCTATACGTGATCATTTAAAGGGATTTTCTGGGATTACTATGGTTTTAACTGATATGCTCATGTAGTTGCTTACCTCATGTACATTTTCCCCATGTTTTTTTTTCCCAAGTCGGTCTCCTGACCCGTTTTCACCGTGTTAACCAATCACTCTGGTTTGTTTCCATGTTGTATGTAGCAATTTCTGTTGCTGTGTCCAACCAAACCCATGATGCACTTCTCCTTTCTCTGCCACAGTTCCAGCACCGCCCCTAACAACAACCAACTAGTTTATAGCTCCTCCCACCCAGTTAGACACTCCCCTATCACTGCCTCTAACAACACCCAGCTAGTTTATAGCTCCTCCCACCCAGTTAGATAGACACTCCCCTATCACTGCCTCTAACAACACCCAGATAGTTTATAGGTCCTCTGAATCAGTTGGTAACATAGGCACTCTCCTATGGCTGCACCGCATCACAGGAAATTACAAAATTACAGCTACCTTCATAAATTATTATTTTATAGGATGTTAATGCATTCCAGAAAACCCCTTAAAGTGCCAAACACTTTAGAAACTCCAATACATGCCTGACCATATAAATAAGTGCACACTCTCTATAGAGTGCTAAGTTAATTTGAAAAATTGTACGATGATACTAACTGGTAAATTTTAGCCTTGCAACTTTTTTTCTTATATAAAAGAGTTTGTTTGCAGGTAACATTGTCATATTTTAATTAAAATACTAATAAAAATTGGCTTGCAACATTGTATCTAGTGAATATAACCAATTAATAAGCACATAAACTGATTCGCTTATTGCCATATAAATATTTCAATTTATTTTATGTAAACTAAAAAAAAAAAATTTGGTTCAGAAGCGAGCCTTAGGTGGTTGGATGATTTCCCTTTTTATTTATATTTTTTATTAAATAGAAATAATTAAATCTAGCAAATAAAACACACAAATGAAATAAATCAAGCAAAAATCACCACCAGCCAAACTCCTGTGCAATAATAAAAAATACTAACGCATTCATAAAAGTTACATTATGCGATCTTTTAAACATGCTAATTTTCATGCTAATGAAAAGACCAAATTATTTGAAGAAAAAAAAATTGAAGCATGAAGTTTCCATAAATAATAAGCTGTCCCATGTCAGAAAATTAGACAAAATGAGGAGAGAGACGGAAGAAAAATTTTAACAACTTCATCAGATTTGATTGCCATTGTGACAGTTGTTAAGATGATTACCGTTTTCCGTGACAGTTGAATATAAAGGGATACGAAAATTTTTCTTCAAAAAAAGCTCACCAACTAAACAATATAATTTAATTGAACAGAAGGACAGGGATATGAAAAATACAACTTCAGCGTACAGTACGACATATCCAGCACTTGTCATCTAGTACATTCTGAAGTTTTACTTTTTGACGGTTTCTTTCAATTTTAACCTCAATTAACAGAAGTTATTTTTTGCGTTTCGCAATTTCATCATTTTGTATCCAAGTTGATAATGGAAGTACTTGTCTAGATTTCTACACTGTTGCCACTTCTGTAGGCATCTTGTAATTGTCTCCAGCATCTCATCTTTATTATGTATTTAAAGATTCATTTGCATATCATATCATGATTACTATTCAATGAAGTTATAAAAAATTCGATTAGGTTGCTTCGCCAAATTTTACCCAAAAATTTGCTTTGGGACTAATTGCTTCACATTTCTTTGTAAGTAGTGGGTGCAATGACAGGGAGGGGCATTGGCGCCGCTCTCCATCATTGTACCCCTCAGATGCCACATTCATAGCTGATTGTGGCATCTAAAAGCAATAATACAGTGTAAAATTAAAAAATTGCTCACGACAGGCTGGCCGCCACCATCTTGATTGAAGATCTGGAGTAAAATATTACACGGCCCACACACGGGATTTCGTACAAGATCTTCAATCAAGATAAGGGCAGCAGGCCTGTCGCGAGAAAATGGGATAAGTATTATTTTTTTCATTTTTTACACTATTTCAGGGAAAATCGATTCGCTACCACAAAGCATGAGGAAATTTGGCTTTGCGGCTAATGAAATTTTCCCTGAAATTTGGATCGAAGTCATGGACTTCGATTCGCACAACACTAATCATGATTAATGATGAGCGAATCTCTTGAAATTCAATTCAGATTCGATTTGGCCAAATCGGTTGGGCAATTAGATTCATGTCTGAATAAATTGAACTCGAATCGAAAGTGCCCTGAAAAGTTGTGGATGTGGGGTCTCCTAGGACTGTATGTAACTCACTTCAACACCAAGACATCATTAGTTATCTGAAAATGGCAGTGACACATATCGCTATAGGTAAATGCATGGCTGCTGGTGGTAACATGCTCTTTAAAAACAACTGGAAATTGCAAGACCACAAAGTCAGGTCAGTGCTGGTTGAAGAACATCTATTAGGAGCAAAGACCATCAAAATACAAAAGAAATGCAGTTTGTAAAATTGTATTGATGACAACTCTGTATTTCCTCTGGATTCTGGTGATCTTTGTACCTATGAGATGTTCCTCAACATGTGGTGATCCGACATTGGGGTCTTTCAATTTCCTGTGGATTCTCTGCCTTCTGTGCAGTTTGCATTGTTCACCAAAGGAATTTGAACATTGGCTGCATCCATGATTTTGTAATAACATACCACCTACAATATACTAGTTTTGTGATTCAGCTTAGCAACTAAAGAAGGTCAGCATTTACACACCTGAAATCACGCTTTGTTGGCTCTTCTCTTTTTGTTTCTTCCTTGTTCTGCTATGTTCATCATTGAAAAACAATTGGCACTATCAGGTTTTTTTAGCTTGAAAAAAATGGCCCCCAAAATGTGGTTGTCGTCCTCCATCTTTATCTTTCATGTCATCTGATTTGAAAATGGCTGATGCTGAGAAATGTATCCAAATCAAATCACCAGAAATTCAGATTTGGATCTGATCTGATCCAATTTTTTTTTGAAAATTCAGGTAAATTCGGTTCATATTTAATCAATTCACTGATCTGTGGCTCGGATGCGGACCCATTAACTTCAATGGGGCCACAAAATATGCGGACAGCACTCCGTGTGCTGTCCGCATCCGTTGCACCGTTCCGTGGCCCCGCAAAAAAATCATAGCATGCCCTATTCTTGTCCGTTTTGCGGACAAGAATAGGCATTTCTACAATGGGCCGCCCATTCTGTTCCGCAAATTGCGGAAGGCACACGGGCGGCTTCCATTTTTTGCGGATCCGCGGTTTGTGGACCACAAAAAACGTCACGGTCATGTGCATGAGGCCTTATCGGTATGATCTTTACTGGTGATCCTGCCAGATTGGTGGGGGGTGTCATTAGACTAAAGTGATCCTAATAAGCAGCATGATTGATAAATGTAATTATGGCTTGCTACCATAGTTATATTTATGCAAGGGATCCGCTAGACTCTAGATTAAATACATATCTATATATCTATCTCGTGTATTACTGCCTCTTTCACCAGGCAACACTGAACTGTTCACAATTGCCTATTTAACAAAGCACCTGCCAGCAGAGTTTTAGATACATATACATAGACAAACATTATGAAAAGCCTAATCACAACAATGTAGGGAATCATTAGTAGGCTGTATGCAGCGAAATAAAATAAAAGGAGAATTAATTGAGGAATTCTTGAGAAAACTCTACTACGGAGAAGGAACAATAGATTATCATTATATGTATAAGACAATTATAATATTGAGATGATTTACCTAGACTACAGTAGTGAATCTTTAAATCACATTACAGATACACAAAAAGTAATAAACGCAAAATGTAGTGCTGCCGAGAAGGAATGAGCAAGTAGAAATTTCAGCTGGATATCAGCTTTTAATTTTAATGGTGTATTAGAGAAGAGCGAATTTATTCTAATGAATCGATTTGTCTTATTACTAGGACGTTCTTCACCTGTGAGTGACTGTCCCTAAAGGTAAAGAAGTGCCCCCCTGCCGCACGATTGACAGGGCCGGACAGTTAGCCGTATCAGGACAATTTTCTGCCTGCACTGCTGCTACAATTAGCCGAGCAAGGGCAGAGGGTCTGCTTTGGCTGCGGAGCAATGACTGCAAAGGTGCCGGTACACTTCCAGGTAGAGGGTGCCTGTGTAGATGCTGATCCAACGCCATAGATACTACATGCAGCAGTATTTTTTCTGGTAAAATGCCAATATTCTTGCAGGAAACCCAAAAGACCTCACTGTAGTGATTGGTAACCATTGGGCACAAGCTATGTGCTTCGTATACTGGATCCAGCAATTCTGGTATTCTGTTCCTATACTGGAATGTAGAAGAATATTGGAGAGGGAGAGTACAGTGAGAGTGCAGGAAAAGTGCAGTAAGACTTATTCTGTGTCAGTTTTATTTATTCCTACATTTACTTTTTCCTACATCAGCCTTAAACTAAGATATGTAATTCAATACCAATAAGGTGGAAGCCTTTATTATTCCGATGCCAGCGCGCCAACCAATTCCATCCAGTCTTAGTCCTTAGGTGGGCCAGGTCTTAATGATGACCATCCTCATCTTTTGCTGTCTTTACTTCTTCCAAATCATCCTTCTTGGTCTCCATGTCCTAGAAAAGTCATCCATATGCAGAGAGAGGAGGAGCTGGATGTTCCTGATGACATATTCTCATCGATATTAGATGATGTGGAAAAGGAGGAAAAGCAGATGGCAGAAGAAGGGTTCCCACCTGTAGGGCAGGAGAGCACTGGGGTTGGAGAAGTGGGTACGCCAGAGCTGGTTAATATTATGTCTAATAACCTGTCAAATAACCTGCAGGAGATTGCAGGCAAGAACAGCAATAATTTGCATATTGTCCCCCTGACCTAACCAGCCATACCTCATACCAGCAACAGCCCCTGTTTAAAGGTGCATTAAAGGTGCCGTGCGACCATTAACAAAGAAGACCAACTATACAGTGCGGTCTTTATTATTAAATATAAGGCATCTGCGGGCTAATTGGCACGGCCGTTCTGTGTGGCCAAACACTAAGGCAGAGTGGCCTAGGTATACCTGATTTATAGCAATTTATGACAAATTAATTCGTGAATTAACTTCGGTGAAGTTCCCAAATCAAATTTTTCATAACTTCGCTCATCTCTACTGGAATGGAATACCAGAATGTGGCTGTATTATATTTTTTTTTACAGCCAGTAGACATGAATTACCTATCCTCAGGATAGGTAATCAATATCAGGTTGGTGGGAGTGCATCACAAAGCACTGGAAACAAAGCATGAGATGTAGCCAGAAGCAGGAGACTCTTTCCGCTGTGTAGTGTACTGCAACTCAGCCCCTATTTAAGTAAAGGGATGCTGGTGGCTGCTGAAAACATCTGATCAGTGGGGATAGTAACCTCCAACCACCTCATATACAGTAAATGACCTATCCTGAGTAAAGATAAACAACTCAATTCAAAATCAATGGGATTTGGCACGTGTAACGGATCGTTTTGCACACAAGAGGTTAAAACCTGTTTAGGCGATATTCCCCTTTCCAATGCACAGGCAGCTACTGCAAGCACCAGTCTGCCAAACTGTAAACTACACGAATCCTTCAACTCCGGAACAGGAAACACACGAACACTGGAAACAGCTGAACAGGAAAAGCATACAATCGGCTTACACTCCTGGCAATCAGCATACAATCCAATTCCCCCAAGAACGAGACGACACTTCGCTTGAGGGTTAAGCAGAACTCACTGTCCTGGGACATACAGCCTCTTTTATTCACAATCCACAAACATAGTACTGCCCACAGGGTTTTGAAATACAACCAATCAATCCGTACAATCCACACAGACACTCCCACACAAAATCCTCCTCTCTGCCTGTGATATGATTACTGAACACAATGGCTAATATAATTATCACAGGCAGAGAAATACAGTTTTATAAAACATATCACAGGAACCCCAAAACATGCAATAACCCCATAACAAGTATATCCTCGGAACCGGGGGATCTGGGTGAACCACATATCCAAAATTCAGACTAACCAGGTAGCTGACCTTCTGTTGGTCAGTGCCTAAGTTAGTCGAGTCACCCACCCACAGTAAATTACAATCAACAAGGCAGCCCCCCCACAATAATATACAATCTGCAGTGCAGTCCCCCCCCCAACACTTGGTTGCTGCACCCGGGGAATTTTGTAGCTTATTTCGGTCCCATGGCTTCAACATGGCTGTGTTGGGCACTGGTCTCTTGGCTTTGTGGGTCGCTGAGTGAGCAGAGACCGGCGGTACTCTGCCCTGGTGCCAGCGCTTCAGCTGTGGGGACCTGCAGATAGACAAGCCTGGGACAAGGGGACAAAGGAGGGCAGAGGCCAACTGTGCTCTGCCCAGTTGCCAACTCTTCCGCTGGAGCAACCGGGGTATAGTCCTGCCCGGTGACAAAGGGAAAGTTAGGGCAGAGGCCAGCGGCGCTCTGCCCAGATGCCAGCTCTTCTGCTGGGAGGGGAACAGGGGAAGCTAACGGCTCCTCTACTTACCTCAGTATCTCGGTAGGGGTTAGCTGTGGAGGGTAGGGATCGCTTACCTCCTCCTCCTGGTACTCACACTGCCGCTGGAGATCTGGGCTGACTGCCCAGCATCCCTGTAGGGCCGGTAGAGAGACTTCGGTCCCATCTCCCCCTGCCTGCTTGGAGTCCTCCCAGGACCAGTCTATGAGGTCCGCGACCTCCGGTACTTCTGGTTCCTGTTGGGGGAGAGGACCGACTGTCTCTTATCCCATGAATACACACTGGCGCTGGGAAGGGAGGACGGCACCTTCAGCTCCCTGTGGATCACTTGGCTGCTGTGGAGAGGGACCAACTGTCTCCTCTCCTAAGGGTACACACTGCCGCTGGAGAGAGAGACCGGTTGTCTCTGTTCCTAATACAATACTCGGCTGTTGGGGAGAAAGGACGGCACCTTCATCTCCCTGTAACTCACACTGCCTCTGGGGAGCAAGGACGGCACCTTCAGCTCCCGGGAACTTGCTCGGCTGCTGGGGTATCTCCCCCCTGTCTACCGCTGCCATGGCCTGCAGGTACTCTCTGATCCTCCACTTCACCATATGTACGAGGTTTTCCACGGGGTTGGGTCCCAAGAGAGACAGCACCCCATTAACTTCTCTATCAAACTCCTCCTGAGTGTAGCAGGGCTCCATGCTTGCTCTGCTGATTTTGGTTCCTTTGTAGATAGGGAGCTGTACGGGTATTAGCGTTGCCCTCAATTTGTAATCTAGGAACTGGTGTTGCCTTGTAGCCGTCTTTCTGGGCCGTGAGAATGATCCCGTTGCTTGCCACCAATTGTAACGGACCCCTTTCCAATGCACAGGCAGCTACTGCAAGCACCAGTCTTCCGAACTGCAAACTACACGAATCCTTCAACTCCGGAACAGGAAACACACGAACACTGGAAACAGCTGAACAGGAAAAGCATACAATCAGCTTACACTCCTGGCAATCAGCATACAATCCAATTCCCCCAAGAACGAGACGACACTTCGCTTGAGGGTTAAGCAGAACTCACTGTCCTGGGAAATACAGCCTCTTTTATTCACAATCCACAAACATAGTACTGCCCACAGGGTTTTGAAATACAACCAATCAATCCGTACAATACACACAGACACTCCCACCCAAAATCCTCCTCTCTGCCTGTGATATGATTACTGAACACAATGGCTAATATAATTATCACAGGCAGAGAAATACAGTTTTATAAAACATATCAAAGGAACCCCAAAACATGCAATAACCCCATAACAAGTATATCCTCGGTACCGGGGGATCTGGGTGAACCACATATCCAAAATTCACCCAGATCCGTTCAGTAGTTTGGAAGATACAGTTTAATGCAGATTCCGCAGAACATATACAGGCTATATAAAAAATAATTACTGTATAATGTGTCCCCTGTTGTATAGTTTAAAACTACTGCCCGATGTCTTTGTGCACCAAATACCGGCGAGATGGCACCGTGTAGAAAATCCCAAACAATGTCTGTGAGTTAAAATGGCCGCCATCCATTGTTCTCACCATGTGCCTCTGATACATGAAATGGTGGCCATCCAGTAACTCCACAGTATGTCCCCAGATGGTTCTTAAAGGGCCGTAATCCAGAGGCAGGAGTCGGGCAAACAGCCCCCTCCAAAACACCGTGGCGAAGTGGCTTTCGCCACAGCACGTATTTCACAAAAGTTCTTTTCCCAAACGTATCTCAAGTTTTGGCGATTTGCTTTGGAAGAATCGTGCAAAACGGAGCCCACCACTTTACATTTAAAATTCAGTACACAATTGAGGGAAACAGGAAAGGGAACATGAAGATGGAGGATCACATCACCCCTGGTGGGGACCAGCTGGCTAACTTGGCCCTAATGCCTTGCAGTCAGCCTGACTGCCAATCAGGAGCAAGGATATTGGCTGGTCTATCGGACTGTATGTTACCTCTGAAGCACAGACGTCATTGAGAGTTCAGCCACTGATGTGATAGGACGTGTCTGCCATGTCCACCAATTATACACGCAAACAACCATTTTAGGGATTATGAAGACACTATATTGAGTTAGGTAGATTGAAATACTACGTAAGTCAGGTTTTATCATTAGGGACAGGAATGGGTGAGTTAGTGTTGTGTGTCTTATAGTCAGGGCTGCTGGAGCTCTTCACATGTACTGAATATAGACTGCTGCACTGCCAAAAATACTTAAAAAGACAGTACACAGTATTTATGTGGAGACAGCCTTTTCCCTAAAAACCTGTTGCAAGTTTTCTATAGTTTTTAGGCGTATTTTGCTCCGCCAATAGCAGTGTTTAGTATGGTCACAGTCAGGGGATGTCCCATTGGCTCTGCATTTTTTCCAAAAAACCTGTTGCAATCTTTCTTCTGCGTGCAAATAAGAACATTTTTGTGCATCAAAAGCAGTGTATAGTTTAGTTGCATTCAAGGGATGTCCAATTGTGCCTGTGTTCTTTTCCAAAAAACCTTTGGCAATTTGTCTAACATATTGCGCAAGTGGCCAAATAAGCATATTTTAGTGCGTCAACAACAGTGTCTAGAGAGGGTATTCAGCGTGGTAGATGGTGTTGTCACACTGAGATGGACAAAGTTGTTCTCCAGAAGTGTAGAAAACATCACATATGTCAAAATGAATGAGGCATGGATCCACGAGGATTTCCACAGACTTTTGACCAAAGCAATGAATAGATCTGCCATTGCTGACAGTGGCTATTTAGCGCTGGCCCAACATGCCACTGCCGTTGTCTGCCTGTCCATCATGTTCCATACTGTATTAGTGCAGATGCTACATCAGAGTAGCTTCAGAGAACAATGACAGTTACATGTGCAGGGCTGTCAGAAAATACTGTAGTTCCGTCAAGCAAGAAATCAAAGAACAAGGTATCAGAGAGCAAAGAGAAATAGGCCAACCCAGTATTGCAATAAATATAGGAGTATCTTAACTCATATCTATATGTTAATAAAATATTTTGTTGTGCTGGAGCAGTACTGGCAAACAGAACCCGGGGCATTTTTGTACTAGTTCACATTATTGGGGGGCATTTTTTGCACTGGCACACATTATAAGGGGACATTTTTTGTACTGGCGCTCATTTTAAGGGAGCATTTTGCTACTGTCACATTATAAGAGGAATTATTACTACTGGAGGGCATTATGGGGAGCTTTATTATTGAATAAAAAGCAATCAAAAAGGTGTATGCATGCAAAAATTGTAAAAACTTTTTGTTGTTTTTATACATACAGTGTATATACACTCACCTAAAGAATTATTAGGAACACCATACTAATACAGTGTTGGACCCCCTTTTGCCTTCAGAACTGCCTTAATTCTACGTGGCATTGATTCAACAAGGTGCTGATAGCATTCTTTAGAAATGTTGGCCCATATTGATAGGATAGCATCTTGCAGTTGATGGAGATTTGAGGGATGCACATCCAGGGCACAAAGCTCCCGTTCCACCACATTCCAAAGATGCTCTATTGGGTTGAGATCTGGTGACTGTGGGGGCCATTTTAGTACAGTGAACTCATTGTCATGTTCAAGAAACCAATTTGAAATGATTCGAGCTTTGTGACATGGTGCATTATCCTGCTGGAAGTAGCCATCAGAGGATGGATACATGTTCTCATTCTGTTTACGCCAAATTCGGACTCTACCATTTGAATGTCTCAACAGAAATCGAGACTCATCAGACCAGGTAACATTTTTCCAGTCTTCAACAGTCCAATTTTAGTGAGCTCGTGCAAATTATAGCCTCTTTTTCCTATTTGTAGTGGAGATGAGTGGTACCCGGTGGGGTCTTCTGCTGTTGTAGCCCATCCGCCTCAAGGTTGTGCGTGTTGTGGCTTCACAAATGCTTTGCTGCATACCTCGGTTGTAACGAGTGGTTATTTCAGTCAGCGTTGCTCTTCTATCAGCTTGAATCAGTCGGCCCATTCTCCTCTGACCTCTAGCATCCACAAGGCATTTTTGCCCACAGGACTGCCGCATACTGGATGTTTTTCCCTTTTCACACCATTCTTTGTAAACTCTAGAAATGGTTGTGCGTGAAAATCCCAGTAACTGAGCAGATTGTGAAATACTCAGACCGGCCCGTCTGGCACCAACAACCATGCCACGCTCAAAATTGCTTAAATCACCTTTCTTTCCCATTCTGACATTCAGTTTGGAGTTCAGGAGATTGTCTTGACCAGGACCACCCCCCTAAATGCATTGAAGCAACTGCCATGTGATTGGTTGACTAGATAATTGCATTAATGAGAAATAGAACAGGTGTTCCTAATAATTCTTTAGGTGAGTGTATAATTATAATACATGCAGTTTCATTGCCACATACGTCATGCAAAATGCCACAAGAAGGCCCAAAGAGACTTTATCGCCCAAGAGCCTGGTCAGAAGTTTGCATAATAAAATCAAAACAAGCCTGATGCATTTTGGAAACAAGTTAAATACTTTGGCCACAATGAGCAAAGGCATGTTTGGAGAAAAAATTGCACAGAATTTAATGAAAAGAACAACTCTCCAACCATTAAGTATGAGGGTGGATCAATCATGCTTTAGGGTTGTGTTGCAGCCAGTGGCACGGGGAACATTTCACGGGTGGAGAGAAGAATGGATTCAATAAAATTCCAGCAAATTCTGGAAGCAAACATAACGCCAACTGTAAAAAGGCTGAATTTGAAAAGAGGATGGCTTGTACAAATGGATAATGATTAGTGATGGACGAACATTGGCCAGGTCGGATTGCGAATGCGCGTTCGCGCTCAAATGTCCGCGAACTGTGTGTTCGCAGCGGGCCCCATAGACTTGAATGGCAGGCAAACCTGAAAAACCTTCAGGTCATATTTGCAGCCACCAAATAATTACTAGAAGTGCACAAATAGTCCCACAACATGGACAGTGACA
Source organism: Bufo bufo (assembly GCF_905171765.1). NCBI lineage: Eukaryota > Metazoa > Chordata > Amphibia > Anura > Bufonidae > Bufo > Bufo bufo. Next base: position 114,911,926 of record NC_053398.1, on the reverse strand, counting down.
TACCAGATGTGTTATTCGAATTTGCGATCTCCATTCATTCTTTTTTTTTAATGCGAAATATCGGCAATGTAATAGGCGCGGCCTACTACAGCAACTGGTTTCCACCAGACCGAAGTTGGATGCGATCAGAAAAGATGGTTGGCAACAATTTTCACAACGTTGAGGAAGAACTTTAAGTAATTTGACATTAAAGCAGTGTATTTGATTACATTTCACATGCATGTTAGAACAATCGCTGTATATGCAGATTGAGTGTTTAAAAAAAAAGTGCCATTGCGAAAATCCTTAATGATGTGATTATTATTTTTTTCACGGTACACACAACTTCACATTTTATAAGGTCTCATGAGATATTAGTGATTGGTTCACTAAGTATTGTTGTGAGAACTTGCCAGTACAGGCCCCAAAAATTTGTGTCATTTTGCCCTGTTTCAGCGGCTCAGCAGATTGGCACCGTTGTCGCACACCACTTTACCAACAGTCAAATTGAGCGGAGTTAGCCACTGATCGGCCTGTGACCGCAAAGCTGAAAGGAGTGCTGGTCCGGTGTGGCTCTTGGCTTCCAGGCACAACAGAAGCAGCACAGCATGGCAACATCTCACCTGGCACGTCGAATAGGTTCTGGGGAGCTTGGGGGGCGCAGCGGAAGAGACGGTAGCAGCGGAAAAGCAGGATTCAGCCGAGAAGGAGACGGAGGATGGAGTAGGAGGAAGAGAAGAAGAGGCAGGCCTGCATGCAATCCGTGGCGGTAACACCAAATCTACACGGGTGCCACGGGTTGCATGCTTGACGGTTATCAGAAGGTTCACCCAGTGGGCAGTAAAAGTTATGTACCTTCCCTGCCCGTGTTTGCTAGACCACGTGTCTGTGGTCAGATGTATCTTGGCACCGACACGGTGTGCCAGAGATACATTCACTTGCCCCTGAACGTGGCCATATAGCTTTGGGATGCCCTTCTGGGAGAAATATTTCCTTCAGGGGACCTTCCATTGCGGTGTGCCAATGGCCACAAAGTTTCTAAAGGCCTCCAAGTCCACCAGTTTATATGGCAGTAGTTGGCGGGCTAGCAGTTCTGACAAGTCAGCGGTCAGCCATGGGGCAAGAGGGTTATCCGGCGTCATCATCTTTTTTCGCTCAAACATTTGGGGCAAGGAAGCCTGCCTTTTGCCAGAGGAACGCGACGACAGCACGGTGGAAGGTGGAGTGGAGAACAACTAGGAAGAGAGAGGAGAAGAGGCAGGACGGGGAGCGCCAGGAGTGTGGCTTTCTGGGTTCTGATGGTGTTGCTCCCACTAGGCTCGGTGATGGGAGGCCAGGTGCCTTCTTAAGGTGGTCGTCCCTAGGTGAGAGTTGGGCTTACCGCGAATTATGCGTTGACAGCACAGGCTGCAGATGGCAACCCTATTGTCAGCAGCGGACACGTTAAAAAAAGCCTACACTGCGGAGCCATGTGCCGGCGTCCTGGGATCGCCAGATGTGACCGTGCATGGTGGATGGCTCGTTCCAGATACAATAGCAGTCTGCTTTTTGCCTACTGTGCACTGTAAATTCTGCCTGCTTCTCCTCCCTATCTGTTGCCCCGTCTCTCCCTCTGAACTCCTCTCCTCTTCCTCTCTTGTGGGCACCCACATGACGTCCATCGACACGTCATCATCATCAACTTCAGCACCACTGACATTAGAGATCTCGGAGAAGGCAGCAACAGCGGGGACCACCCTCCTTAGGCTGATCAGGGTACTGTCGTCAGACTGCTGGGTGGCGACCATTGATACCTCCTCTTCCTGATCTGATGCCAAGAATGGCTGTTCATCGGTAAGGTCTTGTAATGGATGGGAAAATAATTCCGCTGACTCGAGCGGAGTGGATATGGTGGTGGTGGTGGTGTCTTTGGGGGTGCACACAGCAGAGAATGAAGAGGGTGCCGATTAAGAGGATGAGGAGGGTGCAGAAGCAGAAGGCTGAGTGAGCCACTCAACCAAGTCTGGTGTGTCCTTTGACGTAATCGCACGCACCTTCTGCAAGTTCCCACTTAGGCTCCGGCCTGGTGCCCCTGCCCGACCCCTATCACCCCTGCGGAATGGCCTGCCTCTCCCTCTGCCTGTCATTTTCAAAATAACCCTGTGACATAAGTCCCTATAGAAGAGCAGTATTTGTGGATGAAGGTATATCACACCCCTGCCTCAATCACTTTTTGGGGGGGGGCAGATGGTATATCACAGCAGTAGAAATTATTTGTTCCAATAGAGTTTGTCACTCTGTGTAGCTGCGGTAATGCAGCAAAACCGCAAACAAATGCTGCACTACCTAAATGCATTATATAGAAAGTTTATTATTGGTATATAACACCCCTGCTTCAATCAGTTTTTTTGGGGGGCAACTAGTAAATCACACCAGTAGAAATTATTTGTTCCAATAGCGTTTGTCACTCTGTGTAGATGCGGTAACGCAGCGAAACTGCAAACAAATGCTGCACTACCTAAATGCATTATATAGAAAGTTTATTATTGGTATATAACACCCCTGCTTCAATCAGTTTTTTTGGGGGGGCAACTGGTAAATCACACCAGTATAAATTATTTGTTCCAATAGCATTTGGCACTCTGTATAGCTGCAGTATTGCAGCAGAACCGCACACAACTGCTGCACAATACAATTGCACTATAATATACACTGCTCAAAAAAATAAAGGGAACACTTAAACAACACAATGTAACTCCAAGTCAATCACACTTCTGTGAAATCAAACTGTCCACTTAGGAAGCAACACTGAGTGACAATCAATTTCACTTGCTGTTGTGCAAATGGGATAGACAACAGGTGGAAATTATAGGCAATTAGCAAGACACCCCCAATAAAGGAGTGGTTCTGCAGGTGGTAACCACAGACCACTTCTCAGTTCCTATGCTTCCTGGCTGATGTTTTGGTCACTTTTGAATGCTGGCGGTGCTTTCACTCTAGTGGTAGCATGAGACAGAGTCTACAACCCACACAAGTCGCTCAGGTAGTGCAGCTTGTCCAGGATGGCACATCAATGCGAGCTGTGGCAAGAAGGTTTGCTGTGTCTGTCAGCGTAGTGTCCCGAGCATGGAGGCGCTACCAGGAGACAGGCCAGTACATCAGGAGACGTGGAGGAGGCCGTAGGAGGGAAACAACCCAGCAGCAGGACTGCTACCTCCGCCTTTGTCCAAGGAAGAACAGGAGGAGCACTGCCAGAGCCCTACAAATGTGCATGTGTCTGCTCAAACGGTCAGAAACAGACTCCATGAGGGTGATATGAGGGCCCGACGTCCACAGGTGGGGGTTGTGCTTACAGCCCAACACCGTGCAGGACGTTTGGCATTTTCCAGAGAACACCAAGATTGTCAAATTTGCCACTGGCGCCCTGTGCTCTTTACAGATGAAAGCAGGTTCACACTGAGCACATGTGACAGATGTGACAGAGTCTGGAGATGCCGTGGAGAACGTTCTGCTGCTTGCAACATCCTCCAGCATGACCGTTTGGCATTGGGTCAGTAATGGTGTGGGGTGGCATTTCTTTGGAGTGCCGCACAGCCCTCCATGTGCTCGCCAGAGGTAGCCTGACTGCCATTAGGTACCGAGATGAGATCCTCAGACCCCTTGTGAGACCATATGCTGGTGCGGTTGGCCCTGGGTTCCTCCTAATGCAAGACAATGCTAGACCTCATGTGGCTGGAGTGTGTCAGCAGTTCCTGCAAGACGAAGGCATTGATGCTATGGACTGGTCCGCCCGTTCCCCAGACCTGAATCCAATTGAGCACATCTGGGACATCATGTCTCGCTCTATCCACCAACGTCACGTTGCACCACAGACTGTCCAGGAGTTGGCAGATGCTTTAGTCCAGGTCTGGGAGGAGATCCCTCAGGAGACCGTCCGCCACCTCATCAGGAGCATGCACAGGCGTTGTAGGGAGGTCATACAGGCACGTGGTGGCCACACACACTACTGAGCCTCATTTTGACTTGTTTTAAGGACATTACATCAAAGTTGGATCAGCCTGTAGTGTGTTTTTCCACTTTAATTTTGAGTGTGACTCCAAATCCAGACCTCCATGGGTTAAAAAATTTGATTTCCATTTTTTTATTTTTGTGTGATTTTGTTGTCAGCACATTCAACTATGTAAAGAACAAAGTATTTCAGGAGAATATTTAATTAATTCAGATCTAGGATGTGTTATTTTTGTGTTCCCTTTATTTTTTTGAGCAGTGTACTTTCGAACGCGCAAAGTTCACCGCAAAACGATCGACGGGCGAACCGCAAGGCCATCTCTAATAATGACGATAAACACACCTGAAAATCCACAATAGACTACTTCAAAAGACGCAAGCTGAAGGTTTTACCATGGCCCTCACCATCCCCTGATCATTGAAAATCTGTGGATTGACCTCAAAAGAGATGTACATACAAGAGGGCCCAGGAATCTCAAAGAACTGGAAGACTTTTGCAAGGAAGAATGGTTGAAAAACCCTCAAACAAGAATTGGAAGATTCTTGGCTGGCTACAAAAAGCATTTACAAGCTGTGATACTTGCCAAAGTGGTGCTAAGAGGTACTAATCATGCAGGGTGCCCAAAGTTTTGTGTTGGGTTCTTTTCCTTTTTTGTTATTTTGAAAATGTAAAAAGTGAAAATAAAAAATATTTTTGGTTAAAATACAAAAGGAATGTGTCATCTCAATGTTTGAGTTTGGAGATCATTTCATCTTCAACTTGCATAAAGAGGTTTTCTCAGACTTTAATATTGATGACCTATCCTTTAGGATAGGTCATCAGTTTCTGATCAGTAGGATCTGACACCTGGGATCCCAGCCAATCAGCTGTTTGAGAAATCAGTGGCGCTAGCAGTAGCACATATCACCTGTACAGCCGGTTCAGCTGCACAGGGGCCCGGCGTGTGAGGGGGCCCATTCATACTAGTGAGCACTTCTGGAGGCACTCACTAGTATTATACTAGTGAGCGCATCCAGAAGCGCTCACTAGTATGAATAGGCCCCCTCTAGTATGCAAGAGAGAGGCGCTTACTTTCTCCTCCGGCTCTGCTTCCTCCCTGGTCTCCTACAGCCTGACTGCGTACAGCGCACACTATGACCTGACGCTGTACACAGTCAGGTCACGTGACTGTGCAGCACGGGCTGTTGGAGACCAGCAGGGCAGGCACTTACATCAGGACACCCCGGCGGACATGGAGAGCAGTGGACTAGGAGAGGTAAGTTTTAATTATTTATTTTTAGTCTGATCTGAGGTCTGATGGGGGGGGGGGGATCTGTCACATTGATATGGGGGGCCTGAATAAATAATTAACAACTGATATTAGGGGGGGAGTCCTCCTGACTCTAGGGGTTCTGAGCAAGTGACATATGGGGGGGGGGGCCTGAGAAATTGACATATGTGGGGCCTGCCTATTTTATATACTGGCAGACATGGGGGGCACTATGGAGAGGGAGGAGCACTATGGGGACTCTATCTTATATACTGGCACACATGGGGGGCACTATGGAGAAGGGGGGAAAGGTGCACTATGGGGCATCTTCTCGGACCCTATCTTATATACTGGCAGACATGGGGGCACTATGGAGAAGGGGGGAAAGGAGCACTATGGGGCATCTTCTCGGACCCTATCTTATATATTGGCACACATGGAGGGCACTATGGAGAAGGGGAAGAGGAGCACTATTGGGGTCATTATATAGGGGAATTATATTATAGGGGCATTTTATACTGGCACATTGTCACGCACCATAGGGATAAGGGGAGACGCACTATTGGGGCACGATATAGGAGTATTTTATACTGGCGCAAATTATAGGGCACTATGGGGACCTTGTCTCAACTGGGAGCACTAAGAGGTTTTTTAGGCACACAGTAGGGGGCATTGACACACATTATGAGGGCACTATGGAGAGGGAGGAGCACTATGGGGACCCTATCTTATATACTGGCACACATGGGGGGCACTATAGAGAAGGGGGGAAAGGAGCACTATGGGGCATCTTCTCGGACCCTATCTTATATACTGGCACACATGGGGGGCACTATGGAGAAGGGGGGAAAGGAGCACTATGGGGCATCTTCTTGGACCCTATCTTATATACTGGCAGACATGGGGGCACTATGGAGAAGGGGGGAGCATCTATGGGGGCATCTACTAGGGACCCTATCTTATATATTGGCACACATGGAGGGCACTATGGAGAAGGGGGAAGAGGAGCACTATTGGGGTCATTATATAGGGGAATTATATTATAGGGGCATTTTATACTGGCACATTGTCACGCACCATAGGGATAAGGGGAGACGCACTATTGGGGCACGATATAGGAGTATTTTATACTGGCGCAAATTATAGGGCACTATGGGGACCTTGTCTCAACTGGGAGCACTAAGAGGTTTTTTGGGCACACAGTAGGGGGCATTGACACACATTATGAGGGCACTATGGAGAGGGAGGAGCACTATGGGGACCCTATCTTATATACTGGCACACATGGGGGGCACTATAGAGAAGGGGGGAAAGGAGCACTATGGGGCATCTTCTCGGACCCTATCTTATATACTGGCAGACATGGGGGCACTATGGAGAAGGGGGGAGCATCTATGGGGGCATCTACTGGGGACCCTATCTTATATATTGGCACACATGGAGGGCACTATGGAGAAGGGGGAAGAGGAGCACTATTGGGGTCATTATATAGGGGAATTATATTATAGGGGCATTTTATACTGGCACATTGTCACGCACCATAGGGATAAGGGGAGACGCACTATTGGGGCACGATATAGGAGTATTTTATACTGGCGCAAATTATAGGGCACTATGGGGACCTTGTCTCAACTGGGAGCACTAAGAGGTTTTTTGGGCACACAGTAGGGGGCATTGACACACATTATGAGGGCACTATGGAGAGGGAGGAGCACTATGGGGACCCTATCTTATATACTGGCACACATGGGGGGCACTATAGAGAAGGGGGGAAAGGAGCACTATGGGGCATCTTCTCGGACCCTATCTTATATACTGGCAGACATGGGGGCACTATGGAGAAGGGGGGAGCATCTATGGGGGCATCTACTGGGGACCCTATCTTATATATTGGCACACATGGAGGACACTATGGAGAAGGGGGAAGAGGAGCACTATTGGGGTCATTATATAGGGGAATTATATTATAGGGGCATTTTATACTGGCACATTGTCACGCACCATAGGGATAAGGGGAGACGCACTATTGGGGCACGATATAGGAGTATTTTATACTGGCGCAAATTATAGGGCACTATGGGGACCTTGTCTCAACTGGGAGCAGTAAGAGGTTTTTTGGGCACACAGTAGGGGGCATTGACACACATTATGAGTGCACTATGGGGACATTGGCTCTATAGGGGGCACAAAGAGGAGGTATTTTTTAAACTGCCACACAACAGGGCATTTTTATTTTTACTATAACACATTATAAAGAGAATTATTACAACTGTGGGCATTATGGTGGGCTTTATTACAGTTGAGGGACTATGAGGAACACTAGTATGAGCACTATGGGAGCATTATTACTTCTGGGACACAGTGGGAAATTATTACTGTAGGGGCACTATTACTACTACGTGTTGTCTGGTAGATAATTATTTCTATTGGTTGGACTTTGGGGAGCACTATTAGTGTGGGGGAGCACCCTGGCACGGTATTAGCTTAGCACAATTATTTTTGGGGAACATTATGTTTACACTATTAGTGTCAGGGACACTGTTTCCTGGGCACAGTTATTTTTTAGGACACAGATAATATCTGTGTGTAACTTGTATATGGAGCACAGCGGGCACAGTATTGGGGGTGGCAGGATGGGGTGTTCAGAAGGTGGGAGGATGATGGAAAAGTAGGAAACTAAGATGTCTGTCAAACTCTGCAGAAAGAAGAGATGGCTGAAATAAATCATCATGGCGGTTTGGTCTGAAAAGAGAAGATGAGGACGGAGAACATCTACATCAAAGGAGACGTCACTGGATGGAAGAGGTATGTTGACCTGTATTAGGCTACTTTCATATCTGCGTCAGTGATTCTGGCAGGCTGTTCCAGCAGAGAACAGCCTGCTGGAATTCACTGGATCCGGCACTGCTGGATGCAGACAGAATTTCCACCGGCCCCATTGACTATAATGGGGTACCGCAGAGATCTGGCCACAATCTGGCAAAAATGCAGAGAATCAGCGGGACACAAACCGCTGCATGCTGCGGTTTGTGTCTGGCCGATTCCTTGCATTTTCTGCCGGATCAGGTGGCCGGAGAATAGTGCCGCAGGTGTAAAAGTAGCCTTACCCTGTATGTTTTGTATTGCAATAAGTAATGTTAGGACGGAATAGGTTAGGTTGAGAATTTGGCTTGGGGGGGGGGCACATTCTTTGCACAGGGGCCCTCTGCTGTCTGTGTCCGCCCCTGCCTAGACCATGTGACAACATGTCCATCGGTAACGTGACGGTAAGCTGTGAGAAGGCCGAAGCTCTCACAGGAGTGCCGATGCCTTCTCAAACAGCTGATTGCAGGTGTCGGACCCTCACTGATCAGATTCTGATGTCCTGTCCTGAGGATAGGTCATCAGTTATAAAGTCTTGGAAAACCCTTTTAGCTGTTGACAGTAACAGTACTTTTGGCCAGGGGTGCCCAAACTTTTGCATGCCACTGTATATACTTTTTTCAATGATTTTTCCAACTGAAAATTAAATTAGAACATTTTCAGTATTTTAAAATAATAATATAAGACTATTTAACTCAGGATTGGTAAAAGGAAATACTGAAATATAATATCCACATTTTTGAATGTGCACACATTTTGCCCTTTGGAATTTGATCTGCGGGATTATAGAATATTATAATCCTGTGAAAAAACAGACTCATTGAAAATGTCCCAGATATCAGAAACTTTTCATAGCGGATGATAAAACAGGGAACATTTATCTCTGAATGTCTCCTTCTAATCAATCATTAGGTCTCTGGAGCCTCAAGTTTCACTGGATGTTGACATTTCTTATAAGTTTAGTAAATTTCATCACCAGGTGCAGGAACTTCAAACTCACAAACAGGGAGAGTTGTAGCGCACACGGCTGCCCTAGGGTGAACTGGTCAGTCTATTTACTCTCACCTGAAAATCCCTTTATCTTCGTTTTGTTTGTGCTCACTGTTTGGATAGATTAAGAGTTTCTTAGGTCAAGCTGTCAGCATCATTGCCAGGTACAAATGATCGGTAGTGATGGATGAACATCGGCCGGGGCGATTCGTGAACGCGATCGCGATCAAATGTTCACGAACTGCAAGTTCGGGCCCTATTCACTTTAATGGCAGATGAACCTTAAAAACCTTCAGGTCATATTTGCAGCCACCAAATACTTACTAGAAGTGCATAAATCGTCCCACAACATGGACAGTGACATACCAGAGGGGGATTAATGGCAAAAATTCCCACAAAAAATATATATTTTAATCAGGGGCCATTTTTATGCGTCTTAAAGGGAAACAGTCAAAAATGTGCCCTGCTGGAGCCTAGAAAATTTTTATTTTAGACCACGGGAGTACAGGCCCCAAACATTAGGCATTTACCGGACAAAAAACATCAAGTGATTATGTGGCTGGAGGTATATTAGACGGTCATTGGATATCAATTTTACTGCAGGCCAGTGGACTACAGGCCCAAAAAATTATTCATTCACCATACAGAAAAGAACAATTGATAATGTGGCTTGAGGTACATTAGGCGGTCACCGTATAACAATTTTACTGTTGGCCAGGTAGATTACAGGCCCCTAAAAATTATGCATTCACCGTACAGAAAAGATCAAGTGATGATGTGGCTGGAGGTATATTAGACGGTCATTGGATATCAATTTTACTGCAGGCCAGTACAAATACATGTCAAATACATATGTTTAAAAGAACTACAAATATAAAATTGAGTTAAAAACATGGCTAACGAAATCCCGCCTCTTGAAAAAAAAAAAATGATAATAGCTGACATTCGATAACACGTGGTCGTCACAGGTGTTGTATTTCTCTGTGGCCCCAGACATTAGGCATTCACTGGACAGAAAAGGCCTTTTATGCCGCTGTATTTACATAAGGCAGAGAAAACAGAGCAAAAATTTTTTTTACCCCTTTAAATGGCGCCACAATCCCTCAGATGGAGATATATACTGTGTAGATCCACTGGTTGGAACGTAACACTCGGTAGATTGAAGTCTCCCAAGTATCACATGACCCCCCCCCGGCGTTGTGACAGGATGCCCGCTAAATGATTTGAGCGGGCATCCTGTTCCTATTAACCCCCGTCACGCCGCAATGTCTGTTTAAAGTTAGGACGTACCGGTACGTCCTGAGTCCTTAAGGACTCGGGAAACAGGGCGTACCGGTATGCCCTAAGTCCCTAAGGGGTTAAATACTTTTGCAAACTGCAGCCAAAATGCTGTGCATTCTTTCCGTGGGTTTGTTGCAAAGGCGTAATTGTGAAGTGTCTAGGTAAATTTATTAAAACTGGTGCAAAGTAAAAAAAAAAAAAGGCTTAGTTGTCCGTAGCAACCAATCAAGTCTTCTAAGTCTATTATTGCATACACATAGTAAGACAAATACTGGACTTTGACAATGCCTAAGCTCAAATTCAAATGAAGAATTGATGGATGAAGAAAGTATATTTTTATTGCAATAGAGAACGTGAGCTTCATGTGAAAAACATGCCTTTTGTCGGGTTTGATAAATAGCGACAGGCAATATTCGAATTTGCGATATTTCGCAAATAATTTGTGGAATATTCGTCATATATTCCCAAATTCGAGAATTCGAGATTATATTCTTGATTGCGAAAATCGGCAGTGTAATATTCCCGTAATGGCGCGAAATACAGTTGTGGGTCAATTATGCTACATTTTTCAAGCTGGTATAAGTTTCCTGAGACTGGAGAAAATGGTTGGCACGGCAGAACATTAGAATAGCTTTATATTCAGATAGAGTGCTCCAATATATTTGCGCTTGCAAATTTTCGGCAATTAATGATGCACATATTTTTTCGCAATACGTGCAACTTGTGACATCACAGCACTATGTCTGTAGCATGTATGTATGGACAGCAGAACCTATCACACTGCCTAACACCCTGCACTGGAACCTACTAGCTACACTATACATCAATCTAACCTACACTATATCCCCCTAACTATCTGAATTATATACACTGCTCCAAAAAATAAAGGGAACACAAAAATAACACATCCTAGATCTGAATTAATGAAATATTCTTCTGAAATACTTTGTTCTTTACTTAGTTGAATGTGCTGACAACAAAATCACACAAAAATATAAAAATGGAAATCAAATTTTTCAACCCATGGAGGTCTGGATTTGGAGTCACACTCAAAATTGAAGTGGAAAAACACACTACAGGCTGATCCAACTTTGATGTAATGTCCTTAAAACAAGTCAAAATGAGGCTCAGTAGTGTGTGTGGCCTCCACGTGCCTGTATGACCTCCCTACAACGCCTGCGCATGCTCCTGATGAGGTGTCGGACGGTCTCCTGAGGGATCTCCTCCCAGACCTGGACTAAAGCATCTGCCAACTCCTGGACAGTCTGTGGTGCAAAGTGACGTTGGTGGATAGAGCGAGACATGATGTCCCAGATGTGCTCAATTGGATTCAGGTCTGGGGAACGGGCGGGCCAGTCCATAGCATCAATGCCTTCGTCTTGCAGGAACTTCTGACACACTCCATCCACATGAGGTCTAGCATTGTCTTGCATTAGGAGGAACCCAGGGCCAACCGCACCAGCATATGATCTCACAAGGGGTCTGAGGATCTCATCTCGGTACCTAATGGCAGTCAGGCTACCTCTGGCGAGCACATGGAGGGCTGTGCGGCCCTCCAAAGAACTGCCACCCCACACTATTACTGACCCAATGCCAAACCGGTCATGCTGGAGGATGTTGCAGGCAGCAGAACGTTCTCCACGGCGTCTCAAGACTCTGTCACGTCTGTCACATGTGCTCATTGTGAACCTGCTTTTATCTGTGAAGAGCACAGGGCGCCAGTGGCGAATTTGCCAATCTTGGTGTTCTCTGGCAAATGCCAAACGTCTTGCACGGTGTTGGGCTGTAAGCACAACCCCCACCTGTGGATGTCGGGCCCTCATATCACCCTCATGGAGTCTGTTTCTGACCGTTTGAGCAGACACATGCTGTAGGGATTTCCCAAATGGTAGCCTTCAGATAAATACACAGTAGCCTTTTAGTGGTGGAAATCAAAGTAATAAATATCTTTTATTGTTGGCACACCACAATTCAACAGGCGGTAGTGATCAGCTTACTTCAGCTGACACTTAAAGAAAAACAGTTCAGTCTTGAATCTGAAAAATCACATAGAAAGTTTTAGGGCACAGTACCGTACTCCCCACGGAGTGGATGGGAACCTTGCTTTGTCCTTTGTCTCTCGGCAGAGACCCTCTAGTTTTCACTCGGCTCCAAAAGCACACAGCTCCACACAGCTCCACCATCAGCCAGGTAATCACACCACTGACGCTGCTGGCTGACTTTTTGTAAGCCCGTCAAAACCCGGCCTGGACCATGGGGAACAGCCAACCCTCCCTGCACTTTGGCTGCTCCCAGTAAGAGCCGGCCCGGATTAGCTTTTCACAGCTATGCTAACTATCAAAGTGTCCATCAGCAACTGCTGTGGACATTTACACTACTGGCTCCTACTTCACCGAGGCCAGGAACCTCGGTGACACATATCTTCCATCTATGATGGTCCCTTGTGCCTTTCTACAATGCACATTTGTGGCCTGCTGGAGGTCATTTTGCAGGGCTCTGGCAGTGCTCCTCCTGTTCCTCCTTGCACAAAGGCGGAGGTAGCGGTCCTGCTGCTGGGTTGTTGCCCTCCTTTGGCCTCCTCCACGTCTCCTGATGTACTGGCCTGTCTCCTGGTAGCGCCTCCATGCTCTGGACACTACGCTGACCAACACAGCAAACCTTCTTGCCACAGCTCGCATTGATGTGCCATCCTGGATAAGCTGCACTACCTGAGCCACTTGTGTGGGTTGTAGACTCTGTCTCATGCTACCACTAGAGTGAAAGCACCGCCAGCATTCAAAAGTGACCAAAACATCAGCCAGAAAGCATAGGAACTGAGAAGTGGTCTGTGGTCACCACCTGCAGAACCACTCCTTTATTGGGGGTGTCTTGCTAATTGCCTATAATTTCCACCTGTTGTCTATCCCATTTGTACAACAGCATGTGAAATTGATTGTCACTCAGTGTTGCTTCCTAAGTGGACAGTTTGATTTCACAGAAGTGTGATTGACTTGGAGTTACATTGTGTTGTTTAAGTGTTCCCTTTAGTTTTTTGAGCAGTGTATATAAGTTAACTGTCTAACGTAATACAACAAAGCACAGAGCACAGCAAGGACACTGCTGTCTCTTTCATAACTGCAATAAACTTTAGAAAATAGCTGCTGAGGAGGCTCTTATATAGTAAGGGGTAGGCAACTTTTCTATTGGTTGCTAGGGATGTTGTTAAGCTCTGACATAGCCTTCTCATTGGCCCACAAGCTAGAAGGAGGGATGGTCACCTGATGTGTACTGTGTTAAAAAAAAAAATATATATATATTCGATTTTATGAATATATAGCGCTATATTCTAAATATTTGCAAATTCTCGAAGTGCCGATATTCGCGATTAAAATTCGCTATTCGTATATTCGCACTTAACACTATTGATAAAGTGCACATTTTGCACAAGTAGCAACCACTCTGAAGTGCAATAAAACCAACTTTCTATGGACATCTATTCTTCATTGAAATTTCAACTTTGTTAGCGCTGAGGTACTATGATGCAGTATTAAAATTTACTATTTTTTGTATAGACCCAATTCCTATACCAAGAGAATCCCCAACTGCAGTCTGGATTTAGACAATTCCTAAAAAGACATTTGTGTAACTATACTTTCTTCCTTTAAAGAGGTTGTTTGACTGTTTAATATTTACAGTATGACCAGGGGTGGACTGGCCATAGACCCTACAGGGAAATTTCCTTGTGGGCCAATGCGTAGGGAACCACTCGAGCCCTCCTCATGGCTGCCAGCTGGATACATAATGATCTGATGTTCTCAGCATTAATTAATTCTATGTGCATGATGTACTTTTGCACTGGCTCCAGGTGACCTCCTGAACTCAACTGTATTGCCATCCTCAGTATAGCGATACAGTGGAATACTACAGTGGGGGTGGCAATATTTTGTGCTGCACTGTGGTATTTGGTTTTGCTGAAGCGGTATTTTGTGCTATACTATGGTATTTCTGACCCTGCCTACTTCTGTTGTCCCTGCCTGCTTGTGTTGGCCACCTTCTGTCAATTTGGACCTGTCTAAAACATTGGGCCTCTTTTTTTTTTCCAGGGCCATTTTAAGCTCCCAGTCCGCCCCTGCTTATAACCTATCTTTAGAATCGAAAACAAGGACTACAAACACTGGAAGCATGAATACATGTATGTAAATTGCATTACTGCTATACTTACTATATGAAAATTAGAAGATCTTTGTGTACTTTTTGATCACAATTGTGTTGAGCCCCTCTGCAAGTGACAAGGTGGCTTCTAACAGACGAGACCTGCAATAACAGACTTGGCTCTCCTGGACTGTTAGATGGGCCCCACACAATTTTGATCCCTGTTTACTTTTACATTGCAGCCATGGTAGTTTGAACATGAACCCTTTTTAGCATTATTTGGAGGTTCTGGTGTTTGTTTTTTGCTGTCTTCAGGGTAGGGCATCAGTATTAGCTGTTTGAAGAGGCTCTGGTGTCTCCATGCAGCTTATTAAGTACAATGTCCTCCATTGGATAGTGGCTGTGCTTGGTATTGCAGCTTAGGCATTCACTTGAATGGGAATGAGCTGCGCCTAGGACATATGACCGATGACATCACAGGTATAGAAAGGGGGCTCGGGACTCATAGAGCATCGATCTGAAACTGATAACCTATCCTGGGGTTAGGTCATCAGTAGAGATGAGCCAAGTTTAGAAAAATTTGATTCGCCAAAGTTCGCCAGGGAATTTGATTCGTTCTAAATGAATTTGTCACAAATTGGTATAAATCAGGTAAACTCTGCCTTAGGGTATGGACACGAAGCAGCCATGCTGAGGGCAGGTTGTAGCCACGCTGCGGTGAAGAACCGCGTGCTCAATTAGCCTGCAGCTGCCTTACATAACTAATAAAGACTGCACTGTATAGTCCTTCTTCATTGTTAATGGCCGCTTGTAGCCTTTAATGCACCTTTAAACAGGGGCTGTTGCTGGTATGGGGTTTGGCTGGTTAGGTGTGGGGACAATATGCATATTTTTGCGGTTCTGGCCTGCAATCTCCTGCAGGTTATTTGACAGGTTATCAGACATAATATTAATCAGTTATGGCTTACCCACTTCTCTAACCCCAGCTCTCTCCTGCCCTACAGGTGGGAACCATTCTTCTGCCATCTGCTTTTCCTCCTTTTCCACATCATCTAATATTGAAGAGAATATGTCATCAGGAACATCCAGCTCCTCCTCTCTCTGCATCTTGCTTACTTTTCTAGGACATGGAGACTTTTAAAGGGAATCTGTCACCTGCTTTTAGCATTTTAAGATTTCAACATTGCCATGTTCAATAAAGTACCTTATTTTCTGTAGTGGTCTTCTTACTTCATTTTGTTTTGTCAATTTGATAAAAAAAGATCTTTTTCTGATATGCTAATGAAGCTCCAAGGTGCCCAGAGGGGCCTCAAGCTCATGAGGCAACAGCGCTCAGAATACATCACTGGGCTCGGCGCATGCCCAGTGAGACTTTTGAGGCTGTTGCCCTCAGGAGCTTGATGATCGCGCAGGTGTTGGCAGCAGGCAGTACGGCGCCTGTGCGAAATTTCTGGCCGCTGACAGGAAGAATGGGGCATTTCTTGAAGGTAGAAGATGAGGTGGCGAAACCGTTTGCAGGGGCTGTGGGAGGTAATTTCAGGATCAGGAGGCGTTCTTGGGCTTCAAATTAAGGCGGGCTGGGCACTGCAGGGGGGTGTCACTAGGCTCCAAAGAGGGAAAAAAACACCCCTCTGGGCAACTTGGAGCTTCATTAGCATATCAGAAAATATCTTTTTTTATCAAAATGACAAAACAAAATGAAGTAAGAAGACCACTACAAAAAAAAAAGTACTTTATTGAACATGGCAATGTTGAAAGCTTAAAATGCTAAAAGCAGGTGACAGATTAGCTTTAAGGATGATTTGGAAGAAGTAAAGTCAGCAAAAGATGAGGATGGTCATCATTAAGACCTGGCCTCCCTAAGGGGTGCGGACTGGATGGTATTGGTTGGCAGTGGGCTCGAATAATAAAGGCCTATATCATACTGGTATTGAATTACATATCTTACTTTATGGCTGATGTAGGAATAATAAATGTAGGAATAAATAAATAAAACTGATACAGAATACGTCTCCATGCACTGTCCCTGCACTGTCCTTGCACTCTCCCTGCAGTCTCCGTGCATTCTTCCTGAACACCCACTCTCCAATATTCTTCTATTAATAATTTTCAGCAACACTGATCCTAACACATGAATGCTTGCCACATCTCTCTCTATGCTCAGCTCACAAAACAATGTCGGAGACCGCGCAGGATGAAGGTTTAATAGGGCTGTGACATCACAGGGTATGGCAGATCTGTGGATTGGCTGGCAGCACGGCATTATGGGTGATCTTGCATTACCGAGCTTATCTCTTCTACACTTAGTTTCGCTTTGTAACATATGTAGCCGCCATTTATTGAAAATCTGATTCTTTATCGGGGAAGTTCCGATTCGATGCAAATTCTAATTTTCCTAAACTTCGGACCGAATTCCTCTTCGCATCGCATCGCTCAACTCTGGTCACCAGTGTTAAACACTCAGACAACCCCTGACTTTCTTTTTAGGCACCCTAAAATCTATTATTGTGAACACATCAGCTCCTTCACACACTCTTATAAGAATTCAGCCATGAAAGCTCCAAAAAAAAAATATTTGTCATTTTTGTGATAATCCTGTATAATTAGTTCCTAAAGTAAGTGTTAGGATGACAGATTTACCCTGATTTAACATTACCACCATATGGGTGGCCTCGTCCATGACAGTAATGGCCAAGTCAAAACCATTTTAATCAAGAGCTCACATGCCAATGAATCAAACAACACCACACAAGTAATCGCTAAGTGATTAAAAAACATTGCACAAGATGTATTGCCCAAATTACTCTTCTAAATAGAACAGTGATTTTGTTTCAACTAAAAACATGCCTTATCATTATCTTTTAATCTGTCTCAGCATTACTTTCTCAGCTTATCACAAATCATTTTAGAATTATAAAAAAAGTAATTGCTGGAGATAAAGAAAAATGCAGATATGATGGTTTTTCTTCATCCGTGCAATAAACAGAATTTCCGATATAATAGCGGGTGTAATGTGAAGGAGGAGCCATTTAAATAAAATAATGCATCTGTTTACACAACATGTTCCATCTAATCAGTGAGGATGGCATCATTCATTTCGGAAGTTTAGCTAGAGATGACTGATTAGAAAGCATGTGTCAAACAGAGGTGGCATGTCGGGGCTTGTAATAAAAATTCTCTAGTTTCGTAGTAGACAAATTTTTACTCCAGATTGCATGATTGTGGCACAGAATGCAGTATTTTAGGAGTAACGTCAAAATCACAGGTACGTTGTTGTGTAATTTCCCACTGTATTAGGTGCACATATGGTAAATCAATGGGCCATGAGCCAACGACATTATGTAGTATCAGATTGGAGAGACTCTGACTCCCAGCACCCCCATCGATGTGATCACTTCCTAGGCCAGTGACATCACATTCGTCTGTCGCGTGGTCTAGGCACAGATTAGACCCATTCAAGTTAATGGGGCTGAGCTGCAATGCCAAACACTAGAGATGAGCGAAGTTCTTGAAAATTCAATTTGGCTGCTTTGCTGAATTTGACAAAAATTTTTGCTTTGTGGCAAATGACTTCTTCACAAAGCACATTTCTTTGTAAGTAGTGGGTGCAATGACAGGGAATTGCGATTACGCCATTCCTCGTCGTTGTACCCCTCAGATGCTGCGTTCATTGCTGATCACGTCATCTGACATTAATATTAAGGTCTATATTTAAAATAAATAAATCAATAAAATCATACTTACCTCAGCCATTTGATCACGAAGAGCCAGCTGCCGCCATCTTGATTGAAGATCCAGTGCGAAATCTCACGAAGCGCATGATGACATCATCACGCTGGCCAATATGGTGACGTTATACATCACCGCACATGAGATTTCGTACGAGATCTTCAATCAATATGGCGGCGGTGGACTCTTTGTGCTCAAACAGATGAGGTGAGTATGATTTTTTTTAACCCATTTCAGGGAAAATTGATTTGTTACCATGAAGCACAAGGAAATTCGGCTTTGCGGCAAATCTAAATTTTCCCTGAAATTTCGATCGAAGTCCACTTCTGACAGTTCTATTCGCTGAACACTACCAAGCCCAAGTGCTATCCAATGGACGACAGCAGTCCTCATACATCTGATTGACAGGGGGTATCAGGTGCCGCTCCCCCGCCCATCTGAACTATCCTGAGGATACATCATCAGTATTAGACAGGCAATAATCTACTGTACTGTAATCACAATTAGTAAACACTAATATTGCTTTTTTAGGTAAAATATTAGTGTTGATTGAGCACCACAGTGCTCCTGTGCTCGGGTAGAACACTTCACGATGCTCGGGTGCTCTACCGAGCACCTGAGCACAATGGAAGTCAATGGGAGAACCCGAGCATTAAACCAGGCACCCCCTGCTCTTAAGAGGGGTGGGTGTCGGGACTCTAGTTCGGCTTAGGAGTCCCTGCTCTGACTCCATATATAGCTATGTCCATATATGGAGTAAGTGCTTGGGGACACCCAGTGTGTTTAAATATAATTTAGCCTGTATTTCAGAAAAAGTTTCTGCTGGGATTCAAACTCACGACCTTCTGCATTAGAGGCAAGGCACTTAACCACTCTTCTTTGAAAATGGGTTTTCTAAACCAGACAACCATATATTACTTCTTTCATCTTACTGTTTTTCTCTCTCCTCTGCAAGGTACGTGGGAAGGTTCACATCTGAGGAAGCCTACTCCGGTAGTCTGTTCCGGCATAGGAAGAGACTACCCGAGTAGCTGTATCCAGCATATTCTGGTATAAATGCCGCCTTTTGGCCAGGCAAATTTCAAAACTAATTTTAGGAAATTTCCTCTACTCCATAGTATGTATATAATGCTACATGTTTTTTTATTTATATGAAATCCAACAGACAGGAGCAGGCTGGGAACTTAGAGTTGCCCTGGAAACTAATTTAAAATGGCCTCATGGTTTTAGGTAGGTTGAAATTGACAGTTGGCAGGGACAATAGAAGTAGGTGGGGGCCAGCAATACCGCAGTTCAGCATGAAATACACCCAGCAGATTCTAATATCACAGTGCAGCACAAAATACTGCCACCCTCACCACAGTATTCAACTGTATCACCTACGTGAGGATGGCAATACAGTAGAATTCAGGCGGGCACCTGCAGCCACTAGCCACCTGATGCTTCTAGCATGAGTTAATGCTGAGAAGATCAGATTGTTAGGTACCTGGCCAGCAGCCATGAAGAGGACTCACATGGCCTCCAGAGCATTGGCCAAGTGGGAAATTTCCCTGTAGGCTCTATGACCAGTCCACCTCTGCCAACAGAAAAAAAAAAACGCCACATGCCTCCGTATGTGATAAAAAAAACACCTCTGATGAAGTCCCATTATGGCTTCATACCAATTGTTGCCATAATATGGCTGTGTCCATGTTCGCTCACATTTTTCCATGTGTGAAAACTATTTTAAAAACAATACCTATGAAAAAAGCGTTAGAAAAACTTTTGCTGACTGTAAGGTGCTGTCTAGTCTTAAAGATTGCAGAGTAAAGAAAAAATCTGAAAAAAATACATATTAGAGGAACTAGACTTCAGGTGAAAATGTCTCTGGGAAAGTCACACCGGACTGAAGAAAAAATGAAATTAGCTTTAAGGCATTCTGCCAATTTTTTTCCCCTTCTTCCGTGTTATTTATTAGTTCTTAAGGTATTTAAAACTAAAGCATTAAATGTGCAGAATGATTTGCAAATGAATGTAGCTGCAGTTGTGGAAATATAACTCACGGCTCAGTGTGGCTTATTCAGACAAATGGATGCTTTGTTTGGGCTGGTGAAGCAAAGTCCAGAGTTAATTTATTACAAACTGCGGGCATTTCATCCACGATGTCCAGGCAACAATGTGTTTTTTTATGTCCAGTAATTTATAAGAGGCTCTTCTTTAACATGTGACTGTAATGTAAACTTATTTACTGTGGGAATTTGTTTTTAATAAAACTCGGGCAATTTTTTTTCCCCCTTGCCTTTGTTAAATCTCATGCTCGGCAATTAATCAGTTTTAAAGGTCATGTGATGCTTAGTTTTTGAAAGCACACATAATGCATTACTCTATTGAAAAGGTCAAATAAAACATCTAAGGGGGAGATTTATCAAAACTGGTGTAAAAGAAAACTGGTTTAGTTGCCCATAGCAACCAATGAGATTCCATCTTTCATTTTTCAGAGCTCCTTTGGAAAATGAAAGATGGAATATCATTGGTTGTAATGGCAACTGAGCCAGTTCAGTTTTTCATCAGTTTTGATAAATCTCCCTCCTAGTTGGGAGCTACTTAGCACAAATATTAGGGGTTTTCCCAATAAAATGCATGACATTTTATATTCCCTATTCTTGTCTTACAGGTTTGCTATATCATTTAGTCTGTCAAAAAATCAGGCAGACGCATGTTCAAGGCAATTTCTAGAGGTGGGTGCAGGACATACCTGTGGTGAGTTCTAGCCTTTTACTGGAAGCTGAGGAGCCCCAACTTGGAAAACAGTGGACTTTAAGGTGGTCCAATTTCAGCCATGTAGTCCTGTCCTTTGCTAATCTTTATTTTTGTTTAAGGCATGTTCGAGCCTATTAATATTTGTTCATTTATTTCTGGCTAGGGTTGAATGTTAATGTGCTTAATGCCATGTTTGAACTGTAGACGTTGCACACCATACATTATTAGCTGGATACAGCTTTGTGTTGATATCATTTGTTGAGCTCTTAGCCAGCCAGAACCCTACTCCGTAAACCCTGAAACCAATGGATATCTGGGCTAGTTATATTCCCTTGTCAAATCCCAATGCTTGTTCGAAAGTTGGATTTGGACTCATAGGGAGACAGTTCCAATAGGTGGTACTGTGGAGATGGTTCTTTTTCTTGGGGGATACCTCTCTGCATATTGAGCTCTTCAAACAATGTCTGTTTTTCGCAGGTCGCCACAGGTCTTGCTGTAGATTGAAGGAAATTGTTACTGTTTTATTTTATGCAAAGAGTTATCTCCCAACGAAAGAGAGCCATCTCACTAGTGCCACCTTGTGGAAGTGGCTCACCAGCAAGATGGTTCTCTTTCTTTGGGAGATACCTCTTTGCATATTGTTTTCCCATGGAACCTTGCCAAAAAGTCTCCATATCATGGAGCACTGCTAGTAAGTCTCCAGACAGGGCTGGCCTTTTTACGGAGAGCCAGTACCATACCTAAGCAAGTTTTATTTCATGCAATTGTTCAGATCTTTTGTGGTGCTGGATATGGTGGCTCTCCAGAAAACGGATGGTGTTTGCCTTGTACCAGAGCCAAGATGGCAACAAGGATGTGAGTCTCAAGCACAATACCTAGTCAGGAAAATTGCATTTAAGGACATCCAATAATTTTGTGAGAATGCATAAGCAAAGTTCATGGCGTATGCAATGTTTTCTCATCTGAGCAGAGTTACTAGATAATTAAAGAGATTGTACCGCCTGTAAGAGAGGCCATATGCCTGTTGTTGAATATTGTCTCTGTTCATAACCGGGTTATTGAAAGTGTGACACATTTGAAAAGACAGTGCTGTGGGCTCACACATACAGGCAGGTAACCAGGAGTCATGGTGAACATTATGTGGTTTAGTATTTACTGAGCGAGAACTGCAAAAGAAACCCAGGGTTAGAGGGCATCTTAGGCCTCGGAGTAGCTGGAGAAAATTCCCTGGAACAGTTCTTTGTAAGGTTCTTGCTCCAGTGTCATGGCTATTTTGATCCAGAGATAGAAAAGTAGTTGTTTAAGGGACAAAAACACAGGTTAATTCCCCTAGCAGCATTATTTGGTATAATAGTCAATCACGTAAGTTGTGACCAAAAGTCATATTAGACAGCTAAGTACCATAGTATTGATTGGCCAGTTGATGTTGATGGCCAGTATGGCAGGGAATTCACAGCTCCAACTGGTGCGAGAGTTTTCCAGGTTTTCAAAATACTTTTGATTCATGTAGAAACAATTTATACCCAAATTGAATTTCTTGGCCGACTTAGCCAAAAGTAATTTTACAAAACGTTGGTTTCATCCCAAATCGAATCACACGATTTAGTCAAATGAATCGGATCTGAATTGTAGTAATAATATTTTTAGGATTTCATAATTTTGTACTGGTCCAATGAAGAGTAGCCAGGAAAGCTGTGAATTAAAAATTTCCAATGACCAAATCCCATGGAAAACAATCTACAGACTTCACATTAGTGTCTATGGCAGCCTATATTGTGTCAATGAGTACAGATGGCCTTGAGGTTCGCCTGGCGGTCGTTTCGTGGCGAACTTTGCATGTTCGCGATTCGCTGAACATGCGAACATATAGAGATATTCGCGCCCGCCATATTCTTTTACATTGTGAAGAACTTTGACCCATGACACATCCATCAGGTGGTACAGGACAGCCAATTGAGACATTTAAGCACATGGACATACCCCCAACCTTATAAATAAACCTGATCTGGCCGCCATTTTACATTCAGTGTTTTGCCAGTGTAGGGAGAGGTTGCTGTGTGGAGCAGGGACGGACTGTTAGGGACACCAAACGCTAGCTAATAGGGCCACAAAAGTCTTTTTAAGGACTGGTATAGGTGTGCTATCGATAGGTGTGATACACAGACGGGTGCGATATACTTATAATATACTTTTATAATGAGTCAAAAACACATAGATCTATTTTAGTGATCATCTGGAAGTCAGGGGCCTAGGGGCTAGGGACTAACTAGGGCCATTTTTATATAGGGTAAGGTTCCAGACGGGGTCGCTCTTATCAGGTCGGGTGGTCTGTGGGTAGGCTATCAGGGCCAGAATAGCACCCCTCTGTAGGGCAATATCAGGGACAGTTCTTTGCCCACCCTGTCCTTCATCACCACATCATCATCCAGCCCAGGGATAAATGTTTTTTGCTTTCCCTCCGGGATTCATGGATGTGCACTGGAACCCCCCGGGATTGTGGTAGGACATATGATTTCTGATTTGGTGCCGCCGAGCACCTGATTTAGTGCCGCCGAGCACTTGTTATTGCCTACCACATCTTTTCTTTTTGCTTAACTTTAATAATTTAATTTATTTTCATTTTGAGGGATATCTTTTCCATTCACACGTCCGCAAAATGGGTCCATTTCCACAAAAAATAAGAACATGTCCTATTCTTGTCCGCAATTGCAGACAAGATTAGGCATTTTCTATTATAGTGCCGGCGATGTGCGGTCCGCAAATTGCGGAATGCACATTGCCGGTGTCCGTGTTTTGCGGATCCGCAAAACACATACAGACATATGAATGGACCCTCGTAGTAAAATTATTAAAGGTTACGTTTTATCTTTATGTATATTCTAATGGATTGCCTTCCTTGTACAATGTTATAATACACTTTCTATGTTAGAAAGTAGATTATAGTGCATTTGTATTGTGCGGCTGTTGTGCGGCTCTGCTGCGATACTGCAGCATATAGAGGGACAAGCATTATTGGAACAAATAATTTCTACCGGGTGATATACCAGTCGCCCCCCAAAAAAATTGATTGAAGCGGGGGTGTATACCAATATTCTTTCTTTATTGTGCATTTGGGTACTGTATAGTGCATTTGCGCATGCGCGTACGCGAAAATTATATTGCCGATATTTCGCATTGAAAAAAATTATGAATGGAGATCGCAAATTCGAATAATACATCTGGTATGTCACTGTCCATGTTGTGGGACTATTTGTGCACTTCTAGTAATTATTTCTTGGCTGCAAATATGAGCTGAAGGTTTTTCAGGTTCGCCTGCCATTAAAATGAATGGGACCCGCCGCAAACTTGCGGTTTGCAAACATTTGATTATGTTCCCGCGATCGCGTTCGCGAACCGTCCCAGCAGATGTTCGTCCATCACTATTAAAGAGACATATATCCCATGCTATTGTTAAGCAATGGAGATGTTTCATTCCGACAGTTGTCCTGTTGTGTTATCAGCCTGCTAGATTTCCTATGGAATACACGAGCAAGTCTCTCATATATCATCAATGTCAATGGAAAGTTCTGTACTCACACACCCTCAGAACAAGGTAAGGGAAAGCTTTAAAACCAGTTTGATATATGTCTGATACAGATGGGGGTGGTATTTTCAAAGAGATGGTCTTTCTAGATGTTCACTGTGTATATATTTAGTAAAAAGGCAAAAAAAAATAATATTTCACTTACAACCAACACAAAATCAGAAGCAAAGAATAGGCCTGAATTGTTGCTCTTTGCTCCTTATAATTTATTTCACGTACACTAACACAAAACTCTTTCTCCTTTAGTGCTTGTTGATTTTATAGTGGCATTTGAACATCAGTTCAAGGAATTCATCAAAGGCTATAAAACTGTTTTCATAAACAGTTATGTCTAAAAGGATCTTTAGTTTTTTAAGAGTCTCCAAGTGTTTTTTTTTGTAATATGTAATGCCAAGATGCCATGTAATTATGATTCCGTAAAGCTACATAGAGAAGCATATAAACAATTATCTGCTTAAGTTAGCAAAGATTCTGTTCGTGATAGCCTTAGTTAAGATATCTATAATAATGGTACTCCGTTAGATAAAAGAAAGCTGTATATTTATGCTTGTATGTTTGTAATAATGTATTTTTATGGGAACAGTTAAAGTACATTACCCTTCATTTCACCCTTGTGTGGGTTTTTTACCTCTCTTTATACCAGTTATTAATTACTTATGTGTTGCTGGACTCTTGATAAAACTGACCAATATGGCTGCCAAATGAAAGCTTTGAGGCGACACTGACCTCAGAATTAAGCTTTACATAAGCTTTACATCATTTCATTAGGGCATTGGGTACCTAGACAGCAATGTATGGCAGCCAATATGAAAAGACTGGAGCTAAATACATAAACAATGCCCCCATACAGCTTTATCCTTGGGAACATCACAAGGAACTGCATGTTAGTAGTTTTTATAGTGCATACAAAGTATAAGCATCTCTACTCTTCTTTAAAGTGTTCGTGGTGTTTTAGGTGACTCTTTAGAATAAGCTGCCATTTGTGAACTTCTCTGCATGTATGATGCCATAGACCTCATACTCAGTAAGCTCCAGTCTACTGGCATCTCCTGGTTCAATTTTTTCCTCTCTGAATGCAAGTTTAGTGTATCATTTGCTGGTTCTACTTCTTCTCTTCCTCTTGTTGTTTGGGTTCCTCAAGGTTCAGTCCTAAAGCCTGTATTAGATAGGCAGATCACCAAATGGAAAGCCATTTTATTCCAGGTGTCATGGAGGTCCTAGTTTATGTTTTAACTCTTTGTAACATCTCTCAATGACTTATTCAGAATTGATGTATGTGATTCATGGTAAATTCCCATTCACCTAACATTTAGTTGATTGGTTTTACTTCCACAAGTAAAAAGATGACATGGTTAGGAAGAACATGTGGGATTATTTAGGGCATGTCTTCAAGAAATAACGTAAATGTCGGGTAGTGGCTGAGAAAGGTAGGCAGTCACTTTCCTTTGAAGTCTATAGGAATTATGAAAAACTGCTGAGCACAGTGGCTTAATTTTTAGTAGCGCTCACATAGTCTGTATTGGAGAGAATGGTGAGCATGCATGGTCTCTCTTTTTCTTCACTACATTTTTTAAATGTATTTTATTGCAGTTTTGAAGGTACAGATGCATACCCTAACATCCCCACCAAGAACCTCCGGAACAAACAGAAACATAAGGGGACATTTATCAAATTTGCTTTGCCAGATTTGTGGAGTAAAAATGCTGCAAGTGATGTCTCATGCAATATTTTGTGGCAAAAGTAACACATTTTTGTGAGCTTACCTTCTAACGCCACACAGAAATGGAGTAAGAAGTTGGTCAGCTGGTTCAGTAGACTTTTGAAATTTTTCTAAATACCACAAAACGTTGCAGTCAGTCTCCAGGTAACCCCAAGGTGTGTTTTTACAGACATGGGAACAATAATATTACACTTGCGTCACATTTGTAAAAACCCCCAATATTAATCAGACTTCAGCTCAAAGCCCCACTCAGATCTTCAATGTTAATCAGACTTCAGCTCAGAGCCCCAATCAAACCCCCAATGTTAATAAAACCCTCAATCAGACGTCAGCTCAGACCCCAATGTTAATAAGACCCCAATAACACCTCAGATCAGACCACCAATAAGACCTCCGCTCAGACCCCCAATGTGAATGAACCCCCAGACTTCAGATCAGAGCCCCAATATGAATAAGAACCCCTCTGTCCCATTCAGACCTCAAATAAGACCCCGGATGTGAATGACCCCCAGACCTTAGTATAGACCCTCTTGCTCAGAGCAAATATAAAAAAAAATATCCACTTATCTCTCCACTTACAGAGCACAGACATCCTCACACTGTGCGCAGTCACAGCACAGCCGACAGCAGAGGACCAGGAAGTCGGTGAGTACAGAGCTCTGGGAGCACTGCATTCACTGCTTCCTTGTCCTCCGGTACTAATGAGTACTCACCTCATAAAACGCACTGACATTTTCCCCACATTTGTTGTGTCTTATGGGGTGAAAAATACTGTATCTAAACTACACAATAAATAACATCACATCACACATAGTGTACTTTAAGAATTAATGGCTACAATAATTTAGGCAAATCTAAATATCGACAGTTCATTGGAAGTGAACCCTAATGTGTCAATCCATTGTGCCCATAACTTCTCAAGCACCACATTTCAGTACAAGCACCACATTTCATATACACTCCTTTCTTCAAGATTAGTAGCCATTTTATTTTATTAATAATATTTTGGGGTACAGCCACAAAGCAGAAATTTTGCAACAATATTACCTGTGCATTGCAAACAGTGACGTCCACAGCACATATCTGCATCTTGGATTGACAGGCTGCAGATTTCAAATTCACACTGCAGATCAATTTACACAACATATCTTTTCACTATGTGGTAGCATAAAATGCTGCAGATTTGCAAATCCACGGCAGCATATCTGCAGAGTATCCCATTTGGACGCACCCTTGTATAGATGGAGCTCATTCTTCTATCTAGTGTTGTTAGCTTGCATGCAATATCTTCAATATAGCCCAAAATGCAGACAAATGGAGAAAGCATGACATTAAAGGGGTTGGCCACTATATATATGGGTAGCTGCATGTATGCTGGGAGAAATATGCATTATTAAACCATATGCGCTGACGTCAGATGACTAATACATCAGGATCCAACACTTCCTGAACTTTATGGCGGCCATTATGGTGCATAACAGGTAGTATTTAGTGTTAGGACCCGTCTTACAGAGATTGCCTTGACGTTCGGCAGACGGGCTCAGATGGTTTTGTACAAAATGCATTTGCCAAGCATCTCACTTTATAAATAGACGTAGCATTAGCACTGTAATATTTTTTGTGACTATGGCATTATTATACTTTATCTGATTTGCAGGGTGCATTGAATTGTCTCTTTTTCTCTAATGTTTTCAGCCATGGCAGCATGCACCTGCGCATTGGGAGGTGCTGACTAAACCCCTTTTCTTTGCAGATTTACAATGCTGGAGATGTGGCACTCCAGCGAGTCATGCACTCCTGATTATCCTGTCTGCCCCATAGGCTGATTTTAATTAGTTTCAGTATAAAGCTGTGGCCGGCTCTCACTACATTCATTGGAAGCTGTCTGGCACAAGGAAAAGTATGGAGTGGGCTCGGCATGCACGTGGATCCAACACTTCCTGAACTTTATGGCGGCCATTATGGTGCATAACAGGTAGTATTTAGTGTTAGGACCCGTCTTACAGAGATCGCCTTGGCGTTCGGCAGACGGGCTCAGATGGTTTTGTACAAAATGCATTTGCCAAGCATCTCACTTTATAAATAAGCGTAGCATTAGCACTATAATATTTTTTGTGACTATGGCATTATTGTACTTTATCTGGTTTGCAGAGTGCTGTTGCATTGGGGTTTTTTTCTGTATGTTTTTAGCCATGGCAGCGTGCACCTGCGCACTGGGATGTGCTGACTAACCCTCTTTTCTTTGCAGATGACTAATACATTTTTATTAGCGGTTCTCTGGCACTGTGGTCCCCAAATCATGTGACCAGTCCTGTCCACCAGCTGCCTCCATTCATTTACCCTGTGGGCAGACCGTGCATGTGCTAAATCCCCTTTCCCTCCACAGTGTAAGCAGCCAACCCCCTCAACTGAATATACTGGGTTTATGATGTTTGTCAACCCTTTCCAAAATCTTTCTAAAATTGGATAGTATGAAATAATACACTCCTGAAAAAAATGCACCAATAAAATACGGAGTTGTTAGAATCAAATGAAACGTCCTATGTGTGAATATAATGATGATATAGCTAAGTGATTACAATATTAGAGCAAAAAGAGACGTTTATTTAGGGAAACTGTGCAACTTAAAGGAGGCTCTAGGACCCTGTTGGGCTGCTGCTAGCCTGGATACAGAATGATATATGGCCTCTAGCCTGGATAACAGATGAGATATGGTCTTTAGTCTCGATACAAGATGAGTTACGGCCTCAAGCCTCGATACAAGATGAGATATGGTCTCTAGCCTGGATACAAGATGAGATATGGCAGCACATTTGCCCATAGATGTTATAGCTGGCCCTGTAGATCCTGCACAATCGTAGGTTGTTGAAGCTGGTGTCCCAGCTGGTCCAATAAATTCTCGATCGGTAATAAATCTGGTGACCAGGCAACCAAGGAAGTGTAATCTGGAGGAGACATTCCTGGGAAACCCTGCTATGTGCAGGCGAGCATTATCATGCTGAACAATGCCAGTTGGAAGCCCTGGCATGAGAAACAACACGTGGCCGCAGAATGTCCTTCACATATTCCTGAGCTGTTAGTGTCCCTCGAATCACTACTAGGAGTGACCATCTGTCAAATAAGATGGCTCCCCAGATCATCACACCAGCATTTGGGGGCAGTGTGTCATTCCACAGCAAAGGCAGGATTGAAGCTCTCACCATGAGGCCTCCATACCTGAACCCGACCACTGCCAGATCCCAAACACCTGAATTTGTCGCTAAAGATTCTACTGTTCCAGTCAATAGCAGTGTCTCGTTCACAACACCACTGCAAGCAATGGTAATTGTGGCAGTCTGTCAATGGCAATAGGACATGTAATGGTTGCCAAAACACCACATTTCTTTTGCCTAATCACTTGCAAATGTTCTCGGAAGAGACTGGGGTAAGTAATGAAGGTGCCACCTGTGTCTGGATGGTGAACAACAACTGGGAGCTGCTTGTGCTTGTAGGCAAATCAAATGATCCTTTCTACCGGTGGTCTGTCTGGACCATTCAGAGCCTGTTTACCGTTTGTGCATGCCCTCATGTAACCACTGCTCACAACAACTCCTAACAGCTATGTCAGAACAGCCTGGATGGTGGGCAATTTGGCAAATTGACCATCCTGCTTCTCTCGGTCCAATGATGCACCCCCTCTCAAAGTCTGTCAGCTGAGTGCATAGTATGTCAAGTAGTCAACGATTGCTCACCAAGAGGTACACTACCCAAAATTAGCCTCTGAGACTATTTTTATAGGGCAGCAAAGGAAGCACTTTTACGCCCTCTTTTGGCAAGATCCAGTGTCTAATCAGACCACAACTGTAATCATTTACATATCTGCCTGAGACATAACTTCATGCTGAGTTTTGCAGCAATCCAACACTTTTATCTATAGATTACATGTCTGCCATAAATGCTTTTGGTCAAAATATCCTTTAAACAAGTACAAGTTAGGACCAGGTTTTATTATAAAATATATATATTATTAAAAAGTTGTTGAGAGTGTTGGCAAAATTAAAACTTGCAAAATTATAAACTTTAAAGATTAAATTAAAACTTCAGCTGTGACTTAGAAACAGTAGATGTTTCGGAAAGAAATACATACATGACTTTCTAGATTTAACCATAGTCTGTCCTATCTAACCATTACATCTCACTTTACTGCAGACTTTTATAAGTAAGAAAGTTCTGTTGTCCAGTATGAATATGAGTTCATATTTTCCACGGGGAATTATTACTGATTTAAAGCCTAAAGTACCCCATCTCTTCTGAAGACACAGAATATTTTGAATTAACCTCAGGAGCACATCTCAGGAAAATAATGTCGCTGGCAATTCTTCTGGCAGTGCATTCATAAGAATTCTGAAAACATTTTAATTAGTCCCTACCTCACTATTGAAAGCTACAAAATAATATGTGGGAATTTCACAAACCATTTTTGCTGAGAAAAAAATCCCTTTAATTGAAAAAAGTGGGAACAAAAGTTCAAAAATAAATATGGACAGGCATTGCTTTGAAAAAAATTTATTGCACAGCGGGGGGCATATATAAGTACTTAATTAACAAGCTGCAGCCCCTGCTTGCCCTCTTAAAAAACACACACACATTTAAAGTTTGTCCAATTAAATGTCAGTAGCTTGTTGATAAAGACGAGAATGTGATTGTTAGCGTACAGTTTACATAAAAAGAATTCCATTAAAGAGGGCCACCAGTTTTTATTTTTAAACTGAATGTGCAGATTTTCCTTAAAAGATTAGATTTAGTTGAATTTCAGATTTCAGTAAAATGAACATTTTCCCTTTTACAATCAGTGTTGTTTTATAATATTCACTAAAGAAAAGTAGTTTTTTTTATGAAGGTGATATTTAAATAATATTCTAACATTTTTGAATGATATTTTAGTTTATTAATTATTAATCTGACTAGTGATGAGAGAAGTTGAAAAATAATTTTTATTTTTATTTTCAAACAGATCCTGTATTCATAGGTTTATGATGGTGTCCTTTGGCTTTCTTTGGTCATGCCTTCTTAGGGGTATTTTTTTCAGCAAGACAGACAAACAGATAATGTTAAACAGCAGGATCCTGAAACGTCTGTTTTTGTGCACAAGTCCAAGGCAATAGGAAGCTTCAGGACAGGCGATAATTTTTATTTAAATAAAGATTATTATTATATGTTTTTTTTCTCAATAGACTATACATTTGAATGAACACTACTTTATATGATAAGGCTTTAATCTACCCATCAAAATGATGGAAATATTGGCGGCACCCAATAGACTCCATTATAAGTAAATGAGGTCTGTGGGGTACTTTAGTTGTCCACCATATCATATGTCTGGATCAGGGACGGATTGAGAACTCAAAGTGGCCCTGGAAAAAAAACTTAAAAGTGGCCTTATGTTGTAGGAGGGTCCAAATTCACAGAAGGTGGGGGAACATAAGTAGGCTAGGCCAAGAATACCTTAATGCACCACAAAATGCCACCCTAATAGAACAAAATACCACAGTGCAGCACAAAATACTGCTGCCCTCACTGCAGTATTCGACTGTATCACTGTTCTGAGGGTGGCGATATGGTTGAATTCAGAAGGGGACCTTTGGCTGCCGGTCAGGTGCATAAGTACCTGATGTACACAGCCAGCAGCCGTGAGGAAAGAAGACCCCTGGGTATTGGCCCACCAGAAAATTTTGCTGTGGGGTCCATGACCAGTTCACCCCTGGTGTGGATAGAACCTCATTATTTTTTTTCCAGTACTTATGACACAACAGAATAATTGTAAAACTTGACAAAAGTGTGAACAAAGCTTAAAAGAGTTATCCAACCCCTATAATGACCCCCTAATGCCAGGGCCCCTCATATAGGTTATACTTACCCCGCTCCCTGGCACCCACATTGCTCCTGATGCCCGCGCTGCTGTCACTGTATCACCCTGCCACGTGGGGGGAACAGCCAACAGCATTGCGGGTGATGCTATTGGAAGCCCCCCACCCATCGTTTATGTTTTTCATCACCGCGATGGGGAGATGCAGCGGCGGCTTTGCGGGCTTTAGGAGCAATGCAGGTGCTGGGGAGCTGGGTAAGTATAACCTGTATGAGGTGCCCGGGCATTAGGGGGTCATTATAAGGCTTGGATAACCCCTTTAAGGCTGAGTTCTCAACTGCATTAGGAATTCTTGTTTTTGTTCTCAAAGGAGCAGGGAAATGAAATTCAAGCTGTGACAGATCTTTCACTAGATGGACACCAAAGACACCCTACAAACTCCATTAAAAGTCAATAGGTTCTGTAAGGTGCCATTGGTGCCTGACTCTTTTATAGGAAAAGAAGTGTTGTATACTGAACTATTATTCCCATCAAATATGATGTAGCCTCTGTTGAAATGTGAGCGTTTGAGCAGAACCTTATAGACCATTTGGACAGGTTGGCTAGACTTGCACCAGATTTAGTACAGTGGCTCAAGCTGGAGGATAAATCTGGTGTCTGATTAGACACTTTGATCTAACTTTATATCAGCTATTGGTTGGCTTAGTTTGAGTCAGAATGTTATGCCAGAATTGTGGCACAATTTTGGCACAAAATGTTGCATGTCAGGCCATGCCCTTTTCCCCCCTTAGCATCACCTTTTCCTTGCCCCTTTTCGAGCAAGATGTAAAAAACTGAGGAAACCAAACATTTCACCAAATTGCGCCAAATTGAACTACTTTATAGACAGATTCTTGTCACAGACACATTAGTAAATAAGGACAAGTATGTCTTTTGATGGGTCAGTCAACTTGTGATGGTATCCATTTGGTTACATCATTGCATGCATCCTTTTATGTGATAAAAAAGTTCTACATGATTTTTTTCTTAGAATCTAACACAGATGTGAACAAATCTGTAAAAAATTACATTTCACTGTCTTATTGATAACTAATCTATTTTTTTATAATTTAAGAGAAAAAATCAACAACCAATATAATTATTGCCTGATACATTTTAAATAAAATAATTAATATAAAAATATTCTCATATCCAATACTGCACATTGTTCTATGAAATGTTTCTGGCTCTTTATGTAAGAGAGAAGGGAAAAATGCACTTCAGAAATTCATTTGTATATGCCACCCTCCTACTGAGGAATTTTCAATTACATATATCTAATTATGGCTGTCAGTTGATGAATTGGGGGGAAAAGAAGACATTTTTGTCCCTTTTTCTTCCCAATTCTCTTGCTTTTTTTTGTCTGTTCGATGATTACAGCACACTTACACAACTAATTGCCTTTCTGCTTATTAGTAATACAATTATGCAGGCCGGTCTTCTTGTGTGAACAGCCATCTGTAGGAAGTGGGAAAAATAGTAGCAAAACAAAGAAATCCATAATTTAATTATTGTTATTTTGATGTAGGAAGTTGTGATGAAGATATGAATTCAGAGATTTACATTCGGTGTAAATGTAGTATGAAAAATCATTATATTCAAAATCATAAGTTACTGTATGGTAGAGTGATACATCTGCCATTACGTGTGGCAATATGTAAATGGGAAAAAAAAGAACAAAATCTGATTCTCTGGTAGTTCAGTAATATGATGCTGTATTAGTGCACGAAACGAATACTGTCTGTAAGAGATGGTTTATTAGAGGAAGAAGAAAGGTTCTGTAAACCTCCATCATATTTTTTGTGTGCCCATCCTTTTGTATTATCCCTAAAACTTTGTAAAATGCATTGGTAAAAAAATTTCCTTTTCACCAATTATAAAATAAGGTAGCATAAAACAGGTGCGAGCTTTGTAACAGACCTATCAGAATGATGAGGTAGGATAAAAAGAGGTCGGCAAGCAAGCTCAAAACCAAGAGAGCTAATAGAGACAAAGAGAAGCAGAATGCAATATAGATATTAATAGCTAATTAGCAACATAGAGCCACAACAACTGTAAGAGCATTAGAGGAATATATCCAATGCTGTCGGACACGTTGCTGGATCCATCAATGCATGTTGTGGCAAAAACACAGTAGCAGGTCTTGAAGTAAGGTCGTGGGATGGATAAAAAGGATCCTGATACCAGTGCTTTCCAAAACATGATGAACTTTATTTTAAAAGAGAATTATAAACACATATAATGTGTTTCAGGGATTGGCCGTGTCTTCAGATGCAGGACAGGAATGATGGTAGAAGAATTACTTATAAATAGAGATGAGCGAATCGAAGCTGACAAAGTGGAATTCGATCCGAATTTCAGGAAAACTTTGATTCACAACGAATGTGAATTTCCTCGCACTTCGTTGTAATAAATTTTCCTAAAATGTTTGAGGACTGAGGACATGCGGCAAGAAACTCTGGGAAGGTGGAATCACCCAGATTGACATGGCTGCATGCAGCCAGTTGGCAACCAGCCAGCCCTGTGATGTCACAGCCCTAAAATTACAGCAGCCATTTTAGATTCTGCCATTTTCCAGCATCCAGAGTGCAGGGACAGATGTGTGAAGGCGGAAGTGACAGCTATTGGAAAAACCTCTATGTTTAAAAAAACAAAACAGAAAAAAGTATTTATAAGTGCAGGGAAAGGATAGGGAGGAATAATTTCAGAGCATCTTAGTGCAGGGAGAGACGTCAGAATGCACTAGAGACAATAATAGGAAAGTGATTTACAAGTGCAGGGAAAGATTGTTTGGGGATCCAAATAGTCATTAGACAGCTCTGTCATTCCAGATTTTTGTTATTGGACTGCAAGTCTTATGTTAAAAAGCCTTTAGAGGCTTATGTCTTAGTATCTTATTCAGTACTGCAATTAAAATATATACACATTTCACTTCTGCAGTTATTTCTGCACTGTTGCAGTTATTTCTGGTTAAAGCATACAGGGGCGTAGTACAGTAAAAAAAGAAAAATATATACGCACTGCACTGTTGATTTATTTCTAGTGAAAGCGTACAGGGGCGTATTTCAGTAAAATAATAAAAATATATATGCACTGCACTATTGCAATTATTTCTGGTGAAAGCGTATAGGGGTGAATTACAGTAAAAAAAGAAAAATATATTCTCAGTGCATTTCTGCAGTTAATTCTGTTGAAAGCGTAGAGTGGCCTATTTCAGTCCAACAGGAAAAATATATGCTCAGTTCACTTCTGCAGTTATTTTTGTTGAAAGCGTATAGGGGCGTATTACAGTAAAAAAAGAAATATATATACGCACTGCACTGTTGCAGTTATTTCTGGTTAAAGCATATAGGGGCGTATTACAGTAAAAAAAGAAAAATATATACGCACTGCACTGTTGCAGTTATTTCTGGTGAAAGCGTACAGGGGCGTATTTCAGTAAAATAATAAAAATATATGCGCACTGCACTGTTGCAATTATTTCTGGTGAAAGCATATAGGGGTGTATTACAGTAAAAAAAGAAAAATATATTCTCAGTGCATTTCTGCAATTAATTCTGTTGAAAGCGTATAGTGGCCTATTTCAGTCCAACAGGAAAAATATATGCTCAGTTCACTTCTGCAGTTATTTTTGTTGAAAGCGTATAGGGGCGTATTACAGTAAAAAAAGAAATATATATACGCACTGCACTGTTGCAGTTATTTCTGGTTAAAGCATATAGGGGCGTATTACAGTAAAAAAAGAAAAATATATACGCACTGCACTGTTGCAGTTATTTCTGGTGAAAGCGTACAGGGGCGTATTTCAGTAAAATAATAAAAATATATGCGCACTGCACTGTTGCAATTATTTCTGGTGAAAGCATATAGGGGTGTATTACAGTAAAAAAAGAAAAATATATTCTCAGTGCATTTCTGCAATTAATTCTGTTGAAAGCGTATAGTGGCCTATTTCAGTCCAACAGGAAAAATATATGCTCAGTTCACTTCTGCAGTTATTTTTGTTGAAAGCCTATAGGTGCGTATTACAGTAAAAAAAGAAATATATATACGCACTGCACTGTTGCAGTTATTTCTGGTTAAAGCATATAGGGGCGTATTACAGTAAAAAAAGAAAAATATATACACACTGCACTGTTGCAGTTATTTCTGGTGAAAGCGTACAGGGGCGTATTTCAGTAAAATAATAAAAATATATGCACACTGCACTGTTGCAATTATTTCTGGTGAAAGCATATAGGGGTGTATTACAGTAAAAAAAGAAAAATATATTCTCAGTGCATTTCTGCAGTTAATTCTGTTGAAAGCGTATAGTGGCCTATTTCAGTCCAACAGGAAAAATATATGCTCAGTTCACTTCTGCAGTTATTTTTGTTGAAAGTGTATAGGGGCGTATTACAGTAAAAAAAGAAAAATATATACGCATTTCACTGGTGCACTTATTTGTAGCAAAAGCGTTTAGTGGCCAATTTCAGTACAAAAGAAAAATATATTCTCAGTTCACGTCGTGTGTTGAAAACATGGCTGGGAGTCAGCAGGTTGGCAGCAGTGGGAGGTCGGGAGCCAAACATACCCGGGGTAGAGCACCTGATTCGCAGCAGCCTACCTGCCCGGGAAGTAGTGGTGCATGGGTTCATGGAAGTAGCGGCTGTAGCAGTCAGTCAGTGCCATGGTTATATGTGTTATTTTGTATTTCAGTACAAAAAGAAAAATACATTCTCAGTTCACTTCGGCGGCCTTTGGATGTGTTGAAAGCGTTTAGTGGCTTATTTCAGCACAAACAGAAAAATGCATTCTCAGTTCACGTTGGCGGTTATATGTGTTGAAAGCGTTTAATGGCCTATTTCAGCACAAACAGAAAAATACATTCTCAGTTCACGTCAGCGGCGGTTATATGTGTTGAAAGTGCTAAGTGGCCTATTTTAGTACAAGCAGAATAATACATTCTCAGTTCACGTCGACGGCGGTTAGATGTGTTGAAAGCGTTTAGTGGCCTATTTCAGTACAAACAGAAAAATGCATTCTCAGTTCACTTCAGCGGCGGTTAGATGTGTTGAAAGCGTTTAGTGGCCTATTTCAGCACAAACAGAGAAATACATTCTCAGTTCACTTCAGCGGCGGTTATATGTGTTGAAAGTGTTTAGTGGCCTATTTTAGTACAAACAGAATAATACATTCTTAGTTCACGTCGACGGCAGTTAGATGTGTTGAAAGCGTTTACTGGCCTATTTCAGTACAAACAGAAAAATGCATTTTCAGTTCACTTCGGCGGCGGTTAGATGTGTTGAAAGCGTTTAGTGGCCTATTTCAGCACAAACAGAAAAATGCATTCTCAGTTCACGTTGGCGGTTATATGTGTTGAAAGCGTTTAGTGACCTATTTTAGTACAAACAGAAAAATACATTCTCAGTTCACGTCAGCGGCGGTTATATGTGTTGAAAGTGTTTAGTGGCCTATTTTAGTACAAACAGAATAATACATTCTCAGTTCACGTCGGCGGTGGTTAGATGTGTGGAAAGCGTTTAGTGGCCTATTTCAGCACAAACAGAAAAATACATTCTCAGTTCACGTTGGCGGTTATATGTGTTGAAAGCATGACAGGGATTCAGCAGGATGGCAGCAGTGGGAGGTCGGGAGCCAAACGTGCCCGGGGTAGAGCACCTGATTCGCAGCAGCCTACCTGCCCGGGAAGTAGTGGTGCAGGGGTTCATGGAAGTAGCGGCTGTAGCAGTCAGTCAGTGCCGCAGTTATATGTGTTATTTTGTATTTCAGTACAAACAGAAAAATACATTCTCAGTTCACGTCGGCGGCGGTTAGATGTGTTGAAAGAGTTTAATGGCCAATTTCAGTACAAACAGAAAAATACATTCTC
Source organism: Bufo bufo (assembly GCF_905171765.1). Taxonomy (NCBI): domain Eukaryota; kingdom Metazoa; phylum Chordata; class Amphibia; order Anura; family Bufonidae; genus Bufo; species Bufo bufo. The sequence continues at coordinate 114,873,919 of NC_053398.1, read as the reverse complement.
AGTACATGTTGGCGGTGGTTAGATGTGTTGAAAGCGTTTAGTGGCCAATATTAGAACAAATGATTAGCATATACTGGTTAAACAACATTAAGATAAAATATAATCCCAAATATAGTATGGGGCACTACCAAAGACCCTAACCAAATCTTACTCAGTATACAATAAATATACCTACACAGAACAGACTGAGATTAAAAAGGCTGTAAATAAAAAAATATATACTTTATTAAATACACAAGTAACATAAATAAAAAGGGACATCATACACCAAATGTAAAGTGCGGACTACCCCTGAGGAGATTATGTTAATATACATGTGTTAAATTGTTAATATACATGTATGAGGAAGATAACAGGGATCATATAAATGCAATATCCCCCAAAAAAGGGAACCGTAATTAGTAAAGTAATACACCAAAAACATGAATTCATATATGGAAGAGCATAAATGCATGGGCCCCAATAAATAATAATATTAAAGTGCATGTGCAAATATACACCCAAAACGTTCCCTCATAAAAAATAACATGAAAGTATCACAGACCCATAATGGGGAAATATATATGTGAAGGAAACAACAGGGATACTATAAAGACATAATCCCAAAAAGGGGCCCTAGTTAAATAAGTAACTAGCCAGATCATATGAATTCATCTATTGAAGTGCATGATTATAAAGTTCCTAACATGGTAATGTTATTACAGTGCAAGTGCAATAACACATAACTAAGCACACATTACTTCCTCTGGGGGCGCCCCCAGAGGAAGGTATCGTCGAAACACTCATGGGGGAGTGCCGCTCTCCTGAGGTGTATCTCCCTACAATGGGTATGTGACACTTATGTATTACTTTATATGGGGAAATAACTTACACTGAACAAAAATATAAACGCAACACTTTCGGTTTTGCTCCCATTTTGCATGAGCTGAACTCAAAGATCTGAAACATTTTCTACATACACAAAAGACTCTCAAATATCGTTCACAAATCTGTTTAAATCTGTGTTAGTGAGCACTTCTCCTTTGCCGAGATAATCCATCCCACCTCACAGGTGTGGCATATCAAGGTGCTGATTAGATAGCATTAATATTGCACAGGTGTGCCATAGACTTCCCACAATAAAAGCTCACTCTGATATGTGCAGTTTGATCACACAGCACAATGCCACAGATTTCGCAACATTTGAGGAAGCGTGTAATTGGCATGCTGACTGCAGAAATGTCTACCAGAGCTGTTGCCCGTGCAATGAATGTTAATTTCTCTACCATAGACCATCTCCAAAGGTGTTTCATAGAATTCGGCTGTACATCCAACCGGCCTCACAACCGCAGACCACATGTAACCACACCAGCCCAGGACCTCCACATCCAGCATGTCCACCTCCATGATCGTCTGAGACCAGCCACCCGGACAGCTGCAACAACAATCGGTTTGCATAACCAAAGAGTTTCTGCACAAACTGTCAGAAACCGTCTCAGGGAAGCTCATCTGCATGCTCGTCATCCTGATCGGGGTCTGGACCTGACTGCAGTTTGTCGTCGTAACTGACTTGAGTGGGAAAATGCTCACATTCGATGGCGTCTGGCCTGTTGGAGAGGAATTCTGTTCACGGATGAGTCCCGGTTTTCACTGTTCAGGGCAATTGCCAGACAGCGTGTGTGGCGTCGTGTGGGTGAGTGGTTTGCTGACGTCAACGTTGTGGATCGAGTGGCCCATGGTGGCGGTAGGGTTATGGTATGGGCAGGCGTATGTTAGGGACAACGAACACAGGTGCATTTTATTGATGGCATTTTGAATGCACAGAGATACCGTGACGAGATCCTGAGGCCCATTGTTGTGCCATTCATCCACAACCATCACCTCATGTTCGCACAGCTATTGAAGAGGAGTGGACCAACATTCCACAGGCCACAATCAACAACCTGATCAACTCTATGCAACGGACATGTGTTTCACTGGGTGAGGGAAATGGTGGCCACACCAGATACTGACTGGTTTTCTGCCACCCCACCATCAGTAAGGCAAAACTGTGCACATTACAGAGTGGCCTTTTATTGTGGGCAGTCGAAGGCACACCTGTGCAATATTCATGCTGTCTAATCAGCACCTTGATATGCCACACCTGTGAGGTGGGATGGATTATCTCGGCAAAGGAGAAGTGCTCACTAACACAGATTTAAACTGATTTGTGAACAATATTTGAGAGTAATGGGTCTTTTGTGTATGTAGAAAATGTTTCAGATCTTTGAGTTCAGCTCATGCAAAATGGGAGCAAAACCGAAAGTGTTGCATTTATATTTTCGTTCAGTGTAGTAATGTATTTTTGCACTTGCACTTTAATACCATTACTATGTTAGGGACGTTATAATCATGCACTTCAATAGATGAATTCATATGATCTGGCTAGTTACTTTTTTAACTAGGGCCCCTTTTTGGGATTATGTCTTTATAGTATCCCTGTTGTTTCCTTCACATATATATTTCCCCATTATGGGTGTGTGATACTTTCATGTTATTTTTTTATGATGGAACGTTTGGGGGGATATTTGCACATATTTTGCACTTTAATATTATTTCTTTATTTGGGCCCATGCATTTATGCTTTTCCATATATGAATTCATGTTTTTGGTATGTTTTTGTACTATTTTACTAATTACGGTTCCCTTTTTTTTGGGATATTGTATTTATTTGATCCCTGTTATCTTCCTCATTCATGTATATTAACATAATCTCCTCAGGGGTAGTCCACTCTTTACATTTGGTGTATCATGTCTCTTTTTATTTATGTTACTTATGTATTTAATAAAGTATATATTTTTTTATTTGAACCTTGTTTAATTTCAGTCTGTTCTGTGTAGGTATATTTCAGAACAAACTGAAAAATACATTCTCAGTTCACGTTGGCGGTAATATGTGTTGAAAGCATGGCTGGGATTCAGCAGGCTGGCAGCAGTGGGAGGTCGGGAGCCAAACGTGCTAGAGGTAGAGCACATGCTTCGCAGCAGTCTACCTACCCGGGAAGTTGCAGGGGATCATGGAAGTAGCAGCGGTAGCAGTCAGTCAGTGCGGTGGTTATATGTGATAAAATCTTTATTGAAGTATTTTGGTTGAAAAACAAAATTTATTCAGCGGTCATCGCTGCGGTTATGTGCGGTTAAATCTCCATGATGTCTCCATTATAAATCTGCAGCGTGGGGGCTCCGTGTGGCTTCTACACACTTTCAAAATAATCCTTCAGCGGAGCGAATAGATGCCGGATGACCAGGATGCTCCATGACCTTCCCAGAAACTGCTGTTGGGAGCAGCAGTTCATTTCTGAGACGTCCGTATAGTGCGGGGGGAATCCGAAGACCCTCTCCATCTTTGTGCTCTGTAATATGTGGTAAAATCTTTATTGAAGTATATTAATAATAATACATTTTATTCAGCGTTCAGCGCTGCACTTATACGCGTTAAAATATTTGTGAATTATTTTGGTGGAAAAAGAAATGTCATTCAGCGTTCAGTGCTGCAGTTATATTTGGTAAAATCTTTTGTGACTTATTTTGGTGAAAAAAAATTGTATTCAGCGCTGCAGTTATATATGCGGAAAAAAAATGTGTGACTTATTTCGGTGGAAACATTTTTTATTCAGCGTTCAGCTCTGCAGTTATATGAGATAAAATTTCCATGATGTCTCTATGATAAATCTGCAGCATGGGGGTCCCTGTGTGGCTTCTACACACTTTCAAAATAATCCTTCAGCGGAGCGAATAGATGCCGGATGACTGGGACGCTCCATGACCTTGCCAGGAGCTTGTATTCAGCGATGTTGTTATATGTAGTAAAATCTTGTGTGATTAATTTTGGTGGAAAAAATAAATTGTATTCAGCGTTAAGTGCTGCAGTTATATGCGGTAAAATCTTTTTTGAATGATCTCGGTGGAAATACAAATTTCCACCTCCTCCATTAACTTCCTCATCTCTTCATTAGCATCAGACACACTAACTTTACACCCCCCCAGCTATATATATAAGTGGAGCCAGCACTATCTAGGGGCGAATAAAGGTAAATAACACTGCCAGCCTGTTAAAGGGAATTACAGCATGATACCACAATACATTTGATATGACATTTAGCAAGAGTTTAAAGTGCCCACATATAGCACATAGTGGGACACTGCATAAAGATGAATCAGGCGTGGATCAGCCAGGATTTCCACACACCAATGCCTGATGCATCAGACTACACTCACCTAAAGAATTATTAGGAACACCATACTAATACGGTGTTGGACCCCCTTTTGCCTTCAGAACTGCCTTAATTCTACGTGGCATTGATTCAACAAGGTGCTGATAGCATTCTTTAGAAATGTTGGCCCATATTGATAGGATAACATCTTGCAGTTGATGGAGATTTGAGGGATGCACATCCATGGCACGAAGCTCCCGTTCCACCACATCCCAAAGATGCTCTATTGGGTTGAGATCTGGTGACTGTGGGGGCCATTTTAGTACAGTGAACTCATTGTCATGTTCAAGAGACCAATTTGAAAGGATTCGAGCTTTGTGACATGGTGCATTATCCTGCTGGAAGTAGCCATCAGAGGATGGATACATGTTCTCATTCTGTTTACGCCAAATTCGGACTCTACCATTTGAATGTCTCAACAGAAATCGAGACTCATCAGACCAGGCAACATTTTTCCAGTCTTCAACAGTCCAATTTTGGAAATTGTAGCCTCTTTTTCCTATTTGTAGTGGAGATGAGTGGTACCCGGTGGGGTCTTCTGCTGTTGTAGCCCATCCGCCTCAAGGTTGTGCGTGTTGTGGCTTCACAAATGCTTTGCTGCATACCTCGGTTGTAACGAGTGGTTATTTCAGTCAACCTTGCTCTTCTATCAGCTTGAATCAGTCGGCCCATTCTCCTCTGACCTCTAGCATCCACAAGGCATTTTTTTTTCCCACAGGACTGCCGCATACTGGATGTTTTTCCTTTTTCACACCATTCTTTGTAAACCCTAGAAATGGTTGTGCGTGAAAATCCCAGTAACTGAGCAGATTGTGAAATACTCAGACCGGCCCATCTGGCACCAACAACAATGCCACGCTCAAAATTGCTTAAATCACCTTTCTTTCCCATTCTGACATTTAGTTTGGAGTTCAGGAGATTGTCTTGACCAGGACCACACCCCTAAATGCATTGAAGCAACTGCCATGTGATTGGTTGACTAGATAATTGCATTAATGAGAAATAGAACAGGTGTTCCTAATAATTCTTTAGGTGAGTGTAGATCATCCATGGTGCCACACTAACAATTTGACAAAAGAGACCGGTTTCTTCTGGCTACCTGCCTCAGCTACTATTCTGATGCTGTTACCCGCCTAATGCCACACATCTGATGTCAAGTGCTCCTTCTTTCACCCACCATCTTCAGCGGGTACTGGTAATGCCACCCACCTACACAGTATGTCACCTTGCCACTCTGTGGCCTCCTGATGCTGCTGCCACCTCCAGACTCTGTCATTGCTCCGCTCTGTGGCCTCCTCCTGATACTGCTGCTGCTGACACCACCTCCAGACTCGGTCAATGTGCTGCTCTGTGGTCTCCTCATGCTGCTGTCACCTCCAGACCCTGTCATTGGGCCACTCTGTGGTCTCCTCATGCTGGCTTCACCTCACCACTATGTCATAGGTCCACTCTGTGGACATCTCATGCTGTTCCCACCCTCCCCACTTCATGACTGGTCCACTATTTTTGCTTTTGGCTTGGCTGACATCATCATTTATTTGACACTTTTTCTGATCTGAAAAACGAGATGCACATCGGATCCTGTCTGTGCAGCAGCTTTAAGGCCCGTATGGTCCCATCAGAATTAGCTTACAGTGCCTTGCAAAAGTATTCACACCCCTTGACTTTTTTTGTGTTTTGGTGCCTCACAACCTGGAAATAACATAGATTATTTGAGGATTTGCAAAATTTCATTTACAGAACATGCCCAGAACTTTGAAGATGTTTTGGATTTTTTTTATTGTGAAGCAAACAACAAATAGTACAAACTAACAGAAATCGTCAATGTGCATAACTATTCACCCCCCTAAAGTCAATACTTTTTAGAGCCACCTTTTGCAGCAATCACAGCTCAAAGTCGCTTTGGATAAGTCACTATGAGCCCGTCACATCTTACAACTGGGATTTTTGCCCTTTACTCCTTGCAAATCTGCGCCAGCTCCTTCAAGTTGGATGGTTTGCGCTTGTGTACAGCAATCTTTAAATCTGACCACAGATTTTCTATTGGATTGAGATCTAGGATTTGACTAGGCCATTACAACACATTCACATGTTTCCCCTTAAACACTCAAGTGTTGCTTTAGCAGTGTGTTTGGGGTCATTGCCCTGCTGGAAGGTGAACCTTCATCCTAGCCTCAGATCACACACAGAGTGGTACAGGTTTTGCTCAAGAATATCCCTGTATTTAGCACCATCCATCTTTCCCTCAACTCTGACCAGTTTCCCAGTTCCGGCTGCTGAAAAACATCCCCACAGCATGATGCTGTTACTACCATGTTCTTTCCATTTGGTTATGATAGATTTGATGGTGCTCCTGGGGATCATCAAAGATTTGGATATTTTTTTATAACCTAACCCTGACTTGTACTTCTCAACAACATTGTCCCTTACTTCTTTGGAGAGTTCCTTAGTCTTCATGGCAGTGTTTGGTTAGTGATGTCTTTTGCTTAGGTGTTGCAGCCTCTGGGGCCTTTAAAAAAAGGTGTGCATATATAATGACAGATGATGTGACACTTAGATTGCACACAGGTGGACATCATTTCACAAATTATGGGACTTCTGAAGGTAATTGGTTGCACCAGAGCTTTTTATGGGCTTCCTAACAAAGGGGTTGAATACATACGCACATGACAAATTTCTGTTTTCTATTTCTGAAAAATTGTTTTATTTATATATTTTTCTCATTTCACTTCACCAACTTAGACTATTATGTTCTGATCCATCACATAAAATTCAGATTAACAAAACATTTAACTTAAGGCTGTAGTGTAGCAAAACACAAAAAAAGTCAAGGAGGGTTAATACTTTTGCAAGGCACTGTATATATTCCATTCACGTGTCATCTCTGTTTTAGATCCACTCCACCATTTTTTTTTGCCTTCAGCAATACTGATGGATTATTGAGCAAAGGCTGACCGAGTGAAGGCGGATGTTCCACGGACAGGATCCGTTTTTGTGGGTAATTGTTCTGACGGATCAGAGAATGGGGAAAATTAATCAGTGATGTCAACACAAACTTACTGCTGACACCCTCTCCACTCTGTTGGGGGGCTCTACTTGTATAAGCGTGTAATAGAACAGGTTCTGTAGACATCTATGTGGAATCAGCTGATGAGGGTGTAAAAGGAGTGCGCTTCTTCTTGGCTCTAACATCGACCTGTAAGGCTGAGTTCATACTTGAGTTATTTGGTCAGTTTTGGCCCCATGACTGCCCTAATAAGAGAAGTGCACAGTGATTCTAAGAGCGACGCCTGTCATCTGCATGTCATACTGACTCACAGCATTATTTCACTACCACAGCAGACTCCCTATGCGTGTTACTGCAAGGCACAGTGTTCTACACCAGTATAAAGGCTCTCAGCAGCCAGGAAATAGACTTTTTTTTTACGTAATTCGCTGCGTTAAAACCGAACTAGCGAACCAAATTTTTGAAAAATTCGCTCATCTCTACTTAAAAACATATATACAAAAATATATACAAAAATAGATAATGTCATTTGGTGCCCAAATGCCCACTAGAGGCTGGAGAAAAAACATTTAAACTTTTTTTTTTAAATTAAGCAAAATTCTAAATCTCTTTCCAGAATTAAAGGATTAATGTAAGCAATTGTGTAAAAGACAAGTGTGTTGTTATAATCACTGTAAACACAAGTGGGTAATAGTAGACGCTGCTTATCAGCAGCACTTGTGATATACAGGAGTGGGGGAAGGAGAAAGCTCTGTTCTGGGAGTCCACTGCTGATGAGAGCCACAGCAACTAGAACTAGCAGGGTTTTCCCGGAAGTCAGGGACCAGAATGGCGACCTCAGGCATCCTGCATTGCTGTGGGAGGGTAAGAGACTGTAAATATGCACCAGGAGTGGACTGGAACCTGATCACACTCTGAACCTTGCGGTTGAGGAAACACAGGACACTGAAGGCATCACTGCGCTGCGAGCTGATGGGGAAACAAGGGCATCTGCATGCTAACAATTCTTTGCTGCCTCTATAGTGTCAGGATGGGTTGTTTAAAAAATAGTCCCTAGAGTTTGGAGTCAAAAAGGTTCAAGTGGATCATGTATAAATGATGCAAGGGCCTAGCAGTAGGGAAAGCAGGGGAAGGGGCTGCTGTGTGACCCGAACTTAGAGGTGCCCATCCAGGAGGAGGACTAAAAGATTTTATTGTCAGGACCCCCTCAACAGTATTATAAAATGACTTTATATATGGAGACACTGTAGGAAACGGATGGAGCAGCTACCAGGTCTAGTCTGAGAAATTGATTTTGGCTAGGATAGGTCAGAAGCCGGTATTAGATAGTTTTATGGTACAGAGGATCAGACAGGCTCAGGGTCAGACAGGTCCAGTAGTCGATGCAGGCGGCAGGAAAACAGAGTGGTCAAATAGGCTGGGTCAAACACAGGAGATCCGAACCGAATACCGTCCTTTGCTATTACTGTTAGTAACTCAACGATCAGGCAACTTCTTGGAAGAGGAAGGTGCTATTTAACCTTGTAACCCCACCCAGGGGCCGTGCTGGGAGACAGGAAGCATGTGCCCCATGCCGCATAAATGACAGGAAGCGGCGCGCAAGCGCCCCTATGGGACGCCTGCATGGGATGGAGCATGGAGGCAGCGTGATCGGAGGATGCATCTGGCCGGCACGTGCTTCCAAAATCTGGGGGAGACAGCAGCCGGCAGTGAGGCAGGAGATGCTGGAGAAATGACAGGTGAAACTGCGGGAGGTACGACAGAAGGCCCGGGCCTAACATTATGTAGGGATGTTTGAAATGAGCGGTCAGTAATTATAGATGAAAAAGTGATACAGGATTGGGATGGTATATTGGTTAGTATTAGAACGACTACATAACGGGTGGTATTGGATAATATGGTACAACATAAACTGAGGATGGACAGACTATCAGCTATGTGAGGATGAAACAATGGATACCTTAGAAAGCAAGGTGTGTTTGGGAAGGGGGGTCGACAAGGCTGGATGGATGGTTTGAAAACTTATGGACAACACATGAATAGGGTTAGGATTAAAGGGGTTGTGAACCCTTGGGCAGACCGGAGAAAAGAAGCATACTTTCCGGTGCTGGTTCCCCGCTCCTTCTCTCCTTGGCCTTAACTCCAAAAAAAGGTAAATAAATGTGAATTTTATTTATTAATTGTATTAACTTTATAAACTGGTGTTACACTGAATCCTGTGAAGTCTCTGAAGTGATGGATGTCCGCAGGTCGTGATCCTCTGCGTTTGAAGTAGCAGCTATTATGCACATTAGAACGAAGTTTGTTGAGGCATTCATGCAAAGACAGTGGTTTGGCCAATATATTGAAAGCTGCATGGGCATTCCAGTAAGACTACTTTCAAAATAGTGGCACGGACCTCCGCAGGCTTTTCCGTCGGGTGAACAGCCTGTCGGATCCGTCCTGCCGCTAGTGACCGTGCGCCTCTGGACTGCTGCTCCGTCCCCATTGACTATAATGGGGGGCGGGGGTGGAGTTCCGGCGAGGCACGGCAGCACACGGCGAGAGGCTGCCGGAATAAATGTCGGACATGTCGTAGTTTTATTCCGGCAGCCTCTCGCCGTGCGCTGCCGTGCCTTGCCGGAACTCCGCCCCCACCCCCATTATAGTCAACGGGGATGGAGCAGCAGTCCGGAGGCACACGGTCACTAGCAGGGAGACGGATCCAACAGGCTGTTCAACCGACGGAACAGCTGCCGGAGGTCCGTGCCGCTAGTGTGAAAGTAGCCTAAGCATATTATGTATGAGGAGAAGCAGTTTACGAATGTAGAAATTAAGAATTCCTCTGAAGTCACTCGCCTCAGAAACTTTTTCTACGAGTTTGAGATGCAACAACAGAATTTACATTGATTTGTGTAGCATTTATAGCTGCCTGTTTTTTTTCTTTCCTTCGGGTTTCAGAGTTTGATTGGTGCTATGATGTTTTTTAGGGTGTGAGCTCTCCTGTAGGCGATTTTTTTGTTTTGTTGGGAGGACCTTATGAAGAATTGGATCATTGAGTACAATAGGCCAATGTTTGGTTAGAGTTTCTTGGATGCTTTTGTGTGAAGGATTGTATGTGGTGATAAAGCAGTACTGAAAAGAATAAGTACTCTCAAAAAACTAATTTTCAATTTTGCCTTTGACAGATGCACGCCAGTTCCAAGTTTTTGATCCTTGTATCATCTCTACCTTGCTCATGGCTTAAGCCTAAAGACATAAGCAAGCATTTAGCATTATTATGTCTTCTCCTGCACAGCGCTGAATCTCAGCACATCTGCCCTCTCAGTACGCAATGGGTTAAAGCAATTACTGCAAAAATGTACAGACTAGTTTTATGATCTGCATGACTAATTAAAAGAAAACACAGAATTAGGGATTGCTCTGAGAGCGCAATATTAGTCGTATAAGGAGGAGATATTATTCATGATACACAGTTATTGAATTTCCTCTATGAATGTTGACAGGATACAATGACACACATAAGGGAATTAGCCGAAATTAAGAAATATCGCTTTCATTTTTCTTTATTTGGTTTTTGCATAATGCATTTTTTCCTACCTCTGTCATTCCAGCCTCCTGCGGTGTTCAGTTTCTGCGGAGCACAAAAGAAGATCAAATACTTAAAAATATACATTGCACCTTTTTTCGCCTGGACTTACACCGTCCAGCTGTAGAGTGAACAGAGACGAGCGAAGGATCTTTTTTGGCCTCCCTTCACTGTAAACAATGTCCACATTTGGTCTCTTTGTGTGATGACAGTTCTAAAACCATGAAAAATGTTGCATTTGGGCCAAAGAAATGTTAAACTTCAGTGAAATTCTATTCAGGAGATTTTGAATGGGGCTCAGAAGACTGAGATGAATCTATTTCTTCTTTTGAGCCCTGTAGAAAACTCCTGGAGCATTTTTTTTTCCACTGGCTAAACGTACAAGCACATTGTTGTCTTTCGATTCATTGTGCTAGATAATACAATTAAAGTCTGTTTCAAACTGCAGAGTTTTTTTTTTTTTCTCATAAATATGTTCAGAAAGTGTGAACAAGAGCAGAGCGACTGCACTTTAATACGATGAACACTATAATTGGGTTAGGTTTCTAGGGGAGATTTTTTTTAACCATAGAGCCAAATGCACTGGACTGCAGATAAATAAACTCAGTTCACACTAAAAAAACTAAAAATCAGTAACCAGTACCTTATAGGATATCTGTCAGCAGATTTGTACCTAACTGGCTGACCTGTTACATGTCCTCTTGGCAGCTGAAGGCATCTGTGTGGGTCCCATGTTAATATGTGCCCACATTTCTGAGAAAAATGAGGTTTTAATATATGCAAATGAGCCTCTAGGAGCAACGGGGTGTTGTCATTACTTGAAAGTGAAGGAGGTGGATCCAGTATTAAAAATTTGTCAATAAAAAAGATATGATTTTACTTGCTTGATCCACCTCCTTCTCTTCCAAGTTCCTCCAGGGTGTGGACACACCTTAGAATCCGAGCTTTGAGTCCACAAGCTATTCTCTTGGGAGCTGAACATCCACCACATGTGTGTTGTCATTACACCTAGAGGCTCTGCAGCTGACAGACACTCTTTCCACTTTGATTGACAGGTGCAGCCAGTGTAAATGCCATTACGCCTGGTCCTGTCAAGGTGCAGATAATGCAGCAGTTGCAGAAAGAGCAAATCCTCTAGGTGTAACGACAATGCCCCCGTTGCTCCTAGAGGCTCATTTGCATATTTTAAAACTAAATTTTTCCCTGTGATGCGGGCACATATGAACATGGGACCAACACAGATGCCTTCAGCTGCCAAGTGCACATGTAACAGATCAGCCAGTTTCATAGGTACAAATCTGCTGACAGATCCTTTCACCACAAAAATCTGTGCAATCTGAAGGTAACATGTTATAGAGCAGGAAAAGCTGAGCAGATTAATATATAGTTTTATGACAATAGTCTACATAAAGAAAAAATAAATATCAGCATATTATTAATGCACAGAGCTCACGAAAATTAACCCCACTCAACTCCAACCATGACATAATACAGGAGCTGGTATCGAAGAAGCCTCGAAGACAGCTCATTAGTACTATTAGGATCCACAATATGTGTCATGAACCAGCGGGTGTGAACCCACTGTGCTATGCGTCCTACCTCCTCTAAGAGCGTTGTCTAAGTGAACCCCTCGTTCTTCACATTACCCCTGATGGTGGAGATAGGCTTTCTCGACAAGAACACCATGTCGCTACTTCTTGAGAAGGATTGACACACGAGGCAGCTGGTCCAGGCGGACCAGGAGGTACCAGAACACGGTACCAGAGGTACAGACGTAGTCAGCAGGCCGAGTCATAACCAGAAGCAACTGTTCAGGACCGAAGGATGAGGCAGAGACAAAGTCAAACAAGCAATAGGTCAGGGCAGGCAGTACAGGTACAGGTCAGGCCGTCCGGATCGGCAACAGGAGAGTCAAAGCAAGCAGGCAGGGATCCAACAGGTAGCGGAGTCCAGAAACACAAGCATGGGTCAGGTATACAGGAACACAAGCAGATAAATCAGCAACCATTGCAGGACACAAGGATCTTGACACTCAGGCATCTGAGAAGTGGGCAAAGTGCAAATGGATAGGCAAAATACCCAACCACTCCTCAGATACATGAGTAAACACACCAGGGCAAAAAAAGTGCAGCAAAAGTATAACATACTGACCAAAAGTATAACATACAAACAAACTTTTTATATATCATTGGACTAGGAGTATATTGGTCTTTTGTATTGTTGTACACTCCAGGATTGGCCTCTGATACCTTATTATCTGACTTTCCACTCTGCGGGGCTTCTTTCCATATCTCAGCACGGTCCGCATTGTGTTTGTATTATGGTTATAATCTTATGTTTTGCTTTGTATTTGTCCTTTTTGGATGAGTGAATAAATAATTTTTTCATATATTAACATGTGTGTTTTTTTTAATCGGATTGTTCATACATGATCGCGGCATCTGAGTGTAAAATTTACAATAATTCAAACTTACAAAATCAAACTTACCTCCTCCATTTGCTCGCGACTTGCTTGAAGATGTCGGCCGAAATCCTGTGCGGCCCGAGATTACGTCATCACGCTGGCTGGCGTGGTGACGTATGACGTCATCACACCGACGTGATGATGCAATCTCGCGCCGCACAGGATTTCGGTCGACATCTTCAAGCAAGATGTAGGCTGGCGGCCCGTCGCGAGCAAATGGAGGAGGTAAGTTTGAATTTTTTTGTTTTTTATACTATTTCAGGTTAAATAGTTTCGCTGACACGAAGCACGAGGAAATTCGGCTTCTAGGCAAATCGAATTTATCCTGAAATTCGGAATGAATTCTACTTCGTGGGATTCAATTCGCTCATCTCTAATTAGGAAGGCAAAACCAGATTTCTTTTGAATTTTAACTTAGATCACAAAGACAGTTGCTATAGTGATGCATAAGTAAAAAGTTAAACGTCTCCTCTGCCACATAAAAAGACACTAACATTATAAATGGTAAGTAGAAGGAGGGGCCTGTGCTTACATTAGTGGGCAAGAGGTAAAAGCACTTTCTTCCTGTTTCCTTAAAGGGGGTTTCTAAAAGAAGAATATTGATGACCTATCTGTTGGCCAGTGTATCACTTTTCCAGGGGAAGCAGGAGCATTGTGAAAATTCAAATTAATTCAAAAATCGATTGCCTTGAATGCCCAACCAATAGAGACAGACAAGGCCAGCTGATGATATTTTGCTACCTCATAGCGCCACCAAGAGGCACTACTTTGCAGCTTGTAGGTACTGGAGATTGTGTAATAAACAAAGAGCTCCCCACCTCCATGGGGAAACATTGGCACAAAACATATGCCAACACAGAAAAGCATTGCAAACCAATACCAAAGGTTCACCTCCGTGGAAATTAAGTACCAAAAGGAGCAACACTAAAGAAAATCGGGAACAGACTGGTCTGTAATATACTTCAGAATTGTGCCTATTGCTGCTTTATGTACTGCAACTCCTATCATCTATTCAGAAAAAACAGACCTGGTTATTAAGTCCACCATGATCCGCCGGCCCCTGCCTTTGCCTGACCATCTACATACTTTGCACCCATCTACTTAACATAAAGGGCACCATAGCCACAATTAGTCAGGAGTCCAATTACCCGGTTATGTCCCAAGAGGAAGAAGGGTTGAGGACAGTCACCATGAACCACCACCACTCCTATCAAGACCACCCTCCTCCTGGCTCTCCCATGCACTGCATATAGGTGAAAGCAAGGGCTGCAAAGGTCCATTGACAAGCCATCACAGCACAACCCACCCTGTTGCCTCCAGAACAGGATGGTTCCTTGATGCACAGCTCTTGTTTCCACAAACCCGGGGCACCAGTGATACCTGTAGAAAGCAACAGAGCAGCTGGAAGGAATCCATCAGTGGAGGCAGAAGTACCATTATTATTAAAATGCTTTTATATTCAAATGGATGGAATGAAGACACCACAAGGTCAACCAGTATATGTTGATTTAACATCTCAAAAGACAGCACATGGCACAGATATGTGTTGCAGTTTTCTTTAGGAATATGTGCTGCTGGTTAAAATGATCATTTTTTACTATGCCTCAGCAAAAATTACTGTGTTCCCTGTGTATCACGCTAATAACTCCTACTTTACTTCACTCACTTGACTTAATGAGTGCTCTAAAACTACAGTGAACTAACGCTTGGCATGAGTGGACTTGAGTGGGTTCCCTATTATTTTAAGGAAGGAAGTTCAAAGAGGTTAAAGAAAATAAAATGTAATTAAAAATGTGATTCAGTTCAAGAATAATTTAGCAGATTGACAATGGATACTGGGCTGTCTTCAGACGGTATTTATGCAATACACACATGCATCTTTGTCTGGCTGTAACTAATAGATTAAGCTGATGCCAAACACTCCGTAAATCATGTGTACATGCACTGGATATTCTCATCTGTGATAACCTGAAAACCTCTCTTGGCATAGCAATGGGTAAAATCTACAAAAGAAATCTTTGAAACAAAATAAATATAACAATTTATGGGACAATTTTCATACATTTGTGCCTATTAGAGATGAGTGAATCAATTCTTTAGAATTGAAATTTGGCCCAAATTTTAAAAAAAATTCTGATTCATCAGATTCGATTGGGAGAATTTTGGAGATAGAGGGAGAGAGAGAGAAAGAAAGAAAGAGAGAGAGGGAAGACAGAGAGAGACATTTTTATACATTTAAAGTACTTTTGAGTCAGGTAGAATCAATTCGTACCCAAATCAAATTTCCGGGCCAATTGAGGCAAATCAGACCTAAAATACATTTTGGGAAATTTGCTTATCTTTAGTCTCAAGTATATACTCTGTAACATGCTCTGAAGTTGAGGATTGATGTTATTTTGTTCCAGCACTGCCACCATCTAGACCAGTAAAGGGAGTCAGGGATGACATGTGACCCTTAGGCTCTGGGTCCAGGGATAGTTTTGAGGTGGCAAACTGTCCAATGTTTCACCACCTCCCCCTTTCCTAAGTGGTTCCTGATTATGGGAGAGGCAGGCGCAAACTGATAATGGTGCTGAAAATTTTTCTTATTAACTGTTAGTCCCAGTAACCAAGCAAAGTGTTCATTTACTGATTATACAAATGTGTACAAGCCAAGAGAAGAGCACAGGTGAGGTGGAAGCTGAAGGAGATTAGTTTCCAATGGAATTCCTTAAGCTTCCGGTTACAGCATGGTATCATGTAACTATGGTATTATGTATTATGTAACTAGTTTCACTACTGAAAACCATTGCAAACTTTACCATTGATCCATTCACTGCTGTAGACCACCAGGAAATTGCGAGGATCTTACAGTGTAATATTGTCGCAAACTTTTGTTCATCGGGTAATCGGAGGGCTTAAAAAATCTCATTTGTCGGTGGCAGATCGTGCTGTGTAATCAGCACTCTGCTGCCGGCAAACAGCGATTCTGTATGGGAATGAGTGATGGCATTAGCAATCCCTCCTCCCCATACTTAGGAGGAGATCGCTGCATGTAATAGCAGTGGTCTCCTCCACTAGCGAGCAGGCGATTGCCGGGAAGGAACGCTTCCTTTCTGACAATCTCCTGCAGAATCTGCAGGTGTAATAGGACTTCAATGCTGATAATCTCTGTCATGCCACTGAACCAACAAGAATGCCTCCCTAATCTCTTTTCCAACATTAACAACCCTAATATTTGGGGTATTCTAGTTTTTTTAAAAATATTTCTGGCCTATCCTAAAGATAGGCCATCAATATCAGATTGGTGGGAGTCCACGCCCCCGCTTCCTGGTCAATCAGCTTTTACCTTGTAGTTCCAGCAGAGGAAATCTGTGTTGGAACTACACAAATCTGATCATTGTGTAGTGGATTGAGCTGGTTACTGCAGTGCTGCTCCCATTCACCTCAATGGAAGCACTATGGATGGAGCTTTCTAGCTCTGGCGCCAGAGCTACAATCTGTGGGGTGTGAGCTTGTATGACACCTGCCAATCTGGAATACCCCTTTAAAGGGAACATAATTTACATACTCTAAAATGTTTTTGAAATAACAAAAAATCTAAAATTGGCAAACAGGGCCCTTCTTGATTTTTGCCCAGGGCACATTTCCTCAATAAAACAGGCCAGGCCTGGCTTTGCTTCCCCATTTGTGTACTGTACAGTATAGAATGTAAGATAACAGAATGGACACATTAAGCTGTATACTCTTTGTGTCATTTTTGTACTATATTACTTTATCATCAGACTCCATAATTCTGGCTTCAAAAATTCACAAAAAAGGGTTTGACAATTTTTTGAGCGGACTTGCACCAACATTTTGTAGTTATTTATACTAATTAGTTTCCCTCCAGATTTATTTCTGAGCCTTTAAAATAGTCACAAAAAGTCTCAAATTCACTCCAGTAGGGGGAGTGATATAAAAAAAATAGAGTAGCATTTCTAGACAAAAGTATTAGGTTTTAAGATATACCAAGCTTAATTAAAAAAAAAGGTGCACTGTTTGGTAAATTGGCACCAATGCAGACTGACTTCAAATATTACTCTCATAATAATTTCCTCCCATTGACTTTAATGTGCAGCTCATCAAGTCAAGTAAGGGATATTAGCAATCCAATTATGCGAGGATGACCACTGACCTAGGCATAGGTGTTTTTAAGCCAGAATGTGGTTGGATTCTTACCCTTCTTATATCCACAACATATACTGTATTTATCGCTCCATAAGTTGCACATTTTTTCCACAAAAGTGGGGGAAAATGGCAGTGCTTTTTATGAACCAAATACTAATGAGCGCTTCAATTATGTAAGCGCTCATTTGTACACAGTAGGACCGGGGAGCACTGAATATAGCGCTTCTGGTGCTGGCCTTACTCACTACTCCCTGGTCTTCTTTGGGTGCCCGATTTTGACAGGGTATAGAGTGAGACACAGTGCAGCATTGCAGGAAGAGTGAACTGGATCTCCCGAGTAGCGGCACCAACTGGAGCATGAGAGGTATGTTCTTTTATTTATTTTGTGTCTGATCTGAGGTCTGATGAAGATTGGGGTCTGATTTGGGGGTGTGATCTGAGGTCTGATGAGGATTAGGGGTCTGATGAAGATTGGGGGTCTGATCTGAGGTCTGATAAAGATTGGGGGTCTGATCTGAGGTCTGATGAAAAATATATTTTTTTGTTTGTTTTCCTCCTCTAAAACCAGGGTGCGTCTTAAGGTCAGGTGCATCTTATAGAACATCTTGTTGATTTGATTTGTTGTGTCTTGTTGATTTATTTGAATGTAAGTCACTCACACAATTAGCTACAAATCTTGAGTCTGGCAAATTGATTTTTACCTTCCCTAGTATAGAGCCATTATCTGGCAGATGGAAACCATCATTTTCATAACTTATGGTGTAAAACAATATAACTTGACGAATTAGAACATGCAGGTCTATAAACCTTTAAGAAATGTAACAAACTATATCCAAGCACTTTCAATGCGGTTTTCCACTTGTGAGAGGGAAGAGTAAAGAGACCACACAGAGGCCCAAATGTACTTATCCTATAAACGGTGTAAATTTAAGTGCCCTTTACACTGCCTGATGTTCGGGCAGATTATCACTAATGAGCATTCATACGCACGCTCTTATATAAAGGTGCCACCGATTACCCGATAATGAGCGAAACGCTCATTCACCGGATAATAGACTGTTGGTGCGGACACCTATGTCAACACTTGCCAGCCGGAGATCGTAGTGTTCTGTATGGGGACGAGCGATGACATTAGCGATGGCTCCTCCCCATACTGTGAAGGCGATCGCTGCAAGTAAATGCAGAGGTCTCCACCACTGATGAGTAAGCAATTACTGGGAAGGAACGTTTCCTTCCCTACCATCGATTGCTACATCAGACCATGTAAAAGGACCTTTCAATAGGTTGTCTAGACCTGCACAAGATTTTTCTTAGCGGCTACTTTTACTCCACAATTTTGGTGCAATTTTGGTGCAATTGTGGCACAAAGTGACGAATGTTAGGCCATGCTTCCTTCCCAGGAAGCTCTGCCCCTTTACAATAAGCCTTACTCCCTTTTCAAAAAAGTGGAGAACCTTAGTTCTGCCAATTTATACCACATTTTTGAAGCAAAAACAATCTGTTCCAGAGTTTATGAGTCAAGTGAACTTGCAAGTAGCAACATGTCACATGAAGTCTGCCTTTGGTCCACCAACTTACGCTTCCTCCTGTGCAGCTGCTGATTCTTCCTCACTGTTATTAAGGGTCCTTTGGCTGTTACTGGAGAGGTAATTTACTAGGGTTCGTGCAGCTGCTCCTTGGCTCATGCCACAGCTGGCACTAGCACTTTTCACAGTTGTCGCTGGGGTGACTGTTCTTCTCACTTGTGGTCCTGTGGCAGTCACTAATATGTGAGGTTCTATGGCATTTGCTTCTATAGAGGTCAGTCAGTTGTTGCTGTTGTCAGGGTCCTGTGCTTTTAACTTTTAACAAGGGTCCTGCTGCTTTTCTGTAGCATGCCGCTCTTTAGCTTTCTATTTTATTGGGGGTTACTGCAGTGGTTGCTAGTACAGGGTCCTGAGGCTTTAATTTTTTTTCTTGACTTCTGACAACTGTTGTTGTTATGGAGGGTCCTGCAGCTTTTTTGTTGTTATTGGGGATTTAATTTTTGCTTTTGTTGGGTACAATGTGACTGTTTGTTATGTTGATCCTCCAACTGTCGCTATTATGGCAGCACTGTACCTGTTGGAGTACCTCTGTACAGGACAACATTTTCTTGCGAGATAATGCCTTACATTGGAAAAACAAAATGCATAATCTTATGCCAGTATTGTCATTTGAACGGCTTCTTTCTATATATCTCCAAATCCATTTCGTTATAATTTTGTTCATTTTCTTTGCTTTTTTCCATAATTTTTTTTAATCTTAATTTTCTTTAAATTCTTTTAAATATCTAAGACTAGAATAAAAGTAAAACCTGACACCAGCCGCCAACCCAGATACAGTATTTGTATGACTGCACACATTACAATGATATTAGCGCATGACCATGTTTCACGCTCACGTTCTGTTCCAGCTCTGCTGACTCTTTAATTCTTCACAAACTGAATATCCAGTCAATAGGCAGCTGAGTATATTAGATGCAGATCACTAGGCTTTACTTTTGCTGTAATCAAACAAATGCTGAGTTTAAAAAGTGTATGTTCAAAAAGTTAATGGCATCATCAGAAAATTAAACATTATTCAATAGAGGAATTATCTGGCAGAATTGTTTCCAGAGAAGAGAATGTGCTTCGCGTTTATTGTATTATAAAAACCAGAATATAAAGTTTATGCCTGTAATACACTTAGACGGGGCAGTCATGCGTGCAGTTATGACTGTACACCCTGTCCGTGCACTGTGATTGAGATGAATGTGTGAAATATTAAGGCTGATCACGCAATTAGAAATTGCTGGTTACTGAGGAATAGAAGCTAATGTCGAAAAAGTGATTTCAGTCCCTCCTGTAATAAAGACGTAACATTTCGATAGCATTAAACCAGAAGGCATCCTTGGTTCATTTTAAAATTTCAACATGAAATTCGCTCATCCCTAATGCCCACATATGCTCAGTTTCATCCTTCAACTGCCTACTAAGCTGTAATGTGGATAGAGCTGCAGCAAAAAGGATATGCCCCTTGAGCTGTGAGCTCGATTTAAATCTAGCACAGCAATCTCTGGATCCATGTGAGGTACAGGGCTGGTTTTAGCTTTGTTAGAGACTTTCATGAACTATATGATGTCTGTTTTTCATGTCGTACATTAATCATGTGATGTGGGCAGCACGGTGGCTCGGTGGTTAGCACTGGTGCCTTGCAGCATCCGACCAAGGGCAACATCTGCATGGAGTTTGTAGGTTCTCCCCGTGTTTGCGTGAGTTTCTTCTGGTTTCCTCCCACACTTTAAAGACATACTGATAGGGACCTGAGATTGTGAGCCCCATTGAGGACAGCTTGATGCTATAGTCTATAAAGCGATGCGGAATATAGTAGCGCTATATAAGTGCATAAACTAAATAAAAATAAAATAACCCCTTTGAAGCAACCTCACCAGAATAGGCATAAATGTATTTAACAAAATTATGTTTTCGGCAAAGTAGTAACTGGTTCATCGTTAACCCTTATTGCTTTTATTAGGTATTATAATAAAGGGGTTGTCACATTACAACAGTCTATCGGAGTCTGACTGTTGGGGTCCCAGCTGACCACTAGAATGGAGGTCTGTGCTTCCCCGTTTGAATGGAGCAGTGCACATACATTCACGCTGCTCTATTCAACTCTACGTGCCTGCCAGAGATAGCAGAGTACAAGTGGAGATAACTTGTTGTAATTTGACAATCTTTTCAAAGGTGTTTTGAGATGATAAAAAAATTTTTTTTTTAATGTAAGTATAAACAGAGAATTTTTTTTTTTTAATGTCCAGCCACTCCAGCACGAGCACTTTGGTCCTAATCAGGGGCAGACTGGGAACTTAAAGTGGCCCTGGAAAAAATACTTAAAGTGGCCCTGTTTTGTAGTCGGGTCCAAATTAATGAAAGGCAGGGCTAGTAATACCATATTGTGGCACATTATACCACCCCAACAGAGCCAGATACCACAGTTCATCACAAAATACTGCCAGCAGCACAAAATGCATCCCCCAAAAACTTCTGCTGGCCCACTGTGAGGATGGCCCAGGCGTCCACCTGGGCATCAGCCCACCAGGAAATTTCCCAGTAAGGTCTATGGCCAATCTGCCCTTGGGCCTCATCTATCCGGTCTCTGCTGTGGCTGCAGTGGTCATATGCCATTTATCATTCATGAGTTTGCTGAAGCCAATCACTGGCCCCAGTATTCATGTGCCTTCCATGCACACGTGGCTGCTGAGGTTAATAAATGGATGAAGCGGTCCCATGAATGATGAATATAACCACTGTAGGGCAGAAGATTTGGGTACGAATCAATTCTACCTGAATCAAAGCTTTAAATGCTTGGACAATCTTTTTCTCTCTCTTGCTATCCCTTCTCTCTCTGGAAAAATTCTTCAAAATCTAATCATTAAAAATTCTGATTCTAAAAAATAAGAATTTTTTGAAAAATGAGGGTTGAATTTCTCTTTTTAAGCTCCCCTCCCCATCACAAGTTGTTTGGCGCATCTTTAAATATGTCTAGAGATGCAACTCCAGTTTTAATGCAGCCTTCCCCGCTACTGGAGTGAACATTGCAACATTTATGCAATATTTTTGCAATGTTTTCATTTCCTAAATCTGGCCTACACATTATTAACATACTGTAGCTAACTTCACCCAGTTTTCAAAACTGGTGTAAAAGCACAAAAAGTCAGAAATTTTTGTGCAAGTAAACCCCATAAAGTCGCAAAAGCACTCTTTTGAAACACGGTCAAGCCAGAATTCTAGAGTGCAGGACTTGATAAATCCTCCCTATAATTTAATACTTTAATTATTCCTTTAAATATGAATGATACAGTTTTTTATTCGTAATATGGTAATTCAAGCAAACCCGAAAGTATTCTTTATTATGTCTGTTAAAAATAGGTTTATGATATATTTGTAAAGCCTTGTCTGGACTCTTAGGAGTTATTAGTAAAGGCAGTTTGTCACTTATACTTGTCAATTTCGATTAGTAATAGATCTTTTTTTCAAAATTTGATCTCTGAAAATTAATAATGATTGACAGATCTCATTCCCCGAGCTCAATAACGGAAGTGAAACCTTTTAGTGTCACATGTCACTTTAATTTCTTCAATTATCAGGGGAGAGGATAATGGTACTATTTCATGTAAGTGTGAGATCTAATAATGACATAAGTATGAATTAATTCGTTGCAACAGAAGTTACCATTAATTACCAGAAATTGTCTTATTCCTACTGGGAAATATTCTTTATTAACACCATAGCAGAGTGCAGCAAATATGACATTAATACCAAAAATATTGTAATGCTTTCTGTCCCAGCCATAGCCAGAGAATAAACCGTATTAGACTGCACACTTCTGCTGTGGACATTTTTCTCCTGCAAACAGGGACATAATGATCACGGTTGCAGAGGGTGCGACCGTGACCAGATCCAGCGGGGGGACGGGGCCCAGCATTGTCACTGTACTCACAGTGCTCAACTCACCTGCATCATATGCGCTCCAGCATCAGGCCGCGATGCAGCCCAACTAGAATTAGTCGCAAATTAAATGGATGGGCGGAGCCTGACTAACATCAGTTAGGCTCCACCCACCTGCTTAATTTGTGACTAATTCTAGTAAGGCATGGCGGGGCCTGATATTGGAGCGCATATGATGCAGGTGAGTTGAGCGCTCTGACGGGGCCTGGCATAAAGTACAGTGACAGTGCCGGGCTCCGTTACATGTGTGAAGACTGGGGCCAGTGGGGGACATTTCTAGGGGCACTGGGAAACATTACCAGGGACAGTGGGGGACATTACTGGGGAAGGTGGGGTACACTACTTCGAGCAGTCGGGAACATTACTGGGGGCAATGAGAGACATTACCGGGGGAAATGGGGGACTTTACTAGGGGCAGTGGGGGACATTACTAGGGGCAGGATAAGGACATTACTAGGGGCAGTGTGGGATATTACTGGGGCAGTGAAAGGGCACTATAGGGATATTACTGTAGGCGCTATAGGTACATTAGTGGGGGGGTATTATTACCATAGAACAGAGGCATAACGATCGTGGTCACAGAGGGTGAGACCGGGCACGGCTTGGGGGGGAAGGAGGCTATCTAAACTTTGCCCTGGGGCCCATAGAACTCTAGTTACGCCACTGCCTGCAACTTAAGTTTGGATCTTGGTATTCTGTTGACCTTGTACTCTGGTGTGAGATGTTCTCAGTAGTTATCTAGATGAATACAGTTGATGACAGAGGAAGGAAAAGTCAGAGTAGCAAGCCAGTCATGAAAGTCAGTTTGCTTGCTGTTTTAACTATGCAAAACTTTTGGCAGTGCTAGATAAGGACTTAGAGACCAAAATGGGGACCAAGACAATGATGACTTCTGCAAAGCAGAATTTATTACCAAGATTAGTGTGATTATGAGCCTTTAGAACAAATACTTCAAGTGCCCAAGAATTGATGCTTCATTATAAAATGTTCACAATGCATCATCCCGATGCTCTGATAGCAGTAGCATCCTGTCATTGTACCTCTCAGATGCCGCTTTCATAGCTGATCGCGGCATCTGACAGTAATCATAGAGTATAAAATAAAATAAATAATAAAATCATACTTACTTATCCATTTGATCACGAACAGCTGGCCACCGCCATCTTGAAGATCTAGCACGAAATCTCACACTGCCTGTGATGACGTCATCAAGTCAGCCGGCACATTGATTTCATACTTCACCCTGCATGGGATTTCGTGCGAGATCTTCAATCAAGATGGCAGTGGCCGACTATTTGTGCTCAGACGGATGAGGTGTGATTATTTTTATTTTTTACGACCATTCAGGGAAAATCGATTCGCTATTAGTGTTGAGTGAGCATGCTCGGCCGAACACCAGTTCAGCTCGGCACATCGCGGTGTTCGGCCGAATACCCTGGTTGCCCGAGCGCAATGTCTGTGTCTCTCCTCCCCGCACGTTTTGTCGGCAGGTACGTACTGCCACTCACTGTAATGCCGTAGCCATGTTGGTTACTGGCATTACAGTGATTGGCTGGCTGGTATGCGTCATCATCACCCGATGACACGTGGTTCAGCTCATCTTCTGTATAACGTTTGCGCATCCTAAAAATATCTGTGACATCCAGTGTACTTTTTCCGTAGACGCTGGGGACAGCGACATTCTCTGTGCTATATCTCCTGTTTAACCGCCAGGCAGAGTCACGCATCTATGCGTCATCTCGCGAGACGCGAGATTTCCTGTGAACGTGCGCACACAGGCGCGCGCGTTCACAGGATCGTAAGGGTGAGCGAGTGAATCTACAGCCTGCCAGCGGCGATCGTTTCGCTGGCAGGCTGTAGATGCGATTTTTTTAACCCCTAACAGGTATATTAGACGCTGTTTTGAAAACAGCGTCTAATATACCTGCTACCTGGTCCTCTGGTGGTCCCTTTTGCTTGGATCGACCACCAGAGGACACAGACAGCTCAGTAATAAGTAGCACCAAACACCACTACACTACACCCTCCCTGTCACTTATTAACCCCTTATTAACCCCTGATCACCCCATATAGACTCCCTGATCACCCCCCTGTCATTGATCACCCCCCTGTAAGGCTCCATTCAGACGTCCGTATGTTTTTTTACGGATCCACGGATACATGGATCGGAACCGCAAAACACATACGGACGTCTGAATGGAGCCTTACAGGGGGGTGATCAATGACAGGGGGGTGATCACCCCATATAGACTCCCTGATCACCCCCCTGTCATTGATCACCCCCCTGTCATTGATCACCCCCCTGTAAGGCTCCATTCAGACGTCCGTATGTTTTTTACGGATCCACGGATACATGGATCGGATCCGCAAAACACATACAGACGTCTGAATGGAGCCTTACAGGGGGGGTGATCACCCCATATAGACTCCCTTGATCACCCCCCTGTCATTGATCACCCCCTTGTAAGGCTGGCTCCATTCAGAGGTCCGTATGTGTTTTGCGGATCCACGGATCCATGGATCGGATCCGCAAAACACATACGGACGTCTGAATGGAGCCTTACAGGTGGGTGATCATGACAGGGGGGTGATACCCCATATACACTCCCTAATCACCCCCCGTCATTGATCACCCCCTGTCATTGATCACACCCCGTAAGGCTCTATTCAGACATTTTTTTGGCCCAAGTTAGCGGAATTTTTTATTTTTCTTTTCTTACAAAGTCTCATATTCCACTAACTTGTGTCAAAAAATAAAATCTCACATGAACTCACCATACCCCTCACGGAATTCAAATGCATAAAAATTTTTTGACATTTATATTCCAGACTTCTTCTCACGCTTTAGGGCCCCTAAAATGCCAGGGCAGTATAAATACCCCACATGTGACCCTATTTCGGAAAGAAGACACCCCAAGGTATTCCGTGAGGGGCATATTGAGTCCATGAAAGATTGAAATTTTTGTCCCAAGTTAGCGGAAAGGGTGACTTTGTGAGAAAAAAAAAATAAATAATAATTTACGCTAACTTGTGCCAAAAAAAAAAAATTCTATGAACTCGCCATGCCCCTCATTGAATACCTTGGGGTGTCTTCTTTCCAAAATGGGGGTTACATGTGGGGTATTTATACTGCCCTGGCATTTTAGGGGCCCTAAAGCATGAGAAGACATACTTTCAAGCATATATACCATTTAATATGATAAAGGTGAGCAGTAAGGAACGGGGAATGTGGCCATGCTGCTGATGGAGCACACAGAGGCCATGGCCCTAGGCGCAGTGAAACTGTGCCTGCTGCAGAGCACAAGAAACACACTCATCCATGATACCTAGCTTCATGTCCCAGTTTGCAGGGCGGTGCAGGACACCACTCTCGAAGTCAGACCTGTGCGACAGGTGGTCAGTTGGATTGCAGCAGATAATGCTTCCAGTCGGTTAAGCACCACCCTGTCTTCCACAAAGTCCAGTCTCAGTAGCCAAGAGTCTGGTCAACAGAATCCTCACCCTGATCCTCCTTCCTCCCACCATGGAGAGTCTTTGCAAACAAGTAATCCCACTCTTAGATATTCTGAGGAGCTCTTTTCAGCGCTATTTCTTAATTTGGGCCTCCTGCCAAGCCCACTTGAAGAGGGACATGAGGAGATCTTGTGCCTGATTCCCAAACTCTTGAGATCTACAGTCAGAATAAGATGGCGTGGGAAATGGCAATTAGTGTTTCACAAGGTTAATGATGATGAGAAACAATTGCCAATAAGTCAACGGCAATTAGTGTCTCAAAAGGTTGATGATGAGGATGAAGACACAGTTGTCAATAAGTGAGTTGTTAGGTCAACAAGTCAGGAGAATGACCAGAGTGAGGAAGTGGAAGAGGAGGTGGTGGACGATGAAATCACTGACCCAACCTGGGAAGGTGGCCAGCCAGCGAGGACAGCAGTACAAAGGGGGAAGGATCCGCAGCATCGCAACAGGCTGGAAGAGGCAGTGGGGTGGCAAAAGGGAGAAGGTGGGCCACACCTAACGGGCCCGCAACTGTTCCCCGAAGCACCCCCTGGTGGAAATCTCCCTTGCCAAGTGGTAGATGTTCCGCAGTCTGGCGCTTTTTTGATGAAAGTGCGGACGATAAAAGAATTGTCATTTGCAACTTGTGCCGTACCAAAATGAGCAGGGGCGTGAACACTAGCAACCTCACCAACACCAGCATGATCCGCCACATGGCATCAAAGCACCCTAATAGGTGGGCCGAATGACTGGGTCCACAATCTGTGTCTGCGGGTCACACCACTGCCTCCTATTCCCCTGTGTTACGTGCTGGCCAATCCCCTGTCCAAGACGCATTCCCGGATGCCTCCCACCCTGGACCTTCGCAAGCACCATCAGCTAGCACATCCACTTCTGTGTCCCAGCGCAGTGTACAGATGTCCATACCCCAGGCCTTTGAACACAAGCGCAAATACCCAGCCACCCACCCACAGGCCATAGCACTAAATGCGCACCTTTCCAAATTGCTGGCCCTGGAAATGTTGCCATTTAGGCTTGTGGACACTGAGGCTTTCACAGCCTGATGGCGGCGGCAATCCCTCTTACTCAGTCCCCAGCCGCCACTAATTTTCCCAGTGTGCCATCCACGCCTTACACCTGCATGTGTCCCGTAACATCACCCGTGCCTTGACCACGCAGTTATTGGAAAAAGGTCCACTTAACGACTGACACATGGACAAGTGCTTGTGGCCAGGGATGCTACATTTCCCTGACGGCACATTGGGTGAATGTTGTGGAGGCCGTGAGCGAGTCGTAGCCTGGGATGGCACAGGTGCTACCGACGCCAAGGATTGCAGGCACGACTTCCATCAGGATTTCCGCCACCACCTACATTAGTGGCTGCAACCCCCCCCCCCCTTCTCCTCCTCCACCTCCACCTCTGAATTCTCATCTTGCAGCACCAGTCAGCCATCAGTCAGTAGCTGGAAGCAGTGTAGCACTGCAGTGGGGAAGCGGCAACAAGCCGTGCTGAAACGTATATGCTTAGGTGACAAACAGCACACCGCCGTGTGTGGTGCCCATTCCGCAAGTCATCTACAGCTGCCGCTGGTCTGGCAGTGCTGCTGCAGCGCTTGCAATTGCCAGATCACCGACTGTTGTGCGACGTGAGCACGTGCTGGAACTCCACGTCCACATGTTGGCCAGGCTTTGTGAGCAGCAGAGGGCAGTAGTGGAATACAAGCTGCAACATGGTCGTCGTCTTTACAGTCAACTTCCGCTCTTCACAAGTGACGAGAGGGCATGGATGTCTGACCTTTGTGAGGGTCTTACGCAACTTTGAGGAATCAACACAGATGGTGAGCGGCGATGCCACTATTATCAGAGTAACCATCCCACTCCTGTGTTTACTGAAACGCTCGCTGCTCACAATGAAGGCGGACGCTTGCATGTGGAAGGGGTGGAAATGGGGGAAGACAGTACACAAGGTGATAGCCAGACCACCCTTAGTTTGTCTTCTCAGCACAAATTGGATGATGATGATGAGGAGGAGGAAGAGCAGGAGACAATTGCCTACACTAGATAGTGTAGTACCCAAAGAAGGTTTATTCCATCTGTTCAGCGTGGATGGGCCGAAGAGGAGGAAGAGGAATGAGTAAATTGAGAGTCATCCTCCTGATGAGGACAGCAAAGTCTTGTCTGTTAGGACTCTGGCACACATGGCTGACTTTATGTTATTACGAATCAATAGTAGGATGAGAAATAGAACACGGCGGCACTACTTAACATACGCAAATAGCCTCAGTACACGGTGTGACATCGACCAAACAACCTCTTGTATATAAAAGCAACTCTTCGGTGGTGCACAGCAATGCGAACACACAGGTCCAATGGATACAATGGTAAGAGAAAGAAGATGCGGGCACTCACCAAGCTGCGACAACAATTTCAGGCTTTTTCCTTCATCTAAGGACAACAGACAGGCAGGGGAGCGGAGCAAGCCATTCACTGAGGATCGGCGGTGACGGTCGGTTCGCGCTGGACTAGTGATCGTCGGACCGCTCTGACGTCTCTGCGCACCAGACGTGCTACAAATAGGCGTCACCTCAAACCATCCCCATAGTGACGGCAGGACACTCCTTATACAAACAGAAACAAAGTAAGACCACATCGCTGAGAAGGACACAAATGTAACAGAGCATAATGATACATGCAGGCATTGATTTAACCATTACTAATATGACAAATAACAAATAGGACAGACGAGCACAAACATGCAGTGGGAATAGAGGGACGGAATAGGCTAGCATGACTTTATGTTATGATGCCTTTCCCGTGACCCTCGCATTATACGCATTTTGGCCAACACCGATTACTGGTTGTTCACCCTTCTCGACCCCCGCTACAAAGAGAGCTTCTCATCTCTCATTCCTGTGATGGAGAGGAACTAGCAAAATGGTGCAATACCAGAAGGTCCTTGTGGAAAAATTGCTCCAAAAATATCCATCTGACAATGCTGGCCGCAGAGTACGTAGTTCCTTGGGCAACTGAGGAGGGGACACGAGGGGAACACACATCAGTTCCAACAGAGGCAGGGCAACACTCTCCAAGGCCTGGGAAAGTTTCATGACACCCCGTGAGCACCCTCATAGAAACATAGAAACATAGAATGTGTTGGCAGATAAGAACCATTTGGCCCATCTAGTCTGCCCAATATATCTGAATCCTATGAATAGTCCCTGGCCCTATCTTATATGAAGGATAGCCTTATGCTATCCCATGCATGCTTAAACCCCTTCACTGTATTTGCAGCTACCACTTCTGCAGGAAGGCTATTCCATGCATCCACTACTCTCTCAGTAAAGTAATACTTCCTTATATTACTTTTAAACCTTTGCCCCTCTAATTTAAAACTGTGTCCTCTTGTGGTAGTTTTTCTTCTTTTAAATATGCTCTCCTCCTTTACCGAGTTGATTCCTTTATGTATTTAAAAGTTTCTATCATATCCCCTCTGTCTCTTCTTTCTTCCAAGCTAATACATATTAAGGTCCTTTAACCTTTCCTGGTAAGTTTTTATCCTGCAATCCATGTACTAGTTTAGTAGCTCTTCTCTGAACTCTCTCTAGAGTATCTATATCCTTCTGGAGATATGGCCTCCAGTACTGCGCACAATACTCCAAGTGAGGTCTCACCAGTGTTCTGTACAGCGGCATAAGCACTTCACTCTTTCTACTGCTTATACCTCTCCCTATACATCCAAGCATTCTGCTGCCACCCTCACCCTGATGCGCGGCCTACTATAACAAATAGGGAAAAATTTGGGAAAGATGGTGAAGGAGTACGTAGCAGACCGTGTCTGCTTCCTCAATAATTCCTCGGTGATTTACAACTATTTGGTGTCCAAGCTGGACGCGTGGCACGGACTGGCGCTCTACGCCTTGGAGGTGCTGGCCTGCCCTGCCACCAGCGTTTTGAGAGAGCGGGTATTTAGTGCTGCTGTTTGCATAATAACTGATAAGTGCATCCGCCTGTCAACTGAAAATGCTGACAGGTTGACGCTTATAAAAAATGAACAAGCCTGGATTGCCCCTGACTTCTCTACTCCACCAGAGGAAATCGGCTGAGCATAAAGGGACATTAAATGGGGCTTTTATGGTGTATTGAATATACTGTATTCCCATGCACCCCTTCCTCCACAAAAAAAGGGTATATGGGTTTAATCTTCCTTTTCTCGGCCTCCTCCCTCCTTCATCATATCAACGTTAGTGTTGACTGTGAATATTCGAATAGCAAATTTTTATTTTGAATTCGCAATTTTTTTTTATTGCGAATATTTTTAATATAGTGCTATGTACTCGTTAATATCGAATATTCTGCATTTTTTTTTCCATCTGAACACATAATTTCCTCTCTGCTTCTTGCTTGTGGGCCAAATGAGAAGGAAGCAATGTCAAGTTCACAACAAGACTTAGGACACAATCAGTAATCTGTAGTCAGACTGCTAAAATGTGAAGTTAAATAATCTAATCACTGCCGATTAGCGCAATCGCGAATATATTGGAGCACTTGACTCTATCTGCATATAAAGCTATTGTCATGTTCTGCCGTGCCAACCATTTTCTCCAGTCTCAGGAGAAACTCATGAAACTTCTAGCAGCTGAAAAATGTAGCCAAAGTGACCCACACCTATATTTTGCGTTACAAAATTCACATTACGCGATTTTTACATTGCCATTTTTTTGCATTCAATAAAATAATCTTTAATTCCCGAATTCGAGAATATATAACTAATATTCTACAAAATATTAGTGAATTATCGCAAATTCAAATATGGCTCCTGCCGCTCATCACTAATCAATATGCTTATTAAGCTGCCCTCGTTCCTAATGTTTTAGAGGTCAGCTCAGTAGCAGGCCCCAACCATAATTTTTTTGATGGTCGATCAGAATCAGCATCAGGCACTCGCCATACTTTTTCCAGGGTCAGATCAGCAGCAGGCCCTCGTTCCTAATGTTTTAGATGGTCAGCTTAGCAGCAGATTATCACCCCTAAAGTTTTAGATGGTCAGATCAGCAGCAGGCTCTCGCCCCTAATGTTTTAGAGGGTCACCAGCAGGCCCTTGGCTCCTAATGTTTTTGAGGGTCACCAGCAGACCATCAATCATAATTATTCAAGGGTGTGTATGATGCCTCTTTTATGTGTAATAAAGGGTGTATTGGAGTGCTGGTTCCTTGTAATTTTTGGCAGCCCTTTCACTTAGTGCATAGGCTTTATGAGTATAGGAGTCCCACTACCTAAACAATTGTACCACAATGTGATTAAGGCCATCCTTTATGTGATATACAGGTTGTATCGGAGTGCTTCTTCCTTGTAATTTTTTGCAGCACTTGCACTTTATATACAAGTAAATATACAGGAAAGAATGTTTCCTAACAATTTTTCCTCTAAAATCGATTTTATCTACGGTTTTGTGCGTATTTTGCCAGTCTGTAAAAGTGGCGTACTACTCGGACAACATTGTTCCCAGCAGCGACCTGGTAATCCAAGATGCATCCATACATCCTCTCCATGCTGTTCCTGAACCATTTCAGTGGTGTTTCCATCAATTTCTGACCTTTTCATGTGAACCAGACACCCTCCCCTCTCCAGAGCAGGGTGCCTGGTTTAATGCTCGGGTTCTCCCATTGACTTCTATTGTGCTCTGGTGCTCGGTAGAGCACCCAAGCATCCCGAGGTGTTCTACTTAAACACCCGAGCACTTTGTTGCTCAATCAACATTATTCGCTACCATGAAGCACGAGGAAATTCAGATTCGCTGCAAATAAAATTTTCTCTGAATGGCGGTGTACAAACACAATTTAATATGAACAATTATCCGAATTCTCTTTAGCACACAATGGCTTAAAACGGTTCCATGAAAACAAAGTCACCTGAGGAAGACCCCAGTATAAGACAGAGACGTATCATGCCATTTTGAAAATCAATAAAATCAGCTTGTTTTATAAGAAGACATTGCAAATGTAGATCTACTGTTGCAGTACATTGGAAATGATTAGTTCTGATTCCTTTCAGTTCCAGAGCCACAAATCTTATAATTTTCTCTTCACATAGCCATATCAAGGCCTATCTTGTAATTAGAGATAAGTCACTAAAATTCGATTTGGCTGCTTCGCCGAATTTTACAAAAAAAATTCCATTGTGATGATTTACTTAACTCCTTAAGGACACAGCCTTATTTTATCTTAAGGACCAGGCCCATTTTTTGCAAATCTGACCAGTGTCACTTTAAGTGGTGATAACTTTAAAACACTTTGACTTATCCAGGCTATTCTGAGAATGTTTTTCGTCGCATATTGTAATTCATAACACTGGTAAAATAAAGTTAAAAAAATCATTTTATTTATAAAAAAGACCAAATTTACCAAAAATTTGTTTAAAATTTGCAAATTTCCAAGTTTCAATTTCTTTACTTCTATAATACATAGTAATATCTACAAAAATAGTTATTACTTTACATTCCCTATATGTCTATGTCATGTTTGGATCAATTTGAAATGATATTTTATTTTTGGGGGATGTTACAAGGCTAGAAGCAAATCTTGAAATTTTCAGAAATTTTCAAAAACCCACTTTTTAGGGACCAGTTCATGTCTGAAGTCACTTTGGAGGCTTACATAATAGAAACCACCCAAAAATGACCCATTCTAGAAACTACAACCCTCAAGGTATTCAAAACTGATTTTACAAACATCGTTAACCCTTTAGGTGTTCCACAAGAGTTAATGGCAAAGGGTGATAACATTTCAGAATTTAGATTTTTTGGCAAATGTTCAATTTTAATCCATTTTTTCCCAGTAACAAAGCAAGGGTTAACAGCCAAACAAAATGCTATATTTATTTTTCCGATTCTTTAGTTTTCAGAAACACCCCATATGTGGCCGTAAACTACTGTACGGGCACACAGTAGGGCATTAGAGCGAAAGGTGCGCAGTATGGTTTTTGGAAGGCAGATTTTGCTGGACTGGTTTATTTACACCATGTCCCATTTGAAGCCCCCCTGATGCACCCCTAGAGTAGAAACTCCATAAAAGTGACCCCATTAAGAAACTACACCCCTCAAGGTATTCAAAACAGATTTTACAAACTTTGTTAACTCTTTAGGTGTTCCACAAGAATTAATGGAAAATAGAGATACAATTAAAAAATTTCACATTTTTGGCAGATTTTCCATTTTAATAATTATTTTTCAGTTACAAAGCAAGGATTAACAGCCAAACAAAACTCAATATCTATGGCTCTGATTCTGTAGTTTACAGAAACACCCCATATGTGGTTGTAAACAGCTGTACGGGCACACGGCAGGGTGCAGAAGGAAAGGAATGCCATATGGTTTTTGGAGCAGATTTTTGCTGGACTGGATTTTTTACACCATGTCCCATTTGAAGCCCCCCTGATGCGCCCCTAGTGTAGAAACTCCAAAAAAGTGGCCCCATTTTAGAAACTACGGGATAGGGTGACAGCATTGTTGGTACTAGTTTAGGGTACATATGATTTTTGATTGCTCTATAATAAACTTTTTGTGAGACAAGATAACAAGAAATAGCTGTTTTGGCACCGTTTTTATATTTTGTTATTTACAACATTCATCTGACAGGTTAGGTCATGTGATATTTTTATTGAGTAGGTTATTACGGGACGCGGCGATACCTAATATGTATACTTTCTTTCAATTTATGTAAGTTGTACACAATTATTTCATTAAAAAAATATATATATATATATATCATGTTTTAGTGTCTCCATATTCTGAGAGCCATAGTTTTCATTTTTTTGGGTGATTATCTTAGCTAGGGTCAAATTTTTTGCGGGAAGAGTTTGATGGTTTGATTGGCACTATTTTGGGGTGCATATGACTTTTGATCGCTTGCTATTACACTATTTGTGATGTAAGGTGACAAAAAATGGCTTTTTTTACACCGTCTTTTTTTTACGGTATGCACCTGAGGGGTTAGGTCATGTGATATTTTTATAGAGCAGGTTATTACGGACGCGGCGATACCTAATATGTATACTTTTTTATTTATGTAAGTTTACACAATTATTTCATTTTTGAAAAAAAATAAAAATCATGTTTTAAGTGTCTCTATATTCTGAGAGCCAAAGTTTTTTCAGGTTTGGGCGATTATCGTAGGTAGGGTCTAATTTTTTGTGGGATGAGGTGACGGTTTGATTGGTACTATTTGGCATACATACAACTTTTTTGATCACTTTTATTACCTTTTTTGGGAAGTTAGATGGGCAAAATTTCTATTTCATCATAGTTTTTTTATTTATTTTTTTATGGCGTTTACCGTGCAGGTAAAGTAACATGACCGTTTTATATATCAGGTCGCTACGGACGCGGTGAATCAAATATGTGTAGGGATTTTTTTTTTCATTTTTTAAATCAGTGATAAATGTGTTTTTTAGATTTTTACTTTTTTAACTTTTTTTCATTTTTTTGACCCAGACTAACTTGGTTTCTTGAAGATCCAGTGGGTCTGATGTCTGTATATTACAGTACAGTACACTATATATTGTACTGTACTGTATTTTCACTTTACAAAGGTCTGATTAGACTTCTGCCTTTAGCAG
Organism: Bufo bufo; assembly: GCF_905171765.1. NCBI lineage: Eukaryota > Metazoa > Chordata > Amphibia > Anura > Bufonidae > Bufo > Bufo bufo. Next base: position 114,838,881 of record NC_053398.1, on the reverse strand, counting down.
AAGTTTAATCAGCACCATGGACAGCCTCTGATTAGTACCATGGACAGCAGGACGCCTGTGAAGGTGTCCGGTTGCCATGGTAACCATCACTCGCTGCCACAGCAGAGCAGCATGGAAGGGGTTAAACGCCTGACATCTGTGCCAGCACAGATGTCAGCAGAGTGTCAGCAATGTGATGACACTCTGCAAACCGCTCGGCTATCCTGAGAGAGGGGCCGGAGGATGAACGCATGCCTGCCCTCCCTGCCACACTCCCCGCACCCCTCCCCCCGCTGCGCCAGCTGACAGATAACAAAGAGGGCAGCAGGGAGGGGGGTTAAACTTTAAAATAAAGGTTATTTGAAGTTTCTGATCCCCACCGTCTGTGACCGCTGGGATCAGAAACTTCTGAAACCGCTGCAAACCGCAGGTCTGAATTGACCTGCGGTTTGCTGCGATCGCCTACATGGGGGGGTCACAGGACCCCCCCTCACATTTAGCCAAGGTGCCTGCCCAATGATTTGAGCAGGCACGGGGTTCCGATCACCACCCGCCGAGCCGCAGTGATTGGAAATACATAGGACATACCGGTACGCCCAGTGTCCTTAACGATCAGGAAATCCGGGCGTACCAGTACGCCCTATGTCCGGAACAGGTTAATCATGAAGCAGATTTGATTATATCAGGTGCAATGACAGAGAACAGCGATTACGCCCCCTTCCCCCCCCCCCCCCCCCCGTCATTGAGCCCTTTAGATGCCACATTAATCACTGATCGCAGCATCTGAGATAAATATTCAGGCTTTTCTGGGGTTGACAATAAAAAAAAAAAATATTATACTTACCTTATCCTTTTGAGCGCAAAGAGGCCGCCGTGGCCATCTTGCTTGAGGATCCAGCATGAAATCTAGCACAAGACATGATGATGTCATCATGTCAGCCGGCGTAGTGACATCACTACGCACAAGATTTCGCACATGATCTTCAAGCTATATGGCCGCAGCGGCCTATTCATACTCAAAAGGATGAGGTAAGTATGAAATTCGGCTTTGCAGCAAATCTATTTTTTTCTGAAATTCATATCGAAGTCCACTTTGTGAACTTCGATTCGCTCAATACTACTTGTAATGAAAAATGGGAAAAACATTCTTTGTGGAGTGAAATTTAAATAAAAACGCAATTTCGCATATTTTTTTTTTTTTTTTGTTTTATAGCATGCACTGTGCACTAAAATAAATGACAACAAAATTCATTTTTATTTATATTCGATCAATTTGGATGTCTAATTCAATTTGATCCAAATAGTTTTTTGATCAATTAACATATAACAAATAGCCCCAAAATTTGGATTTGTTTTAAGCCGAAGTTTTTGTAGAAATTTACTGCAAATTCAATTTGTTTAGAATCAATTTCCTCATCTCTTATGACATCCTATTCTATGGGTCAGTATGATCATGATAACACCACATTTATATAGCTTTTACTAGGTTTTACTACATTACAACAAATTGCATTTGCATCGCCTTATTCTGACATTCAGAACTTTTTTATATTCCCTTATCCTACCAGCAGAACAGATGGGGTTAACCACCCCCCATGGACTGGTAGGACCGGCGGAATTTTTATGAGCCCAAGTAATAATTAAACACTTAAACCTCACCTATAAAGGAGGGAATCACCTCCAGCCCATTGTGTTTTTTTCTGTCCTCCGGTCAGGTGGACTAGGCGGTGCGTTTTTCGGCGTCCTCGGTCCTTTTCCTTGCGGCCGCTGGGCGCCGCCATCTTCCGAATCTGACGTCACTTCCGGAATTTTTTCCTTGCGACGCGATTTTGCATCATTATTGCGATTTTTTTATATATAATCTGCGATTTTCCCTCTGGTTGGAGGTTTTATTGTATTCCTTCCTGGGGGGAAACCTTTTTATTTACTGTTATGTGTTTTCTCCTCTGGGGGCGGGGACTCGGCTCTGAGCCCACTCCCTCCCCTATTTAAGGAAACATTGTGAACCAGGTCGTTCTCTGGCTGCACATGCTTTTTAAGCTAGCTCCCAGAGTCCCATAAGCTGGTGTTCCTCCACTTGTTGGTGCCTTATTTCAGGTCCTCATTTTCAGCTATCCGCCAGTCTGCCTTTTCTTTTACCTTTCTCCTAATACATTTATTGGTTGTTTACAAATGTTTTACTTATCCTTTTTTCTTTTTCCCGCAGTGAGGTCGGTCAACGGTTATTCTAAGCTGAATTTACCTGCACTCGTCAGATCGCAGAAGATAAGCAGCTTGGGGCTTGGTAAGAACCAGCTTGGGAGACTGGTTGGGAATACCTTGTTCCGTTGACTTTAAGAAAAAAAAAAAAGCCTCCACGGGATTCGAATGGCAGAAAGGCTTGGAAACATTTTTCGTGCTATGATTGTAGCGCGCTTATGTAGGATAGCTGTCCCTACTCCAGGTGTGACGGCTGCCGTCCGAGGGTTCAACCTTCCACCGAACCTACGATACAGGATATGTATCAGTGGGTAAAGACCTATGTTGATGGATCCATCAAAGGGGTTATAAGCCTGCTGGATGAGAGGCTTCCTACTCAGACTCCTATGGAGTCTTTGGCTCCAGTAGAGAGACCGTCCGTAGTCTCCTTGAGTTCCTCCTCCTCGGATGAGGAGGAGCTTACTTCATGCTTTATTCCTCCTGATAGGATGCAAAAGTTACTTAAGTCCATCAGGTCCGGGGACCATGATGTTGACCTGGGGGAGCGCTCTGATCCCGCTAGTCGGGCACTTCGTGTCTTTAAAGCGGATGAGACCCTCCTCTCTGTCATGCGCACAGAGTGGAAGAAACCCGAAAGGGGTCCGATTCTAACTAAAGATTCAGAACCATGTTTCCGATGGCTAAACCCTTGGTGGAATCATGGGGTTCCATTCCCAAGGTGGACATGGCGATTGTCAAACTGTCCAAGCGCACTCTGGTTCCTGCGGACGATGGGTCGAGTCTACAGGATCCCCTTGACAGGAGAGCAGAGTGCACACTCAGGAGAGGTTATACGGCAGCTGCAGCTTCCGCGTCTACGGCCATCGCTGCTACAGAAGTTTCTACCTTCCTCAGGTCTCGATTAAACCAGATCCAGATGGATGTGGATCAGAAGGTGTCTCGGGACGACATTCTGGCGGCTTTCAAGACTGTCAAACTGGCGATGAATTTACTGTCTGATAAAGCGCAAAAACAGCTGAAGTTGGCGGCCAAAACCATAACCAGCCAAAACCATAAACCAGCGGCCCGCAGGCCTTTGTGGCTTAAGCCTTGGGTCGCTGACAATTCCATGTAGCCTTCCCTTTGAGCCCAACCGTTTGTTCGACTCAGAGTTGGATAAGATTATGGAAGACCTGTCAGATTAAAAGGGGAAGAGTCTTCCCCAACAGTCCTTTCGGGGGCGGGGCAGACAAAACCGTGGTGGTTGGTCTGACCAGCAGTCAAGAGCCCGGAGGGACTGGGGAGTGCAGCGAAGAGGTTCGAGGCACTCTCGTGAAGGAGTCAAGGATAAAAAATCCACCTCCTGACTACGGGCCTCCTCAAGGCTCTTGGATGACTCCCGTGACTCCTGCCATCCTGCCAGAAGACTTCCCCACTCCTCTGCCTCATCTTCCCATCGGAGGTCAACTCTCCCACTTCAAGGACATCTGGATCCGAGAGATTTCGGATCCCTGGGTCCTGAATGTCATATCAGAGGGGTACTCAATCAATCTTCTTTCTCTGTCTCCGGACAGGTTCATCAGAACCAAACTTCCACAGGCCGCAAGGCAGGATTCAGGATTACATCCACAAGGGGGCTCTGGAGGAGGTTCCGTCAGGGGAACGGGGCTTAGGGATTTACTCACCAGTGTTTCTGGTTCCCAAGGCGTCAGGGGATCTCCGGATGATTATCAATTTGAGATTCTTCAATCGATACGTAAGGAAAGTAAGGTTCCGTATGGAAACCATCAGGTCAGTGGTTCACGTTCTCAATCCTGGAGATGTGACGGCAACCCTGGACCTCAAGGATGCATATTTGCACATCCCGATTCATCCTGCTCCCAGGAACTATCTCAGGATCGCGGTCCAGGTGTCAGGTGTCGCCAGACACCTTCAGTTCGTTGCCCTTCCCTTCGGCATTTCTTCTACCCCTTCACACTTTCACCAAGGTGGTAGTTTCTGTGGTGGCGGCTAGGCACTCCAAGGACTGACCATCATTCCTTAATTGGACAATTGGCTTCTAAAAGCCTCTTCCTTTGTGGTCCTGACCCACCATCTTCATGTAACGATTTCCTTTCTGTTCCGCCTAAGGTGGATCATCAGCTGGCAGAAGTCGAACGTGAGCCCGTCGACTTCAGTAAGATATTTAGGCTTCATAATCGACTTCGTTGGGAGATCTCTCCGGTTGACTCCAGAAAGAAGATCCCGAATACAGAACATGGCAGAATTCCTATCCGTGCCTTGGCGAGTTCCAATTTGGACTCTCATGAAGATGTTGGGGCTCATGTCAGCGTCTGCATAAGCAGTCCCTTGGGCTTTATGGCAGCTCCGGCCGCTGCAGTCGGAGGTTCTCTCCAAATAGAATGGCAGCCCCGCCGGGCTGAACTCCCTGTGCTCCCTGTCTTGGCAAACTCGGCATTCCCTCAGATGGTGGAGCCATCTTTTAGACGGGAAGTCTATGACCCAGCCAACCTGGGTCATATTGACAACAGATGCGTCCCTAATAGGCTGGGGTGCTCATCTAGACGATTCTCCAGTGCACAGATCCTGGTCTCCTCAGGAGCGGCTCTTCTCATCCAATCTCCGCGAGATTCAAGCTATCCGGCTAGCCCTCCTTCACTTCGCCCCTCAGATCCGGGGCAAAGCAGTTAAAGTCCAGTCAGACAATATGACTGCGGCACTTTACATCAACAAGCAGGGAGGCACAAGATCACTTACCCTCTTATCAGAGATCGGGGTGATTCTGGATTGGGCAGAATTGAACCTTTTACACTTATCTGCGATCCACATTCGAGGCTCCCTCAATATGATAGCGGATCGGTTGAGCCGCGGTCTTCCAACAGTGGAGTGGTCTTTACATCCGAAGATATTCAAGCAGATAGTCCTCAAGTGTGGAATGCCAGAGGTGGATCTTATGGCAACAAGGTTCAACGCCAAGGTGGAGAGGTTTTGCTCCCTTTACAGGGAGGACAACCCCCTGGCGATAGATGTTCTGTCAATATCCTGGAGGTTCAGGCTGGCTTACATCTTCCCTCCCTTTTCCATGATACCGAGGGTATTGATGAAAATTCGTCAGGATCAGGCCTCGGTAATAGCCATCATACCGTTTTGGCCCAAGAGATCCTGGTTTACCCAGCTCATTCAGATGAGTCGGGGACCTTATTGGAGGCTCCCCCCACGGCAGACCCTGGTGTCATGGGACACTCACCTCTGCCCAGATCTGCACAGGTTCAACCTGACAGCCTGGAGGTTGATCAGTCCCTTCCCAGAATAGAAGGGCTTTCAGAGTCGGTCCTGAGAACACAGTCTCATTCAAGAGCAGACTCTACTAAGAGAGCCTACTCACAGATTATGAGGATATTCTCTTCTTGGTGTTCCTCAAAGGAGGTGGCGTCTGCAGATCCGCCCCTCCCCATCATCCTTCAGTTTCTGCAAGATGGCCGTGACAAAGGCCTTGCTCCATCTACCTTGAGGGGTCAAGTTTCAGCCATTCCAGCTTGTTTCAACAAGTCTTTTTCGCAGGACCCGCTCATTAAACGGTTCCTTAAAGGAGCTGAAAGATTAAAGCCTACAGTACTGAAACCCATCCCTCAATGGGATTTATCAGTAGTTCTCAGGGGGTTAGCATCTCCTCCCTTTGAGCCTTTGGAGGAGGTAGATTTCAAGTTTGTCACATGAAAACTTGTTTTTTCTTCTTGCTGTGACTTCGGCCAAGAGGGTCTCTGAGCTTCAAGCTCTATCAGCGCACGAGCCCTATACCATTTTTTTGCAAGACCGGGTCCTTTTTAAGATTTCTCCCGTACTTTAGGCCTAAGGTTCCTTCTTTCCAGAATATCAACCAGGTGATATCCCTCCCGGTTCTTTCTAGACCTTCTACCTCCTCCGAGGAACCTGCTATACATCCTTGGATGTCTTGAGATGCCTCCAGATCTATGTGGATAGATCAAGGAGTTCAGGAAAGATGAAAATCTTCTAATCCTGTTTGCCGGTAAGTTTAAAGGCCGTAAGGCGTCTAAACCATCCATCAGTCGATGAATTAAGGAGGCTAATGGGGAATCCTTTTGTTTCCCAATCTCTAGACTCTCCGGGGTTTGTAAAAGCCCATTCTACGAGGGCTGTAGCTACTTCTTTTGCCAAGAGGAGTCTTCTTCCGCTCGACATGATTTGTAAATCTGCCTCCTGGAGCTCAGAATCAACATTCATCTCCCATTATAGACTAGATGCCAGAATAGCTGGATACTCGGCCTTTGGCCAGACTATTCTTAGTTCTGCCAGGCATGATGGCCCTCCCTATGGGTTCTTCTTGCTATCTCCCCATCTGTGCTGCTGGTAGGACGTACGGGAATCGTTAATTTCTAACGATAATTTGTTTTCCCTTAGTCCTAACAGCAGCACACAAATTTCCCACCCTAGTAAGACTATTTTTTTTCTTGCTATTACACAATGGCCTGGTGGTGATTCCCTCCTTTATAGGGGAGGTTTAAGTGTTTAATTATTACTTGGGCTCATTAAAATTCTGCCGGTCCTACCAGTCCATGGGGGGTGGTTAACCCCATCTGTGCTGCTGTTAGGACTAAGGGAAAACAAATTATCGTTAGAAATTAACGATTTCCATCTACTGAGCTGTGTGAGGGTTTTTTTTGTGGGGAAAGCTTTAGTTTTTATTGATACAACAGTATTTTGGAATAAATATGATGTATTGATCACATTTTCACATTTTATATGTAAAATTGCAAAAGGGGGTGATTAGAATATTTATTATTTTAGTTTTTTATTATATTTTTGAAAAATTTGAAACAGTTGTTTTTAGCCGCTTTAAGAGACTTGAACACACAAACTTCTGATCATTTATACCATAAACTGCAATAGTATACTATTGCAGTCTATGGTATTTTTACAAGTTTCCTATTAATCACTGCCGAACTTCCCTACAGAGGCCTGAGACTCTTCAAAAGGCCCCAGGCTATAGTCACTAATCAGAGCACTGCAATCTCCAATCCCAGTGATTGAGTTCGGGTGTCAGGTGTATGTGGAGAGGTCAGCTTGTGAGCTCACTCCATACATCCATCCTTTACACAAAATGACATACAGTTACATAATTTTGCATTAAGGGGTTTTTAATTAATTCTGCATGGGGGAAGGGATGCAACAACTTTTATCGACACAAAACAATAGAAGCCATAAGGGTTAAACATTTTTAGTTCCTTGAACTATTACCTGCTTTCCAGTTTGTGATTTCTTTCTTTCTTTCTCTATTACCTGCTTTCCAGTTTGTGATTTCTTTCTTTCCTTCTTTCTTTCTTTCTTTCTTTCTTTCTTTCTTTCTTTCTTTCTTTCTTTCTTTCTTTCTTTCTTTCTTTCTTTCTTTCTTTCTTTCTTTCTTTCTCTATTACCTTTCTCTAGTTTGTGATGTCTTTCCTTCTTTCTTTCTTTCTTTCTTTCTTTCTCATACAGTAAAATCTGCTGTCACTTTAATTGCCAGTTTTTATAGTAGCTCATCTTTTTGAAAAGCAATATCACAGTAAAGCATTCCTCCCTTTTTTTCCGTTTTTATAATTGCATCTGATATGGGAGGAGAGACTAGAATGTACCACACAAGATGTGCCTAGTTTCCCAGGCTGGATGAAGTTCATCAGTCAATTGCGGCCATCTGGTTTCACCTAAAACCTTTTCATTCAAACCATTTTGAAAAATATCAACAGTTATGCAAGTAACACAAGTGTGTTAGCGCCCAGCCACAAAAGCCTGGTTCTTTGTCAACCTCAAATGAAAGATATGGTGGAACAAACTATTTTATTCAGCCTCATTAAGAATTGTAAATTAAAACGCAGATGTCAGGAGATACTTGTTTTTTTAACTTTTGTATACAAAAAGAAAGAGCTTTTTAATCATTGATTCACAATGTCTACCATTAACAATTACATTGAAAAATTAGAATTGTAAGACAATGTGGATGTTATTTTCAAAACATAAAGCACAACTCTTGAAAAAGATTAATTATTTCATACTGAAGGCTGAATCAGATAGAAAATTGTCTGACAGGACAGCTACGTGTACAATACATGCCCATCACAGACTATAGACATTTTGTTCAGGATCTCTTTGTTCCAGGAATCAAATATGCATCAATCCTTAGTTTAGTACACTTAAGCAGCACTATTTCCTTGCACATATAAAAAAAAAATATTAAAAAGTCCTACACTGGGCTATACCATAGTTCCTCTAATAAACTAGCATTTGAATAGAAGTAGTGCTATTGATGCATGATTAGAGATGAGTGTATCTTAAGAATAAAAATTCACATTTGCTAGAATTTCTTGAGATTCGAGAGTTTTTGAAAGAGAGAGACTTTTCCAACACTTTTGAGTCGGGTAGAATTGATTTGTACCTGAATTGAATCGCATGGTTGATTCTGATAAATGGGACTTTCAATAAATTCTCTAATCTCTGTTCATGATCCATCACTGGACCACTGCCACTATCTCTCTCTGACACCAGAAGTCAGTACCAAAGGTAACTATTAGAGATGAGCGAATCAATTCTAAACTAATCAGATGTGTTAAGAATTTCCCAACAGCTTTGATTTCCAATGAATCCAAATTTGTGGGGATTTGCCCTGCAACGGTTCTTCCCTCGGGGCACACTCTAGCACTAGGGTTCTCCAGGTGGTTGAGATGCTGTATCTGTTGCTGTTTTATAGTGCGAGGTAGGGTCCCATTGTCATTACACCAGCATACTGCAGTGCAAATGTAGTGTTTTTATAATGATAAGACCGATGTTGGTATAACAAATCCACAGTACATTACTGAAGTCGGTCAGCAGGTGATCCACACAAGCACTAATCACATGAAATGCAATCTTTATAGTTGATTTAAGTATTTCCCAGAGGTTATATATAAAGGCTAGCTTCTTTATCTCTCAATCAAACTGTCAATGTCTCCTTTTCCCGGTCCAAAGGGATGCACTTTTTCTATCATAACAAATATAAGTATATGATATCCACAGTATTCTCAGAGGAATACAATCTCTGAACAGGGGGCCCTCCTCTCCTTTGGTTATAGTGGACAGCTTGTAGCTTAAAGTGTTTCCACCACATGCAGAGGAGGCTGTAGCCAGATTAACAGTGATTACCTTCTTTGCTAAAGTCCACAATCCCTTTTTGGTTGGCTAAACCTTCTGTAGATCTTTTCCCTTTTAAGGGCTAGCACATAAGTTGCTTGTGGGCTGTAGGGGGATGGACTCTAACTACAGGAGATTTTCCTTGCTTCTGTGAGGTATTTACTCAGCAGCCAGCCATAGACCCCAGAAATGTCTTCTTAGAGACGAAGGGTGGAGCCAGCCCTGACTAGTCTTATGGGACCTCCCACTACCTATATAACCTTATGGGATTTGTAGTACATGCACATAATATATGAAATAAAAAGATATTAACACTTTCAGTGCTTTTCAGTGTATTTCAGGACACATTAATGTTAATGTTGGATGAATTCAGTGAGGGCTGGCAACTGGTAAACGTGGTCAGGATAAGAACCTGGATAAGGATAAGTTGTAACTGTAGACAACAGAAACAAACATTAATGCAGGCAGGAACAAAAAAGACCTAGAGAAGTTTGAAAAAGATCATTATACAGTGCCTTGCAAAAGTATTCACCCCCTTGACTTTTTTTGTATTTTGGTGCCTCACAACCTGGAATTAACATGGATTGCTTGAGGATTTGCATCATTTAATTTACAGAACATACCCACAACTTTGAAGATATTGTTTTTATTTATTGTAAAGCAAACAACAAATAAGACAAAATAACTGAAAAAGTCAATGTGCATAACTATTCACCCCCCTAAAGTCAATACTTTGTAGAGCAACCTTTTGCGGCAATCACAGCTCCAAGTCGCTTTGGATAAGTCTCTATGATCTTGTCACATTTTACCACTTTTTTTTTTTTACCATTTTTGCCCATTCCTCCTTGCAAAACTGTTCTAGCTCCTTCAAGTTGCATGGTTTGCGCTTGTGAACAGCAATCTTTAAGTCTGACCACAGGTTTTCTATTGGATTGAGATCTGGGCTTTGACTAGGCCATTCCAACACATTGGCATGTTTCCCCTTAAACCACTCAAGTGTTGCTTTAGCAGTGTATTTGGGGTCATTGTCCTGCTAGAAGGTGAACCTCCGTCCTAGCCTCAAATCATGCACAGAGTGGTACAGGTTGTGCTCAAGAATATCCCTGTATTTAGCACCATCCATCTTTCCCTCAACTTTGACCAGTTTCCGAGTCCCATCCCCACAGCATGATGCTGCTACCACCATGTTTCACTGTGGGGATGGTGTTCTTTGGGTGATGTGATGTGTTGGGTTTGCGCCAGACATAGCGTTTTCTTTAATAGCCGAAAAGTTCAATTTTCGTCTCATCAGACCAGAGAACCTTCCTCCATACATTTTGAGAGTCTCCCAAATGCCTTTTCGCATACTCACGATGAGCCTTTTTGTTTTTAGGTAAAAGTAATAGCTTTCTTCTGGCCACTCTGCCTTAAAGCCCAACTCTATGGAGCGTACGGCTTATTGTCGTCCTATGTACAGATACTGCAGTCTCTGCTGTGGAACTCTGCAGCTCCTCCAGGATTACCTTAGGTCTCTGTGCTGCCTCTCTGATTAATGCCCTCCTTTCCCGGTCGGTGAGTTTTGTTGAGTGGCTGTCTCTAGGTTTGCTGTTGTGCCATGTTCTTTCCATTTGGTTATGGTAGATTTGATGGTGCTGCTGGGGATCATTAAAGATTTGGATATTTTTTTATAACCTAACTATCACGGTCGGCGTGGCTATCACATATGTGACACAGAGGGAGGGAACGAGGAAGGCCCTGCCCAAGTGAGAGGGAAGATGGTGACCCCTGACTCACCTGGCGGCTGGCACCTGGCTGCCCTGACGTCCCTAGACGGGTTCCTCACCCGTACGCCGATCACGTGCCTAAAGCCCTGGCTTTCCCTGAGCTGAGCCCTAGGTAGTGAACAGGGCGATGGGAACACTAGTCCGCACCACTAACTCTAAGGGAAAACACCAAGGGGAGGACAGACAACACAGACTCAACATATATTCCCAGATGGGCGACAACAGGAGACAACAATAAGCCCAACAGGGATCCGGAGGGTAGCACACAGGAACAACAACCAGGATTAACCACTCCAGTGGGTCAGTATAGATGTCCAGGCAGGAAGCTCTATAACTGGCAACTAGAGAAGTGTGAGGGGAGAATATAAGGAGGTAGGGAGTGGCAGACACGAAACAGCTGAGGAGGAGAAGCTACGGATCCCTGAGAGAGACAAAAAGGATAGCAAGGCAAACACAGAAAACAATAACTAAGAAACACCATGATCTTTAGATATAGAGCGCGCAGCCACCCGCTGCGACTTCCTGACCCCGGGTATAACGGAGTCAGACGTGGCTCTTGATACCCTCATGACAGTACCCCCCCTTTCACGAGGGGCCTCCGGACACTCAGGACCAGGTCTCTCCGGATGAGAGGCATGGAAAGTCTGAATTAACCTGTTGGCGTTTACCTCTGACGCTGGAACCCACATTCTTTCCTCGGGACCGTAACCCCTCCAATGCACAAGATACTGAAGAGAGCGGCGGACCCGACGAGAATCAACAATTCTGGCTATTTGAAACTCCAGATTACCATCCACAATAACAGGAGGAGGTGGCAGCGGCGATGGTTCTAGAGGTGGAACATACTTCTTGAGTAACGATTTATGGAAGACGTTATGGATCTTAAAAGTCTGAGGTAGCTCCAGGCGAAAAGCCACAGGGTTAATGACGGCTACTATTTTATAGGGACCAATGAACCTAGGACCCAGTTTCCAAGAAGGAACCTTCAACTTAATATTCCTAGTAGACAACCACACATAGTCATTCACTCCTAGGTCCGGACCTGGCGACCGTTTCTTATCGGCCATGCATTTATATTTACCACTCATCTTTTTCAAGTTAACTTGCACCTTCTGCCATACCGATGAAAGAGATGAAAAAAACCTTTCCTCTTCGGGAACCCCAGAAGACCCCCCCTCTTTGAAAGTACAAAATTGGGGATGAAAACCGTGTGCACCAAGGAATGGTGACTTGCCAGTGGACTCCTGATAATGATTATTTATGACAAACTCAGCTAACGGTAAGTATGATGACCACAACTCTTGGTTTTCAGACACAAAACACCTTAAATATGTTTCTAGGTTTTGGTTGGTACGCTCAGTCTGTCCATTCGACTGAGGATGGAAAGCTGAGGAAAAGGACAAGTGAACCCCCAAACGGGAACAAAAAGCTTTCCAAAACTTAGAAATAAACTGGGTTCCCCGATCCGAAACCACATCGGAAGGGACCCCGTGAAGCTTCACGATTTCACTGATAAACACCTGAGCGAGAGTTTTAGCATTAGGAAGTGCGGGTAGCGCAATAAAGTGTACCATTTTGCTAAACCTGTCTACTACTACCAAGATAACTGTTTTACCCGCCGACAACGGTAAGTCAGTGATGAAATCCATAGACAGATGTGTCCATGGCCTATTGGGAATGAAAAGTGGCAATAAAGACCCTGCTGGACGTGTATGAGAGACTTTCGCGCGTGCACAAGTAGAACAAGTAGACACGAAATCCATTACATCCTGACGCAACCTTGGCCACCAAAAACGACGAGATAAAAGCTCCAAGGTTGCTTTACTACCCGGGTGTCCAGCAAGTGCCGAATTATGATGTTCTTTTGATAATTCAAGACGCAGGTTTAACGGTACAAACAATTTCTCTGAGGGGCAAGAGGCCGGGGCGTCCCCCTGAGCCTCTAACACCTTTCCCTCTAGAACAGAGTGTACAGCAGAAACAACCACTCCTCTTTGTAAAATAGGTACCGGATCACAAACATTACCCCCTCCAGGGAAACTACGAGATAATGCGTCTGCCTTGGTATTTTTTGCCCCAGGACGATAGGTGATTACAAAGTTAAATCTGGTAAAGAATAGCGACCACCTAGCTTGTCTAGGGGTGAGACGTTTAGCCGATTCTAGGTACAGAAGGTTCTTGTGATCCGTAATCACCGTGACGGGGTGGATTGCTCCCTCTAAGAAGTGACGCCACTCTTCAAGCGCCAGTTTAATCGCCAACAGTTCCCTATTTCCAATATCATAATTCTTCTCTGCAGAAGATAATTTTTTGGAAAAGAAAGCGCAAGGACGCCATTTGCCAGGAGACGGACCCTGAGACAATACAGCTCCCACTCCCACCTCTGACGCATCTACCTCTACAATAAAAGGCTGGGAGACATCAGGTTGAATTAGAACAGGTGCCGAGGTAAACCTCTCCTTTAGAGAGGAAAATGCATCTTTAGCGGCGTCAGACCATTTGGAAAAATCTGTCCCCTTCCTAGTCATGTCGGTAAGGGGTTTAACGATCACTGAATAATTTTTAATGAACTTTCTATAGAAATTAGCGAAACCCAAAAACCGTTGTAGGGCTTTAAGGTTCTCAGGAAGATCCTAATCTAAAATTGCCTGGACCTTCCCAGGATCCATGCGGAAACCTGAAGCAGATAATAGATATCCCAGGAACTGTAATTCCTGAACAGCGAAGACACATTTTTCAATTTTCGCATATAATTTATTCGTCCGTAGGACCTGCAGTACTTGCCTGACATGCACCTCATGTGTTTTCAGATCAGCCGAATAAATTAAGATATCATCTAGGTATATGACTACAAACCTGCCGATGAGATGACTAAAAATATCATAAACGAAATGTTGGAAGACAGCAGGGGCATTGGTCAGACCGAAAGGCATAACAAGATTTTCATAATGCCCCTCAGGGGTGTTAAAAGCTGTCTTCCACTCATCCCCTTCCCTGATACGAATCAGATTGTAGGCCCCCCTAAGATCAAGTTTGGAGAACCACTTAGCACCCGCAATCTGATTAAAAAGGTCAGGAATGAGAGGAAGAGGGTATGGGTCACGGATGGTTATCTGGTTTAACTCACGGAAATCTAAGCAAGGACGCAGGCCCCCATCTTTCTTTTTAACAAAGAAAAACCCTGCAGCCACGGGTGAAGAAGAGGGTCTGATGTGTCCCTTAGCCAGACTCTCGGAGATATAATCTTTCATGGCTTGTCTCTCGGGACCCGAAAGATTATACAACCTGGACTTGGGTAATTTTGCCCCGGGAATCAGGTTAACCGGGCAATCATAAGGACGATGAGGTGGTAGTTTCTGACAACCCTTTTCAGAAAAAACGTCCTCAAAGTCCGAAATAAATGTAGGTTGGGAAGCTATGGAGGCGATTAAGCAATTGTTATTTAAGCAATTCTCTCTGCAATGCTCACTCCACTCCAATATCTCCCTGGCCTGCCAATCCACCACTGGATTGTGCGCTACCAACCAGGGAAGACCCAATACCACCGGAGAGGGAAGGCCCTCCAGAACGTAACATGAAAGACACTCATTATGGTGGTCCCCTACCCGAAGGTGTAAATTACGAACAATGTGGGTGAGGTTTCTCTGAGACAGAGGAGCAGAATCTATAGCGAATACGGGAATAGGTCTCTGCAGCGTACAGAGAGACAAACCCATAGTGCGGGCAAAATGGGCATCAATCAAGTTTACCCCTGCTCCACTGTCTAGAAAAACAGAAATAGACTCTGTCTTAACACCAAAAACAATGACCGCTGGTAACACAAATTGAGATGTTCGTATGGAGGAAACGTATACCCCCCCGGCTGACATCCTCCGCACAGCCCGGGGTTAGTAGTTTTCCGACGGTCTTTTGTTTTTGAGAAAGGAGGGACAGACATTAATGAAATGACCCCTCCCCCCACAGAAAAAACAAGCCCCCCCCTACGGCGAATCTCGGGAGGACGGACCTGACGAGAAGTTCCGCCTAGCTGCATAGGCTCATCTAAGTCAGTACAGGCTGACTGTTGCTTGGGAGAGGTAACCAATTGCTCCGGAATTTTCGATCTCTCCCTAAGACGTCTATCTATTCTGATAGAGAGGGACATAACAGCATCAAGGGAAAGGGGGGTCTCATACAGCGCCAGTGCATCCTTAAGCCTTTCAGATAACCCAGAGCAGAACTGACTCCTGAGAGCCGGGTCGTTCCACTGAGTATCCGTAGCCCACCTACGGAACTCTGAGCAATATTCCTCTGCTGACCGATCTCCCTGTAGGAGTCTCCGTAACTTCGACTCAGCCAGGGCGACTCGGTCAGGGTCATCATATATGAGACCCAAAGCCCCAAAAAATCCCTCCACTGACCGAAGAGCCTGAGAACCAGGGGGTAACGAGAACGCCCAGGATTGCGGATCCCCCTGAAGCAGGGAAATGACAATCCCAACCCGCTGTTCTTCATGACCTGAGGAGTAAGGGAGCAACTTAAAATATAATTTGCAGGCCTCACGGAACGTTGCAAATTTGTCCCTTCCCCCAGAAAATCTGTCGGGAAGAGCAACCTTGGGTTCAGTGACAACCTGGTTACCCATAGCAACCGCTGGGGGTGCGGTCTGCTGCTTTTGCTGCTGTTGTTGAAGAACAGACGCCTTCAATCCTGCCACCTCCAAAGACAGGCTTTGAAGCTGTTCTGCCAAGGCATCAATAGGATCCATATTGGATTCTAAGTAGAGAGAGAAAAAAAAACAACAAACAAAAAATTTAAAAAAAAAATTATTTTTTTTTTCTCAAAAAGTAAGGGCCAGTTATAATATCACGGTCGGCGTGGCTATCACATACGTGACACAGAGGGAGGGAACGAGGAAGGCCCTGCCCAAGTGAGAGGGAAGATGGTGACCCCTGACTCACCTGGCGGCTGGCACCTGACTGCCCTGACGTCCCTAGACGGGTTCCTCACCCGTACGCCGATCACGTGCCTAAAGCCCTGGCTTTCCCTGAGCTGAGCCCTAGGTAGTGAACAGGGCGATGGGAACACTAGTCCGCACCACTAACTCTAGGGGAAAACACCAAGGGGAGGACAGACAACACAGACTCAACATATATTCCCAGGTGGGCGACAACAGGAGACAACAATAAGCCAAACAGGGATCCGGAGGGTAGCACACAGGAACAACAACCAGGATTAACCACTCCAGTGGGTCAGTATAGATGTCCAGGCAGGAAGCTCTATAACTGGCAACTAGAGAAGTGTGAGGGGAGAATATAAGGAGGTAGGGAGTGGCAGACACGAAACAGCTGAGGAGGAGAAGCTACGGATCCCTGAGAGAGACAAAAAGGAAAGCAAGGCAAACACAGAAAACAATAACTAAGAAACACCATGATCTTTAGATATAGAGCGCGCAGCCACCCGCTGCGACTTCCTGACCCCGGGTATAACGGAGTCAGACGTGGCTCTTGATACCCTCGTGACACTAACCGTGACTTGTACTTCTCAACAACATTGCCCCTTACTTGTTTGGAGAGTTCCTTGGTCTTCATGGCAGTGTTTGGTTAGTGATGCCTCTTGCTTAGTTGTTGCAGCCTCTGGGGCCTTTCAAAAATGGTGTGTATATGTAATAACAGATCATGTGACACTTAGATTGCATATAGGTGGACATCATTTTACTAATTATGTGACTTCTGAAGGTAATTGGTTGCACCAGAGCTTTTTATCGGCTTCCTAACAAAGGGGGTGAATATATATGCACATGCCAATTTTTTGTTTTCTATTTGTAAACAATAGTTTTATTTATATATTTTTCTAATTTTACTTCACCAACTTAGACTATTGTGTTCTGCTCTATCACATAAAATTCAGATTAACAAAACATTGAACTTAAGGCTGTATTGTACCAAAATATGAAAAAAATCAAGGGGGGTGAATATATTCGCAAGGCACTGTAAAATGAGAGCATTGGCATTGTTCGGGTCCTTTGGCACACAATGGCTCAGAGAGCAGAAGCTGGCATATGTGCAATTCCCGTTACAAGGAAAAAGCAGTGTCTGAAAGTAGGATGTTGGATCTTTGTAAGTTAGCCTAACTATTATAGGTACTAGGCTGATGCTGATGACAGACCAAAACCAATAAGGAAAGGGTAATTGTCTATCTTATCCCCACAGTCACTTCTTAGAGAGGTTTTGAAGTGACACATGTTGGAGTATTATTAAGTTTTTTCTGTTTTGTGTTTGCTTATTAGCTAGAAAATGCTTATGGAGGGTACTCTTTTGGCACTGTTATTTAGGGGAGTGCTCTGCTGGTAGTATAAGTATGGACATGATGCTGGCACTATAGAAGGGGAAACCTTGCTGGACATTATTTAAGGACATATTAATGGGGCTCTGAGGTCTGTAGATTGCACCATAAATAGGAGTCCCCTGAATGTCATAATGGCAGGCCAGTATATGTGAGCAAGCAAAATATAAAAAAATTCAAATTGTTCTCTATCACTACCCCATGACTAATTGGAACAAGCTTGTTTTAAGGTATGTTCACATGATATTTTTTGTTGTTGCAGATTTTGGTGCATTTTCCATTGATGCAGACTGTCTGTGTACACTGCAAGCTGTGGAGAAAATCTGAGGTTAATTCTATTTATGATGTGGGTTATATGTCAAAAATATATATTGGTTTTCCACTAAGCAGGCATGTCCTTAGAGTGATGAAGATGCAACATTCCATTTAATCACTAGAAATCTCAGATAAGATTTATTGTGGAACAATATTTCATCTAGGATATACCATATATGTGTCTATAAGTATACTTTTTACCATCTTAAACATATAATTGTACTTCTAACGCTCAATAAAGAAATTGCAGGTTTTCTATTGAAGACTGCAGAAAAACGTCACTGACAGAGTGTTACTTATTAACTTTATACGCTTGGGAGAATGGAATAAATGGCATTCCTGCTGAATGATGCTGGCTAAAATACTTGGAAGGAACATGGGAATGTTTGACACATAAAGGACAATCAGAAGGATACATTAAACTCACTTTTGTAAAGTAAAAGTAGTGAAATGGGATTCATAAATTTCCATAATATGTTCTAGTGTTTGTAATATGCAGTAATTTACTGTGTAATCTGAATTTCACCATTAAATGAGGCAATACATAGGTAATGTGTAGATTGAGCTCTTGTCATGAAAGGGTAGGGAACAGTACGGCCATATACTTCACCCGCACCACTGTCCCTACCTACTTGCATGATCCATCTGCCCTAAATGGTGGTCAACAACTTGGCGACGGTCCATGGCTTGACTAAGTGCAGGGGCCTCAACATAAAAGGGGTAAAAAAGAGTAGATAGACAGAAAGAGGTCAAAATAAGACATGCAAAACCAGGGCCAAATCAAAATAAAAAAGCTAAGTCAAATACACAACAGAATGAAACCAGAAGATGACATCAGAGACAAAGTTAGCAGACAAAGTCAAAGTCACAAACTAGTAGACTCAAATAAAAAAAAGTGTCCAATAACAAGCAAGGTCAAATACCAGGAGGTCACGTCAGAGGTAAGGGTACTTTCACACTAGCGTTTTTGTTTTCCGTTATTGAGTTCCGTCACAGGAGCTCAATACCGGAAAAAAACTGATTCGTTTTATCCTAATGCATTCTGAATGGAGAGCATTCCGTTCAGGATGCACCAGGATGCATCAGTTCAGTCCCTTTTATGTTTTTTAGACAGAGAAAATACCGCAGCATGCTGCAGTTTTATCTCCGGCCAAAAATACTGAACACTTGCCGGAATGCCGGATCCGGCATTGAGTGTTCCAGCAAAACAGATCCGGCTTTTCGGTCTGCGCATGGGCAGACCTTTAAAAATGCAAAAAAATATATAATACCGGATCTGTTTGTCAGACGGATCTGCATCCGGGTCCGTCTGACAAATGCCATCAGTTTGCGTCCAGATTGCCGGATCCGGAAGGCAGTTCCAGCGACGGAACTGCCTGCCGGAATCATGTGCTGCAAGTGTGAAAGTACCCTAAAATGAGAATACAGTCGCAAAAGGTCAGTGATCCAGAGTAATAAACACAAAACCAACTAGTGAGGCTGGAATACCAATCACTGGCAACTGTGGCCAACAGCTGCTTCTTTAAATAGCCCACCCTCAGGAAGCATGTGATGCCGGCATGAAATCTGATTGGTTCAGCATTCCTGCTTCCTGATCAGGTCAACCACCGAACTTTTAGCAGGGCTTATTGCCATAGAAATAGAGCAACTCCGGTGGTGCCGCCATATTGTGGCTGGACTTGCCATGGGAGAAGAGATGGGTAAGTATGTGACAGCTCTCAAAGGAGTGGTCTCAGTATAGAGGTCTGATTATTTCCTGCAATGAGTACTTGGAATACTTCATTCTTTAGTTAACGAGAGCATATCTTGTTTTTGTTAGTACATGTATGACATCATTCATCATTAATATTTGCGAACGTCTCCTATGGCTTGGGCTTACCAGAGACATTAGAGCACCTATAAGTTATGGTAAAATAGAGGCATTACCGTGGCTTCTGGCAATAGAGGCAAATCATTATGCACTACTTGTGATGATAACAGAAATTCTGACTATTGGGGGTGGGGGTAACCTGCAACTTTACTATGACCATTAGAAATGAGCCAAACGCTCAAAATTCAATTCAACTGAATTGGTTGATTGATTTGATACAGGTCCAAATTTATCCTAACTGACAGTGTTCCGAATGTTTATGCCACTCTTAGGTCTCCTAGGACTCCATTGTTTCTCACTTGAGAAGTAAGTGTCTTCTTTTTACCAAATATTTTTTACTTTCTTTGCTGCCAAAATGTTCCAGTTGGGTGTTACCAGTTGGAGGTGTGTCCCTGCACATTCTGGCTCTGGAAGCACTGATTGGATATTGTCAAACTGTTCAGGGACACACCCTGAACTGGTAACATCCATCTGGACCTTCATTGCAAACTGAAAGTAATTCATTCATAACTTCTAGAAGGAGTAATATAGACTAGATGCTCCAGAAATGTCAATACAAGGGGGATAGAAGTAGTCACTAAAACAGATATGTCAGGAGAGGCGAAAGCTCTTCTTTAATCTTTAGCATGTGGATGGTTCCAAAGCAGCAGCTGTGGAAGTTTTCAGAGAATTGGACACAAGAAATTAAACAAGGACTGAACCCAATGCCTCTGCTGGTAGATGACTATTGGATGCTGTAGCGCGCATAGGGTTGTTAGATGTGCACAGGCACACACAACAGTCCCATAGAAGATAAGCTGAACCAGACCTTTGGTTATCATATAGTGCTGGACATTGCTGCCAATGGAGATGAGCAAATGAATACATTGTATTATGGTAAAATGACAAAGCCTTTCCTTAAAATCGCTTTTTCACACTTCTGAGTACAAACAACTAGCATTAGAAAATGAAAAGAATACTGAGGATATCTCCTAACCAATACCACTCCATTTGCATCCATAACAAAAAGCATCTTCTCTTTTTTAAATTTAAAGATTGACCCTTTAACCTTTAAGGTCAGTCCTTTTTTCAAATCATCTAATTAACACTTTTCTACATCTTCAGGAAGTCCATTGAGAGAAATCCCATTAATCATGGGATAATAGGATCACTGTCAGGGAATTAAAGGGCATGTTCTAGAGTGTAGGGGGTATTTTAAAAGACTAATCATAAGCCCTTTACTGCTGTATGATGGGCTAGTTGTATTTTGGGATATAATAGGTATTGTCGTTTTTTTATTTTCATGTAATGTAACTGGAAGAGATGGAAAATTCAGAAGCAAGTCTTCATATAAGTTTTGAATTGAGGTTCAACTAATTGTGGTGCATTTTGACCTAGGGATATAGCAGGTGGCCTTGGGGCAAAAGCTCTACTGACATATGATTTTATATCGAATGACATGGTATCGCAAGAACATAATGTTCAAAATCCATGTACAATTAAGGAAAAGAAAAGGGCCTTTAATCACAATCTGATATTGGACAAAGAGCTAAATCATGCAATTATTTTGGTAACACTCATCTCTCATGTGACCCAAGTGAAAAAAATAATTATCCCCTTATACCTACAACTTCTCCACTGCTCATTTCCATTTGGTTTGCTAAACTCCCCAGCTATTTTCCTGTCCCAACGCAGATTCTTCCCATTAGGAATCTACAGGGGATGTGTCATCTAAACAATTTAGGTTGCAGGTGGTGCCTGGTGCCAGGCCTTCTGTATGACTATGGAGCTGGCTCACTACATATAAGGTACATGCTATTTATATGTACAGCTATTTAAGGTCTTCCATGGCAAGGTAATAACTTGATTAATTTCCTGGGTGTATGTTTCCATGGGAAACATGGCACAGCTATGAAGGGTTCAGACGTTAGTCTGTTTAGAGTACACACTTTGATGGAGCAACCTCAATTGTTTGGATGGAACTATTCATCCTCTATATACCATGGTATACCTTTGTTCAACCTATGTAATGGACAATTGCCTTATAGCCCTGTCAGTCCTGGCTGCTTCTCAAAATGTTGCACTCTCACACTGTATTAAACCAGTTGCTTGCAAAAAGTCTGATGTTCACAATACTAGATGTTATTTTTTATTTTATCTGTCCAATTAAAAGTTAAAGTGGCACAAACCTTTGATATATTGTAGGGACATTTTGAAAATTTAGATTGGTGGGGGTTTGAGCCATGATCTCTAGAACAAACAGAGAGAAGTGCTTGCACATCACGGTCTCTCTCCTTTCTGCAAAATACGGGAGAGGGACAGTCCATAGACTTTTTATTGAGTCCACCTTGCTTCCTCAAGTGAGGAGAGAAAGCTACTTTCCCCTTGCTCTAGAGATAGGTGGGGGTCTAAGCGCTCAGACCCCCTACTGATCTAGACTTCTGAGATTCCTCTACCACATATCAAACGTTTGTTCAAAGTACAGTACAGTGCCACTTTAAGTTTTAGAGATTCCACTGCTTTCTCTGCTTAATGAATCTGCCCTGTTGGTCCCTTCAGGTTCAAGGCGGTCATTTTTGATGGCTACATAGGGTTTTTGCTCTGTGCCAGAAAGACTAGGTGTCCTACAATTTCATATAGAACCATTGAAGTAGATTGGTACCAGTACTTATGAATTCATGTTGCATAATTAACGCAAAAGCCTGAAGGAATGGAATAAAACATATATTGAATGTATTATGTAAGTAGAAATTTTGTGCTTTGAAAATGTGTTGCTAAATAAGGCCTCTCCAAGGTCAGATGTTTCCAGCTGGTATACATAGTTATAACTAGAGATTATTAATGGAAATTAGTGATAAGGTTGGGTTTCCAGGTTCATGTTTTACGATCCAGTTTTTTAAGCAAAAACCAGGAGTGGATTAAAAAAAGAGATAAGGTAACATCCGTCTTTTATACTTACTGTACACCTGTTTGGCTTTAAAAACCACATAAAAAAACTGAGTGTGGAAACCTAGCCTAACAGGAAACTTGAGTTAGTAGGAACAGGTTAATAATGAATTTCTCAAGCTTTTCATTTTACAACAATGATTATTCTGTACTCTTTAGTAATAGAGATCATGAGGAGACATGAAACACAGAGCGGATGGACAGGACAGACTATGGTGATGTTGGGCTGTGGTAATGGAGACTGCATACAAGCGCCACACCTCTTTAGCCACATACTCTCTGTACTTTGTGTCTCCTCAAGAGCTCCATTTCTACAAATATTCAGCTGAAGATCTTATCAGCTGTATTCAGGATCATGATCCCTGACAAGCAGAGCAGAGAGGCAGCTCTTTACCTCAGTGTTGTGAAATAACTTGTCCTGTTGTGTGATTAGGACAGGTTTTGTGTGTACTAATAGGACGGCGGCCATTTTATTTTCCTTGATGATTGCTCCCTAGACAAAACGAGCCATTGTAACTAATGAAAGATATTTTAAAAAGTGTATTCATTAGAAACTAAAGTATTTGTAGCAATTTTATTTTATAAATTCCCAGAGAACCTCTTTAAATGATTATATTTGTTCTTCAATTTCAACCAAAAAAATAATTGTTTTGGTTGACATTAGTGATGACCAATTCAATTCTATAGAATAGAAATTCGACACAAATGTATCTTTTTAATTCTGAGTCTTTAGAATTAACATTTTTGGGAGAATTTATGAAGAGATAAAGAGAAGGGTTGGAGAGAGAGAGAGAGAGAGAGAGAGAGAGAGAGGCAGAGAGAGATCTCAAGAATGTCATGCTCTGCTTTTTAGGGAGATTGAAGCACTTTTGATTCAGGTCGAATCAATGTCGATCCGAATCGAATCACATGTCCAAATGAACCAGACCAGAATCGAATTTCAACAAATTCACTTATCAGTAAGTACCTCCAATTTTGTCAACTTTAGACTAATATGTCTGTAATGTACCTTTAAGAAAATAAATATGCTCAATACATTGCTAGAAATGCATGTGCTAGACAGAAATGTGAGACATGGAATTAGTATATTCAGTATTAATATTGTGACCCATTCCAAAAATACAAGTTTCTAGGAAAAGAACTATGAGTAAGTCACTCAAAAATCAATTTGGGTTCATTCAGACCAATTCATGTCAGGTCCGAATCGATTCTTCTTAAATCTAAAGTGTTCCAATTAGCCTGAAAATTTGTACATGACACTTTGAGGTCTCCTTGCCCGAATTGAATCACCAAAAATTCAGATTTGGATGTAGCTGAATTTTTGCCCTTTAGAATCAATTCAATCATCTCTAGTTATTATATAATTAAAAAAAAAACAGGAATGTAATTAAAATTATAGTATAATTAAAATCCCTCTGTAAGCATCTGGGTTCTACACTGTATGATGGAGATATTTGGAGAATACCTTAGTTTCATGCTCCTTGTCTGTAGTGTCTGCTGTTATACAGGCTTCCTGCACGTGGCTTGGCTCCCTTAAAATTAGAATCTAAGAAACAAAAACATCACTTTATTCATTTAAAAGATCTGAAAAATGTTCTTTTGATGTATATTTTAACAAGACCCCATTTTTAGCTCTGTTTTGATAACTACATAGAGCCAAAGGCTTTTCAGGCAGCATACTGAGAAACATATCTGTTAACAGTTGCAACTGGACTGCACACATCAGACATTAAATTTATTGTTTTTGAGGGTCTGTGCTTCCTGCTTAAATCAGTGAAAAAATAACAGATAATCAGATTTATCTCTTCCCACTTTATCCCCTTTAACTTTAATTCTTAAGATATATGTAATAGACTTCAAAGTATTAAACAAGATTTAAATATGTTTCAGTCGATTGGCTTATCTAAATACAGGGACCAATTTATCTGAGGTCCAGAGTCATGCCATATACACATATTAATTATTTTCATTCCTGAAGTGTTCATCATATTTCAAGCAACAAAATCAATTATAGCCAAACATTTATAGTTTTTCACATGCTTCAAAAAATGACAGACTTATGGCTGCAATAAATAACTTTCTGCAGTTTATAAAGTCCAATCGTAATTATTTAACTCCTGGATTCCCAGTTGCTGGCTAAGAAAACAAGCCTGAATTGTGAACCTTTTCATCCTCTTTATATACAATATTGCTTATTACTTTTTCAGAAAGGGATCTTAGAGGCAATGAACCACACAAAAGCTATTAACAATGTCTTATTTCTTGTTTGTTCTATGGAGAGGCAAAGTATATTTCCTAGAGATGAGTGAAACGATTCTTAACTGATCAGATTCATTCTGAATTTTGCAAAAAATAATTTTGCTAAACGAATCCAAAGTTTTGTCAATTTGCTTCGGATGAATCGATAAAA
The DNA here is from genome assembly GCF_905171765.1 of Bufo bufo. Classification (NCBI taxonomy): domain Eukaryota; kingdom Metazoa; phylum Chordata; class Amphibia; order Anura; family Bufonidae; genus Bufo; species Bufo bufo. The sequence continues at coordinate 114,813,959 of NC_053398.1, read as the reverse complement.
AATGGCGCCCATTACTATTTGACCTTGAAAATTGACTGGGATAATGACAGACTCTCACACAGACAGTATTCAAACAGGTCATTCTGCTAAGAACGAGCCAGATGCCATTTTGATCTCACTGTGGAAGTGATAGAACGTGTTATGACTATGTCTAACAAAAAGAAAATTGGTCTCGATAAAGTTGCATTCACATCACTGTGCTGCCGGCGCCAACCATGTGAATGGCTCATCATGGTGTGGACATACTGGGTCCACAATAGTCAACATACGGCAAAAGACAGGACATGTCCTATCTTTTGCATCACGGAGGCACGGAACAAGAAGCCCATGGAAGAACTTCCATGTCTTTCTGTGGGCTTTCAGGTCCGTGCTTCCACAGTGCAAAAGATAGGACATTTCCTATCTTACGCTGTATCTTGCGGATCGCGGACCTATTGACAGTCCACAACACGGGCATAGAAGCAGCACAGTCATGTGAATGTAGCCTAATACCTAGAGGTAGCCTTAAATCTACTAACCAGAGTTGTGTAAGAAGAGAGGTAGCAAATTTAGTTTGCTGGTGGTGGTCCCTGACAGTGACCTGTGTATTTTTCCTCACCTCTATGTCATGACAGTAATATAACATATTAGAGAAAATAGCTCTTTCTCCAGTTCTGAACCACTTCTTCTCCTTCCCCTTCCTTCTGAACTGATCTTTGACCATCAATTCACAGCTAAAGTCCATCTTGAGAAATGAGACAATATCAGCTGCCTGAGAGAGCATATGCTGCTCATAAAATTTTATGTACAGGGAATGGGAAGCAGAAGGAAGAAGAGAGACAGACACACACACACACACACACACACACAGACACTGCTGCAGCAAGTGTTTTTACTATCTCAATCCAGTACTGGATTCACTGCACATTACTGCTATATAATGGACCACATTCTGCTGCTTATGAGAGTGTGCTACAGAGAAACAGCTTTTGCTCAGTATGGGAGGCATCATAGCAGTTAGTCTCCACCTACTAATCTAACAAGAGAGATCTCTGCAGAGGTGGAAATTGACAACAAATTGTAGGTCCAAGTCAAATAACTAACATAATTAGTGCTACTAATAATTTACATTGTAACACGATGTCTGGTAAAGTACTGGAGGGTGAATATATCTCAACCAGAATGCTTAGATGGGTGAGATTAAAAGAATGAGCAGGAGAAGCTGGCTTGTTTTTAGCAAAACTGTTGTTGCTAAGTGCAGCATTGTTTCAAAGTGGCGTAATTGGGCTAGATTTGTGTATGGAATGGCAGGTAGGTTGGTAGTGGAACTTACCATTTTCATCCTTCACCACTCCAGTACAGATCACTATCCATAGTCCCAAGGCAGCTCAGGTGTAGCTGCTGTGCTCTTTACTGGGGGAATAAATTCTAGGGCTGAATGTTCATTCCATGTTCAAAAGCCTGAAGCTGTATGGCCTGCTAGCTGGAGTAAAGCGTAATCTCCTCTTGTTTTGCTAAGTGCATAGGTGAGGAAAACGGCTGTTTAGTTAGCGTTCCGATGAGCAGGTGCTTTAGGTTGTGTCTGTTAATTTCATATGCATTGGCTAAAGTGAATGTTGTTTTTTTGGAAGACAATAACCTTGTTTAGAATGTTGAAGCCTGCAAAGTCTGTAAGTGCCAACCCTGCACACATTTACAGATCTTGACAACATATACATGACAGCTTATCCTAAAAATTCACCTGAAATGATAGGTGCACTTTAAATTTATTAACTGCAGAATCTCTAGTAAGTTGATTCAAAACATTTTCCAATATTGTTCTTAAATGGTTTTCCATGCTCCTGATATTGATGGTTTATCCTCAGGATAGGTCATTAATATCCAATCAATGAGGGTCCGATACCCTGCACCCCCATGATTAGCTGTTTTCTCCAGACTTTGGTGTTGGAACTAATTTAACAGGAAGCACAGCTCTGATTAAAGTATATTGACCATGCTGGGTTACTGCATCTCAGCTCAGGTCCCATTTACTTCAATGTGATATGAGCTGCAGCAAACCAGCATGGACACTACCCTTCAAATGGAGCTCTGCTTCCATCTCCATTCACAGTGCTAGTTCCAGCACTGGAGGCTGGAGGGAAGAGTGGATCTGTGGAGGGAACGGAGTGTCAGACCCTCACCTATTGGGAATTAATGACCTATCCTGAGAGTAGGCCATCAATATCAGGAGCCTGGAAAGCATCTTAAATGTTTTTGATGGTAAAACATTGCAGGAGCTTTAACCCTCCAAGCATCATTACAACATTGATCTTCTTACATTTCAGTGATATTTTAGTTTGATTGACTTTTTTCTGATCTCCTGTTCATCAATATTTTCTAGGCTCTAGCAATAGTATGACTTTACCATGGAGACCTGTTGCATGCCATCTATAGTGATGTAAATACTGTGACCAATGATTGGCTGCCATAGTTACATACTAAGCACGTAATGTCATGTTGAATGTATAAACACTAGTGGGGGACAAAGGAAACATTGAATTTAAAGGTGAATATTTTATTTTTAGTTATAATTGGCTTATAATGTTTTTTAATATATCAAAAAGCCCCGTTGAGTCTTAACCATCTTTTATTTCCTACTGTAGACAGGACAGAGGGGGGATGCTACTTCTCTGGCCAGTTGTCTTACAATCAGGCACAGGACATTGAGGAGGAGGGGGACATTGCTGATCTCCTGGGACACATAGACAAAAGTCCTTAATGTATTGCTAAGTTTTAATTGTAATATTATACAAAATACGATGAAATGAAAGGAGGATGTCAATGGAGGAAGTGCAGAAATTTTTATTTTTGCACATTTTCTATGTTTAATGATCTCTTAACTAAGTGACTATTCCTGTGTCTGGAGATAACACATAAAAGCATAGACAATTAGAAAATTGATGAAGAATGCTCATCTAAAAAAAAAAAAAACAGACGTGGAATTGATGCAAAAAATATACTAGAAATCTGTATCATTTTTAATTACAAAAGGATTCAAGGTTCACTTCTTTAGGATGGGGATGGAATCACGATGAAATGGGGTTGGATCAGGACAGCTGAGATAGGATATATCTATAACAATGAGTAATTTTTCACTTAACTTTAGTCACGTGATGGTATAGTTGAAAATTATTCATAAGTAGGGATCGCCATTAGTAAAGGGCCACAAGTGCAGGATCTGCTCCCCTGGGTATAGATGCACAACTGCATATTGGGTTGAGCACTTCCTGCCTTTTTACACCACACCATTTTTTGTAGTTTGTATATCCTCAGATAGACCATCACAAACTGATCATCGGGGGTTCAACATACATACCACACCCCCACCAATCAGCTATTTGGGTGAAGCTCAGTCACCAGAAGTTAGAGCCGGGACTACACAGCTCCTTAAACCTTGTAGTAGAGGGAGCTCATTACTAGAGTGCTGCTCCCATTGACTTCAATGAGAAGTCATATCCCCCCACCCAAGATCAGCTAGCTTTAGGATAGCCCATCACTTTGTAAAAGCTGGAAAACCCCTATAAAATGAGAAATGCAAGCATGGACAGCTAAAAGGCCGAGTCAAATTCTGTACTGTTTCATTAAAAGTTAACAATCATACATAATTTAGGCCTCCATAGCTAATTTAGACTAATTTAATATAACACATCAAGTACAAAATGTGTCTCATTATCCTACCAGAAAATTAAAATGTTGTATTAAACAATATTATCCATTAGGATAACACAGTTCAGAAAACATATTCCCTGGAAATGTCAGAGAATTGAGTTTATTTGCAGAATATGATTAGGCTATAGTTTGAAATACTAATCTGAGGTTTAATTTTAATGGGAAAGCATTACTAGTGCAATTAGCACTTAATTTCAATGTGCCTCCATCAAAGTCATTAATTACATTTTATTGAAGTCTGGCTGGTTTTTAAAATGTTTTCTAATTGATTTTAACTGTGGGCAGTGAAGAAAATGTATGTTGGTATTGTTAGCTAGATAATAGACGGGAGTAAGAGATTGTGTTTCACGGAGAAAGCCATCTAATAAACATTCAATTTATGCTAGGCCTCAAAATATTGAAAGTTCCTGTCATTTATAGGGTGGTTTCAAACATTAAAATTAAATTCTCCCCAATGCTAACTTTAGTTCTCTACTCCAGTATTGTTCTCAATTTTAATTTTAAACACAGACATAGAGTTAGTGTGCCTCCATATCATACACAGTGCTTTACATTATGTCTGAGAACATCCAAATAAATCAGATTGCCATGGAGCATTTTTTTTATATTTTTTTTGTTAGATTTCTATAGAAACCATCGCCTATGACAATGGAGGCATTTGGGGGTTCTGTAAGATGACATTGACCCCATGGTTGCCTAGTATGACCAAGCATTTGAAAACTTAATCACAATGATAAAGATCAGGCTTTAGCTCATGTGCAGAGAGCCACTGAGGAGCCGGTGAAGAGGATAGGAGTGGTAGTGGCCTTAAAGAGCTGTTGTGTCATGGTGTACTCCCTCAGGCTGTTGCTCCCTGGGAATCGTTGCATTGGAAAGTTGGTTTGAAGAATTAGGCCACAAGTAAAAGCATAAAAGTCTCCCTTTACTCATTCTGCACTGGAGGAAGCAGGACCTGACATGTGATGTCACAACACTGGGAGGGTAAGGTCCTGCTCCCTCCAGAGCAGAATGAGTACAAGAGGTTTTTTATTTTATTATCTTAAACCCTGAAAAGCACTTTTATCCATTTTTAACTAACAGTAGATGGGTGCGCTCCTGTCTAAATGGCTGTTAAAAATTGGCCCATTGATTCCAATAGGGTCCATTTGGGCATGAAAAGAGGTAAAAATGTCCATTTCCTATTTTTTGAAGGTTGCTATTCACTGGCCGATTAACTTATAACCCCATAGACCCCTGTTTCCCATTTCTGTAAATGTAGCCTTAAAGTCCTTATTCCTTTTATATGGACCAATGATAGGGGAAATTATCAGGGATGACAGCTCCTGGGAATGCTTATTTCTGATAATTCGTCTGCATAAGCGTGCCGCCAACCACCCAATGAATGAGAAAACGCTAATACATAGGGTGATCATATCTTTAAGTCATAGTTTCTGGGCAGCAAATTGTCCTGTGTAAACAGAACAATAAATCTGCATGATAATGAGCAATTACTTGTCCCTATACAGAGGAGGTGATTGCTGCATGTCCTTTTATACAGGAAGGTTTTTTAGGCAATTATTTGGAATAAACCAAATGTTACCACCAATTGCCTGATCATCAGTCACTATAACAAATACGATAGTTCCCCTCTAAAGTCCACACTATTGATTGCAGTGCATTTCATCAACTAGGTCACATTGGTTCCCCTGATGAAGCAGGACTTGAAACCCGAGATGGGTGATTTTATAGTTTTACATGCTGCTTAATCAAGGTTTTATTAAACCTTAAGGATCAGAACAATTTGAGGGGGAAATTGGGTTGGATTGTGGATTTGTCCCAGTATGCAGTGGTTAGCGCCTACCTTCCAATTGTATGACATTTTTTAACCATTAGGCCAATTGTCCATTGCAAAAACCAAATTTTTTGCCCTATGTTAGGTTAGCAAAGTTGCTGTTCCAATGTAATAAAATATTATACTGATGTCTGCCATCCTTGAATTGGAGGTCACATGCACTATACACTATCACTAGCATTGAGCGAATTGACCCTCGAGTCATAGATCCAAAGTCGATTTGTTCAAAATCTTCCATACAGAATTAAAATGTATTCCATACAGAGTCAAAGTTTGTATCGTCTGAAGTCACGTAAGACTTCAGTGAATTACTACTGCGTTCATATCTGCGTATTTAAAAACATTTTAAAATAGGAATCCGAAGTGGGCTTTGGTACTGAGGTACCAGCCAGTACCAAAGCCCACTTCAGATTCCTCTTTTAAAATATAAAAAAAAAACGCAGATATGAATACAGTAGTAATTCACTGAAGTCTTGCTTGACTTCAGCCAATACAAACTTGGGCTCCATGGAGCCAATATATTTTAATACTGTATGGAAACAGCATTGAAAACAAAGTTTTTGAAGGAATCGACTTCGGATCGATGATCCGAAGATGGATTTGCTCAAGCCTAACTATCATGTTTTGCAGCAAGATAGTACTCCCACAGTAATTAATCAATGGTGGTTCTTGCCAGGGGCACATTAACCATAGACCTTACAGGGAAATTCTATGGTGGGCCACCCAAGCTCTCCTATCTGCCACTGGCCGGGTACATAATGAGCTCTCAGCGAAAATTAAAGCTGTGGGAATCAGTCACTCATGTACCCGACCAGTGATCACATATGTCCTCCTGAATTCAACTGCTGTGGCCTGCATCTCACCTCCTAAGCCCACTACTCCATATCTTAAATAGAGACACAACTGCAGGAGGAGGACAGAAAATTGCAGCTATTGATGGACAGCTTTTAGGGCAATATATTGTGCTGCACTATGGTATACAGTTCTGTTGGGACTGTATTTTGCGCTACGGTATTGTTAACGCCGTCAAGTTGTGTTGTCCCACCTTCTGACAATTTGGACCTGCCTACAACATGGGGTCCAAGTTTCCAGTTTGCCCCTGGTTCCTGCCACCTCTTGTCTAACCTATTACATTATAAGGAGGTGTGCTTTTAAAAAAGGAGGAGAGGTTTGTAAAAGTTGGAGCGTCTTAGGACTACACGTTTTTTTGTACCCATTCTACCTCTATATTCAATCTCCCTGAAACATTTTTGGGGAAAAGTTGCAAATATGAATTGAATTTTTATGGCTGATCAGTGTAAAAGGGTAAAACTTTGTGTTCCCTTATCCAATAATCCCATCTGCAATTCTTTACCCAACTGCAGAGTGAGAAAAAAAAGTCATCTGAAGCAGAAATCCTGGTTATTTTATGGGTTTCATCCTTCTGAATGAAATAAAAGCTCATTGTATCCGCAAAATAAATAATAGGTCAGCCATGTTAATAGACGTTTTACATTCCGGCTCTGCTAGCCTACTTAAATCAGTTACTTTCTTGTCCTTTGTAATTCAAATAATGTATGGTCAAATCACAACCTCACTATTTATGTCCTTGTGTTTCTTGTCCCCAGCAAACAATATGAGATTCTTTTTTTTTTTTATTCTTTGTCCATGTGTAATCTCTGAGCGCCAGCCAATATCCATGTAAAGACCTTGTAAACTATATTGACATTAATATTAGGCATCCTTTGTCTGTGGCACATGCCCTTCAATGTATTTCCAGTGATAACTCATGAATGTTTTGTGTCTTCTTTTCTGCTAAAGAAATTTCAATTGTCTTTGTGACTGGTGTGTGATGTCACCAGCAAGCGGCACATTCATTTGACTTTGTGGACGGTTTGTAATCTGATATGAGGATTGTCACCGTTGTCATCCTTCACTTCTTATCAGAGTTGTTCTTCTGGTTGTAAGACATCTTCTGTCAAATCAACAGCAGATTAATGTCAGTATATTCTATCTTCAGAATAAGTCCCATTGTGTCCAGATTCCTGCGGTGATACATAGTATCTATTTATTTCTTTGACAGAGTGAAGTGTCCTCACCTATCCTCAGCTATGTGTGTGTATATATATATATATATATATATATATACCAATACACACATTATAATATAATTATAATATAATAATACACAATTTATAGCATGTAGCATTGAAGCATTTTATTATTATATATTTAACTGTATTTTATTGATTTTATATATACTGCAATCTTATTCGACATACCAGTCTGTTACTTATGGTCAATGTATTGCAATGAAGTTGACATTACTTTGTGAATGTGCACAAATTGGCAGGTGAGGTGAGAAGCAGTTGGGATATATAAGTAATAATTTTTTATATATTTTTTTTTGCTTTGGTTAGGGGTTTGTTTTAGGGGATTTTTTGTACTTTATTTCCCAATTTCTTATCTGACATAGATTAAAAGTTACGTTTTAGAAATTGCTACTGCTCCCTTTCAATATACTAATAATTTACAGGCCCCACATCAACTTATACTTAGAACCAATATACAGTTTGTCTATTTTAACCTGTACGATACCTGCGCCGTACATGTACTGCGCTGGAAACAGGGTCACAAATCCCAGCACCATATAGCTACGGCGCTCTGATCAGGCGGGTGCAGGAGCTGCACCCGCCCGATCAGCTGCAGGGGTCCGGCAGTCACTGATAGCCGGACCCCTGCTGTATGCATCGGCATCGGTTAAAATACCGATGCCAGCGCATTAACCCTTGCAATGCCGCGGTAACGCTGACCGCGGCACAAGCGGTATACTGCCGGTTGTGGGGTGCCCATTGAGTCCCTGCACTGCTATGACGGAGGACCCGATGTCTTGGACAGCAGTCCGATGCCTTCCTTAGGCACTGTGGCTACTTCCTGTAAGTCTGTGAGATCCAGCCCCCAGGATCTCACAGGCAAGCAGGCTGTAAGTGTATTACACCAGTGTAATACACTTTAGCCAATGCATTACAATACAGAAGTATTGTAATGCGTTGTAAAGGGGATCAGACCCCCAAAAGTTAAAAAAAGAAGTACTAAAAATAAAGTTTTCCCAAAATATTAAAAGTTTCAAGTAAAAAATAAAACAAGCGTCCTTTTCCCAAAATAAAGTAAAAATAAATTGCAAAAAAAAAGGAAAAAGAGAAAGTAGACATATTAGGTATCGCCCCGTACGTATCGACCGGCCCTATAAAAAATGATCCATCCATCAGGTTAACGGCTTAAAAAAAATATATTATGTGCGAAAACAGCCATCTTGCCTTACAAAAAGTGTAATATCCAAGTGATCAAAAAGGCATATTTAGCCCAAAATGGTATCAATCAAACCATCATCTCATCCCACAAAAAATGAGATCCTACCAAAGACATCACCCAAAAAATAAAAATAAACTAGGGCTCTCATTATATGGCACACAAAAATAAGTTTTTATTCTGTTCAAAAAGGCTTTCACAGTGTAAAAACTTAACAAAAATATAAATGCATAGACATATTAGGTATCAATGCCTCAGTCACAACCTGCTCTATGAAAATATCACATTAAATGCTCCATCAAGGTGAATGCTGTAAAAAAAAAAAAAAAAAGAAGCCAAAACATCCATTTTTTTTTACCTTGCCTCACAAAAAGTGATCTAAAAAGTCTTATGTACCCTAAAATTGTAGCAATCAAACCGTCTCTCATCCACAAAAAATGAGACCCTACTAAGACCAATTGCCCAAAAAATAAAAAAAAACTATGCTCTTATAAAAATAGCAACACAAAAACAGATTTGATTTTGTTCATAAAGGCTTTTCACTGGACACGGATGACGTGATGACGTGGAGGACGTTGCGCTCTCCCCGCTCACGCTGTCTCGCTGACTGCCTCGCTGACTGCTTCGTCTCTTGCGTCCCCCGCTTCTCTCTCCTGCCCGGATTGTCCCGGATTGCGGCTTGTCCCACTCTGCTGCTTGGAGTACCGCTTGGTGCCTCCGCTCCTGTCTCCCCTCCTTCCCCTGTGTGGGGCCACGCCTCCCCCTCTTCTCCACTCCCTGTTTCCTGCTCTCTCATCCTGGACCTCGATTGACGGTGTCTGGGGCTTTGCTGGACTTCGGCTGCCTGGGTGGTTCTGCCTGTTTGTCCTTGGGACCGCGACTGGGACAGCCTGCCTGATTACTTGTTTCCCTGCCTCTGCCCCCCCCGTGGCCTGCTGGTGCTGGTCGCTGGCTGGCGTTGGGGTTCGCCTGTTTCTCCTGGTGAACTCCAGTCTTTGCGGATCGTTGTTTGGTCTTCTGGCTCCCTGTGGCCCGCTAGTCTCCCTGCTGGTCTCCCTGGCTGCGCTTCGTTTGTTTCTCAGACGGGTCGGCTGATGGCCTGAGAAATCGAAATGGGTGAGATTGCTCCTTTACTGTTTTTTTTCTGTGACTAACCTAACTAATGAGCTAAACTATTCACCTAACCAACAAAGGCTCTTATCCGTATTCCTGGTTTGGGTGATACTGCTCTAAGAATTGGGAACTGAACATAAAGGAGCGGCTAAGGGGGCGGGCGGGGAAATACATAAAATAGGGTAACAGCGCGAACAGAACAAGGAGAAAAATGAAAAAAAAAAAGAAGAGAGAGAAAAAAAGGAGGAAGAGAAAAGAGGGAGCGTAAAGAGAGGGAGAAAAAAAAATACTAAGGGGGAATATTAAGGAAAAGAAAAGGAGAAAAAAGAGAAAGAAAAGGAGAAAAAAGAGAGGAAAAAAAATTCTCTAAAGGCTAATAGGCGCTTTGTGGATCTTTCCGGTCAGAAATTGGCCACTAAACCTTTTGAAGGAGCAAAAATAGATCAATTCTTGAGGTCCCCAAGGCTTAACACGAGGGGCGGGCAAAAGGAGTCCAGCACAAAAATAACTGATAACTCTGAAGTGAACCTTGAACTTGAAGTACAAAAAGCTGCTGGGTACCCTCAAGGGGAGGAGGGATAGAGGGAGAAGATGCGATCAATACCAACCCCTCTCCGCTAAAATAAATATTACTGGCGGTTAAACAGAATGGGGACTTAATTCAGGTTATTACAACCCAGCTTGGGGTAATCCAAGTCGATGTGGGATTGATCAGGGATGATCTGTCTAAAATTCGGGAGAGAGTTGATAAAGTGGAGAGCTCGATGGTCATTATACAGGATGAATCTAATGTCTGGGGAAGAAAACGTGTGAGACTTAAACTGGAATATTTATATAAACCTCTGGAACAGGGGGGTTTAAATCTCCCATGCTTCAAAGGTTACTTCATAGCTGCTCAGCTATGGATGTGTTTTGAATGGCAAAATGACACCTTTTTAAGTAGTTTGGTAAGAAACTATATAATAACATATTTACGTTCCTGGAATCAGGGCTGTTGAAAAATAGAGATCAGGGTCATAAAGAGACTACAAAATTACTATTAAAAATGTGGGCTACTACTAGAGGATGGATGGGGGTAAAGGGATCACTTATATTCACGCCTCTTTGGCATAATATTTACTTACACGTCCTAGAGGGTATAGCAATGGATCAATACTGGCAAAAGAAAGGGATTCTTTATATCACACAGGTTGTTAAGAATAGAGAGATTAAGTCGTTTGTAGAGTTATCACATAATGTAGAGAACCTTTCCTGGTTCCGATATCTTCAGCTTCGGTCGGCACTTTTTAGTTTGGATGACAAATCACTGCTAGAAATAGCTAATTCTTCTCTGCTAAATGAGTGGGTAGGGAAGTTATCACTAAGAAGGAAGATCTCAAATATATATAAATCACTACTTAAATCGCGATTCGGTGAGACACAATGCCGGGACAAAAGGGCCTGGGAGAAGGATTGTCCAAATATACAATTGGTGGGGTGGGGAAGTATTTTTACTAACCCAGATGTACTATCTCACAATTTTAATCATGTCCTAGCACAATTCAATATTTACCATAGACTATATGTTACCCCCATATGGTTAAATAAGTGTGGATTGAGAGATACCTCTAAGTGCCCTCAATGCGATATGGTAGGTGCGGATTATCTGCACATGATGTGGGCATGCCCAGAACTAGGACAATACTGGAACGATATTGGTAGTTTTCTTACTGACAAACTAAGAATACGGATTCCTCTTGACCCACAATTGTTTTTACTAAATGATCTTTCGTCATTAAGTATCAATAAAGATTTTATTAGGGAGAATATTATTACTGGCCAGACTTCTGATTAGCCGGAGCTGGTTTGCATGCCATACTCCTAAGGTAAATAACTGGATAAATCTGGTTATTAAGGTTAAAAACTATGAACGGATTCTGTATAAGCAGAGAGAGGTATTAGAAAAATGGATTAAGATATGGGATGACTGGAAGTTCTGATTTGGCTGTATTTGGAAGATAACAAATAATATTTTTTTTTCTTTCTTCTCCTCCCCCTCTCCTCTTCCCCTCTCCCCTCCTCCCTCCTCTTTTTGCCAGGGGGGGGAGGGGGTGGTCGCATCATCACAGGGTGGGTGGAGGGTTGGTGGGGAAATGGGTAGGGGTAAAAAAGAAAATATGGTATTAATTATATTAAGTTTGAATTTATTTTGTGTATATGGTTTGTATACTAATAAAGATGTTAAATAAAAAATAAAAAAAATAAAAATAAAAAAAGGCTTTCACTGTGTAAAACTTAACAAAAAAAATGATAGACATATTAGATATCTCTGCATCTATAACAACCTGATCTATAAAAATATCACATTATATGCCCCCTCAGGTGATGCCAAAACTGGATTTTTTTTCCCCTTTCCTCACAAAAAGTGTAATACTAAGCGATCAAAAAGTCTTATGTACCCCAAAATGGTAACAATGGAAACATCACCTCATCCTGCAAAAAATGAGCACCCACATAAGACAATAACTTAAAAAATAAAAACCAATGGCAACCGTAAACCAATCCATCAAAATCTGTGCTGCAAAAGCCATATGGCGCTCCTTCCGTTCTGAATCTTGCCATGTGCCCCCACAGCAGTTTACCACTACATATGGCGTGTTGCCGTATTCAGAAGAAAATGGGTAACAAATTATGGGGTGCTTTTTCTCCTGTTACTGCTTGTGAAAAGGAAAAAATTGGGAGCTAAAAGAAAATTTTCTTGGAAGAAATTAAACTTTTCATTTTCACAGCCAAGTGTTTCCAAATTCTGTAAAACACTTAGGGTGTCAAAGTGCTCAGTACCACCTTAAGAAAAATGGTGCCTAAAAACCATTCTAGCAAAATCTGCCTCCAAAATCCATATGAAGCTCCTTTCCTTCTGACCACTGCCGCATGCCCATAGGGCAGTGTACCGCCACATATGGGGTATTTCTGTAAACTGCAGAATCAGAGTGATGTATATTGAGGTTTATTTTGCTGTTAACCCTTGCTGTGTTGCAAGAAAAAATTGATTAACATAAAATATCTACCAAAAAAGTTAAATTTTGAAATTTTATCTCCATTTTCCTTAAATTTTTGTGGAACACTTCAACGGTAAACAAAGTTTGTAACATGAGTTTTGAGTAATTTGAGGGGTGTAGTTTCTAAAATGTGGTCATTTATGGGTGGTTTTCATTATGTAAGCCCCTCAAAATCACTTTATAACTGAATTAAAAAAAATGGTTTTGGAAATTTTGTTGTGGCTTCTAAACTTCTAACGCCATAAAAAAATTAAATTACATTTTCAAAATTATGCCAACATAAATCAGACATATGGGGAATGTTGTTTGATAACTATTTTATGAGGAAGTACTATCTGTTTTAAAAGTAGAAAAATTCTAATTTAGAAAATTGTGATTTTTTTTCCAAATTTTTTGTACATTTTTGATTATTTTATAAATAAACGTGAAATATATCGAATTAAATTTACCACTGTCATGAAGTACAATGTGTCAGAGAAAACAATCTCAGAATGGCCTGGATCAGTAAAAGCGTTCCAAAGTTATTAACACATAAAGTGACACATGTCAGAGAAAAAAATATCGGCCTGGGATTTAAGGTGAAAAGTGGTTCGGTACTGAAGGGGTTAAATTTCCTCCTAATCTCTGTTGTTTTTATTATTATTACACATAAAGGGGGTCATTTATTAAGTTGAAATACGCCTATATTAGGAGTATTTCACGAGCGGATTGCGGTGGAGCGGAGCCACAATCTGCAACCTCTCCCTGCTCACGCTAGGTCTAAAAAAGGTGTGGGCGGGGAAGGGGATGGGCCAGGAGACCCATATCATTTATCATTTTGTACGCCTGTTTCAGACATAGAAAAAGGTCTAAATGTAAGACAGCTACGAAGTTGTCTTAATTTTACAACTGGTGGAGGATCCACTAAAGTTAGACCGGCACCTCTTCATAACTCCAGTGGATCCACCGCCAGCATAGGGGTTTATTAAGACCGGCGTCTAAAACTCTATAACTCTAGTCTTAATAACTATACCCCCAAAGTTTTTACAATTCATATGGACTAATAGTTTAACTTATATGATAGTCAATCTTCTGGACTTCATTGGCCCTGAAGTGTAGGGGGGTTGAGGCATTAGGAGCAGAATATCTTAAAGTGTAACTATCACTTCAATTAAGAGAGTCTTCTTAGCAAAGCTCTGTCTAAATGTTGCAAAGGAGAGTCTGTCTTCAGTGTTTTATTGAGCACTGAAGACTCCTGTGTGTAACAAGTTAGATTTGCAGGGTGATGATGGGCAGTGATAGGACTGGGGTGGTGACAAGAGGCAGAATGGAAGCCTCTGTATGTGTCACATAGATGTCTTCAGCGCTCAGTAAAATGCTGAAGACATATTCTTCTTAGTAAAGCTGTTAGAAATTTGCTAAGAAGATTCCTTATACCCTGTTTTCTAGAGCAAAAAGCAACTTTCCCTTATGAAGTCTATTTAAAAAAATGTTTAACACCACTGTTCCTACACAATATTAAGAATCATCGGAAACCACAGTTACACTTTAAGGTCCCCATGCACATTACACTATTGACTGGCTGATATTCTATTGTGCATAGAGAGCTCCTGACTCTGCCCCAACAAATGATGTCAAGGAGTGAGAAGGCATGTGAAATTTCTCAGGAGATAAGCCCCCAACCAAGGTCGTGAGTCCTGAGACATAGCTATCAGCCAAATTATAATTTTTACAACTGGTAAAGGTGTATGGGCACCGATACCCTGTTAAAGCTCATAGTTCACCAGAAATCCAAGCTTGAGGATAAATCATCAATATTTAAGAGCAATGCAGGAAGGTGGACCTTACAACGATGCTATAAATATAAGTATAGAAACTACAACAGGATGAAGTTCTGACACCCCGTCTGTTGTGTTCCATTAATATTTATTTATGATTAATTCACAATATTTATTCATGATCCCATATTAAACCTACAGTTCAATTGGGATTAAATAATCTCTTCATTATATAATATTTTCTTTAGAATTCTAATTCCTTTGAGTTTTCGCTTATCTTTTCATATTGTTTTGCTGTCATTCCCACAACCAACGCAGCTATCATTATTCATATTTTTATTCAACATGCTTCATTACAGAGATAAAAAATAATTAACCTTTTGCTCCTGGTCAGTGCTTTAAATCCATGCGTCATTACCATATATTGAATTCTGTTCCAGGAAATATATTGTCATATAATGAACGAAGGAAATGGATTTATATTCTAACTGACCACAGGCAGATTACATTTACATATTAAAAATGCTATTGCCAATATATCATAATAAAGTAGATATGGATTATGTAAGTTATGCATTTGTACTTCCAATGTAGAAGGAATGACGAGCACAGCATAATGCAGTTTATTTCTTAAATTTATGATTATTATTATTATTATTTATCATTCTCACACACATTGGGGCACAATTACTAAGACAGGCGTTTTAGATGCACATTTATTAAGGCCCATAGCTGGCGATGGATCCGCGCCAGCGCCAGTTCTAAATGAGACAGCTTACTTGCCTAAAATGTGTAGAAAATGCTAAATGAGATGGGCCTACCAGCCCATCCCTTTCCCCGCCTACGCCACACCCACAATTTTAGACCTGGCGTGAGTGGGGCGCAAACGGTTAAAAATGTTTTTTAGGCGTATTTCAGATTAATAAATGACCCCCATCAATTTTCTGTATTTTCATTTGTATTTTAAGCAAATACTAGTTTACCTAGATGCAATAATTCAAAATCTAAATTTTCTAGCACCAAATTAAAAAAATACCAATTCCAATATCCAGAAAATGATTCAATAGTTGTGGAACTGGTGAGATGGACTGGGCAGAAGTGGCCCCATTTTGTAGTCGGGGCTAATTCAACATGAGTCAGCACCAACACAAAAAGGGGAGCATTAATACCATATTGCAGCACATTATACCACCCCAGCCGAGCCAAATACTACAGAGTTTGTGATTTATTGTATGCCATGGTGATGCTATGAGCCGGCCGCCATTCCGTCATCCTGGTGGGCACTTTTGCCATATTACTCACACTGTTCCTGCCCAGTGGCAAGGCCATGCTGGCCTTCCAGTAGCAAGTTCAGCTGCCAGAGTTCTGTGTCCTCCAATGGAGACTGCAGCCTGCTCCTAGCTGCTAGGCTTCTTCCTCTGTCCCATAGGGCTCATGCGCACTTCATAGCTCTTAACAAGTCAAAACATTGTTACACTAATCTTTACCAACCAATGGTTACCATCTGGGGGTACTTAAGGCACCTTTCCCGAGGGAAAGGTGTCTGTGCAATAGGTTATCTAGCTTGCTAGTTCCCTGCAAATATGTGCTGTTCTGTTGCCTGCCCATGTACAAACCTATGCCGGTTTCCAGACTCGGATCTTCTTCTGCCTGACCTGAGCCTAATTATCATATTGATCCTTTGCTGCCTGTCCTGACCTGGGACTTGTTTTACAGATTTTCATGAACTCTGTCTGACCTGACCACAGCATGCCCCTAGCTATGGTTTAGTCTTATACCTTGGTGCTTTGTAACGGTGTCTCTGATCCCATGGGTCAGCTGTCAACTACTCCATGACTACAGCACAGTCCACCAGATCCTTATACAGGGGTTTAAGGGTGAATAGCAGGGGACTACAAGGATCAAGCCCTTAGGTTTAGCCCAAAGTCAAACCAATTGGTTGACACTGTGGTTCCACACCCATTGATTGTTATACTATATGATGTCTACTTTTAATTTTTACTTCAATCATGATATAAACCCTTTAATGGAAAAAATAGATGACAGGTTCGACAAGCTCAAAGCCGAATGCACTCTAGCAAGTGCAGTCCACGGCAGTGGACTTTCTTTACCCAACCCCAGCATCCAGGCCCTTTTTCCATTTTTTTTTTCCACAAAAATAACGAAAGAGCAAACACAGTATATCTGTCAGGTCTTGTGGAGAATTTGTAAAAAGGATCAGCTTGGACACATTGACCTGTCTATGGGTATGCAGCCCCATACACTCAGGGGTGCACCAACAATGAGGCCAGGTGAGGTGGTCGCCTCAGGCAGCACCAGGTAGAGGCAAGAGAGGGGCAGCGGAAGGGCCATAGGCAATAATCGATTTCATTGTGGCAAAGTTAGATTAGGAAATTGGCATGAGGATGGGCGTTTCAGTTTTTGCCTCAGGCAGCAGAAATGCTAGGTGCATCCTTGCATACACTGCAATTTATGATACACTGTGGGAAGAAAGTATTATTCTTATATACCAGCTTTCTTCCACACAAATATGGCAAATAAATAGCTTTTATGCGCAAGAAAATTGAAACTTTGCATTTTTCCACCACTGACACCACTTTTATGAAAAGAAATAAAATAATGGAGGGTCTTGGTGCTGAGGGGGCAGGATATAGGTAGGTCACTTTCCTCCCTGTTGAAGATGGACTTGAAGTTTTTCAAAGATGGACGTAAATTCCACTCCAACCACAAAGGGGATGGGGGAATAAAAAGAGGAAGGGGCGCACAATAGGGTAGTATGTTCAGAGGAGTTATAAAGCAAAGTAAGAGATCAGGAGGCTCACCTTGTAAGGTTGTGCTAAAGATAGGCACAACCCTATGGAAGACTTGTGTGAATCAGACCTATTCACCAGAACTGCAGCCGCATTCGGGTTGGATGTCCAGTCCCCCAAAAAGATGCCTGTAATAGAAAAGGATCTGTTTAGGTGCGAATTCACTGGTGGAGCCGGTCGTGATGTTCAGTTAAAAAATTATTCTTTATTTGAAGAAAGCGCATATATATAAAATGCGCTTTCTTCAAATAAAGAAGAATTTTTTTAACTGAACATCACGAACGGCTCCACCAGTGAATTTGCGCCTAAACAGATCCTTTTCCATTAGAAGATGGACTTGAGACAGGGTCATAGATGCCACTGAGTATGTATTCTGTAGCAAAGACAGCGGGGTTCTGTGTGAGCACTTATTTCTCCTCATTCTAATGATTGATGGATCCCAGCACTGGGACCCCCACCGATCAAAACCTTTCATCTGTCTGTATGACATATCGAACTTTTTTTTTTTTATGCTCACTGACACTTTAAATATAGAACATCTTTAAATTATATTTATCAGTGCCATGATTTACAAGAGACTTGATGTTTTGATTGCAAGAAGCCATTGGGACAGTAACATTTGGGAATTTCACCAAAAAATAATATTTTTTACCTTAGTGCTTTCTTTGTCCCAAACCAACATCCGTAGTAGACACAGAGAAAAGTCATAGAAATACAGGAATTGTTTTCTGAGTATTGCCATGAATGTCCTTCCTGTAATTAACCTCAGCTAATGTTTGGGAATCAGCTTTGCCCTGTAAAAGGGACTCCATTTCTATTATACAATGACAAGATGAATCATTGCAATGGAATGTTTATCTCAGACCAATATTTTCAGACCTGAGAGACACTTTTGTAAAGGGATTTTCACATGGTCAGTGAATAATGGCATGGTATTTTTTTTTTTTTCTATATCCAGCCACATGAGTCTGAATGACAGAGTTTCTAATTATGGGCTGCAAAATTTAATGCAAACATACATTTCAGCTCTGTTTACCACCTATGGTTGGATTTTTCTAGCAACTACCTCATCTATGTAACTACCAAATGTAAAGAAATAAAGTACCACACAAGATCAATCAGTTTTGTCTGCGATTGCATTCAGTGTTTCTGTTTCTTGCTCGTGGATGGAAACAGTATTGATGCATTTTTTATGTGCGTGAAAAAAACTGAAAAATAACAATCTACATCTCACAGCAACCATCAGTGAAAAACACATTGCATCCGGATGCCTTCTATTTTTTCACGCAAGCCCCATTCGCACTTTATGGGCCCAGGGCTGTGGGAAAAATGCACAATATAGAACATGCTGCGATTTTTCCTGAATGCAGAGATGGGTCGTGAAATATCTAATGAATGGATCAGGATTCAGTCCAGATGCTATACATTCACTACACTCATTACATCAGGATGGAAAGCCAATTGTGTGAAAGAGCCCTTATTTCAGCTGTTTTAACTTTGCATCATATTTACATATATATATATATATATATATTTGTATAATTATTGAAGTGGGGGACAATTATAAATATAAAGGGAAAGAGAGATTCTGCTTTTCGGGGCTCCAAAACCCAGTCACGGCAAACTTGAGTGTCAAACTTCTTTTATTCCAATTAAAAGGTTATCATTAAAAAACACTGCGTTTCAGGGAATTAAGATCCCCTTCCTCAGGTTGGATAATTGGATTTATAAATATAACACTGATTTGTTAGAATCAAAATGCAACCCAAATTTTTGAAAACATTCTGATTAGCTAGACTCAGAATTTTTTCAGATTAATTTAGGGAGAATTTTTTTAGACATTTAAAACACTTTCAATTCAGTTAGAATCATTTAGTTCCAGAATTTCCTGAATCAAATTTATTGGACGATTCAGACGTATGGTACAAAAATGAATTTTAGGAAATTTCCTCATCTCTAATTTACTGCCATATGTATGAAATTTCCACACCATTTTTCCTGACATATTAGGTATCATGGTAGCATACCATTTTGACCACTGAGGAAGGAACTGATAGTTTTGAAATGTGTCTGGAAGAGATGAGCAAATTTTTCAAAAGTTCGATTCGGCTGATTTGCAGAATTTTACAAAAGAATTCACTTCTTGACGAATTACTTCGTCACTAAGTGCATTTTTTTGTAAGTAGTGGGTGCAATGACAGGGAGCAGCGATAGCGCCGGCCCCATCATTTTAACCCTTAGATGCCTCATTCATACATGATCTCAGCATCTGAGTGTAATTTTCCACAGTTTTTAACATGAAAAAATAAATAAATCAAACTTACCGCCTCCATTTGCTCGCCGCCATCTTGCTTGAAGATCTGGTGTGAAATCTAGCACAGCGCTAGATCACGTTACCACGCCGGCCAACGCATGGAATTTTGGCCGAGATCTTCAATCAAGATGGCGGCTGGCGGCCCGTCGCGAGCAAATGGAGGAGGTAAGTATGAAATTACACTATTTCAGGTTAAATCGATTTCGCTTACACGAAGCACGAGGAAATTCAGCTTCGAGGTGAATCGAATTTATCCTGAAATTCAGATCAAATTCCACTTTGTGGGCTTCGATTCGCTCATCTCTAGTGTCTGGTGATTAAGAAGAGCAGCAAAGATCAGCGTTCAGACATCCCTACTCCGCATGCACAAGGAATTGTGCTGGCACAAGCATGAACTGCAAGTCTCAGCGATCTGAAAACAGCAGAGAGGAGCGGAGCGTTGCTAATGCCAGTCAAACCAGGATTGCATCAAGCTATCTGTCACTGGTTGCAGGCCGAGCAATAGAGCGGGTGAATCCGGGTGCTGGTAAGAAGTGCTATAGCGCGATCTACCCTGCATTATTAAATATAGAGTCTTTCTCCTGCTGCTATAATAAACTCTACTACACCAACTATATCATATTAAGTCTTCAATATCAACTGGCATACAAGTGGAATTGACATTGCTACAAATAACCACTACATTTGAAATGAACTGATAACTTATATGAGAAACAGATAATTTCTACTACACTGTGTGAATTGAATTTAGCCCCCCCTTGCGTGAGCTCTGCAATCGGGTATATAAGAGGCACCGAGACTGTGAACAGTTTGTGATTATGAATTGTGTTATGCACATAGCTTTAAATATACTTTTATTAGTGTTGATCGAGCACCTTAGTGCTCGGGTGCTCTGGGGCTCGGGCTGAACACATTGGGATGCTCAGGTGCTCTACCGAGTACTCGAGTATAATGGAAGTCAATGGGAGAACCCGAGCATTAAACCAGGCACCCCCTGCTCTGAAGAGGGAAACACCACTGAAATGTTTCGGGTACAGCATGGGGAGGATGTCTGGATGCTTCTTGGACTCCTAGGTCGCTGCTGGGAATGATGCTGTCCGAGTAGTACGACACTTTTACAGACTGACAATAATACACACATAACCAAAGATAAAATCGATTATAGAGGAAAAACTGTTAGGAAACATACTTTTCCCCTCACCCATGACGGCACCCTATGCGACTCAGGACCTCCCATCTGGACAGGAAACCTGAGAAGATAAAAAGAACACACCCCCACCAAGCACCAGTTCAGGTTTCCTGTCCTCCGGATGGGAGATCCTGAGAAGGGGCAGCGGAGGTCCGCTGCCGAAGACATACCTTAACACCATCTGCCGCTGGGGGAGGGTCTAGGCCGATTGTCGTACGGAGACCTTTTCCCTGGGAAGCGGTAGTTCTGTGGCCATGCCGGAAGCCGCTCCCCGCAAGTCTGCCTCCTCCTCCTGCGCTACTCTCCGGTCCTGCGGGGAGCTGCTGTGGCCGTGTTCAGGCGGCTCCCCACTCTTGTCCCGGGGTGAGGGCCGCCACCAGTACTAAGAATGGCGGCCGCGTGCATCAAGCGCTCTTGGGCGCATTTTGATGACGTCGGGGGCAGAGCCTTCAGGGATCGTAGGATACCGGAAGTAGGAGCCGAGGCGCGTTTTTTCAAATATAAGAGTGGCTGCAGGAGCAGGCAGCCAGCGTGGAAGGCACACAGTGTTTGTGCTGAAGAGGTTCCCAGCTTTGGCAGTGTGATGGAACCTGTGGATGGACGCGCTGAACCCCTGGAACCCTTGAGGCCCGCAAGCCCGGTACCGGTCCTAAGGAGTGGGGAAAGAAAATTTTCTTCGCTATGGGTGAGAACGTTCTTTTCCTTACTAATGGTACAGTATATTATTTGATTGTTGTAGACCTCAAAGCCGCCAAAAAAGTCTTCTAGCAAGACCAAGCACAAGGAATGTGCAGGATGTAAAGTGGCCCTATCCGCTTCATACCTTAAACCTTTGTGTTCTACATGCATAGATAAGCTTGTGGCGGAAGAGTCCCAGAGTTTGACCAGGTCCATGAAATGTTTGATTAGGTCAGAAGTGAAGGCTTCACTTAAATCATTCAGTAAAGGCCATACCAGGTCCCCGGATAGGTCCGCAGAATATGAAAGCGGGGAATTTGACTCTTCTGGTACCGAAGATAATGAATCAGGACAGTTGTTTTCCAGCGACTCTGATTCCTCGGATGACGAATATTCAGGAAGATCCTTTTTTCCCCCTAAGGATACACAGCCATTACTGAAAGCTGTAAGATCCACTATGCAGCTAGAAGATATCAAACAGTCTAGATCTGCTGCGGATCAAGCCTTCCAAGCGCTAGGCCCCAAAAAACATAGGGTCTTTACTATGCACGAAAATTTACAGGGCCTTATCAAAAAAGAGTGGAAAAATCCTGACAGGAAGTTTTTTTATTCCCACCTCAGTAAAAAGAAAGTACCCGTATGATGAAGAGGTATCCTCAATATGGGATTGCCCATTCCCCTGAAGACGCCAAGTGTTTGGCGAAACATGTCGGGGGGAAGAGAGTAAGACTAGTGTGTATTTTAGCCAGCTAGTGCGCAGCCCGTTTAGATAATCTGAGATATATATATATGAGAAGAGCAGTGTATCCCATGAGGCCATCCGATACCAGCAATTAGTGCACTGTGAAATCAACAGGGCACACTATACTGAACACAGTTGATACTATGTAATACAAAAAGAGCTGGATAGCTACAAGAGGAGAGTAGTGAAGTTCGGGTCCCCTTTGACTTAAATGGGGTCTGAGTTCGGGGTGAAGTTCGGGTCAAGTTCAGGTCCCGAACCTGAACTTTGGCCTGATGTTCGGCCGAACCTGGCAAACCCGAACTTCCACGGGTTCGCTCAACCCTACTCCTGACCTCCCACTGCTGCCACCCTGCTGACTCCCAGCCATGTTTTCAACACATATAACCGGAGAAATGCACTGAGAATATATTTTTCTTGGACTGAAATACGCCCCTATACGCTTTCACCAGAAATAACTGCAACAGTGCAGTGCGTATATATTTTTCTTATTTTACTGAAATATGCCCCTATACGCTTTCACCAGAAAAAACTGCAACAGTACAGTGCGCATATATTTTTCTTTTTTTACTGTAATACTCCCCTTATACGCTTTCACCAGAAATAACTGCAACAGTGCAGTGCGTATATATAGATTTTTTACTGTAATACGCCCCTATACGCTTATACCAGAAATAACTGCAACAGTGCAGTGCGTATATATTTTTATTTTTAAACTGTAATACGCCCCTATACGCTTTCACCAGAAATAACTTGAACAGTGCACTGCGTATATATTTTTCTTTTTTTACTGTAATACGCTCCTATACGCTTTTACCAGAAATAACTGCAACAGTGCAGTGCGTATATATTTTTCTTGTTGGACTGAAATACGCCCCTATACTCTTTTACCAGAAAATACTGCAACAGCGCAATGCGTATATATTTTTCTTTTTTTACTGTAATACGCCCCTACACACTTCCACCAGAAATAACTGCAACAGTGCAGTGCGTATATATTTTTATTTTTAAACTGTAATACTCCCCTATACGCTTTCACCAGAAATTACTGCAACAGTGCACTGCGTATATATTTTTCTTTTTTTACTGTAATACGCCCCTATATGCTTTCACCGGAAATAACTTGAACAGTGCACTGCGTATATATATTAATTTTTTTACTGTAATACGCTCCTAAACGCTTTCACTAGAAATAACTGCAACAGTGCAGTGCGTATATATTTTTCTTATTTTACTGAAATACGCCCATATACGATTTCACCAGAAATAACTGCAACAGTGCAGTGCGTATATATTTTTCTAATTTTACTGAAATACGCCCCTATACGCTTTCACCAGAAATAACTGCAATAGTGCAGTGCGTATATACTTTTCTTTTTTTACTGAAATACTCCCCTATACACTTTCACCAGAAATAATTGCAACAGTGCAGTGCGTATATATTTTTCTTATTTTAATGAAATACGTCCCTATATGCTTTCACCAGAAAATACTGCAACAGTGCAGTGCGTATATATTTTTCTTGTTGTACTGAAATACGCCCCTATACGCTTTCAACAGAAATAACTGCAGAAGTGAAATGCATATATATTTTTCTTTTCGTACTGAATAAGATACTAAGATATAAGCCACTAAAGGATTTTCAACATAAGATTTGCAGCCCAATAACAAAAAGCTGAAATGACAGAGCTTTCTAATGACTATTTGGATCCCCAAATAATCGTTCCCTGCACTTGTAAATCGCTTTCCTATCACTTTCCCTAGCGCCTTCTGACGTCTCTTCCTTGCACTAAGATGCTGTGAAATCATTTCTCCCTATCCTTATAATTCCTGTTTTTATATATTTTTTTGTAAACATAGAGTTTTTCCAATTGCTGTCCCTAGTGCCTTCACACGTCCGTCCCTGCACTCTGAACGCTGGAAAATGGCAGAATCTAAAATGGCTGCCGTATTTATAGGGCTGTGACATTACAGAGCTGGCTGGCTGCTGATTAGCTGCATGCAGGCATGTCAATCTGGCTGATACCGCCTTTCGTTACCACGAAGCGCGAGGAAATTCACATTCGTTGCAAATCGAATTTTTTCTGAAATTCAAATCGAATTCCACTTTGTCAGCTTCGATTCGCTCATCTCTAGTCATTATCAAATCTCTGAATCTAAACACAGTAGACCATTTTGCTGAAATTATATTGTTTAATTTGATAACCTTATGATAAGCATTTCTTCAAACCTGTATCACCTCAATACAGTCACTTCCAGACAGATAATCGTAATTCATTACTTCTTTGTCTCCTTTTTCCTTTCAGACTATGCTGACACATTGGTGACAAATTTTATAGGAATGTTGTTAGATAAATGTAGGTTAACAGTAACACCGCTGAATGGAATGTTCAAATAACACTGCCTTTTTTTTAAAGAGCCTTTTTTGCTTTGAAAAATAGCTCAGGACTAGAGTTGAGCGGACACCTGGATGTTCGGGTTCAGCAGGTTTGGCCGAACTTGAAAAAAAAGTTCGGGTTCGGGACCCGAACTTGACCCGAACTTGACCCCGAACCCGAACCCCATTGACTTGACCCGAACTTGACCCCCGAACTTTTGGCCACTAAAATGGCTCTAAAATAGTCCTGGAAAGGGCTAGAGGGCTGCAAAAGGCATCAAAATGTGCTTAAGAGCATGGCAATTGTTCTGCAAACAAATGTGGATAGGAAAATGACTTAAAATAACAAAATACAGAAAAATTGAAAAAAAAAATCTGGATCTAGGAGTAGGAGGTTGAGGAGGCGGTGGATGTGGCGGTGGGACATATAACAAAATAAAACAAAGAATAAGTGCACTTGAGTACAAGAATGGATGGTTGAGGCTGGTATTAATGTCTATTCTGCACAAGGTACGGACAAGTCCTGTCGGATCCATGCCTGGTTCATTTTAATAAACGTAAGCTTGTCCACATTGGCTGCGGCCTGTGATAATGCTCTCTGCCGTGCTAAACACACGTTCACACTATACACTGGTTGCAGGGCAGGTCAGCACCTCCAAGGCTGACAAAGCTTTTCCACACTTTGGCCATGCTAACCCTGCCTTCTCAGGTGCTGGCAGTGCCCCAGCTGCGTTGGCGACCTCTTCCTCCTCCTCTGCCTTCACCTTGTGCTTCCACTGTGCCCCCGCTGTCAGGTGGGAATGCCATCAGCAGCGTGCGCTTGTAGTCGCGCATCTTCCGATCAGTAACAGATGTTTTCACTAAATTTAGTTCCCTGTCAGCAATGCAGAGCAGGGGTTCATTCACGGCAAAAGGGGGTTCATGTCACCCAGCAATACAACAGAGGATTTTGAGAGAACGAGGCCCATGTCACCCAGGCACAGCAGGGGTTCATTCACGGCAAAAGGGGGTTTATGTCACCCAGCAATAGAACAGACGATTTTGAGAGATTTAGACCCCTGTCACCCAGGCACAGCAGGGGTTCATTCACGGCAAAAGAGTGTTCATGTCACCCAGCAATAGAACAGAGGATTTTGAGAGATTTAGGCCCCTGTCACCCAGGCACAGCAGGGGTTCATTCACAGCAAAAGGGGTTCATGTCACCCAGCAATAGAACAGAGGATTTTGAGAGATTTAGGCACCTGTCAGCCAGGCACAGCAGGGGTTTTTATACACCAAAAATGGTAAAATGTCACCCGACAATTGAAAATAAGATTTTTTTCAATTTAGGGCACTAAAATTGGCACTTTTTTAATGGCTAGAGGGATGTAAAAGGCAGTAAAATGTGCTTAAGAGCATGGCAACTGCTCTGCAAACAAATGTGGATAGGGAAATAACTTAAAATAAAATAAAATAACTAAAAATTACAAATTATTAACCTGCAACTTAGAGAAGGAGGTGGATATTGAGTCGGAGGTTGAGGAGGCGGTGAATGTGGTGTTGTAGGTGGAGGCAGCAATAAAGGAGGAGGAGGTAGCCAACAATGTTTATTTTTTTATTTTTTATTGGGGTAGCCCCCAAAATATTGGGACAAATAAAAAAAAAAGAAACCAAAGAATCATTGCACTTGACTTGAGTACAAGAATGTATGTTTGATGGTGGCATAAATGTCTATTCTGCACAAGGTACAGACAAGTCTTGTGGGATCCAAGCCTGGTTCATTTTAATGAACGTGAGCTTGTCCACGTTGGCTGTGGACAGGCGGATGCGTCTGTCTGTAATGACGCCTCCTGCCGTGCTAAATACGCGTTCAGAGAGTACACTGGCTGCAGGGCAGGCCAGCACCTCCAAGGCATACAGGGCAAGCTCTGGCCATGTGGACAATTTGGAGACCCAGAAGTTGAATGGGGCAGAACCATCAGTCAGTACGTGTAGGCGTGTGCACAGGTACTGTTCCACCATGTTGTTCAAATGCTGCCTCCTGCTAACACGCTCCATATCAGCAGTTGGGGCCGGTTGTTGCGGCGAGGTGACAAAGCTTTTCCACATGTCGGCCATGCTAACCCTGCCTTCTGAGGTGCTGGCGCTGACACAGCTGCGTCTTTGTAACAGGGATCCAGCAGGGTGGCAACCCAGTAGTCAGCACACGTTAAAATGTCGGCAACTCTGCTGTCGTTGCGCAGGCACTGCAGCATGTAGTCGCTCATGTGTGCCAAGCTGCAGAGAGGTAAGGACAAGCTGTCCTCTGTGGGAGGCGTATCGTCTGCATCCTCTGTATACCCCCAGCCACGCATCAGTGATGGACCCGAACTGCGTTGGGTGCCACCCCGCTGTGAACATGCTTCATCCCCATCCTCCTTCTCCTCATCCTCGTCCTCCTCGTCCTCCAGTAGTGGGCCCTGGCTGGCCAAATTTGTACCTGGCCTCTGCTGTTGCAAAAAACCTCCCTCTGAGCCACTTCGAAGAGACTGGCCTGAAAGTGTTAGAGATGACCCCTCTTCCTCCTCCTCATCCTGGGCCACATCCTCTTCCATCATCGCCCTAAGTGTTTTCTCAAGGAGACATAGAAGTGGTATTGTAACGCTGATAACGGCGTCATCGCCACTGGCCATGTTGGTGGAGTGCTCGAAACAGCGCAACAGGGCACACAGGTCTCGCATGGAGGCCCAGTCATTGGTGGTGAAGTGGTGCTGTTCCGCAGTGCGACTCACCCGTGCGTGCTGCAGCTGAACCTCCACTATGGCCTGCTGCTGCTCGCACAGTCTCTCCAGCCTGTGCAAGGTGGAGTTCCACCTAGTGGGCACGTCGCATATGAGGCGGTGAGCGGGAAGGCCAAAGTTACGCTGTAGAGCATACAGCCGAGCGGCGGCAGGATGAGAACACCGGAAGCGCACACAGACGGCCCGCACTTTACGCAGCAGCTCTGACATGTCGGGGTAGTTGTGAATGAATTTCTGCAGCGCCAAATTCAGCACATGCGCCAGGCAAGGGATGTGCGTGAAACCGGCTAGTCCCACAGCTGCAATGAGATTTCGCCCCCTTAATGGCACACCACCAGGCCGGGCTTGAGGCTCACTGGCAGCAACCACTCGTCGGTCTGTTGTTCTATACCCCACCACAACTCCTGCGCGGTGTGGGGCCTGTCCCCCAAACACATCAGTTTCAGAACGGCCTGCTGACGTTTACCCCTGGCTGTGCTGAAGTTGGTGGTGAAGGTCTGTCACTGACCGGTTAAGGAGGTGGTAGAAGAGGAGGAGGAAGCCGAGTAGGAAGAGGAGGCAACAGGAGGCAAAGAATGATGCCCTGCGATCCTTGGTGGCGGAAGAACGTGCGCCAAACAGCTCTCCACCTGGGGCCCAGCCGCCACTACATTTACCCAGTGAGCCCTTTCTTGGTTTTGAAAGTGCTTACTTCACTGCAGCCCGTGTCTCGAATGTAGATGCCTGGTCATGCAGGTTGTGCTAAGGTTCAGAATGTTAATGCCTCGCTTCAGGCTCTGATGGCACAGTGTGCAAACCACTCGGGTCTTGTCGTCAGCACATTGTGTGAAGAAGGGCCATGCCAGGGAACTCCTTAAAGCTGCCTTTGGTGTGCTCGGTCCCTGTTGACGATGGCCAGTAGCAGGTGAACTGTTTTGACGACGGCTGCTCTTCTTTTGAACTCTGCTCCCGCTTTTGCTACGCTGTTGGCTCTGTCTGACCACTGCCTCTTCCTCCGAACTCTGAAAGTCAGTGGCCCGACCTTCATTCCATGTGGGGTCTAGGACCTCATCGTCCCCTGCATCGTCTTCCACCCAGTCTTCCTCCCTGACCTCCTTTTCAGTCTGCACACTGTGTTTCGTCATCATCAGAGATGTGCTGAGGTGGTATTCCCATGTCCTTATCAGTAAACATAAGTGGTTGTGCGTCAGTGCATTCTATGTCTTCCACCCCTGGGGAAGGGCTAGGTGGATGCCCTTGGGAAACCCTGCCAGCAGAGTCTTCAAACAGCATAAGAGACTGCTGCATGACTTAAGGCTCAGACAGGTTCCCCGTTATCCTAGGGGGTGATGTGACAGACTGATGGGCATGAGTTTCAGGCGCCACCTGTGCGCTTTCTGCAGAAGACTGGGTGGGAGATAATGTGAACGTGCTGGATCCACTGTCGGCCATCCAATTGACTAGCGCCTGTACTTGCTCAGCTTACCATCCTTAGAACGCATTAGGCCCGACCAAATATCGCTGTAGATTCTGGCGGCTACTGGGACCTGAGGTAGTAGGTTCAGTAGGACGTGTAAGCTGTGGCCGAATGGCCACGTTCTCTCCCTGCACCGAGGCTTCCACCAACACCACCACCACGACCAAGACCGCGTCCCTTATTAGATGTTTGCCTCATAGTTAGCGTTCACAAAGCAAAGTAAAAAGTGGTTAAGTATGTTAAAAATAATTAACCGCCAATATAAACCCTGATGTAGGGTATTGCACTCTATTATTATTTTTTTTAACTCTATATGACAGCGGAATTTGTGGCCTAAATGTGCCAGTCACCTATGCACGTGTAATCACAGATGTGCAGTATATGAAAATATGGTTTATTTTAACAACAGTAACCTAATAGCCGTATTTGTGGCCTAAATGTGACAGTCACCTATGCAAGTGTAATCATAGATGTGCAATATATGGAAAAAAGGTTTTTTTTCACCACAGTATCCTAAATGCCTTATTTGTGGCCTAAATGTGACAGTCACCTATGCAAGTGTAATCCCAGATGTGCAGTATAAATACTATTTATTGTTCAGTTGACAACGCGTTTCGGAGTTTATAACTCCTTTTTCAAGTCTTGGGGGCGTCGCCAGATACAGCAGCAGCACACATCAGAAGGAGTTCCCAGCCACCTGGCCAACTTCTGCCTGTTGCCCCTTGCTGTTGGCGCCCCCAAGACTTGAAAAAGGAGTAGTCAACTGAACAATAAATAGTATTTATACCTAAAAACCTGAAACTGTGGTCGTCCCTGTGCGCCAAAGAGGTACCCTATCGTGTGTTTTCGGAAACAAATCACTCTTCTCGCCCCTAGCAATCCCTAGGAGTTTTTGGCAACTCCATCCAAAGGGACTGAACGGGTACCGGCAGCACGGACCTCCCTCACCCTCCCAACCTATTGTGTGTCTAAACCTGTTGTGCGCTTACACCTGCACAACACCCAAAGGTGAGCACATTCTATCCATCACGTTTATCTGCGTATCATCGCTTACTACCCTATGAGCGCCTCTCCCTTTTCTCTTTTGCCATAATTGCTAGATGTGCAGCATATCAGAGAGATTTTTCACTACAGTATCCTAAAAGCCTTATTTGTGGCCTAAATGTGACAGTCACCTATGCACATGTAATCACAGATGTGCAGTATATGAAAAAAATGTTGTTTTTTTAACAACAGTAACCTAATAGCCGTATTTGTGGCCTAAATGTGACAGTCACCTATGCACGTGTAATCACAGATGTGCAGTATATGAAAAAAAGTTTTTTTTTAACAACATTAACCAAATAGCCGTATTTGTGGCCTAAATGTGACAGTCACATATGCACGTATAATCACAGATGTGCAGTATATGAAAAAAAGTTTTTTTTTTAACAACAGTAACCTAATAGCCGTATTTGTGGCCTAAATGTGACAGTGACTGATGCACGTGTAATCACAGATGTGCACTATATCAGAGGGTTTTTTCACCACAGTATCCTAAAAGCCTTATTTGTGGCCTAAATGTGACAGTCACCTATGCACGTGAAATCACAGATGTGCAGTATATGAAAAAAAACGTTTTTTTTAACAACAATAACCTAATAGCCGTATTTGTGGCCTAAATGTGACAGTCACCTATGCACGTGTAATCACAGATGTGCAGTATATGGAAAAAAGTTTTTTTTTAACAGTAACCTAATAGCAGTATTTGTGGCCAAAATGTGACAGTCCCTTATGCACTTGTAATCCCAGATGTGCAGTATATTAGAGGGATTTTTCACCACAGTATCCTAAAAGCCTTATTTGTGGCCTAAATGTGACAGTCACTTATGCACGTCTAATCCTAGATGTGCACTATATGAAAAAAATATATATTTTAAGCACAGAAAGCAAAATGCTGTATTTCTGGACTAGCAGACATGCAGATATCCTGTGCTGGTGCACTATCGTTGCATAAAATGGCTGCCAATTATGTATTGATATTGACAAACTGAAGTAAAAAAAAGTAAGTTTTCAGCAGTAGTTGGCTCAGTGCAGGCTTAAAAAAATTGTGCTCTGCACCCACAAAACACATTTGATGTAGATCGCTGAGTAAAAAGGCAGTTCTTGATAATATTTCTCCCTGATCTCTCCCTGACAGCAGCTACAGCCTTTCCTTACACTAATCCGAGCAGACGGGCGGCGCTACGTGACTCCAGCTTAAATAGAGGCTGGGTCACATGCTGCAGTTGGCCAATCACAGCCATGCCAATAGTAGGCATGGCTGTGATGGCCTTTTGGGGCAAGTAGTATGATGCTTGTTGATTGGCTGCTGTGCAGCCTTTTAAAAAGCGCCAAGAAAGCACCGAACCCGAACCCAAACTTTTACGGAAATGTTCGGGTTCGGGTCCGGGTACCGAAAAACCTAAAGTTCGGTACGAACTCGAACTTTACAGTTCGGGTTCGCTCAACTCTACTCAGGACATTTTTGGATTTATGAATTTTGGATTTATTGTATTTCCATTACATAGAGAGAGCTCCACATCATGGTTCTTGCAGTAATACCTCAGCATGCACTATATTGATGCTGGTTATTTTCAAGACTCCAGAACTGAACTTCACCTCTAGCAGTGACCTTTTTTGAGTACTAATGGTGTCTCCAGGTACTCCCAAGACTTAGGCCTGAATTCTATAATAACTGGATGGTCACAAGAATTAAATTACAAAGCACATATCAACACTGTAGTTAGCGAATAAACAGGAGTAGAAGCCTACCGTTAGATGACTGGTGATGGTAAACTGATAGTGGTGCAATCGGATGAAGGAGAAGTAGGGCAGGTAATGAAGCAGACAGATGATGATGAGGATGACGGTCAGGTAATGAAGCAGAGATAACAAACAAACAAGGCAGATTAACAGCAATGAACATGCAAACTATAGCTTATCCCCAATAATAGGCCCATATAAATGTGACACCCAAAATCATTCTTTGTAAATATGGATCTGCTACCCAAAAACAGTCAATCTGTATAGGGATTGCAGTAGCTATCACTTGTCCCCATACAGAACAGATGACTGTATGTAGCACTAACTAGTGATGAGCGGCAGAGGTCATATTCGAATTCGCGATATTTCGCGAATATTTTGTAGAATATTCGTTGAAAATTCTCAAATTCGAAGATTTGCGATTTTTTTTTTTTTACTAAAAAAATCGGAAAGGTAATGATTGTGTAATATGCGAATTTTCGGGATTCGAATTTTTTATTGCGAATTTTTCAACTTACAACTATTAGACAAAGAAGATTATATCACTATATTAGCTAAATTGCTCTATTCGATTTTTTTAGAATATTCTCTATATTGCTATAACTTCGTTTTTTCGAATATTCGTAATATTCTAAAACAAGAATATAGCGAATATTCAAAAAAAAACGAATATAGAGCAAAATACGCAAACACTACTACTCCTAAAGTCAAGTATATTGCAGCCTTCTTATTGGCCCACAAGCTAGAATCATGTGTACTGATAAAAAAAAAATAAAAAAAATAAGAAAAAAAAAATCTGAAAAAATTTGAATATTCGAAATTTCGAATATATATAACTATATTCGAAATTTTCGCGAATTTTCGAAGTACCTATATTCGCGATAAAAATTCGAAATTCGAATATTCGTGATCAACACTAGCACTAACAACAACTATCACCTCCACTGATGACCAGGCAATTATCAAGAATGAATGGTTTGTTTCCAATGATTGCCTTCTCAGTCACCCAGTATAAAGGGGCTGTAGCTAACCATGACTCTAGCTTACCCTGACCAAACACCATTGAATCTCACTGCTTCTGAAGATATCTCTATGAAACATCCTTATCTGAAATACTGACCCTAACATGAACAGTACTACAAAGATAAACTATGGTCTGCAAGAACCAAACTACATAGCCAAGGAGCCACTAGACTCTAGACACATACTAGATAAAATTTGTTGGACACCAGTGCACAGAGCTTACACTATCACTGGCAAGTTCACAGCAAAGTCATAAAATATTTGAAGGAATGGTATCAAGTCAGGATTCACAAGTGAGCTTGGCCTATGTCATGAGCTAGCTGACCCACAGTAATGAATCAGCTGTGAGACAATTACATAGCAACTGCCCCATACAAACGAATAAACAGGAGAAGATGACGCAGCAGGTGAAAACCTCCTGGTGCAACATTCACATGGCAAAAGATTCTTCCTTCAGATCTCAATAAATAAAGGTCTACAGCACAACATCTTGCAAATAAAAAATTAAAAAAATATTAAGATTTTCAGCATATGAAGAAATGAAAACAAGAGAGAGAGTGAGCACTCACAACATCTGCATCATATGGTATTAATTTTACTCAGACCTGGTTGGTCAGATAGGGTTAAAACAATACACCATTCACAATAAAATACAATAAGCATAAAACTATCTAAAAATACTATAATATGGTACCATTTGATTTCCACAGTTAATGTCGGGGTAAGAATACGTAGCCGCACTACATAACAATGTCACTATCTGTTTATGCAATAGATGGAAGCGTCCTGAAAGTTCCTCATATGGGGCACTTTAACGGCTTGTCTCCAATGCAAGCAGATGCCGTGCAGAGTAATTCCTCCAGGAAAATTCACTCCAGCCAGAAGGGTAATGACAAAGTCCCAAACTTATGATATTTCAGTTCCTACCTGGTTCCTGATAATATACCTCGCTATGTGGCGTCTCACACTCCCTCCTCGAGGCGAACGGTGCCGGCTGTCCGAGCGTCTTGCGCCGCACGTCTCAGGCGGGTGACGTCACAATATCGTGGGATCCGACAGGTAGGAATCTGATCAGCAATGTTCGCTGAAGCCTGTATCTGTAGTTATTTGCTGAAGATTTATTCATGCATGGCCATGCAATCCATAACAAGGTCCGGTATATTAGGTGGGCGCTTTTCCTTCTCTTTCACCAGACGCGTTTCGGGGCGTCTACACCCCTTCCTCAGTGGTCAAACACCAACTCTATTTGACCACTGAGGAAGGGGTGTAGACGCCTGAGGAGGTAGTTAAAGTGGCCCATATGAGGAACTTTCAGGACGCTTCCATCTATTGCATAAACAGATAGTGACATTGTTATAATTAATTGTCACGTAGTGCGGCTACGTATTCTTACCCCGACATTAACTGTGGAAATCAAATGGTACCATATTATAGTATTTTTAGATAGTTTTATGCTTATTGTATTTTATTGTGAATGGTGTATTGTTTTAACCCTATCTGACCAACCAGGTCTGAGTAAAATTAATACCATTTGATGCAGATGTTGTGAGTGCTCACTCTCTCTTTTAGCTTTTTACTATTTTGGGATCGGGCACCCAATTCTGAGTTAGCAGCACCCACCGTAGCTATTAGGTGAGAGCCACCCGCCTCTATATATATGAAGAAATTACTCAAGCTTTTGGAAGGGACAGTTCTTTGTGAAGCCTCCAAGTCCAAAATAACAACTATGAAGCTCAGTGGGCCGCACTGTGGCCTTACATGTCTAGGGTTCTAGGTTTGAACTTTGAACCAAGGACAATATATGTATGTTCTCCTTGTGTTTGTGTGGGTTTCCTCTGGGCACTCCTGTTTCCTCCCACACTCCAAAGACGTCCTGATAGGGAATTTAGATTGGGAGCCCCACTGGGGACATTGAGTGATGATAATGTCTGTAAAGTGCTGCGGAATATTGTCAATGATACACAAGTGAGTAAAAGAAAGAAATATAAGTGAATTGAAAATCCATCATGGAAAAATGTGTTCTGTATGGGAGAAGGCTTCTAACTGAAATAGGCTTGAGCATATACATCTATATTTTCTTCTGTATAGATAACTTAAAGTTCTGACATGTTTTTGGAAGACCTTTTACCTTCTGTGTTTAGAAAATTAAACTGGAGTATAAAAAAAAATCTTTCAGAAGCAGAAATGTGTGATGATAAATTAGCTTGCATAGGCAATGTAACAGCATATAACAATACAAAGGTCTCCACAGCCTACTCACCCTTTCACTGAGGTGTGAAATTCTGAAGTTTTCTATTAGAGGCTGTCTGCCATATCATTACAATCTTTTGGCTTCCAGCTCTTTTTGATGTTTGCTCACACATCTAGTAAACGTAACACATAGAAAGTCATAGGACATGACCTCAAGACACTAACCATGTAGGTGTCATTTTTTATTTACAACTTTTTGGCAAGCAATCGCTGTCCAGGAAACTGAGACAGCTGCTATTTAACATTCAACACACTCTTGTACATCGTATTTATTAAAGTTTATTGGAAATAGAGTTGGTGTTTATAATATAATATGTCTACATCAGTTACATAGTAGCCAGCAAATGGAAAGAAATGAAATTCAAAAGTCTTAAAAAAAAAGGTTGGCTTAAAGTGGTATTTCCAATTTTGTCATTGATGCATTGATGCACTACTAGAGATGATTTAATTTCCTGAAAACCGTTTTTTATTTGTTTGAATTGGCCGTCTGATTAAATTAGGTCTGAATAAATTTGGTCTGCATTGAAAGTGCCCCGATGGTTCCAAAAAATTGTAGATGACACTCTAAGGTCTCCTAGAATTGTAGAAGATTTGGGAATGATGTGATGAAGATTGGTAATTCACAAACTAAAGGGGTTGTCCAAGACTTTTATACTGATGACCTATCCTTTGGAAAGGTCATCAGTATCTGATCGGTGGGGGTCCAAAACCCGAGACCCCATCAGCTGTTTGAGAAGGCACTGGCGCTCACAGTAGCACCACAGCCTTCTTGCAGCTTAGCTTAGGCCATGTGATGTCACGTTTATCTGTCAAATGGCCTAGGAGCAGCTCAGCCCCATTGAAGTGAAATGGGATAGGCTGTGGATGACCCCATTAGTGTCATCCACAGATCCCCCATAAGTGTCATCCACCACAGATCCCCATAAATGTCATCCACAGATCCCCCTAAGTGTCATCCACAGATCCCCTTCCCGCCCAGCGCCGCCTCCTAGCTAATTTATTCACTTCACTTGCATCTGTGTAATTGCAGAGAAGCGCCTTAATCTCGCACAGGCTCACTGGCAGAGGCATCGTCGAACGAGGTGCGCTGGAAGACGGCGCATGTGCACTTCGATCGACGATGCCTCTGCCAGTGCGCCTGTGCGAGATTACACAGAGGCAAGTGAAGTGAATAAATTATCTAGGAGGTCGGCGCCTCCAGCAAGAGTGCGCTCTACGCAGTGACGTACCTTGCTTATGGGTGGCGCCGGCCCTGCACAGACACTAGTCCACTATCTGTCTACCATTCCGTGTTTTACTATCTCTCATTCTCTGTATGACACCCTATCTCTCCTAGGTGTATCCCCACAAAACAGCAGCACTTCCTGCTTGTGCTGTTTTATGGTGGCTATGACTGACACACCTACCTGTATAGTCTCATGGCTTCCTTTACTAGAAGGAAGTCTGCCTGCAAGATATTACGGGAAGCCCTCCATACCAGCGCCCAAGGTCATGTGACCTTTCTTCTTTGATCTGAAAAATGGCAGACACCATTTTGAGTGATTCATGTGGGGCACATCTTTTCTCTCCTTTTTTTTCTCTTTTCCCCCTACTACTCCTAAATTTTCTGTTTATGGATTTATTTACATTGTATTTCTGGCCTGAGCGATCACGTGACATTCATGAGTAATGGTGGTGGGGGGGGGGGGGGGGGGCAGGATGGTATGGATGGCGCATAGACTAAATACAGGCAGAGGCACCTTTCTCCAACAGGGGACACATATAAGGTAATATGCAAGTTTTTTATGGACACACTGGACACCAAGCTTTACAGTTGCAAAGATAAAGCTCTTTCAGGCTAATGCAGTCCATGCATTAGAATCTAGGGAGACCTCCCTGGTTCAAGGGTGGTGTTAGGCCTAAATGGCTGGATGATGGTTCCTTGGCAGCAGCTCTTCCACTAGCTCTGCTATGTAGCACCCATCCCTTGTAGTTGATTGTGGCCTCCCATGAGCAGAAAAAAAAACGTCACAGCCCTGCTTCTCACTTGTTTCACTGTAGCCTTCTGAATGCTATGCACCATGCTCCTGCAAACACTACCATGGACCATCTTGCATTATTTTACATGGTTGTCTTCTAGATATAACTGCCAGGGTGACCAATGGCATTCATCCCAGTCAGAACTCTTGTTCCCAGGACAGGTCTACAGCCAAATCTTTGGTGCATCCCTGGCAAGGGGATGCTATCCTGTGCCATTGTCTCTTTAGTTGCTGCACAACTTTCGATGTACCTCCAGCAGACAGATGCACACAATGTCCCAGCATGGCTGCACAGCTTCTCGCAGAGGGACACTCCCTTCAGGCTGCCTTTACACCTCAGCAGTAGAGATGGCCTTTCGGTTCGCCCAGCGGTCGTTTCGCGGCGATCTTTGCTCGTTCGCAATTTCCCGAACAGGCGAACATATGGCGCTGTCCGCCAGAGCCAAATTCTTTTACATTGGGAAGAACATTGACCCATCAGGTGGGACAGGACAGCCAATTGAGACGTTTCAGCACATGGACATACATACCCCCAACCTAAACTTGATCTGGCCGCCATTTTACATTTTGCCGGTGTAGGGAGAGGTTGCTGCGTGGAGCAGGGACAGGCTGTTAGGGACACAAAACGCTAGCTAATAGGGCCACAAAAGTCCTTTTAAGGACTGGTAGAGGTGTGCTATCGATAGGTGTGACATACTGAGGGGTGTAATACACTTATAATTTACTTTCTAACATAGAAAGTATATTATAGTACAATTGTATTGTGCAGCATTTGTGTGCGGTTCTGCTGCGATACTGCAGCCACACAGAGTGCCAAATGCTATTAGAAATAATTTATACTGGTGTGATTTACCAGTTGCCCCATAAAAAAAAAAAGATTGAAGCAGGGGTGTGATATGCCAATTATATACTTTCTACAGGGAGTGCAGAATTATTAGGCAAGTTGTATTTTTGAGGATTAATTTTATTATTGAACAACAACCATGTTCTCAATGAACCCAAAAAACTCATTAATATCAAAGCTGAATATTTTTGGAAGTAGTTTTTAGTTTGTTTTTAGTTTTAGCTATTTTAGGGGGATATCTGTGTGTGCAGGTGACTATTACTGTGCATAATTATTAGGCAACTTAACAAAAAACAAATATATACCCATTTCAATTATTTATTTTTACCAGTGAAACCAATATAACATCTCAACATTCACAAATATACATTTCTGACATTCAAAAACAAAACAAAAACAAATCAGTGACCAATATAGCCACCTTTCTTTGCAAGGACACTCAAATGCCTGCCATCCATGGATTCTGTCAGTGTTTTGATCTGTTCACCATCAACATTGCGTGCAGCAGCAACCACAGCCTCCCAGACACTGTTCAGAGAGGTGTACTGTTTTCCCTCCTTGTAAATCTCACATTTGATGATGGACCACAGGTTCTCAATGGGGTTCAGATCAGGTGAACAAGGAGGCCATGTCATTAGATTTTCTTCTTTTATACCCTTTCTTGCCAGCCACGCTGTGGAGTACTTGGACGCGTGTGATGGAGCATTGTCCTGCATGAAAATCATGTTTTTCTTGAAGGATGCAGACTTCTTCCTGTACCACTGCTTGAAGAAGGTGTCTTCCAGAAACTGGCAGTAGGACTGGGAGTTGAGCTTGACTCCATCCTCAACCCGAAAAGGCCCCACAAGCTCATCTTTGATGATACCAGCCCAAACCAGTACTCCACCTCCACCTTGCTGGCGTCTGGGTCGGACTGGAGCTCTCTGCCCTTTACCAATCCAGCCACGGGCCCATCCATCTGGCCCATCAAGACTCACTCTCATTTTATCAGTCCATAAAACCTTAGAAAAATCAGTCTTGAGATATTTCTTGGCCCAGTCTTGACGTTTCAGCTTGTGTGTCTTGTTCAGTGGTGGTCGTCTTTCAGCCTTTCTTACCTTGGCCATGTCTCTGAGTATTGCACACCTTGTGCTTTTGGGCACTCCAGTGATGTTGCAGCTCTGAAATATGGCCAAACTGGTGGCAAGTGGCATCTTGGCAGCTGCACGCTTGACTTTTCTCAGTTCATGGGCAGTTATTTTGCGCCTTGGTTTTTCCACACGCTTCTTGCGACCCTGTTGACTATTTTGAATGAAACACTTGATTGTTCGATGATCACGCTTCAGAAGCTTTGCAATTTTAAGAGTGCTGCACCCCTCTGCAAGATATCTCACCATTTTTGACTTTTCTGAGCCTGTCAAGTCCTTCTTTTGACCCATTTTGCCAAATGAAAGGAAGTTGCCTAATAATTATGCACACCTAATATAGGGTGTTGATGTCTTTAGACCACACCCCTTCTCATTACAGAGATGCATATCACCTAATATGTTTAATTGGTAGTAGGCTTTCGAGCCTATACAGCTTGGAGTAAGACAACATGCATAAAGAGGATGATGTGGTCAAAATACTCATTTGCCTAATAATTCTGCACGCAGTGTATATAGTGCATTTGGGTAGTACAACATTTGTTTGCGGTTTTGCTGCATTACCTCAGCTACAGATAGTGACAAACAGCATTGAAACGAATAATTTCTACTGGTGTGATATACCAGTTGCCCCCCCAAAAAGTGAAAAAAAAAGTGGGCTACGGTAAAATTGTTATTAAGTGACTGCATAATGTACCTCGAGCCACATAATCAAAATTTATTTTATGTCAGATGAATGCCTAATTTTTAAGGCCTGTACTCCTGTGGCCTTTTTCTAGGCTCTAACAGGGCACATTTCAGAGAATTTCCCTTTAAGACGCATAAAAATGTCCACTGATTAAAATACATATTTTTTGTTGGAATTTTTGTCATTGATCCCCCCTCTAGTATGTCACTGTCCATGTTGTGGGACTATTTGTGCACTTCTACTAAGTATTTTGTGGCTGAAAATATGAGCTGAAGGTTTTTCAGGTTTGCCTGGCAATAAAGTGAATGGGGCCCGCGGTGAACTTGCGGTTCGCTAACATTTGATCACGTTCGCGAACCGTCCCGGCCGATGTTCGTCCATCACTACTCAGCAGTCTTAGCATTCGGCTTATCAGTCTCTCTTTATAAAGGTGAAGTGGTATACAATGTCACAGTTTCCTTGACAATTGAATGGTAGTACTGGCAAATTTGGAGTTGCAACACTGTAGACATTCTTGAAAGAGGTTGGACCTCTTCACCAAGTCAACAAGAAATAAACAGACACGTACAAATGTGCACACCCAAAAGATCATGCATACAAAGTATATTGAATTTATTGAATAGACCAAAATATAGAAGATTAAAAACAATTAAACAACAATAAGAATCTTGAGAGGCCTGAAAAATTCTGATAAATGCAGGCCCTCCACATAGTTACAGCCTAAAATAATGACTACATATACACTCACCTAAAGAATTATTAGGAACACTTGTTCTATTTCTCATTAATGCAATTATCTAGTCAACCAATCACATGGCAGTTGCTTCAATGCATTTAGGGGGGTGGTCCTGGTCAAGACAATCTCCTGAACTCCAAACTGAATGTCAGAATGGGAAAGAAAGGTGATTTAAGCAATTTTGAGCGTGGCATGGTTGTTGGTGCCAGACGGGCCGGTCTGAGTATTTCACAATCTGCTCAGTTACTGGGATTTTCACGCACAACCATTTCTAGGGTTTACAAAGAATGTTGTGAAAAGGGAAAAACATCCAGTATGCGGCAGTCCTGTGGGAAAAAATGCCTTGTGGATGCTAGAGGTCAGAGGAGAATGGGCCGACTGATTCAAGCTGATAGAAGAGCAACGTTGACTGAAATAACTACTCGTTGCAACCGAGGTATGCAGCAAAGCATTTGTGAAGCCACAACACGCACAACCTTGAGGCGGATGGGCTACAACAGCAGAAGACCCCACCGAGTACCACTCATCTCCACTACAAACAGGAAAAAAAGGCTACAATTTGCACGAGCTCACCAAAATTGGACTGTTGAAGACTGGAAAAATGTTGCCTGGTCTGATGAGTCTCGATTTCTGTTGAGACATTCAAATGGTAGAGTCCGAATTTGGCGTAAACAGCATGAGAACATGTATCCATCCTCTGATGGCTACTTCCAGCAGGATAATGCACCATGTCACAAAGCTCGAATCATTTCAAATTGGTTTCTTGAACATGACAATGAGTTCACTGTACTAAAATGGCCCCCACAGTCACCAGATCTCAACCCAATAGAGCATCTTTGGGATGTGGTGGAACGGGAGCTTCGTGCCCTGAATGTGCATCCCTCAAATCTCCATCAACTGCAAGATGCTATCCTATCAATATGGGTCAACATTTCTAAAGAATGCTATCAGCACCTTGTTGAATCAATGCCACGTAGAATTAAGGCAGTTCTGAAGGCAAAAGGGGGTCCAACACCGTATTAGTATGGTGTTCCTAATAATTCTTTAGGTGAGTGTACGTTTTAGTCAAGGAAAAATCAGCCCCCAAATGGTAAGCACACAAGGAATATATATATATATATATATATACACACACACACTAGCAGAAGGACCCGCCCCTTTAACAATGACCTCCACAGTGGCCACCCCTTTAACAGTGCCCGCACCTTTAACAGTGACCTACACAGTGCCCACCCCTTTAACAGTGACCTCCACAGTGCCCGCCCCTTTTACATTGACCACCCCTTTAACAGTGACCTTCATAGTGGCTGCCCCTTTAACAGTGACCTTTACAGTGCCCTCCACATTAACAGTGACTTCCACAGTGCCCACCCCTTTAACAGTGACCTCCACAGTGCCCTCCCCTTTAACAGTGACCTCCACATTGCCCGTACCTTTAATAGTGGCCACCCTTTAACATATTTCTTCACAGTGCCCGCCCCTTTAACAGTGACTTCCACAGTACCTGCCCCTTTCACAGTGACCTCCACAGTTCCCACCCCTTTAACAGTGCCCGCCCCTTTAACAGTGACCTACACAGTGCCCACCCCTTTAATAGTGACCTCCACAGTGCCCGCCCCTTTTACATTGACCACCCCTTTAACAGTGACCTTCATAGTGGCTGCCCCTTTAACAGTGACCTCCACATTGCCCGTACCTTTAATAGTGGCCACCCTTTAACATATTTCTTCAGAGTGCCCGCCCTTTTAACAGTGACTTCCACAGTACCTGCCCATTTAACAGTGACCTCCACAGTGCCCGCCCCTTTAACATTGACCACCCCTTTAACAGTGACCTTCATAGTGGCCGCCCCTTTAACAGTGACCTCCACAGTACCCGCCCCTTTAACAGTGACTTCCACAGTGCACACCTCTTTAACAGTGACCTCCGCAGTGCCTGCCCCTTTAACAGTGAACTCCACAGCACCCGTCCGTTTAATAGTGCCCCTGCCCCCATGCATGTAGCATTGTAGTTGTGCAGTCATACGTCATATGACTGAATATTTAAAGACCTGCGAACTGCTAAAACCTGTGATCAGTTGTTATGGCAACCTGGAGTAGGACCTGTGAGCTTCTATTGGCTAATATGGCACATGTGACCGTGTAAATGGCAGTTCGGATTTAAGTGAAAGGCTTGCTGGGTTCTATTGGCTAATGCAGGTCATTTTTGGGGAATATCTCAGGAACGGTATGTCCTAGAGAGGTGATTCCCGGTCTAAAACCTTTCCGGACACCTGATGTACATGTGTGCCAAATTTGGTGAAGATCTGTCCAGTCGTTTGGTCGCGCATAAAGAAAGTATAGATGCCTAGACAGAAAGTCTAGACAGACAGACATCTAGACAGAGAGAAACTCATTTTTATATATATAAGAGACTAGCAGAAGGACCCGACTTTGCACGGGTATATTTCATCTATTTCATTTTATGTTTCCGTGTGTGTAAAAAGATATCAACAGTTTCTCCCATAACAGTAACCTCTACAGTACCCACCCCTTTAACAATGACCTCCACAGTGTCCACCCCTTTAACAGTAATTTCCACAGTGCCTGCCCCTTTAACAGTAACTGCATATTTAACAGTAACCTGCACAGTGCCTTCCCCTTTAAAAGTGACCTCTACAGTGTCCGCTCTTTCAACAGTGACCTCCACAGTGCCCACCCCTTTAACAGTGACCTCCACAGTGCACGCCCCTTTAACATTGACAACCCCTTTAACAGTGACCTTCACAGTGCCCGCCCCTTAAACAGTGATTTCCACAGTGCCCACCCCTTTAACAGTGACCTCCACAATGCCTGCCCCTTTAACAGTAACCACCCCTTTAACAGTGCCCTTCATAGTGGCCGCACCTTTAACAGTGACCTCCAAAGTACCCGCCCCTTTAACAGTGACTTCCACATTGCCTGCCCCTTTAACAGTGACCTCTGCACTGACTGCCCCTTTAACAGTGACCTCCACAGTGTCTGCCCCTTTAACAGTGACCTCCACAGTGCTTTCCCCATTAACAATGACCTCCATAGTGCCCACCCCTTAACATATACCATTCCTTTAACAGTGACCTTCAAAGTGGCCGCCCCTTTAACAGTGACCTTTACAGTGCCTGCCCCTTTAACAATGACCTCCACAGTGCCCGCCCCTTTAACAGTGAACTCCACAGCGCCCGTCCGTTTATTAGTGGCCCCTTGCCTCCATGTATGTAGCAGTGTAGTTGTGCCATCATACGTCATATGACTGAATAGTTAAGGACCTGCTA
This sequence comes from Bufo bufo, assembly GCF_905171765.1. NCBI lineage: Eukaryota > Metazoa > Chordata > Amphibia > Anura > Bufonidae > Bufo > Bufo bufo. Next base: position 114,770,164 of record NC_053398.1, on the reverse strand, counting down.
ACTGCTAAAAGCTGTGATCAGTTGTTATGAAAACCTGGAGTAGGACCTGTGAGCTTCTATTGGCTAATAAGGGACATGTGACTGTGTAAATGGCAGTTCGGATTTAAGTGAAATGCGTGCTGGCTTTTATTGACTAATGCAGGTATTTTTTGGGGAATATCTCAGGAACGGTATGTCCTAGAGAGCTGTCTAAAACCTTCCCAGACACCTGATGTACCTGTGTGCCAAATTTGGTGAAGATCGGTCCAGTCGTTTGGTCATGCATAAAGAACGTCCAGACAGATGTCTAGACAGACAGACAGACAGACAGAAACTCATTTTTATATATATATAAGAGAAAAAATTACATTTAATTTCTGGGATAGGAATTAGAGATGAGCGAATCAAAGCTGACAAAGTCGAATTGGTTCAGAATTTCAGAAAAAATTTGCTTCTGAGCGAAAGCGAATTTCCTCTCTCTTCGTGGTAACGACTCACAATTTTTCCTAACATGGCGGCTACAATGGCGGCTAAAATGGCGGATACATGTGTGAGGACATGGGGCAAGGAACTCTGGGAAGAGCGGGATGACCCATAATGCCATGCATGCAGACAATCAGCCGCCAGCCAGCCCGGTGATGTCACAGCCCTATAAATACGGCGGCCATCTTAGATTCTGCCATTCACCATCGTACTTTGTTCAGGGACAGACATTTATGCAGGCACCAGGGAGAGTGAAAGAAAAACTAATTGTGGAAAAAAATAGTGTTTTATAAGTGCACGATAAGGATAGGGAGGAATCATTTCGCAGCATCTTAGTGCAGGGACGTTGCAGGGGCTAGGGCGGGTCATACAGAAAACATCATTGGGAAGAAAATACGATTTACAAGTGCAGGGAAAGATTATTTGGGGATCCAAATAGCCATTATACAGCTCTGTCATTCCAGGAATTTGTTGTAGGGGTGCAAGTGCTATGTTGAAAAGCCTTATATCTGTGGAAAAAGAGAAATATATACTCTGTTCACTTCTGCAGCTTTATATGCTGAAAGCGTTTAGTGCCCTATTATAGTACAATCCGAGAAAAATAGACGCTAAAAGCGTTTCTTGTCGTATTTCTAGAGAAAAAGATGTAGACATCGATGTGGAATCAGCTGACGACGGTGTAAAAGGAGTGCGCTTCTTCTTGACGTTGACATCGACCTGTAAGGCTGAGTTCATACTTGAATTATTTGGTCAGTTTTGGCCCCGTGACTGCCCAAATAAGTGAAGTGTGATTCTAAGAGCGACGCCTGTCATCTGCATGTCATACTAACTCACAGTATTGTTTCACGACCACAGCAGACTCCCTATGCGTGTTACTGCAAGGTACAGTGTTCTACACCAGTATAAAGGCTCTATGCAGCCAGGAAATAGACGTTTTTTAATGCGATTCGTCGCAAATTTATTCGGATCGAAGCAAATTTTTCCGGAAAATTCGGCGCACCGGCCGAATCAAATTTTTGAGAAATTCGCTCATCTCTAATAGGAATGCATAGAGAAACTGACTTCCTGTCCGTACCTCAGGCTGTGCTTGGTATTTCAAGTCAACCTCTTTCACTTGAATGGATGCCGTACCTTGGCCATGTGGCTGATGAACGTGTCATCAGAGGCCTAAGTGCTCACTGGAGCTCCGCAGCCTCTGCCTCTTCAAATAGCTATTTCGGGATGTTCCGGGTTTCAGACCCCCGCTGATCTGATATTGGTGACCTATCCTAAGGCAAAGGGTCCATTCACACATCCGTGTGTGTTTTCCGCAAAACATTAATGGCTCAACCAGTCATTAGGGGGGGTTAACCTGATATTGTTTGAAATTCATGTGCATGCTTTGTAGATATCTTATATATGGTAAGGGTTAAATTTCATGTGCAAACTGTTCTTCATCATGTTTTAATAATGTTTTGTGACTGACGCGAGCTCTTGGTACATTTTTACTGTATATTAATTTGCTCAATATTAAACACCAGATGTACAAAGAAATCAGGATGATTCTCACACCGACTGGTAAGACCAACAATAACAACTATTAACTTACAGGTCTGCAGAATCAGTTAGGGGGCTATAACACTTCTGTAGTATGTTTCTCAGAGGCCACACAATTGTTACTTTTATTTATCAGTAGGTGTTTAATGCATCCAGCGGGTGTTGTTACAGCAAATTGAGAAAATGTTTGCTGGCTGAAAATTGAGCATTTTAAAAGCCCCTAGAAATTGACACTTTACAGACAATTCATTTCTACAGGATGACTTTTTTCTCCCCCTACAAGAGTTTAAAAATATAGATCGCACGCAAGTTAGGAAATCTGTGAAATGCATTTCTAAGTCATTCCAGAGAGACGCACACAAAAAAACATGCACAAGTTTAACTGCACAAATGATTTTTTATTTGCTTAAAATATAACATATTTTTGCCCTATAAGATGCACCTGTCCATAAGATGCACCTTGGATTTAGAGAAGAAGAAAAAGGAAAAAAAAATATTTTTCATCAGACTTCAGATTCGACCCCCCTTCAGACCCTCAATGATAATCAGCCTTTAGATCAGACCTCAGATCCGACCCCTAATGTTAATTAGACCTCAGCTCGGAACCCCAATCAGGCCTCTAGGCCTCTAATGTTAATCAGACCTCAGCTCAGACCCCCAATGTTAATCAGACCTCATCTCACACCCCCAATGTTAATGAGACCTCAGCTCAGACCCCAACTATTAATCAGACCTCAGCTCAGACCCCCACTGTTAATCAGACCTCGGCTCAGACCCCCAATGTTAATCAGACCTCAGCTCAGACCCCCAATGTTAATCAGATCTCAGCTCAGACCACAAGTGTTAATCGGACCTCAGCTCAGACCACCAATGTTAATCAGACCTCAGTTCAGACCCCAAATGTTAATCAGACCTCATCTCACACCACCAATGTTAATCAGACATCAGCTCAGACCCCTACTGTAAATCAAACCTCAACAAAAATCCCCAATGTTAATCAGACCTCATTTCACACCCCCAATGTTAATCAGACCTCAGCTCAGACCCCCACTGTTAATCAGACCTCAGCTCAGACCCCCACTATTAATCAGACCTCAGCTCAGACCCCCACTGTTAATCAGACCTCGGCTCAGACCCCCAATGTTAATCAGACCTCAGCTCAGACCCCTAATGTTAATCTGACCTCAGCTCAGACCCCCCAATGTTAATCAGACCTCATCTCAGACCCCTAATGTTAATCTGACCTCAGCTCAGACCCCCAATGTTATTTAGACCTCAGCTCAGAACCCCAGTGTTAATCAGACCTCAGCTCAGACATACAGTGTTAATCAGACCTCAGCTCAGACCCCCACTGTTAATCGGACCTCAGCTCACACCCCCAAAGTTAATTAGACCTCAATTTACACCCCAATGTTAATTAGACCTCAGCTCAGACCCCCAATCAGACCTCATCTTACACGACCAATGTTAATCAGACCTCATTTCACACCCCCAATGTTAATCAGACCTCAGCTCAGACCCCCACTGTTAATAAGACCTCAGCTCAGACCCCCACTATTAATCAGACCTCAGCTCAGACCCCCACTGTTAATCAGACCTCGGCTCAGACCCCCAATGTTAATCAGACCTCAGCTCAGACCCCTAATGTTAATCTGACCTCAGCTCAGACCCCCCAATGTTAATCAGACCTCATCTCAGACCCCTAATGTTAATCTGACCTGAGCTCAGACCCCCCAATGTTAATCAGACCTAAGCTCAGACCCCCACTGTTAATCAGACCTTATCTCACACCCCCAATGTTAATCAGACCTTATCTCAGACCCCCACTGTTAATCAGATCTCGGCTCAGACCCCCAATGTTAATCAGACCTCAGCTCAGACCCCCAATGTTATTTAGACCTCAGCTCAGAACCCCAGTGTTAATCAGACCTCAGCTCAGACCTACAGTGTTAATCAGACCTCAGCTCAGACCCCCACTGTTAATCGGACCTCAGCTCACACCCCCAATGTTAATTAGACCTAAATTTACACCCCAATGTTAATTAGACCTCATCTCAGACCCCCAATCAGACCTCATCTTACACAACCAATGTTAATCAGACCTCATCTCAGACTCCCAATGTTAATTAGACCAAAGGAAAAAATCAACTCACCTCTTCTGTTCTGGACGCCACCGCCACTCCTGAGATCCAGCACTCTTTATGATGTGCTGTGACCCAACATCACAGAGCATAAAGTCACAGAGCTCGTTCACATCCTCAACTTAAGTCTCAACTCTATTTTTTATCCACCCAATATACTGTACACTAAAAACTTTTGTAAGTTCACACATGAAATTTTCGCAATGGTTTGGAACATTTTAGTGTCGTTTTGTTTTACTAACTAATAAACTGATATAACAGCCTGTCATTTTTACATCAGGATACCAAAAAATAGTTCTACTCGCGAATATAAGAGGTTAAGAGGCAGCTGTGTCTTGCAAACTTGTTTTTTTCCTTCTCATTTCCACAGCAAAAAAATAAAAATTAAATCTATGCATTTACGTTATTCACTTACTGTATATAGCGCTGACATATTCCTCAGTGCTTTACAGATATTATCATTATTAGTGTTGATTGTGAATATTCTAATCGAATATTCACTTCAAGAATTCGCGAAGAAGTAGAATATAGTGCTATGTATTAGTAATCGCGAATATTCTACTTTTATTTTCATCAGTAACCTCCCTTCTTGCTTGTGGGCCAATGAGAAGGCTGCAATATCTTTGTCAGAGCTTAGCAACATCCCTAACAACCAATAGCAAAGTTGCCTACCCCTTTACTATATAAGAAACTCCCCAGCAGTCATTTTCAGCTTTTTTTTTGCAGTTCTGAGAGAGAGAAAGCAGTGACATTGCTGTGCTCTGTGCTTTCCTCTGGATCCTATTCCTTATCCAATTACATTAGATAGTTAGTAAGATCATGTATATAATACAGATAGTTAGTGGGAGATAGTCAGTGTAGGTTAGATAGTGATATAGTGTATCTGATTCCAGTTCCAGTGCAGGGTGTTAGGTAATGTGATAGGAATTACCTTTGATAGGGATTAGTGTCTCTGTTAGACACAGTGCTGTGATGTCACAACAATACTTAGTGCACCAAGCCGTAATATCTACTCAGACCTGATAAAATGTGAAGTTGTGTGTATTGCGCAAAACATATGCGCATCATTAGTGCCGATTTGCGCAATTGCGAAAATAATGACTGGAAATCACAAATGCTACATTTGCGACATTATTGCAAATATTATACCAAAAATTTGCTAAATATTGCATAAATGAATATTGCCTATGCCGCTCATCACTAATCATTATGCGCTATCCCCAAATTGAGTTTCCAATCTAAGTTCCCAATCAGTAAATCTTTGGAGTGTGGGAGGAAACCGAAGTACCATCACACAAACAAGGAGAGAACATACAAATTCCATGTAGATTTTGGCCGCTTTTACACAATCTTTTTTGCAATCTGTATGATGAATAGAGCTAATCACATGGGCGTATAATTTACGGCAGTATTTAAAATCCACAGCATGTGCTTATTTGTAGAGATGAGCAAAGTATTCCCAAATTCGATTCGGCTGCTTCGTGGACTTCAATTTGCTCAACACTACTTATTTGTTTCCAAATACATTACAGAACAGTTTATGGAAGTGCATCAATAATGCAGGGAGTAAAGAATACGCATGTAAATCCTCATGAAATCCTAAAGAAAAACTGATGACAAATTGACAATACTGTGTTTTTTTTTTTCCTTCAGTAACCGAAGCATCATTCTGATTATATGTCTAATAGTTCCAACATCTTCATTCGTGAACTTTTTCTTTTTATTGATAAAAAGACCTAAACAAAACATAAAAATTTTAAACGTCTGGTCTAAATTCACCTTTTTCGAGCATAATATGCTGGGATCAACAAAACATTCTTAGACATCTCCACTCCATACTGCACCGCAGCAAGTACATCTTCCTGGTCAAATGGATGAACTCCAAAAAATAAAAAAAAACTGTCCTAAAAACTATTATTTTTATGAATACCCATAATCCTACTAAATAACTTTTGCAAAGGAATCCCTTCTTCCAACAAATCTTTTACCTAATTCATTATCTTCTCAACATGTTTTTTTTTTTTCAAACAAATATTGCTGATCCACTGTTTTCACTTTCACTAAAAAATCATTTTTCTTCTTGCCTTCTATCCTTAACTGCCCTCTGTATTTCAGATTTTCCTGATGTTTCTTCTCCTCTTTATGCATTGCTTTCAACTTCCCTTTTTATTCTTCCTATATCTTCTTCCCTTTCTTTCTTCTCTTCTTTTCTTTTAACGCTTTCCTTCATTTTTTTTTACAGGACATAAGAATACAAGAAGAATACAAATGAACAGATTTCCCAAATAGGTTACATTTTCATCTTTAGAACAGTTCTCAGCCCCATGCCCATCTTCCTCACACTTGGAACACCAGCGGTAAGCACAATCTTCTCTTTGGTGTCCCCATATTTTTTTTTTTTACAATTGCGGCATAATACTAGCATATTAGAAAAAAACTAAAAACAAATCTTCATTAATTGCTCCTATTTTAAACCTACTGGGAGGAAAGACAATTCTTCCATTTGAATCCTCTTTAAACTTCACCAAAAACTCCCGCTTTGTTGTCCAGATACCATACTTATTCAAAACCTTACCAACAGCTTTCACCCTTTTACAATGTCTTAAAAAAAAAAAAAATCAGAACTTCTTCCTCTGATAAATAAGGGCTATGCATCTTATCAGTCACCAATCTTTCTTTGTTGGGGTAATGTAGGATCATTTTCACCCCATCAAGGATTGGACTCCTTTTAGACTGCTCGATCTTTTTCAGGAAAGCATAACATATATCTTTAGGAATCAGGCTGATATAATAGATTCCACCCCTAGCAAACTCAAGCATAGAAAAAAATCAGTTCCTTCCTCAATTCCATCATATTTCTTCAACAAATAGGTGCAACCTTTTTTCTTCTTCTGGGCATCCAAAAGTACAAAATTAGTTTAATTTTTTATTTTTCTCAAAAGCTGATGATATATTATCAGGAATCCGAGCATAATCCAGAGCCAGAATACTGACATATTTCAATACACTCGTGTGAAAGCGGCTATTGAGGTATTTAGGGAGAGAAAATCCTCCCATAGATGACAAAGCATCCTGTAGCTTAATGGTAGTGTTTCTACCACCAGTACTTTGGATTCAGAGTTTAAAACCTAGCAAATATGTAGTGAAAGAAGAAAATCCACTATATGTACAAAAGTATTGGGACACAGCTCTTATTCATTCAGGTGTTTCATTCAGTCCAATTGCCACATGTGTTTAAAATCTGGCCCCTAGCCATTCATTCTGCCTTAACAAACATTCGTAAAAGAATGGCTTGTTCTAAAGAGCTCACTGAATTTCACTGTAATAGTATGGCACTGCTGCCACAAGTCAGTTCATGAAATGTCTTCCCTCCTAGATAGTCCACAATCAACGCTGAGTGGCATTATTGGAAAGTGAAAGATTTTAGGAACAACAGCAACTCAGCCATGAAGTGGAGACCATGTAAAGTTGCAGAGTGTGGTTATCGAGTGCTGAGGCACATAGTACATACTGTATAATTCACCACTATTCTGCCTACTCAATAACTGTAGAGTCCAAAATTCATCTGGTAGTACTATTAGTACAAAAACTATGCATGGCCAAGCAGCTGCATGCAAGCATTAAATGGCCAAGTGTAATGCCAAGTGTTGTATGGAGTGGAGTGTAAAACACCTCACCACTAGACTCTGGAGCAATGGAAATGTGTTCTGTGAAGTAATGAATATTACTTCTCTATCTAGCAGTCTGATGGATGAGTCTAATTTGGTGAATGCCAAGCCAACATTACCTGCCTGATTGCATTGTGCCAAATTTAAAGTTGGGTGGAGGAGGAATAACACTACAGGGCTATTTTTAAAGGGCATGTCTCAGCAGATTTGTGCTTATAAAACGGTTTGACTTGTTACATGTGCACTTGGCAGCTGAAGGCATCTGTGTTGGTCCCATGTTCATATGCGTCTGCATTGCTGAGAAAAATGAAGTTTTAATATATGCAAATGAGCCTCTAGGATCAACTGACGTTCTGCTCTTTCTGCAGCTGCTTTATCCTCTACACTTTGATTTACAGGGCCAGGCACTGAAAACATCGTCATGTCTGGCCCTGTCAATCACAGTGGAGAGGGAGTAGCAGTTTCAGAAATAGTGTAGCCTTTAGGTATAATGGCAACGCCCCTGTTGCTCCTAGAGGCTCATTTGCATATAATAAAACATCATTTTTCTCAGCAACGCAGGCACATATGAACATGGGATGCCTTCAGCTGCCAAGCGCACATGCAACAGAATTCACAGTTTCATAGGTACGAATATGCTGACAGATGCCCTTTAAGATGTTTGCCTAGTTCCAGTGAAGGGAAATGTTTATGCTTTAGCATATAAAGACATTTTGGAAAATTAATTTTCTAACTATGTAGCAACAGTTTCAATAATGCACTTTTTTGTTTGAGTATGACTGTACCTAAGTAAACAAATCAAGGTCAATAAACTCATGGTTGGGTAAGTTTGGAGTTGAAGAACTTGATTGACCACAAAGAAGCCTGACCCCCAACCCCAGTGAACTGCCTTGGAATAAACTACAATTTAGATTGAAAGCCAAGCCTTCTGATCCAACATCAGTGTCTGACCTAAAAAAAATTCTGCTGGATGAATGGACACCGCTTCTCAGACTACCAGATGCATACTGTGTATTGGTAGTCCAAGACATTTACTGCTTGTCCAGTCCTTCTCTTGGATTTTTCCAGCGCTGCTTACTTGAACTGTGCTGGCCAATCTGAAGGCAGCAGGAAGTGCCTTGGATTTCCAAATGTAAAGTGTGCATCAGACTGTCTTTGAAACCATTAGTCGTCTTGAATGGCAGAAGATTAGTCCAAAGATTGGCAGATCTGGAGCTGAAAAGAATAATATTAGGGCACCATGTAAATGTTATTTTCGTTCCCCAGTTAACATGATTTTTTCTTCTTAAACTAGAGGATCCCTATTATAGTATACTAACTGTATGGCAGTCCTATTGCTTAGTGTTGGTACTGTTGACACTGTACCATGAGTTGGTTTACCACAGTAACATCTACCATAGGTTTTATTAGTTGTCTTCTACTAGATGTTTAATGACTTGTTGTAACAGAGACTAATTATTGTATCAAAACCACAATTGGATCCCTAGTACTCCGATGAACCATTTGATTGCGTATCTCCAGGAATAAGATCACAAAAATTGCTTTATTATTAATGAGTGCAATACCCCTAAAAACACACACAGAAAATAAATAAGTACATGCATACATAACTGTATGATTCGGACAGTCTCCTTTAAATAATGGTTATACTTCTGTTCATTTGCTTTGCATGTTGATCCACGATAGTAGAAGCATATGGAGCAGCCATAGTTTTGAAATCTGAAAGAACCAGTTGGATTCTGTCTTCTGCTGTAGCTGTAGTCATCTTAGTACAAGATACCGCTCAGAAATGAGTTACACACATTCTTTAGCCTCTACCTTATGCATGGATCACTGGTTAGCTTAGGAAGACACTAACACAAAAGGAGGGCTGACAAGTAAAGTTTGATGACCTTAATAGCTGTTTAGAAATCTAATCCATCACATTTAATGGACACTTCTATTTTCACCTCTATTAAAAGGTGTAAATAATAAAATTGTATTGCTTTAGTGTCACTCACTAAATATTTTAAGTATTTGCAATTTCCGAGCAAAAGACAATGGGAGCATCTGTGTGTGATCCACATAAAGCTCTCAGAATCAATGCTACATTCACACAGATGGCTCTTGCTGTAGACTATAATAAACCATTTGAATGGCTATAGGGGGAAGTACTGAGACCAGTAGACTAGTTTAAACATCCCTGATTTTTTCATTTCTTCAAAACATTAATTTTTGTTTCAAAGAACTGTCCAAGAACAGAAAAAGCTCAGTTTATTTTTTTTTTTAAATCTTAACTTTTATCCACGAGCTGTATTGGGTGCAGTAGATCAACCCCTTATCCTTGAATAGTGATGATCCGCAATACCACACACAGGCCATGAACAAATATGGTGCTGTTTCTGGTAAAAAAAGAAAACAAAAAAAAACTTGTAATACTTTTTGTTGATTTTTTTTTTATTAAACATAGCACAGATCTGAGCAATACCTAATTCTTAGCTGATGAGTTTAGAACATACACACGGCAGATACGCTTGTTAAGCTATTTTATACAATATTCAGTGCCTTTCCTTGTGTTGGCCCTAAGGGTTTAAATGTTCCATATATCTTACAGAGGGGAAGCTCTAAGTCATCTTTTAAAGATGCTACCTTATCACTTGGGCATTGGCAAGCAGCAAGAGTTTATCAAGATCTGATCCGAGCTGAGTGACATTTTTTTAAACATTATATGATATAACTGCTGCTATACTTGTAAATGCCTTTTATCATTGCTATTATGTTAAAGCCTATTTATTCCCGTAACTATGAATCCACAGTAAAACAAATATACATTATATTTAGAGGCATTCCCACAAAAACAACATAAGCTGAGAGCTACTTTAAAATGTGACTACAATGCAGTTATGGAATATGGATAGATCTTTGTAAAAACAAAACACAAAGTTAGCCAGCACATCCTATAAAATGAAGTAAATGCACAGGTGTGCAGCCCTGTGGCTGAAAATACAAAAGTAAAACCAAACACAATTCAACAACATCCTGAAAACATTGACTATGTAGATAATATTTTTTACCAAGACTATATTTACTATATAAATAGATTTGTATACATTTACCATGGTAAGCCAACCTCTTTTACATAGGACCCAACTCTATAATGGCTCCTCTCATTGTGCCAACAAACCTCAAATGAATTCAGGGAGGTAGGCTCCAGTTCCTATCAGGCAGGGAATAACATTGAAAGATATCAAAACTTCACGAAACATAATTTCTCAACTCACTTAAAAAGTAAATTTGAATTCCAATAAGATAGAAAATTTGACTTAAACCCCCATAGACATTTTTTTTTATCAGTGCATTATATAGCTAGAACCTACTTTCCCTAAATTCATTTGAGGCCTATTGGCTAGGGATGAGTGAATCAAAGTCCGCAAAGCCAAATTGCCTTGTGCTTTGCGGTAGCGAATCAATTTAACTTGAAATAGTGTAACAACATATAATAACTGATCCATTTGCTCTTGACGGGCCACTCGCTGCCATCTTGCTTGAAGATCTCAGCTAAAATCCTGGTGACGTATAACGCCATCACTACACCCTGTCATTTCACCCACTACTTTACAAAGAAATGCGCTTTGTGACAAAGTGATTCATCACAAAGTGTTTTTTTTTGTAAAATTCGGCAAAGCAGCCAAATTAAATTTTACAAAACTTTGCTCATCTCTACATTTGGCACAAGGAGAGGAGTCATTATAGAGTAGGGCCCCATCCAAAAGAGGTCACTGTGGATAGCTTGCTATACTACACTGTTTCCATCTTATTTACTTTTATGGGAGGTACAGAACAATGTAGCACAGTGAGCTCACCTGTTTCTGTAATACTGTCCACTTAGGCATTCAATCTCAGTTGGGATCAAATGCTCAGGGGACAACATTTTTTTACATGATAGGTGCAAGTCCCAGAGGTGGCATCAGAATTTGTCAGACATTTATGGCATATCCCAATGAGAAGGAAATTCTTCAAAACACGCTCTCTGGTTTCACAGAGAAAGTAGTTTGAAAGTTTATTTAGAAATGGGGATACGGTAAAAAGAGTTTAAAAAAAGATGCAAAAAGACTATAAAATAACATGGCCACAATATGTCATAGCTCTCTAAGATGAGAATGCCCCTTTAATATACCGCATACATCTCCAATTATAAGACATTTACAAGTTAAGACTAGGTGGTCGGTATCTTTCTCTTGGGTGTCAATATAATTGATTCCATTAAATTGGTTATGAACTAGTTATTCTCTCTTTATCACATTCTCTTGATTTTACATTGTATTTCTTTACACAATAGTCACTGGATGCGTTTTCCTAACAGCATTCTTTTCTGGACAGCTATTTGGATTTGCACAATTGAAAATCTTTTCCATTCCTTCATGCATCATCTAAACTTCTCTATAATAAAACTTACCCCAACATATATTCCTTCGTGCACATTGCTAAAGTATTAAAATTGTAGGAGTAAAGGAATAAAGATTTAATATTTATTGTGACCTCTAGAAGAAAACATATTGATTTATAAGAAAAATGACAGGCTAAAAAGAGATTACTGCTCTTTTTGTTTATCTCAAAACCCATCTGTCCCACAGATGGACAGACAGTAATTTATAGACATGTGTCTCCATGTACAGCAGTAATTAAGTCAAACTTTATTTTTCCATCCAAAATGTTCATTTCATGTTTCCAGATTTAATGATCTTTGGCCTGCATTCAGTACTGAGAGAAGTATCAATCATCGCAAAATGGATTGTTAGCTATGAAAGAAACTTCAAGATGTCTTCTGCAGCGGGCTCCGTTGTGTTAACCTGCATTGTTCTATTGTGAGCGGTTTTCATTAACGATTTTCAATTGCCATTTTGATGTACGCAATATTAATGCACTTGGCTCAGAAATGTTTATGGAATGAATCAGCTTCGTAGATACCATTAACGTTGTCTAGTTGGAAGCTTTATCTAGGAAGACTGTATCTTGGGCAGAAGACAAATAGAACAAAGATTTCACGTTGCATTATAATCATGCTTGTTTAAAAAAAAATATATAATTATGAAAAATGGGAATATTGTCAAATACATTTCTCAATATCTCATGCAACCCTTAAAGGGCATCTGTCAGCAACTTTGTACCTATGACACTGGCTGACCTGTTACATGTGCTGTTGGCAGCTGAAGGCGTCTGTATTGGGTCTATGTTCATATGTGCCTGCATTGCTAAGAAAAATTATGTTTTATTATATGCAAATGAGCCTCTAGGAGCAATGAGGGCGTTGCCATTGCATCTACAGGTTCTGCTCTCTCTGCTACTGTTGCTTCCTCTGCATTCTGATTGAGAGGGCCAGGCAGTGAAAACATCATATTGCCTGCCTGGTCCTCTTAATGAGAGTGCAGAGGAAGCGACAGTTGCAGAGAGAGCAGAGCCTCTAGGTGTAACGACAATGCCCCCGTCGCTCCAAGAGGGTAATTTGCATAAAAATGGAACATGTAACAGGTCAGCCAGTATCATAGGAACAAATCTGTTGACAAATCATTCTTATGCCCCCACAAGTGCTTATCCTAAACAAAAAAGCCACTTAGCTATTCACCTTCAGTGCCAAGGGTCCAGTTCACTGCTGATTCCAAGAGCGTGACATCCTATCTGTCATCACATGTCACAGGCTGTTTGGTGACACATCACTTCTGAGGCCTGTTAATGGCTGCAAAGGTGCATATGACAACAGATAGGATGTTATGCTTCCAGTCCATGAAGGTTAAGGAGATCCCTTAGCACTACTAAGTTTTGTTTTTGTTTTAAGTTGAGCACTTTAAGGGAAATTTGTTTTGGTGTGGTCAATTTAATAACTTTTATTACATTGATTGAGAATTATATCTGATTAATGAACATGGAGAGGTATTTTGTGATTTCTTTGAGTTTCGGGGATTCTTTGCTTGCATAGATTGCTTACAGAGAATTTTTATCCACAGTGAGCATGCTCCCATACAGTCACATGGAGCATTTAGAGCAATGTTACACCTAGAGTTGTCAAACAGAATTTTCTTTTTTCTGGACAACTTCATGGACAGCCAACATTTTTTACGGACAAATTGGAAAACCATAATGAATGATGAAAATTATAAGTAATGCATGTCTATAGCTCACTATACTGATAACTCATTACCAGCATTTACTGTCAGCTGTAGAATCATGAAATCACCACCAAAATAATCTAGTCATGTACCACCAGCCTAAAAAAATTCAAGGACACAAAGCAAAAAAAAGTCACCTATTTTATGGACTGTCCAGAAATTTCTGGACGGTTGGCAACCCTGGTTACATCGTCACCACCGCTGATTACTTAAAAAAAAAACATTCTCAGGAATGCTTTATTTTCATCAGGGGAGGCTTATTGGACCTATGTTATCTAAATTCTTAATATCTTGGGGATAAGTTGTCACATAAATTCCTTTTTAAATTATGAAACAGACAATTTTGAACTTAAATGGGTTGTCCAGCAAATTTTTTAAAGATTTTAAATGGTGTAAAATAATAAAATAAATCAAACTTACCTCATAGATAGCTGAGCAGTCATTTCCCTTGCTTTGAGAAGGATCAGAAAGTAGAGATTAGTGGCCTACTGTGAAGTATCAGAATTAGTGTTGATCGAGCACCATAGTGCTCGGGGGCTCGGGCCGAACACATCGTCTACCGACCACCTGAGTATAATGGAAGTCAAAGGGAGAACCCGAGCATTAAACCAGGCACCCCCTGCTCTGAAGAGAGAGGGTGCCTGGTTCATAGGAAAAGGTCACAAATTGATGGAAACACCACCGAAATGGTTCGGGAACAGCATGGGGAGGATGTCTGGATGCATCTTGGACTCCCAGGTCTCGCTGCTGGGAACGATGTTCTCCAAGTAGTACGCCACTTTTACAGACTGACAATAATATGCACAAAACCAAAGATAAAATCGATTTTAGAGGAAAAATTGTTAGGAAACATTCTTTCCTATATATTTACTTGTATATAAAGTGCAAGTGCTGCCAAAATTATAAAGGAGGGCCTCATTCACATTGTGGTACAATTGTTCAGGTAGTGGGACTCCTACACTCCTAAAGCCTATGAACTAAGTAAAAGGGTTGCCAAAAATTACAAGTAACCGGCACTCCAATACACCCTTTGTTACACATGAAGGAGGGCATCATACACAGCCTAAAAAAATTATGATTGATGGCCTGCTGGTGACCCTCAAAAACATTTGGATCATGGGCCTGCTGATCTGAAAACCTAAAACCTTAGGGGCGGGGGCCTGCTGCCGCTTTGGTAACTCTAGATAACCGGGGCCCAATCGCACGTCCCCGTGACGGCGACAATCCATTCGGATGTCTGCCCTATCAACTTTCGATGTTATTTTCAGCACCAACCATGGTGACCATGGGTAACAGAGAATCAGGGTTCGATTCCAGAGATGGAGCCTGAGAAACAGCTACAGCTACCACTTCCAAGCAAGGCAGCATGCGCGCAAATTACCTATTAGGCATAATTAGGTGAGGGCCTGCAGGTGATCTGACCCTCTAAAAGATTGTAGGTGAGGGCCTGCTAGTGAGCTGACCATGTCAAAGATTTTAGGTGCGGGCCTGCTGGTGAGCTGACCCTGTAAAACATTATATGCGTGGGCCTGCTGGTGAGCTGACCCTGTAAAACATTATATGCGAGGGTCTGCTGGTGAGCTGACCTTGTAAAAGATTGTAGGTGCGGCCCTGCTGGTGAGCTGACCCTGTAAAACATTATATGCGTGGGCCTGCTGGTGAGCTGACCCTGTAAACCATTATATACGAGGGTCTGCTGGTGAGCTGACCCTGTAAAACATTATATACGAAGGGCATATATGCGAGGGCATTATATGCGATGAATAAGCATGTTGATATGATGGAAGAGGAGGATGAGGATGAGAAAAGGAAGATTCAACCATATACCCTTGTTTGTGGTGCAAGGGGTGCATGGGAATACAGTGTATTCACTACATTATAAACAACACATTTAAAGTGCCTTTATGCTCATCAGCTTTACTCTGGTGGAGTCGAGAAGTCATGGTCAATCCAGACCTTGTTCATTTTTGTAAGAGTCAACCTGTCAGCATTTTCAGTTGACAGGCGGATACGCTTATCTGTTATAATGCCATCAGCAGCACAAAATACCTGCTCAGACAAAACGCTGGCAGCATGGCAGGCCAGTATCTCCAAAGCATAGAGCGCCAGTTCATGCCAGGTGTCCAGCTTGGACACCCAGTAGTTGTAAGGCAAAGAAGGATCATTGAGGACGCTGGCGCGGTCTGCTGTGTACTCCTTCACCATTTTCCAAAATGTTTCCCTCCTTGTGAAACTAGGCTGTGCATCAGGTTGAGGGTGCAGGCGGGGTGTCATGAAACTGTCCCAGGCTTTGGAGAGTGTTGCCTTGCTTCTGTTTGAACTGCTGTGTGTTCCCCTTGTCTCCCCTCCTCGGTTGGAAAAGGAAGTACGGACTCTGCCGGCCGCGTTGTCAGATGGAAATTTTTGGAGCAATTTTTCAACGAGGATCTTCTGGTATTGCACCGTTTTGCTCGTCCTCTCCATGAGAGGAATGAGAGATGAGAAGTTATTTTTGTAGCGGGGGTCGAGAAGGATGAAAAATGAGTAATCCATGTTGTCTAAAATGCGTATAACACGCGGGTCGCTGGAAAGCAGCCTAACATGGTCAGCCATGTGTTCCAGAGTTCCAACAGACAAGACTTTGCTGTCATCATCAGGAGGATTACTCTCAATCTCCTAATCCTTTTCTTCCTCTTCTGCCCACCCACGCTGAACAGATGGAATTAAACTTCCATGGGTACTACCCTCTGTAGCGGAGGCAACCGTCTCTTGCTCCTTCTCCTCCTCCTCTTCATAGTCCAATTCGCGCTGAGAAGACGAACTGAGGGTGGTCTGGCTATCACCCTGTGTAATGTCTTCCCCCATTTCCACCTTTTCCACATGCAAAGCGTTGTCCTTAATTGTGAGCAGTGAACGTTTGAGTAGACACAGAAGTGGGATAGTTACTCTGATAATAGCGGCATCACCATCTGTGTTGATTCCTCAAAGTTTCTTAAAACCTCACAGTGGTCAGACATCCATGCCCACTCCTCGCTTGTGAATAGCGGAAGCTGACTGGAAAGGCGACGACCATGTTGCAGCTGCTATTTCACTACTGCCCTCGGCTGCTCACAAAGCCTGGCCAACATGTGGAACGTGGAGTTCCAGTGCGTGCTCAACTGCTCACGTAACAGCTGAATCTGTCCATGACTTTCGGAAATGGGCACACACGCTGCGCACCTTCATCAGGCAAATTGGGGTAGGTTTTGAGAAACCGCTGAACCACTAAGTTCAAGTCGTGGGCTAGGCATGGGATGTGTGTGAGCTTGCCGAGCTCCAAAGCCCCCACCAAGTTATGACCAATATCAGACACAACCATGCCTGGTTCTAGGTTGAGTGGCGTAAGTCACAGTTCAGTCTGTTATCCCCTACCACAGCTCTGTGGCGGTGTGTTGTTTGTCCCCTAAGCATATCAGCTTCAGCACGCTTCCCCACTGCAGTGCTACACTGCTTCCAGCTACCGACTGATGACTGATAGTGATGGGCGATATTCGAATTTGCGATATTTTGCAAATTTTTGGCAAAAATATTCACCATAAATTCTTGAATTGCACCATCAGCATCACGGCCACTGCCCCGTCCTTTATTGCTCGCCTTCTTTATATTAAATGTTATATATGATTGAAAGTCTGTCACACGTACAGTAGCGTAGGATTTGGAAGTGTATGCGCAAACAAATGTAAAAAGTATTTTGGATGTGGAAACATCACACAGGAGATATCCCGCAGATAATGTCAATGCTGTCACCAGCGGCTAATAAAAAATCACAGGGAATGTCACAGGTGTTTGGGATGAGGAGAGGTACCACCGGTAATGTCAATAAAGCGTCTTTGCAAAAAAGTACACTGTATGTTACAGAATTTTTTTTTTTAAGCGCACATGTTACACTGCAGATGTGGCCCTGGTAGGGTCACAGTCAGAAGCGGACACTGTCTACGGAAAAAGTACACTGGATGTCAGATATTTTTTGGATGTGCACACTTTACACAGGAGATGTGGCGCGAATAATTTACCTGTCCGCAGCGGACACCGTCTACAGAAAAAGTACACTGGATGTCACTGATATTTTAGGGATGCGCACACTTTACACAGGAGATGTGGCGTGGATAATTTAACTCTCCGCAGCGACCTATTAGACGCTATTTAGCACAGGATGCGATAAAAATATATATTGCTGCTGTCACACACAATAGTCCTTAAAGGGACTTTTGTTCTCTGAAAAGATTTTCTAATAAAAATCTTCCAATAACACTCCCTACACTGTCTGTCCCATCCTATGCACAACTCTCCCTAACACTGAGCAATTTAGCGCAGGTTGTGCTGCAATCATATATTGCTGCTGTCACACACAATAGTCCTTACAAGGACTTTTGGGTTTCTGAAAAGTTTTTCTAATAAAAATCTTCCAATAACGCTCCCTACACTGTCTGTCCTTTCCTATGCTCAGCTCTCCCTGACTAAGACTGAGCCGAACACGCGTCATCGGGTGTTATATAGCACTCGATGACACGTTCCGGACAGCTAATCACTGTAATGCCAGTAACCAACATGGCTACGGCATTACAGTGAGGGCAGTACTTACCTGCACATTTGTTGGCTGCGTAGCAGCCAAGAAACGTGCGGGGAGGAGGCTTGAGCATTGCGCTCGAGCACATGCGGTATTCGGCCGAGTACCGCCATGTGCCGAGCATCGAGATGCTCGAGCTGAACTAGTGTTCGGCCGAGCATGCTCGATCAACACTAATCAGAATGGGAGTGGTCGGTTTTATATTACTTATTTTATTTTTGTAAATTGTTCTGAACCTTTAAAGAATTAACTAGCTGGTCAACCCTTTTAACAGATGCTAGAATGTTCTAGCTAAGTTTTATGTAGAGATAAAGGATTCTATAAAATTCTAATTCAACTTGAATCTTTGGAAAAATTTAATTCTATTGCTCCTGTTTGTTTTACGTTATATAATTTTTTTTACTGGATGGCTTCAGTTTAAGTAATTTTAGGAGGCCTCTCCTGGGAAGATTCATCAGCTTTCTGACTCATTTTCAATTGGAGGTACCAAAATTGAAATAATTTCCGATCAAGCGCTATCTTATATTTCACATAAGGGCTGCATGGTTTTGGGGCACATTTATTGAGTACCATGTCTCCATTGGGAAACATTTATAAGTTGTAAAGAATGCAAATTTTGTAGCAGATTATGTAAAAATAAATTATAATTATTTTCAGGGCTTAATATTTTTTTCTCCACAGTTTAGAAGTCTCTGAAATTTTAAAAAAAAAGAGACAACTCCTATAAGTGCTTTCTATGGTCAGATGCTAATGTCTGTCCATTAAAGGGTCATCCAATATAATTAAAGTGACTGACACGTTTTGCAGCCGCATCCGTGATCCATGTTTCCTGTCCGTCAAAAAAAAAAGACCTGTCCTATTTTTTTGACGGACCCATTCAAGTCAATGGGTCTGTGAAAGAACACGGATGCACACAAGATTGGCATCCGCGTCCGTGATCCGTGGCTGTAGGTTACTTTTTATACAGACGGATCCGAAGATCCGTCTGCATAAAAGCTTTTTCAGAGATGAGTTTTCACTTTGTGAAAATTCAAATCCGACAGTATATTCTAACACAGAGGCGTTCCCATAGTGATGGGGACGCTTCTAGTTAGAATATACTGAGAACTGTGTACATGACTGCCCCCTGCTGCACCTGAAGGGGTTAATTGTGCATATCATAGCCCCCTATAAGAGATCAGGGGCTGCCAGGCAGCAGGGGGCAGACCCCCCTCCCTCCCCAGTTTGAATATCATTGGTGGCCAGTGTGCGGCCCCCCCCCTTCCTATTGTAATATCATTGGTGGCCAGTGTGCGGCCTCCCCCCCCGTGCCCCCCCTCTATTGTATTAATATCATTGGTGGCCAGTGTGCGGCCTCCCCTCCCCCGCCCCCCCTCCCCTCTGTCGCCCCCCCCCCTCCCCCCCTCTATTGTAATTTCATTGGTGGCCAGTGTGCGGCCTCCCCTCTCCCCCCCCCCCCCGCCCGATCATTGGTGGCAGCGGAGATTCCGATCGGAGTCCCAGTTTAATCGCTCTGGGGCTCCGATCGGTAACCATGGCAACCAGGACGCTACTGCAGGCCTGGTTGCCATGGTTACTTAGCAATATTACAATATTAGAAGCATCACTTCATACTTACCTGCTGGCTGCTGCGATGTGTGTCCGGCCGGGAGCTCCTCCTACTGGTAAGTGACAGGACTGTGCGGCACCTGAAGGGTTAATTGTGCTGATCACAGCCCCCTGTAAAAGATCGGGTGCTGCCAGGCAGCAGGGGGCAGTCATGTACACAGTTTGTAGTATATTCTAACTAGAAGCGTCCCCATCACTATGGGAACGCCTCTGTGTTAGAATATACTGTCGGATATGAGGTTCACGATGTAACTCATATACGACAGTATATTCTAACATAGAGGCGTTCCCATGGTGATGGGGACGCTTCAAGTTAAAATATACCATCGGATTGGAGAAAACTCTGATCCGATGGTATATTAACTCCTGACTTTACATTGGAAGTCAATGGGGGACGGATCCGTTTGAAATTGCACCATATTGTGTCAACGTCAAACGGATCCGTCCCCATTGACTTGCATTGTAATTCAGGACAGATCCGTTTAGCTCCGCACGGCCTGGCGGACACCAAAACGACTGTTTTTTCAAGTCCGTGGATCCTCAAAAAATCAAGGAAGACCCACGGAGGAAAAAACGGTCACGGATCACGGACCTACGGACCCCGTTTTTGCGGACCGTAAAAAAAAACGGTCGTGTGCATGAGGCCTAACTTGTATTAACTGTTTCTGGAGAGGGATGGGAAAAATAGCAATAGTTTTTATGCTATAAATTTTGTGGCGTTAATTTTTCAGCTTAAATAACATGATAATTTTATGCTCTGAGACAGTACAATTACAAATACATGATTTTTTTTTTAAGTTTTACTACTTTTGCATAATAAAATGCCTTAAAAAAAAAAGACAGCTGTGTGAGGACTTGAGTTTTGCAGGACGACGTTTAGTTTTCATTGGGATCATTTTGAGGTACATAACATTTTTTGATTGCTTTTTATTCAATTTTTTGGTGACAAATGAGTAAAAAAAGTTAATTGTGTAATGTAGGTCATTACGGGAGCGTCAATACCATATACAGTACTGATCAAAAGTTTAAGACCACTTGAAAAATGGCAAAAAATCATATTTAGCATGGCTGGATCTTAACAAGGTTCCAAGTAGAGCTTCAACATGCAACAAGAAGAAATCGGAGTGAGACAAAACATTTTTTGAGCATTCAATTTAATGAAAACAACGAATAAACTGAAACAGGCTGTTTTTCAGCTGATCAAAAGTTTAGGACGACACCTCCAAAAAAAAACTAAACCCTCCCAAAACAGAAATCCAACTTCCAAACATGAACTCAGTAATGAGTAGCTCCGCCGTTATTGTTTATCACTTCAAAAATTAGTTTCGGCATGCTTGATGCAAGCGTTTCCATGAGGTGAGTGGGAACATTTCTCCAAGTGGTGAAGACGGCCGCACGAAGGCCATCTACTGTCTGGAACTGTTGTCAATGTTGGTAAACTTCCCTTGCCATCCATCCCCAAAGGTTCTCAATTGGATTTAGATCAGGGGAACACGCAGGATGGGCCAAAAGAGTGATGTTATTCTCCTGGAAGAAGTCCCTTGTCCTGCGGGCATTGTGTACTGTAGTGTTGTCCTGTTGAAAAACCCAGTCGTTACCACACAGACGAGGGCCCTCAGTCATGAGGAATGCTCTCTGCAACATCTGTACATAGCCAGTGGCCGTTTGATGCCCCTGCACTTCCTGAAGCTCCATTGTTCCACTGAAGGAAAAAGCACCCCAGACCATTATGGCGCCCCCTCCACTGTGGCGCGTAGAAAACATCTCAGGTGGGATCTGCTTGTCATACCAGTAACGTTGGAAACCATCAGGACCATCAAGGTTAAATTTTTTCTCATCAGAGAATAAAACTTTCTTCCATCTTTGAATGTCCCATGTTTGGTGCTCTCTTGCAAGTCCAAACGAGCAGTTCTGTGGTGTTCAAGAAGATGAGGTCTTTGAAAACATTTTTGTTTTTGAAGCCCTTCAGTCTCAGATACCGTCTGATGGTTATGGGGCTGCAGTCAGCACCAGTAAGGGCCTTAATTTGGGTCGAGGATCGTCCAGTGTCTTGACGGACAGCCAATTGTATCCACCGGCTCAGTGCTGATGAAATTTTTCTAAATGACTGTCTTACTGCGTCCCACCTCAGCAGCGATGGCGCGCTGTGAGAGACCCTGCTTATGCAGTTCAACAACCCGACCACGTTCAAAAAGGGAGAGTTTTTTTGCCTTTGCCATCACAACGTGTGACTACCTGACAGAAAATGACAATGAATCCACATCTTTGCACAGATTTGGCCTTTTAAAGGCATTTGGATCAGCTGAAAAACAGCCTGTTTCAGTTTACTCGTTATTTTCAATTAATTGAATACTCAAAAAATGTTTTATCTCACTCTCATTTCTTCTTGTTGTATGTTGAAGCTCTACTTGGAACCTTGTTAAGATCCAACAATGTAAAATATGATTTTTTGCCATTTTTCAAGTGGTCTTAAACTTTTGATCAGGACTGTATGTGGAGGAGATTTGTTTATGTAATTTTTTCTTTTGAAGAGCATTTTTTTAACTTGGAGATTTTTTTTATTCAATAAAACTTTATTTAATTTTATTTTTATAATTTATTAGTCCCATATTTACATGCAATCTTCTGATCGCTTCAATAATACACTGTACTGCCTATGCAGTACAGTGTATTATGCTGTTAGTACTTTACTGACAGGCTTCTGCCACATCCCTGATAGGCCTTCACTGCGGCCCAGTCTGGGGGCCTTCATTAGGCACCCAGCACCCATATTCAGAGAGAGAGAGCCCCCTATAAACCATTTAGATGCTGCAGTAGCCTGTGTGGCGCTTAGACAAGGCCGCCATAAAAACCCAGAGGCCTAGGCTAAGCCCCATTAGTGACCACCGTAAAAAGGCATATTGGTGGTCACAAGTGGGTTAAAAGGTGATTTAAAAAAAAAATCTTTTAACAAACTGCTGCCTGTCACTCACGTTTTAATTATGCAGGACAACCCCTTTAAATCTATGCTGAATTCAGAAATTTCTTTTTATACGCTCTTCTGCAGGTACACAATTCAGACCACTCAAAGGTCGTTGACTTATAAAATATTGTGCTTTAAAATCCTTTCTCTGGATGAATGTGATGCTTTTCTTAAATGTTAAAACTAGAAGCATTCTTTCAAATCTATTACACCATATGTTATGCAATAGTCCCATCTACCTGGCACAGAAAGAGTTTAACAGGAAGCCATCGTCTGCCAGCACAGGTGCAATGTTTTAGAATGTCCCAAAATTAATTGGTACGTGGGCTCCAGGCTAGTAGAACTGTTTATGATCAGCATGTACTAAATTGGCAGAGATTTGCCACAATTAAACATCCTGACAAAGTATATCATCTCTAGGAGAGTATATCATCTCTAGGAAAGAAACTGCACCTGTGTGTAATGTGTCTCCCCAGCATGGACCCATGAGCCAGGATACCGTGATGCAGATGTTTCTTCTTGGGGGGGCAATGCAGAAAAGAAAAGGCTAAATAGCACAATATGCTTGATGCAGATTTTTTTGAAGCTTGGATGTTCCTATTTGCACAGAAAATCCAACGGATAGTTTGACTTTGCACATTTACCAGTTTTAAAATTTACAAGATATACTATACAATTGTAATATATTACTATTGTATTACCTGTATATCATTATAGAAGACAATATAAAGGACTAAACTTGTGCTAAATATCTCAATTGTAAGGTCCCCTTCAGATATCTCTAGTGTTTCAGGTCAGTTTCCTTCTGGAGTAATGCACAAAACTGAAGCTAGGACCGATCCCATTGTTTTCTCTGGGATCGGTCACGTATTGCTTGAGATGCCGGTTGTCAAATAGTAACATAGTAACATGTAACATAGTAACATCTATCCATCTGTCCATCCAGTTCGGCCTGTTATCCTGCAAGTGACCAGAATACCCCATGACTGCACTGTGTGGTTGCTCCCTATGGCTCCATTCACACATCCGCAATTCCATTCCGCAATAGCAGACAAGAATAGGCATATTCTCTTAGTGCCGGCGATGTGTGGTCCGCAAAATGCGGAACGCACATTGTCGCTGTCCGTGTTTTGCAGATCCGCGGATTTGTGGATCCGCAAAACACACACGGATGTGTGAATGGACCCTTAGGGTAAGACACATGTGCAGTGACCTCCTGAGGAGGCAAGGCAGAGGATGGAGTGGTAGTGGCCCTGATGAAGTGTTGTGTCTTGGTGTACTCCCTCAGGCCGTTGCTCCCTGTGAATCAGTGCAGTGGAAACTGGAAGAAAAACTCTGCATGCTGCCTTTATTTTTGTCCGGTGCTATCAGTCTATAGTACATATACACATATATGATATCTATCAGTTGTGTCTGGCTCCACACACAAAAAAAACTGTCCGGACACAATTGATGCATGCACACCCAGCTTAAGGGTACACGCACACAGTGCGGTCGAGAAGTAGTTGCGACGTGGCCAAGTTCTTGCTGAGTACTGTGCAGAGGTACAAGCTGCAGAGAGCTCCAAATAACTAATTTAGACTGCACTATTTAGTTTGCATTGTCAGCTAGCGTGCAGCACTCGTAATACCTCACGGCCATTAACAAAGCAGACTTACTAAACAGTACGGTTTTAATGAGTTAATTAGAGCCATGTGTAGTACCCCAGACCTGAGGTTTTTTTCTGAATGTTACTACCAGCAAGCAACGTTGGCAAAGGTTGGCAGGAACAGGGTTAACCACCCTGTTCATCCACTCTTGGTAGGAGTGGGCCGGTCCTGTTTCCTGCCAATAGGGGGAGTTTCTGTCTAGCTACAGAGTGGAGAGGAAGAAATCTGCAGAGGTCCTGCTCCTGTTACCTAATCTCCAGAGGAAACCACTCCAAATTGTCCTCAAGTAAAGCCTTGAGGTTCCAGACAGGAGAATGAACAGCTCTAATTAGCATCTACAGACACTGCTGTAAGGTGAGGGACTTCAGCCAAGCCACCCATTACCAAACAACTACTAGGCCAGTATCACCTAATTGATGAATTATCATTATTATTATTTATTATTAAAGCGCCATTCATTTCATAGCGCTGTACATATGAAAAGGGGTATACATACATAATACAGACAAGTGCACTAAGCATAAACAAGATGAGTTACAAACTGGTACAGAAGAAGAGAGGGCCCTGCCTGTGAGGGCTTACAATCGACATGGTATAGGAGAAAGACACAGTAGGTGAGGGTGAAGCTGGTCATGGCGGTATAGAGGTAGCAGGATCACTGGTTGTAGGCTTGTCTGAAGAGGTGGGTTTTTAGGTTTATTTTGAAGGATTCCACTGTAGGTGAGAGTCTGAAATGTTGGGGTAGTGAGTTCCAGAGTGTGGGGGATGCACGGGAGAAATCTTGGAGGCGATTGTGGGAAGAGGTGATACGAGGAGAAGAATCGGAGATTGCGTGTGGGGTTGTATCGGGAAAGTAGGGAGGGGACAGGTTGTGGAAGGCCTTGTATGTATTTGTTAGTGTTTTGAACTGAATTTGCAGGGCAATGGGGAACCAGTGAAGGGATTGGCAGAGGGGAGAGGCAGATGAGTAACAGGGCGAGGTCGATTAGTCGGGCAGCAGAGTGGAGGATAGATTGGAGGGATGCGAGAGTGCTAGATGGAAGGCCACATAGGAGAATGTTGCAGTAGTCTAGATGGGAGATGATGAAGGCATGTACAAGCATTTTCGCAGATTCAAAGTTGAGGAAAGCGTGGATGCGGGAGATGTTTTTGAGTTGGAGGCGGCAGGTGGTGGAAAAGGCTTGGATGTGCGGTCGGAAGGAGAGGGCAGAATCCAAGATCACTCCAAGGCAGCAGACTTGGTTGACCGGGGAGAGTGTTGGTGGTAGATTGTGTTGGGGGGGGGGGGGTTGAGAAAGATGGGCGAAAGATGCTGAATTCTGTTTTATTCATGTTAAGTTTTAGAAAGCGAGAGGAGAAGAAGGAGGAAAAGGAAGATAGGTATTGTGGGATTCTGGATAATAAGGTGGTGATGTCTGGACCAGAGAGGTAGACTTGCGTGTCATCAGCATAAAAGTCATGCTGAAACCCATGGAACTCTATGAGATGTCCCAGGCCAAAAGTGTAGATAGAGGAGAGCAGGGGTCCTAGGACAGAGCCTTGCGATACACCAACAGAGTGGGAATGAGACGAGGAGTTGGTGTGAGAGTGGTAGACTCTAAACGTCGGTCTGTGAGGTATGATGTGATCCAGGAGAGGACTAGGTCAGTGATGCCAAGAGATGAGAGAGTTTGCAACAGAAGGGAGTGGTGGACAGTGTCAAAGACAGAGG
Source organism: Bufo bufo (assembly GCF_905171765.1). Taxonomy (NCBI): domain Eukaryota; kingdom Metazoa; phylum Chordata; class Amphibia; order Anura; family Bufonidae; genus Bufo; species Bufo bufo. The sequence goes on along the minus strand of NC_053398.1, from coordinate 114,743,699 downwards.
ACAGGTCAAGGAGAAGAAGGACAGAGTAATGTTTTTTTGGTTTTGGCTGTTAGTAGGCCATTGGTGACTTTGGTAAGGGCAGTCTCAGTCGAGTGGTGGGGTCGGAAGCCAGATTAAAGGCGGTAAAAGAGGGAGCAGGAGGAGAGATGAGAGGACAGTTCAGAATGGATATGTTGTTCAAGTAGCTTTGAGGCATACGGAAGAAGTGATATGGAGTGATAACTGGACAAAGAAGATGGGTCAAGTGAAGGCTTTTTGAGTATGGGTGTAATGGTAGCGTGTTTAAAACCAAAGGGGAAGACACCAGAGGTTAGTGATAGGTTAAAGAGATGAGTTAGGGCTGGGATAAACACTGTGGTGAGGTTAGGGATGAGGTGGGATGGTATTGGGTCAAGTGCACAGGTGGTGAGATGTGATCTGGAGAGTAGAGTGGAGAGTTTTTCTTCTGTAATGGTGGAGAAGCAGGTTTTGGGAGAAGAGGACTGAGCAGTTGTGTAGAGGGTCTGTGGGGACTGTGCACTGAAGATTTTTTTTCCATGTTGACTATCTTTTATTTGAAGTTTGTTTTGCATCAGCGAGTGAGGATTTGAATATGAGGAGGGATTGCTTGTATGCGGTGAATTGAACTTTAAAATGGGATTTCTTCCATCATCGCTCAGCAGCCCTGGAAGCTTGTCTGAGTTTTTTAGTCAGGTTGGTGTGCCAGGGTTGTCTGTTGATTTTTCGGGTTTTGTTGTGTGTCAGGGGGCAACTGAGTCCAGAGCTGTACTTATTGTGGTGTTATACAGGGTGGTGGCAGCATCTAGGTCTTGGAGGGAACAAATAGTAGAGAGTGGCAGAAGAGAGTCAGAAAGCAAGCGAAAGTCAAGATGTTTAAGGTTCCTGTGGGCATGTGCTAATGTGTGGACCGGGGTAGCAGCAGAAGAGACGAGTGAAGAGAAGGTGAGTAGGTTGTGGTTGGATAAGGGGAGAGGCGAATTAGAAAGGTTAGATTGGGAGCAGAGGCGGGTAAAGATAAGATCCAGAGTGTGACCATCTCTGTGGGTGGGATCGGAAGACCACTGTGAGAGGCCGAAGGAGGAAGAGAGTTATAGGAGTTTAGAGGCGGCTGAGTGGTAGGTGTCAATAGGGATGTTGAAGTCACCCATGATAATAGTGGGGATGTTGGCAGAAAGTAAGTGTAGGAGCCAGGTGTTAAAGTGGTCAAGAAAGATGGTGGCTGGGCCTGGGCGGCGGTAAATGACAGCTACTTGGAGGTTGGAGGGAGAGTAGATGAGAACAGAGTGTACTTCAAATGAAGTGAGCGTAATGAAAGGTGGCAGTGGAGTTGGGCTGTAGGAGCAGGTGTCTGATAGGAGAATACCAACTCTTCCACCATGTTTGCAGCCGGGGCTGGGTGTGAGTGAAATGAAATCCACTATATGAGAGTGCAGCAGGGGAGGAGGTTTCAGAGGGTGTCAGCCATGTTTCTGTGAGACCCAGAAAGGAAAGATTTTGAGAGATGAAGAGGTCATGAATGTAGGACAGTTTGTTACAGACAGAGCGTGCATTCCACAATGCTCCTGTAAGAGGGACCAAGAGAGCAGGGGTCAGAGGAATAGTTATTAGGTTTAAGAGGTTGCATCAATTACCAACAACCAACCTGCCTCCATGTCCTTGCTGTGCCAGAGAATAATTGCACGTAAAGCCTGCTGCCACTGTGTGTATTTCAAGTTCTATGTTGCACTTAGTAACTAAGACTTTGTTACGTTTAACCCAGGCCTCCTTCTTCAGTACTACAGTATATTTCCACTGCACCGATCCTCAGGGAGCAATAGCCTAAGGGAGTACACCAAGACACAACATTTCATTAGGGCCACTACCACACCATCCTCTGCCTTGCCTCCTCAGATGATCACTGCACATGTGTCTAACCCTTATGGAGCAACCACACAGTGCGGTCATGGGGCATTCTGGTCACGGCCATGCTGCATTTGAGTACTGTGCTGCCAATTAGGCCTAAACAGCCTCTTATTCAACTAATGAAGACTGTACCTACTATAATGTTGGTCTGCATTGTTAATGGCAGCTCAGCATCTTCAATATCGCGATGCCATTAATAATGCAGAGTGGCTATACAGTGCGCAGCAAGTCCTGAACTCTCCACAACCGCGCCATGAGGTCCTACATTTAGTGTGTTGTAAGATTTTACAAAGACTTGTTGCAGAAATTTCCATGATTGTCCTTTTTATCTGAGTGGAGTTTGCAAAAATCCAAACATGTTGATATGGAATGGATTTCTAAGCCACAGAAATTTGTGAACATAGCCCAACAAGGCAAAATGGAAGCTAGCAATGTGCATCCTGTAGGCCAGGTTCCTAAAGGTGATGTTACACCGCCCCCCCTCAGTGACCTACAAAAGTGACATAATTGGCCTAGGAAGAATTGAATGCCATTGCTCCTTCATGCAGCTGATCGGCTGGGGTGCAGGGAGTTGGACCCTTGCCGATCTCATATTGGTTACCTATTCTGAAGATAAGTCATCATTCCCTTTAATCTCCTTGGTGGTCTAATTCCTGTAGTATTTTCGTACCCGAAGCCATATATTCTTCCGGAGCTGCGCCACGCTCTGGGAATGCGCATACAGACAGCACACTGTGTGCTGTCCACATCCATTCCTGCCCCGTTCGAATTAATCCATGGTAATCCCGAGTGTGGTTCGGGGTTACTGCTTCTTGTAGTGTAAATTAACTCAGGATTACCACTAGGGAGGTTAAAGACATATACATGCACCTTAGGCCAATTTCATGAGAAGCCAATCAATTTATCAGAATTCTAGGAGGAACCAAAATACTCAGAGAAAACCAACATAATCATGGGGAGAACATATGAAACACCGGTCTTAATACCCCCCCATTATTTCTAGGGGACATTTCCTTTGCAAAATTAACCATACAGAGGCACCTTACCATGATACAGGGACTTCCTATAGCTTTGTAGTGCAAAACTGTGCCACTAAACACAGTGCACACATTTCTGCCATGTGCATGAGACCTTAGCAAACAAAGGCTCAATTAATCTTGTTTTCTTTGGGATTATGCCATCCTGGTGAAGGTTTATAAATGCTAGAATAAATAGCAATTATTTTGTCATAGTGACCTGTTGGATTACAATGTCAATTTTCTAAAAATTATTGAGGTTTAACCCAATTTACAGGATAACATGTTAAGGCTAGTTTCACACCGCCACTGATCTAATAGTCAGATTTCCCCTTTAAACAGGGCCAGTTGCCTTTCCTGACATGCTTATGAGTTAGTAACTGTTTACTACTTTTCCATCATCCTCCCATCTTCTGGACAAATCATCCTACCACCCCATTACTGTGCCACTGTGCTCCCCATTACTATACTGCAGAAACAGATAAACCCCCAGATAATAGTAGTACCATGCAGATAGTGCCCTTCAATAATTATTGGCACGCAGTGCCCTAAAATAACTGCGCCAAGCAAATAGTGCCCCTGACACTAATAGTGTAAACATAATGTCCCCTAAAAATAATTGTGGTAAGCTGATACTGTGCCAAGGTGCCCACACAGTAATAGTGCTCTCAAAAGTCCCACCAATAGGAATAATTCTCTGCTAGAGCACACATGGTAGTAATAGTGCTCCTACAGTGCCCCCAACATGTCCCCACTGTGCCCCAGAACTAATAATGCTCCTGTAGTGCCCATACTAGTAATCATGTTCCCCATAGAACCCTAGTAGTAATAAAGCCCATCATAATGACCCCAGTAGTAATAATTCTCCTTATAATGTGCCAGTGCAAAAAATACCCCCTTTTAATGCCCCAGTTGAGCTAATGTCCCCATAGTGCCCCTATAATGTGCCAGTATGAAATACCCCTATATAGTTCCCACAGTAAATGCCCCATAGTGCTCCTCTCCCTCCTTTTTCCTAGTGCCCCCCATAATGTACCAGTATAAAATGCCCCTATATATAGTGCCCCAGTAGATGCCCTCAGTGTCCCCCATAATTTTCCCATAGTACCCCTCTCTTCCCTCACCCATAGTACCCACCATAATGTGCCCCAGTATAAAATACCCCTATACAGAGCCCCCCATATAAAATATCCCTTCTTTGTGGCCTGAGTAGAAGCCCCCATAGTGTTCCTCTCCCCCCTTCCCCCATATAAAATATCCCTTTTTTGTAACCTTAGTAGAAACCCCCATAGTGCCCCCAATAATGTGCCAGTAAGAAGTGCACCCATAGATCCCCCCATAGTGCCACCCAATAATGTGCCAGTAAAAAGTGCCACCAATAATGTGCCAGTAAGAAGTGCCCCCATAGATGCCCCCACAGTGCCCCCCAATAATGTGCCAGTAAGATGTGACCACATAGATGCGCCCCCAATAATGTGCCAGTAACAAGTACCCCCATAGATGCCCCCCAATCAAGTGCCAATAACAAGTGCCCCCATAGATGCCCCCCAATCATGTGCCAGTAACAAATGCCCCCATAGATGCCCCCCAATTATGTGCCAATAACAAATGCCCCCATAGATACCCCCCCAATCATGTGCCAGTAACAAATGCCCTTATAGATGCCCCCAAATCATGTGCCAGTAACAAGTACCCCCATAGATGCCCCCCAATGAAGTGCCAATAACAAGTACCCGCATATATGTCCCCCAATCATGTGCCAGTAACAGGTGCTCCCATATATGCTCCCCAATCATGTGCCAGTAACAAGTGCCCCCATAGATGCCCCCCCAATCATGTGCCAGTAACAAATGCCCCCATAGATGTCCCCAATCATGTGCCAGTAACAAGTGCCCTCATAGATGCCCCCCAATCATATGCCAGTAACAAGTACCCCATAGATGCCCCCCAATCAAGTGCCAATAACAAGTACCCGCATATATGTCCCCCAATCATGTGCCAGTAACAGGTGCCCCCATAGATGCCCCCCAATCATGTGCCAGTAACAAATGCCCCCATAGATGACCCTCAATCATGTGCCAGTAACAAGTGCCCCCATAGATGCCCCCCAATCATGTGCCAATAACAAGTACCCCCATAGATGCCCCCAATCATGTGCCAATATCAAGTACCCCCATAGATGCCCCCCACACATGTGCCAGTAACAAGTGCCCCCATATATGCCCCATAATCATGTGCCAGTAACAAGTGCCCCCATAGATGCCCCCAATCATGTTCCAATAGCAAGTACCCCCATAGATGCCCCCCCAATATGTGCCAATAGCAAGTGCCCCCATAGATGCCCCAATCATGTGCCAGTAACAAGTGCCCCCATAGATACCCACCGATCATGTGTCAGTAACAAGTGCCCCCATAGATGCCCCCCAATCATGTGCAAATAACAAATGCCCCCATAGATGCCCCCCAATCATGTGCCAGTAACAAATGTCCCCATAGATGCCCCCCAATTATGTGCCAATAACAAATGCCCCCATAGATACCCCCCCAATCATGTGCCAGTAACAAGTGCCCCCATAGATGCCCACCGATCATGTGTCAGTAACAAGTGCCCCCATAGATGCCCCCCAATCATGTGCTAATAACAAATGCCCCCATAGATACCCCCCAATCATGTGCCAAACACAAGTGCCCTCATAGATGGCCCCCAATCATGTGCCAGTAACAAGTACCCCCATAGATGCCCCCCAATCAAGTGCCAATAACAAGTACCCACATAAATGCCCCCCAATCATGTTCCAGTAACAGGTGCCCCCATAGATGCCCCCAATCATGTGCCGGTAACAGGGGCCCCCATAGATGCCCCCAATCATGTGTCAGTAACAGTTTCCCCCATAGATGCCCCCAATCATGTGCCAGTAACAGTTGCCCCCATAGATGCCCCAATCATGCGCCAGTAACAGTTGCCCCCATAGACGCCCCCCAATCATGTGCCAGTGACAAGTGCCACCATAGATGCCCCCAATCATGTGCCAGTAACAGTTGCCCCCAATCATGTCCCAGTAACAAGTGCCCCCATAGATGCCCCCCAATCATGTGCCAGTAGTAGTACCATAAAAAAAATATAAACACTTATACTTACCTCCATCAGGCTGACAGCGATGCGATGCAGGCCTCTTCCGGCCTATGTCCCGCGCTGTGCCTGCAGCCTATCAGAGGAACGGGGAAGAGAGACGCCTCTCCCTCCCCTGCCCCGCCGCAGTGTAGAATTCACTTATTTATCTCAAAGTGGCTTAACACATGCCCCAGTAAAATGAATACCCCCGTTGCCGCCCCTAGTATTAAAAATGTCCCATTAGTGGCCAACACAATTAATAATCCCCCAGTAGTGGCCCCCAGTATTAATAAGGCCCACATTAGTGGCCCACGGTATTAAAAATGTCCCAATTAGTGGCCCATAGTATTAATAAGGCCCCCATTAGTGTCTCTCAGTATTAATAATGCCCCCAATATTGTCTCTTAGTATTAATAAGGCCCCCATTAGTGTCCCTCAGTATTAATAAGGCCCCCATTAGTGGCCCCAATATTAATAATGCCCCCATAAATGGCCCCAAGTATTAATAATGCCCCATTAGTGTCCCCAATATTAATAAAGCCCCCCATTAATGGACCCCAGTAAAATTAATGCCTCTATTAGTGTCCCCCTAGTATTATTTTTCTTTCATTAGTGGCTCTCAGTATTAATAATGCCCCTATGAAATGCCATAGTACTATTCATACCCCATTCCCCACTCTTCTTGTGCAAAAAAATAAATAATCCACTTCTCACTGGATACGCAGGACAAGACTTGCGCTCCAGCGTGAAGACCATTTGGTCCTGTTGCTTCCAGTCAATGCTGCGAATTCACGCCGGAGCTCAGGTCCTGTCCTGCGCATCAAGTGAGCAGTGAGAGTTCCTCGCAGCGCGATCAAATTGGATGAGGTGAGTTTTATTTATTTTTATTTTTTAACACAAGCAGAAGAGGGGAACAAAGGCTGTACTAATGAGTGCTCCACAGTGGAAACGCTCATTATTAATGGTGCCCAGGTGGCAACACAGAGCTGCATGCCCACAGAGAGGGCGCTGAGTGCCCCCTCTGGCACAGCGTGCCATAGGTTCGCCACCACTGATATAGAGTCATAAGAATAGATGCACCATAATTGTTATTACATGGGAAAGGCATGTCAGGAGAGGGGACAGGTCCCCTTCAAGGATTAGATGCAATTTACACATGGCCATGAAAATTGTGGAATTGGTCATTTGTAACCATTTGTAAGGCTTAAAATTAGAGAACCATTATTATGATTTGTAGAGAGAAGATGGGCTACAAGACGCCTGCAACTCCCACTACGCTGAATGCGGTGAAATACTAGTAGTAATATTTTTACAAGTTTTTTTTTTCCTTTCCTAATATAGAAATAAATTAAACAACAATCCCACACTCCCCCCTATTCAGCCAGTTCTCTGTACATCAAACACAAGTCTTCTGTGGATCTGTCAGTGAATGCCCCCTGCTGCCCCCACATCCACAGATTATATGTATAGGAGGAAATGTTTTATTTCCTCTTCCAAAGCCTTTGAGATACCGTTTAACATGAAGGTGCTCACTTAATGGAACTGACCAGTCTGGTTTCTAAATTTCTTTTCTTTGGCACCTAGGGGCAGAGAGCAGCTGTTAATGACACACTTACAGGAAGGGAGGTTAAAATTGTTGACACTAACGTGACAGAGAAAGAATTTCCCTGGCTTCTCCAACCCCCCCTCCCCGTTAACCATGAAAGATCAGTTATCTTTGTATGTGAGATCAAACTCAATTGGAAAACATATTATCAGCACATTTTATACCATTAATCTGTAGACTCATTATCTTTCATCATACTTTTATTTGTGGAGGCAGACTACAGGCCAATGTGCATTTAGAAATGTAGCATGGGGGAAAAAAGAGGAAAGTAACCATATAAGTAGAAGAAGCCCGAGAAAAGATATTTCATAGTTACTTAGCACTTCACTTTTAATCTTTTTCGGTTCTAGCTGTTTCACCTCTTAGGAAAGGCTTACTCAATTGATGGACTGTGTGGTCCAAATCCAGACTAAAAGGATGTCAGCTGTCTGAACCGCTGTATCTGTGTCCTCAGGATGCAGATACCGTTGAATACAATGGTGAGACAGAAAGTCATCAGTCCACTGCTTCACCATACCCCTGCAGTGGTCCAAGGCAGGCAGTCATGATGTATGTTCTGCTAAGCTACAGAACAGGCCGGAGCAGACCCGCCCCAATGTATTCGCTAGGGATACTTGGGGTAGGTTAGTATTCAAACCAGTAGCAACACGTGGATCCCGCTGTGTGAGGGGCCACTTAAGGGAGCCTCATGCTGTATGGGGCATCATTCTGTGTGGCAGCAACTCAAAGGGACATCCTACTGTGTGGGGGTGAGGGCACTTAAAGGGTATAGCTCTGTGGGTGGAGCATAAAGGGCATTATTCTGTGTGGGGACATCAAACAGTATAGAGGGTGCTTAAAGAGCATCACTCTCTGAGGGAACACTTAAGGGGCTCATTCTGAGTTGAGGCACTTGCGGGGGTATCTTACTGTGTGGGGGGCACCACAACATCATCCTGCTTTGAGGGGGCACTTAGGGGACATCCTACTGTGAGGGTAACACTTACCGACATTTTATGACATTGAAGCACTAATGCCATCATACTGTGTGGGGAAGCATGATACTTTTGGGAGGTACCAAGGATAACCTTTATATGAGGAGGGGACATCCTTTTGTGAGGAGGAATTTAGGAAAATTATACTGCATGGGGGGCACTAAGGGGGCATCATACTGATTGGGGAGGCACTAAGGGGCATCATACTGTGTGGGGGAACAAAAGGGGCATTATAGTGTGCGGGGGCACTAAGAGGGGATCACTGCTGTCTGAGGAGTACTAAAGGGCATCATTACTGTCTAAGGCACTAAGGAGTGTCACTACTGTCTGAGGGGCACTAAGAGGCATCATTACTCTCTGGGTGGCTACTAAGCAGGATCATTATTGTGGAGTGACATTAAGAAGACATTCTTACTGTGTCGTTACCATTGCAGGTAGTCTTTCACTGCAGTGGCACACATGACCCCATGTTGATGAACGGGCACAGCATCAGGGGACCAAAAAAGCCAGAATCCTATATAACTCCTAAATTGAAAAAAAAAAATGATGTTTGCAAGAACATAAATATAAACTTTACAAAAAAAATCTTTGCCAAAGCACCCCAAAAATCTAAAGAATAAAAGTGCATTTAATGTATTCTGGGTTGGAGGCCAACTATGTTCCATATGAACAAAAAAAACACATCAAAATGAATTTATGTTTTCCCTTTAACAAAGCTGATTGCTAGAAAATTTTACTGTGATTAAATAGTTTCGGATGAAATACATCTTTGATTCTTTCATTTCATTAATAACACAGGACTACAGACCTGAATATATATAATACTTCTAATTACAGGTATGTCAAAACATATGTGTGGTTTCATGCCATAGTTCAATAGCAACTTCAAAGTGCATTCATACAGTCAGATGGTCTTGTAGGAATGCAAAAGTCGAAATGAAATGGGAAAGAAGAAGTAAATAGCTATTTGGCAGAAGTAAAAGTAAAGGTCCATTATCTGTTCTATAAAGGGCTAACTGTTTTGTTAGTTTTGTCGTAAGAAACATTTAGAGGTCGACTTAAAGGGCGTCTTATGTTGACTAGCCATCAAAATTGGTCTGTGTGATGGAATTAAAGAGGTTTTCTGCAGACATATTTAAAAAAGGGGAGGGGGGCAGAAAGGTTTCAAAATAAAAAAATAAGCATTATTCAACTCCCTGATCCCTTCCGTACTGATGGACTTCCTGGTCCTGTCTTGCAATACCTACTCAGGCAATCACTGGCTGAAGCAGGTCACTCCTATGACCATTAATTGGCTGAGTGGCCATTCCAAACCATTTATGTGCCCGCATATACAAAAAACAACCAGTTCACCCCTCATATGACATTGGCAACAGAATCACCTGGTGCTTGGGTCCTATCATTTAGGCACAAAGTAGGACAAATAAAATCCATGGTGTACTGTATCCAAAATCTAAAATCCAACAGGAAACATTCCATAGTTTTTCTACATATTTCAGCTGAATGCCTTATTCATAGCTCGCAATAAATGTGTTGACCTTGAATTGGAGCAACGGCAGAATGGCAGTAGCAAGATATCAGTGAGGTGAATAATGCTAATTTTTTATTTTCATCCGTTCCTGGTTCTTTTTATTTTTAAGAAAAAACCTTTAAAGGGGTAGGTACTGTAAATACTATAGACTTGGTCCATTTACATACTGTAGGCTCGTCGAGAAAAGAAGGTTCCAGGTGCATGAAACTGCACAAAGAACCTCCTCTGAAAAATCCATTATCAAATAAAGAATGTGAAAGCACAGTGGCTTGACCCAATACCAATTTGATGTAATGACCTGAGCAACCTAATCATGGCAGTATATAAAAAGAGAAGACTAGAGAAATTCTCCTTTTTGACCTAGATGAATGGATAAAAATGCACTTTGTTCCAATGTACTCACCTGGCAAGGTTGTGCAATAAGCCCATGTTACAGGGGTGGATTGGCCATAGACCTTACAGGGAAATTTCCAGGTGGGCCCATGGTCATCCTCTTATCCACTGGCCAGATGAGAATCAGAAACTCATGTACCCCACCAGCGACCATACATGCACTCTAAATTCAACTGCTGTGGCCCACATCTCACCTCCTAAGCCCCCTGCTTCATATCTTAATCAGAGACAACTAGAGGAGGACAGAAAGTGTCATCAAATGATGGCCACCACAGAGGGACAGCTTTTGAGGCAATATATTGTGCTGCTCTGTGATATATGTTTCTGATGGGACGGTATATTGCGCTAGGATATTGCTGGCCCTGCCTATTTGTGTTGCCCCACCTTCTGTCAATTTGGACACCCCTACAACATGGGGCCACTTTTAGTTTTTTTCCAGGGCCACTTTAAGTTCCCAGTCTGTCCCTGCCATGTTAGATCCTGCCTGATGGACCAGTTTGGAGCCAGTATACACAGAACAATGGGGAAAAAAATGGATCTTGTTCTGGCGCTACAACCAACATATCCAAAAACAGTTCCTTTGTTTAGAGAAATCTATCTAGGTATTTTAGGGGCAGTGCCAGAACAAATCCATTATTAATTCCACCAGGAGCATGGCAACTCATTCTTGTCTATCTAGACCACCTGCTTGTATGCCTATGCCTAGATATAACTTGCTAAGGCCCAAGGTCTTATAGGTCTTATATAGAGACGACCACATTTCTTAAAATTCAATTTAAGTCTGATTCGTCTGGGTCCGAATACATTCCACCCTAATCAAAAGTGCTTTTCTCTCTCATCTCTGAAAAAATTCTCCCAAACCAAATAACCAAAGATTCTGATTGTGTTGAATTTTGATTCTGTAGAATTTATGGACTCATCTCTAGTCTTATGTAAAAATGTTTGGACTCTGTAGATGATGTTGATCTTGAGATCCATCAAAGTTATGAAAAACAAAGGATGTGGAAAGTGAAAAATGCTAATAAATGTCTTCATTTTTATCTGCAATTATTTCAGATTGCGAATTATATCTAACATAGTCACAGCTGTCCGAAGAGCCCAGTAACACCACCCGCACTGGTATCTACAATACCACCGCTGTTTAATGCTTGCAATGTTCTTATGCATTTGCTATGTTAGCTATCCAGAACTGTATGGAACGGGTTAAAAGTTTTCTTAAGTGATCATTTTTCTTCTTTAATCTTTTCAAGATGATTCCTCTGTGTTTGGCCTCCTTCAACTACCATTCATTTGATAATATTTACATGAAAAGGGCTCCGAAGAAGAAAATGAGCCATTTCCTTAACTAATTTCTTAATGGCCAATTGCCATGTATATATGTAGACACAACATTTCCCATTATATATAAGTAACAATTTATATATACTATGGTGACTCCTGATGTCTGGGTGTATATTTTCTTAGAGAATATTTCTGTAGTGTGGCCTTGCATGATTAAGTATTGGAAATTTTAAATGACACATTATATGGGAGGTCATAATGATAACAAAATATGGTGTCATAAAAGGAGTGTTCAATGGGTACCAACTAATTTATGTATTACCAATGTATTAGGCATAACAGCTGCTAAGGGACCCCGCCATGGAGCCAAGGGTAGTTCTGGGGGATAGAAGGGGGGAGGGGTAGTGGATGTAGTATGTAGTACAAATGTAGTACAATTTCAGAGAGATCAAGTAAATTGAATAAGAAAGGAGATGCATCATACAGTTAAAGGGGTTTTCCAGGATTACTATGTTTTCAACATATATGCTCGTGTAGTTGCTTACCCATGTAAATGTTCCACATGCTTTTTTCAATTTAGACGTTCTGTTTATACCATGTAAACCAATCCCTCTGGTTTGTATCCATCCTGTACGTAGCAGTTTCTGTTCCTGTATCCAACCAAACCCATGATGCACTTCTTCTTTCTCTGCCGCAGCTCCAGAACCATCCCTAACAACGTCCAGTTAGTTTGTAGCTCCTCCCATCCAGCTAGTTACATAGACACTCCCCTATAATTGCCTCGCCCAAGGACATAACATCACAGGAAGTAAGATAAAGCTGCATGGACATGGTCATGTGACCACAACTGAGAACAGGGGATAGGAGAAATAAAGATAAAAAAAAAGTACATTACAAAATTACTGCTACCTTCATAAATTATTTTTTAAAGGATCTTGCTAGAAACCAGAAGACACCTTTAAATAATCATTTGTTTCACAAATATTAAACTTTTTGCTCCTAGTCATAAAAGAGTGGGGACCAATTCTAAGTTTTCTCCAATCCGATGGTATATTTTAACTTGAAGCGTCCCCATGACCATGGGAACGCCTCTATGTTAGAATATACTGTCGGATATGAGTTAGATCGCGAAACTCAGATCCGACAGTATATTCTAACACAGAGGTGTTCCCATGGTGATGGGGACGCTTCAAGTTAGAATATACTAAGAACTGTGTACATGACTGCCCCCTGCTGCCTGGCAGCACCCGATCTCTTACAGGGGGCTGTGATCCGCACAATTAATGCCTCAGGTGCCGCACCTGAGGGGGGTTAATTGTGTGTATCATAGTCCCCTGTAAGAGATCAGGGGCTGCCAGGAAGCAGGGGGAAGACCCCCCTCGGCCCCCCTCCCTCCCTCTATTGTATTGATTTCATTGGTGGCCAGTGTGTGGCCCCCCCGGCCCCCCCTCTTTCCCTCTATTGTATTATTTTCATTGGTGGCCATTGTGCCCCCCCGGCCCCCCCTCCCTCTATTGTATTATTTTCATTGGTGGCACAGTGTGCGGCCCCCCCTCCCTCCCTGTATTGTATTTTCATTGGTGGCACAGTGTGCGGTCCCCCCGGCCCCCCCTCCCTCCCTCTATTGTATTATTTTCATTGGTGGCACAGTGTGCGGCCTCCCCTCCCCCCCCCCCCATCATTGGTGGCAGCGGAGAGTTCCGATCGAAGTCCCAGTTTAATCGCTGGGGCTCCGATTGGTAACCATGGCAACCAGGACGCTACTGCAGTCCTGGTTGCCATGGCTACTTAGCAATATTAGACGCATCATACTTACCTGCTGCGCTGTCTGTGACCGGCCGGGATCTCCTCCTACTGGTAAGTGACAGGTCTGTGCGGCGCATTGCTTAATGATCTGTCACTTACCAGTACGGCCACGGACGCGGATGCCAATCTTGTGTGCTTCCGTGTTCTTTCACGGACCCATTGACTTGAATAGGTCCGTGAACCGTTGTCAGTCAAAAAAATAGGACAGGGAATATTTTTTTGACGGACAGGAAACACGGATCATGGATGCGGCTGCAAAACGGTGCATTTTCCGATTTTTCCACGGACCCATTGAAAGTCAATGGGTCCGCAAAAAAAAAAACGGAAAATGGCACAACGGCCACGGATGCACACAACGGTCGTGTGCATGATGCCTTAGACTGGAGCTGAATGCATCCAAGCTCTTCCCCACCAGATAATAAGGGTTATTAAGATCCACGTCAGTCTTAATAAATAACCCCCTAAATCTTTTGCCCAAAGATGATCGCTCTGCCCCAAAGAGACAAAAACAGCTGAACAAAAGATCTTGATGGAAAAATAATAGTCATTAATTTGATGAAACCCTTAAAGCAATGGGGCATATTCGCTAATTCTGTCTTAAAAGGCTATTCTCATCTGGGACATTGATGGCATATAGCTATAGTGTGCCATCACTAAAAGATAGGTGAGGGTTTCACATATGGGAATTAATCCAATTTCTAGAATGAAACCCCTGAAGTGACAGAGAGCTGCCACACATACACAGCCATCCTCCATTAACTTCAATGGGACTTCCAAAATATCCAAGCTTGCTTGGCAATTTTCAGAACTCCCATATCAATAAATAGAAAGAATGCACAGTGTGCTCTCTTTCACTTCAGAGACCCCCTTCTCTAGATAGGAGCGGGAATCAGTGGTGGGACCCGCTTCTTTCTGATACCGATGTCATATCCTAGCATTATGCCATCAATGTCCCAGATTTGACCATCCTGTTTTTGACCCCGACTAGCTAATAGACCTGTCCACTCCACCTGATAGCAGCTATCCAGTGAACACAAGACAGAATTTCATACCAACAATACAGCAGGGACCTTCTCAAGGCGGCTACTCCACTCTACTTATTACGAATTTGCAAATGTGGACCCACTTTGACAACCAACCAGTTTGACTTAGGGCTAACCCTAAGGGTGTTATTTTGGCACTTTTCCAGTATTCACCCTTCAACCCCTGTACAGGGATCTGCACTTCACTGTGGGAGAGCAACCAGGCTCCTACCTGCTGGGATAGTGACAGTTTGATTGGCAGCTAACCCACTGGGGTCAGGAACTCTGGTGAAAGCACCAGCCGCTCAGGATACAGAAAATTCACCAAAACCACAGGTATGTGTGAGCAGGCACCTAGACAGGTTTTTGGTAACTAGGAGTCTCCTGGCTGTACAGAAACACGAAGACACAGGTAGAGGATTGCAGACAAAGTAGTAAGCAGAGGAAACAGGCAGGATACTGGGTAGGAGCCTGGACAATATCGACAAACTAGGAAAACAGAAGTTGACACTGAAAGCTAGAGTTACTGGAACACACGGGTGGAACAGATTAACACTGGAGAACACACAGGAACACAGGTGGGGAATAGCACCAATGGGTCAAGCAAGGTATAGCATGAACATAGTACAAAGTCAGGACAGGTTAAGTATGTGCATATTCCAGATAGCAAATCCAAGGTCAGGAAAGCCGGCAAGGAGAAAATCAGCAGACTGGCAAGTTACGGTACATGAGTAGTCAGACAAGAGAACACACCTTTGCTTGTTACTAGATACTAGAAAACCCTTGAGGAGGATGCCTTACATACCAAGGGGACCTCAGCTATTGGATTTGCAGATGCATGCACTGGCCTTTTAAGAGGCCACTGGAGAGCGCACGCCCACCCTAAGGGAACACAGACTGGAGCAGAGGACACAACAGTTTGCAGAGGTCACCAGATGTCATGATAAGTAGCAGGGCAGCAGCAGGGCATATACCGTTGACCTAACGTTACTCAGCAACTCCAAGTCAGGCAGTGAGTGGACACTTTGCTGGACAGGTTACCTGTATCTTGACAGTTCTTGACAGACGTCACACCAACACCTCCTCCTTAATGAAATAGAAACACAAGCTCAGCAATTAACTTGAAGTAAATATAACTAATGAATAAATGTTAAACGCAAGTAATTATCTACACCATGTACTGTAAAGCAATTGTATTAAAATGAACTTCCGAGATTAAGTCTTTACACTTGACCTCATTATTTAGTCCAGAAACTTTCAGAAGGAGATTAATGTAAAAGATTAAAAGAACAATTTGCTATTGTCAGTCATTATTTCGAGCCTCTAAGTTTGAGTGATTATTGTAAATTTGTTCGAACAAGGTGAGGTTTTTGCATTGTACATTTTTCTGCAATACACGTGTATTTTAAATGCAACCAATTTTAAACTATAAAACAAGTGTGTACTGTGCATGCCTCCACTGTAAGGAATGACTTGTGCGTGTATAACTTTAACATTTTAACAAGGGATTATGGTAATTAGCAGTATAAGAAATGAGGGCTTTTATTATTTATTTTTGCTTGCTTTGGGCAGGGACTCTAGCACCTTTATGAGGTTTCCTATTAAAATACGCTATAATTAAATCAACTTTTATGTTTTATTGTTGCAGGGAAACCTCAGATTACTAGTGGCTGTCTAACATAAAGAGACTGTGCTCACCTTAGCAGAGATGTTTTTGCTGGAGTTGTATTCTTTATAGTGATTTTTACAGTGATGTCTACAATACAAGTAGATAAAAAGGTGAAAATTATTATCAAATCTTAGGGTAGATTTTTTTCTTCTTGATCCAATCTTTTCTTGGAATGGTTGTTCATGGTCTTCAGTATGAAAGATCCAGTTTTTCATTCATATCTTTATACTCAAAGTTTTTAATTTATACATTGGCACATAAAATGTCTGTATATATATATATATATTTTTTACATTTGCATTAAAACGTAAAATGATATGCAATTTGAGGTTAAAATTCAAGAAAAAACTTATGGAGCAGTATGGTTTATAAAACTTATATGCAATAGGCTAGGATACGGGTACGCTGACTCCACTTTAATGCAGTGGCCGGGTCAGGTGGACAATAGTCTATATTTGTTTGTGACGCCAATTGCAGCGTGCACAGATTAGGAATGCCAGAGTGGTGTACTGGCATATAATGTCTCAATAGGGTAGTGATAATTGTGCCAACGGTGTCTCCTACCTGGGTACAGCTGGACCCCTGGCTCCTGGCTCACTTGCAATAAATTTGAGTGTAGTGATAGTAGGAGTAATAGAAGAATTTTGCAGCAGAAATGATGTCCAGACCTTTAGATGAAGTTCAAATGTTTCTTTACTTGACATAACTTGTATCCAAGCAGTATACGGCTTTGGTCTCTGGTTACAGCAGGTTTTGGCAAGGATTGGCTGGAATAGATACTTCTGCTTTAAATTTGGAGCTTGCAGGATAAGTTGTCTGCTTGGTAGCTCTGTAATTGTGAAAGGAATTAATCTTCTGCACTTTTCTGTAACTTCTGCTGTATGAGGACAGACTAGCTGAGGAGCAATAGCTTCTCCTAGGTCTCTGGACTTATCTCTCAGATGGTTTCTCAGGGGATGCTTGCTTACTGGAATTCTGTAGTTTGTCTGTATTTTTCTGCTTCTCTTCATCCAGCTGAGGCTGTAGGTGCTCAGACTGGGTATATGATCAAATCTCAGCCGAGACAAGATCCTTGCTATCTTCCCTATGCAGGGGTTCTCCTGAACGCTATCACACAGCCTTCCCCTAGCAGGGGGGAGGCTACACTGACTCTAACTTCCTTTTCCACACATGCTGCAGGATGTGGGAACAGCTCACTCTCTCCACAGAGGGGGAGCTAAGCTGGAATAATTCATTTCAGCCTAGATATACTAATCTGGGACTTATACCTGGCCAATGCGTTGCTGCCACCTGCTGGTGAACCTGGAAAATTTCAGGATCAATTGTGTTTAACATGGTTTTAGATGCACATTTGTGAAGACATAATATAAATTATATCAGATGACAATATACAGGCTCTTAGAAGATAGTAGCGGGGAAGAGGCGTGTAGTAACACAACTCTGTGGTGTTACATATACACCTACTGACAAAAAAATAATGCACCAAGAACGAGTGGTTGGAATGGAATGGAACGTCCTATGTGCGAATGTCATGATGATAAATAGTATTACAATATTAGAGCGAAAGGAGAAGTTTGAGGAAAACTGTAATAATAATAATATTTCTAATGCGAGGCATGTCTATCAGTCACCGATCTCTCACCAAGAGGTCCACTTCACAAAAGTAGCCCCTGAGAAACTTTTTATAGGGCAGCAAGAAAGCACTTTCACACCTCTTGTGGAAAGTCCCAGTGTCTAATCAGACCACACCTATAATCCTTTACGAATCTGCCTAAGGCATAACTGAATGCTGAGTTTTCCCAGCAATTTGACAATTCTCTCTGGATGCAATTTTTTTTTTTTTAAATGAGTGTATTTAAACATAAATAGTAAATCATAAAGAGTTAATGCAGATCATCATACATGCCATAGGCGTGCGCACGGGGTGTGCCGGGTGTGCCTGGGCACACCCTAATCACACCTCCGTGCTCAGCCTCCTGCACTGCTGCTTGAGCCCCGGCTCTCCCGCACAGCCACAATCTTCAGACTGCTACCGTGCTCCCATGCTGCGTGTCCCAGCGGCCGGCCGCGTAACGTCACTCACTCCGACATCACGCGCCTGCTCCGCCTGCTTCATTAATAAAGTGGGAGGAGCAGGCGCGTGCGGCGTGACGGAGTGAATGACGTCACGTTACGCTGCCGCCGGCCTTGTTTGAATGTTCGATAGCCTGCCCAGTGATTGTGGAATACTAGCTGGAGTCTCCCAGTAAGTAGTACAAATTTACAACACTAAGTTTACAACACTTTACATAAGACCCTGGCGGCCTCCGCCCCCTGTTGGGGGTCAATGTCAGGGACACTGTTATGGGGGAGGGGGAGATCTGTGGATGATGACACATATATAGCACAAGATGCTGCTATATATGTGTCATCCACAGATCCCCCCTGGCCCCACATAACAGTGTCATCCACAGACCACAGATCCCCCCGCATCTGTGTCAGATTCCACACAGATACCCCCATAACAGTGCCATCCACAGATATCCTCTTAATATACTGTTAAGGGGATATCTGTGGTCTGTGGATGACATTGTTATGGGGGCATCTGAGTGGAATATGACACTGTTATGGGGGCATCTGTGTGGAATATGACACTGTTATGGGGGATCTGTGTATGACACTGTTATGGGGGTGATCTGTGGATTTCGCACTGTTAATTAAAGTGCGTCATCCACAGATGCCCCCATGACAGTGCCATCCACCGAAATCCCCTTAACAGTCCGTCATCCACAGATGCCCCCATAACAGTGTCATCCACAGATGCCCATAACAGGGCCTCATCCACAGATCCCCCATAACAGTGTCATCCACAGATCCCCCATAATAGTGTCATCCACTGATGCCCATAATAGTGTCATCCACAGATACCCATAACAGTGTCATCCACAGATGACCCCATAACAGTGTCATCCACAGATCCCCCATAACAGTGTCATCCACAGATCCCCCATAACAGTGTCATCCACAGATCCCCCATAACAGTGTCATCCACAGATACCCCATAATAGTGTCATCCACAGATCCCCCATAATAGTGTCATCCACTGATGCCCATAACAGTGCGTCATCCACAGATGCCCATAACAGTGCGTCATCCACAGATGCCCCCATAACAGTGTCATCCACAGATCCCCCATAACAGTGTCATCCACAGATCCCTCATAACAGTGTGTCATCCACAGATCCCCCATAACAGAGGAGAGACAGAAAGGAGGGCAAAGAATCCGTGGATGCAAGCAGAGGACGGCACAGCAGACGACTGAATAGCTTCTTTTGTAAGTAAATTGTTTTATTTTTTTTGTATTTTATTATATTCTGGCTTTTGCTTAAAGGGACAGTTTTTTAGCTATGTATGATGCTTTTTGATAAATAAATGTAAATGTAGTGGTGCTGTAATGTGGACCCCAGGCCTCTCTGATGTCCTGCAGGCTGGGCTGGCGCTGTGGAAGCATCTGGGGCTGTCATTGTGTGCTCTGGAACTTTTCCCTTCACAGCCACAGCTTTCTCTCTCTTGTACAGTGCGGACTCTGCAAGAGGCATTCTGTTTGCTCTCTGTCCTAATAGAAGTCTATGGGAATCAAAACGGATCCATCTGGTTCCCGTTATGCAAGACGGAAAACAAAGTCCTGTCGACAGGACTTTGTTTTCCGTCTTGCATAAGGGGACCCAGACGGATCCGTTATGCTTTCTCATAAACTTCCATTAAGACAGAGCAAAACAGATTGCCTTAAAGGTTTCCGTTTTGCATTCCATCTGGCCATTCCGTTATATTCCGTTTGGAACGGAACCTATAATGGAATGGCATAACGCAGATGTGAACCCACCCTTAATACTCAAGCGTACCGAGGAAGAAAGGAAAACTCTTGAAAGCTTGTCTTTAAAGTATTAGGTTAGTACAATAAAAATGTACACACTGTTATGGAGGATCTGTGGATATAATATATATATATATACATACATATACACGCGCGCGCGGCGTGTGTGTTTGTGCTTTAGGGTGCACACCCTAATGCAATAGGCTGCGCACGCCTATGATATATGCTATTTCTTATGAGCTGATCCTCCACCATAACCAACAGGTGTTACCTGTAACATAGAGCTGACATCCTGCTGCAAATGAGATAATGCCAATCCCAGCCATTTAACTCCTTAGAAACTACGGTCACTAGTGACTGGGGAAATGAAAGGATTAGATAAAGTTCCACAATTATGTCAAAGTACAGGTATAATAAACAACCAAACACAAGGAATATGCACACAGTGATGTCACACTACAATTGTAATGTAGTCATTTTTATAGCACAGGAATAATCAAAACATAATCTCACATAAAAGTTATCTGAGTATGATAATTTCTCTAGTTTTGATGAATTCACACGACTTACTGTTTTTTTCTTCTTTGCACAGGTTTTTGTGGTATGAATTGACCTGCAGTGTGGATCTCACATCTGCAGCATGTCAATGTATGCTGCAGATCACCACTCTGGATTTCACCTTCTGCAAGAGAGAGAGTGAAATCCTCAGGAAAAACACATGGAATTTTTTTCCCCGCATTGGCAGCTGAAGACATCTGTGTTGGTCCTATGTTCATATGTGCCTGCATTGCTAAAAAAAATGGTGTTTTAATATATGCAAATGAGCAATGGGGCGTTGCCATTACATTTAGAGGCTCTGCTGTCTCTGCAACTGCCGTGCCCTCTCAACAATGATTGACAAAGCCATGCGTTATGATGTTTTCACTGCCTGGCCCTGTCATCAAAGTGCAAAGGGGTCGGCAGTTGCAGAGAGCGCTGAGCCTCTAGGTGTAACGGCAACGCCCCTATTGCTCCTAGCAGTTCATTTGCATATATTAAAACATCATTTTTCTGAGCAATGTGGGCACAAATGAACATGGGACCAACACAGATGCCTTCAGCTGGCAAGCACACATATAACAGGTCAGCCACAGGTGCCCTTTAAATTCTTCATGTACCAGTCAAGGTGTCGTACACAGGCAAGAAAATGTAGATTTCAGAAATGTCTTATATTATCCAAAAGATTTGTTCAGATGTTTTTCATCTTATATGCATTTACTGTGTAAAACATGTTTATTTCCATCTGCCTGTTGACTGTTTTCTGAGTATAACCAGAGGACTTCCTTATGTTAGGAACTTTTGCTACTCATTCGTTTTAAAGGGGTTGGCCACTTTCTAGTTCCTGTTGACCGCTATGTTTATTAGATGACTATATGGCACTTACTATGTATACGACCACACGGTCAGGCTTCCTGATGCAGTTTTGGAAGTCAAAATTAGGAGTGGATCATAAGGGTCGAGAAATCATAAAGGATCGATATGGCGTCTCTTTTTTGAATTCACTCCTGGCTTTGGCTTCCAAAACTGCATGCAGAAACCTGACCATGTGGTCGTACTCTGTTGAAATTCTGTGCCATTTTCCATATTTTATAAGATATTTCTGCTTGTTTGCCAAGTCGATTGTGCTCTCCATACAGAGGTCCTGTACATAAAATGGCCGCTGATGGAGGGCCATGTGGCCAAGCAAACCACCTCTATGTAAAGTCTCCTCTATTTAAATACACTGCACCTGCCATCTGCACTTGTACTTTTGGATGTTTAGTGCCGTGTGCTAGAATGGAGGAAGCTGACTGATGTGACTGACTGATAACGGCCATCTTTTGGACAGGATCTCTATGCGGACAGTACAGAAGATTTGCCTAACAAGAGGATGGTGCTTATAAGCCCATAATATCAACAAAGGCTACATTAGTAAGTGACGTCTATTTGTCTTCCATACACATTGGCCACAAGTAGCCGAAAGTGGCCAATCCCTTTAAGGCCCTGACTCTCAATGAAATACTCTTATTTTCCATAGAAGATGGCATTTAGGAGACATTTGGGAAAAATCTCTGATGATGTGTGGCATTATATTGTCATCAACTCAGAACTCCTCTCGCAACTTTGACCGTGAAATGGCTTAAATTCAAGTCCACATAGATTTCATTATACTGCTTTTTATACTAAAAGGGTCACTGAGCTTAAACGCTTGATATGTCATAAAGACATATTGAAGGTTTTGATCAGTGGGATCCTGAGTTTTGAGACCCTCACGGTTGCTAGAACAAGGAGAGAAAAGCACTCACTTAACTCCACCCGATTAAGGAGACAGACTCAAGATGGGCTCAGAATTTCAATTGAGCCGGTTTTTCTTCCTGTCCTGGAGCAAGGAAAAAGAGTGCAATATGCAAGAGCTTCTCTCTCCTTGTTCTAGGGATCATGAGGGTTTGAGCACTCAGACTCCCACTGATGAAACTTTTGATATGTCTCTATGACATATCAAAAGTTTTATGATAACCCAGTGACCCTTTAACGTGAAATATCTTTCTTCCCCATGCTCTGGGAGATGTGAATCAAGCAAGTTGCACCCACCCTACATTTAAAGAATTGATTGGATTCATGAATTAACTAGAATTATAACAAAACTGTTGTATTTTGTACCTTTAAATTTTTTTGGGGGGGACATAGTACCAGCGTTGCCAGCTTATCACCACAATATACCAAGCTTAAAGGTGTTGTGCAAGAACTAGGCCCTGGGAAGTAGGTAAGTCATCTTCTCTTTGTAGGTCCGGAAGAATGGGTTTGTTTGCCCCCAAAAAAGCACTCATTCTTGCACAATCCCTTTAAGTTTTCTTCTTATTGATAGTCTTCTAACTTTTAGAAATAGGCTTTCACATGGTACAGTAAATTGGCTTGTCCAGAATGATTAAAATTGGTAAAACAATTTTTTTTATTTGATGCTAATTCTAATACTAATAGTCTCTGCTTTACTGATGACCAGTTGTGGATTTTTTCCCCTCACTTTCTTTTTCTTCTTCTTCATATTTATGGTACACAAAACTTACTAACGATGTATAACTGAAATAAAAATAACAAAAAATAGAGGTTTTCTCAAAGTGTTGCATGAAAGAAGTGCATACTGTATTGACATATATATTCACTGAGCGAGCCATTGGGTAAACATTAGAAGAGTTAGTCACTGACCTATAAAAATGTTATTTAGCAATAATTGTGGGCAATACTCAGAAAAATGTCTCAATTTAGCCATAAAGCACATTTTATTTTGGAAAATACATTTATAAAAACATCATAAGACCATGAACCATAGCATGGAATTCTCCTGACTGAATCCATATGCTTTGAGTTATCCCTCAGAGAATTGTTTCTACCATAATACATTTATTTGTCTTACTCTATACAAAGGAAATGATTGTGGGAAATGATTCAAAGGAGAAGTCTACTTATGTCAAAGTAAACGTCTGCAAGCAGATTCATCAAACTACTTGTGCATTAATTGAATGCTTTAAGGCTAGGACAAAATGGCTACTGATATTGGCAAAGGTAAAATGACAACTCTAGCCATAGGAGGCAGATCAATATGTCCCGTGGTCCATCAATAAGAAAGGTGTGAGGACAGCTCCCCATGGCTGTAGCTGCCCTGCCCTCTCCTATAGGCATGGATTTCGTGCTACTCATCATGCTGCTGTCTCTTTGTTTCTGGCTAGTGCTCCAGCCTCTGTCCTTTTAGGGTGTACGCACTCACCCCTGGCCAGTGTGAATGCTTTCATGACCTTCCCCAGCCAATGGCTAGGGTTCCCTGGATATTTAAGGTACCCTCTTCAAGCAGAGAGCGCATGAGCTTTAAGGTTCCCTGGTGACCAGCAAAGGTGCTTGAAGTCTAGAGCTTCTGTGATTCTGTGTTTTGCCGGCATTTATCCTGTGTTATTTCTTTTTATGTCCCTGTCTGTTGTCTAGCCCTGTACCTGCTCTGTCTGTGTGCTTAAGTTTAACTCTGTCCATCTTCCTTGTCTGTATTCTTGCCAAGTATCCAGCCTGCCTGCCTCATCTCTGTCTCCACTATCACCCTGCCTGCCCGTTTTTTCCTGTGTCTCCTACCAGCTACACTACAAGTGTGCTGTCTAGATCTTTAAACCTGCATTCTAGCCTTAGTGACTTTTCAAAATGCAGGTTTTCCTGCAGTTTTGCCACAATTTTTGTATCCTGAGCTCCAGGTGCTTGAAGAGGAGTTCCTGACTTTAGTGGGTCAGTTTTCAACTACACTGGGACTATGCTAAGGCGTTAGTGGTCTGGTTGCTCGCAGCAAAGTCCAGATCCCTGTACAGGAATTAAAAAGTAAATGCCTGAAAAGAACCAGAATCATGCCTTTAGGGTTAGCCCAAACTCAAACTGGTTGGTTGGCACAGTGGTCCCACAACCACTATTCTGTGGATGCATCAGCCTATAATATAGTTATGACTACAACTATTTCCTTTTTTGAATTATTACAGTGAAATCTCCTAAGCCACTTTATTTGGGCAGTTGCAGTCGGAAAACTGCCAAAAGCCATGCTGAAGACATAAACAGTGCTTTGAAGTAGTTTAAAATGAGATGGAACTGTTGAACTGTTGACAAAACAATTAAACCACTAGCTGACTGAGGGGGGTTTGCATCTTGTAAATCTTAAAAGGTTTCTAAATTTTATGAATTTTTCCCCCAAAATTTTTTGTTTCAGGTCCAATTAGTCTGAATCAGACAAGAAATTAAAATCGGGTACAAATTGATTCTAGCTGAATTGAAAGTATTACTCTCACTTAGTAAAATTCTCCTAAATTGAATCTGAAGAAATTCTGATGAATTAGAATTTTTTCTAAAAAGTTTGGTCAGCTGGCATGGTGACGTAATCTCGCGCGGCACGGGATTTCAGCCGAGATCTTCAAGCAAGATGGAGGCCGCGAGCAAATGGTGGCGGTAAGTTTGATTTTGTAAGTTTGAATTATTGTTAATATTACACTCAGATGCCGCAATCATGTATGAACGCGGCATCTGAGGGGTACAGTGATGGGGGCGGCGCTATTGCAGCTCCTTGTCATTGCACCCGCTACTTACAAAAAAATGCATTTCGTTACAAAGTAATTCGTCACAAAGCAAATTTTTTTGTGAAATTTGGCAAAGCAGCCGAATCGAATTTTCAATAAATTCGCTCATCTCTAATGGCTATATAGCCGTCAATGAACACAATGGGCAATCCTAATATTATTAGTTATAGTCACCCAGGCTTACTTAAAAAAAAAAAAGAAAAAAAAGATTTTTTCCAAAATAAAAATAAAAATACTTAGCCAGTAAATAAATTAAATATCATGGGCATCACTGTGTGCAAAAACGCCCTTATTATTAAAATATAACAAGATTAATACCATACGGTGAATAGCATAACAGAAAAAAAAATGGCCAATTCGCCATTTTTTGTCAAAAAAGTAATGTTTGTAAAAAAGTCAGGGAGTGAAAAACGAAAAAATGCAAAAATGGAAAATCGCTCGGAACCCTATTTTACTCCCAGAAAAATGCCATTATAGTGCCCCCAGTATTAATAATGTCCCCTATAGGACCTCCCATAATAATGCCCCTGTATAAAAAATCCAGCTATTGTTCCCCAGTATTAAAATGCCCCCAGTGCCTCCAGTAATGCTCCATATAGTGCCCTCATATTACAACATGCCCCGGTAATGCCCTTATAGCGCCTCAGTGCCCCTTATAGTGCCTAAGTACTAGAAGGGATATTAGGGAGATATCAGGGTGTTTTTAGATCTTACACTCATTGACTGATTGATGAAATATGTAACTGATTACAATATTAGAGCAAACAGATATGTTTATTGGATAAAACTGTACAATAGACAGGAGGCTCTAGATCTACAAGATGAGATACGGTTGGACATGGAGGCATAAGGGTTCTGTATGATATCCTGTGGCACATTGGCCACAAATGTTACAGCTGGTCCTGTAGATCCTTCACACTCGTAGGATGCCGAAGCTGTCATCAAAGTTGGTCCCATAAATGCTGGATTAGTGATAAATCTGGTGACTGGGCAGGTCAAGGTAGTGTTGCAATCTGGAGGAGAAATTCCTGGGAAACCCTTGCTTTGTGTGGGCGAGCATTATCCTGCTGAAAAATGCCAGTTGGAAACCCTGCAATGAGAAACAACACATGTGGATACAGTGTGTCCTGCCAATATAGCTGAGGTGGTAAGTGTCCCTCATATTACTACAAACCGGATTCCAAAAAAGTTGGGGCACTAAACAAATTGTGAATAAAAACTGAATGCAATGATGTAGAGATGGCAAATGTCAATATTTTATTTGTAATAGAACGTAGATGACAGATCAAACGTTTAATCCGAGTAAATGTATCATTTTAAAGGAAAAATACGTTGATTCCAATCTTCACGGTGTCAACAAATCCCCAAAAAGTTGGGACAAGTAGCAATAAGAGGCTGGACAAAGTAAATTTGAGCATAACGAAGAGCTGGAAGACCAATTAACACTAATTAGGTCAATTGGCAACATGATTGGGTATAAAAAGAGCTTCTCAGAGTGGCAGTGTCTCTCAGAAGCCAAGATGGGTAGAGGATCACCAATTCCCACAATGTTGCACAGAAAGATAGTGGAGCAATATCAGAAAGGTGTTACCCAGCGAAAAATTGCAAAGACTTTGCATCTATCATCATCAACTGTGCATAACATCATCCGAAGATTCTGAGAATCTGGAACAATCTCTGTGCGTAAGGGTCAAGGCCGTAAAACCATACTGGATGCCCGTGATCTCCGGGCCCTTAAACGACACTGCACCACAAACAGGAATGCTACTGTAAAGGAAATCACAGAATGGGCTCAGGAATACTTCCAGAAACCATTGTCAGTGAACACAATCCACCGTGCCATCCGCCGTTGCCAGCTGAAACTCTACAGTGCAAAGAAGAAGCCATTTCTAAGCAAGATCCACAAGCTCAGGCGTTTTCACTGGGCCAGGGATCATTTAAAATTGGCAAAATGGAAGACTGTTCTGTGGTCAGACGAGTCACGATTCAAAGTTCTTTTTGGAAATCTGGGACGCCATGTCATCCGGACCAAAGAGGACAAGGACAACCCAAGTTGTTATTAACGCTCAGTTCAGAAGCCTGCATCTCTGATGGTATGGGGTTGCATGAGTGCGTGTGGCATGGGCAGCTTGCATGTCTGGAAAGGCACCATCAATGCAGAAAAATATATTCAGGTTCTAGAACAACATATGCTCCCATCCAGACGTCATCTCTTTCAGGAAAGACCCTGCATTTTTCAACAAGATAATGCCAGACCACATTCTGCATCAATCACAACATCATGGCTGCGTAGGAGAAGCATCCGGGTACTGAAATGGCCAGTCTGCAGTCCAGATCTTTCACCTATAGAGAACATTTGGCGCATCATAAAGAGGAAGGTGCAACAAAGAAGGCCCAAGACGATTGAACTGTTAGAGGCCTGTATTAGACAAGAATAGGAGAGCATTCCTATTTCTAAACTTGAGAAACTGGTCTCCTCGGTCCCCAGACGTCTGTTGAGTGTTGTAAGAAGAAGGGGAGATGCCACACAGTGGTGAAAATGGCCTTGTCCCAACTTTTTGGGGATTTGTTGACACCATGAAATTCTGATTCAACATATTTTTCCCTTAAAATTGTACATTTTCTCAGTTTAAACTTTTGTTCCGTGATTTATGTTCTATTCTGAATAAAATATTAGAAGTTGGCATCTCCACATCATTGCATTCAGTTTTTATTCACGATTTGTATAGTGTCCCAACTTTTTTGGAATCCGGTTTGTAGTTGGAGCAGTGTGTTGCTCCATAACAAAGGCTGGATTGAAGCACGGACCACGAGGTCTCCAAACTCATACCTGACCATAGCTGGATCCCAAACGAAACATGAAATTATCGCTAAAGATGAAACTATTCTAGTCCGTAGCAGTCCAGGTTTCTTGTTCATGACATCACTGCAAATGAAAGCGATAGTGGTTGGATGTCAATAGCAGGAAACGTAATGGGCACCGTGACACCAAATTTGCTTCTGCTAAGTGCTGGGAAATGGTCTGGGCAGAGACAGGGGTTTGTAATGAAGGTGCCACCTGTGTATGGATGATGGAAAATGATACTGTGGGAGGTACTCATGCTTGTTGGCGAATCAAACAATCCTCTCTACTGGCAGGCTGTCTGAGTTTTGCAGCAATCCAACATTTCTTTCTGGGTGCATTTATTTTTATTTTTAGTGAGTGTATTTAGGCACTGTGTACTTGTTTGTACCTGCCAATATACTCGCTACTTTTTAATGCATATTAATAAAAAGATTTTTACATTTGTACAGGATCAAACTCATGTGTTTGTGATCCAAAACAAGAAATGGGGGTTCCAGTTATGTAAGAAATCTGCCTCTGTGACTTACAAACTTTGAGAGCAAAATGTTTAATAAAGACCTAATGGATGGTTTTGACACCACAACAAGTATAATGTAAAAAGTAAATGCATTGAAAGGTAATCCTATAGCCTGTTTGTTAATTTTATTATTTATTTATTTATTTATTTATTTTTCTTTCTTTCTTTCTTTCTTTCTTTCTTTTTGTATGGAATTTTATATATATCTATGATTAACATAGCCTAGGATGTTCAACACAAGAACACATTCCTAAATTAGATTCTGTATACATATGTATGTAGGATTAATAAGAGAAATCAATTTTAGTCAGTTACATGTGAGCTCCTAAATATAGAGGCGCATTTCCTTCAGGGTGCAGCTTGTAAGCTTCATTTTCAAACATACTGTACCCTTACCATGTAAGACCATCTGTAGACATGGAATTCTGTAGGACATTTGGCACATTCCTGAAACCTTGTAATATTTGAGATGCTTTTGTTTTAATGGGAAATCTTAAAGAAGTCAAAGGCTGTTCAGTAAAATTTTAGTCCAAACCATCTTTTTCTTCTTGACCCGCTGATTTATTGGCAAGAAATTCCTGACCAATTATAGGTAAAACTTCAGCTGGAGAATCTCATGCAAGGACTTACTTTTTTACTTGGTTAATCAGAGACATCCTTATTTTAAGCACATAACAAATATTAAGAACATTAATGGACTTGTTCTATTTGAAAATATTTTTAATGCCCAGATCATAAGAGGTAATGATATTTGACATTTGCATGCCTTAAAAATGATCAATTTAAGCATTGTTACAATGATTCAAAATGTAAAGTGTCCTATACTGTATGTCTCTGGTGTTTAAAGTGTGCAGCAATGTGAATGTCTACTTATTGGGTGCTGGTGAATACACATGCCTAATCATTGTCCTCGGTGCCAGGTCCTCATTCAGTGGGTGCTTTGTCCACTGAACAGCAGCCTATTCATTTTGCCTCTACCCTAGGAAGCACAATCGTTTCCACTACCCCAGATTCTTTGGTATAATTATTATCTTTCTGAAGGGCCTATATTTATGGCTGCCAAAAGAAGCAAGGAAACTCATTAGGTAACTTACTGGGGACTATTTTAACTGCCAGATGGGGAAGAACAGTGACCGAGAACTTATAGGGCATCTGTCAGCAGATTTGTACCTATGAAACTGGCTGACCTGTTACATGTGCACTTGGCAGCTGAAGGCATCTGTGTTGGTCCTATGTTCATCTATGTTCATCTGTACCTGCATTGCTGAGAAAAATAATGTTTAATGTATGCAAATGAGCCTCAGCCATTTGAATACATCTATGGCCAGCCTTGGTTTCAGAAGCTGGTCCAGTCATGCTCATCTGATCGACAGGCTGGCTTTATTATCAAAAGGGATTTTTATGTTTTTTTATAGGAAAACTGATTTAGTAACATTCTAAAACAGCATTGAAACATTCCATTCTTAATTCTGGAAATTGGTGGTAACCTGAAATCACAGACCACATGTACTTACGTAGGTTTGGCACTATAATGTAAAATACTATTTCATAATGCCATTGCCTTCATTTTATGCGGAGGGTTAAACTTCAAATAGTACCAAGGAGTACTGGTGCCCTCATCAGTTATGAGTCGCTAGTAACGTGTAACAAAAGGCACAAACACAGAAGAACAAACTCCATTGTCCTGTAGATTATGCTGGACACGAGCCATGGAAATAAGACTTAGATCTTAATTTGAAGAATAATGTATGAGGCCTTATTAAACCAGTCATTTGCCAAATACATGTTATGGAAGGGAATGTAACAATTTCCTGAGTCTCTTTCTAAAAATATTTTTTTAATTTAAAATGTTAAAGGCATGTATCCAGTGTAAGGTTTAAATTGTTTCTGAGTTATAATCATACAAAAAGAATGCTATGATAACCAATGCTCATTATACTTTGAGTAAGAATAGCGCACATATTACGTCTAGGATACAATAGAACAGCCATTAAAAGGGTATTCCCAAGTCCTGAAACACTGCTAGGATTTGCCATCACTTTATGATTGATGGTTGTCCAACCTCTAGGACCTCTGCAATCCTGAAAAGGACTGGACCAAAGCACCAATTGATCTGGTCCTCTTCACAATCTTTCCTTCCATAGTGGCACTGCAACTGGCCAAATTCACTTGACTGGAGCTTTGCTACAGTTCCGCTGCATATGGAACTATGAATGGGATGCAGCACTAACTTAACACCATGGACCTCCCATTCTCAGGATCAGCAGGAGGTTGGACCCACAGTCCCACACCGATCATAAACTGGTAGCATTTCCTAGTTATCATAGAGGCCCCTTAGAAATCAGAAAGGATCCTCTGAATGTCTGCAAAACAAGTAGCTTTTGAAAAGTACTGCAAAATGGTAGCTTCTGAGATGGTTTGTTGACATTTATGGAGGATTGGGCAGAGCTTGATGGTCCTATAGGAGAAGGTTGTCTTAAGCTTCAAACAGGCACGCAGTGTTTAAGAATACCTCGCCCCCTTCAAGACACAGGATTTATAAAAAACCCACAAACCCCACCTTCACCACAAAATGGGTTTATAATTAGAGATGAGCGAAGTATTAAAAAATTTAATTAGACTTTTCCAAAAAAAATTAGCTTTTTGACAAATTACTTTTCCAATTACATTGTACCCCTCAGATGCCACGTTCATAGCTGATTGTGGCATCTGATAGCAATATTATAGTGTAAAATAAAAAATAAAAAAAAATTTAAATCACACTTACCAGCTGCTGCCATCTTGATTGAAGATCTAGCGTGAAATCTTGTGTGGCCCGTGATGGCGTCATCACATCAGCCGTTGAGATGATGTCATACATCACCACGCACGGGAATTTGTGCAGGATCTTCAATCAAGATGGCGGCGGCCCGCCTGTTGTAAGCAAATGAATGAGGTAAGTATGATTTCTTTTTTTTTAGCACTATTCAGGGAATATCGATTTGCTACCACGAAGCGCGAGAAATAAAATTTTCCCTAAAATTCGGATCGAAGTCCATGATTCGCTCAACATTATTCATAATGCCCCATCCCAAAGTACACAGGGTCCATATAACCCCACACAAACATACCCTACTTCCCCATAGTATACAAAGCCTGAATAAAGAACACAATGTCATCTCATTCATTCCCCAGAGAATCCTGATCCTCTTCCACCACCTCCTTACAGAGTATCTGAAGCAATGTCTCTTTGGGGGGAGATTAATCAAACTGGTGTAATTTTAAAACTGGCTTAGTTGTCCAAAGAAACCAATCAGATTCCACCTTTCATTTTTCAAAGCTGCTTTGGAAAATGAAAGGTGGAATCTGATTGGTTTGATAAATCTCCCCCTTTCTCTTTACATCACGTGTCCTTGCAGTAGCCACTCACCTGCCCAGAGATCTGCAGGGGTCTGTTATGGCTAATATGACCACTTTAAGATCTGGTGCTATGTTTATAGTAAGTATGCAGGTTACACCTTGTGTCATTCCAGATGTCCTAGAAGAGCGCTTGGTCTATATCTATATATCACTTACTCAATCCTTGTAGGCTATATACTGTATATTCTAAATACAATTTGTAGGAGAATTGTGGGTGCCACAGTCTAGCACACCTGTGAGTGGCTTGCCATATGGATTATAATAGTTGCATTGGCTATATATTTGAGAGTATAGGTCGGCCATGTACATAACATGATTGGTGGTGGTGCTGCTAGCGTGGGGAAGGAGAAGGGGCCTTTTATCTATTTTCAGCAGTCCATAGAGAGCACGTGCCAGCTGTTATCAAGTGAAATGCATATGTATGTTGCACACTATTGGCAGAAATGACTCCATTCCTTGATTTTATTGACTCCTTGAAATGATATAGCTGAAGGCTCATAGTTTGGGAGAACACTAACTAGCTGAAGGTATATTATACTATTTATTCTGAAATTTTACGGATTTGTTTTCCCATACACATTGCTGGTTTCCTCTCACTCCAAATAATAAATATGGAGAACGGTCAATGATTTTTTTAAAATGAGAAACACTTTGTTTTATGTTAAACACTATTTGGATTTTTCAATATTTATGTGACTATTTAGAATTATTTATAATAGGGTTACATTTCAAAGGGAATCTGTCAATGTTATTATGGACTATTATCGGTAATAATAGATGAGTAGTACTCCACATAAGGAGTCCAGATCAACATTTTTTTTATTTTCCCACAGTCCCTGATCCTCTGCTGTCCACACTGAAAGCTGCACTGAAATACATACAGTCTGGACTGCTGTTCAATCATAATGGATAGGACTCCTGTGCGCATGCACATTACAGTAGAGTTGAGCATGCCCTAACAGTAGAGTTGAGCAAAGCAAAGTATCTGAACTGGACTTTGATCTGAATTTCTGGGAAAATGTGATTCACCCCGAAGCCAAATTTCCTCATGGTAACGAATCAATTTCCCCTGAAATGGCGGTAAAAAAAAAAAATCATACTCACCTTATCCATTTGAGTTTGAAAAGGCTGCGTGGCCATCTTGATTAAAGATCCAGCGCAAAATCATGTGCGCGGTGACATATGACGTCACCAAGTCGGCCAGCATGATGACGTCATAACACACCACGCAAGATTTTGCAGGGGATCTTTAATCAAGTAGGCGCGGCGGCTTCTGAACGCTCAAATGGATAAGGTGAGTATTAGTATTTTTTTACTGATTAACCCTTTAGAGCCCTAATTTGTCTTCTCAGATGCTGTGATCAGTGTTGAACGTGGCATCTGAGGGAGGTTCAATGATGGGGGGGCGTTGCAATCACCGTTCCCTGTCATTGCGCTTGGTACTTACAAAGAAATGCAAACAAATTTCTTTGTGAAATTTGGTGAAGCAGCCAAATTAATTTTTTGTAAATGTCGCTCATCACTACCTGATGGCAGGGGAATGGGGGGCAGCAGAAAAATAAAAAATAGTGATCTGCACTCCTTAGGTGCAGTACTACTCGTATTATTTCAGATAATAGCCCAAGATCCTAGTGACAGATTCCCTTTAAGAGCCTATTTCTTCACCGATGTTAAGAAATATGTGTGGGGAGCTCCCAACTCTCCTCTGATAGATGATGTCGGAGGAGAGAAGGATAGCAAATTTTATTTTTTCGATGGATCCTGAAGTTCTGGCAGCAGCTTTCTCCTCACTCCCCACTGAGAACACATACAGCATATACTCGACCAAAGGGAATGTGTATGTGGGAGTCAGAGTTAGTCAGGAGAGATAGCTGTCAGCAGAACAATCATTGGGCCGACAGCTATCCAATGTGATAGCCTGCTTAAGACCTTTTGTTATTCAGCCTTTATAGGCACCTGTCCTCCCATCACCGTGCCCAGTGGGAGCAACGCCGTCAGAACCCACAAAGCCACACTCCCAGCGCTCCACATCCTGCCTCTTCTCCTTCTCCTCTCGCCTCCCATTTGTCTTTCACTCCACCTTCCACTGTGCCGTCATCGCGTTCATCTGGCAGAAGGCAGGCTTCCGTGGCCCAAATGTTCGAGCGTAAAAAGTTGATAACCATCTTGCCCAATGGCTGTCCGCCGGCTTGTCGGAACTGCTAGCCATATAAACTGGTGGATTCAGGGGCCTTTAGAAAATTTGTGGCCATTGGCACACCACAATGGAAAGTCCCCGGAAGGAAATATTTCTCCCAGAAGGGCATCCCAGAGCTATATGGCCACATTCAGCGGCAAGTGACTATATCTCTTGCACACAGTGTGGGTGCCAAGATACATCTGACCACAGACACGTGGGCTAGCAAACACGGGCAGGGAAGGTACATACATTTTACTGCTCACTGGGTGAACCTTCTGACGGCCGTCAAGCATATAACCTGTGGCACCCGTGTGGATTTGGTATAAATGATCCTTAATACAATCAACCATTGAAAAATCTTTTTCTCCAACACTGTAATTCCGCTAATAAGTAAGGTTTCCCACCTCTAAACACCCTCTCATGTGAGCTGGCTAGTTAGAGGTAAAACTAGTTCTATCATGCATCTCTAGAACACTTTTGGCTCATTTAATATTAGTTGTCTTGGCAGCAGCTGCCTGGCATTGATTGCTATAGATCGAAATGTAACTAAATTCATATAAAAGTGTGACATTGCTTACAATAATTGTGATTAACCATGCCATTTAGAATGTCAAGTTAAATTTAAAGTCAAATGCCATAAGGCTGCCTGTGCCTCTCAATATGACATACAGTGAGATGAGTTCTGGACTCCTTCCATTTACATCTGGACTGAATACCTGCCTAGCCTTTATAACACATTTATATCCTAATGCAATGAGTAGAATACAATCTATGCCAGAGGATTTTCCACCACATCTGATGAGTCACTGGGATTCGGCTTTATGTTCAGCCCTGACATCAGTACAAGTACACAGATGGAACTTCTGTTTGGCTCTGAGTCACGGCAGTCAGTGCTCCTCTTTCTAATGATGCCATTTGTATTCTTTGTTCCCCCCAGGACTCTCTATATCTTGCTGTGTTTTGCGTCGTCCGGACTTGTGATTAACAGAAAACCTGTAACTTTTTTTTACATTTATGTTCTGTTTTACATTTAAATACATTTTCAGACTTTATGACGTCACCACGCTGGATGACGTCATAACGAGCCGCGCAAGATTTCGTGCCAAATCTTCAATCAAGATGGCGGCGTCCGGCCCGCACAAGCAAATGGATGAGGTAAGTATGAGTTTTTTAATAATTTTTTTTTATTTTACACTCTGTTATTACTATTAGATGCCGCAATCAAGTATGAATACGTCATCTGAGGGGTACAATGATGGGGAATGGTGCAATTGCCGCTCCCTGTTATTGCACCCACTACTTACAAAGAAATGCGCTTCGTAACAAAGTAATTAGTCACAAAGCAAATTTTTTTGTAAAATTCGGTGAAGCAGCTGAATCGAATTTTCCAATACTTTTTCTCATCTCTAGTGGCAATCCTCACACTGATGATCTCTAGGGGCAGAGTAATGATAGGAGGGTGCAACCTTTCTTCCCTCAGGGCACACCCTATTGTTGTGGCTCTTGCCTGATGGTAGTTGGAGTACCCTTGGTGTTAACGTTTTGTATGGGTGCAAGGCAGGCAATGTAGGGGCCAGCGTATGATGCTGCAGTCAGTAACCAGGCCAGTTGTAGAAAATAAATGCCTCTCTTTACTTAAAGGGGTTGTCTCAAGACAGACAATGGGGGCATATCGCTAGGATATGCCCCCATTGTCTTATAGCTGAGAGTCCCACCGCTGAGACCTGCACCTATAATAAGAACGGAGCCCCAATAGTAAAGGAGGGCGCACTGCGCAGGCATCCTCCATTCATTTTCTATGGGTAGGCGAAAAGAGCCTATAAAAGTGAATTGGAGCAGTGGCCGGTCATGCGTGGTGCGCTCCCATTTACTTCTATGGGGAGCCGGCTTGTTGGTGGCGTGACCGGAGTTCTCCAGCCACCACCTTGCGGGGCTCTGTTATCGATATAGCTGCGGGCCCCAGCGGTGGTGAGGGCCCTGATCTGGCCACCATTTTACATTCAGTCTTTTGCCAGTGTAGGGAGAGGTTGCTATGTGGAGCAGGGACAGACTGTTAGGGACACCAAACGCTAGCTAATAGGGCCACAAAAGTCATTTTAAAGACTGGTATAGGTGTGCTATCGATAGGTGTGACTTACTGAGGGGTAAAATATACTTATAATATACAAACCGGATTCCAAAAAAGTTGGGACACTAAACAAATTGTGAATAAAAACTGAATGCAATGATGTGGAGATGGCAAATGTCAATATTTTATTTGTAATAGAACGTAGATGACAGATCAAACGTTTAATCCGAGTAAATGTATCATTTTAAAGGAAAAATACGTTGATTCCAATTTTCACGGTGTCAACAAATCCCCAAAAAGGTGGGACAAGTAGCAATAAGAGGCTGGAAAAAGTAAATTTGAGCATAACGAAGAGCTGGAAGACCAATTAACACGAATTAGGTCAATTGGCAACATGATTGGGTATAAAAAGAGCTTCTCAGAGTGGCAGTGTCTCTCAGAAGCCAAGATGGGTAGAGGATCACCAATTCCCACAATGTTGCGCAGAAAGATAGTGGAGCAATATCAGAAAGGTGTTACCCAGCGAAAAATTGCAAAGACTTTGCATCTATCATCATCAACTGTGCATAACATCATCCGAAGATTCAGAGAATCTGGAACAATCTCTGTGCGTAAGGGTCAAGGCCGTAAAACCATACTGGATGCCCGTGATCTCCGGGCCCTTAAACGACACTGCACCACAAACAGGAATGCTACTGAAAAGGAAATCACAGAATGGGCTCAGGAATACTTCCAGAAACCATTGTCAGTGAACACAATCCACCGTGCCATCCGCCGTTGCCAGCTGAAACTCTACAGTGCAAAGAAGAAGCCATTTCTAAGCAAGATCCACAAGCTCAGGCGTTTTCACTGGGCCAGGGATCATTTAAAATGGAGTGTGGCAAAATGGAAGACTGTTCTGTGGTCAGACGAGTCACGATTCAAAGTTCTTTTTGGAAATCTGGGACGCCATGTCATCCGGACCAAAGAGGACAAGGACAACCCAAGTTGTTATCAACGCTCAGTTCAGAAGCCTGCATCTCTGATGGTATGGGGTTGCATGAATGCGTGTGGCATGGGCAGCTTGCATGTCTGGAAAGGCACCATCAATGCAGAAAAATATATTCAGGTTCTAGAACAACATATGCTCCCATCCAGACGTCATCTCTTTCAGGGAAGACCCTGCATCTTTCAACAAGATAATGCCAGACCACATTCTGCATCAATCACAACATCATGGCTGCTTAGGAGAATGATCCGGGTACTGAAATGGCCAGTCTGCAGTCCAGATCTTTCACCTATAGAGAACATTTGGCGCATCATAAAGAGGAAGGTGCAACAAAGAAGGCCCAAGACGATTGAACAGTTAGAGGCCTGTATTAGACAAGAATGGGAGAGCATTCCGATTTCTAAACTTGAGAAACTGGTCTCCTCGGTCCCCAGACGTCTGTTGAGTGTTGTAAGAAGAAGGGGAGATGCCACACAGTGGTGAAAATGGCCTTGTCCCAACTTTTTGGGGGATTTGTTGACACCATGAAATTCTGATTCAACATATTTTTCCCTTAAAATGGCACATTTTCTCAGTTCAAACCTTTGTTCCGTGATTTATGTTCTATTCTGAATAAAATATTACAAGTTGGCACCTCCACATAATTGCATTCAGTTTTTATTCACGATTTGTATAGTGTCCCAACTTTTTTGGAATCCGGTTTGTACTTTCTAACATGGAAAGTATATTATAGTGTATTTGTATTGTGCAGCAGTTGTGTGCGGTTCTGCTGCGATACTGCAGATACACAGAGTGCCAAACGCTATTGGAACAAATCATTTCTACTGGTGTGATATACCAGTTGCCCCCCCAAGTTGACCGCATAATGTACCTCGAGCCACATAATCACAATTTCTTTTATGTCAGGTGAATGCCTAATTTTTCAGGCCCGTACTCCGGTGGCCTAAAATAAAAAATTTCTAGGATCCAACAGGGCACATTTCAGAGAATTTCCCTTTAAGATGCATAAAAATGTCCCCTGATTAAGATACATACTTTTTGGTTTGATCCTCCTTTAGTATGTCACTGTCCATGTTGTGGGGCTATTTGTACACTTATACTAAGTATTTGGTGTCTGAAAATATGAGCTGAAGGTTTTTCAGGTTCGTCTGTCATTAAAGTGAATGGGGCCCGCCGCGAACTTGCGGTTCGCGAACCGTCCCGGCCAAAGTTCGTCCATCACTAAAGGAGGGTTCTGCCAGGAGGGGGATCGGCAAAACCCGGTAAAATCTCCACCCCAGGCCTGGAGATTTGTGCCGATAAAACCCGCCTGGGATGTACCCACGGCGGACCTTGCTCCGATAGTCTGCTGGTGGTGTCAGGAGCCTGGCAATGTAGGGGCTGACTGTCCCCATCGGGTTGAGCCCATGGACACTAACTATGGCTACCATCAGTTGCTATATGCCAGGAGGCTGTGTGCAACAGGTACCCCAGAGTCTCTAGATCACTTGTGTCAAGTGGAAGTGGGAGACACTCCGGCGGAGGCTCTGCTGGACTCAGGGAGTCTGGTGACCCTAGTAAGGGCTACACTGGTGTGGTCCACTGAGTATACTGGCCGGAAAGTTGGGGTGATGTGCATCCACGGAGACTTAAAAGACAACCCACGGTGCTGGTGTATCTAACCACGGTGGCCGGTAGATGGACCCACGAGGTGGCTGTCGCCACAAATCTACATTATGAACTCATAATAGGGAGAGACTTCCCGGAACTGTTGCCTGTTATGAGAGTGACTGATACCCATGAGACAGGGGTAACCCTAGTAGAGTGGCCCGTCTCAGGGGGGAAACCAGAACCCTGGGAACCTTAGACCGAAGGGCCAGCAGTAGGGGTGACCACCACTTCGGTAGAAGAGGGGGAGACAACCCCACTAAGTGTGATGGTGGGAGACATGGAGGACTTACCGCCGGGTCCTGAATTGGCAGACCTCAATGTCTCCGGCACAGCATCTGGTTTTGGGCCCCATCTCTGCTACTCCGAGATTTGTTATACGGCGATATGGGAGGGATTACAGGCACGGTAAGCTGACGTGGCCATAACCCGACTCACCTTGTCACAGGTGACGTTGGGGCATTTCCATTGGTTCACTTCCCTATTCATCATTATTAGTACCTCTTATATACCTCATTGGTGGCAAGCGCCTTCAATTCTGCCCGTTACCCCTGAGGAAGCCAGGTCACTGGCGAAACATGTCGGAGGTTTCACTGCTGTAGCATACAGGCAGCTAGATTACAATTTCAGTTAGCATTAGAGAGTTGGTTCCCCTGCCGCTATCTAATGGTTCTGTCTAACAACAGTGAGCAATCTCCAGTGGGTGTCAATGTCTTAGATGTATTAGATAGCTAGCTAGCCTTCTACACAGGCAGCATTAGCGAATGCACTTTGAGATGCTAGCGTTTTTCATCCAGGTAGTTAATCCATGTTAGACAGAACCAGTGAGTACAGCCTCAGCTCTGTATGAGTGTCAGTGCAGTAACTAACCAAGAGGGCAGGAGAGAGACCATTGCTGCAGTGTGTAGGAGAGAGTGTACATCTCCACCACAAATAAGAAGTATACGCTCATCAGATGCAGCGTGCAGTGAACAGGACGTTTTAAACAGTTTTTTAGGCTCACGGCCTCTTTTAAATAAATATATGGGTTAAGTGAGGTAATGAGCCCTTGAGGCTTAAAGTGGTTTCTTAGATGAAGGCTTGCTACCTGTTTGGCGGGAAAACAGGTTGGTGCTGCTATCAGCAAGGATTTTTTGAGGCAGAATTGCCGCATGGTGTGATCTAGCACCAAAACCGCAAGGTGACTTTTTGTTTGAAAATGGCCCTTTGCAGACGAGCGTGTCCGGATTAGGTCCGTATGCGTTGCGTCTGCGATCAGGGAAAATCGTGCGAGTAGGTACGCAATTGCAGTCAGTTTTGCACGCGCGTGATAAAAAACTGACTGTGGTACCCAGACCCGAACCTGGACTTCTTCACTGAAGTTCGGGTTTGGGTTAGGTGTTCTGTATATTTTATTATATTCCCTTATAACATGGTTATGAGAGAAAATAATAGCATTCTTAATACAGAATGCTTAGTAAAATGTGGCTTTAGGGGTTAAAAAAAATCTTCTATCTTCATTCAGCAGGACCTGCGATTATGTCATCAAAGGTCCTTTGGCAGGTCCTGAAAGAAGAAGAAAGAAGATGATGAAGGCTGCGCGAACAACAGGATGAGGTGAGTTAATTTTTTATTATTTTTTAACCCCTAAAGCCACATTTTAGTAAGCCATCTTTATTAACCCCTTAGTGACCAAGCACATTTTTTAAATATTGCATTCCAAGAGCTAGAACTTTTTTTGTTTTTTTTAAATGTACTTGTATGAGGTCTTATTTTTTGCAGGACAAGTTATAGTTTTTAATGCACCATTTTAAGTACATGTAATGTTTGATGAAAGCCAGCCGTTTAGCTAAAACCCCCTTTGTTTACGTCAGTAAAAACACGTATTGGTGGTCACTAAGGGGTTAAGAATGCTATTATTTTCCCTTATAACCATGTTATAAGGGAAAATAATACAGTAAATTGACTTTTATCAATTTACTTACATCATCTCCTAGCAACCATGCGTGAAAATTGTACCCCATCCGCACTTGCTTGCGGATGCTTGCGATTTTCATGCAGACCAATTCATTTCTATGGGGCCTGCGTTTCGTGAAAAACGCTGAATATAGAACATGCTGCGAATTTCACGCAACGCACAAGTGATGCGTGAAAATCACTGCTCATCATCTGAACAGCCCCTTTGAAGTGAATGGGTCCGGATTCAGTGCGGGTGCAATGTGTTCACCTTACGCATTGCACCCGCACTGAATTTTCGCCCGTGTGAAAGCGGCCTATAACTGCTTTTTTGTCACTTGCCTAAAGTGTGAATAAAACACTGAACTGTTTGATCCAAAGAACTTGTTGTTGCCTTTATACTGCGTCCACCAATCCTGTCTACCAGAGTGAGTGCCCACAAAATATATATATATATATATATATATATATATATACCTAAAGTTAGGCAAATTTTCATACTGGACACTAGGCCTAAAATTTGTCAAGACTTCTTGTTCTTTGAGAGCAGCTACATGGCCCGTAGACACAATGGACAAGAGAGGACTCTGACTTCTATGGTAAAGTTTTGTAGGCATGCTTTGTGATCTGTGTAAAGGTCAGGAGGGAGTAGATAAGCTGTGGTATAACCTGTTGTAAATGGTGAATCCTGTGTTTTCTGATATCTGTGTGGAAATTGGGTTGACCCTGCGTAGCAGCCTCTCCACGCCCCTATCCTTTTCCCCTTCCATCCCCTGGTGCCTCGAGTTACTTTGAGTCCCCTGGACACCAGCTCCACTGGATCCCTGTAACCCTCACACTCTCTCTCTCCGCATTTTCTTATATTTGTCATTGTAATCCTGCTTTGATGATAATGTGATGATTTGATGATAATGTGATGACTGCTGAAAAGTTATCTGGACAGGAAGCCTTAACATACAGCCTAGTGGACAGTGTAAAAACTATACAATTTTTGGTATTATATATATATATATATATATATATATATATATAACTAGAAGTAGCAGCACACCACTATATGCACTAAGACATATTTTTGATCAATAATATGCTCTAAGAGCTTCTACTTTGTCTAATAGTAAGTATAGCAGTCATGCATTTTACTTTTTTTTTTTTACATATTAATCGTTTACTTGTGTCTTGTGCATATAGTGGTGTGCTGCTACTTCTAGTTCTACATATACACTCACCTAAAGAATTATTAGGAACACCATACTAATACGGTGTTGGACCCCCTTTTGCCTTCAGAACTGCCTTAACTCTACGTGGCATTGATTCAACAAGGTGCTGATAGCATTCTTTAGAAATGTTGGCCCATATTGATAGGATAGCATCTTGCAGTTGATGGAGATTTGAGGGATGCACATCCAGGGCACGAAGCTCCCGTTCCACCACATCCCAAAGATGCTCTATTGGGTTGAGATCTGGTGACTGTGGGGGCCATTTTAGTACAGTGAACTCATTGTCATGTTCAAGAAACCAATTTGAAATGTTTCGAGCTTTGTGACATGGTGCATTATGCTGCTGGAAGTAGCCATCAGAGGATGGATACATGTTCTCATTCTGTTTACGCCAAATTCGGACTCTACCATTTGAATGTCTCCACAGAAATCGAGACTCATTAGACCAGGCAACATTTTTCCAGTCTTCAACAGTCCAATTTTGTGAGCTCATGCAAATTGTAGCCTCTTTTTCCTATTTGTAGTAGAGATGAGTGGTACCCGGTGGGGTCTTCTGCTGTTGTAGCCCATCCGCCTCAAGGCTGTGCGTGTTGTGGCTTCACAAATGCTTTGCTGCATACCTCGGTTGTAACGAGTGGTTATTTCAGTCAACGTTGCTCTTCTATCAGCTTGAATCAGTCTGCCCATTCTCCTCTGACCTCTAGCATCCACAAGGCATTTTCGCCCACAGGACTCCCGCATACTAGATGATTTTCCCTTTTCACACCATTCTTTGTAAACCCTAGAAATGGTTGTGCGTGAAAATCCCAGTAACTGAGCAGATTGTGAAATACTCAGACCGGCCCGTCTGGCACCAACAACCATGCCACGCTCAAAATTTCTTAAATCACCTTTCTTTCCCATTCTGACATTCAGTTTGGAGTTTAGGAGATTGTCTTGACCAGGACCACCCCCCTAAATGCATTGAAGCAACTGCCATGTAATTGGTTGACTAGATAATTGCATTAATGAGAAATAAAACAGGTGTTCCTAATAATTCTTTAGGTGAGTGTATAATTGCACAAACAAAAAATCAAAAAGTAAAAAACTATTGTTGAACATAAAAATGTGAATTAATCAACAGGTCATTTTCTGAGGACACATTCCCTTTAACTGAGCTGAGTCTGTATAACTACCTTTTTGGCTTCCACAACTAGGCTATAATAGACACAAATGAGTCATTTGTTCCTTATTATAGTTTCATACGTCACAGTATCAAATGCTTTGGATGAAATAGAACATTGAAAAGTTTGGGTTTCTTAGTCTCATTTTTGGTGTAGAGTTTCTGTATGTATAGGTGTGCTGAGAAGAATGTTCTTGAAGAGTTGCTGGCTGCATCTAGCATATTCCTTATGCCTCCTGCACGCTCATAACACTGATTGCTCTTTTTTTTTGTGTGGTATAGAACGAATGGAAGGGAAAGTAACTGCATGCATAAACTCAGCAGCACGTTCCAAGTGACCAAATATGTGTCAGTTAAACACTCAGGCTTCCAGTGGCCGTACGAAGCGTCTCTGCTCCCCTTGTGTACAATTACACAACCCTCTTGCCAAATATTTTTTAATGTGTACTCGCTGCACTCACTAACTTCTAGAAACTCATGCCAAGTTCATATAACTACTCTCCCAGTCCCATTCAGCTTATGAGCTACTCGCAAAATGATTTCCAAGAAAATGTCTGTTGCCATAGAAATGGTATTAAAATAAAAGGAGGAAAATGTTTTAAAAAGTGTTATAAATGGCGTGTTTTTATTAAACACTTGAATTTTCAGGCTTTAAAGGCTGTCCGTGTAGAGCACTTTATACAAAAGATAAAATTAAAAATGTATTTTGTTGCTACGTTGAACTTGAGGAAGTAGCTGTGTGGTCACTCAGAGCAATGCATATTAGTTGTCATGTTCTTGGCATAAGTATGTGTGATTCGTAAATCTGCTCATTAAATCTGTCACTAGAAAGTGAGAATATCTCTCTTTTTAGGAAAAAAAGGCAAAAGTAAGAACAAGTTTTTTTCAGTTTTTTTTTTCTTGTGAATGACTCTCAGCTACAATACCAAGAATGGCCTCAAACTAGAAATAAGTGAATTTCTTGAAATTCGTTTTAAGTCTGATTTGCTGATTTAAAAAAAAAATTAAGTTTGATTCAGGTATGAATCTGTTCTACCCAAATCAAATAATCTCCAATTGCCCTGAAAGTTGGTATATAATACTCTTTTTCTGGAACAGCAGTTTGGCTCAAGCATCGCTATGCTCAGCACATCACAATGAAAATCAATGGGAGACCCAAGCATTAAACCAGGCACCTCCTGCTCTGAAGAAGAGAGAGTGGCTGATTCACAGAAAAAGATTAGAAATTGATGGAAACACCACCAAAATAGTTTGCAAACAGCATGGGGGGGGGGTGGCTGGATGCATCTTGGACTCCCATTACCTATGACATATAATAGACAATCACACAAAGGCTATATGCCAAAAGCCGGGTATGTGCAAGCCAAAAATCTATCCATGAGACAGATAACAGTCATCATACATTACAATGGCAGCCTTGTGCACTATTAGACATTCAAAACC
Source organism: Bufo bufo (assembly GCF_905171765.1). Lineage (NCBI taxonomy): Eukaryota > Metazoa > Chordata > Amphibia > Anura > Bufonidae > Bufo > Bufo bufo. The sequence continues at coordinate 114,699,017 of NC_053398.1, read as the reverse complement.
AGCTCTCACCTGACTGAGAGCCAGTAAGCCTCAACGTTGCTTCATTACTGTTGGATGGCTTGGGTGGAACTGCACACCTAGATCATTATCATTAGGGTGACAAAAAGTTGATTGTCCTAACATAATATTCAATAACCTTTCTATACAGTTTTGTCATGTAAACTCATTTTCATAATCACGGACATATGTAAATTAGCTGAATCTGCTTGTTTTTCAGCTGAAACACCATATGCATGGAAAATTTGCGATAAAAATTTGCGATTAGAATATTGGCGATCAACACTACTCATGAACAGGGCCAATGTCACGGTAGGTAAGATAAGGGAAGGAAACAGAACACGACAAGGCAAACAAAACAACTGACTAGGCCCCAAATGCTAGGGAACAAAAGGGTCACCTCCTAGCAATCCCTAAAACACTTTCCCTAAGCTACCATGCCCATGTGCATATCTCGATGGTAGATATGCACATGCCCACATACCTAAGGCTATAACACACTGAACCAAACCCTCAGCTGTAGGTAAGAGGGAAAGAGACACCCAGCTCCTTCAACAACCAAAGAAGCTAGCTTCACCCTAGAGGCCTAGTAAAAACAGACACAGAAGGAAAAAGGGAAAAGGACTTGGAGTTGGAGCAGACGATTCACTAAACTTCCAGAGTTAACACAAGGCAGAACTATAACCCGCAAAGGCTATAGGGAGAGGGAGAAATAAATAGCCTCACTAATTACCTAAAGAACAACACCTGGGAAGAGGTGGGATTCAGTTCAAACCCACAACAAAACAAACTGTCAGATCGAGTCACGTGCAGCAACTCTGACAGATCTCCTCAGAACACCCACAGGGCAGGGCGTGACAGCCATTTATTGGATTTATAGTCTTATGAAAAGACTATGAATTCAATAGATGGCGCTGTTCATTACTCATGAACAGCACCATCTATTGGTTTCATAGTCTTTTTTTTTAAATACATGTTATTGTTTTTATATAATTTGGACATTTACATTCAAAGGTACATATTGGATGAAATTACAGGTCATATTCCTTTTTTACAGATATGTGCAGTGAAAAGAAAGATAAAACACATATAAACATTACAATAATCCTTTCCCTAAACATTTCCCTCCCCCCTAACCCTCCCCACTTCTTTACAGGTAAAGTGGTTTAAAGTTTTCTTTTTATTATAGATATTCCTGGAGGTGTACAGTGTCTCATTTCGGAGTTTATGTGGATTTATTGTCGTGTAGTCTCATGGTAGTGCGTCTTTATGTAAGCACTGATGATGCTTTATATGTTATTGGTTTCATAGTCTTATGACAAGACTATGAATCCAATAGATGGCACTGTTCATGACAAGACTATGAATCCAATAGATGGTGCTGTTCATGACTCATGAACAGCGCCATCTATTGGATTCATAGTCTTATCATAAGACTATAAATCCAATAGATGATGCTGTTCATGACTCATGAATAGCACCTTCTATTGGTTTCATAGTCTTATGACAAGACTATGAATCCAATAGATGGCGCTGTTCATGAGTAGATTAGATTGCGAATATTGTAACCCCAAATAAACAGGGTGGTTTGATATACCTGTTTCCATAAAATACTGATTGAGGGCTGCGATATACCGTATTTTTCGCCCTATAAGATGCACCGGCCCATAAGACGCACCTAGGTTTTTGAGGAGGAAAATAAGAAAAAAAAGGTGTGCTTTTGGTGGGTTTTGAACTAATGGCTGTCTGTGCATGACACTACTATGGTGGATCTGTGGATGGCACTGTTATGGGGGGATCTGTGGGTGGCACTGTTATGGGGGGATCTGTGGATGGCACTGTTATGGGCGATCTGTGGATGGCACTGTTAAGGGGGGATCTGTGGATGGCACTGTTATGGGGGGTGATCTGTGGATGGCACTGTTATGGGGGGGGGGGTGATCTGTGGATGGCACTTCTATATATGTGTCACCCACAGATCCCCCACCCCATAACAGTGCCATCCACATATCCCTCACCCCATAATAGTGGCATCCACAGATGCCCTAATATACCAGAGCTAAACCTGTGGGAGGGGGGAAGGAGGAGTGGACAGTGGCATGCAAATGCGGCGGGGCCGGTGGGGTCACTGTACTCCGGCCCCGCCACTCACTCACTTCGTTAATGCCTAAACCTTTTATAATAATAACTGCTCTGCCCTGCTCTGCCTCCTACATGACATTTAGTAAGTAGTACAGATGGGTCTTGGGATCGGAAATTAAAGTTATTATTATAAAAGGGTTTGGCATTAAGGAAGTGAGTGAGCGGCGGGGCCGGTGTACAGTGACCGCACCGCCCCGCTGCACTTGCATGACACCGGCCCCTCCTCCCTTCCCCACTCCAGCTGATACATCACAGTCTGCGATGCTGCAGCATCGCAGACTGCGATGTAAAATGGCAGCATTCGCCCCAAAAGATGCAGAGGCATTTTCCCCCCACTTTTGGGGGGAAAACAGTGCATCTTATGGGGTGAAAAATACGGTACCTGTTTCCACAAAATACTGAGTAAGGGGTTCGATATACCTGCTTCCACCAAAAACTGATTGAGGGCTGCGAAATACCTGCTTCCAGCAAATATTGATTGAGGCCTGCGATATACCTGCTTCCACAAAATACTGATTAAGGGGATTGATATACCTGCTTCCACCAAATATTGATTGAGGTCTGTGAGATACCTGTTTCCACAAAATACTGATTAAGGGGTTTGATATACCAGCTTCCACCAAATACTGATTGAGGGCTACGATATACCTGCTTCCACAAAATACTGATTAAGGGGTTCGATATACCTGTTTCCACCAAATATTGTTTTGGGCCTGCGATATACCTGCTTCCACAAAATACTGATTAAGGGGATTGATATACCTGATTCCACCAAATATTGATTGAGGCCTGCGAGATATCTGCTTTCACAAAATACTGATTAAGGGGTTTGATATACCTGCTTCCACCAAATACTGATTGAGGGCAACGATATACTTGCTTCCACAAAATACTGATTAACAGGTTCGATATACCTGTTTCCACCAAATATTGACTGAGGCCTGTGATATACCAGCTTCCACAAAATACTGATTAAAGGGATGGATATACCTGTTTCCACCAAATTTTGATTGAGGCCTGCGAGATACCTGCTCCCACAAAATACTGATTAAGGGGTTTGATATACCTGCTTTCCCCAAATACTGATTGAGGGCTATGATATACCTGCTTCCACAAAATACTGATTAAGGGGTTTGATATACCTGTTTCCACCAAATATTGATTGATGCCTGTGATATACCTGCTTACACAAATACTGCTCTTCTCTAGGGACTTAGGCACAGGGTCATTTTGAAAATGACAGGCAGAGGAAGAGGCAGGCCATTCCGCAGGGGTGGTAGGGGTCAGGCAGGTGCACCAGGCCAGAGCCTAAGTGGGAAGTTGGAGAAGGTGCGTGCGGTTACTTCAAAGGATGCAAAAGAGTTGGTTGAGTGGCTCATTCAGCCTTCCGCTTCTGCACCCTCCTCATCATTTGTATCTGCACCCTCCTCACTCTCTGCTATCTGCACCCCCAAAGACACCACCACCATAGCCCCTCCACTCCAGTCAGAGGAATTATTTTCCCATTCATTCCCAGACCTTACAGATGCGCAGCCATTCTTGACATCAGATGAGAAAGAGGAGGTATCAACGGCCACCACCCAGCGGTCTGACGACAGTACCCAGATCAGCCCAAGGAGGGAGGTCCCCCTGGTGCTGGTGTTGCTGCCTACTCCAAGATCTCAAATGTCAGTGGTGGTGAAGGTGACGATGATGAAGTGTAGATGGACGTCTTGTGGGTGCCCACAAGAGAGGAAGAGGAGAGGAGTTAAGAGGGAGAGGCAGAGCAGCAGAGAGGGAGGAAAAGGAGGAGAAGCAGGCAGAGCTCGCAGGGCACAGGAGGCAAAAAGCAGACCGCAAATGTATCTGGAGCGAGCCATCCACCATGCACAGTCACTTTTGGTGCTCCCAGGACGCCAGCACATGGCTCCGCAGTGTGGACTTTTTTTAACGCGTCAGCTGCTGACAATAGTGAGTTCCATCCACAGCCTATGCTGAGTTTCAATGCATAAGTCGCGGTAAGCCCAACACTCACCTAGGGATGACCGCCCTAAGAAGGCACCTGGCCTCCCATCACCGAGCCCAGTGGGAGCAACGCCGTCAGAACCCACAAAACCACACTCCTGGAGTTTCACGTCCTGCCTCATCTCCTTCTCCTCTCTCCTCCCATTTGTCCTCCACTCCACCTTCCACCATGCCGTCGTTGCGTTCATCTGGCAGAAGGCAGGCTTCCGTGGCCCAAATGTTCGAGCGCAAAAAGTTGAAGACGCTGGATAACCCTCTTGCTGAACGGCTGACCGCTGGCTTGTCGGAAATGCTAGCCCACCAACTACTGCCATATAAACTGGTGGACTCGAAAGGCCTTTAGAAAATTTGTGGCCATTGGCACACCGCAATGTAAGGTCCCTGGAAGGAAATATTTTTCCCAGAAGGGCATCCCAGAGCTATATGGCCACGTTCAGCGGCTAGTTAATATATATCTCTGGCAAACAGTGCTGGTGCCAAGATACATCTGACCACAGACAAGTAGTCTAGCAAACACGGGCAGGGAAGGTACTGCCCACTGAGTGAACCTTCTGACGGCCGTCAAGCATGTAACCCGTGGCTCCCCTGTGGATTTGGTGTTACTGCCACGGATTGCATGCAGGCCTGCCTCTTCTTCTCCTCCTCCTACTCCATCCTCCGTCTCCTCCTCGGCTGACTCCTTCTTTCCACTGCTACTGCCTCTTCCGCTGCGCCCCCAAGCTCCCCAGAACCTATTTGATGTGCCAGGTGAGACGTTGCCATGCTGTTCTGCAGCTCTTGTGTTTGGAAGCCAAGAGCCACACCGGTCCTGCACTGCTTTCAGCTCTGCGGTCAAAGGCCGATCAGTGGCTACCCCGCTTAATTTGACAGTTGGTAAAGTGGTGTGCGACAACGGTGCCAATCTGCTGTGCGCGCTGAAACAGGGCAAAATGACACACGTGCTGTGCATGGCACATGTCCTGAACTTAGTCGTGCAGCAATTTTTTGCCAAATACCCCGGGGTATTGATAGCCTGCTTGTGACCCTCAAAAACTTTTGGAGCAAGGGCCTGCTGATCTGACCATCTAAAACATTAGGGGTGAGGGTCTGCTGCTGATCTGACCTTCTAAAACATTAGGGGTGAGGGCCTGCTGGTGACCCTCAAAAACATTATGGGCGAGTACCTGCTGGTGACCCTCTAAAATATTATGGGCGAGGACCTGCTGGCGACCCTCTAAAACATTATGGGCGAGGGCCTGCTCGTGACCCTCAAAAACATTATGGGCGAGGGTCTGCTGGTGACCTTCTAAAACATTATGGGCGAGGGCCTGCTGGTGACCCTCAAAAACATTATGGGCGAGGGCCTGCTGTGACCTTCTAAAAGATTATGGATGAGGGCCTGCTGGTGACTCTCTAAAACATTATGGGTGATGGCCTGCTGCTGAGCTAACCCTCTAAAACATTAGGAGCGAGGGCAGCCTAATAAGCATGTTGATATGGTGGAGGAGGAGGATGAGAAAAGGGAGATTGAACCATATACCCTTTTTTGTGGTGGAAGATGTGCATGGGAATACAGTGTATTCAATACATCATAAAAGCCACATTTAGAGTGCCTTTATGTTCAACTGCTTTTCTCTGGTGGAGTAGATAAGTCAGGGGCAATCCAGGCCTTGTTTATTTTTAACCCGTGGCTCCCGTGTGGATTTGGTGTTACTGCCACGGATTGCATGTAGGCCTGCCTCTTCTTCTCCTCCTCCTACTTCATCCTCCGTCTCCTTCTCGGCTGACTCCTTCTTTCCACTGCTACTGCCTCTTCCGCTGTGCCCCCAAGCTCCCCAGAACCTATTTGATGTGCCAGGTGAGATGTTGCCATGCTGTTCTGCGGCTCTTGTGTTTGGAAGCCAAGAGCCACACCGGTCCTGCACTGCTTTCAGCTCGGCGGTCAAAGGCCGATATGATGGAGGAGGAGGATGAGAAAAGGGAGATTAAACCATATACCCTTTTTTGTGGTGGAAGATGTGCATGGGAATACAGTGTATTCAATACATCATAAAAGCCACATTTAGAGTGCCTTTATGTTCAACCGCTTTTCTCTGGTGGAGTAGATAAGTCAGGGGCAATCCAGGCCTTGTTTATTTTTATAAGAGTCAACCGATCAGCATTTTCAGTTGACAGGTGGATGCACTTATCAGTTATTATGCCCCCAGCAGCACTAAATACACACTCTGACAAAACTCTGGCAGCGGGGCAGGACAGCACCTCCAAGGCATAGAGCTCCAGTTCGTGCCATGTGTCCAGCTTGGTTGTAAGTTGCAAGGCACAGAGGGATTACTGAGGATGCTGACATGATCTGCAACGTACTCCTTCACCATCTTCCAAAATATTTCCCTCCTTGTGGCACTAGGCCGCACATCAAGTTGAGGGTGCTGGCGGGGTGTCATAAAACTGACCTAGACCTTGGAGAGTGTTGTTCTGCCTCTGTTGGAACTGCTGTGTGTTCCCCTCATATACCCTCCTCAGTTGGCCAAGAAACTATGTACTCTGCAGCCAGCGTTGTCAGCTGGAAATTTTGGGAGCAATTTTTCCACAAGGACCTTCTGGTATTGCACCATTTTGTTCGTCCTCTCCACCACAGGAATGAGAGATGAGAAGTTCTCTTTGTAGTGGAGGTTGAGAAGGGTGGACAACCAGTAATCGGTGTTGGCCAAAATGCATACAACGCGAGGGTCATGGGAAAGGCAGCCTAACATAAAGTCAGCCATGTGTGCCAAGGTCCCAACAGACAAGACTTTGCTGTCCTCATCAGGAGGATGATTATCAATCTCCTCAACCTCTTCCTCCTGTTCTACCCATCCACGTTGAACAAATTGAATAAAACTTCCATGGGTACTATCCTCTGTAGCGGAGGCAACCATCTCCTAATCCTCCTTCTCCTCCTCATCATCCGATTCGCACGAAGACAAAATGAGGGTGGTCTGGCTATCACCCTGTGGACTGTCTTCCCCCTATTTCTACCTCTTCCACATGGAAAGCGTCTGCCTTAAAAGCGTCTGCCTTAATTGTGAGCAGCGAGCGCTTGAGTAGACACAGAAGTGGGATGGTTATGCTGATAATAGCATTATCGCTGCTCACCATCTGTGTTGATTCCTCAAAGTTGCGTAAAACCTCACAGAGTTCAGACATCAATGCCCACTCATTGCTTGTGAAGAGCGGAAGCTGACTGGAAAGGCGATGACCATGTAGCAGCTAATATTCCACTACTGCCCTCTGCTGCTCGCAAAGCCTGGCCAGCATGTGGAACATCAAGTTCCAGCGCGTGCTCACGTCGCACAATAGTCGGTGAGCTGGCAATTGCAAGCGCTGCTGCAGCATTACCAGACTGGCGGAAGCTGTCGATGCCTTGTGGAAATGGGCACACCTTCACCAGTAGCCCAGGCAAATTGGGGTAGGTTTTGAGAAACCGCTGAACCACTAGGATAAACACGTGGGCTAGGCATGGTATGTGTGTGAGCTTGACGAGCACCAAAGCTGCAACAAAGTTACGGCCATTATCAGAAACAACCATGCCTGGTTCTAGGTTGAGTGTTGTTGAGTGTGCTGTTTGTCACCTAAGCAGATCAGTTTAAACACGGCCTGTTGCCGCTTCCGCACTACAGTGCTACACTGCTTCCAGCTACTGACTGATGTCTGACTGGTGCTGCCAGGGCCGGTGCTTCCATAGGCGGGCGGCCTCCAAGCCCACCACCTGACACCGGCAGGTCACAGGGAGATGAACGCTTCCATTGTGGAAGAATTTATCTCCATAGTCATCTGAATCGCCGTCCTCAGGACAGCGATACAGATGCCTGTGCTGTGGGGCAGCCTATCAAAAGCACGCAGCCTATCAGAGGCCGTTGCAGGCGCCGCCTGAGCTGTACAGCGCGGGACACAGGCCGGAAGAGGCCTGCATCGTATCGCTGTGTGATGGAGTTAAGTATGTGTTTTATTTTTTTTATTTTTTTTAATACCGGACTTTTACTGTCTGGGGGGGTTGGGTTGGCACTTGATCCTGGCACATGGGGAGTTTGGCACTTGATCCTGGCACATGGGGGGGTTTGGGACTTGATACTGGCACATGGGGGGGTTGGCACTTGATACTGGCACATGGGGGGGTTTGGCACTTGATACTGGCACATGGAGGGGTTTGGCACTTGATACTGGCACATGGAGTGGTTTGGCACTTGATACTGGAGCACATGGGGGGTTGGCACTTGATACTGGCTCATGGGGGGTTGGCACTTGATACTGGCATATGGGGGGTTGGCACTTGATACTGGCACATGGGGGGGTTGGAACTTGATACTGGTACATGGCGGTTGGCACTTGATACTGGCACATGGGGAGTTGGCACTTGATATTGGCACATGGGGGAGGCACTTGTTACTGGCACATGGCGGTTTTTGGCACTTGATACTGGCACATGGGGGGGAGGCACTTGATACTGGCACATGGGGGTGGGGGTTTGGCACTTGATCCTGGCACATGGGGGGGGGGTTGGCACTTGATACTGCCACATAGAGGGTTGGCACTTGATACTGGCACATGGGGAGGAAGAGAGGCACTTGTTACTGGCACATGGGGGGTTGGCAATTGTTACTGGCACATGGGGGACATGGAGAGGCACTTGTTACTGGCACATGGGGGGTTTTGCACTTGTTACTGGCACATTGGGGGCATGGACAGGAACTTGTTACTGGCACATTATTATGGGGCACTATGGGGGCTTCTACTGAGGCCACAAAGAAGGGGTATTTTATATGGGGGGCTCTGTGTGTTACTAGTATTATCAGCGGTACTATCTGTTTCTGCAGTATAGTATTGGGGAGCACAGTGGCACAGTATTGGGGGTAGTAGGATGATTTGTCCAGAAGATGGGAGGAAGATGGAAAAGTAGTAAACTAAGATTTTTTTTATTTTTGTCAAACTGCAGAGACGGAAAATGGCGACAAAATGGTGGTCTGGTCTGAAGCTCTGAAAGGAGAAGACGAGGACAGAGAACATCTACATCAAAGGAGACGTCACTGGATGTAAGAGGTATGGGGCGCTGTATTTCTGTAGTGATGGGGGGGACGTTAAAGTCAGCAAGTGTCGTGGGGGGGCCCTTATTGTTTTTTGCCCCAGGGCCCCATTTCACCTAGAAACGGGTTCTGCAAGATGACAATTCAGAGGTAAAAGTGGAGGAGTAGGCAGAGGAGGAGAGGGGGAAGGGGTTGCAGCCACTAACGTAGGTAGTGGCACAAACCCTGATGGAAGTAGGGCCCACAATCCTTGGCATCGGTAGCACCTGTGCCATCCCAGGGTACGACTCGCTCCCGGCCTCCACAACGTTCACCCAGTGTGCCATCAGGGAATTATAGCATCCCTGGCCAAAAGCACTTGTCCATTAATCAGTGTTAAGTGGACCTTCCCAATAACTGCGTTGCTTAGGGCACGGGTGATGTTACGGGACACATACTGGTGTAAGGATGGGACTGTACAACATGAAAAATATTGGCAGCTGGGGACAGAGTATTGTGGGACAGCCACCGCCATCAGGCTGTGGAAAGCCTCAGTGTCCACAAGCTAAATGGCAACATTTCCAGGGCCAGCAATTTAGAAAGGTGCACATTTAGTGCTATGGGCTGTGGGTGGGTGGCTGGGTGTTTGGGCTTTCATGTAAAGGCCTGGGGTATAGACATCTGTACGCTGCGCTGGGACACAGAAGTGGATGTGCTAGCTAATGGTGCTTGCAAAGGTCTAGGTGCATGGCGGGGGCATCCGGGCCTGCATCTTGGACAGGGGATTGGCCAGCATGTAACACAGGGGAAGAGGAGGTAGTGGTGTGACCCGCAGACACTGATTGTGGACCCAGGTGTTCGGCCCACCTATTAGGGTGCTTTTATGCCATGTGGGGGATCATGCTGGTGGTGGTGAGGTTGCTAGTGTTCACGCCCCTGCTCATTTTAGTACGGCACAGGTTGCAAATGACAATTCTTTTATCGTCCGCACTTTCCTCAAAAAAGCGCCTACCCCTTGGCAAGGGAGATTGCCGCAAAGGGGTGCTCCAGGGAACAGTTGCGGGCCTGTTTGGTGTGGCCCGCCTTCTACCTTTTGCCACCCAACTGCCTCTTCCAGCCTGTTGAGGTGCGTCGGATACCTCCCCCTCTGTACTGCTGTCCTCGCTCGGCTTGCCACCTTCCCAGGTTGGGTCAGTGACTTCATCGTCCACCACCTCCTCTTCCACTTCCTCACTCTGTTTATCCTACTAAATTGTTAACCTAACAACAACCTCAGTGATTGACAACTGTGTCATATCCTCATCATGAACCTCTTGAGACACTAATTGTGGTTGACTTATTGGCAACTGTCTCATCATCATCATCCACCTCGTGAAACACTAATTGCCATTCCCCGCCGTCATCTTCTTGTGACAGAAGATGCTCAAGAGTTTGGGAATCAGGACACAATATCTCCTCATGTCCCTCTTCAAGTGGGCTTGGCGAGAGGCCCAAATCAAGGAATGGCCATGAAAAGAGCTCCTCGGAATATCCGAGTGTGGGATCACTTGTTTGGCAAGACTCTCCATGGGGGAGGAAGGAGTATCAGGGTGAGGATTCTGTTGATCAGACTCTTGGCTACTGAGACTGGACTTTGTGGAAGACAGGGTGGTGCTTAGCCGACTGGAAGAATTATCTGCTGCAATCCAGCCAACCACTTGGTCGCGCTGGTCTGAATTCCAGAGTGGTGTCCTGCGCCGCCCTGCAAACTGGAACATGAAGCTAGGTATCGTGGATGAGTGTGTTGCTTGTGCTCTGGCAGCAGGCACAGTTTCACCGTGCCCAGGGCCACGTCCTCTGCGTGCTCCATCAGCAGCACGGCCACTTCCCCGTCCCTTACTGCTTGCCTTGCCATATTAAATGGAATATATGCTTGCAAGTATGTCACACGTACAGTAGCACAGGTTTTGTAAGTGTATGCGCAAATAAAGTATACAGAATGTCACAAATATTTTTAGGATGCGCACACATTAAACAGGAGATTTAGCACAGATAATGTCGCTGTCCGCAGCGTCTATTAAAAAAGTACACTGAATGTCACTGATATTTTTAGGATGCGCACACTTTAAACAGGAGATGTAGCGCAGATAATGTCGCTGTCTGCAGCGTCTATTAATAAAGTACACTGAATGTCACTGATAATTTTAGGATGTGCAAACATTATACAGGAGATGTAGCGCTGGTAATGTCGCTGTCACCAGCAGCCAAACAATTGCGCTGAATGTCACAGATATTTAGGCTGTGCAAATGTAAAATAAACGATGTACAGAGGTTGTGTCACTATCAGAAGCGGTACTAACAATTGCAAGCTATTTTGCGCAGGTTGCGCTAATAATATATATTGCAGCCAGATACAACTATAGTCCTTAAAAAGACTTTTGGGTCTCTAACAATTCCATGCAATTTAGATAGATTGGAGGGGTGTGAGAGTGGCATACACTAAATCTCCAATCTGTGAGGAATGATGTGATCCAGGAGAGGGCCAGGTCCATGATGCCAAGAGATGAGAGAGTTTTTAACAGTAGGGAGTGGTCAACGATATCAAAGGCAGAGGACAGGTCAAGGAGGAGGAGGAAAGAGAAATGTTTTTTTGTTTTGACTGTTAGCAGGTCGTTCATGACTTTGGTAAGGGCAATTTCAGTTAAGTGGTGTGATCGGAAGCCTGATTGTAGCTGGTCAAAAAGGGAGCAGGAGGAGGAGAGGTGAGAGGACAGTTCAGAATGGACATTTTGTTCAAGTATTAGAACTGATGACTAGTGATGAACAAATAATTTCTAAAATTCGGGAATTCAAACATCATTTTCCAAAACATTCAGGTTTGAATGAAAGATTTAAATGATGAGAGAGGGAATAAAAAAATATAAAAAATAGATAGATGGATAGACAGACAGACAGATAGGTAAAATACGGTAGCAAAAAGGCAGCACTCCAAAATCAGTAAAAAATTTAGAAAATGCTTTTATTAACCCATGTGGATACACATATAAAAGCATTTTCTTCATTTTTTACTGATTTTGGAGTGTTGCCTTTTTGCTACTTTGTGTATTGGGCAATAGTCTAGCCCCTTCGGGCGTGCACCCTTTTTTGTTCAAGTTGAATGTAGTTCTGCCAGATTTTTGCTTTATATTGTCAGATAGATAGATAGACAGACAGATAGACAGACAGATAGACAGGCAGACAGATAGATTTGATACACCAATGTAGGGTCTGCATGTGAAAACAGCAGGGTTGTTAGTGTTACAATGTACCCTATTGAGATGTCATTTTATTCTAACTATAATAAAGATTGAAGATTTTATCCCTATCTCTGTGTAGGACTTCTACCTTCTTTGCAGGTTCTGCATGTACCTAAACATATAATGGTCCGTATACAGCGATGGTGCTAGACAAGACTCATACAATCTAACACCAGTACTATATATAAGGCCAATTAAATGTGAAATTAAAGAAACTCGTGTGAACGATGATGTGATTATTGCAAAATAGAATTTCACTTTAAGTATTCAGTGTTACTTACTGTTTGGCACTAGTGAGACTTCATCTTATCTTGTGGGCATATAATGTGCCATCTTGCAAATTTAACCCCTGTTTTGTTGGCTTGCTGCATTTTATCTGTATTTGTAAAATTATATAATCTACAGTTTTTAATTTTTTTTCTATAATAAAATTACATGTATGCTTTTATTTGTAATCATTATACGAATGGAAGAATTGAATTTAAAAGCATTTGGTCTCAGGCTTAATATTCCATCTATTCTGCATTGCTACATTTATAACTCCTGATACTTTTTTGTACCAAGATCCCAGGTGTTTGTTCTTATTTATTTATTTTTGTTGCTTTGTTCAACTTTCCCTTTTTAATATAATAATCAAGTTTTGTGCGACCTTGTGTAGCTATGTACTATTGTGTCTGTTTCTTTGTTCCAGATGTGTCATCATGACGTTTTTAATATTCTCATACTGACAAAGTAGCTTCCTCTGGTCTGTATGGCTTTGTAAATCTGTTGAACTGTATGTGACATTAAAAGAACTGTACAATAATTTTTTTTTTAACTGGGTTAATTAGAATAATTCAAAAAAATTATATTTACTGTCCCAAACCCCTCCATGCTAGTGCCACCATTTCTAATCTCCCTGGCAGTGAGGTCATGATATAATTTTTGGGCTGTAGCGACGATGTGCCCATATACCGCACTACAGCCAATCACTGGCTTCGATGTTATAAGGCACAAGACCACTGTGACCGGTGATTATCTGCAGCAATTTCATGCAATAGGCACATTAACACTCAATATCCTCTCCTGATGAAGGTGGTGTGGAGAAACCTGGGTCGGGCGGTTTTGTAATCATGGACAACTTTTATACCTTGTTCTATGCCTATTGATTTTATACTTTTGTGAGTATAATAAAACCAATTTTTATACGGAAGATTGGTGGACCTTCACTATGTACCTTAACCTTTATATCTACAGCAGGGTTGTTTTGTGATAAAGACTATCCTCTGGTGGAATCTTATTGTTTGGCTCACTATAAAAGGTGACGTATCCTATCCTTATCAAGACTCAGTAAATATATCCAAAGTGAGGCAGCGTGACTCCTTCGTTGAATTGACTGCAGTCTGGACAACAGAGCCCGGTGGGGAGGACTGAGCAGTGGTGCTGGAACAGCACGGTTTAGGATTGTGACAATATATTTTTTTACTATTATTCTAGTAATGTCCCTTCCAATTTTTAATCTCTTGAAGAACCATTTTAATTACATATGTAAACAGCACTTTAACCATTTCCCATGTGAATTCTCACCTGCAAGTATAATTTCCGAAGCTACTGCTATGGGGTCTTGCATAAAATAGAGAATAAAAGAAGCAAACCTACTTGGGTCGTTGTATAGCAACAATTCAAATCTTTTCTTTTCGCTGGATTTACGTTTAGTTTTTTTTAATTATAAGGCTATTTCCTATTATGAGTAAGTTCACACACAGTTTTCGTTTGTTTGTTTTTTGGAGCAGATATAGTGGTAGATTTCCCTGCAGGTTTTTCAGCCAAAGCCAGAAGTGGATTGGAAAGGACTCAGAAATAAAAAGGAAAGATGTATACTTCACATTCCTGGCGGATCCATTTCTGGCTTTAGATGTAAAATCTGCAGGCAGATCTGCCTCAAAACCTCCTCCAAAAACATTGTGTGAACCTACCCTTAATCTCTCTCCCTGTACTGAACTGCATGGTGCCTGTGAAATCATTGCTGCTGCACACGATGCAGTATGAAACTTCACCTGTGCATCAGATCTGCCTTTTATAGTTGTCAACGCCTTCCTATGTGGTGCCTTGTGAGGAATCATGGGAAATACTGGCTGCAAATAATGATATTTTCAGTCAAGATGGCAAAAGAAATTAAACACCAATTAGGTCATGAATATTAGCAACTACTGTCACTGGGATACTCTGAATATAGATTTCAACCACATTAGAAGAGTAACTACAAGTCCCTTGATTTTTTTATTTTATTATTATAATCTTTATTCAAAATAATCACAATTTAAACATGATAAGACACATATAACATATAGTACAAATAAATAAGCATTTAGTGAATGTAACCAATACAAGACACCACCTATACTCAATATAAATGCAATTCTGGCAAGGAGTGGAACATTTAGTGGTGGACACTCTGCCGAAAGAGAGAGAGGGGCACTGATAACCTATATAATGCTGGGCCTAATGAGAGCCTGACGCTCTCTATGAAAGACTCAGCATGGAGTCAGCATCTACCCTCCTGGTATCACCCATACGGCTCAGGTAGGAGAGTGTTAGGTCCCGGGCTACTTGAGAAACCTTGGCGTGGTGCCCGGGCTTAGACATGTTCTACACCGTAGGACATGTTGACTAATCTCTCAATTTTAAAATCAGTTTGAGGGTTTAGTTAGACTGCAGAGTGCACCTGTATTTGTTATTGTTTTGTTATATTGTTATATTAATTACAACATCCGCACTTGTTACCTTGTGTAGGATGTCTATTGTGGTACTTGTGGTTAGCCGTGGGCATCCTCCACCGTATGCATTTTGCTAGGGATCGCCATTAGCAACGGGCCACAAGTGCAGGATCTGCTCCCCTATATATATGCACAACTGCATGTGGGTTTGAGCAGCTCCTGCTGATGCCAACCTGCCTTCTTCCCTTTTGGCATGCAAAAAAGCAAAGTGTAACACATAAAAATATCACTAAGGGATTGCCAGAGATTAATTAAATCATACCAGTAAGAGTCAGGTGTATGTAGGCTCCTCGACGTATGTTTCGCCGTTCTGCGTCCTCATCATGCCGAATTTAGGCATATTTCTGTTTAATAAATGACTCCCAAAATGCCTTCTATGAATATTGGGTTTAAAAAAAAAAAAAAAAAACTTTTTCTATTATATTTAATTTCTACTCTAAATAACTATTCACCTTAAACTAGCGCAATGAAATAATAAATAATGTCATAATACTGAAAATGCTACATCTCCTAAAAAAGTAAAGAAAGCAAGCAAAGAGAAAATGAGTCCTAGGATAATTAAAAGTGCAATATGGCTTCTTGGTTCTTGGAAAATCTTAGCTGGTCCCTTAGATTTCTGGAAATAGATTTATCATTAGCATTTTGTTCTATATAGTTTATTTGTAAGACCTTGGGTGGTTTAATGCATTGATTAGGCAAAATGCCTGCAGATTTGTCTTCTTTAAGTGAGCTCAGTATGTGCTAGGACTTGATACATAATCCCATCTGTGCATCACTCCAAACCATCCATTATATAACAAAAATACAAAAAATGACCTTAATGAATTTAATTATTCTGAACCCCAGAAATAATGTTTCCTCCAAGCTAATAGTTTCATGGTCATTTTATTTTTTTGTGGAAAAAAAATGGAGGCTATTAGATAAGAATTCTGGAAGTAGCTTAAAATAGACGGGCTGGAACCAATTAACATTAAAACAAAAAGCAAAGATTACAGACAGCAGTATATGTGAACTCATTCCATCAAAGAACAATCAGAAAAACTTGTTTGTAGCCGACAGTTATACATCAGAGATTTACTTACACTACGCTGATGATTAGTAATGTCTGGCTCACTTTTAATCCTAAATATGTTAATATAACCCTGCTACATAGGTAGAAGAGGCCTATTATATATTACGTGCCCCTATCAGAGTTTAATATGTACTAGGAACAATTAAATTAAAAATATTACAGACTAACGAATCCTTTCGTCTTGTGCTGTATTTATTCATATATGTTAGATTGACAACTTTTAATTACGAACTTGAACAATGTACAAAAATCATGTAAAACTTTCTCCATATTGATGTTTTAATTCAATGTATTTCATAATGGTAAACTGAATTACCCTGGTTAGTAGAAATGAGTGGTATGTTGTTCAATTTCAGAAAGAAAGAAAGAAAGAAAGAAAAAAATGAGATAGATATCAGAAAGATAGATACAGTATTAGATAAAAAGATAGATATATAGATAGTTTGATAGATAATTGATAGATAGATAGATAGATAGATAGATAGACAAATAGATAGACAAATAGATAGATAGGAGATAGACAAATAGATAATAGATAGATAGACAAATAGATAGATAGAATAGGAAAAAACCGCAGCACATCCAAGTGGTGAAAAATGTGTGGTCCTTTATTCACCCATGCAATGTTTCAGTCCGCTTGCTGGGACCGTTCTCAAGCTTGAGAACGGTCCCAGCAAGCAGACTGAAACGTTGCATGGGTGAATAAAGGACCACACATTTTTCACCCCTTGGATGTGCTGCGGTTTTTTCCTATTTTATGTTTATTACTGCGGTCAAGTATGTACTGCTGGCACTCCTTTCTTGAACCGAGGAATAAGGTGTGCTGCCCTGATTTTTGCTCTTGATAGATAGATAGATAGATAGATAGATAGATAGATAGATGGATAGATAGATATGAGATAGATGATAGATAGATCCATAGATAGATAGATTTATAGATAGATAGATAGATAGATAGATAGATTTATAGATAGATCGATAGATAGATTAGATAGATAGATAGATAGATAGATAGATAGATAGATAGATAGAGAAATAAGAGATAGATAGATAGATAGAGAAATAAGAGATAGATAGATAGATAGATCAATAGATAGATAGATCAATAGATAGATAGATCAATAGATAGATAGATCGATAGATAGATAGATCGATAGATAGATAGATAGATAGATAGATAGATAGATAGATAGATAGATAGATAGATAGAGAGATAGATAGGAGTTAGATTGCTTTGAGGTAATCAATGTTTATTCACCGGGGAAGAGAAGGGGAGTATCTCAGACAACTGATGGGCAGTTGAAGAAGATTGGCAGCCATTTTGTGACTCCAATAGATCAACCCATGACAGAGGAGCTCAAAGTGCATGGATAATTTTACACCTTATTTCTCATTATATGGAAAGTTTTTGTCCATGAACTGGAGGGTGGCTTTAAAGTCAGTGGAATAATAGATGCTATTATGTTGATCACAATTGAAAATATATACATACTAATTAATAATGCTTATCTATCTATCTATCTATCTATCTATCTATCTATCTATCTACAAAGCAAAAAATGAAGGCAGCACTCCAAATAGTGAAGAAAGTGGAAGGTTTATTCACCCAACCAGCAGCAACGTTTCAGCTCTCTCTATGGAGCCTTTGTCCAGCTCCATAAAGCTGGACAAAGGCTCCATAGAGAGAGCTGAAACGTTGCTGCTGGTTGGGTGAATAAACCTTCCACTTTCTTCACTATTTGGAGTGCTGCCTTCATTTTTTGCTTTGTATCTACAACCTGGACCTTGGTCACAGGTCTGATAAGGAGGATTTTTTTGCACCCGCATATTTTCTTGAGTGCTGCTTCTTTTCTTTACTTATCTATCTATCTATCTATCTATCTATCTATCTATCTATCTATCTATCATCTATCTATCTATCTATCTTATATCTATCTCCTATCTATCTATCTATCTATCTATCTATCTATCTTATATCTATCTATCTCCTATCTATCTATCTATCTATCTGAAAGATTTCAATATAAAAAAAAACAATGTATCACAAATTGAAATATATTACAGAATTTTCAGGATGTAGAAAATGTTCAGTTATTATATTCAGTATTTACATTATTAATCTGTATGTTTTTGCGCTTTCTTCATATCCTAGAAAATGATGTTGAGTGTTTTTTAGAGCACTGTCAAACTCTCCCATGCAGCTTGCTGTAAATAGTCTAATGACGTCTGGAAGCATGGCCATTTACTATAGCTTGAGGCTCAACATTCCGATAACCTGTTTCTAGTTAGAAAGACATTAGAAAGATCTAACATTTGTTGCAAATGGCTTCCTGCTATAATGTAGATTTAGGAAACTTCACTTCCTGCATATTTACTAAGCATCAATAATTTTCTAACGGTTAGCCTTTTATGATGGTCAGTGACACTCCAGTTCATGACCTACCTGAAGGCAGTGTCAATTAAACATACACTTCCAAGTATATGGGCTAATAATAATAATCTGCGCTAGTGTCACTTTATGCATAATTTTATTACATTGTTTTAAAACTATAATAATTGAGTTGTTTTTTTCTGAAAAGCATCTACAAGTTTTAATTTTCAGTAAACCATTGAGGGTCACTTTTATCTGTAGTGTATATCATAATAATGTAATATCATAATATAATAGTAAGATAAGGAGAAATATGCGATTCGTTTTTTTTATAATGTAGCAGTAGAGGCAAGAGTCTTCAAAAAGAGGTCCAGGTCATAAAAGGTGGAGGTGAGCAAAGTTTTGCAAATTTGTTTAAGGTCCTATTCGACCAAATCGATGGTCTGATTCTTTTTGGACCTGAATCATTTCTACCCAAACCAATAAGCTTCAATTGCCCTGAAAAGCTATGAATAACATTTTGCTCTATCTCTTTCACTCTCTCTTTCTCCATAAGTTCTCCGAATTGAATTTTCTATAGAATCCAATTTTTTTAAATTTTTTAGGCCGAGTTCTGATTATTTAGACTTATGTGGCTCATCTGTACTAAAATTGATTGATATTTCTGGCTGAAAGGGAAATGGGACAGTTGCTCATAATTACTAGGTAGGCTCTGAATAGTTGATATAGGCAATTGTGCTAGGTTTGTAACCTTCCAAAATAAACAAGAATTGGTAAAAATTGTAGGACTAATGGGCCCTTTACCGACAGTGGGCCGACAGTTAAAAAGATTATCATTAACCAGCGTTACTAGTAACGCTGGTTAGTGATGATCTTGCAGTGTAAATGCACCTCTGATTCCCCGATGAACGAGCAAAACGCTCACTCATCAGGTAATTGAATCATTTGTGCAGCACAAAGGATCATCGTTTCCCAGAGGCAGATTGTGCTGTGTAAACACGATCTGCTGCCGGGAAACAACAAGTTAGTAAGGGGATGAGCGATGGCATTAGCACCCCAATGATCGAACACCTCAGATGCCGCGTTCAACGTTGATTGCCGCATCTGAGAAATTGTAGGACTAATGGGCCCTTTACATGGGCCGACAGTTGAAAAGATCATCGCTACCCAGCGTTTTCTTCAATCGGGATGGCAACAATAGCCTCTCCATGATCAAATGAATGAGGTGAGTATGTTGTTTTTTTTACAACCTTTTCAGGAAAATTGGATTCGTTACCATGAAGCACCAAGAAATTAGAATTCATGGTGAATTTTTCCTTACATTCGGATCGTCGTTAACATCAATTCACTCAATGCTAAAAGAGGGTTTGCAAAAAAATGCGACCTTATAAAGAATATGAATAATTGTATTTGTGTGCAGTCTGGTAATTTTGGTAGGTTTGTGGTCACACATAAGATACTTTACCTTTTAAAAAATTAAATTAACATTATGCATGCTTTTATTGATTCATTTCTATTTGTTAACTTACAAAAGGTCAATCTGAGTTTGCAATCAATGACATTGATACAGTTGTATTGATAGTCTTTGGAAGGTTAGTCTATGAAATAATACAGGAATATGTTGGGTTAATTAACATGACCAGTGGCGGACGGTAGGAAAAACCAAAAAAAAAAAAAGAACTACTTTCACATGAATGTAATTTATAGCTATAAAGTTGACAGATTTGTGCATATAATAGAATGTAATGTAGTTGGGCATAACATTTCTAAACGCCTGTCCTTTCACCAAAAAATTGTGTAAATCAGAGCATTGAATATATTTTATCGATTTTTTTTTAAATTAAACAAATAGTAATATTGGTTGGATTGTGAGGTTGATATAATTAAAGAAATTAAAGGGCATCTGTCAGCAGCTATGTACCTATGAATCTGGCTGTCCTGTTGCATGTGGACTTGGCAGCTGAAGACATCTGTGTTGGTTCCATGTTCATATGTGCCTGCATTGCTGAGAAAAATGATGTTTCATTATATGCAAATGAGCCCCTAGGAGCAGCGGGGACATTGCCATTACCCCTAGAGGCTTTGCTCTTTCAGCAACTTTCATGGCTTCTCCACTTTGATTGACAAGGCCAGGTGTGATGACATTAAAACTGCCTGGTCCTGTCACATAAAGTGCAGAGGATGCGGCAGTTGCAGAGAGAGCAGAGCCTCTAGGTGTAATGGCAACACCCCCATTGCTCCTAGATGTGCATTTGCATATAATAAAATATCATCTTTCTCAGCAATGCGGGCACAACACAGATGTCTTCAGCTGCCAAGCGCACATGTAACAGGTCAGCCAGTATCATAGGTACAAATCTGCTGACAGATGCCATTTAATAAAATAATAAATTAAATAATTTCATGTCTAAATGCTAGAAATGCTATAGAGAAGAAGGCAACAAAATATAAGTAATTAACTTATAAAACTAGGGCAGAGCTAAACGTCTGCAAAAAATTAGATTGTATGGGACTTTATATTAGTAGAACTACTGTAGCAATAGTAGAGGAGTAGTAGTCTACCCAAATCAAAAGTGCTCTGATTTCCTGGAAATGTCTCTCCCTTTCTCTCTCCCTCTCTCTCTTTCTCTCTCTCACTCTCTCTCTTTCTGATTCTCCCAAATTGAATCGCAAAATCCTGATTCATTAGAATCAAAAGTTTGGAAAAATCTGTGTTGAGGCTCCAAAATCGATTTACTCTCTAACTGTGATTAAACAAAGTGAAAAAATTAAAATTTGCCCACTGACTTTAACATGTCAGTGTTTAGTCTGTGTACTTGCTGTTCTACACTCAGACAGTACTTGGACATTAATATCCCTCATCTGGATGAGCCCTTAGTAGGAGTGAGTAGACATAGATAGTAGTGGAAACCAAAACAATTTTTCAAAAATGAATTTTGGCCTTTTAATATAGGTGTTCAGAGATATTATTAGACATTCAGCCAAAGTAGCCCTTGACTGTCCAACAATTAAATTACCTTCAATATTTTAAGGATGGCATCTCAGTCGAGTAGTTTTTTTTTGCACAGTTATGAGTATGACTTGCACCGATGTAGCGAATTTTGAGTCTGAGGCCCTAAAAATTAAACAACAATTTGAATGCAAGGACTATCCTGAGAGAATCTTGGAAGATGCCTTGGAGAAAATAAGAAAAACCGATAGAGAAACCTTCTTTCAGCCACACACACACAAAGGGAAAATAAAGGAGGGTGAACTCAGGTTGATTTTACCATATAGTGCACAATTTAAACAGATACGTCACATTATCAATTAGCACTGGCACTTTTTATTAAGAGATAAGGTTATTGGGCCTATGCTTCACACTTCACCTCTTATCACATTCACTAAGGTACCAAATTTAGGATAAAAAATAGCACCTTCTATAAAGAATCACAATAAAAAAAGAGGAATTAACACTCCAAAAATGGCTGAATATGAATGGTTTCTATAGGTGTGGGAGATGTTTGGGGTGTAAAAGCTCGTCATTTCCGAAAAAGATCACCAAGGTCCAATCCACTCAGAATCAGTTTACCTTAGACATCAAAGGTTGCCTCACATGCGATTCCTACGAGGTTGTCTACCTTGTCCAGTGCCCCTGCCAGAGGCAATATATTGGCAGAACCAAGAGACCCCTGAAAGTAAGAATAACGGAACATCTGAATAACATAAAAAAAGGTTATGAAAACCACTCTTTATCGAAACACTTCAAGGTTTCACACAACAGTGACTTCAGGGGTATCTCATTTGTGGCCCTGGAGAAGGTGGACATACACTGGAGAGGAGGCAACCATATTATGAGAATGTCCCGAACCGAGTCCAGAAGAATCTACGATTTTGGTAGTCTTCTCCCTGCAGGTCTGAATTCAGACTTAGAGATTTTTGGTTTCAATTGAAGTATTGACCCTAATGAAATCATGAGTACGTATATATATATGTATAAAATAACCATTGACAATATGTTCATATACTCAACCTATATATAACCACTACATGTGTGATATTATGCTTGAATATCTCACACGAATGTTGAATGATCAAGAGAAAGCGAGGGGGATAATGTTTAGAAAGATCATTAAAAAAAAAGCATCTATGAAATGATTGATAAATAATCTGAATAATTATGCATCTACCATATAGGGCCTTACAAAAGTAACTAAACTAATGATGCTATGGAGAACCCTCTGTCAGTCATGAACAACTATGGGCCTGAAAGAAATCCTCTATATAGAGGATAAATAGGGCGATTCTGCACATTTCCTGAAAAAAAACGCAATTATAAAGATAAAACGCATGAAAAACGCATGTAAGAAAATCTACTGATATCATAGGGGAATTGATTAAAATATATTAGGTTAGTAATAAGGTACACTCTCTGTGAAAACCTTCTCAAAAAATGAAAAAAATTTAATGAAAAAAAAAGAAAAAAAATGGTGGAAAAATGGCGAAAATGATTTGAATGTTTATAATATGAGCGAATTAAAAATGTCTGTGTGATATTGAAGCAAAAGAAACTCAAGTAAAATATGATTGGAGAGCAATCTAGGAAAAACGCATTGGCACCATTCAGATTAAAAGGAATGAGATGCGGATCCTGAGTTGAATATATATGTCTACCGCATATTTTAAAATTGGTATTTTGGAAATATGGATATCTATATATTATTCCATGTTGGACATAGGTCTGTCTCCTGGGAAACGTAAAACATCCTATGTATTAAAAAACATACAGTACAGACCAAAAGTTTGGACACACCTTCTCATTCAAAGAGTTTTCTTTATTTTCATGACTATGAAGGCATCAAAACTATGAATTAACACATGTGGAATTATATACATAACAAACAAGTGTGAAACAACTGAAAATATGTCATATTCTAGGTTCTTTAAAGTAGCCACCTTTTGCTTTGATTACTGCTTTGCACACTCTTGGCATTCTCTTGATAAGCTTCAAGAGGTAGTCCCCTGAAATGGTTTTCACTTCACAGGTGTGCCCTGTCAGGTTTAATAAGTGGGATTTCTTGCCTTATAAATGGGGTTGGGACTATCAGTTGCGTTGAGGAGAAGTCAGGTGGATACACAGCTGATAGTCCTACTGAATAGACTGCTAGAATTTGTATTATGGCAAGAAAAAAGCAGCTAAGTAAAGAAAAACGAGTGGCCATCATTACTTTAAGAAATGAAGGTCAGTCAGTCAGCCGAAAAATTGGGAAAACTTTGAAAGTAAGGGCTATTTGACCATGAAGGAGAGTAATGGGGTGCTGCGCCAGATGACCTGGCCTCCACAGTCACCGGACCTGAACCCAATCGAGATGGTTTGGGGTGAGCTGGACCGCAAGGTGAAGGCAAAAGGGCCAACAAGTGCTAAGCATCTCTGGGAACTCCTTAAAGACTGTTGGAAGACCATTTCAGGGGACTACCTCTTGAAGCTCACCAAGAGAATGCCAAGAGTGTGCAAAGCAGTATTCAAAGCAAAAGGTGGCTACTTTGAAGAACCTAGAATATGACATATTTTCAGTTGTTTCACACTTGTTTGTTATGTATATAATTCCACATGTGTTAATTCATAGTTTTGATGCCTTCATAGTCATGAAAATAAAGAAAACTCTTTGAATGAGAAACCGAAACTAACGCCGCCAGAGTGGAGAGTGGTTGAACTGTGGGACACCACAGTGAGAAGCTTTGCACACCGACCAAGGTGGACCAGCGAGGCATACCGAGAGTACAGATACAATCTGGACAGACTGAATTGGGATTATACAGAGACTATATCTCTGATACAAAAGGCCTTGCACATGTGGGTTGACTATATTTACCGTACGGTTGGAACCATTTTTATGGTGTGCTCAGACTCCTGAGAGAGTCGAAACAGATGGACGGTCTGAACACTGTTCAGTGTGGAGTTATATATGTATAGTGATCTATCACTTGAGGTCCTGTATGAATTTACTGTCTTGAAGAAATAATACATTGCCCGGAATTTGTATGTGTTTATACTATAGGCCATCTACTAATGAGTATCACTATCTAAAACACAGCTGTGTACACGTCGTCCAAGGTAGGATTTCACTCTACCATATTAGCTGTGATCCACAAGAATCATCCCCATTTGGAGGATACGGATGCAGCTTTCTTGATATAGCGAACCTTGGAGGCAACGTTTTTGTATTATTGTAAAATTCTGGTTCCAGATATCCATATTCTCCTTTTTTATATATTATATTTTATTTATTTTATTTAATGTATACATGTTGATGTAGAGATATATTTTATAATACATTTTTATTCTATACCACGTGATCTCCAATTGTTCTGAGTGCCGGTTCAACTTCTTAAATTTTTCCACATTCAAGAACTAGGGGTGTTTCTTCTAACCTGAGCACCAGTCCTGGTTATCCAGAGTGAGCCATCTGTTCATTATTTGCAAATCATGACTTGAGATTACTTACCATACTCTAGGCCTCTATTTCAACCCTCTCTTAAAAAAGATTTGTTCATAATGGCTTCTACAGGGTCATTGATTGATATGCAAAATTAACCAGTTATGCTTAATTTGAGGAATCTGTCAGGATTCATAATTTTTTTCCATCCCTGACCTATGACAGATAAAACGCAGAAAATTGTGCGAATACCGCCAGCACAATGGTTTCCATCCAATTCTTACCATGAAAAATAAATAAATAAAAAATAGAAACAACATAACTACACGAGTACATGTTTTGTGATTGCCGCAAGGTCTCAGAATTTGTTTCTTCTATGGAGCTGGGGAAACCTCCAGCATTCCAGGGGTTTTGAAACTACAACTCTCAGAGTGATCTATGGGAGTTAGAAGAACAGACAAGCATGTTCGCAGCATGAGAGTTGTAGTTTCCCAGCAGCTGGAGTGCCAAAGGTTTCTGATCCCTGTTCTATAGGTAAAAAATGAGCAGAAACATTACAGAAAAGTCTAACAGAGCCTAAAAAAAAACCTCCAACCCATGTAAGCTGATGCAAATGGGTTTGGCTATAAATTTATTACTTATAATTTAAGTCTTGTAAAAAAAAAAATCCCCCCAGCCCACTGTAGAATTGCGGGAGTTCTTTCTTTAAATAATCCTCATTATATAAACTTTCCTTCCTATAAAGACTTTCATATAAGACATTCAGATAATATAATAAACCACACGTGTTTGTGTAGCCCCACAAAGACCTATTAAAACCTAGTGTTGTCATAGGTATATTGCTCTTTCTTGGGTAGAGTCATGTTTTAATTACCAAGCCTTGCATTTCAAAGAGTTAGACCCAGGCTTGTTCTCAGCAATTATCAATAACTTTCTTCCTGGAACTCTCCCAATATAATGAAATAAGCACCTATTATGGATTCTTGTAATCTCCGTCAGACCTTTTCACAAAGGAGATATAACATTTTTTCGCTGCACCAGGCCGTGCTATGGTGACTGTGTGTGACCACATCGTTTTGGCTGCAGTTCTCTATTAGTCATAGGGGCAGTCTGCTGTTCACAGCAATGGAAGCGTAAACAATGTTTTCAATACAGTTTATGACGGCGAGGTTTTGTTCCAGCAGCCGTTCCATTTTTTGCGTCTCATGTGGTCACAACAATAAATACAGAAAAAAGGTCACACTGCAGTTCTGGTTTAATTAAAAAAAAAAAAGTGTAAAATACAGAGACTTTTGTCATATCGGGAAAGGGATTATGTGGTTGAAAAGAGATATAAATCAGCGATGCGTAAAGATGGCAAAGCGTTCATAAAAGTACAGATGTAGCCATCAGCCTGCCAGGGGAGCTGCAGGATCGTGATAATTTAGTAGCTCTTTGACTGTGCACTAACTGCCCAAGGCAATTCTGGGCAAGTCATGATGGCTACTTGTGAATGGTTAACCAAATATTTATGGCTGCGTAAGTTCTTTTGTGACTGAAATAAACTTGATCGAGACATATTTTATTGGGACATCACAACCCCGGCACAATGTTGCGAGCTTTCACTGTTGAACAGTGACACCAAGTGACATCCATGTTTCCATGAAGTTCACTTTTTTTTTTTGTAGGCCATGCTCTTATTTTAATTATATTTTATTGTTAACATTGGTAGCATAATGTAATAAAAAATAGACAATAACTTGAGGAAATTTTCCAAGCAAGGGGATTATTTATTCCCCAACTAGGCATATGAAGTATAACCACCGAGGAAGAGGTCAGCAAGACTTCGAAACGTGTCTGGGGATATACTGATGCTTTGAAAGACTCCACTAAGCATGGCCATGCGATTTAAAAACTCTATGAATGAGTCAAGCGATTTATGAAACGATCTCTCAGCTATACTCGAATATTGCGTGCGAAGAAATTCGGCCCATGATTTAACATCTAAGTTTTTGCGGGAATTACATACGGAGCAACACACAGAGCGGTTTGAACAACTACACGCCAGCAGGATCTCATCACAGGTCATTGACCTGCTCCAAGTTTGTGCACACCGAATGCACACCAGCCGCATGTTAGGTGGGGTGAGTGCTCAGTGAGCAAGATTTATTACCCGTACGTTGACACTTTAAGGCGGCTATGAATCGTTCCAGCCTACGGTTCTGAGATAATTCGAACAAAAATCGCAACGCTAGATCATAGCTTGCGTGAGTCGATACATATAGGCCATTATCGAATCAGCTGCTATATATAGGTTGTCACGAAATAAGTGGAATCATCAGATGCGCAAATAAGGACAATACCTCGATTTCCTTGCTTCCGAAACCTCAATGCAATTATTCCTACGATTTTTGAATGATTATTTTTAGTACGATTTTATTGTTATTGTGCCATATTAATCGCGATTTTTG
The DNA here is from genome assembly GCF_905171765.1 of Bufo bufo. Taxonomy (NCBI): domain Eukaryota; kingdom Metazoa; phylum Chordata; class Amphibia; order Anura; family Bufonidae; genus Bufo; species Bufo bufo. The sequence goes on along the minus strand of NC_053398.1, from coordinate 114,671,519 downwards.
GTATTGCATTGTATTTTATTGTGTGTATTATTTTTATTCATTGTTGCAGCATTAATATTGATAGCTTATCTACATTGTTAGCTCCATGATGTTTTGAGTGCTAGCCCACCATCGTTATTGTAATATCAGGAAATGCCCAACTGCTTAAATCATGATTTTAGCTTAAGAATATTTTTTTTTGAATTTTTGGTGCTTTTTTTTAAACATTTTTCCATGTCACTATATTTAAAAATTATTAAAAAAATGTATACAATCTTGCAATTTTCACACTGGCAACTAAGTCTAATAATAGGTTATCATTTCCTGTTCTATACAGGTAACTTTTCATTAGCTGTTCTCATTAGAATTACAATGACAAATAACACCACTGTTTAGGTAAGACAGGATCCACCATTTACGCTAGGTGATATTACAGCTTATCTACTACCTCCTGACCTCTGCACAGGTCACAGAGCATGCCTAGAAAATTCTCCCATAGGTGTCAATGGGGTCCTCTCCTGATCATTGTGTCTGTGGATCATGTAGTTGCTCTCAAAAGACAGGAAGTCTTAACATATTTTAGGCCAAGTGACCAAGATTGCAGGATTATAGACATTTTTTTAAATATAGATAGTGACATGGAAAGATTAACTATATCTCACCAAAAAATCAAAAATATATAAAAACATGATTTAAACAATAGGTCATTTTCTGATGTCTCATTCCCTTTAAAAATAAATAATGCACATACTGCTGACTGTATAATAATTACACACAGATCTCATGATAGAATTCAATAAAGGGTGCACAGCCACTACCTCGGGCCTACCTCAGGTTTACCCCAATAGTAAATGTACTCTATCAAACAAATTGATTGCAATTGAGAAGTCTATGATATAATTGGGGACTAGTATAGACCTGCAGATACAGAGGGACACTGAACAGATACAAGTGGTCTTAACTTTAGCTATTACCAGTTAAATAAATAAATAAGGTAAATAAATAAATTCAAATAAATAAATATTTACTATCCAGAAATACGCCTATATAAGACATATTTCTGGCACAGATTGCGGCACAAAGGTTATTTGCTCCACAATCTCACTTTTCCCAGCTCACGCCAGGTCTAAAAAAGTAGGCGTGGAGTGGCCGGGGAAGGGGGCGGGCAGGCCAATCTCCATCATCATTTTCTATACCTGTTTTAGGGGTAGAAAATGGTCTAAATGTAAGACAGCAAAGAAGCTGGGTAACATTTAGACCGGCGCTGAATACGCCGGCGCCTCTTCATAACTTTGGCGGATCCACCGCCAGCTATAGGGGTTATTAAGACAGGCATCTTAACCGCCGATCTTAATAAATTACCCCTTAAGTCTTATTTAAATAAGGTTAAATGTGTAGATTTAATCCCCTTATGGGGGAATGGTAAATGGAATTGAAGCTAATGTACATCCACGCCACCTTATGGGGTCTCTCTTTTTCTTTATATAAACTTTTGCAAAAAAAAAAACACAGGAAAAATGCCATAAAAAGCTTCAAAAACGCTGTGACACAACTTTTAGAGCATTTTTACACACAATTGTCATATTTTGCACTCTAGTTAATGGGATTTCATGAAAAAAACCATTCACACAGCATGGTTAAATCATTTTTTAACTGTAGAACGCCTTGTTGCTCATGGTTGGCAATAAGGAAATCTGTGGCATTAATATTATATTAAAATGTGTTATAGCAATACAGTATGATACTCCTCTTTATAAAAGCACACCTATAATTGTGTCTATAATATGGAAGTATTTACATAGAATTAACACTTTATTTACACATGGAGTTTGTAGGGTTTTCTCTTGCGGCTCTGCTTTTCTCTTGCACTCCAAAATCATTCAGATTAACTCAGGTTAAATCAGAATTTAGATTATGAGTCCCAAAGGGCACAGGAACAAAAATCTCTGCACAGTGTTGAGGAATATGCAAGTGCTACATAATATGAGGGTGAGTCAAAAATTATATACATTCTCTCTGTAGAATTTATTTTTATCAACTTTCAGAAAAGAAAAATACATAATTTTTGACATATGTGTAATCTCCTTACTTTTCAATAAACTTTGTCCATCTATCAACAACCTTTTGGATTCCCTCATTAAAAAATGTTTTAGGCTGAGCTGCGAGCCATGAATGCAGTCTTCACTGCTTCATCCAAGTAGGCTGTCAGCCTTCCATCCAAAAGAATCAGTTCACGTGCACGCTCAATGTTGTCATCAGCTGTGGATGGGCATCCGGCTCCTTTTTCATGACTGACACTTGTGCGACCTTCCTTGAACTTCTGTCTCTATTCGTACACACTTAATGACAAAACACTTTCTCCATACTATGCACAAAGTCTTTGATAAATATCGGCACAAGACACATCCTCACTAGAGATGTCCCGAACTATTCACCTTCGAACAGTTCCCGGCGAACATCGCTTGTTCGCGTTCGCCGCGGTGGGCGAACATATGCGATGTTCGGTCCGCCCCCTATTCATCATCATTGAGCAAACTTTGACCCTGTACCTCACAGTAAGCAGACACATTCCAGCCAATCAGCAGCATACCCTCCCTCCCAGACCCTCCCACCTCCTATCAAAAATCAAGGACAGCATCCATCTTAGATTCATTCGGAAGCTGCAGTGTTAGTGAGAGCAGGGAGAGTGCTGCTGCTGCTGATTTATTAGGGAAATCGTTAGCTAGGCCAGTGTTCTGTGTCCACTCCAGTCCTCAAAGACTCATCTAATCTGCTTTAAGGACAGCGTCCTGACAGCACCCCAAAAAGCCCTTTTTAGGGCTAGTACATCAGTTTGCTTTTTTTTCCTTCTGTAATCTAATTGCAGTTGCCTGCCAGCGTGTGTGTCAGGCCCACAGCGTGTACTGTGCCCACTACTGCCAGTGCTCAGTGCCACCACTCATATCTGGTGTCACAGTAGCTTGCATTTAAAAAACAACAACAATTTTTTCACTGTAATATAATTGCAGTTGCCTGCAAGCGTGTGTTTCAGGCCCACAGTGTGTACTGTGCCCACTACTGCCAGTGCCCACCACTCATATCTGGTGTCACAGTAGCTTGCACATATAGTACCACTATTCCAAAAAAAAATGAGAGGCAGGCCACCCCGCAGGGGCCATCGTGGTTGTGGTGCTGTGATTTCCTTTGGCCCTAGAATAATGCCCAGTGTTCAGAGGCCACGTACCCTGAACTCGAAAAGTTCTGAGGACATAGTTGATTGGCTAACAAAGGACACCCAATCTTCTACAGCTTCCACTCGGAACCTTGACACACCATCCTCCTCCAGCTCAGCTTCGGGCACCTCTCAAGTTACCACTCGCCCGCCTGCCGCCACCACCAACACTAGCACCACAGCTGCTTCACTTGATCTGTCAGAGGAGTTATTTACACATCAGTTGGAAGAAATGAGTGATGCACAACCATTATTGCCAGAGGATGTAGATAACAGGGATATGTCTCAGTCAGGCAGCATTACACACACGGACGTACGGTGTGATGATGATGATGATGTACCCGCTGCTGCTTCCTTTGCTGAGTTGTCAGATACAAGTGAAGCGGTTGATGATGACGATGTGTCCGTGGATGTCACGTGGGTGCCCACTCGAAGAGAAGAAGAACAGGGGGAAAGTTCAGCTGGGGAGACAGAGAGGAGGAGGAGACGAGTTGGAAGCAGGGGGAAGTCATCGCAAGGAACTAGTGGCACAGTCAGAAAGCATGTATCGGCACCCGTGGTCAGCCAGACAGCACGCCAATCAACGCATGCTGTTGCCACCACCAGAATGCCGTCATTGCAAAGCTCAGCAGTGTAGCATTTTTTTTTGTGTGTCTGGCTCTGATAACAGCGCTGCCTTTTGCAACCTGTGCCAAAAGAAACGGAGTCATGGGAAGTCCAACACCCACCTAGGTACAACTGCTTTGCGAAGGCACATGATCTCACATCACAAACGCCTATGGGATCAACACATGATGAGTACAAGCAGCACACAAACTCAAAGCCACCATCCTACTCCTGGTCCAGCATCTTCAGTCACGTCAACCACTGCTGTCCTCCTTGCCCCCTCTCAACCATCCGCCACTCCGCCTCTCACCTTCAGCAGTTCCTGCTCATCTGCCCACAGTCAGGTGTCTGTCAAGGAAATGTTTGAGCGTAAGAAGCCAATGTTTGAGCGTAAGAAGCCAATGTTTGAGCGTAAGAAGCCAATGGGACAACGCAGTGGAAGGTACCCGGCCGAATTTTTTTTTCACAAAAGGCAACCCCCAACCTGTACTCTATTGTGGAAAAGGAAGTCATGGCATGTCTGGCACACAGTGTTGGGGCAAGGGTCCATCTGACCACTGATATCTGGTCTTCAAAGCACGGTCAGGGCAGGAATATCACGTACACTGCACATTGGGTAAACCTGCTGACGGCTGCCAAGCATGAAATGCGTGGCTCTGCAAAGGAGTTGGTGACACCGCCATGAATTGCAGGCAGGCCTGCTACCACCTCTTCTACTCCTCCTACTCCATCCTCTTCGCTAACCTCCTCGGCTGAGTCCTCTTCTGCTGCTGTGTCTTGCTCCACATCAACTGCACCCCCCCCCCCCCAGCTCACCAGGGGCTATTCCACATCCCGGATACAACAGTGTCACACCGTCTTGGGGTTGACTTGCCTGAAAGCAGAGAGTCACACCGGACCAGCACTCCTGTCCACCCTGAACGCACAGGTGGATCAGTGGCTGACTCCGCACCAACTGGAGATCGGCAAAGTAGCAGCGGCTGCAACAATACTTGATTTTTCAGGCATGTGTGCATGTGTACATGCCTAATTTTTCTGGCCTCTGGTGGCTGCAAAAACAAAACAAAAAAAAAAGGCACATACATGTGTCAATTCCCCTTCGTGATCGTTACCTTGTTGTGGTGAAGGGGCTTGCGTATCACAATGAAGCGATCACCTCTAGGAGTGTGTTGGCAATGGCAATGTTGGCACACTACAGATGAGATAAGGTCGTTGCTTCATTGTGAACAGACCAAAAGCGATTGGCTGGATAATTTTGCATAGAAAAAACATTAATTTTCTTTGAGATCATTTAAGGTGATCATTAAAGCCTAGGCCAACAATGGGCCCACACTGCAGAATCATTGTTTTCTGGGTCACTTAACTGTCATTGAACTACCTCAGCACGACCATAGGCTTTGAAAAACCGCCATTGACTGCAATCTCCCAAACGTGCGCACAAGCACAGTCATCACTACACCAAGATTGACGCATAGAGGAATAAAATTTATGTCATGAGTGTGTCAACTATTGACAACTCTTTGCGGTTGTCTAAACTCTATTCCATACATGTCCCCTGATAGGGGACGTAACAGGGATTAAACTGATAGGAATAGTACTACTTAACATACCACTCATATCGGGTAGCACAGTACATTGCACGGCGCACGCGCAGTGCCCCAAATTGAAAGTAAGAGGACCGACCAAGCATCTTTTTCCATCTCCCGGTTCCTAAAATCTATTCCATACAGCGGCCCCTGATAGGGGACGTAACAGTGATTAAACTGATAGGAATAGTACTACTTAACATACTACTCATATCGGGTAGCACAGTACATTGCACGGCGCACGCTCAGTGCCCCAAATTGGAAGTAAGAGGACCGACCAAGCATCTTTTTCCATCTCCCGGTTCCTTAAATCTATTCTATACACCGGCCCCTGATAGGGGACGTAACAGGGATTAAACTGATAGGAATAGTACTACTTAACATACCACTCATATCTGGTAGCACAGTACATTGCACGGCGCACGCGCAGTGCCCCAAATTGGAACTAAGAGGACCAACCAAGCATCTTTTTCCATCTCCCGGTTCCTAAAATCTATTTCATACACGTCCCCTGATAGGGAACGTAACAGGGATGAAACTGATAGGAATAGTACTACTTAACATACCACTCATATCTGATAGCACAGTAAATTGCACTGCGCACGCGCAGTGCCCCAAATTGGAACTAAGAGGACCAACCAAGCATCCTTTTCCATCTCCCGGTTCCTAAAATCTATTTCATACACGTCCCCTGATAGGGAACATAACAGGGATGAAACTGATAGGAATAGTACTACTTAACATACCACTCATATCGGGTAGCACAGTACATTGCACGGCGCACGCGCAGTGCCCCAAATTGGAAGTAAGAGGACCGACCAAGCATCTTTTTCCATCTCTCGGTTCCTAAAATCTATTCCATACACCACACCGGCCCCTGATAGGGGACAAAACAGAGATTAAACTGGTAAGAACAGATTTTTTTCATTTTAAAAAAAGAGGACAGCCTCTGCGGAGCTGGGTATTTTTTGGCCGCGTTACTGAACGCTCATGCACAATGGCTGTAGGCTCATGCGTCCTTTTGCGGAGGTGACAAACCTGGTCAGTCTAACCCAAGGCAACATCATCGACCTCATCCCATATGCGTTTTTTCTGGAGCGTGCCCTGCGAAGAGTGCTGGATCAGGCCGTAGATGAGCATGAAGAGGAAGAGTTGTGGTCACCATCACCACCAGAAGCAGCCTTGTCGTCGTCGATTGCTGGACCTGCGGCAACGCAGAGAGAGGAGTCTGAAGAAGAGGAGTCAGAGGATGAAGGTGGCTTTGAGGAGGCGAAAGACCAACCACAGCAGGCATCCCAGGGGGCTTGTTGTCACCTTTCGGGGGACCCTTGGTGTTGTACGTGGCTGGGTGGAGGAAGAGACCTTCAATGACGTCAGTGAGGACAAGGAAAGGGACATGGCTAGCTTGGTATCCAACCTTGTGCAAATGGGGAGTTTGCGGTTGTGCAAATGGACTGTTTGCGGTTGTTTGCGGTGAGTTAAACGGGGAGTTTGATCTGTCAGAGTTTGGTCTGTTACTGTGAAGCGGGCATAACCCTTACACTACCTGATCGATACAGCATCATACCTGATCGTATACACACACTGGATGTTTTAAAGCACGTTATTCCAAACAATTTAGGAATGTTAGGTGATTTATGCCCTTTATGGATTAAAACCCGACTCTGCGTCAACTATGTAATTTTCCATGGGAGTTTTGCTATGGATCCCCCTCCGGCATGCCACAGTCCTCACACCACAAAAAAGGAATCACTGTATGATGATCTTCTTTCATACAAATCATAAGTGGGGCAGCCATTGTTTCTCACACAACAGTCACTAATGACCTTACGTAACACGTTCAAACAGGCACAGCAGTGACAAGGAGATTATGTCAAAAATGATATTATTTTTAGAGCCCTTCTATACTGCTGGGGATCGGCCAAATTAACCAGTGTATACTCGTTCTCGTTTACTGTGTTAATGTCCTGTTAAACATCCAATAAATGAGCCAAGTTCTTGTTTGTTGGGTGATCACATCTCCAATGTGGCATCCAAAGTTGTTGTTTTCCAGACCATATCACCGTTTATAAACAGGGGTTTTGTTACCAACAATATGCAAAGTGAATTGGGGATGAACAATCATAAAACTGATCATTACATTCTCATTATTTTTGCTTCAGGCATTGTGAAAGGCTCTTGAAATAAGCACTGATCGACTTGTCAATCCTCAATCCTTAGCCTAGATCTATGTGAGTCTAATCCTTCATTGCTAAACCATTACTCAGATTGTTCAAGTACTTAAGTGGTCAGTTTGCTAAAGTATGATAGCATAGTGGTCACCCCTAGTGGTTCAGTTCTTGATTTATGCTGGTTCTTTGGTGGTTGATTTTTAGTGGTCCAATGGTATGTGAAGTGAACTTCTCCACAACTTAGAAATGAACATGGTCCAAAGCTGTGCCATGACATGCTATGAGGTCAAACCAGGAAGAATTGGTGAGTGAGAGTCCACTATTTTTCATCCTTGGCAAGTTGGCCACAATTTATAGGTGGTTTAATGTTTGTTTATATAGAAGTTAAAGTGAATCAAACCCATGCCAGGAATTTTGAGGATGAACTCAGTAATATTTTCTTTAAGGACAGTCACAAATGCATGAGGGGCCATATTTTACCATCTAAAACCAGGCGTTCTGTATTTTCTCTAGAGAAACAGCAGTCTCTCCTTAGGTGATATTATGAAAAAAAAAAAAATTATTTGCACAAAGTCACATAATAATCCATGAGTAATGAACAATTTCCAAACTGGTGTGTATGAGGTGGCATGTTTATATAATACCAACTGGTTAAGGGGGTTATCCAGGATTAGAAAAACATGAAATCTTTCCTCCAGAGACAGCACCCGCCTGTCCATTGGTTTTGTCTTCCACTGAAGTGATAAGGCTGAGCTGCAATACTATACACAACCAGTAGATAGATTGTAATGTCAGGTAGGGAATAGTGCAGCCCTTAGCTCAACCCACACCACTTTCCCTACCTACTTGGATAATTCATCCTAAATAGCAGCTCCCAACTGGGTGATGGTCCCTAACCTAAGTGCACAGAACCTGACCTGGGAGGAAGGAGAAGACAGATAGTCTGGGCCAGAACAAGAAAGTCATATCAAAACCAGGAGAGAGACAATGCAGAGTAACAGTACCAAGCATAGTCCAATTCCAAGTAGGGTTATACTAGGAGGTCATGTCAGAGCCAGATTCAGAAGTCAAAGTCAATGTTAGATAACAGGTCGACGATTCAGATAATACACAAAACTTAGCTAGTGAGGCAGGAAGGAACATCAAACACAGGTGTCTCCTCCTTGAATAACCAGCTGACAGAAAGCATGGGACACCGATGCCGATCTTAATTGATCTAATTGGCATCCCTGACAGGCCAACTCGCACTACCTTCATCAGGGCTGTTCATTACTGAAACAAGTAAGTACATGACACAGTACATGACAAGCAACCATGATTTTTCATCTAGGACAATCGCTGTAAGGTGATATGTCCAGTTAGAGATAAGCAATTGTCTTTTCTTACTCAGTGTCACAGTGTGGTTCACCGTGACGTGTGTTGCCGTTTAGGCTGGCTGCACGTCCCCTTGCGTACTGGCTGCAGGTTTCTGTGTAGGCTGGTTGCTAGGGGCTGAGTGCTGGTTGCGGTGTCTAGTGTGCATTCTGCCCGTGTACATGTGTACCCCTTTGACTGTATCTGTATTTCTGTTCCTGTATTCTGGTTCCATGTTCCTGGTTGCCATGAGCAATGCTCCGTACTGCATGGTTCTGAGGTTTCTGTTTCTCCCTGACCTGGAAGGGTTAATCTCCCTGTGTTGTTTCCAGGGGTGTGTCCTCCAAGGTGCCCTCATTAGGCAACCTTATCTTCTTGTGAGCTAGTTGCTGGGGGTCAGTTTTTGTGCTTTTGCCTGTAGGTCAGTTCTCTGCTCGGTTCTGTCTGTACTCCGTCTATGTGTTGATTGTTGGGTGTTGTCCCCTTGCTGCTGATCCTAGGGGTCATTCTGTCCACACTTCAGTGTGGTTTCACCTGATTCTGCATTTTTGTTGTGTGTCATGTTTTCTGTTACCTGTTCAGTATGTGTTTAACTGCATCTGATTCTGTTCTGTTCCGTGTCCTGTCTGGCAGTTGTTTCTGCTTCTGATGATTTGTTCATGTCAGTCTGGCAGTTCCTCAGGAAGGGGGTTCCTGGTTTCCCCGGAGGGGGAATTCCTGTGTTTGTGCATGCCCTTTCGCATTCCGTGTGCAGCTCTGTCTGGGGCCGCTTGCTCCCTTTGCTTGCGGCGCAGGTAACTGCTTCCGTCTCTGCTCTACCTGTCGCTGATATGTCTCTGCCTGTCTGTCTGTGAACTCTAGTACTATTGGTACCTTTGTAGGTATCTTCTGGTTTGTCTGGACCAGCTGCCACTGACTCGGTTTATGCTCTGGAGTAGCACCTGCCAACTATCTTGGCCCAAGCCTATCTTCACCATCTGAGGCTCTAGTGAATAACAGGTCTTGCTTAGTCACGCCCCTCCAGAGTATTGCCAGTCAGTGGCGCAATGGGTTCTCACCCGTTGTTCCTTGTGTGTACTTTGAGTGCCTCTGTTCCTGTGAGGAGCTTGTTCTCTTCAATAAAGTTCCGTTGTTCCATTTTCTGTTCCGGTGTTCCTGCTTGCCTGACGTCTCTGAGGTCCTTTGCGGGATCCCTGGCATGTGACACTCAGGTTATTTATAAATGATTTATTTGTTATTCAAATTGCTAATATCTCAAAGACCAAAAGCCAGCCTGAAAAATTAGAAATGGAGAGAATGAAGGTCAGAATTTAGGTCATCTGAAGATCAAGTCACTCAAGGACAATGGACTATGCAAGTAGCATTAATGGCCAGATCAATATTACACAAACTTTTAATATACAACTAATTATGAAGCTCCTTTCAAATGAAAGTAAATCTATTGAACATTCTGACATTGAAAATGTGTCCTTCAACAGGAAACCCATACGTAAGTCAATAATCTATTATGATTTTCATCTTGGAGAAGTAACCCATTATTTCCATAGGTCTGAGAAATCAATTTAACATTTCGTATATCAGTGTAATAATGACATCCCAATTAAAAAGAGCAATCAGAAAACTAAGTTGTAATCAATGTCTTCTGATGGTATGAGAAATTGATGCCAAAACCTTTTAAATGAAATACAGTCAGCGATACCTTTTTTCAGGAATGCACTGAATTTGTAAAATTGTGATAAGATTTGTATCAGCTTACTGGGAAATGCAGAATTATTAATACAATGGGATGTAAATTAAAAGAAGAGAAAAAAGAATTTTAACAATCACCGTTGTATTCACCAAAGCTGCTCATTTCTTTAAACATATTCTTAGATCATGTTGAAGCAGTGTATGAGCATCTGTGCATAACAAGTGTAAACCTCAGGGGCATAGCGATAGTGAGTGCAGAAGAAGAAGATGCATCAGGGCTTGGTGTCTGAGGTGGAACAAAAGTGTATCACATAAGGAGTTAGTTGTATTGAAGATGGCACTTCTTTGTGCTGCTATGACTAAGGGCCACAATGATAACATGCATATTTGCACAGCATAGACATAAGCTTTAATCAAAATTCTTAGTTTATTCTCTCCTGTTTTCCCCCAAGATGACCATTGTTGGAAGCTTCTGGCATGCACTGTTCTCTACCTTCCATAGCTATGACATAAAAACTTTGCTAAGCTGAAGGAGCATATTAGTGTCATAACAGCAGCCTGTGGCTGACACTGTTCTGCTCACCCATTTCAGCTTTCCGGTCCACGGTGTCGCAGACCTGCTACCCTCTCCTGGCCGCCGGATTAACTCTGAACCTCCACGCTGGCTGCAGCCTGCTCATTGCCAGCTAGGCCTCTCTCACCTTTTCTATAAGGCAAGCACACACTCCCTTTAGCTCTTAAATTGCAAATGGGATTTTATACATTTGTCTGCCCATTTGCTGACTTCTGCCTGTTTTCAAGAATTGACCGTTTGCTGCCCGATCTGACCTCTGCCTGATCTCCGTTCTGAACCTGAGCTGCCTGCCCTGACCATGGACTGCCCTGACAATTAAACATTGTCATGAATCAGTGGGTGTGAACCCACTGTGCCATGTGTCCAACCTCCTATAAGGGTGTTGTCTAAGTGAGCCCCTCGTCCTTCACAGTACGCCTGATGGTGGGGATAGACTTTCCTAAAGGGAACACCAGGTTTCTACCTCTTGAGGAGGATTGGCAAACTAGGAAGCTGGTCCAGGCAGACTAGGAGGTACCTGAGCAAAGTACCAGAGGTACAGACCTAGTCAGCAGGCCGAGTTGTAACCAGGAGCAACAGTGCAGGAATGAAGGATGAGGCAGAGGCAAAGTCAAACAAGCAATACATCAGGGAAGGCGGCACAGGTAAAGGTCAGGCAATCCTGCTTGGCAACAGGAGAGTCAAGGCAAGCAGGCAGGGATCAAACAGGTTGCAGAATCCAGAAACACAAGCACGGGTCAGGTACACCGGAACACAAGCAGGACACAAGGACCTTAACACTCAGGCATCTGGGAAGGGGGCTGAACCACTTACAGTTGCAAGAAAAAGTATGTGAACCCTTTCGAATGAGGCTACTTTCACACTAGCGTTCGGGGCTCCGCTTGTGAGCTCCGTTTGAAGGCTCTCACAAGCGGCCCCGAACGGATCCGTCCAGTCCTAATGCATTCTGAGTGGAGGCGGATCCGCTCAGAATGCATCAGTCTGGCACTGTTTGTCCTCCGCTCCGCTCAGCAGGCGGACACCTGAACGCAGCTTGCAGCGCTCGGGTGTCCGCCTGGCCGTGCGGAGGCAAACTGATCCGTCCAGACTTACAATGTAAGTCAATGGGGACGGATCCGTTTGAAGTTGACACAGTATGGCTCAATTTTCAAACAGATCCGTCCCACATTGACTTTTAATGTAAAGTCAAAACGGATCCGTTTGCATTATCATGAACAAAAAAAAAAAAAAAAAAAAAAAATTTTTTTTTTTTTTTTTTTTGTTCATGGTAATGCAAACGGATCCGTTCTGAACGGATCTAAGCGTTTGCATTATAGGAGAGGATCCGTCTGTGCAGATACCAGACGGACCCGCTCTGATCGCAAGTGTGAAAGTAGCCTGATATGGATTTTTGCACAAATTGGTCAGAAAATGTCATGAGGGTTTTCTTCCAGCCCTGGCCACAGCATGCTTGCTGCTTGTTCCCTGTAGCACTTAAGGGCCAGCGTGCATCACTTCCCATGTGTTATGGGTTAGCTCATGTGAACTTGCTGACCAATCCTAGCCCTCCTGCACCTATATACAGTTGCAAAAAAAAGTATGTGAACCCTTTGGAATGATATGGATTTCTGCACAAATTGGTCATAAAATGTGATCTGATCTTCATCTAAGTCACAACAATAGACAATCACAGTCTGCCTAAACTAATAACGCACAAAGAATTAAATGTTACCATGTTTTTATTGAACACACCATGTAAATATTCACAGTGCAGGTGGAAAAAGTATGTGAACCCTTGGATTTAATAACTGGTTGAACCTCCTTTGGCAGCAATAACTTCAACCAAACGTTTCCTGTAGTTGCAGATCAGACGTGCACAACGGTCAGGGGTAATTCTTGACCATTCCTCTTTACAGATCTGTTTCAGTTCAGCAATATTCTTGGGATGTCTGGTGTGAATCGCTTTCTTGAGGTCATGCCACAGCATCTTAATCGGGTTGAGTTCAGGACTCTGACTGGGCCACTCCAGAAGGCGTATTTTCTTCTGTTTAAGCCATTCTGTTGTTGATTTACTTCTATGCTTTGGGTTGTTGTCCTGTTGCAACACCCATCTTCTGTTGAGCTTCAGCTGGTGGACAGATGGCCTTAAGTTCTCCTGCAAAATGTCTTGATAAACTTGGGAATTAATTTTTCCTTCGATGATAGCAATCCGTCCAGGCCCTGACGCAGCAAAGCAGCCCCAAACCATGATTCCCCCACCACCATACTTCACAGTTGGGATGAGGTTTTGATGTTGGTGTGCTGTGCCTCTTTTTCTCCACACATAGCGTTGTGTGTTTCTTCTAAACAACTCAACTTTGGTTTCATCTGTCCACAGAATATTTTGCCAGTACTGCTGTGGAACATCCAGGTGATCTTGTGCAAACTGTAAACGTGCAGCAATGTTTTTTTTGGACAGCAGTGGCTTCATCTGTGGTATCCTCCCATGAAAACCATTCTTTTTTAGTGATTTACGTATTGTAGATTCGCTAACAGGGATGTTAGCATATGCCAGAGACTTTTGTAAGTCTTTAGCTGACACTCTAGGATTCTTCTTCACCTCATTGAGCAGTCTGCGCTGTGCTCTTGCAGTCATCTTTACAGGACGGCCACTCCCAGGGAGAGTAGCAGCACTGCTGAACTTTCTCCATTTATAGACAATTTGTCTTACCATGGACTGATGAACAGCAAGGCTTTTGGAGATACTTTTATAACCCTTTCCACTTTTTGCAAGTCAACAATTCTTAATCTTAGGTCTTCTGAGAGCTCTTTTGTGCGAGGCATTATTCACATCAGGCAAAACTTCTTGTGAAGAGCAAACCCAGAACTGGTGGTTTTTTTTAAAATATTTTTTATAGGGCAGGGCAGCTGTAACCAATACCTCCAATCTCATCTCATTGATTGGACTCCAGTTGGCTGACACCTCACTCCAATTAGCTCTTGAAGATGTCATTAGTCTATGGGTTCACATACTTTTTCCACCTGCACTATACATGTTTACAGGGTGTGTTCAATAAAAACATGGTAATATTTAATTCCTTGTGTGTTATTAGTTTAAGCAGACAGTGATTGTCTATTGTTGTGACTTAGATGAAGATCAGATCACATTTTATGACCAATTTCTGCAGAAATCCATATCATTCCAAAGGGTTCACATACATTTTCTTGCAACTGTATATAGGTGCAGGAGGGCTAGGATTGGTCAGCAAGTTCACATGAGCTAACCCATAAGACATGGGTAGTGATGCACGCTGGCCCTTAAGTGCTACAGGGAACAAGCAGCAAGCATTCTGTGGCCAGGGCTGGAAGAAAACCATGGAGCGGATTCCAAAACAAACAATTCCAGCGAGGACAGAGTTCAGGACTGCAGCAGTGAGTGGGAACACCAGCAGCAGATTACCGCTGAACATAGAGCCCGGGACCGTGGCGGTAAGCAGGGCAACATTGGCGGACAGCAGCCACTGTTATACACATACTCTGCTTGCCCTAACCTCAGCCTGTCCTTGATTACTGTCCTGCCTGATCCTCATGGGTCAGCAATCACTTGAATAGAGACTACTTTGAGAGGTAGCTGCCTGGTGGTTTCCCTGCAGAGAAGTCCAGAACCCTGTATATGGTTTAAAGAGTAAATACCTGGGGTGCCTCTTTGATACATCCTTGTGAGTAGCCCCAAAAATCTGTTCAAATGACACAGTGGGTCCACACTCTCTGCATAACAATTGGTAATGCAGAGAGATATCAAATGAATTACTTTTAGCCAGAATATCCTATCTGTATGATAATCTTTACTTTACTGCATAATGCTTCTCAACACACAAGAAAATACTGCTCAGCCAATCCCTGGTTTAGGACAGTCAACGCTGTGGCCACTGATTAGATGAGTAATTATGAATTATTATTTGAGAGCTGTCAGGAAGTAGATATCAGCAAGGCAGTGGGGGCATAAATGATGTTTTCAACAATTTTCAAAAACATTTTTTAAATAATTTCTATTAGCCAGAAAATCCCTAATGAAACAAAACTCACAGAAGTTAAATTACGGATACAGCCCAGGTTTTCTCATCTCTGTTCTTCTCTACTCACACTTTTAGGTTTGGTCTACATAGTGACTTTGGTAGCAACACACATTATATGATCAAAGATTGCAATGCAGCACTCCAGCATTGAAGTGCTGTGAGTGACCCACAAGTTTCTGCAACCTGACAGACACAAGAAATCCCCACCTGCTGGATTTTTTGTGACTTTTGGTTATGGCTGTGGCTACTACGCCTTCGTCTTGACTTACACTAACTACGATACTGCAAAATTACACTGTGATCCTTTGTCGTGTGATGTGTGCCACGGCCAAAGTCATCATATGAAATTTTTCAGTATCCACTAAACCAATCCATCAAGAAGTCGATAGCCAAAGAACTTGTATGCCAAAAATGTCTGGAGGTGCCATTACATATCCTGGACATGCTGAAAAATACAGAGGGAACTCACTGCTTTCTCTCCTATCACAATGAAAATTAAAATCATTTCACAAGGGGTTGTCTAGTTTTGAAATAATTTTCAGACTCCCCTTCTCCTTCTGGACCTTTGGATAGAAGCATACTCAGCTCTTCTCTGCCAATTTGTTCTGGCTCCTTCGCTTGGTCATGGTCTGGTTCCCTGCTTGTCAACTTTCTAAGTGGATTGAGGTTACATCTGTGGCTGCAGTAAATGACTGGATGCAGTGATGACATGTCCTCAAGCAGCATGTCACTGGGTCGTGTGCTGCTTGAGGGACATGTCCCCCTCGGTAGTGATCATACACACCTGGTCCTCTTTATTGCATTTCAGCTCCATCGATGTCCTGCCAGCTCTTCAGGTCCCGTTCTCCCAGTGTCAACATCTGTTTAGGCATCATTGACGTGACCACTAGAGATGTCACGAACATAAAATTTTCCGTTCGCGAATGCGAAATTCCGCAAATGTTTGCAAACGGGCGAACCGGGCGAACCGCCATAGACTATAATAGGCAGGCGAATTCTAAAACCCACAGGGACTCTTTCTGGCCACATTAGTGATGGAAAAGTTGTTTCAAGGGGACTAACACCTGGACTGTGGCATGCCGGAGGGGGATCCATGGCAAAACTCCCATGGAAAATTACGTAGTTGACGCAGAGTGTGGTAAGTTGAATTCGCAATGCGATTAATATAACCTGCATTAATTGCATTGCGAATTCAACTTAGGACTAAGTTCCTAATGGTTGCTTGTATTGCTAGAATTGACGAATATAACGAATATAGCACTATATTTTCAATCTTCGTTATATTCTAGCAATACAACCATTAGGAACCCATCTCTAAGTTGAATTTGCAATGCGATTAATATAACCTGTATTAATCGCATTGCGATTACAACTTAGATCTGAGTTCCTAATGGTTGTATTGCTAGAATTGACGAATATAACGAATATAACACTATATTCTCAATCTTCTTTATATCCTAGCAATACAACCATTAAGAACCCAGCTCTAAGTTGAATTCGCAATGCGATTAATAAAACCTGTATTAATCGCATTGCGATTACAACTTAGTCAAATTTGTGACACTGCAGCTTCAGAATGAATCTAAGATGGATGCTGTCCTTGCTTTTTGATAGGAGGTGGGAGGGTCTGGGAGGGAGGGCATGCTGATTGGCTGGAATGTGTCTGCTGACTGTGAGGTACAGGGTCAAAGTTTGCTCAATGATGATGCATAGGGGGCGGACCGAACATCGCATATGTTCGCCCGCCGCGGCGAACGCAAACAAGCTATGTTCGCCGGGAACTGTTTGCCGGCGAATAGCTCGGGACATCACTAGTGACCACTGCAGCCAATCGCTGGCCAGCGATGACGTGTCACCTGTGTGGCATGTCACAGGTCACATGCCGCATGGGTGAAACGTCACACGTGACCTGTGTTCAAATGGATGTTGACAATGGGAGACCAAGGATCTGAAAAGTCGGCAGGGCAGAGATGGTGTCGGAACTCAGCAATGAAGATCATGTTAGGCCTCATGCACATGATTGCATTTATTTGGCGGTCTGCAAACCACAGATCCTCAAAATACAGATACCAGCTGTGTGCATGCCACATTTTCCAAATAGGACTGCCTATTCTTGTCTGCAAAATTCTAAAGAATGGGACATGTTCTATATTTTGAAAAATGGCCACATGGATGTGGACAGCACACGGATGATATCTGTGTGTTGTCTGCATTTTTTTTTACAGACCCATAGAAATGAATGGGTCCAAATATGATGTGCGGATAGGACACAAACCCAAACAACGGTCGTGTGCATGAGGCCAAAGTGTGATCACTACCAAGAGTCCAGCCATGTTGTGGGGTCTGTAAAAAAGAACATCATTAAGGTAAACAACCACTTTAAGACTTGCCATATTTACTGAACAAAAGGGCTAACAATAAAACACAAAGAAAACAATAAGCAATCCACAGATTTGGAAATATTAATATTTAAATTTCAAGATTTTTACATTCCGGATAGACCCTGCCATCTCAGAGCCTCATCTATTGTGAGATGTAACACTAAATAACACTGCAGTTTTACTCCTATTTTAATATTCTTACAAATCACCTCTGTTTTCATTTTTACCAATAATTTTGCAGGCCGACTGGCAGCAGGAGGGTTAATCATTAGGAAGTCAATTACCCGTGCACAGCCTCTTATGAGGGAGCTTAATTTAATCCACATTACATGTCCTTGTCATATTTCAATTAAACATGTTATCAGATTCTTAACGGCTTCTGATCTTGTTACGCCAATCTTTAGTGTTCACTAATGGGCTATTTAACACTAACAGATGTCATAATTATACAAATTATTGATTGCGTTGTGCTTGTTAATTCAGGTATTTTCGGATGACTTGTTGTAAAGATAAATTTAATTGAAATATGGTTCAGCGGTGATACAAGGTTGTGTTTCATTATGGCCTTTCTCGATTTTATGCATAAAAGGGCATTAAATAGGATGGGCAAGCAGAATGGAAGGTCTAATTGGATTCATTCAAGTTTAATTGTGTATGTGTGTGTGTTTATATAAATATATATATATATATATATATACATATACAGTACAGACCAAAAGTTTGGACACACCTTCTCATTCAAAGAGTTTTCTTTATTTTCATGGCTATAAAGGCATCAAAACTATGAATTAACACATGTGGAATTATATACATAACAAACAAGTGTGAAACAACTGATAATATGTCATATTCTAGGTTCTTCAAAGTAGCCACCTTTTGCTTTGATTACTGCTTTGCACACTCTTGGCATTCTCTTGATGAGCCTCAAGAGGTAGTCCCCTGAAATGGTCTTCCAACAGTCTTGAAGGAGTTCCCAGAGATGCTTAGCACTTGTTGGCCCTTTTGCCTTCACTCTGTGGTCCAGCTCACCCCAAACCATCTCGATTGGGTTCAGGTCCGGTGACTGTGGAGGCCAGGTCATCTGGCGCAGCACCCCATTACTCTCCTCCATGGTCAAATAGCCCTTACTTTCAAAGTTTTCCCAATTTTTCGGCTGACTGACTGACCTTCATTTCTTAAAGTAATGATGGCCACTCGTTTTTCTTTACTTAGCTTCTTTTTTCTTGCCATAATACAAATTCTAACAGTCTATTCAGTAGGACTATCAGCTGTGTATCCACCTGACTTCTCCTCAACGCAACTGATGGTCCCAACCCCATTTATAAGGCAAGAAATCCCACTTATTAAACCTGACAGGGCACACATGTGAAGTGAAAACTATTTTTAGGGGACTACCTCTTGAAGCTCATCAAGAGAATGTCAAGAGTGTGCAAAGCAGTAATCAAAGCAAAAGGTGGCTACTTTGAAGAACCTAGAATATGACATATTTTCAGTTGTTTCACACTTGTTTGTTATGTATATAATTCCACATGTGTTAATTCATAGTTTTGATGCCTTCAGTGTGCATCTACAATTTTCATAGTCATGAAAATAAAGAAAACTCTTTGAATGAGAAGGTGTGTCCAAACTTTTGGTCTGTACTGTATATATATATATATATATATATACAAATGGAAAAGATGGCGGCACCAATAAACAGGTAATACGTTGAGTTTTATGTCCAAGGGTGTAGTTCCTTACCCAATAAAATAATCCAAAAAACGGACAGCACATACAGTAGAAAAAACAGTGGCTTTTTCACCCATGTGGTACAGTGAGGCAACGTTTCGGCTCAAACACAGAGCCTTTCTCAAGCATGGAACACAAGTGAAGTGCAAAGTATAAATAGACAAACAATTTATAAAAAGGATAATTACATGATTAAAAGGTGGAGCAATCAATTTACATGATAATATTCAAAAAGAACCATAATAAATACAAGTGAGAAACAACATAATGTGATACATGATTATATAAACAAATCACTGCAAAAAATGCACCAAAATGATACGCAACTGACAATACTAGCTAATTCCTCAAGCCGATGTTAAAAGCTGAGAACTTTGCCAATATCTTCCAGTCAGGAACATATCGTAGTCCCTCGTGCACCACGTCATGGTGTCCCAGCACTCATAGGGTCCTACCACTAAACTGCCCGTGGTGTGTGAACAGGCTCTGAACAGTGCTAGAAACCAACTCACAGCCAGGCCTCCATAGTGGTATCACCAATGCACTGTGAGGTAGAATAAAGCTGTGAGCGGCACCCACAACAGACCATGTGTCACAGAAGTTACCAGGTGCAAAAGAAGGTTACTAACAAAATAAAGTGGCACATTCCATACACATAAAGACAAAAACTCACTGAAAAAAGTGGCCTAAACGGGTGGAAATGCTTCAAACCCAGACACTGTAGCGTGTCTATAATCGGGGGAGCAATTCCTCCGCATGCGATCTGCAGATAATGGCAATCCCCAGCAAAAAATTTGTACAATGGAGGATGCCGGGGCGGACCGCATGCACCACAAGTACATCTTACACAAAATGATACATTGTGCAGATGAAAAAATATATACACAAATCACTGCAAAACATTTACCAAAATGATACGCAACTGACAATACTAGCTAAATCCTCAAGCTGATGTTAATTAATTAATGTAATTAATGTAATTTGTGTAAGCCGCACCCACAAAAGACCATGTGACACAGAAGCTACCAGGTGCAAAAGAAGGTTACCAACAAAATAAAGTGGCGCATTCCATACACATAAAGACAAATCTAATATTGGCAAAGTTCTCAGCTTTTAACATCGGCTTGAGGAATTAGCTAGTATTATCAGTTGCGTATCATTTTGGTGCATTTTTTGCAGTGATTTGTTTATGTATACACTCACCTAAAGAATTATTAGGAACACCATACTAATACGGTGTTGGACCCCCTTTTGCCTTCAGAACTGCCTTAATTCTACGTGGCATTGATTCAACAAGGTGCTGATAGCATTCTTTAGAAATGTTGGCCCATATTGATAGGATAGCATCTTGCAGTTGATGGAGATTTGAGGGATACACATCTAGGGCACGAAGCTCCCGTTCCACCACATCCCAAAGATGCTCTATTGGGTTGAGATCTGGTGACTGTGGGGGCCATTTTAGTACAGTGAACTCATTGTCATGTTCAAGAAACCAATTTGAAATGATTCGAGCTTTGTGACATGGTGCATTATCCTGCTGGAAGTAGCCATCAGAGGATGGATACATGTTCTCATTCTGTTTACGCCAAATTCGAACTCTACCATTTGAATGTCTCAACAGAAATCGAGACTCATCAGACCAGGCAACATTTTTCCAGTCTTCAACAGTCCAATTTTGGTGAGCTCGTGCAAATTGTAGCCTCTTTTTCCTATTTGTAGTGGAGATGAGTGGTACCCGGTGGGGTCTTCTGCTGTTGTAGCCCATCCGCCTCAAGGTTGTGCGTGTTGTGGCTTAACAAATGCTTTGCTGCATACCTCGGTTGTAATGAGTGGTTATTTCAGTCAACGTTGCTCTTCTATCAGCTTGAATCAGTCGGCCCATTCTCCTCTGACCTCTAGCAACCACAAGGCATTTTTGCCCACAGGACTGCCGCATACTGGATGTTTTTCGCTTTTCACACCATTCTTTGTAAACCCTAGAAATGGTTGTGCGTGAAAATCCCAGTAACTGAGCAGATTGTGAAATACTCAGACCGGCCCGTCTGGCACCAACAAACCTGCCACGCTCAAAATTGCTTAAATCACCTTTCTTTCCCATTCTGATATTCAGTTTGGAGTTCAGGAGATTGTCTTGACCAGGACCACACCCCTAAATGCATTTAAGCAACTGCCATGTGATTGATTGACTAGATAATTGCATTAATGAGAAATAGAACAGATGTTCCTAATAATTCTTTAGGTGAGTGTATATATTTTCATCTGCACAATGTATCATTTTGTATAAGATGTACTTGTGGTGCATGTGGTCCGCCCCGGCATCCTCCATTGTACACATTTTTTGCTGGGGATTGACGTTATCTGCGGACCGCATGCGGAGGAATTGCTCTCCCGGTTATAGACACGCTACAGTGTCTGGGTTTGGAGCATTTCTACTCGTTTAGGCCACTTTTTTCAGTGAGTTTTTGATACATGATTATAGTTACAAAGACATACCTGTCACGGCCTTTGGTTTGCGCTGTGACACTGTTGCCACACTTGCGGTTGCCCGCGGCAACGTGTTTCTGTGAGAGCATGCGGTGGCAGTGTCTCAGCCTTCTGGGTGATTGCCGTGACATGATTGCCACGCATGCTGTTGCCGGTGGTAATGTGTGGTTTGGTATGCTTGTGTGTGCACTTCCCCTTTAAGTGGCTCCCTTCCTCTGTCTGGTGTTGGAAGGGTTAACTCCCTTCCTAGTGTTTTGTGAACACTGGGTTTGTGTGTGTGTGGGTGTGGCCGCTTGGGCTATTTAGCCTCTGCTGGATGCCTGAAGCTAGGTGTTCCTCAAGCCTTGGTGTATGCTGGTGGTTCTCTGCTCCTGGCTTTACCATCTGTCCAGTGAGGGCCATCCTTGTGGTCATAGATGTTCAGTGTTATCCCGGTGTCTTCTTTCCTTCCGGTCCTTATTTGTATGGAGTGGGTTATGTTCAGGGTGTTGGTATGTCTAGTTTGGTGTTACATGTCTGGTGGTGTTTGGTGTCATGTTTACTAGACATTCCCCTGTCTCATGTTATTGCAGCTATGGGTGTTTTGGGTCCCTGTGTGGTTTGTGGTGTGTGCTGTGTCCCTTAATGTTGGTGTGGACACCAGCACTTGTACACGGGTTCCAGTCAGTGTGTCTGTGGCAGGTAAGTGTGTTATGGGTGTCGCTTACCTGCCTTCTCCATATGCTGTATGTGTTCCTCTCTCCTCCATGACTGGGATGAACAGGTCGTCTCTTCCCTGCTCCTTGATGAGGGATTACCAGGGCGACTTAGGGTCTCTAGGAATCCTGAGTATAAGTCGTCCTACCATCGGGGTCCGCTCATACGGTGAGGAGTCAGGGAGAGGATTAGGGATGTTGTAGGAGGTGACCTGCTCCCTTATTATTCCTTTTGGCCATTCTGATTCCCTTTTACCCTTTGACACCGCACGGTGGGGGGGGTTCCCCCACTCCCCGCCGTGAGACAATACCGTATCTTTCACCCTATAAGACGCACTTTCCCCCCCCAAAAGTGGGAGGAAAATCGCAGTGCGTCTTATGGGGCGAATGCTGCCGTTTACACTGATACACCGCCGACCGTATGCTGCACAGCGCTTCCGGCATGTGTATCAGCGAGGAGGTAGGAGGGGCTGAGGGCCGGCATCTAGTTTTGAAATGGCAGCGGGGCCCAGTGCAGTCATTGTATTCTATTGCACCGGGCCCCGCTCATTGTACTAATTGTATCTACTGTAACTGCAGGCAATGTTTAACTATAGAATATGTTCGATCCAGCAGCCTGTACTTACGAGAATAGCAGGCAGGAGTCTGGGTGGGCACTGGCAGCGTAACTTCCTATGTCACATGCCTCCTCCGCCCACTTTATGAATGAAGTGCCCGTTCGCCTAGCACCCTGCCTTCTATGCTCATAGGTACAGGCTGCTGGATCAAACATATTCTATAGTTAAACATTGCCTGCAGTTACAGTAGATACGATTAGTACAATGAGCGGGGCCCGGTGCAATAGAATACAGTGACTGCACCGGGCCCCACGCTGCCATTAAAAAACTAGTGTAGATGTCAGCCCCCACCCCCTGTATTGGGGGTCATTCACAGTGGCTGACACTGTTATGGGGGGGATCTGTGGATGTCAAATAGCATAAGATGCTATTTATCTGTCATCCACAGATCCCTCCCATAGCAGTGTCATGCCATCCACAGATGCCCCCATAACAGTGCCATCCACAGAAGCCCCCATAAGTGTCAGCCACAGACCCCCATAACAGTGTCAGCCACAGACCCCCATAACAGTGCCATCCACAGGCCCCCATAACAGTGCCATCCACAGACCCCCATAACAGGGTCACCCACAGACGCTCATAACAGTGTCAGCCACAGACCCCCATAACAGTGTCAAGCACAGATCCCCCATAACAATGCGTCATCCACAGATCCCCCATATTTGTCTCATTCACAGGCTACCATTAGTTCGAAGCCCACCAAAAGCACACTTTTTGGTTCAAAATTATTTTTTTTCTTATTTTCCTCCTCAAAAACCTAGGTGCGTCTTATGGGCCGGTGCGTCTTATAGGGCGAAAAATACGGTAATTGCATATAAAATAAATGGACAGTGAATATACCTACAAGAAATAATATAGTCGATAGGTGAAACTAATTAGACACAAGTGCTGTGCATCATAAAAATGATGATAAGATGTCAAGGGGTGGGACATAGGAATAAAACATAAACATACCCATCAGATATACCGTGAATCCACATGCGGATCGGCCGCCAAACTAGGAGTGTGATAACTTACAATGCACAGGCGCCAGGTTGCGTCAGGAGTATGTGACTCGATGCCGCCATTGGAGCGTATCGCCTGCCTCCCCCTTCTCCGGCCACAGCGCAGCAAGTCACAAGAACTAACTCCCAGAGCGCATGCCCATGTGATATTATAACGGGCAGCGCCATATTGTATTTTGGCATGATTGCCCAGAGTTATTTTACATTATGATAACGGCATGCAGGAGGACAATGGTAGGGAGGGTATACTCCTTGTCAGGAGGGTACACCCTCCTCATCAATGGGCATACAATGTAAGCATGATCTGCACTGCCATGCAAATCGCGCAATACAAGACCGCCCCATATGAACCTCCTAACGCAGCCAGAAACAGGGGTCTCCTGAAAATTCTGGGACATTATAATAGATGTGCAATGACACAACCTGGAAAATGGCAAAAATAAAAGTAAAACAATCAATTCACGATGGCATGGGAACACAATATTATTCTGCAGGGCATGCTTGTTCTTTCTCCATATGGTTCCACCTCATTCATCCAAAAATTCTGTAAAAACAAAGAAAAAAAACATAAATATATGTTAATATTGCTTACTTGTGTTCAAAAAAACATCCACCAACTCAGGATGTAGAAAAAGACATATATACATTGTCATCATGGGGGAAACCAATCCTCTATGCATACAACCCATAGTTATAGTCAAAATTAAGACCATTGGGTCTAAGACTATTCAACGTATGAATCCAAAACAGCTCATTTTTCATTAATAGCGAAATTCTATTAGCTCCTCGCCTAGGTGGGGGGATATGATCAATAATCCAGCATTTTAACTTGCTCTCTGAATGATTAAAATCAGAAAAATGTTTAGGAATGGGCAAATCTTGACGTTTTTTCCTGATTGTATACCGATGGTTGTTAAGGCGAGTTTTCAGATCTGTAGATGTCTCGCCCACATATAATAATTTGCAAGGACAGATTAAAACATAAATAACAAAGTTGGAATTGCACGTAAGATAAAAAGGTATCGAATTTGTCACTGGCACTTGTGTCTAATTGGTTTCACTTATCGACTATATTGTTTCTTGTAGGTATATTCACTGTCCATTTATTTTATATGCAATTATGTCATTGTGACTAGAATCATGTCTCACATTATGTTGTTTCTCACTTGTATTTATTATGTATTATGGTTCTTTTTGAATATTATCATGTAAATTGATTGCTCCACCTTTTAATCATGTAATTATCATTTTTATGAATTGTTTGTGCTATTTATACTTTGCACTTCACTTGTGTTCCATGCTTGAGAAAGGCTCTGTGTTTGAACCGAAACGTTGCCTCACTGTGCCACATGGGTGAATAAAGCACAGTTTTTACTACTGGATGTGCTGTCCGTTTTTTGGATTTTATATATATTTATATATATATATATATATATATATATAGGAGAAAAAGTCCAGTGGGAGCACCAACCAGAGTGTGGGTGCACGGTCCAACGCGGGGTAACGGCAATCCCCAATGGTATAAAAAACGAAGAAGTAGGACTGCACTCCAAAATAGTGATAAAAGTAGCAGTAGTTTTAGAAACGTCGCAAGACTTGCCATAATATGGGTGAATAAACTACTGCTACTTTTATCACTATTTTGGAGTGCAGTCCTACTTCTTTGTTTTTATATATATATATATATATATATATAAAAAGGGATGAAATCCAGCTTCCCATAAAACAATATCTTTATTCTTGTAGCAGTATAAAAAATATACATGGACACCACAGTCTACGCGTTTTGGACAATAAAATCTTAGTCCTTATTCATGACAAACAGAAAATGCAAATGTGATCGCACACTACATCCAGCATTCTGCCCTGCTGACCTGCATTCCCTGGACTTTATGTGGCTGTCATGGCCCATAAACAGGTAGGAACAAGTGTTAGGGACCACTCAAATGAGACGACCTTGACACGGTGAGTGGCTTATTACGCTTTGGCCAAAATGTACACCAATGTCTCATCCAGCATGGAGGCAGGGCAGAATGCTGGATGTAGTGTGCGATCACATTTGTATTTTCTGTTTGTATATGTATTTTGCCATAGTGATATGCACCTACATGCGGGTTGTGCGGACTCAACCCCCCACATTTTTTCTTTGTAGCTTATATTGGAGGCGTGGCGATCTCCTTTGAGTCCTGCACACCTGACCAGTCAATCTGTCCTGGAGGCTGGTTTTAAAGTCAGTATAAAACTGAGTCTGCTTATATAGAACCTACCAGTAGCCATTTGGCTCCAGGAGAAGTATATGGTGGGCTCAGCGTGCATGTTGGTACTTGCATCCCTGGATCCGATGAAAGCTGTAATGGCACCGGACGGGGTTAAAAGCAGAGTGTGCTTGGCTTGCATGCTGACCTGCATTCCCTGGACTTTATGTGGCTGTCATGGCCCATAAACAGGTAGGAACAAGTGTTAGGGACCACTCAAATGAGACGACCTTGACGCGGTGAGTGGCTTATTACGCTTTGGCCAAAATGTACACCAATGTCTCATCCAGCATGGAGGCAGGGCAGAGTGCTGTATGTAGTGTGCGATCACATTTGCATTTTCTGTTTGTATATGTATTTCGCCATAGTGATATGCACCTACATGCGGGTTGTGCGGACTCAACCCCCCACACTTATTCATGACAGAGCCTAAGATTTTATTGTCCGAAACGTGTAGACTGTCGTGCCCATGTATGTTTTTTTTTATTTAAAAGAGCTTTATTAAATGTAAATATGCAGACATTTAAAAGAAAAAAGAATCTTACCGATTCAACAAATGTAACTTGTACAGAGAAGGTACTTGCAATGAAAATGTACATAGAAATACATTAATCAGAATATGTCAGACATGAGGACAATGCATAGTAGCCGGTCTTATATTAACAGTCAACCTTCAATAATCAGAAGCAATCAAAGCCATATATTGTATACTAAGGCGTGATGTTTGACTAGTGAAGCCTAGGGTCACTCATTGAGAGTGATATTTCTGTGGATTATCCACTTTTTCCATTTGGATCTGAAGGCCAGTGGGTTACGTGATTCTGCTGCCGCTATCTCCTCGAACCTATAAATCGAGTCTCCCTGTCCACTGGTCTATTGTGGGGAGTTCCGCTGATAGCCATAAGCTTGTAATAAGGAGGCGCGCTGCAGTAAGCAGAACATGGAATAGGGAAGGGACACTATTTTAAAGGTGGAAGGTTCAGAAGAGCTAATTGTGGGGTGGGAGGAATATTGGTCTTGCAAACTTTATTGCGTTTCTTAAATATTTCTTCCCACCACAGGAGCAGAGTGGGGCAAGACCACCAAGTATGGAAGAAAGTACCCCTCTCTTCTCCACATCTCCAGCATCTGTCTAGGTTAGAGCTATCGTATCTAGACGTAATGTCCGGGGTTTTGTACCATCTCGTAAGGATTTTATATCCGTTCTCTTGAATAAGTACACACCTTGATGATTTGTGTGGAGAGATAAAAAGCTTTGATAGATCTTGGGAAGAGAAGGAAGTATTTAAGTCTCTTTCCCATAGGCCTATGAAAGCAGGCTTTGGCATCATGATAAGTTTTTTGTATATGTGTGAGATTGTTATTTTTTGGACGGATTGATTACCAATCCAACTCTCGAACCATGAAATAGGCCTGAGGAGGGCCCAGAGAGGGATATTCTTTGCAATATAGGAATGAAGGTAGGAAATTAGGGAGGGGAAAGCGTTCGGTAGGAAGAGTAAAATGGCAAATTCTCCTTTATTCATCAGTACACCGTCTTCGTCAAATAATGACAAGATGGGAACTTGGGACATTATTAATTGAGGAGGAGGCTTTATTGCCGTAAGCGAAGTATTTGAATTGGGAGTGTAAAAAGTATTTGGCCGTTTTGAGGTTGAGAAGATTTTTTAGTTCAGATCTGAGATCATTAAGTTGGGAAAGCTCTGATTGTAATAAGGATTTTTTGTGAAGGCCCTCAACCCTTTGAATTTCTGATAGGAGCATTTCCATCTTAGCCATTCTTTTGTTTTTTAAGTGTGTACCTAGTTTATTAAACTGGCCTCTGATAAATGCTTTGTGGGCATCCCACACCACATGAGGAGATGTTTCGGGAATGGCATTCAGAAGTAAATATTCATCCAGAAGGTTTTGTACTTGGGCTTTAAGATCTGAAATGGTGATTAATTGTTCATTCAATCTCCATTTGAATGTTTTTGGGGCATGGATGGGGGAGTTAAGGGATAGGTGAATTGGACTGTTCAGTGTATGAAAAATGTCCCAATAAATGCAATGTTTGGCCCCGAAAGCTGCGGTGGACGACGATTTTTGTGAGAATGACCCCCCAAGTACAGCGATCCCTTACAATATATATATATATATATATATATATATATATACACAATATCTATATCTACATAGTATCTATCTAATATCTATTTATCTATCTCTACAATATCTATATAGTATATATCTAATATCTATCTATCTATTTATTTATCTATCCATCTATCTAATATCTATCTACAGTAGTATTGCAGAAATAAAGGTAATCAATACCATAGAGATAAAGGCAGTGAGGTTTAGACCAGTTGCTCTCTACACTGTTACATGGTATTTCCATATCGTCTGTCTTTCTCTTCGATATTGCAACCAAATTCGAAGTCTGCTTTGTGATTCTTCTCTTCTTAACTTACAACACATGTAGCCTGTAGGCAGAGATTCACACACATCTGTGGAATTCTGAGCAAACGACGATCAGTCACGGAAACGTGTAAAAAGTATGCTGGTAATTGTCACTTCAAAAACTGTCAGCGAGTTCCTATTATAACAATACTTTTCTCACCACCTCTCCCTAATATCAAAGAGATTCAGCAGAGTTACACATTTAATGAAGCTAACCACCCGGAGGACATTTCCTTCATATTAATATAAGTGTGTATTAAAGGTGTAAACTCTGGTGAACATATATTAGCATATGAGATGTTGAGGTACAGTCATTCTGTGAAGAGAAGTTGCCTAAATGTTCTGCTTTTATAGGGTTTCTGGAAATCAAGGCGTGTGGTCTAATAGTCATGATGATGGAGATATGCCTCCA
The DNA here is from genome assembly GCF_905171765.1 of Bufo bufo. Classification (NCBI taxonomy): domain Eukaryota; kingdom Metazoa; phylum Chordata; class Amphibia; order Anura; family Bufonidae; genus Bufo; species Bufo bufo. Next base: position 114,642,298 of record NC_053398.1, on the reverse strand, counting down.
TTATTTTTCCTCTCACACACTTTTAGGTGCCGGACAACTCAACAAGAAGCTAAATTTATCGAGAATTGTAGGTTGTTAAACATGTCTGTAAAAGCAGTGAGGGACTACAACCACCAGAAATTATGAGGGATACACTACAAAGACGGTGAAATAAGAGGCTCCCGATGCTATATGCATAGCTTACACCCAGAGCTGCACAGTGGGAATCAGATGGATAGCACAAGATTAAAGTCCATAGTCCTATCATACCTTAGATTTAGATCATCTACTATGGAGGTCCGAGTTTGGATAACAGAAGTGTGGAGGGCAAGATGTGATACTGGAGCTAAAGTACAGACATATTACAGCTGTATGAAGCCAATTTTAAAATACAAAATGGTCAAAATTACTGTTACTGTGAACAGTTAAGAAAGGTGAAGATGAAATGATTTCCAAAAGGCATAAAGTTAAAGATGAAATACACTTTTCAACATTTTAAGCAATATCAGTGAATTATTTCGGTTTTGTATCATTTTAGAGTGAAACAGGAAAGGAGTACCTTTCAAAAGTATGGGAACACAAGGAGATTTGAGTGCTTAAAAAACTTTGACTGAGGTCTCAGACCTTAAATAGCCTATTAGGGTTAAGGCTTGGTTACAATCATCATTAGAAAAGGCCACGTGATGTAAATTTCAAAGCTTTATAAATACCCAGACTCCTCCAACGTTGTCACAAAATATCTGACATCATTTTATGTTGCTCCTCCGAACAACAGCGTCTGCAAAAATCCTGTTATTCATTGTCGAAAAATAAAAGCACTTCCTTTTTCTTTAGACAATTAAATGATGTACTTTTCATTTCGGCATACATTTCTAATGGCCTTTAATAACCACATTCTTCATGATAGGTGAACATTTATTAAAAAAAGAATGAAAAAAACATAATTGTCGTGAACAACACAGGCCAAAGAATAGATTTTAGAAATCTTCAATAATAACACTGCATTAATAGCTTACTCGATTAGATATGATTGATAGCAAAATTGGGCCCCCATTGCTTCTTTCCTCGTTGAATCACAGGTCTCTCTTCCGTTTGATGCCCCGGTTGCAAAAAAAAATAAAAAGGAATAGATTGATACCAGCAGGTGGTCAATTAATAAAAAAAATAACATGACCTCTCTTCTATGGAAGTGGCTCCCTGAACGTTATTAAAATATTAAGTTACAAGAAAGAAAAGTTTCTCATTGACTTTGGAACTTTTGAGATGACAAGTGTCTGAGGGCCTTTGTGTACACAAAATACACAGAAAAAAACATTTAATGAACATTTCTCCAATATGTTTTTCAAACATAAAGCCTTAAAATCACATTGTACTTTTTTTTTTCTAAGCATCGGGCTATCAATTAAGTCTACACAGTTTCCATGTCAATAGGTGGAATTCTTCTACAAAGTATTGAGGAATTCAGTAAACCGTGAACTTCTATGTTATAGTGAAAGTAGTGGAGAATAGTGTTTTTTACAGGCCTGTTTAGCCATGTACTGTAGATTTGGCTTGCAGCACTTATTGGTTAATCATTCCCATGTAGACAAATATTCCTGAGTTCATTAGCTGTAAGAATGGTTGTCGCCAGGTGTATAACATGTAATTCCAATGCCCCAAACCAAAACACTTGGCAATGACCACCACCAACAGCACATCTATTCAGTAAGGAAGCCTATAGCAAATAGGGTTCTCAGCCTGACTTGTAGCATATTAACCTAGTTTACAAGGCTGAAAAAAACCATACGTCCATCCAGTTTAGCCTACTAATCTGTGATTTTGTTACAGAGGAAGGCAAAAAAAAAAAAAAACATGGGGAAAATGCCAGTTTTCCTTACCTTACAAAAACAATTGCTTCTCGGCTCCATATCTGGCAATATGGAACAACAACCCTTTTCCAGAATTTTTGTAACTATAATCTATAATAGTATTACTCTCCAGAAATACATCCAGGCCCCTCTTGAACTCTTTTAGTGAATTCACCATCACCACCTCTAAGGCAGAGACTTCCATAGTCTCACTGCTCTTACCGTAAAGAATCCTCTTCTATGCTGATGGAGAAACTTTCTTTCCTCTAGATGTAGAGGATGTCACGGCCACAGTCCTGGGTATAAATTGATCATGGGAGAGATCTCTGTATTGGCCTTTGCTATATTCAAATATAATTAAATTTCTGGGTACTGTAGTCCACCCATTCAATGTATTTCTTTAGTGGTCTATCTTTGAACTTTCTTAAACTCTGCTATGCCTTTCTTGTGCACAGGTGACCAAAATTGTACATAATACTCCATTCGTAGTCTGACCAGTGATTTGTAAAGTGGCAGGACTATGTTCTCATCACTTCCATCTATGCCTCTTTTTATGCACCCCATAATGTTATTGGCCTTGGCAGCAGCTGCCTGACACTGGTTGCTACAGTTAAGTTTACTGTCAACAACTAATATTCCTATGGTCATTGAACCAGGTTTTGGTACTTTTGGCAGTGTGGGCAGGTGCCAAGTCCTGCTGGAAAATGAAGTCACTATCTCCATAAAGCTCGTCTGCGGAAGGAAGCATGAAGTGCTCCAAAATCTCCAAGTAGATGGCTGCGTTGACTCTGGACTTCATGAAGCACAGTGGACCAACACCAGCAGATGGCATGGCTCCCCAAATCAACACAGACTGTGGAAACTTCACACTGGACTTCAAGCATCTTGCATTGTGTGCCTCTCTATTCTTCCTCCAGACTCTGGGTCCTTGGTTTCCAAATAAGATGCAAAAGTTGCTCTCATCAGAAAAAAGGACTTTGGACGGCAGACCAGTTCTTTTTTTCTTTAGCCCAGGCAAGAAGCTTCTGATGTTGTTTGTTGTTCAGGAGAGGCTTGACAAGAAGAAGCCCATTTCCAGGATCCGTCTGTATGGTGGTTCTTGATCCACTAACTCCAGCCTCAGTCCACTCCTTGTGAAAGTCCCAAACACTTTTGAATGGCCTTTTCCTGACAATCCTCTCCAGGCTGCGGTCATCCCTGCTGCTTGTGCACCTTTTTCTTCCACACTTGTCCCTTTCACATAACTTTCTATTCATGTGCTTTGATACAGCACTTTGGGAACATCCAACTTCTTTTGCAATTACCTTTTCAGGCTTTCCCTCCTTATGGAGGGTGTCAATGATGGTTTTCTGCACAACTGTCAGGTCACCAGTCTTTTACAACCATGATAAAAAATCTCATTTTATTCAATTTAAATGACATAATCAATACAAGTAAGAGCTGAAGGGACAGGACATGGAGACTAAGCCACAATAGGGCTCTACAATGTGGAGAATCACATTTGGGGGTAATGTGACCATAAACAGCAGGTAACAAACAATTTAAGCAGAGGTTATAGACAATGGAGTAGTTGCGGGTGCTAGTGCTGTTCCCTGGTATCAAACAATTACCTTGCTCTCAGTCTTAGCATCTAACAGATGGACACTGTAGGGTGCAAAAAGACGGTGAAATACTAATCATGAAGATGGCATTATACAGGTAATTCAGACCACTCGTCCCACCCTCTTCCAGGTACCATGTTACCTACCCATTTTGCTGCTGTGAACTGGTAACACAGATCCCCAAACGCATCAACCTCGACACGTGTTTCGCCACGTAGGCTTAGTCAGGAGGTACATACAAACTAAGACAAAATTGGGCATATAAAGACTAAAGAGGAGGGATCAATTACCACTAACCATGATCATCTGTGTCAGGGGCGTTCCGGCGCGGTACCGCTCATGTTGTATGATTACCTCCTTCAGCGCTTCCTGGTCATCTGTTTGCGACCTGATTCAAGCACTTCCGGATAGCAGTCACACAGCGCATGCGCCTGATCACATGATCACTAACTGGTCACCTGGTCCTGACGTCATATGACAATCTCCCAGGTCCTTCGACCACAGCTGAGCTGTTCACAGGTCTTGAGCGCTCCTGCACCTTCTCACAGACTCAGTGAACATCAGCCAACCATTGACCTAACACTAAATTCCTGTGACTCATCTACGCATCCAAACTGTCTCCAGTTTCAGCTATTAACCCATTATAACATATAAATAATAATTTAATCTCATAATCACTTCTTAAAACAGTTACAGGAGGGAGGGGAGAAGGGGGGCGGGTGGGGGGGGGGGAAGACCCATCCTCTCATCTATTCATACAGGGAAAGCACAATCCAAATCACTAAATGAATACATAATCTTTACATTTGACCGATCCTTCATCCTGAGGAATAAAGTGCATATGTGCATATCAACCATGACCTTTCATGTGAATAATTATTGCCATATGTATAGTGTACACCACATAGTAGGCGACTCCAACCCCCAGTGGCAGTCTGCAGGGCGACCGATCCCAGGGTAAAACTGGGGATCCGTCGCTCCGCAACCGCCAGTGGCGGGTCAGACCCGCCCCAAATACAAATGAATAAAACTGATGTCCAGATGAGGACGGAACAGAACCACCCAGTTGGGTGGCCCAGTCCCCCATCAGGTGTACAGTGTACCAGTGTACCTAGGTCTCCAGTCTTTCCCATGATTGTGATTCCTAATGACCCCATTTCTTAGCTCTATTGTTTGTATATATAACGGTGTGCAGCCATTTTGTTTTTTGTAATTATGTTTGCTTAATGGATATGCACCTGTGATTCTGAAGGTTCTAGTCAAAATTTTCTTGCAAGATATTGAGGGTAGCACCTCTTTTAGACTGAACACGCCCATCTACCTGGGACTTCTGAGCAGAGTATGTTTGTAGCTGGTTCCTACACTGCCCTGAATATTGTAGGCTTAAGTAAGTCCAAAGTAAGGCAGTATATTTAGTGTTAGGGACCCATCTGTGGAAGCCACCTTGATGCCTGGTTGATGGGCCCGACACGTATGTGCGCTAAGAGCTTCCATTACTCATTTATAGTCGGTATTGTACCACTTTTATCTAGAATGACCCCCATTTCTTAGCTCTATTGTTTGTATATATAACGGTGTGCAGCCATTTTGTTTTTTGTGATTCCTACTGAACCAGACTAAGGAACCCTTTGCAGGTGTTATGGATTAATTACCTGACTAGAGTGTGACACTTTGAGCCTAGAATATTGAACCTTTTCACAATATTCTAATTTTTTGAGATTGTGAATTTGGGGTTTTCATAAGCTGTGCCATAATCATCCAAATTATAACAAATAAAGGCTTGACATATCTCTCTTTGCATGTAATGAGTCTATCTCATATATTAGTTTCACCTTTTAAGTTGCATTACTGAAATAAAGGAACTTTTGCACGATATTCACATTTTTTTAGTTTCACCTATATATTATTTAGAAACCCCTCTACAAGATCATTAATAAATATATTAAAAAGAATAGTATCCAATACTGCTTGATGCACTCCTAGGTCTTTGTGTTCATGTGCAAACTATGGATCATATTAAATACATGTGATATTTTGATCAAAAGATCTTGAGTTTCTCTTTTTCAGATTCAGTCCTTTCTTGCTTCCTTGTTTACAAATATACGAAGCAGAGGTAGCAGAGAGGAATATCTTGAAGTTTCTTATCTCTGTTTACTTAAATCAAGGTGCCATATTACCTAGAATCAATCAAGGGGAAAAAAGTTGTGGAATAGCACTCCAGTAGTTTGAATGCTTCAAAAAGACTTTACTTAGCCAGATAGAATTCATGCGCTTCCGCTGATGATTCCAAAGCAAACTCTTCATCAAGCTGAGATCTCATGGGTCCACACACTTATAGACATCGCTCAGGCTCTGTTTCATGATAGCATACATCCAGATAAATGAAAATTAATTTATTAGTCAGATTACATAGTGACCCTTCCACCCATAAGTATAGTCAAACCATGCTGAAACATTACTGTGTAGGCTATTTGACTAATAAATTAAAATATATTTATCTGTATGTATGCTGTTAATACACAGAGTGTCAAGTGGCGGGAGCCCAAGGCAGACCCCCGGGACATCTTGCAAACAGGAAACAGTCAGAAACAGACCAGGGACCAACAGAATACTTTATTACACATTTAATAAGTGAACATAACAGTAACATATGCAGGTTAGGCAATAGTGGTAGCACTACCACAGAACCAAGTGCATCGGCAGACCAAAGGCAAAACCCAGAGGGCGGAGAGCCAGTGAGCCCCGTTCTTCATAGGGCCCTTGATGGTGGGGATGAACTGGGTTCAGGGCTCACTGGTCGCACCTCCAGGAAGGTCCCGGTAGACTTGGCTGCTACCTGCTGGAACCACAGACAACAGGAATGGAACCCAAGAAATCACAGGACATGGATAGGACAACAAGACGAATGGGAATCAGCACAGAAGCAGGTACCTGGACCGCAAGCAGAATGGAAGCATGGCAGTCTCAGGAAGAGCTGCACACACACTAGAGATCCTCCCTAAGGAGAACCCAGGGCCCACTCATGAAGGCAGGACGAACACAGAATCAGAAGCAGTAGGCACTGCCAGGCTATCAGACACAGTTAGAGCACTGCTATGCTAGACATGAAACAGAGTGGATCCAGACTGAGAACATGTACAGAAGAACAGGCAAGGCATGGACAAGGATAACAACATCACCACAGAACAGGTACAGAACATCAGACAAGGCAATAACATCAAAAACAACACCAACAACACATCAACATCAACACCATAAATGCAATACCAGGCGACACAACACAGAAGGGCAGATGGTAAAAAACCCCTAGGTCAGCAGCGAGGGGTTACACCCAGCAAGACACAAGACAGACAGACCCCCTGGGTGAGCAGCAAGGTGCAACACCCAGCAGGGCAGAAGATAGACTGACCCCCTGGTTGAGCAGCAAGTTGGAAGCCACAACACAGGCCACAGTTCACACACAACACCGCAGTCAACACACAGTCCCAAGCCACCAGCATACACAGGTGTCAGCCTGCAGCCAGTACACGAGAGAACCTGCAGCCAGCCTGCACAGCAACAGTGACAAGAATTGCACAGAGATGCAGACACATGGAGTGCAAACATTCACAGGCATAGTTCACAAAAGACACCACAGCCAGCACGCAGCGCCAAGCCACCAGCATACACAGGAGTCAGCCTGCAGCCAGTATGCGAGAGAGAATGCAGCCAGCCTACATGGTCACAACTGTCACAGTGAACTGCACTGTGACACAGAGAATAGATAATGATACATTCAGACTGAAGAAGACCATATACATACATTAGATACAAGTTGGTTGATGGTTGAATAGTCGTTGAACAAACATCTGGTGAATGTTCATTTAGAAGACAAGGCCATATATGTTATTGTCCATATTGGCTGTTACAGTTATTCATAATGGCCATGCATATTTAATGAAAGTAGATGATGGACGACAGATCTTTCTAGGAACGTTCTTTCAAATGAAGATCTTTTGTCCAGAAATGATTTTTCTTTGAACAAAAAGTCTTTCATCCGACTATTGGAATAAAATATTAAATACAAACGATAATGGTCTGTCATTGGTCAGCAAATTTCAACCAACAAAAATAAATTTTTGTTGAAATTATCCATTTTTATCAACTTTAGTGTAGGACAACCTTAATGATTATCCAAGAGAATGACATGACACCAGGTTAGCTTTCCGGTGTTGGTCTGGCTCAACAACAGTTTGTGAGTATTTACAGCGCCAAAAATAAAAAACAGAAATTGAGAAAGAAAGAGAGAAAAAAGACTAGGACCATCCTAATAGCATACCTTTTGGACTAAAAATGAAGACTAACAGTAATTGTTATATAGTATTATTATATGCATACATTTTTTTTTTTATGATTTCTGCCTGGCCATGGAAAGTCAGGTTCAAGCAACCAGATTGTCTGTAATCTGTAGCATTGGACTTGGCCTCATCAGCATCATAGGGTAGTCTTCATGGGAGTCATTGATGTATGTTAGAGAAATCCAGATTTATCTTTCGATATTCATTAAATGGATTTCCACACATTTACGATTCATGGCCTATTCTCTGGATAGGTCATCAATATTTGATCGGCAGGGGCGCAAAACCGAAATAAAACTGTTCTGCATCAGCTCCTGTACCAGAAGTCAATGGAGCTGATTACGGACTCACTGCTGCAATTGAAGTGAATGGGTACAACGCTGTAAGTACAAGCTCCATCCACTGCACACCATGACTTCTACAACAACTAATTGGTCGACTTCCACAACTAATTGGTGGGGATGCAGTGTGTCAGACTCCCACCAATAAGATATAGATACAGATGTCCTGCCCTATAAAAAACACACACCAGTTCTTGGTTTGCTTTTCACTATAAATTGAGAAAGTTCAGCACTGCTGCTACTTTCCCTAGGAGTGGCCATCATGTAAAGATGACTGCAAGAGCACAGCGCAGACTGCTCAATGAGGTGAAGAAGAATCCTAGAGTGTCAGCTAAAGACTTACAAAAGTCTCTGGCATATGCTAACATCCCTGTTAGCGAATCTACGATACGTAAAACACTAAACAAGATTAGATTTCATAGGAGAATACCACAGAGGAAGCCAGGAACATTGCTGCACGTTTACAGTTTGCACAAGAGCACCTGGATGTTCCACAGCAGTACTGGCAAAATATTCTGTGGACAGATGAAACCAAAGTTGAGTTGTTTGAAAGAAACACACAACACTATGTGTGGAGAAAAAGAGGCACAGGACACCAACATCAAAACCTCATCCCAACTGTTAAGTATGTTGGTGGGGGCATCATGGTTTGGGGCTGCTTTGCTGTGTCAGGGCCTGAACGGATTGCTATCATCGAAGGAAAAAGGAATTTCCACGTTTAACAAGACATTTTGCAGGAGAACTTAAGGCCATCTGTCCACCAGCTGAAGCTCAACAGAAGATGGGTGTTGCAACAGGACAACGACCCAAAGCATAGAAGTAAATCAACAACAGAATGCCTTAAACAGAAGAAAATACGCCTTCTGGAGTGGCACAGTTAGAGTCCTGACCTCAACCCGATTGAGATGCTGTGGCATGACCTCAAGAAAGCGATTCACACCAGACATCCCAAGAATATTGCTGAACTGAAATAGTTCTGTAAAGAGGAATGGTCAAGAATTACTCCTGACCGTTGTGCACGTCTGATCTGCAACTACAGGAAACGTTTGGTTGAAGTTATTGCTGCCAAAGGAGGTTCAACCAGTTATTAAATCCAAGGGTTCATATACTTTTTCCACCTGCGCTTTGAATGTTTACATGGTGTGCTCATAAAAACTGATCTACCCTGAAGATAGGTCATCAATAACAAAGGAGTGGACAATAAGAACCTTCATATCATTTAAATCTACTTTGATCCTCCTTATCCCATCCAGAATACCCTTCAGTGATGATCCAGGCCCCCATTAATTTTTAAGAAAATTAGACACTTGTGGAGGTGAACATGAATGTAATTGTCATCCAAAAATATTCACTCTGGTCAGTTCACCTTACTTCATGTTGATTCTGTAAAGGACCTACTAGTTGATTCTTCATGGACTCTACCGTATTCTCAAAAGTCATCACCAACATCTTGCTCGCCATTGTCCAGCTCTTCATATTCATGAAAGTACATATGTTGCACTATAAAAGCTAGCAATTTATTAGACTCCTTGCAATGGAGAAAGCAAACGTCCGTCCCCTGGCTTATTGGGATATTTGATTTACCATTGTTAATATTGTTTAATACACAAACCATCAAATTATCTTCAAGTGGAAAGAAAAAATATGCAAGTGGGTTATAAATGCAAATTTCCCCTCTTTGAAACAATTCAGCATTAAATATATTGTCAGAACTGTTACTGCTTTATTTATGAAAGTGCTGAATCCACAAATAAATTTAAATTGTGAAGCAATAAAAGGAAAATTGTCTTGACATGGACAATGTTAATGTGGAAAAGAAACCCTTTTATGTTATGTAATTTAGAGGTGGAAAGCTTTCTGATTCAGATAAAGCTGTGCAAATGAAGAACTATACATGTGCCCGGCGGAACTATGGGCCTCTAAATATGGTTTGCTATAAGTATGACATTTTATCTTACTTTTATCAAGTCAATTAAGTCAGAAACAAATGGAAAATAATGTAATAATAAATTCTAGAGATGTGAGTCTTAATGATAACTTAGTAGGAAACAAGTGAGAAATAACCTTGTAAAGAACATAAAGAAATTGACTAAAATGGCTTCATATCCTAAAAGCAGATAAAAATTATAGATAGATAGATAGATAGATAATAGATAGATAGATAGTTTATATATAGATACTAGACATAGATAGATAGATAGATAGATAGATAGACAGACATATAGATATGAGATAGATAGATTCATAAATGATAAACAGATAGATAGACAGATAATAGATAGTTACATAGTTAATACGGTTGAAAAAAGACATAAGTTCATCAACTTCAACCAAGGGATAGGTGGGGACGTGAATCCCAGAAGAAAATTTGACTCAGATTTCTACACATTTTCATAAGCATTAATGTTGATTACTTTTAAGAATTCATCTAAACCCTTTTTAAAACTGTCCACTGTTCCTGCTGTGACCACGTCCTGAGGAAGTCTATTCCACAGATTCACAGTTCTTACAGTAAAGAAGCTTTGACGCTTCTGGAGACTGAACTTTTTCTTCTCCAGTCGGAGGCAGTGCCCCCTTGTGTTTTGAGGGAATTTTACATAGAACAGTTTTTCACCATATTTTTTGCTACATCCCTTGCGACGTATGAAGCACAGATATTATTAGTATCTAGATGCATAACTTTACATTTATCCACATTAAACCTCATTTGCCAAGTTGATGGCCAATCATTTAGAGTGTTCAAGTCAGCTTGTAGTTTGTGGATATCTTCCATAGACTGCATAGTACTACACAGCTTAGTGTCATCTGCAAAAATAGAGCTGGTGCTTTAAATCCTGTCCTCAATATCATTAATAAAAAATAAATAATAGAGGGCCCAGCACTGAACCTTGGGGTACACAATATATAACCCCGGACCATTCTGAATATGAATCATTGACCACAACTGTCTGGACACGGTCCTTCAGCCAGTTTTCAATCCAATTACAAACTATACTTTCGAAGCCTATATGTCTTTAATTACCTGTGGAGGACCTAGATCCTTTTTTGATTATGGGCATCACATTTGCCTTGCGCCAATCACTTGGCACTGTACCAGTACCTAGAGATCTTTAAAAATTTAAAATTATAATCAGGGGCACAGCAACGACTGAACTGAGCTCTGAGCTCTTTAAGCACTTTTTGGTGTAATCCATCTGGACCTTGTTCACATTTACCTTATTTAACTTATTTTGGACCATATCTACAGTTAGCCAATTGAGTATATTACTGGATGTACTAACAGCCCCAGCAATACAGATATCAGCTCTGTTCTCTTCTTTTGTATAAATATAGCTAAAAAAAAACATTTAGTAACTCTGCCTTTTCCTTATTTACACAAACCAGCGGGTGTGAACCCACTGTGCCATGTGTAATACCTCCTCTAATAGCATTGTCTAAGTGAACCCCTGGATCTTCACTGTACCCCTGATGGTGGGGATAGACTTTCCCGAGGGTAACACCAGGTCTCTGCCTCTTGAGGAGTATAGGCACATGAGGCTGCTGTTCCAGGCGGACCAGAAGGTACCTGAGAAAGGTACCAGAGTTGCAGGACCGAAGGATGAGGCAGAGGCTTAGTCAGTAGGCAAAAGGTCAGGGCAGGCGGCACAGGTACAGGTCAGGCAATTTGGGTTGGCAATAGGAGAGTCAAGGCAAGTAGGTAGGGATATAACAGGCAGCAGAGTCCAGGAATACAGATACGAGTCAGGAACACAAAAACACAAGCTCAAAACAGGAATCTTAGCAGGACACAAGGACCTTGACACTGAAGCATCTGGGAAGGGGGCTGAGCAACTTATATATGCGCAGGAGGGCTAGAATAGGTCAGCGAAGTCACATGACCTAACCCATAAAGCTCAGGAAGTGACGCGCTCCGGCCCTTAGGAAGTGCTGCAGGAAACAAACAGCAAGCATGCTGTGGCTATGGCTGAGAGCAAACTCTGGAGCGGATCCCAGAACAACAGCACCCACACAGATCCCAGGACTGCAGTGATGAATGGGAAGCACAGTCTGCAGATCACCGCTAAACACGGGGCCCAGGACAACGGCGGTAAGCAGGGGAACAGCGGCGCACAGCAGAAAACGGTTTGTATTATCCTTAATGTAACATAGCCAAAACGGAACCGTCTTGAACACCATCGTAAGTCAATGGGGAACGGATCAGTTTTCTATTGTGCCATATTGTGTCAGTGAAAACGGATCATCCCCATTGACTTACATTGTGTGCCAGGACGGATCCATTTGCCTCCGCATCGTCAGGGTGACACCAAAACGCTGCAAGCTCCAGAACGGAATGGATGCGGAACGGAGGCAAACTGGTGCATCCTGAACGGATCCTTATCTATTCAGTATGCATTAGGGCAAAATTGATCCGTTTTGGACCGCTTGTGAGAGCCCTGAACGGATCTCACAAACGGAAACCAAAAGGCCAGTGTGAAAGTAGCCTAAGTTTATTAGAACATTTCTGATCTTTTAATTTTCATTATAGGATCTGCTCATTTATTATCCAAGTCATGTCTCAAGGCCTATTTGAAGGGTTGAACCTTGAGGTATAGGATAGCTACCTTACATCTGGTGGCATCAGAGGCAGAGCTTGCTAAGAACTCATTTGCGTACCTTCCTTCTATCATAAGATCCAGAGGCATCCATGCCTTAGTGTCTAAAAAAGTATTTTAAGCAGTTTTAACAAACAATATCATAACTAACCTAAATGCCCTCAAACCTAGAATAAGCAATATTACTATAATGTAGCTTAAAATATTAGGCTCACAGTCCTTCAAGTATGTCCATATACTTCATGTCTTCTGAAGCACATTCCTCATTAAGAAGACCAAGTCAACCCTTCACCTCCTACTCCCCACTCTCACAGTCTATACATGTGAAAGCCTTTTGGTTTTGCTTAATAAGTTTTATGATTCTGCCCCTGACCACCAATTATTCTTAATTTCCTCTCTTAACCAAGTATCATCAAAGCACAATCACTTCCTTATTCATGTGAATATTGAAGCAAGATTATTATCTTAGACTCCAACATCTATCCAGCAGAATGGTGTAATAAGGAGAAAGCTATCATTTGTATGGAAGATATTATGCAATTATATATTTGTAATGAGTAAATATTATCCCATCAACCATGTCCAAATGCCCTCAAGATTTTCCTTCAGAACACACTGGAAATGTGTTATTGCATTTCTTGGAACTTGTTTGAGCTCCTTAAGTCATGTGTACACAGTCCACATTAAGGATGCTTATTGTACAGATCTGTAATACATAGACCCATAGTCTGCTATGGGCCATACTGTACCTCCACGTGCCTCCAATTCATTTGGAAGCAAGTAGAAGTTTTTTATTTCCCTCGCCGATTTATCTAATACTAGAAGCATGTCCCACTTCATGCTTTATATTCTGTGGTGATAATGGTCAGATGTGTCTACTTGGCAAAATAATTGACCTTTTGTGATTTTGATAAATTATTTTAGATCAGAAGTTACATTAGATGGACCCTTGTGCAGAAGAACATTAACTTGTTCTGGAGGTGAAATGTATATAGTCTGCAAACATCTAGGCATGTGAGGTAAGTTTGTGGTTCAGAAGTGAAGTGTGCAATTTTAGGTGGCATCGCTAAAGGCCCAGACTGGACATAGTCCCCACCAGGAAGTTTACCAGTGGGCTGACCCATCTAATCATATGACGAGCTGCAGGTACCCACTCAGTAAGCAGTAAATATTAATGACTGCATAGTGAGTGGGTGATGGTACCTCGCTATGTGACTCACAGGTGATCTCACAGGTGAAAGGTCCTTATGCATCCAGCTGGCTGGATTAAATGCAGACTATGCAGTGTGAATGCTTAGGGCCTCTATCAGTAAGGAGGAGGCAGGGTCCTTGACCAAAACTGAAATGTTGGACTGATGCAATGCCCCTGCTGGACCTGCAGACTTGGCATCTATGGCTTTCAGGGGCAGCAAGGCACTAGGCCCCCTGCCACCACCAAGTATGTACTACAAATTAGGAGAAGGCAGAGATTTCTGTCAGATGTGCCATACTGGAGTCTTGAAAGTCCATCATCTTACAACTTAGCATGTCCAGAACCAGTAGCACTGTGAGAAGGTAAGTAACTCTAGGAGGGAGAACAGAGAGCTGAAGATGCTATCTGTCTTACAGGCAGCAGGTTCAGTGAAATTGACTTCTTTTTTGGCCCTCTATTCCCAACAGATCACCTGGTACTCACCACTGAGGAAGGTTGCATCCACACTGCCGCTGTCTCACAAACCTGATCTTTTGTGTCCTCCTGACTTCAATCACAGAAAACGTATACAGTGCGTTACATCACTCCCTCTGCCAATGGACCCCTGCACTGCCTACCTCTTACTTTAAGGTCATGTACACAAACATATTTTGTCCCATCCACTTCAATGGGGCTGTCTACATCCGTTTGTCCATTCCGTGGCATTCGCAAAAATATAGAACATGTCCTATTCTTGTCCGCATTACAGACAAGGATAGGACTGTTCTATTATGGCCCGGACTTTCCGTTCCACAAAATGTGGAATGCACACTGCTAGTACCAATGTTTTGCGGATCGGCAATTTGCAGACTTCAAAACAGGTAATAGTTGTGTGCAGAAGCCTTGTGGGGGTTGTCCAGGCAAAGCTAAACATGGCCGCTTTACACAGCACTACACCTGTCCATGAGTTTTGTCTTGTATTGTAAATCAGCTCCACTGAAGTGAGTGATGCACTACCACATACAACTTGTGGACTGGGGTGTTTCTGTTTTAGGAAGAAATCAGACATGTTTTGTTATCCTGAGCATTCCCTTTAACTTAAAAAAATAAAATAAAAACTAGCATGAAGCCATCTGGTTTATATGGTGCCATGTATAACAGTGCCACTGTACAGTGCCCCATCAGGTGCTATGTATTGTATATATAGCTCATCTCCGGTAGAATTGACGCTCCATATCTACTGCATGTGATGGATTAAGTCATGGTTCATAGGAAACTATAAGAGAGAGAGAGAGAAAGTGTGAGGGTCAAACGGATCTCTTGGAATGGCTTTCCACTAGATCTGAAAGACTTGAGGCGCCTCGGGTGGATAGGAGCGGGGTGGAGAGAAAGTAGGGTGATAGATGCTAGAGGCTGCTCCGGGTTTGGTCAGGTCGACAAGGAAGTCTGCCTGTATAGGGTGAGGTAGTGAGACAAAAAAAGGGGGACTGGTGGGTGGGGATACCCTCCAAATCTCGCCTCTTTTTTATATAAACCCTTGTGGGCGCCAATAGAGGATTAGTGTTGGGCTGCTAGAGTGTGTGATAGCTTGTTGTAAGCGTATGTTATATTAATATGTAGAGGGATATCAATTGTGTAGGAAAAAATTGTACAGGAAAAAATTGTATATACATGTATGTAAAAAAAAATAAAAAATTTTAAAACAAGCGAAATAAAACAAAATCTGCATACAAAGAGCGAGTGAAAAGTATACACATATAAAATCTGCTGAGAGAATAAAAGGATAAAAAATAGATTGTACGTAAAAGTGGGATCACTGTATACAGCCTCTATTGCCTAAGAGGCCGTGTTCTGCAGCGTCGTACACAATAGATTGGTACAGTAGGATAGAACAATGGATAAAAGGTTTTTTTGTTTAAAAATACCGACATATATATTATAATATTGTGGTATCATAAGTAAGTTTACTCACTTCATAGCCAGATTTTACTGCCTCCCCAAAAATCCACAAATCCCTGTCCCAACCCCCGGCAGACCAATCATCTCAGGTATAGATTCCCTCACCTCAACCTGTCAGAATATATAGACGATATCCTCCAGAGATACGTCATCACACTCCCATCCTATCTCAAAGACTCAGCACACCTCATCCAAAACTTAGAGGAAGTTACATGGCAAAACGATTTTATCTGGGCCACGCTAGACGTAACATCCCTATATAGCAACATCATACACTCACTAGGCCTCAATGCTACAAATAGATACTTGGCCAACGACACAGTCATGACACCAACCCAAAAAGAATTCATCCTAAGATCCATAAAATTCATACTAGACCATAATTATTTTACATACAAAGACAATTTCTACATCCAAACCAAAGGAACAGCCATGGGCACCAAATTTGCACCCTCATATGCGAACTTATTCATGGGGGCTTTTGAGGACCAACATGGTCTACTAGAGCACCCCAACATCAGATTTTACAAGAGGTATATAGATGACATTATCTTCATCTGGCAAGGAAATAACACTGACCTAAAAACATTTGTACAGACCCTCAATCAAAACACTTGGAACATTAAACTCACACTAGAATCAAACCCGACTAACGCAGTTTTCCTAGACCTCCACCTCAACAGTGAAAACAACATTATCTCCACCAGCACACACTTCAAAAACGTAGACGCCAACAGCTTCCTTGATTTCAATAGCTGTCACTACCACAAATGGAAAACAAACATACCATTCAGCCAGATGAAAAGAATAAGACGCAACTGCACCAACACAAACACCATGAAAACTCAAATAGAAACCCTGAGCCAAAGATTCCTACAAAAAACTACCCCCCACAACTCATTAAAAACTCAAAAAAGAAAATCTCCCAAATAGACCAAAAGGAAAGCCTTCAACCAAAAATAAAAACAACCAAAGAAACTCCCTTCACACCAGGGCTAATCACCAGATACAACAAAAACCACCAAACAATCAGACACATTCTAACCAAACATTGGTCAGTACTATTAAAAGACCCCATCTTAGGTAAAGAAATCCCCAAAACACCAAGACTTACCTTCCGAAGAGCAAAAACCCTCAAAAACATCCTAGCCCCTTCATGCCCAAACAAAATACCCTCAAGACAACGACACAGACGACAATTAACAAACAAATACCAGAATTTAAAGGATCCTCTAAATGCGGTGCAAAAAAATGCAAATGCTGCCGGATGATCAAAACAGTAAACAGAGAGATAGACATCCCACACCCCATTGGCAAAATCCCACTCCTACACCAAATGACCTGTGCCAGCAAAAATATCATCTACTTACTTCAATGCCCCTGCAACATTTTCTACGTTGGCCGCACGACACAAACCCTGAGAGAACGAATGAATGAACACCGATCAAACATAAAAAGAAAAATCACTACACATAGCGTCTCACGCCACTTCACACTAGCACACGAAAGCAACCCCCTAGATCTAAAAGTCATCCCCCTTGAACAAACCCCTTCCTACCAACAACTATGTAGGAAGGAAATGTTCTGGATCTTTAAACTAAACACCCTCACTCCATTTGGCCTAAGCGAATCACTGGAACACGCCAACTACTAATCAACAACCACTACCAACCAAAAACTGACCATAATAGCCAGACCCCACAACACCGCCCAATATAGAAATAACCCCGCCACCACCCCAGATTGCCCAACCAACATGTATCTCCCACATATATTAACTTTTTAAAAACACCGAAGTATTTTTAGAAAAACACCAAGTATTACGTATAGATATATGTGGAAATTCCCAAATAAAATGAACAAATGACACACGAAATAAAAGAAAAAGATATAACAAAGAGCGACGTAGGCAGACTACATCTGAAGAGCAGGCACACACATCTACCTGCCCATATTTACATATATAGAGAAGAATGAACGAAAAAATAACACAAATAGAGGAAATATATTTCATTTATTTATTTATCAAAATATCGATTATATCGAAACCACATTTTAAATACATTTTAATACTTTTGTCTCTGATTACCAAACCACACCATTGGAACCCTTTTTTACTACAATAATTTTTTATTTTATTTATTTTATTTTATTTATTTTTTCCTACTTTTCACCATTGTTTTAACCCCCCTTATTTATATATATATATATTAGTTTATATATATATATTTTATACACATTTTTTTATACCTTCTATATTCCATTTCCTTAGATTTCATACCATTACATTATATTTATATTTTTATATATTCCATATACCATATTCTATGTATATCCCTTCTATAACAAACTATACTTGTGCCATGGGGAGGACTCTCCAATATATCCATCCTTACTATGCAAAAAAGCCCAGCCCATACACCCCAGAGAAGATCCCACTGCAAGTGACACCACTTCCCCTTAAACTTGTAGGCAGACCACACAGCTCACACAGTCAAAAGGAATATCGACAAACCGGAAGTATCGCGTGCGTTCCAGCTTGGAACGCAGCGTCTAACCTCCGGAAATACGACACCACCCCTAGGAGCTTACAAGGTGAACAGACCGGATGACGTGTTGCGTTCCAACCTGGAACGCACAGACGTCACAACACATCCGGACACTCCCCCTCCCAGCCGGCTTCAGAGATCTGCTGGCCAAACGCCCCCCAACGGCGGCCCACTTATATCCTCTGGCCCTCAATACCCTCCCTCCTACTAGGGCGGTCCCCAAACATAGCCCCATATATATCCTCAGTGCCGCTTTACCAGGCGACCACAATGCGTTCCAGCTTGGAACGCAAACAACTTCCGGTTATGTAAAAAGCGCAGCCGGACACTCCCCCTTCCGGCTGACATCACTGGACAGCAAAAAAAAAAAAAAAAAAAAACGCCCTGTACCACACAGGGGCGGTCCCCAATGCATTTTTGGCGCGTTTTTCTCCGTTTTTTGGCGCCTTCTAGCCAATTAGTGGCCATTTTAACAAAGATCATAATAGGATTATTAGGGTATAAATACCTGTGACCATACATAGAGACACTATTGCTCCTGATGAAGGGACGTGCCTGTCCCGAAACGCGTTGAGCCGGATTTTTTACATGCAAATAAAGACCTTTGAAGAGAAGCACCCGTGTTGTTTGGCTGCCTTCACCCGTTATAACTCTAGAAGCGATCCAGGCTGGGGGGGTACTCGGTTTACAGGTGTATTATGCTTATCCTGGTAAACCGCCCCCCTCGTGAAGTGAGTAAACTTACTTATGATACCACAATATTATAATATATATGTCGGTATTTTTAAACAAAAAAACCTTTTATCCATTGTTCTATACTACTGTACCACATCTATTGTGTACGACGCTGCAGAACACGGCCTCTTAGGCAATAGAGGCTGTATACAGTGATCCCACTTTTACGTACAATCTATTTTTTATCCTTTTATTCTCTCAGCAGATTTTATATGTGTATACTTTTCACTCGCTCTTTGTATGCAGATTTTGTTTTATTTCGCTTGTTTTAAAATTATTATTTTTTTTTTACATACATGTATATACAATTTTTTCCTGTACAATTTTTTCCTACACAATTGATATCCCTCTACATATTAATATAACATAACGCTTACAACAAGCTATCACACACTCTAGCAGCCCAACACTAATCCTCTATTGGCGCCCACAAGGGTTTATATAAAAAAGAGGCGAGATTTGGAGGGTATCCCCACCCACCAGTCCCCCTTTTTTTGTCTCACTACCTCATAGGAAACTAGACAGAAAACACCTCCGTATGTGTCTATGTGAAATCGGAGCTAAACAGGGGTAAAGGCCTGATGTTCCTCTGTGAATTCCATTTTACAGTACTGTACAAGTACAGTCCCGTACATGAGGCTGTACTCTAGAATGAGAAATTAAGTTATTTTATATAATATTTTTGCAAAAAAAATAATCTTAATTTAACACTTGAATATAGGCTTATTGGCTTACAATGGATTGAAAAGTAGCACCAGATTGGACAAGGGGATACAACTTAGTAAGATTGAGTAATCTATGAATGCAGCACTTTGGCTGAAGACTTACATAGACAGTGGGTAGACAGTCTCAATTTTTCTACACTATTTTCTTAAAAATGGCACTGGTCAAGAAAGCTATCATTCTTTTACCCTTTCCTCTGAATAGGAGATGCTATGTATTATTAATATCAATACTCAACATAATACTTCGGCTATGTTCAAATCTGCATTGGAGGCTGAGATCTTTTAGTTTCTGTTCGTGTCAGTTACTTGCCGAATCTGGCACTTCCATTCTTTCTGTTCCTCTGCTCCTCTAAGGGAGCAGAAGAATGGAAAATGATAGCTCAGATGTGAACTAAGCCTTAGTGGAGATGAAATCTAATGAATCAATTCATCTCATTAGCAAGAGTTCTTCACTGGTGAGTGGCTGTCTCCACAGGTGAAGAAGCACCCACCTGCTGGTTGATTGATAGGGCTGGACGTCTCATCTCATGCCTGCACCGCTGCTCCAAGTACTGGCGCAAGTGTAGAGACTCTGCTTCTGGGGCAGCAACTGTTCATACACCCCTACCCAGAAGAGTAGTGACGCATGAGGAGTCGCTGCTCCTGAAGTGGAAGCTAAGCCCCTGCTCTTACACCTCTACTCTTAGCAGTGGCGCAAGCTCGAGATGTCCAGCCCTAACGATCAACAGGCAGGTGGGTTCTTCTTTATCTGTGGGGGCAGCCCCTCACAGGTGAAGAACTCTTGCCAATGAGACCAATCAATTTATTAGAATCGATCCGTTCATCCTTAAAGGAAACCTGTCACCAGTTTTATGGTGTCCTAACTAAGGGCAACATAAATAAGTGGCTGATTCTCTTAGCACAATGCTGGGTCACTTTCTTTAATTCACCCAGTCAATCTGCCAACATGTTTTATTGAAAAGCTCCAGCTGATAATGATGAGTCATGAATATTCATGAGCTACTGACTCTCCCCGCCCACCTGCTGCTGAATGACAGTTTGTTTACATATGAATCAGCAGCAGGTGGGCAGGGGAGTGGCTATAGCTCTGAATTAAATATACGCTGGACTCAATGACATCACGCCGGACTCAAATCAGCTCATTAGCATGCGGCATCTTTGTGTGTATATTATGAGATAACCATCTGTCACACCAGTAAGTGAATACATCTAAGGTACTTTTTAGTAGTTAATGATTGTATATAATTAGTTAGATTATAATCAAATATCCACGTGACAGGTTCCCTTTAATCCTTAGTAAAATTATCTAGATTTCTCTTTTGCTCAGCACACCCTTTTTCTCCTTGTGCTTTTACATTGTTTAACTATAAACCCAAATTAAAAGTCCAACCCCAACCCTTGGTCTTAAATCTTTGTGTGCTGGGATGCTCTAGTCCTTTTCAAAAGACTTTCTAGAAATAGTTAAAACATTGTTGAATGAATGATATCCTATGAGGTCAATATACACAATAAACTGCAGTTGTACACAACTTAAGCCATATGTTTAGACAAGATCATACAACAACCTCATTTGTCCTAAAAAAAAATTAGGGATAGAAATCAGTGGAATATTAATCATGCCATGGAGTTATGTGTTTTGTTCTTTAGGAAAGATGCAGACCCCTGTTTATAGTAAAGGTTCTCACTGAAACTATTCTGTGGAGCATGAAAGAATCAGCAGGAATTTTGCAACAACAGATGGTTATTTTGGTTTAAAACATATTTCTGGACTGTAAGACAACCCCCCTCCTTATATTCTACAGACTTCTGTGTGAAGTGGTAACAGAAATACACAAAATAGTATAAGAAACCAAATAATACTTAATAGGCTACATAAAAGAATATTCCAGGTACAAGGTTTTCTAGAAATTCCTGAAAATCCGAAAGGTCTATATTTCCTAATCAGTTTGACAATATACATGCAAAAGAGCTTTATGGGACACAAACAGAAGAAAATGGAATTTGACCTACTGTAGGTCAATGGTGGCATATATCTCAAGCATACTTTGTGTTCATCCAGCATGGGAGGTCATTGTGGTAAATCTGTATTAAAAACTTACCTTGCTAAAGATAAGAGGATTTTAATTGGCAAATTGCTGCAGTTTTGTGGTGTAAAAAAGTCTAATTTGTGGAGTACTTTAGTTTGGTTCATATATTTTTAATTTTATGCTGTTCTTGCTATCTTTACAGCCTGATGAAGGCATTGACTTTGGAATAAAACTTCAGCAATCTGGATGTAAGCTTCTGTCCCTCATCCCACAGAGGAAGCTTGTTTCTTGCCTTTTTGGGATGTAATGTTTCTGTTACCGGTTGCATTTAAGCTTGGTCAGTCTAAGGAAGAGCAGCAGCTGGTTTAATACTGCTCTAAGGTACTATTCAGAGGCATGCCTGTTACATGCACTTGTGTCCCACGTGAACAGTTTGATGATGCTCCGGCCCCGGGGACAGTGGCAGGTGGAGAGATTGACTGGGGCAGTACACCTGTCCAACTGTAATGCAGGTGTCCTAAGTTGAGCTCAGGGAGGACAGAAACCTCACATTGAGCAGAAGGGCTTAAGCTTTTTTTATTTTCTGGAGGTCTCTGTGCTATAGAGTGGAAGTTTTCCATATAGGTCTTTCTGTACTGTTAGGTAAATTTAGCTTTCTAAAATACTCATCATACTAATAGTCAAACAAGATACTGTAGTGGTCCTGTAATAATGTTTGGAAGATTTGCTGCTCAAGACACGAACAAGCATGAATTTGACATTGGGCCAGAAAATTCCTAATGTCCAACCCCATCCAGCAGACAGTAAGCCTCTTACTTAAGTTATTCAATGAGAGTGACAGCTCCAGATCTGCATAATAATGAACATATCTGTTGTTGTCACCCATGGACTGCATTGTTTATTGCTAAGCAGTTGCCCAAACACATGCAAGCTGTTGCTTTACAAACTCTAGTTTTTGTCTAAAGGAGACTCTAGTTTTTGTCTTAGTTCTCTTCAAGGAGAATGTAGAGTTATCTATTCTAAAGCTGAAGCTGAAACATCATTAGTTTATACATCAAGACAATGAACTAAAAGCAAAATAAATGTAAAGAAAAAAAATCTTGTATTCAATAGAGATGCTGTTGCAAAACCTGAAACTGGTAGTTCATAGATATCTGGGTTAACAGAGTTCTACTAAAAATAGGAAAAAAGATTATTCAAACTTAGTGAGGGTTTTCACATGATAAATACTTATTATATATTACACATCAATTTTTAATTGCTGGGAGTTTGACTGATGACATTAACTAATGGTCTCTAAGTAAAGTGTATACGAGCCTTTTTCCTGTTTTTATAGCACTCATTATACTAGTGTTTTTCAGAGGGTGCTAGAATCCTTGTGGACAAAAAAAAAATTGGAAAAAAAACAAATTCAAGAAAGAGTTAAAAAATGTCCAAGTAAAAAATCCAAGTTTTCTCTTACAAAATATTATTTTATAATTAAAAAATACACCATTTAACAATAGGTATTACTGTGTCTATAATAACCTGAATGATACAAATAGTGTGTTATTCATCCTAAAAATAGACAAAAAAAATCCCAAAATTGCTGTTTTCGTGTTCATCCACCTCCCCCAAAAAATTTGAATACTGCAACTTGTCCAACAAAAAACAAACAAATCTTCACAGAACTCCACTGATTGTAAAATAAAGAAGTTATGGGCTGTTAAGTGTTTTTATGGTGCAAGCGTTATATTATAAACTTTATAAAACCAAAATAAACTTGGTATTGCTATTAGAGATGAGCGAATCGAAGCTGACGAAGTGGAATTCGTTCCGAATTTCAGAAAAAATTCTATTCACAACGTTGTAACGAATTGCTTTTTTCCTAAAATGGCGGCTACACGTGTGAGGACTGAGGACATGGGGCAAGGAACTCTGGGAAGGTGGGATCACCCAGATTGACATGCATGCATGCAGCCAATCAGCAGAAAGCCAGCACTGTGATGTCACAGCCCTATCTATACCGCGGCCATCTTGGATTCAGACATTTTCCAGCGTTCAGAGTGCAGAGACAGACGTGAGAAGGCGCTAGAGACAGCGATTGGAAAAACCTTATTGTGAAAAAAAAAAGACTAAAAAAACGATTATAAGTGCAGGGAAAGGATAGGGAGGAATCATTTCACAGCATCTGAGTGCAGGCAGAGACGTCAGAAGGCGCTCAGGACAGTGATAGGAAAGCGATTTGCAAGTGCAGGAAAGATTATTTGGGGATCTAAATAGCCATTAGACAGCTCTGTCGTTCCAGCTATTGGTTGTTGGGGTTCAAGTGCTATGTTGAAAAGCCTTTAGTTGCTTATATCTGTGGAAAAACAAAAATATATCCGCACTTCACTGCTGCAGGTTTTTCTTGTGAAAGCGTATAGGGGCGTATTTCAGTAGAAAAAATAAAAATATATACGTACTGGACTGTTGCAGTAATTTCTGTTGAAAGCGCATAGGGGTGTATTTCAGTCCTACAAGAAAAATATATACGCACTTCACTGTTTACGTTATTTCTGGTGAAAGCGTATATGGTCGTATTTCCAGAAAAAAATATATATATATATACGCCCTGCACTGTTCAAGTTTTTTCTTGGGGAAAGTGTATAGGGGCGTATTCCAGTAACAAAAGGAAAATATATACGCACTGCACTGTTGCAGTGTTTCTGTTGAAAGCACATAGGGGCATATTGCATTCCTACAAGAAAAATATATACGCACTTCACAGCTTAATTTTTACTTGGTGAAAGCGTATAGGGGTATTTTTCTGTAACAAAAATAAAAATCTATACACACTTCACTGCTTAAAGGTTTTCTACCACCAGAAATACTGTTATGTAGCTGGCTGACATTAGCGATGCGCTAATGTCAGCACTACATAACAGTATGTTTCTAACATTAGTCCCTGCAGCCGTTTTTGTTAAAAAAGCACTTTTATAGATATGCTAATGAGCCTCTAGGTGCTATGTGGGCGTCATTAGCACCTAGAGGGCTCCGTCCACTAACCCTTTCAGCCGCCCATCGCGTCCCTCCAGCTCGCCCCGCTCCTGTTGATTGACGTGAAACTTCTCAGTATCTCGTACCAATTCCCGCGCCTGCGCCGTGCGCTTCTGTATTCTCCTGGCGCCGGCCTTCTCACTGCGCCTGCGCCAACTACGTTACAATGAGGAAGCCGGCACCAGGAGCGCGGCATTCACTCACTGCGCCTCCGCCGAATACAGAAGCGCACGGCGCAGGCACGGGAATTGGTACGAGATACTGAGAAGTTTCATGTCAATCAACAGGAGCGGGGCGGGCTGGAGGGACGCGATGGGCGGCTGAAAGGGTTAGTGGACGGAGCCCTCTAGGTGCTAATGACGCCCACATAGCACCTAGAGGCTCATTAGCATATCTATAAAAGTTCCAGGATTTCACTTAATAAACTATTACCAGTACCTTATAGATTATCCTCATTGTGTTTCAATGCATTTTTGTGCCGCTTTCCTGGGATGTATATTCATGAAAAAAAACGACTTATAAAGTCCTCGTCTCCAGCTCCTGAAGTCACGCTAGAAGTCAAGGGGGTAGCCCTTCCCTCACTCCGGGCTGTAACTCCCCTGCCCTAACCCCTCCTCTAAGTAGTGTAATTGACAGCCGGCTCAGTCGCCGGGACCGCGCTTGTACAGGCGGCGCATGCGCCGTCGGACTCAAGCACGATCCTGTAACTGAATCGCGCGTGAGGAAGAGAAGACAGGCAGGCATCGGGGATGGCGCATGCGCGATTCAGTTACAGGATCGAGCTTGAGTCCGACAGCGCATGCGCCGCCTGTACAAGCGCGGTCCCGGCGACTGAGCCGGGTGTCAGTTACACTACTTAGAGGAGGGGTTAGGGCAGGGGAGTTACAGCCCGGAGTGAGGGAAGGGCTACCCCCTTGACTTCTAGCGTGACTTCAGGAGCTGGAGACGAGGACTTTATAAGTCGTTTTTTTCATGAATATACATCCCAGGAAAGCGGCACAAGAATGCATTGAAACACAATGAGGATAATCTATAAGGTACTGGTAATAGTTTATTAAGGGAAATCCTGGTGAAAGGTTCGCTTTAACAAAAACGGCTGCAGGGACTAATGTTAGAAACATACTGTTATGTAGTGCTGACATTAGCGCATCGCTAATGTCAGTCAGCTACATAACAGTATTTCTGGTGGTAGAAACCCTTTAATTTTTCCTGGTGAAATCGTATAGGGGCATTTTTCTTTAACCAAAGGAAAAATATATATGCACCTCACTGCTTAATTTTTACTGGTTGAAACCGTTTGCTGGCCTATTTCAGTTACAGAAAGAAAAATCCATAACCACTTCACTGCTTAATTTTTACCTGCTGAAAGCATATACTGTAGAGGCATTTTTCTGTAACAAAAAGAAAAATCTATACACACTTCAGTGCTCAATTTTTCCTGATGAAATCGTATAGGGGCATTTTTCTTTAACCAAAAGAAAAATATATTAGCACCACACTGCTTAATTTTTACCAGTTGAAAGCGTTTGCTGGCCTATTTCAGTAAGGGCTTGTTCACACGACCGTGTTAAGCCTGTGCCCGTGCTGTGGACCGCAAATGCACGGGCACCGACCGTGGCCCAGCCGCATGGGGATCACAAACCCATTCACTTGAATGGGTCCGTGATCCATCCATTCCGCAAAAAGATAGAGCATGTTTTGCGGTGCGGAGGCACGGAACGGAACCCCAGGAAGCACTCCGTAGTGCTTCTGTAGTGTTCCGTTCTGTGCTTCCGTTCCACACCGTTCCGCATCTCCGGATTTGCGGACCCATAAAAGTGAATGGGTCCACATCCGTGATGCGGAATGCACACGAAACGGTGCCCATGTATTGCGGATCCGCAAATGCGGGCCGCAATACGGCAACGGGCAGCACACGTTCGTGTGAATGAGCCTTAACAGAAAGAAAAATCCATAACCACTTCACTGCTTAATTTTTACCTACTGAAAGTGTATAGGGGCATTTTTCTGTAACAAAAAGAAAAATCTATACACACTTCACTACTTAATTTTTTCCTGGTAAAAGCGTATAGGGGCGTATTTCAGTACTACAAGAAAAATATATGCTCAGTTCACTTCTGCAATTATTTTTGGTGAAAGCATATAGGGGCGTATTTAAGTACAACAAGAAAAATATATTCGTTACTTTTAGGGGAGTTTTAATTTGCCTTTAATTTATTTAGTTCTGCTTAAAATACTGTATGTCAGGCAGAGAAGTGCCAGGCCATGCACAGAGGAGTGGCAGAGGCCTAAGTGTTTCTGGCGCAGGCAGAGGTTGCAGCAGACTAAGGGGTCATGGCAGCATGAGTCGCAGCGAGAGGCCTGAGCTCCCTGTGTCATCTAGCGGTCGTGTCTTGACCAGCAACCCAGCGGTTCTTGATTGGTTAACTCAGTCATCCACGTCATCCCAAGTGACCTCAGACACCCCTCGGTGGGTTTGTCAGACACAATCCTTAGGCCCTGTGACCTCACATGTCCTCCACCTGCCTCTGTCCTTTGCTGTTCCATCACCCACAGAAGTATTGTATGCTGTGGGCTCAGCTCCACTATACAGCGAGGACGATCTACTAGAGGACAGTCAGCAGAGTAGAGTAGTGACGAGGAGAATGGCATGGGATGTGGTGTTGCGAGCGGTCAGGCTCCTGTCCCAGAGACCATTGAGGAGGACATCAGTGACATGCAGACACTACTCGATAATAATGAAGCTGATCACACTAGGGAGCCAGGTGCAGAAGGGGCTTCATCATCATCAGGAGAAGAGGGTGGCATCTTGCTTGTGAGCCAGAGGCGGAGCCAGCAGGTTGATAGAGTGGCCGGAAGTCAACAGGGTGGGAGCAGTGGGAGGTAGGGAGCCAAAAGGGCACGGGTTAGACCACCTGCTTCACAACAGCCTACCTGCCCGGGAAGTAGTGGTGCAAGGATTCACGGAGGCAGCGGCAGTAGCAGTCAGTCAGTGCGGATTGTTGGGGTGAAAAATCACCTATTAGGCGGTGTGGCAGTTTTTTGTGAAGCCGCCGGAGGAGGTGAACGTGGCCATATGTAGAATCTGTGGGCATAAAGTTAAGCGTGGCCAGCAGCGTCGCCACCCAGTGGCCTGGGAGAACCGTGGCTCTGATGTGGTGGTCCAGCCTGCCGCAGCAACCGCTACATCACCCACTGGCTCACACCCGGTTTCTGGCAGTCAAGGCTACCCCACCTCAGCCAAAGGGATCTGTCTGTCCCTCCCATCATCTGCGGTTCATGATGCTCCTGCTCCTCCTACTCCTCGTCACTCATTCCACCAAAGCGATTGCCAAGGGACAGCAGCATGCGTGCGTGCATCCAATGGCGCAGAAGCTGAACGCGCTCCTGTCCAAGTTGCTAGTGCTGCAGTCCCTCCCTTTCCAAGTGGTGGACTCTGCACCTTTCAGAGAACTGATGGCTTGTGCCAAGCCGAGGTGGAGAGTCCCAAGCCATCATTTCTTTGCCAAAAAGGCAGTTCCAGCCCTGCACAAAAATGTAGAACAGAAGGTGGGCCCACTGGGTGAATGTGGTTCCTGCACAGCCACACCAGCAACTTGGCCAGGTCACGCCGCTTCCCCCTCCACGTTCTCACGCCGTTGGTCCTGCAACAATGTCCGCCTCTGCCTCCTCATCCTCCAACGTGTCCTCAGCCTCCACTGGAGGGACAAGTCACAGTGCCCCTCCAGCATACCACATGTGCCGGGCACGGCGGTGTCACGCTGTTCTGCACCTGGTTTGCCTTGGCGAACGGAGTCACACAGGGGATGAACTGCATGTGATTAATCAAGAAATTGAATCCTGGCTGCCTCCGCGACAACTCAAAATCGGAATCATAGTGACCGACAACGAGAAGAACAAGGTGTCGGCGCTGTGTCAAGGAAGGCTGAGCCATGCGCCCTGCATGGCACACGTGTACAATCTGGTTGTCAAGCAGTTCCTTCAGTCTTCCACCCATCTGCAAGACATCCTAAAAATGCCCAGGAAATTTTGCATGCACTTCAGCCACCCGTATACCACAAAGCACACCCTCCTTGAGCTACAGCGGCAGAACAGCATCCCTCAACATAGGCTGATATGTGACGTTTCCATCCGTTGGAATTCCACCCTCCATATGTTGAACAGACTCTACGAACAGAGAAAGGCCATCAACGATTTCTTGATGATCCAAGCGGATAGGAGTACTCCCCTGTGTAACTTCGATGTCAGCCAGTGGCAGCTTATGCATGACACCTGCCGTTTGCTCAGGCCCTTTGAGGACGCCACGTTATTTGTCAGTTGTCAGGACTATGGGATGAACAACGTCATTCTACTGCTTCACGTCCTGGAACAGATGCTGGTAACAATGGCTGGTCAGGGCACTGGAGATGTGGCGCCTAGATCTCACGGCCACATGAGCCCTGTGGGGGCTGAACTGGAGGAGGAGGACGATGAGGACATAATGCACAAGCAATGTGTAGCGAATGGGGTGGTTTTTCTACTCAGGTGACAAGAGAGGAGGAGCAGGAGCAGCCAGAGGAGCTACAGGGTGATGAGGAAGCCGAGACAGAGGACCCAGACACACCGTGACAGTATGCAGTGGAGATGGAGGCAGGGAGTCCCTCTGTGTCACTTGCACAAACGTCCAAATGCATGCTCACTTGCTTGCATAGTCACAGCCGAATTGTCACCATTAGGCTGAGGGATGACTTCTGGCTCTCCACCTTGTTGGACCCTTGCTACCGGTTCAGAATGGGGGGCTTTTTTTACACTCACTGAGAGGGAGGACAAACTGAAGTACTACAGAGACATCCTATGTAGTCAGTTTGCCGCTGCCTATCTGCGCAATCATCCATCCTCTCGCAAGTCTGACCGGGGAAGGGGGGGGCCCTCTGCGCTCACGTTCCTCTGCCATGACTGCTGGCCATCAGCAGCAGCCTGAGTCTACAGTCGCTGATGAGTAGCTTTCTTCACCCGCATAGTGAAGAAACTACTCACCAGCAGCAGCAGGTAGACCTGGAGAAGGACCTGAACCAGCAGGTGGTGGCGTACTTGGACAGCACCCTGCCACCCCACATTGAGGATCCGCTGGACTACTGGGCAGCCAAACTGAATTTGTGGCCACAATTAGCTGAGTTTGCCCTGGAAAAGCTGTCCTGCCCGGCCAGTAGTGTGGCATCAGAGCGGGTGTTTAGTGCGACGGGGCCCATAGTTAATCAAAGGATATCTTGCCTGTCCACCCAAAATTTGGAGAGACTGAACTTTGTCAAGATGAATCAGGCATGGATCAGCCAGGATTTCCACCCACCAATTCCAGATGCATAAGACTAGATCATCCATGGTGCCACACCAACACTTTGACAAAAGAGACTGGTTTCTTCTGGCTACCTGCCTCATCCACTATTCTGATGCTGCCACCCGCCTGATGCCACACATCTGCTGTCAAGTGCTCCTTTTTTCCCCCACCTTCGTCAGCGTGTACTGGTAATGCCACCCACCGCCCCACTCTGTCACCGGGTCACTTTGTGGTCTCCTGATGCAGCTGCTGCTGCCATCTCCACACTATGTCACCTTGTCACTCTGTGGTATCCTGATGCTGCTGCCTTATCCACACTATGTCACCTTGCCACTGGATGGTATCCTGATGCTGCTGCTGCCATCTCCACACTATATCACCTTGCCAATCTGTGGTACTCTGATGCTGTTGCTGCTGCTGCCATCTCCACACTATTTCACCTTTCCACTCTGTCGTATACTGATGCTGCTGCTGCTGCCTTATCCACACTATGTGACCTTGCCACTGTATGGTATCCTGATGCTGCTGCTGCCGTATCCCCACTATGTCACCTTGCCACTGTGTGGTATTCTGATGCTGCTCCTTCCTTATCCACACTATATCACCTTGCCACTCTCTGGCCTCCTCCTGATGCTGCTGCTGATGCCATCTCCACTCTCTGTCATTGTGGCAGTCTGTGGTCTCCTCATACTGCTGCCAACTCCATACTCTGTCGTAGTGACACTCGGTGGCCTTATCTTGATGCTGCTGCTGTTGCCACCTCCACGCTCTGTCATTGTGCCACTGGGTGGCCTTCTACTAATATTTCTGTTGCTGCCGACACCTCCATGCTCTGCCCTTGTGCCACTCTGTGGCTTCCGCATGCTGCTGCCAACTCCAGACTCTGTCATTGTGCCACTCTGTGGCCACCTCCTGATGCTGCCGCTGCTTTCACCTCCAGACTCTGTCATTGTGCCACTCTGTGGCTTCTAATAATGCTGCTGCCACCTCCAGACTCTGTCATTGTGCCACTCAGTGGCCTACTCATGCTGCTGCCACCTCCACACTCTGTCATTGTGCCATTCTTTGGCTTCCTAATGCTTCTACCACCTCCAGAGTCGGTCATTGTGCCACTCTGTGGTTTCCTCATGCTGCTGCCATCTACAGACTCTGCTATTGTGCCACTCTATGGCCTACTCATGCTGCTGCCACCTCCACGCTCTGTCATTTTGCCAGTCTGTGGCTTCCTACTGATGCTGCTACCACCTCAAGACTTTGTCATTGTGACACTCTGTGGCTTCCTAATGATGATGCTGCTGCCACCTCCAAACTATGTCATTGTGCCACTCTGTTGCCTACTCATACTGCAGCCACCTCCACACTCTGTCATTGTTCCATTCTGTGGCTTCCTAATGCTGCTGCCACCTCCAGACTCTGTCATTGTGCCACTCTGTGGCTTTCTTATGATGCTGATGCCACCTCCAAACTCTGTTAATGTTCCACTCTGTGGCATACTCATGCTGCTGCCACCTCCAGACTCTCTCATTGTACCACTCTGTAGCTTCCTCATGCTGCTGCCACCTCTGTACTCGGTCATTGTGCACCTCTGTTGCCTACTCATGCTGCTGCCACCTCCACACTCTGTCATTGTTCCATTCTGTGGCTTCCTCATGCTGCTGCCACCTCCAGACTCTGTCATTGTGCCACTCTGTGGCCTACTCATGCTGCTGCCACCTCAAGACTCTGTCATTGTGCCACTCTGTTTCCTACTCATGCTGCTGCCACCTCCATACTCTGTTATTGTTCCATTCTGTGGCTTCCTCATGCTGCTGCCACCTCCAGACTCTGTCATTGTGCATTGTGCCACTCTGTGGCTTTCTAATGATGATGATGCCACCTCCAGACTCTTTCAATGTGCTACTCTGTGGCCTACTCATGCTGCTGCCACCTCCAGACTCTGTCATTGTGCCACTCTGTAGCTTCCTCATGCTGCTGCCACCTCCGGACTCGGTCATTGTACCACTCTTTTTCTCCCTCCTGATGCTGCTGCATCTGCCACCTTCAGACTTTGTCATTGTGCCATTCTGTGGCTTCCTACTGATGCCTCTGATGCCACCTCCAGACTCTGTCATTGTGCCACTCTGTGGCCTCCTTCCTGATGCTGCTGCTACCGACACCTCTAAACTAGCTCATTGTGCCACTCTGTGGCTTCCTCATGCTGCTGCCAACTCCAGAATAGGTCATTGTGCCACTCAGTGGCGTTCTCATGCTGCTTCCACCTCCAGACTCTGTCATTGTGCCACTCTGTGGCTTTCTTATGATGCTGATGCCACCTCCAAATTCTGTTAATGTTCCACTCTGTGGCATACTCATGCTGCTGCCACCTCCAGACTCTCTCATTGTACCACTCTGTAGCTTCCTCATGCTGCTGCCACCTCTGTTCTCGGTCATTGTGCACCTCTGTTGCCTACTCATGCTGCTGCCACCTCCACACTCTGTCATTGTTCCATTCTGTGGCTTCCTCATGCTGCTGCCACCTCCAGACTCTGTCATTGTGCCACTCTGTGGCCTACTCATGCTGCTGCCACCTCCAGACTCTGTCATTGTGCCACTCTGTAGCTTCCTCATGCTGCTGCCACCTCAAGACTCTGTCATTGTGCCACTCTGTTTCCTACTCATTCTGCTGCCACCTCCATACTCTGTCATTGTTCCATTCTGTTGCTTCCTCATGTTGCTGCCACCTCCAGACTCAGTCATTGTGCCACTCTGTGGCCTACTCATGCTGCTACCACCTCAAAACTTTGTCATTGTGCCACTCTGTGGCCTTCTCATGCTGATTCCACCTCCACACTCATTGTCATTGTGCCATTCTGTGACTTCCTTATGCTGCTGCCACCTCCAGACTCTGTCATTCTGCCACTCTGTGGCCTCCTCCTAATGCTGCTGTTGCCAACACCTCCAGACTCTGTCATTGTGCCACTCTGTGGCCTACTCATGCTGCTGCCACCTCCACACTCTTTCATTGTGCCATTCTGTGGCTTCCTCATGCTGCTGCCACCTCCACACTCTGTCATTGTGCCACTCTGTGGCCTACTCATGCTGCTACATCCAGAGCCTGTTGATGTGCCACTCTGTGGCATACACATGCTGCTGCCACCTCCACACTCTGTCATTGTGCCATTCTGTGGCTTCCTCTTGCCAACTCCAGACTCTGTCATTGTGCCACTGTGTGGCCTCCTTCTGATGCTGCTGCTGCTCACACCTCCAGACTCTGTCATTGTGCCACTCTATGGCCTACTTATGCTGCTGCCCTCCAGTCTCTGTCATTGTGCCACTCTGTGGCCTATTCATGCTGCTGCCACCTCAAGACTCTGTCATTTTGCCACTCTGTGGCTTCCTCATGCTTCTTCCACCTCCAGACTCGGTCATTGTGCCACTCTGTGGCTTATTCCTGATGCTGCTGCCACCTTCAGACTCTGTCATTGTGCCACTCTGTGGCTTCCTACTGATGCTGCTGCCACCTCCAGACTCGGTCATTGTGCCACTCTGTGGTTTCCTCCTGATGCTGCTGCTGCCACCTCCAGACTCTGTCAATGTATCACTTTATGCCTTCCTACTGTTGCTGCTGCCACCTCCAGACTCTGTCATTGTGCCACTCTGTGGCCTCCTCCTGATGCTGCTGCCATCTCCAGACTCTGTCATTTTGCCACTCTGTGGCTTCCTCATGCTTCTGCCACCTCCAGATTTGGTCATTGTGCCACTCTGCGGTCTCCTCATGCTGCTTCCACCTCACCACAATGTCATAGATCCATTCTGTGAACTTCTCGAACTGTTCCCACCCTCCCCACTTCATGACTGGTCCACTATTTGGCTTTCGGCCTGGCTGACATCATAATAATTTTTTTGACACTTTTTCTTATCTGTCAGATAAAAGGAATAATGAGACGTACAACAGATCCTGTCTGTGTAGCAGCTTTAAGGCCTGTATTGTCCCATCAGAATTGGCTTATGATTTGGTAGCCAAAAGCAGGAGTGGGTGCAAAACACAGAAGAAATGCAAATATTCCATTCACGTGTCATCTCTGTTTTGGATCCACTCCTGTTTTTTTGGGGCATTAGAAATACTGATGGATTATTGAGCAAATGCTGACCGATGGGTTATTGTTATGACGGATCAGAGAATGGGAATAATTAAGTAGTGACGTCAACACAAACTTTCTGCTGACACCCTCTTCACTCTGTCAGGGGGGCTCTATTTGTATAAGCGTTTAAGAGGTTCTGTAGACATCTATGTGGAATCAGCTGACGAGGGTGTAAAAGGAGTGCGCTTCTTCTTGACGCTAACAGTGGCGGATTACAATAGGGACGTTCGGGTCGGCAGCCCCGGGCCCAGCACCGCTGGGGGGCCCAACGCTGACCCGAACGCCCACATACTGCTGCGGGGCACGGGAGCGCATAGCTCCCTGTCCCGCCCGCGATCACCGCCATAGGCTTCAGGCCTTGAAGGCCTGAGGCCTATGCGGTAGAGAAATCCCGGCGCAGGCGTGCGTGATGACGTCATCGCGCGCCTGTGCCGGGACGCAGCACTGT
Organism: Bufo bufo; assembly: GCF_905171765.1. NCBI lineage: Eukaryota > Metazoa > Chordata > Amphibia > Anura > Bufonidae > Bufo > Bufo bufo. Next base: position 114,607,534 of record NC_053398.1, on the reverse strand, counting down.
GATGCGCCTGACTCTGCGAGCAAGCGCCTGGCCCTGTACATACAGTAGGTGAGTATTTATCTTTTCATTTTTTTGTTCATTTATTTTTATTTTTATTTCATGTGCCTACTTTGGGGGGGGGGGGCACACAGGAGGACATATTAGGGAAGTTAAATCCAGTACATTGGGGGGGAATGTGGGGGCTGTATGGGGCCAAATTATTATGGGAGGGAATACTATGTGGGGGCAGTGTGGGGTCAAATTGCAATGTGGGGGCTGTGTGGGGGCAAATTGCTATGTGGGGGCACTGTGGGGGCAAATTGCTGTGTGGGGGCAAATTGCTATGTGGGGGCTGTGTGGGGGCAAATTTCTATGTGGGGGCTGTGTGGGGGCAAATTGCTATGTGGGGGCTGTGTGGGGGCAAATTGCTATGTGAGGGCAGTGTGGGGGCAAATTGCTATGTGAGGGCAGTGTGGGGGCAAATTGCTATGTGGGGGCTGTGTGGGGGCAAATTGCTATGTGGGGGCAAATTTCTATATGGGGGCAGTGTGGGGGAAACTATTGTGTGTGGGGAAATTGCTATGTGGGGGCAAATTACTATGTGGGGGCAGTGTGGGGACAAATTACTATATGGGGCAGTGTGGGGGCAAATTACTATGTGGGGAAAGTGTGGGGACAAATTACTATATGGGGCAGTGTGGGGGCAAATTACTATGTGGGGGCAGTGTGGGGGAAATTGCCATGTGGGGACAGTGTGGGGTAATTTCTATGTGGGGGCAAATTACTATGTGGGGAAAACTATTGTGTGGGGGCAGTGTGGGCAAATTACTATGTTGGGGCAGTGTGGTGGAAATTACTATGTGGGGGCAGTGTAGAGCAAATTACTGTGTGGGGGGAAAACTACTATATGGGAGCAGTTTGGGGGAAATTACTGTGTGGGGGCAAATTACTATGGGGGGATTACTATGTGGGGGCAGTGTGGTGGAAATTACTATATGGGGGTGTTGCTATTGGGGAGGCACTGTAGGGGCAATTCTATTATTTCTGTGGACACTATACAGGGATTATTGCCTGGAGCACAATAGAGGGTGTTATTATTACTGGGGGCACTCTAAGGGACATTATAGCTGCTGTGGACACTATAGGAACATTTGGGGTCATTTATCAAACTGGTGTAACGCAGAACTGGCTTAGTTGCCCATAGCAGCCAATCAGATTCCACCTTTCATATTTGACAGCTCTTTTGGAAATCCAGTTCTACTTTACACCAGTTTGATAAATTACCCCAATTATGTCTATTAGGGTCACTATTTTTTCAGCAGTATAGTTCCTGGGGCATTGGGAAGCACAACGGGCAAAGTATTGGGGGTGGCAGGATGACGCTGTGGGGACACCAGGATGAAGAGGTTGATGGAAAAATTGAGAAATCTAATGTGTCTGTGTTACAAACTGTAGAGACGAGATGCGGCTGAAAGAATTTGCCATGGTGGTCTGGGTCAGATGGAGGAGAAGAGGAAAGAGAAGGTCTACATGACAGGAGATGTCACTAAATGTAAGAGGTATGTGGTGCTGTATTCTCCTCCATGTCTTTTTTATTACAATTATATGTATTTTAAATTTGGTGACTAAATTTTTCAGTTTAGGACCCAATTTGGGGTATTTTTTTTTAGTCTGAAGATGTCATATGGCCTAAGAAGAGACTGTGGCGCCCATGAAGCACCGCAGCCTCTTCATACAAAAAATAAAAATAAAAACTAAAATGGAGGAGGAGGGGGGGGGGAGTTTGGTAGACAGCCCCGGGCCTATCATGCACTTAATCCGCCCCTGGACGCTAACATCGACCTGTAAGGCTGAGTTGATACGGTACTTCAGTTATTTGGTCAGTTTTGGCCCCGTGACTGCCCAAATAAGTGAAGTGTGCAGTGATTCTAAGAGCGACCCCTGTCATCTGCATGTCATACTGACTCACAGTATTATTTCACTACCACAACAGACTCCCTATACGTGTTACTGCAAGGCACAGTGTTCTACACCCCTATAAAGGCTTTCTGCAGCCTGGAAATAGCAGTTTTTAACGTACGGTAATTCGCCACAAATAAATTCAGATCGAAAAAATTTTTCAAAAAATTTGGCGAACCAGCCGAATCGAATTTTTGAAAAATTCGCTCATCTCTAATTGCTATAATTGAACTGACCCAGAGATTAAAGTTAGTGTTATCAGAAACTCATGTTTCAATGATGATCTGCCACCTTCATCAGGCACATCCATTTGATATTTATAATTATTATTATTTTTTATCATATTATATTTTGATATGATAATTTATCCATGTATTGTCAGCCCGGAGGGAGAGAGTAGCAGCTACTATGCCTGTGGTGGGTTTATGACCTGTATAAGATCCAAAGTTGTGCCTGGATCCACACAACATCATCTGGTAGGAGTTCACACTACTCTATGTGCGAGTATTTGGTACTGGAGGTAATGCACTTGGGTGCGCCCTTGCTTCTGTACCAGAAAAATTGAATCAAATGAGGGGTTTGACACATAGAACAAATGGAACAGAATTTCCTAAAAGTTGTAAGATAGAAAACAATATAGAAGACAGAAGAATGGTTAACCAAGTAAGTGCTAAATGGCTGAGCCTCGCTGGTATGTCATTAGGGATTGGAAGAAGGCGACAAGAAAGATAGATGGTAGAATATGATTAATTAAGGTGAGTGTAATCAGGATTAATATTTATTGTGAGGACTTTACAAAGGACCAGGTTAGGAGACACGGTATATGTCTAGTATTGGCGATACAAACATCAGTACAGGAAAGCGTTCTTTATTGTTACAGTACTCACAGTATGGAATGTCCTACCCCAAGAAGTAGCAATGGCAGCATTTTAAAAAGGGGCTACATGTTCATCTAATGGCATTGAGGGTTATAAATAATCTAATAAATAATGTTATATAATTAATCTGAGAAAGGTTGAACTTTATAGAAATGTGTCTTTTTTGGCCCAAATCACTTTGTAACTAATCTGAAGAAGGAAGAAATAATAGTTTTTCTCTTTGTCTGTACGTCTTTCTATCTAGCGATCCATTCTTGATTTTTTTTATTATTCTACATCCAGAACACAATGATTCGATAGATACAGATAATGTATTGTATTGTTATTGAGTCGACAGCCCTCAGCCCCTCAGTCTGTCACAAGTAAATGTCTTGTGTCAGATATAACAGGCACTCAGATGTAGTCCACCGGTCAGAATATTACAAACATGAACACAAAGGATGGGGGATTTAAAGGCACAGAAGACACAGGTGAAAGGTCACAGATATCCATCAGGCTGCTTTAAATTGAGCAGGGGTAAGCGTCAATCTATTGTATCTGCGTAATGAAGTGACAAGTGTTGTCTTCATTCAGTGGCAAGGTCCAAGCTCAGGACATCATTTTGCTGTTAGTTTTTTTTTCTTTTTTACATATTATCATTGTTTTACAACTAGGTCTTAGAGCACTTTAATTTTCCCTGATCTTTAAAATGTCATAATAAGACACCTTCAAAACCCTATGGAGTCTTATTATGCCCATGTATGACTTAATTTCAATACTGAGGTATATAGATTCCTTTTTTTCTGTGGGGACCTACAAGAAAGATTCATGAACATATCTCTACTGTGCATGATGCCTTTTCCAGAACATGATTCCATATAGTCATATTTGACCCACGTTAAACATGAGGAAATTTTCTAAAATTCCTTTCAGGTCTAAATAGTTAGAATAAGGCAATACATTTGATTTGGGTATGATTCGATCCTACCCGAATCAAAGGTGCTTTGAATGTCTCTCTCTCGCTCTCTCTCTCTCTCTCTATATATATATATATATATATATATATATATATATATACAGGGAGTGCAGAATTATTAGGCAAGTTGTATTTTTGAGGATTAATTTTATTATTGAACAACAACCATGTTCTCAATGAACCCAAAAAACTCATTAATATCAAAGCTGAATATTTTTGGAAGTAGTTTTTAGTTTGTTTTTAGTTTTAGCTATTTTAGGGGGATATCTGTGTGTGCAGGTGACTATTACTGTGCATAATTATTAGGCAACTTAACAAAAAACAAATATATACCCATTTCAATTATTTATTTTTACCAGTGAAACCAATATAACATCTCAACATTCACAAATATACATTTCTGACATTCAAAAACAAAACAAAAACAAATCAGTGACCAATATAGCCACCTTTCTTTGCAAAGACACTCAAAAGCCTGCCATCCATGGATTCTGTCAGTGTTTTGATCTGTTCACCATCAACATTGCGTGCAGCAGCAACCACAGCCTCCCAGACACTGTTCAGAGAGGTGTACTGTTTTCCCTCCTTGTAAATCTCACATTTGATGATGGACCACAGGTTCTCAATGGGGTTCAGATCAGGTGAGCAAGGAGGCCATGTCATTAGATTTTCTTCTTTTATACCCTTTCTTGCCAGCCACGCTGTGGAGTACTTGGACGTGTGTGATGGAGCATTGTCCTGCATGAAAATCATGTTTTTCTTGAAGGATGCAGACTTCTTCCTGTACCACTGCTTGAAGAAGGTGTCTTCCAGAAACTGGCAGTAGGACTGGGAGTTGAGCTTGACTCCATCCTCAACCCGAAAAGGCCCCACAAGCTCATCTTTGATGATACCAGCCCAAACCAGTACTCCACCTCCACCTTGCTGGCGTCTGAGTCAGACTGGAGCTCTCTGCCCTTTACCAATCCAGCCACGGGCCCATCCATCTGGCCCATCAAGACTCACTCTCATTTCATCAGTCCATAAAACCTTAGAAAAATCAGTCTTGAGATATTTCTTGGCCCAGTCTTGACGTTTCAGCTTGTGTGTCTTGTTCAGTGGTGGTCGTCTTTCAGCCTTTCTTACCTTGGCCATGTCTCTGAGTATTGCACACCTTGTGCTTTTGGGCACTCCAGTGATGTTGCAGCTCTGAAATATGGCCAAACTGGTGGCAAGTGGCATCTTGGCAGCTGCACGCTTGACTTTTCTCAGTTCATGGGCAGTTATTTTGCGCCTTGGTTTTTCCACACGCTTCTTGCGACCCTGTTGACTATTTTGAATGAAACGCTTGATTGTTCCATGATCACGCTTCAGAAGCTTTGCAATTTTAAGAGTGCTGCATCCCTCTGCAAGATATCTCACTATTTTTGACTTTTCTGAGCCTGTCAAGTCCTTCTTTTGACCCATTTTGCCAAAGGAAAGGAAGTTGCCTAATAATTATGCACACCTAATATAGGGTGTTGATGTCATTAGACCACACTTCTTCTCATTACAGAGATGCACATCACCTAATATGCTTAATTGGTAGTAGGCTTTCGAGCCTATACAGCTTGGAGTAAGACAACATGCATAAAGAGGATGATGTGGTCAAAATACTCATTTGCCTAATAATTCTGCACGCAGTGTATATAATGTGTAACAATTCTCAAATGTAAAATGTCAAGAAATTCTCATTCCAACAAATCAGCTTTGTTTTTCTTAAAGGAAATCTGTCATCAGGATCTTAGACTATTATGTGAGACAATACATATGTAGTAATGTACATAAGTTCAGATCACTTTTTTTTTATTTTCCTAGTGACCCATATCCGGCTGTTTTTAGAGTTTAAATCTGCATTGAAATACATTGACAGGACTGCTGCGCATGCACACAGAAGTCCTCTCCAATATGTTGGCACTGCACTGCAGTCTGGACTATGTATTTCAATGCAGCTTTGAATGCTGACAGTGGGGTAATGAGGGGCTGTAGGAAAGTAAAAAAGGGTCATCTGGACTTCTTATCTGCATTACTACTCATGTATTACTGTAGATAATAGTCCAGACTTGTGGTGACAGATTCCCTTTAAATTCAAGCTGAATTTCGAATCTAAAGAAATAATTTGCTGACCTGTAGTCCACATACATTCCTATGTTATAATTATATGTAAAAGTTCTATCAAGATTGCATTTCATAGATAAAGCCAAGAATATTTTCCAAAACACCAGATTATTGCAGGAAGTTATATGATTTTCAGAGTAGGAAAAACAAAACAAAAACATTTTATTGCTCACTTACAGAGATGAGTGAATCGATTGTACCAGAAGCGTATTTGTTACAAATTTCCCAAAATATTCTTGCATGAATTGTTCAAAATGGTGGCCTCTATTTTGCAGGTCAGAAAAATTTAAACAAATACAAAATTCTGACAGTGCAGTGAGTTATTAAACAGGCTGCCATTTGTTTACCCATTGCCATATATGTCACTATTACTATGGCATTACTAATGCTGTCTTGGTGTTACAAAGCTTAAAGGGGGTTTTATACAGTCCTAGGGCACCCCAGAGTTTCATATGCAACCTTTCAGGGAAATTGGGGAACTTTCGATTCCGACGAATCAAATCTGATGACTGATTTGACCTAATCAAACTCAAAATACATTTTGGGGAAATTTGCTCATCTAGACACGACCCTCTACACAGCACTGCAGAATAGTTTGGTTCTACAATTAATATGCAAAAAAACAAAAATACATTATTGAGAGAAAGACAGTGGAAGAAACAGGAGCAAAACTATAGTGGGTGTTGAGGTAACAGTCACATCCAAAAGCCTCTCTACCACATACGAAGACACCAGTTTTATAAATGCCACAAGGTAGGTGAGGGCAGAGCTGTAATAAGTGGTAGAAGAAGTTGGCTAGAGTGATATTCAACATCAAAAGCCTGAGGAGTATTTCCTCTGTACTAGAAAGAGGTGCTCATCTGTTATAGAGTGGTGCCTATTACACTGGAATAGCCTGTAAATAGCGAGAAGCCGCTCCAAAGTTATCTGATCAGGGGTCACTGCTGCAGTCAGAACAGCTAATTTTTCTATAACCCTCTCTTACCTCTTTCTCACAGCGGCCGACTTAACGAATCGTTATGCAGTATCTTCTTCTCCATCTTATTTCTTGCAGGCAATGTCAAGCTGGGGTTCCTTAGGCCCCCCTCCCCAGAGGAAATGATTGTAGAGACCCAACCCTTATATTGCGAAAGAATCAAATAAACAGATCCTAGTGATGAGTGATTGGCTCCAAAGGCTTTAAAAAATTTTTTTTTTTTTCTACTGGACTTCATGGGCTTACTATGGTACCAGAGTTTGGGTCTATTAAAAGGATCCTCTAGTACTCTGGGGAGAGAGCTCCACCCTGCCTGCAGGCCATAGCAAAGTATGTGTAGTCTTGACTGCAATGTATAAATATGTATATGTCAAGAGTATATGCACAACATATGGGTATGCACTGTAGGTGCACGCCTAATGAGTGCGAGAGAGTTCCTAAAGCATATGCAGATTTGAGGATTAGGCATCTAGAAACTGTGTAGGTATGCAGAGTGTGTTCCTGGAGTGTGTAAAGTTTGTGTCTCGAGTGTGTTTAGAGTGTATGTCCGGATCGGGTATAGGTGTGCCTAGTGAGTAAGTGTGTGCAGATGTTCAAATTGTGTGTCTGGAGTGCATACAAATGTGTAATCATGTGAATGGAGTCAGGGCAGGAGTGACTGGCATGTATACAGGTGTGTAGTGTGTGACTGGAGGTTATGCAGAGTGATTGTGATGAGTGTGTAAATGGAGTCTGTGAACTGTTTATATCTGTGTAGAGATTTTGAATGGGAGTCTGCAGAATAAATGTCTTAAGCGTATGCAGGTGTGCACACTGTGTGTCCTGATTGTATGCAGGTTTGGAAAGTGTGTGTGCACTGCATGCTGATGGAAAGTGTGCATGTACATCCACGGGCAGGGTGTTTGGAGAGACTGTCACTATATTTTCTCCTCAAATGTTTTTGGTTTGTAAACGAATTAGACATTCGATTTTACGAAAGAAAGAGAGAGAAAGAGAGAGAGAGAGAAAGAGAGAGATGAACCCCAAGAAATTCGGCTTTGTTTCAATCTGAACGTTTTGGATAATTTGGAACGAATTCCGAACTGGTTGAATTGATTAAGTCATCCTTACCACCAATGTAATGATGTAGTAGGGTTAAGACTCATGCTTTATGAGATGTGTTAACTAAACTAAATTTAACGGAACGCATTAAGCAATTGCTTTTCAATGGCTTTTGTTTCAAGATAACGCAATGAGATAATGAAATTTGAGTTAAGGGTTTGAGTGTTACCCCTGCTACATGTGTACGTAACATGAATGAATGTACAGGCAACAGCTTTTACACTAAACTTGAGTTGGGAGATACATTTTGAAGCCCTTCCCTTGGGTGGCCAAAGGGCTTGTCTGGCCACTGTTACAGATTTTGCTTTGGGGCCCTCAAGCTTCAGGTTAAGCCTTCTGGGAGGAAAAAAAAGTCTCAGAGAAGAGATATTGCCCAAGATCTACATATTTATACTCTGGCTGCTATGCAAAGGAATCATTTAGGCTTCTTCGTAGAGGACTACAGTTGTCCTTAAAGTTACACTGGTAATTAGTTCCAGTATAGGAGCTTCTTCAGCATAACCAAAAACTAACATGGAGGTAGTAGCTCATCCTGGCACAGACAGAGGGCAGTACAGGATATGTACTGTAAAGAGTTGCTAATAGACAACAAATACAGGAGATTTACCAAATAAGTGGCCATGTTGATTGTTTGGATCTGACTTTGAGAGAGGCATTATATGTTTAATCTAGTTTCAACTTAGGATGGCACAGGAAAGATCATTATTAGGGATGAGTGAATCGACTTCGGATGAAACATCTGAAGTCGATTTGCATAAAACTTCATTCTAATACTGTATGGAGCAGGAGCTCCATACAGTATTAGAATGTATTGGCTCCGATGAGTCTAAGTTATTGCTTTGCGAAGTCTCACGAGACTTTGCACAATAACTTCATAAATTAATTTGTACTGTAAAAAAACATTTCCCGACCTCGGGTTCGGTTCCAAGTGAGTCTTTGCGAAGCAATAACTTCGGCTCATCGGAGCCAATACATTCTAATACTGTATGGAGCTCCTGCTATGTACAATATTAGAACAAAGTTTTATGCGAATGAACTTGGAATGTTTCATCCGAAGTCGATTCGCTTATCCCTAATCATTATAAGTTGAAATTATTGTATGCTGAGGCCATTGTATCTTGTGGGACCACAGTTCTGAAAATGGGTACCATTTTGAACCAAGGTCGAGGGTTCTGACTTTACGCACTGAGTTCTAGATGCTCAGGTGCATTATTTACATTGACGCTCTAGTTAGAGTCAATTCCGGAAAATAAAATTTAAGTGTCAAATTCTGCTATTCTTCAGGGCTACAGAGAAATAAGACTCTCAGCAGCTGCCAAACAGGTGCTGCCAGCAGAATACTTCAGTACTGATGCCCGTTAGCATATTTGTTAAGCCATTGTGAGCTATAAATGTTGCCATGTCAATGCATAATCACAGTTTCCACAGCTCATAAAGTGAGTTATTCCAATACTAAAATTATATCAGGAAACTGCGAATAATGAACTGAACTGCAGACAGTGCAAGTCATTGGCAATGTGGAGTCTTTGAAGTTGGCAGTATGGCTGGCACACTGCATTCTGTCTGGCACTGAGGGTGTTTAGGCTAACATTTTACAGTGTTTTTGGCTGGCAATAGAGCATTGTGGTTAAAATTAGAGAAGACATATGAGTGACACTGGGGAGGCATTTGGGCTGTTAATGAGTGGCTGGCACTTGCAGACATTCTGGCTAATGATAGGGAAGCTGTAACTATCACTAGCAGTAGCATTATTGCTGATTCTAGCAGGGATTTTAGCTGGTAAAACACTGGGTAACAATGACATGGAAAAGGACCTAGGAATTTTTACAAACAGCAAACTAAGCAGTAAAAACCAGTGTCAGGCAGCTGTTGCCAAAACCAATAAGATAATGGGTTGCATCAAAAGGGGCATAGATGCCCGTGATAAGAACATAGTCCTACCACTTTACAAATCACTAGTCAGACCACACATGGAGTACTGTGTACAGTTCTGGGCTCCTGTAAACAAGGCAGACATAGCAGAGCTGGAGAAGGTCCAGAGAAGGGCAACTAAAGTAATAACTGGAATAGGGCAACTACAGTACCCTGAAAGATTATCAACATTAGGGTTATTCACTTTAGAAAAAAGACGACTGAGGGGAGATCTAATAACTATGTATAAATATATCAGGGTTCAGTACAGAGATCTATCCCATCATCTATTTATCCCCAGAACTGTGCCTCTGTCGAGGGGACATCCTCTACGTCTGGAGGAAAGAAGGTTTGTACACAAACATAGAAAAGGATTCTTTACGGTAAGAGCAGTGAGACTATGGAACTCTCTGCCTGAGGAGGTGGTGATGGGGAGTACAATAAAATAATTCAAGAAAGGCCTGGATGTATTTCTGGAGCGTAATAATATTACAGGCTATAGCTACTAGAGAGGGGTCGTTGATCCAGGGAGTTAGTCTGATTGCCTGATTGGAGTCGGGAAGAAATTTTTTTCCCCCTTAAGTGGGGAAAATTGGCTCCTACCTCACAATTTTGTTAATTTTTTGCCTTCTTCTGGATCAACTTGCAGAATAACAGGCGGAACTGGGTGGACAAATGTCTTTTTTCGGCCTTATATACTATTTTACTATGTAATGGGTGTTGTGGATGGCACATGGGAGGTATTTTGGCTGGCAATGGGTGTCTGTGGATGGCATGAGGATGGCATCATACACATTATGATTTGCTAGCTTTTATATAGACACATCCTAATTAGAGATGAGCAAATGTTTTAAAAATTTGATTTGCCGGTTCGCCAAATTTATTTGGAAAAATTTGGTTCAATCTGAATAAATTTGCGGTGAATTAAGTTAAAAAAACTGCTATTTCCTGTCAACAGAACCTGTTCTATTAAACGCTTATACAAGTAGAGCCCTCCTGACAGAGTGGAGAGGGTGTCAGCAGTAAGTTTGTGTTGATGTAACTAATTAATTTGCCCTTCCTATGATCCGTCATAACAATAACCCACAAAAAAACGGATCCTGTCTGTGGAGCATACGCCGTCACTCAGTCAGCATTTGCTCAATAATCCATCAGTATTAGTAATGCAAAAAAAAAAACAGGAGTGGATCTAAAACAGAGATGACACGGGAATGGAAGATTTGCATGTCTTCTGTGTTTTGTACCCACTCCAGCTTTTGGCTACCAAATCATAAGCCAAATCAGATTGGATCATACAGGCCTTACAGCTGCTACACAGACAAGATCGTTGTGCTTCTTATTTTTCCTTTCTTCTGACACATCAGAAGAAAGGTCAAGCAAATGATGATGTCAGCCAGGTGGAAAGCCAAAATAGTGGACCAGTCACGAAGTGAGGAGGGTGGGAACAGCATGAGAAGTCCACAGAGTGGACCTATGACATAGTGGTGAGTTGAGTGGCACAACGCAGAGTGGCACAATGACAGGGTCTGGAGGTGGAAGCAGTATGAGGAGGCCACTGAGTGGCACAATGACAGAGTCTGGAGGTGGCAGCAGTATGAGGAGGCCACCGAGTGGCACAATGACAGAGTCTGGAGGTGGTGGCAGCAGCAGCCTTTTTTCAAGGTTTGGGTGAGGCGGCATGGATGATCTAATCAGATGCATCAGGCATTGGTGGGTGGAAATCCAGGCTAATACAAGCCTGATTCATCTTGACAAAGGTCAGTCTCTCCACATTTTGGATGGACAGGCAGTTCTCTGATGCCACACTACTACTGGCCCGGCAGGACATCTTTTCCAGGGCAAACTCTGCTAGTTGTGGCCACAAATCCGGTTTGACTGCCCAGTGGTCCAGCAGATCTTCAATGTTGGGTGACAGGGTGCTATCCAAGTATTCCACCACGTGCTGTTTCAGGTACTTCTCCAGGTCTACCTGCTGCTGCTGGTGAGCAGTTTCTCCACTATGCGGGTTAAGAAAGCTACTCATCAGTGACTGTAGACAGGCTGCTGCTGATGGAGCTGGTACTGCTCCTGCCACCCCACCCCTCCCCAGCAGCCATGGCAGTGGAATAATAGCACAGAGCGCTCCCCCGGTCAGACCTGCGAGAGGATGGATGATGGCACAGATAGGCAGCGGCCAACTGACTACAGAGGATGTCTCTGTAGTAGTTCACTTTGTCCTCCCTCTCAGTGGGTGTAAAAAAAGTCCCCCATTCTGTACCGGTAGCGAGGGTCCAACAAGGAGAAGAGCCAGAAGTCATCCCTCTGCTGAATGGTGACAATTCGGCTGTCACTACGCAAGCAAGTGAGCATGCATCGGGCCATTTGTGCAAGTGACTCGGAGGGACTCCCTGCCTCCATCTCCACCGTATACTGCCACGGTGTGTCTGGGTCCTCTGTCTCATCTTTCTCATCGCCATGTAGCTCCTCTGGCTGCTCCTGCTCCTCCTCTCCTGTCAGCTGAGTAGAAAAAGCACCCATTTCACTACACGCCTGTGCTCCAATGTCCTCCTCCCCCTCCTCCTCCTCTTCCAGTTCAGCCCCCACAGGAAACATGTGGCCGTGAGATCTAGGCACCACGCCTTCTGTCCCCTGACCAGCCATTGTTATCACCATCTGTTCCAGGACATAAAGCAGTGGAATGACGTTGTTCATCCCGTAGTCCTGGCGACTGAGAAATAATATGGCGTCCTCAAAGGGCCTGAGCAAATGGCAGATGTCATGCATGAGCTGCCTCTGGCTGACATCAAAGTTACACAGAGGAGTACTCCTGTCTGCTTGGATCATCAGGAAATCGTTGATGGCCTTTCTCTGTTCGTACAGTCAGTCCAACATACAAATGTAGCAGAGTTAACACACATGCTTTATAAGACATGTTATCTGAACTAAATGCAACTAAATGCGTTTAGCAATTGCTTTTTAATATTTTTTGTTTCAAGATAACGCAATGAGTTAATAAATTTGACTTAAGAGTGTGTGTGTTACCCCTGCTACATCTGTATGGAGGGTGGAATTCCAAAGAGTGGAAATGTCAGCCATTGCATATCAGCCTATGTTGGGGGATGCTGTTCTGCCGCTGCAGCTCAAGGAGGGTGTGCTTTGCAGTGAACGAGTGGCTGAAGGGCATGCAAGTTTCCTGCCCATTTTTAGGATGTCTTGCAGATGGGTGGAGGACTTCAGGAACCGCTTGACAACCAGATTGAACACGTGTGCCATGCAGGGAGCATGGCTCAGCCCTCCTTGATGCATCGCCGACACAGTGTTCTTGTCGGTCACCATGGTTCTGATTTTGAGTTGTCGGGGAGAAAGCCAGGATTCAATTTCTTGACTAAGGACACGGAGCAGTTCCTCACCTGTGTAACTCTGTTCGCCCTGGGAAACGAGGTGCAGAACAGCGGGCCACCGCCAAGCCCCGCACATGTGGTATGCTGTAGGGCACTGTGACTTGTCCCTGCAGTGGAGGCTGAGGACATGGTGGAGGATGAGAAGGCAGAGGCGGATTGTTGCAGGACCAACGGCGTGACAACATGGAGGCGGAAGCGGCGTGACCTGGCCAAGTAGCTGGTGTGGCTGCGCAGGAACCACATTCACCGAGTGGGCCATAAAGGACATGTACTGTTCTTGACCGTAGTTACAGCTCCACATGTCGGCGCTGCCATGCATTTTAGTAGACATTGACAGGCTCATGGACTGGCCCACCTTCTGTTCTACATATTTGTGCAGGGCAGTTTCTCCCTTTTTTGCAGAAAAAAATGATGGCTTGAGACTCTCCACCAGTTCTCTGAAAGGTGCAGAGTCCACCACTTGGAAAGGGAGGGACTGCCGCACCAGTAACTTGGACAGAAGCATGCTCAGCTTCTGCGCCGTTGGATGCATGCACGCATACTGCTGTCTCTTGGCAATTGCTTCAGTGATTGATTGCTGACGGAATGAGTGACGAGGAGTAGGAGGAGAAGGAGCATCTGGACCAGAAGATGGGAATGACAGACAGCTACCTTCGGCTGAGGTGGTGGAGCCTTGACTGGCTGAAACCGGGTGCGTGCCACTGGTTGATGCAACAGTTGCTGCGGCAGGTTGGACCACCACATCAGAGCCACGATTCTCCCAGGCCACTGTATGGCGATGCTGCATATGTCTATGCAGGGCAGTAGTGCCAACATTGGCACCCTGGCCATGCTTCACCTTCTGCCCACAGATTCTACATATGGCCACGTTCGTCTCCTCGGGTGGCTTCACAAAAAACTGCCACAACGCCGAGTAGGTGATTTCCCCCAAAAAAGTCTGCACTGAATGACTAATACCCCCACTGCCTCCATGAACCCCTGCACCGCTACTTCCCACGCAGGTAGACTGCTGCAAAGCAGATGGCCTACCCCGGGCACGTACCTCCCACTGCTGTCACCCTGCAAACTCCCGGCCACCCTAGCAACTTGCTGGCTCTGTCGCAGGCTCACGAGCAAGCTGCAACCCTCTTCTCCTGATGATGATAAAGCCCCTTCTGCACCTGGCTCCCTAGTGCGATCCGCTTCATCATCATTGACTAGTGTCTGCACGTCACTAATATCCTCCTCAACAGTCTCTGGGTCAGGAGCCTGATCACTCGCAACACCACCTACCACACCACTCTCCTCATCACTTCTTGCACGCCTATTGAAGAAAGCAGCGGATGTCTCCTCCAGATATTGGATGGGCAGTAGCTGTTGACCGCCCTCTAGTAGCTGGACCACCACATCAGAGCCACTATTCTCCCAGGCCACTGTATGGCGATGCTTCATATGTCTATGCAGGGCAGTAGTGCCAACATTGGCACCCTGGCCATGCTTCACCTTCTGTCCACAGATTCTACATATGGCCACGTTCGCCTCCTTGGGTGGCTTCACAAAAAACTGCCACAACGCTGAGTAGGTGATTTCCCCCAAAAAAGTCTGCACTGATGACTAATACCCCCACTGCCTCCATGAACCCCTGCACCGCTACTTCCCACACAGGTAGACTGCTGCGAAGCAGGTGGCCTACCCCGGGCACGTTTGCCTCCGTACCTCCCACTGCTGTCACCCTGCAAACTCCCGGCCACCCTAGCAACTTGCTGGCTCTGTCGCAGGCTCACGAGCAAGCTCCAACCCTCTTCTCCTGATGATGATGAAGCCCCTTCTGCACGTGTCTGCACGTCACTAATATCCTCCTCAACAGTCTCTGGGTCAGGAGCCTGATCGCTCGCAACACCACCTACCACACCACTCTCCTCATCACTTCTTGCACGCCTATCAAAGAAAGCAGCGGATTTCTCCTCCAGATATTGGACGGGCAGTAGCTGTTGACCGCCCTCTAGTAGCTCTTCCTCGCTAAAAAGTGGAGCGGAGCCTACAGCATATAATACTTCTCACGGTGAGGGATCAGAAAAGGACAGAGGCAGGTTGAGGATAGGTGAGGGCACAGGGCCTGCTCCCGGGCCATGCCAACTAAGGTTTGTGTCTGACTAACCCACCGAATGTTGGCTGGAGGTGTCTGATGTCACTTGGGATAAAGTGGATGACCGAGTTAACCAAACAAGAACCGCTGATTGCTGGTATAGACACGATCGCTAGATGACACCAGGAGCTCAGGCCTCTCGCTGCGACTCCTTCTGCCATGCCCCCTTACTCTGCTGCGACCAATTATGCCTATGCCACTCCTCTGTGCATGGACTGGCATTTCTCTGTCTGGCATACTTTTAGATGAACTAAATAAATTAAAAGCAAATTAAAACACCCCAAAAAGCGACTATTTTTTTTTTCTTTTTGTACTAAAATAGGCAACTAAACGCTTTTGCCACAAATAACTACAACAGTGAAGTGCGTATATATTTTTCATTTTGTGCTGAAATACACAACTAAACACTTTCAACACATATAACTGCAACACTGAAGTGCGTATATATTTTTCTTTCTGTACTGAAATACGCCACTAAACGCTTTCAACACATATAACTGCAGAAGTGAACCTAGAATATATTTTTCTTTTTGTACTGAAATAGGCAACTAAAAGCTTTGACCACAAATAACTGCACCAGTGAAGTGCGCATATATTTTTCTTTCTGTACTGAAATAGGCCACTAAACACTTTAAAAAAATATAACTGCAGAAGTGAACTGAGAATATATTTTTCTTTCTGTACTGATATAGGCCACTAAACGCTTTTACCACAAATAACTGCACCAGTGAAGTGCGTATATATTTTACTTTCTGTACTGAAATATGCCACTAAACACATTCAAAACATATAACTGCAGAAGTGAACTGAGAATATATCTTACTTTTTGTATTGAAATAGGCCACTAAACGCTTTTAACACATATAACTGCACTAGTGTTGATCACGAATATTCGAATTACGAATTTTTATCACAAATATAGGTACTTCGAAAATTCGCGAATATTTAGAATATAGTGATATATATTCGTAATTTCGAATACTCAAGATTTTTTTATTGCAAATTTCTATAATGCAAATTTTCATAATGCAAATTTTTATCGCTAATTTTTCAATTGCCGAGTAAAAACATGATTCCTCCCTGCTTTTTGCTTGTGGGCCAATGACTCATTGGCCCACAAGCAAGAAGCAGGGAGAAATCATGACTTTAAATGTGAAAAATTATGAATATTCTAAAAAACTAATATATAGCACATCGAATATATTTGTTTTTTCGAATATTTGTAATATTCTAAAACAAGAATATATAGCAATATAGCGAATATTCGAAAATAATGAATATAGAGCAATTTAGCTAATATACTACTATAATAATTTTTTTCAATAGTTGTAATTTTTTTCTCATCTGAAGTTCAGATTGGAAAAAATTTCAGCTTTTGAAGAAAAAGATTATATCACCATATTAGCTAAATAGCTGTACATTATATTTTTTTTATATTCGCTGTATTGCTATATATTCTTGCTTTAGAATATTATGAATATTCAAAAAAATGAATATATTCGATATAGTGCTATGACTCATTGGCCCACAAGCAAGAAGCAGGGGGGAATCATGTTTTTGCTCAGCAATTGAAAAATTTGCGATAAAAAATTTGCATTACAAAAATTTGCATATTACGCGATCATTACCTTTTTGATTTTTTTTGTAAAAAAAATCATAGAATATAATGAATATTCAAATTCACAAATATTCGCTGAATATTCTACAAAATATTTGCGAAATATCGCGAATTCGAATATAACCCCTGCCGCTCATCACTAAACTGCACCTGTGAATTGCATATATATTTTTCTTTCTGTACTGAAATAGCCACTAAACACTTTCAACACAACACGCTGCAGAAGTGAACTGAGAATATTTTTTCTTTCAGTACTAAAATAGGCAACTAAATGCTTTTACCACAAATAACTGCACCACTGAAGTGTGAATATATTTTTCTTTCTGTACTGAAATAGGCTACTAAAAGCTTTGCCACAAATAACTGCAACAGTGAAGTGCGTATATATTTTTCATTCTGTACTGAAATAGGCCACTAAATGCTTTCGCCACAAATAACTGAAACAGTGAAGTGGGTATATATATATTTTTCTGTACTGAAATAGGCCACTAAATACTTTTGCCACAAATAACTGCACCAGTGAAGTGCATATATATTTTTCTTTCTGTACTGAAATAAGCCACTAAACGCATTCAAAACATATAACTGCAGAAGTAAACTGAGAATATATCTTTCTTTTTGTATTGAAATAGGCCACTAAATGCTTTTAACACATATAACTGCACCAGTGAATTGCGTATATATTTTTCTTTCTGTACTGAAATAGGCCACTAAACGCTTTCAACACATATAACTGCAGAAGTGCACTGAGAATAAATTTTCTTTTTTTACTGAAATAGGCCACTAAACGCTTTTACCACAAATAACTGCACCAGTGAAATATGTACATATTTTTTTTCTGTACTAAAATAGGCCACTAAAAGCTTTTACCACGAATAACTGCACCAGTGAAGTGCGTATATATTTTTCTTTCTGTACTGAAATAGGACACTAAACAAATTCAAAACATATAACTGCAGAATTGAACTGAGAATATATTATTCTTTTTATATTGAAATAGGCCACTAAACGTTTTTAACACATATAACTGCACCAGTGAATTGCGTATAAATTTAACTTTCTGTACTGAAATAGGCCACTAAATGCTTTCACCGCAAATAACTTCAATGGTGAACTGCGTATATATAATTATTTTTTTGTACTAAAATACGCTACTAGATGCTTTCACCACATATAACTGCAGAAGTGAACTGCGTATATATTTTTCTTTTTCCACAAATATAAGCCACTAAAGGCTTTTCAACATAGCACTTGCACCCCAAGAACAAATTGCTTGAATGACAGAGATGTATAATGGCTATTTGGATCCCCAAATAATCTTTCCCTGCATTCGTAAATCGCTTTTCTAGCACTGTCTCTAGCACCTTCTGACTTCTCTCCCTGCACTAAGATGCTGTGAAATGATTCCTCCCTATCCTTTCCCAGCACTTATAAATAGTTTTTTCAGTTTTTTTTGTTCACAATGAGGTTTTTCCTATTGCTGTCCCTAGCGCCTTCTCACGTCTGTCCCTGCACTCAGAACGCTGGAAAATGGCAGAATCTAAAATGGCTGCCATATTTATAGGGCTGTGACATCACAGGGTTGGCTGCCTGCTGATTCAATTCGCTCATCTCTAATAATAATATTTAGTGACTGAGATAAAGCTTCCCTTTCTTCTTCACAGAGAGGTTCTGCAGCAGCTCTGATATGTATTATAAATAATAATGCCTTCTCCAGTTTAAATATTAAGAAAATTTGAATTTATCTCTGAATTCTTCTAGAGAAGAAAGAAGGCCAGCAGCACTCCAAAAGTATCAAAAAAGTGTGTGGTTTATTCACCCAGAGTCTGAATTCTTCTACCTACATAAAAATACTCGGTCTGCATTCTTATGTACTATATGGGACTCCAAAATGGGAACTTTTTATATTCTTTTAATTTACATTATTATTATATAAAATGGCTCAAAAGACCACTGGAAAATAAATTATATCCCACAGATGAGCAAATTTCTTGAAATTTCTCCTGGATCAGATACCATGAATAGGTCATCACTTTCCATTTGGGCAAGATTAAATTCGACCCAAATAAAAAAAAAAAAAGATTGCCTTCAAGAGTTGAATATGACAATCTGGGATCTCCTAGGACTGTATCCAATCTATTTCAACCTCTTTAACCTCAAGACAGCATAAGTAATTAGAGATGGCCTTGCGGTTTACACGACGGCCGTTTTGCGGCAAACTTTGCACGTTCGCGATTCGCCAAACATGCAAACATATGGCGATGTTCGCATGTGCCATATTCTTTTGACTTTGACCCATGACACGTCCATCAGGTGGGACAGGACGGCCAATTGAGACATTTCAGCACATGGACACACTCCTACCCTATAACAGAACCCGATCTGGCAGCCATTTTACATTCTGTGTTTTGCCAATGTAGGGAGAGGTTGCTTGGTGGAGCCAAACTCTATCTAATAGGGCCACAAAAGTCCTTTTAAGAACTGGTATAGGTGTGCTATCGATAGGTGTGATATATTGAGGGGTGTGATATATTTATAATATACTTTCTAACATAGAAAGTATGTTATAGTGCATTTGTATTGTGCAGCAGTTGTGTACGGTTCTGCTGCGATACCGCAGCTATATAGAGAGACAAACCCTATTGGAATAATTAATTGCAACTAGTGTGATATAACTGTTGCCCCCAAAAAAAACGGATTGAGGGGTGTGATATACCTATAATATACTTTCTAACATAGAAAGTATATAGTGCATTTGTATTGTGCAGCAGTTGTGTGCGGTTCTGCTGCGATACCGCAGGTATAGAAAGGGACAAGCGCTATTGGAACAACTATTTGCAATGGGTGTGAAATACTTGTTGCCCCCAAAAACTTATTGAGGGGTGCAATATACCTGCTTCCACAAAATACTGATTAAGGGGTTTGATATACCTGCCTCCACAAAATACTAATTGAGGGGTGCGATATACCTGCTTCCACCAAATATTGATTGAGGCCTGCAATATACCTGCTTCCACAAAATATTGATTGAAGGGTGCGATATATTTGCTTCCACCAAATATTGATTAAGGGGTTCTATATACCTGCTTCCAAAAAACTATGACTATGGCATAGGGTCATTTTGAAAATGACAGGCAGAGGAAGAGGCAGGCCATTCCGCAGGGGTGGTAGGGGTCGGGTAGGTGCACTAGGCTGGAGCCTAACTGGGAAGTTATAGAAGGTGCAGGCGATTATGTCAAAGGACGCACCAGAGTTGGTTGAGTGGCTCACTCAGCCTTCCGCTTCTGCACTCTCCTCATCCTCTGTATCTGCACCCTCCTCACTCTACGGCTGCCAACCAGCGGTCTGACGACAGTACCCAGATTAGCCCAAGGAGGGTGATCCCCGCTGTTGCTGCTTACTCCGAGATCTCTAATGTCAGTGGTGGTGAAGGTGACGATGATGACGTTTTGATGGACGTCACGTGGGTGCCCACAAGAGAGGAAGAGGAGGGGAGTTCAGAGGGAGAAACGGAGCAGCATATAGGGAGGAGAAGGAGGAGAAGCAGGCAGAACTCACAGTGCACTGGAAGAAAAAAGCAAACTGCAAATGTATCTAGAGCCAGCCATCCACCATGCACGGTCACATCTTGCGCTCCCAGGACACCGGCACATGGCTCAACAGTGTGGGCTTTTTATAACGTGTCAGCTTCTGACAAAAGTTTTGCCATCTGCAGCCTGTGCTGTCAACGCATAAGTCGCGGTAAGCCCAACACTCAACTAGGGACGACCGCCTTAAGAAAGCACCTGGCCTCCCATCACCGAGCCCAGTGGGAGCAACGCCATCAGAACCCACAAAGCCACACTCCCGGCACTCCATGTCCTGCCTCCTCTCCTCCTCTCTCCTCCTATTTGTTCTCTACTCCACTTCTTCCACCGTGCCGTCGTCATGTTCATCTGGCAGAAGGCAGGCTTCCATGGCCCAAATGTTCCAGTGTAAAAAGTTGATGATGCCGGGTAACCCTCTTGCCTAACGGCTGACCGCTGGCTTGTCGGAACTTCTAGTCTGCCAACTACTGCCATATAAACTGGTTAATTCGGAGGCCTTTAGAAAATTTGTGGCCATTGGCACACCACAATGGAAAGTCCCCAGAAGGAAATATTTCTCCCAGAAGAGCATCCCAGAGCTATATGGCCACGTTCAGCATCAAGTGAATATATCTCTGACACACAGTGTCAGTGCCAAGATTCATCTGACAACAGACACGTAGTTTAGCAAACACGGGCAGGGAAAGTACATAACTTTTACTGCCCACTGGGTGAACCTTCTGATGGCTGTTAAGCCTGTAACCCGTGGCACCCCTGTGGATTTGGTGTTACCACCACAGATTTCATGCAGGCCTGCATCTTCTTCTCCTCCTCCTACTCCATCCTCTGTTTCCTCTTTGGCTGACTCCATTATATGTGAGGGCCTGCAGTTAATCTGACCCTGTAAAACAGAATAGTAGAAACTACTATTCTTTTGTCGTCCGCACTTTTCTCAAAAAAGCGCCATACTACAGGGAGATTTATGCAAGGGGGTGATCCGTGGAACAGTTGTGAGCCTGTGTGGTGTGGCCCGCCTTCTCCCTTTTGTCACCCCACTGCCTCTTCCAGCCTGTTGTGGTGCTGCAGATCCTTCCCCCTCTGTACTGCTGTGCTCGCTCAGCTTTCCACCTTCCCAGGTTGGGTCAGTGACCTCATTGTCCACCAGCTCCTCTTCCACTTCATCATCTTCTTGATTTCTTGACCTAACCACAACCTCAGTGATTGACAACTGTGTCTCATCCTCTTCAACAATCTCTTGAGACAGTAATTTCGGTTCACTCATTGGCAACTGTGTCTTAACATCATCCTCACTAATTGCCGTTTCCCATTGTCATGTTCTTGTGACTGTGGATGCTCAAGAGTTTGGGAATCAGGGCACAAGATCTCCTTATGTTCCTCTTCAAGCTTGCCTGGCGAGAGGGCCAAATCAAGTAATGGTGATAAAAAGAGCTCCTCGGAATTTCCGAGTGTGGGATCACTTGTTTGGCCAGACTCTCCATGGTGGGAGGAAGGAGGATCAGGTAGAGGATTCTGTTGACCAGACTCTTGACTACTGAGACTGGACTTGGTGGAAGACAGGCTGGTGCCTAACCGACTGGAAGCATTATCTGCTGCAATCCAACCGACCACCTGGTCGCACTGGTCTGACTTCAAGAGTTTTGTCCTGGACGCCCTGCAAACTGGGACATGAAGCTAGGTATCAGATGATTGTTTTTCTTGTGCTCTGGCAGCAGGAACAGTTTCAACGCCCCAAGGCGACAGCCTCTGCGTGAACCATCAGCATCACGGCCACTTCCACATCCCTTACTGCTTGCCTTGCGCATATTAAATGTTATATGCACGCTTGACACACAAGATGTGGCACGGATGTCACAGTTCACAGCAAGCACAGTATATGGAAAAAGTATGGAAAAGTATGGAAAAAGGAAAATAGATTTCAGTTATATTTCTTCAATCTCTGGCCCTGACACACAGAAGGTATTGGACAGATGTCACTAGTCACTAGTCACTGCAGACACCCTCTATAAGAAGATTATTTAAAAAGATGCAAAAAATATAGTATTTTTCAGTTATATGTCTCCAATCTCTGGCCCTGACACACAGAAAGTAGTGGACAGATGTCACGATGTCACTAGTCACTGCAGACACCCTCTATATGAAAAGTATTTAAAATGATGCAAAAAATATAGTATTTTTCAGTTATATTTCTCCAATCTCTGGCCCTGACTCACAGAAGGTTTCGGACAGATGTCACTAGTCACTGCAGACACCCTCTATATGAAAATTACTGAAAATGATGAAAAAAATATATTAATTTCAACTAATATTTCTCCAATCTCTGGCCCTGTCACACAGAAGGTATTGGACAGATGTCACTAGTCACTGCAGACATCCTCTATATGAAAATTATTTAAAATTATGCAAAAAATATTGTATTTTTCAGTTATATTTCTCCAATATCTGGCCCTGACACACAGAAGGTATTGGACAGATGTCACTAGTCACTGCAAACACCCTATATATGAAAATTACTGAAAATGATGGAAAAAATATATTAATTTTAACTTATATTTCTCCAATCTCTGGCCCTGACACACAGAAGGTATTGGACAGATGTCACTAGTCACTGCAGACACCCTCTATATGAAAATTATTTAAAATTATGCAAAAAATATAGTATTTTTAAGTTATATTTCTCCAATCTTTGGCCCTGACACACAGAAGGTATTGGACAGATGTCTAGTCACTGCAGACACCCTCTATATAAAAAGTATTGAAAATACTGGAAAAAAAAATTTGTACTGTAGCTATTAAATACTGCCAGCCTGCCACCACACACAATAGTCCTTAAAATGACTTTTGGGTCCTTGAAAAGTTTTGCTAGTGAATTGATTGCGATCAGACTTCCTACACTCTCTGTCCCTTCCGAAGCTCAGCTCTCCCTGACTACAAATATAGTTACAAACTTATATTTCTCCAATCTCTGGCCCTGACACACAGAAGGTATTGGACAGATGTCATAGTCACTGCAGACACCATCTGTATGAAAATTATTTAAAATGATGCAAAAAATATAGTATTTTTCAGTTATAATTCTCCAATCTCTGGCTCTGACACATAGAATGCATTGGACAGATGTCATTCGTCACTGCAGACACCCTCTGTATGAAAATTATTTAAAATGATGCAAAAAATATTGTATTTTTCAATTATATTTCTCCAATCTCTGGCCCTGACACACAGAAAGTATTAGACAGATGTCACTAGTCACTGCAGACACCCTCTATATGAAAATTATTTGAAATGATGCAAAAAATATAGTACTTTTCAGTTATATTTCTCAAGTCTCTGGCCCTGACACACAGAAGGTATTAGACAGATGTCACTAGTCACTGCAGACACCCTCTGTATGAAAATTATTTAAAATAATGTAAAATATAGTACTTTTCAGTTATATTTCTCCAATCTCTGTCCCTGACACACAGAAGGTATTGGACAGATGTCACTAGTCACTGCAGACACCCTCTGTATGAAAATTATTTAAAATGATGCAAAAAATATAGTATTTTTCTGTTATATTTCTCCAATCTCTGGCCCTGACTCACAGAAGGTATTGGACAGATGTCACTAGTCACTGCAGATACCCTCTATATGAAAATTATTAAAAATGATGCAAAAAATATAGTATTTTTCTGTTATATTTCTCCAATCTCTGTCCCTGACACACAGAAGGTATTGGACAGATGTCTAGTCACTGCAGACACCCTCTATATAAAAAGTATTGAAAATACTGGAAAAAATTAAAATGACTTTTGGGTCTTTGAAAAGTTTTGCTAGTGAATTGATTGCGATCAGACTTCCTACACTCTCTGTCCCTTCCGAAGCTCAGCTCTCCCTGACTACAAATAAGCCGAACATGCATCATCGGGTGCTATATAGAAAAATGACAAATTTTTGGGGCCTGTACTCCACTGGCCTACAGTAAAATTGTTATTTAGTGACCGCCTAATGTACCTCCAGCCACATAATTGCTTGTTCTTTTCTGTCAGATGAATGCCTAATTTTTGGGGCCTGTAATCCTGTGTCTTAAAAAAAAAAATTCTAGGCTCCAGCAGGGCACATTTTTGAGAGTTTCCCTTTAAGACGCATAAAAATGGCCCCTGATTAAAATACATATTTTTTGTGGGAATTTTTGCCATTGATCCCCCTCTGGTATGTCACTGACACTGTCCATGTTGTGGTGCTATTTGTGCACTTCTAGTAAGTATTTGGTGGCTGCAAATATGACCTGAAGGTTTTTCTGGTACGCCTGCCATTAAAGTCAATGGGGTCCGCCGAGAACGCGCGGTTCGTGAATATTTGATGTTCGTCCACCACTGTTAGTAATGTCAATGTGGCAGTGCTATATACGACTATGGGCAAACGCATGGTAGCCGATGGTAGTAAAGTACCTGATTAAAAACACACGTCGATGATTTTTTTAATTTGAAAAACAGCCTAAAAATTCTACCTTTTGGTGGCAGATGCCTTCCACTCTGTCTCCTGATCTGAAAAATTATGGCTGTCATTTTGAGCTATTTGTCTGAAATGGATTCTAAAAGTTTTGGATTCACCAAAATCCAATTTTGGGGGGGAAATGCATAACAAATTTGATATGTTTGGAAACAATTTGCTCAAAATTTGCTCACTCACCTCTATTATATGCCCTAGTTTTGCCACCTCTCATTTCTTAAATGAACTGTTTGATATTGTTTGCAAATTTTTGCATCTTTAGGAATATCTCATAGTAATAGAAAAGTTGATACAGTGTATCAAGCACATCGACTCCAAGCTAAGCATGTGCTGCACTAGTTCCTGGCCTGTGTGATCATCATTCAGGTGAATTTTATCATTCCTTTCACCCTACAAGTAATGAACAAATTCACAGCTTATTACTTTGGACTTGATCTCTGGCAAAACAGTGCTGGAACAAACAATTTGATTTGTCAACATCTTTACATGGCCTCCTCAATCACTGTCACAAATCCAAATTTAAAGCGCAAAGTGCATTTGACTGCAGAACCTCAGACTGATTAGAAGTCGGAGCTCAGTGAATTGCAGCAGACAGGACAACAATCAGATTATTAACTCCACTTGAAAATACTCTCTTCTGTCTGGGATTAGCATGCATATTTTGATATAGATCGATAAGCAATCTCCTTCCTATAAGAAATGCCTGCAACATTCATTTGGCTGATCAAAGGTGCATATCAGTTAGCTGTGACAGCTGGCTATTGTTTCGCTCTTTCTTTACAGCAGACTCTCTATTAAAAAAATGTACCCGCCTTCTTCTCTAACAGGAAAAAGTCAGCAGTCAACAAATTCCATCTACTTTTCATGGTAACGAAAAATAATGTAGTACATTGTGACTTTCTGCTATCTGTAGAAATCATTATAAGCCAGGTATACAGTCATATATTTTAAATATTGCCTAAGTTGCATAAGATATAAGTGCAGCCTAATGGGAACCTGTGAATATTCCATAAGAGTTGCCAAAAAAATGTAATCATCCTAACCTTACTTACATAAATTAATAAATAAATAAATAAATACATATTAAATAAATAAATACATAGATAAAAAATACGAAATAACCAAAACCATTAAATGTGTTGTCAAGTTGTTTATTATTATTGTTTTTAATACATATATATATATATATATATATATATATATAATATTTTAATTTAAAACATTGAGAATGCTTAAAAATCACAAAAAGTAAGTAAGAGTTAAAGGGGTTTTCCCATCTCAGACAATGGGGGCATATTGCTAGGACCCGCACCTACACCGAGAACGGAGCATGAGCAGCCGCCCTCCATTCATTTCTATAGGGCCACCAAAAATAGCCGAGCGTTGACTCAGCTTTTTCCGTCGGCCCCATAGAAATGAATGGGAGCGGTGGCCACGCAACCACTGGGCGTGCCCATTCACTACTACAGGAAAAGTGCTTGGTGGTGGGCGGCTGCCACCTTGCCCACTCCATCTAGGCAATATGCCCCCATTGTCTAAGATGGGAATACCCCTTTAAAGAAAACGTGTCACTAAAAATTTTATCTACCAGTTAAAACCAAATAGCAACACATATCCTTGTTTTGATTTTCTGATTAAAGATTTTTTGTATTCTGCTTTCTGAACATGATTATTGGGGCGGCAATTTTGCCTGAGCTGTTCTTGACAGCATTTACAAAACATTAACAAAATTGTTTTACGGCAGCCACGTGGTCCAATATTCCAATACTCTGGAGGAGACCTCATTGACGTCAATGGGAGCGTTTTCTAGGCATGCTCTGTGACCCGTGCAGAGGTCATTTTACAAAGAAAGGAAAAAATTTGATTTAATTATCACCTATTGTGAAAGGAGGATCCTGTGTTATCTATACTCAGAGGTGATATCATTACATACAAGATTAGAATGACAGATAAGCAGATAACTGAAGTAAAGTAAGGCTACTTTCACACTAGCGTTCGGAGCGGATCCGTCTGATGTTTCATCAGACGGATCCGCTCCTATAATGCAAACGCTTGCATCCGTTCAGAACGGATCCGTTTGCATAACAGTTTATTTCAGATCTGATTTTTCACTTCGGAAAACTCAGATCCGACAGTATATTCTAAACACAGAAGCGTTCCCATGGTGATGGGGACGCTTCAAGTTAGAATATACTGAGAACTGTGTACATGACTGCCCCCTGCTGCCTGGCAGGTGCTTCCAGGCAGCAGGGGGCAGACCCCCCCCCCCTCCTGTATTTAACTTATTGGTGGCCAGTGCGGCCCCCCTCCCTCCCCAGTATTAATTGTAAGCAGTGCGGCCCCCCTCCCTCTATATTCATCGGTGGCCAGTGCGGATATTAAATATGAGCAGTGCGGTCTCTCCCTCCCTCCCCAGTATTAAATATGAGCAGTGCGGTCTCCCCCTCCCTCCCTCCCCAGTATTAAATATGAGCAGTGCGGTCTCCCCCTCCCTCCCTCCCCAGTATTAAATATGAGCAGTGCGGTCTCCCCCTCCCTCCCTCCCCAGTATTAAATATGAGCAGTGCGGCCTCCCCCTCCCTCTATTCATTGGTGGCCAGTGCGGATTCAAAGTATTGTGATCAGTGCGGCCTCTCCTCTCGACCCCCCCCCCCCCATCATTGGTGGCAGCGGAGAGTACCGATCGGAGTCCCAGTTTAAATCGCTGGGGCTCCGATCGGTTACCATGGCAGCCAAGACGCTATTGCAGTCTTGGCTGCCATGGTTACTTAGCAACAAATAGCAGCATTATACTTACCTGAAGAGCTGCGATCTATGTGACCGGCCGGGAGCTCCTCCTACTGGTAAAGTGACAGGTCTGTGCGGCGCATTGCCTATAGACCTGTCACTTACCAGTAGGAGGAGCTCCCGGCCGGTCACATAGATCGCAGCTCTTCAGGTAAGTATAATGCTGCTATTTGTTGCTAAGTAACCATGGCAGCCAAGACTGCAATAGCGTCTTGGCTGCCATGGTAACCGATCGGAGCCCCAGCGATTTAAACTGGGACTCCGATCGGTACTCTCCGCTGCCACCAATGATGGGGGGGGGGGGTCGAGAGGAGAGGCCGCACTGATCACAATACTTTGAATCCGCACTGGCCACCAATGAATAGAGGGAGGGGGAGACCGCACTGCTCATATTTAATACTGGGGAGGGAGGGAGGGGGAGACCACACTGCTCATATTTAATACTGGGGAGGGAGGGAGGGGGAGACCGCACTGCTCATATTTAATACTGGGGAGGGAGGGAGGGGGAGACCGCACTGCTCATATTTAATATCCGCACTGGCCACCGATGAATATAGAGGGAGGGGGGCCGCACTGCTTACAATTAATACTGGGGAGGGAGGGGGGGCCCCACTGGCAACCAATAAGTTAAATACAGGAGGGGGGGGGGTCTGCCCCCTGCTGCCTGGCAGCACCTGCCAGGCAGCAGGGGGCAGTCATGTACACAGTTCTCATTATATTCTAACTTGAAGCGTCCCCATCACCATGGGAACGCCTCTGTGTTAGAATATACTGTCGGATTTGAGTTTCACGATGTAACTCAAATCCGATGGTATATTCTAACATAGAGGCGTTCCCATGGTGATGGGGACGCTTCAAGTTAAAATATACCATCGGATTGGAGAAAACTCCGATCTGATGGTATAATCCTGACTTTACATTGAAAGTCAATGGGGGACGGATCCGTTTGAAATTGCACCATATTGTGTCAATGTCAAACGGATCCGTCCCCATTGACTTGCATTGTAAGTCTGGACGGATCCGTTTGGCTCCGCACGGCCAGGCGGACACGAAAACGCTGCAAGCTGCGTTCGGGTGTCTGCCTGCTGAGCGGAGCGGAGGCCAAACGGTGCCAAACTGATGCATTCTGAGCGGATCCGCATCCACTCAGAATGCATTGGGGCAGTACGGATCCGTTCGGGGCCGCTTGTGAGAGCCTTCAAACGGAACTCACAAGCGGAGCCCCGAACGCTAGTGTGAAAGTAGCCTAATCTGTACAGAGCAAGAAGTGGTGCCAATTATTATGCTTAGTGACCAGTGTGAAAACTGCAGGATTCTTTTTTTTTTATATATATATATATATATATATATATAGATATTGAAAATTAAAAATAACATAAATCAAAAACTCTTTAAAACTATGTTAACTATAAAAACATAAATTAAACAAATTCCCTTTAACTAACTCATCCCCTGCCCTTGTTCTGCTGCTTCTGTGTCCCCACTGGCCACCACTTCCTGCTTCCTCTCCATATGGACATGTGGCTGTTGAAGCCGTTCACTGGCTGCAGTGGTTATGTGTTGGCAGGGTTAGACTGGCCCACTATAGTACCAGATGTTCATCTGGGGCCCAAGCTCTGACACAATAATGGACTGCTAATAAAAATAGGCACCTAAAGTCTAGCAGAAGGCAATTTCATTTAGAGTTTACCTTGGAGCTAATAACCATCAGATATCATAGTTAAACATTCATGATAATTCTTGTACAATTAAAAAAATTACTTCAAGGGAGTGTGTCATTAGGGAATCTACTGGTAACCAGACACAATGCCGTGTAGGGCTAGCTCAACTGAATGTAGTGATACCTTTCAGTTAGTGATCTACTGCTTCATTCTGGAGGAAAAGTACTTTTAAGTCTTACACAAATGGAAAGTTAAGTGCACTGATGCACCCTTATTCCTCCTGCTTCCTCAAGCTTTACAGCAGGAAAATTCTGATGTAGCAGTCATGAAATGAATGTTTGTTTGGCGATGCAATTAACATAGCGTACTGTGGCATTCTACATGATTTGTTTCATTTTTCTCATACAGATAGATACAATAGTCCCCCCTATTGATTGGGATATGCTTCTTGGGTTGTGTTGGAACTAGGTTTACAAAGGTCTTCCAGAAGAAATATCTCTTGGGCCTACCTTCCTTGCATACACACTACATCCATTTTTTATTGCATCATAATGTTTGTTATCATTGTACACATTGCTATTCTGAGATTTCATAGGTCCATTATGAATCATCCCTAAGATGACCCTAGTGGGAAGTGATTGCTCCAAAGTCACACCCTAAATAGGATTGTCTTCAGCTGGGTTTCATCACTGCGTCACAATTTAGCCCCAGCATAGGATCATCTGCCACCCTTGTGGGCAAGGTTTTGATGTGAATTTGAAGAAATTGAGAACAGTAGGTAGACCTACTTTAATTCTATTCTGCTGCATTTCATTTTCTAGTCTGAGTTGTTGATCCTGTTTTTCTCTTTGTGTCTCACTGAACGCTATTTTCCAATGTCCTAACATAAAGAACTGTTAGATTAAGAAGAAAGCATCTAAAGATAAAGCCCTTTAATCTTTAATCTTCTTAGCACACTGTCAATTTATTTAAGGCATTAAAATAAACCTAATAACGTCTTTACTAATTTCAGGGTTGGGACTGTATCTTTTTTTGGAATACGTAAATTATTAGGCTCGAATGCGATGTGAGGGGCGGTAAAATATTCCGAAGACAAAAGTTCATGATCATACTATTTTAAATTATTCCTGTGTGAACGAAAATAAATAGCTGAACAGAACTCAGACGTTTCATCTTGAAAATGACAATTCTGTTGAACTGCGATATCTTAAAGGGGTTGATGGCATATTGCTAGGATATGCTATCAATGTCAGATAGGTATGGGTCCCAACTCTGGGACCCTCTCTTATCCAGAGAACAGGAAGAAGAGCACAATATGCATGTGTGGCGTGCACTCCATTCATCGCTATTGGAATTCCAAAAATAGCCGAGTAAATGTGCTTTGCTATTTTCACAAGTCCAATAGTGGTAAATTGAGAGTGCACCACGCAAGTGTGGCTACCTCTTCATTCACCTTTATGGGACTGCCAAAATTAGCCAGACTAACGCACGTCTATTTTCAGAACTCGGAATGCAGTGAAAGGAGCATGGCCGCACATGTGTGGCTGCTCTCTGTTCACTTCAGAGGTCCCATTCTAAAGTTGGTTCCAGATGTGGGACCCACACCTATCTGACATTGATGGTATATCCTAGCAATTTGCCATCAATGTCGCACATGGGACAACTTCTTTAAGGTAAATACAATAGCGATTTTGATCATCTGAATTGTTGCCCAGCCATTTTTCAAGCAAAGGGCAATCAAGTTTGAAACTGACTTGATTTGACAAGTTATATATTTTTCTGTCGCTGGTAATGAAGTATTGTTGAGATTGTACAGAAATCTTAATTTTGTAAGATCAATCATATGTTAAGAGGCTGCACTAGGGTATTACTGACCATGCTACCTTTGGTAGCCCTAGCTTTTGCCATTTTTTTCCTGGGCCAATTTAAGTTTACAATCCATCCCTGCCCATTCCCATGATCATGGAGGTTCTAGTGGTCATACTTGAACTCATCAGACATTTATCCCCTATCCTGTGCAAAGGGGAAATGTTTAACACCTGGCACAGCCCATTTTAAATGGACTTCACAATAGCTGTGGAACATCCACTAGTGATATATCTTTTGCACTTCCTTAATATTCCATATTATTTTATTTTATTGTCTTTCTAGATTGAGGAAGCAGTGTTTTCCAGGAGTTCATTATTGATGGCCTTTCCTCAGGATAGGTCCTCAATATCCGATTGGTGGTGGTCTGACTCCCAGCACCCTTGCCAATCAACTGTTTGAAAAGGCTGTGGTGTTCCAGTGAGCACTGCTTCCTCCTCACAGCTTACCAAGCACAATGCTGTACATTGTATAGAAGTTGTGCTTGCCATTGCAGCCCAGGCCCATTCACTTGAATGGGACTGAACTGCACCTAGGCCATGTGACCAATGACCGTGAGGTCAGTGTCTTTGGAAGAGGCAGCAGGGATGGAGCTTCGAAAAGGGCCCAGAAGTCAGAAACCTACCCATCCTGAGGATAGACTAACAATATTGAACTTCCAGAAAATACCAGCCTAGCTAACCATGTGGAAATATTATTGACTATTACAATGCTACAAACATGTCTCCCGTAAAAACTGAATAATCAGCATTTGTTATAAGTTTTCTAGCATTGGATTCCCCCATAGTTACCTGAACCGTGCTTTTCTAATCATGGGCACATCTGATACTAAGCCATATCTATAGCTTGTGCTGGCCATTACAACATGATCATTGTTCAGCTTGCATTAAAATGCTACCAGAATATAGAGATAAGTTTTCTGAAATCCAAAATGTACTGTATTGAAAATGATTCATATACATATACAGCACCCAGGAAGTGACTTAAAGTGTTCAACTGCGAAGGCAATAAAAAAAAAACTGTACTCATTTGAAGCTAACAGTCTTTTAAATTGGTCTTTATAAAAAATGTTGAGCCTTTTTCTCTATAAAGCCTTGAGATTCTCTAGTAGCAGGCTCTGTATTTTACTGTCTTCAATCAGGCAGCTCAGCTGACGGCTCCTTATCTTTGATCTCTGACCTTATAAACACTCGTTATAGCTCAACAGCAGCTACACAGTTAACCCATTGTGACAGAATGGCTGAATATTTTTTATTACAAAAATTGAAAAATATTATTTTTAGCAAAAAATTAGTAAAATGCAATCACCTGAAGGTGACATAGCCTTTAAAGTTAATCTGTCACATCCCACAAGCATTATTAAAGGCTATGGACACCTTTTGGGAACATTTTTTGTCTTTGCATTTTCCTCCTTTTGGGGTAAAAATCTTTTTTTCTTTTAATTGGACTTTATTTAATTTAATTATTGTATGCACTTATATAGCGTTACTATATTTCACAGCGCTTTACAGACTATAGCATCCAACTGTCCCCAATGGGGCTCACAATCTAAGGTCCCTATCAGTATGTCTTTGGAGTGTGGTAGGAAACTGGAGAACCCGGGAGGAAACCCACGCAAACATGGGGAGAACATACAAACTCCATGCAGATGTTCTCTTTGGTCAGATTTGAACCTAAGACCCCAGCGCTGCAAGGCACCAGTGCTAACCACTTTAGTAAACATTTTCAACAGTTTTTTCCCTTTTTAACTACATCTACAAGCTCTCTGTCTCACACTGAGTCCATCAGGGAGCTACTCTGATGGCTCCATCTGTAGCCCATTTATAGATCTTTTTGAAAAATTTGAGTTGGGTGTCCAAATTTTAGAATCTATTTGCTCATCTCTAAATGTCTCGTATTTGTAAAATAAGAGATTAAAAAAAAAAAAAAAAACTGTCAATGATAACAAGGAGTCTTGCCTAGGTGGAATTACAGACTATAATACGAAATGCATTCTGCTCACACATGATCATTATAGCACAATGTATGAACAAATCCCTAGATGCTTCTAACAAAGAAGTGCAAGATACATCCTAATCATTATCCATTCAATGATGTTGTGAGAAAAAAAAAATTGTAATCTGTTGGAAACACTTACTGCTTATCATATTGTGCACTCAACAGATTTAATTAACTAGCGGCAGATATACTTGACAGCATATAGTATGTTAACTGTCTGGATGTCGGATGTTAAAAAACACGGCTTGTGATCCGAGTTAATCTGCGAATCAGCTTTGTGTATAGCTCCTGCTGTTGTGAGAGCCCAGGATACATGTGATCATTTCTGTGCTGTTTCTTGCTGTAGGATCTTTCACTAATTCCAAATGGAGATGACAATGGAGAAATGCCAGAAAATGGAGCAGCCGAATGCGCTTCAAGCTGTGCCTTCCATTAGACTGCTGGACAGATAATGAAGTGCTATTTGAAAGTGAAAATATAGAGATTTTCAGAAGCAAGGTTGAGCATTTTCCTTGTATTCTTTATTTTGTTCACTGCAATTTGCCTAACACTGTTGAAATTTATAAATATAATATACAAAAGTACAAATATTAAAATATGTACGGTAATTACGGTAAAAAAATATGTAAACATATATAAAAAATATATAATTATAAAATGTTTTAATATTTTATATTATAAAATATATAATATATAATTTCAGCACCCCATACTACCGCTGATCAGCTGTAGTAGAGAAGCTCCAGGGCTGGAACTACACAGCTTCAGCTCTGTCCACTGTCTACCTTAATCCATTGGAATACCACGTAGGATACTGGATTGCCATCACCACTGGATGCAGGAAAAAAGGGATCCCACTTAGTAACTGTTATTACGGGTAGGAGTCATCTTTTTTTATCTCGTAGGGGCTGTTGCTTTATACTGTAGTGATGTTCCGATCCTGGCTGGTTTCATGTGTGGGCACTGCACATTGGCAGGCGATTTATGGCGGTGTCCACTGTTTCTAGTGGATGACATTCAAAATTTTATTGCAAATATTATCAAAAGTTACGTTTGAGGCTCCGTCTCATGTTTTGGATTTGCATTATCCATGTGGGGCCTAGAAAAGGAGCAAACTTATGCACATTATATCTTTGTATAGTGGCTATGTCTATCTCCATCTTCTAATGGATTTCTCGTGATCATTAAAGGTGTTCTCCAGGAATTAAGAAAATGAAAATATGTAAATATAACTTTATTATAAATATATTCCCAAATACCTTTTATTAGTTATAATGGCACGTTTTCTCTGGGGAGCAATCATTAGGGAAATAAAATGGCCGCCGTCCTATTAGTACACACAAAATCTGTCCTAATCACACAGGAGGACAAGTTACTTCAAAGCACTGAGGTAAACATCTGCCTCATCCTCCTCTCTTCTCTGCTTGTCGGGGATTATGGTCCTCAATACAGTTTACAATATATCTTCAACTGAATCTCTGTAGTAATGGAGTTCATGAGGAGACATGAAGTACAGAGAGAAGGTGGGGATGTGGCTGTGTCCTGCTATGTGATTAGGACAGGTTTTGTGTGTATTAGTAGGACGCTATTTTATTTCTCCTAATGATTGCTCCCCAGACAAAACGAGCCATTACAACTAATGAAAGATATTTGGGAATATATTTATAATTAATAAAGTAATATTTATGTATTTTTATTTTCTTAATTGCCAGAGAACCCCTTTAACTTGTAAGTCACCCTATGTTCACATTACTAATCTAGGAAAGAGATGAGCCCTGAGCAATTATAGGGTTATGTCTTCAAGGAGATTTCAGGGAGTAGAACGTTAATGACTTATCCTCAGGATAGGTCACCAATATCTGATCTGTGCAGGTGTTACTCCCTGCATCCCTTCAAGTTTGAAGTGGCACCATGGTCTCTTCCTAGGCCAGTGACGCCACGTTCATCAATCACATAGCCTAGGCGCAACTCAGTCCCATTCAATTGAATGGGTCTGGGTTGCAATATGAAGCACAGATGCAAATCAATGTAAGCCGCTGTCCATGCTATACTGTGAGGAGGCCGCAGTGCTCTTCGAACAGCTGATTGTTGGGGTATATGAACCCCACTGATCAGATATTGATAACCTATTCTTAGGATAGGTCAAATATATCCTACTCCAGGAAAATATTAGACTATTGCAAGCTGAACCCTCAATTTAATGTTTGCAGGCACGCCCAACTCTTCCCTTACCAATGATACTGAGGGACAGAAGTACTCGGCGCTTAGAATTTTAAAACCTAGCAGTGTCTGGAAGCAGCTTTCTTCTCTCTGCCCATTGGAAAAGCATACAGACTTAGCTGAGCAGAATATATATATCTTAATTTACTGTTAACAGGACATAAAAGTAAAACTGTAAGTGGTGATAGACATTCAATAGCTGTCAAATGGCTATTCTCCTGACTCCCTCCCAGCTTCCCCATACACATATACATTTGGTTTGGCTAAATATATATGTGTATTCAATGGGGGAAATGAGAAAGAAGCTGCCAAACACTTCTGGTGGCAAACAAAAGGATTGCAAGAAAATATTCACTTTGCCTGATCCTTCTCTCACCCGACATCATCTGTCAAGGGACATTTGGCGGCTCCCCATGCATGTTAGACTGCCCGCCGAACTTTCCATTCTCTACAGATTCGACCGACAATACAATCATGTATATGGGGGGGCCTTATTTTATCTGCCTAGTGTACCACACATGTATCTATGTCCTGTTTGTCTGGTTGTGGTGATAATAGAGCAGGCTGCGTATACGTGATACTCCAGACCTGGAGGTACTACAAATTGTACATTGTTATGTATTGTATGTTACTGTTTGTTTCATGGTCATCACTACCAGCAAGGAAAGGTTGGCAAAGGTTGGCAAGAACAGGCTTAACCACCCTGTTCCTCCCCTCTTGATAGGAGTGAGCTGGCCCTGCTTCCTGCCAGGAGGGGGAGTTCCTGTCTAGCTACAGAGTGGAGAGGAAGCACATTGCAGAGCTCCTGCTCCTGTTACCTAATCTCCAAAGGGAACAACTCCAAATTGTCCTCAAGTAAAGCCTTGAGATTCCAGACAGCAGAGTGAACTGCTACCATCAGCATCTACTGACACTGCAGTGAAGTGTGGGATTACAGCAAAGCCACCCATCACCAAACAACCACTAGGCCATTATAACCTAAGTGCTGAATTGCCATCAACCAACCTGCCTCAATATCCTTGCTGGTGCCAGAGAAGAATTTGACCAAAGCCTGTTGCTACTGTATGTATTTCAAGTTTTACGTTGCACTTAGTACAAAAGACTTTGCTACATCTAACTCTGGCCTCCTTCACTACTGTAATTCCTCTGCACCGATCCCCGGGGAGCAACGGCCTGAGGGAGTACCGTGACACAACACTTCATCAAGGCCACTTCCACTCCTATCCTCTACACCAGCTCCTCAGGGGGCTGCTCCATATAAACTATACTAATAACTAAAGTGACTTTTGGTTCACTGGTATCTTGATATTAATGCACATTCAATAATATTTGTATTTTTAGCCTTCTGTTTCATACATTGCAAGGATTCTCATGGGGCACTCTGAATGCATTGTGTGTACAGAACCATGCAATGTTAGTTCCATAAATGAATGAACAGAGGTTTATGTAATTAATTCAGATGATTATTTGTGATTGACTGATACCATTGGAACTTCAGCTTCATATCCCATTGTCTTCAGCTGGCCCTGCCTTTAAGAATTATTAATAGGAGTTATGTCATGTCTGACCAGGCATTGACCTGTGTCTGCACCTGCCCATCAACAAAGGGATTCTGGGAATTGTCTCAAAATGTTGGCAGTAGTAGACATAAAGTAGTCATTATTCACTCCTGGCATAACTTGTAGTATAACGTAATATTATCCTATCACAATCATAGAAATGTGACGGACATCAAGGGGGAGCAATGTTATTCCATGAGCCGTGCAGTAGGACAAGGTTTCAGGTTCTTCTCACATCAGAATCACTCTGACACATTCATCCCTGTTAATAATAGAATCGCCAGGTGAAGAAAAGCTAGACAATCTCTTGACGGCAATGACGAGTATGATGTATGCAATGTGTTATGCAACGTGCTTCATAGGACTATGATCCTAACTGCAGACATATTTCTACGATCTGAATGTATTATGATCTTAAATAGTATTCATATTTTGGTTGTTTAAAGAAAAATGTTGCAAAGATTCCTTCTTATGCGGCAGACTTGTTGTAGAAATCTAGGTGACTGTCCCATATATCTGAATGAAGGCTAGTTTCACATTAGACCTTACATTGTCCAGCAGGCTGTTGCAGCAGAGGCTTACTACCTTTCCCCGCCAAAGCCCATTGACTATAATGGGACTCATAGGGGATTTAGCCTGCATTAGTACTGGGATTCCGCCAGACAGAAAAACTGCTTACAGCAGTATCTGTCAGGCCGGATATCGGCACTAATGCCGGAAACAGGCTGGATCCCCACCAGGTCCCATTATAGTCAATGGGGCTTGGCGGTGCTCCGGCAGTTTCCAGCTATGACTGCCGGACAATGTAAGCGCTAGTGTAAAACTAGCCTAAAACTGTCCCTGAACTTTCAAAAAGCATTTGATATGTCATAGTGGCATATCAAAGGTTTTGATCAGTGGGGGTCAGAGTGCTTAGACCTCCACTAATTGCTAGAATGAAGAGACAGAAGCGGACAAGTTGAATAGAAAGTGTATGAGCCCATCTCGATTCCCTGTCCTGCAGTGAGAGGAGGGAGCAGACTATGTGAGTGCTTTTGTCTCCGTGTTCTAGCTGTCGGTGGGGGTCTTAGCACTAAGATCCCCAATTATCACTATGATGTATCAAACAATTTTTAAAAGTTCAGTGATGCTTAAAATACATTTATGCAGATGCTTCAGAAATAACCCCAGCCGGAGGTATATAATGTATTTTTCAGTCACAGAACTTTGCCATGTGTGAACACCCCCTTAGGTTTCATATGAATCTACAGAAAAATCTTGAGTCTACCACTTTGCAGATTTCTTACTTCGGAGTTCACTGGTTTAAAAATGCACACCTTTTTCAATTTTTTTTTAACATTATGCATGTTTAAGTATGCTTACACACATAGTTTTCTAGTGTTTTTTTTTGCCTTTTTAGTGCCATTTTTGACGAGTTTTTTGTTGTAAAAATGCCATCACCAGATGTTAGCTGAAGGTTTATAGTAATATAAAACATATGACACACAAGCATTTTTTACTACTGGCGTTTTTGTTTATTGGGTGGCTTTTTATTGTCTTTCTGGAATCTTTTAAAAATTGCAGATTCTATAACTCTTTCCATTTTTTCAGGCATTTTGACATCACCTTCTATATTGGCAAAAAACGCCTTGCAGAAAACATTAGTTGTAAGACTCACTATATGCAAAATATGTCAGAACCCCCCACCCACAAAAACTGTAGGTGGCCAAAAAAACTGTGCCTTTTCTGATATTTTTCCCTACAGGTAAAAAAAAAATTCTAGGATCAAATTCATGTGTGTAAGGACCCTAATCAAATTTTCCAGGACTTTACTATTGATGTCCTATTGTTGTCTTAGTTTAGGGCCAAATTTCACTTTTTTTTTCTAGATTTTAGCTGAAAGTCACTGCTAATTATAAAATTAGGACAGACAAGAGTTTTTACTACTGACATTTTTGTTGAGTAGGTGTTTTTTGGGTCTCTGACTTTTTTTAATGCTGCATATTGAAGATTTTGGTGTTTTTATTATGTTTTGACATCCTTTCTATAGAGCCAAAAAACTGCTGTTTACAGTACATAGTTGTTTTAAAAAAAGTGCTGTTAAAATGCCACAAAAATAAAATGGGGATTGGAAAAAAAGATTAATGATTTCTATGGCGCTTTTTGTGTCTACAGGGGCCCAAAAACACCCTTCCATTTGAGCATCCAGGTGCTCCTTGTCCTTTTAAAGATGTAAAAAAATCATGTGTATTTGAGGCTACCTTTTTAACCCCTTAAGGAAATCCGCCGGAAGTCCGGTCCCCAAACATGGTGCCCGCTCGCGCTTGCAGCGGGCGCCATAGCCACCGGGTTTCTGCTATTTTAAATAGCAGAGACCCGCGGCACATGTATGCGATCAGCCATAAGGCTGATTGCATAAATTTTACCCTTTAGATGCCGTGGTCAAATGTGACCACGGCATCTGATCAGTCCGGAAGCAGAAGTTGCGCGCTTCTGCTCCGGTAACAGCGTTCCTTGACTGAGATCGGGGAACCTGTTACATCGCTGAAATAGTCCGAAGCCTCAAGCCAGCTTCGGAGTCTATTTCAGAAATATACCAATACAGGGCACTAGGTGGCAGCATTGTATTGTTATATTGAAAATGAAGTGTTCAATGATGGCTATATAGCCATCAATGAAGACAATGGGCAATCTAATGATTGCCAGTTATTGTCACCAGTGATGACCAGTTTGCATTGTTCGCCCGCGAACATATGCGGGCTGCCATCTTTTTTCACAAGTCCGGCGAGGCACAGTTAAGCCCTTACCTGTGCCTGTGCGCGAGGCGGTCTGAAAACAAGTGCGGTCAGCGGGAGCAGGCAGGCACAGGTAAGGGCTTAACTGTGCCTCGCCGGACTTGTGAAAAAAGATGGCAGCCCGCATATGGTCGCGGGCGAACAATGCAAACTGGCCATCACTGATTGTCACTACCTTAAAAAAAGTAAAAAAACTTTTTACAAAAAAAAAAAAAAAAACTAAAAGTTCAAATCACCCCCCTTTCCTTAAAATAAAAATACTTAACCAATAACAAAAATAAACATAATGGGCATAGCTGCATGCGAAAATGCCCATACAATTAAAATATAACAATATTAATGGCATACGCAAATGGCGTAACGGGAAAAAAAATAAAGCCTATTTTCACATTTTTGGTCACCTCAACTACCCAATAATTGTTTTATAAAAAGGGATCAAAAAAGTTGCACACACTTCGAATTGGTATCAATGAAAAGATCAGATCGTCCCGCAAAAAATGAGGGCCTTCACACAGCCCCGTACACATAACTACAAAAAAGTTATAGGGGTCAGAATATGTTTATACATTTTTTTTTCCTCAAAGGTTTAAAAAATTTTTTTTTGAGAATTAAAACGCAATAAAAATTATACAAGTGTGGTATCGTTATAACCGTTCTGACCTGGAGAATGAAGATAACAGGTCAATTTTACCGCATAGTGTACAGTGTAAAAAAAAAAACCTTTATCAGAATTGCATTTTTTCCCAATTCTACCCCATTTGGAATTTTTTTTCCGCTTCCTACTGCATGCTATGCAACTGTAAATGGTGCCATTAGAAATTACAACTTATCCTGCAAAAAATAAGCCCTCATAAGGCTATGTGAATGGAAAAATTAAAAGTTAGGACTATGGGAAGGCGGGGAGTTAAAAATGAAAATGCAAAAATGGAAAATCTCATGGTCCTCAAGGGGTTAACTACTTGGAAAATAAGTAGTCCAGAATTACTGACCAGGAATTACTAATCTATCTGGGTCACAAAATATGTCTAAAAAAGTGCTGCAAAATGCCACAAATTAGAGCAATTTGGTGCAACTAATGTTTCTATACTTTTTTCACCATGCTCGAAAAATGGGAGGACATTTATTTTCCAGCCTGAGCCCCTGTGATAAATCTGGTGTAGGTCTCGGAAGCTTGTGTAAGCTTACAACATTTTAAGGATTAGTACTATTCATCTGGGCCCATGTGTTTCAAGTAATTTTTATAGTGGTGCTCTGTAAAGTCCTATAAAGAAGCCCATGGCAAAAAAAAAGTCATACGTTATGTAGAGTTCACTGCATTATGAAAACAGTCGCCAAAAAGGCAGCACACAGTATGTAGATATTTCATTGATTTCTTATATAATTTCTTAATAAAGTAACATCTGACCTAAAATACTGTTAAAACACAAAATACTATAAAACACTGTGAATGAAGCCAAAAAGAAGTACCTGCTTCCAGGGCCGTCTTTAATATTGATTGGACCCTGGGCAAAAATTTACTTGGGCCCCCTGGATCCCGCCTTCCCACACCTTAGCAGGATTTCACGCCCTCCACCACAACACACACACAAAAAATCCACACATCTGGTAGAGTACAGTGAATGACTGTAAATACTTCCAGTTCTGAAGACTCCAGCAGCTCAGGATCAGTGCTCTGGGCAGCTGGGCTCAGGCTGGAAGTGGGCACCGCTCTGCAGGAAGGAGACTAGGGCTCGGCTCACCCTAGCGTTACAGTGCACCCCAGCACCCCACAGTATGCAGTATAGCACCCTATAGTATACAGCAACCCACAGTATGCAGTATAGCACCCTATAGTATACAGCACCACAGTATGCAGTATAGCACCCCACACTATACAGTACCCCCACCGCATATAGTAGAGCAGTATAGCAGCCCACAGTATACAGCACCACACAGTATGCAGTATAGCACCCCACACTATACAGTACCCCACAGTATATAGTAGAGCAGTATAGCACCCCAAACTTTACAGTACCCCACAGTATATAGTAGAGCAGTATAGCAGCCCACAGTATACAACAGCTCACAGTATACAGTAGAGCAGTATAGCACCTCACCGTATACAGCACCCCAAACTATACACGATACAGCACCCCACACTATACAGCCCCCCACACTATACAGTACAGCAGTATAGCACTCCACAATATACAGCACCCACAGTATACAGTATACAGCCCCCCACAGTATACAGCCCCCCACAGTATACAGTACAGCAGTATAGCACTCCACAATATACAGCACCCACAGTATACAGTATACAGCCCCCCACAGTATACAGTACAGCAGTATAACACTCCACAATATACAGCCCCCCACACTATACAGTACAGCAGTATAGCACTCCACGGTATACAGTTATACAGTATACAGGCCCCCACAGTATACAGGCCCCCACACTATACAGCACCCCACTATACAGTAGTTTACAGTATATTAGCATAACAGCCCCTGTCACCTTTTTCTGATGTAATCTTCACAAAAAAAGCTCCACAGTTAAGGCAAGCTTCTACAGCAACACTCCTGGTAGAAATGACCTTGATGACCTCATAGCCATGTGACCAGTAATATTGCTAGGTTACTGGTCACATGGTGATGATGTCATCTAAGGTCCTAGACAATCAACGTTCTCACAGTACGCTGACTGGAGTGCCGGCAGGCATGGCATGGCAGCACCCCCTGTGTAGCTGACAGCCTGACACCCGGGGCAGTGGCTAGCAGGGCTCAAGAGGCAGCTGCCTTGGGCCCCCCAGGAGCAACTGGGCCCGGGGCAGCTGCCCCTTTTGCCCCTTGTTGAAGACGGCCCTGCCTGCTGCATCTGAGCAGTTAGGCAGAGAGAGTGTGCTCCCGCTGTTCCATGGATTTCTTCTCCCCCTGCCATGGCAGCAGGGGCCTAGTGAAGGCCTGTTATCTTAGCACTCCTATTACACTCTGTCATGTCATTTTCACCACAGTGAATATGAAACTCAAAAACATTTGTGGAATTGCATTGATTTTTTATTACACTCCACAGAATAGGACTTTCAAAGTCTTTCAATACATTATATGGTTATGTTTTCCAATGCACCTGGAATGTCCAGGAGGCTCTTTGTAAAGGGGGCAACTTCCAAGATTCACAAAAAAGCTGGCAAAATCTCCAGCAATGAGGGGGTGGGGGCACATAACAAAAAGGTGCATGATGAATCACAAAAAGGGGAGTGATTTGTGAAAAAGGGGGCATGGTATAAGGAAAGAATATGTGTCAATGGTTCAAAAAAATTGGTGGTGTGCTTTTTGCGGCGCACTCTGTCAGAAATGAGACCCCCATTAATGTACTACATGAAAAAACTTACTACCCTAACTGACGCAACCCTAACTTGTACCCTAAGTTGACTTT
This sequence comes from Bufo bufo, assembly GCF_905171765.1. Taxonomy (NCBI): domain Eukaryota; kingdom Metazoa; phylum Chordata; class Amphibia; order Anura; family Bufonidae; genus Bufo; species Bufo bufo. The sequence goes on along the minus strand of NC_053398.1, from coordinate 114,564,158 downwards.
TGTTTAATTAGTAGTTCCTTCTTCCTTTCAGAGATATTGCTCCTGGAACTTTCTTTCTCAAAGTTCCCCCCATGTGATGATCCATGCATTCAGTTTGTCCTTTCGCTACCATAGTCAGTATTGAGAGCCCTATTGTTTAGCAGTTACTAGACAAATTACAAACTCTATAACGAGGAAGCCAACAAGACCCAGGGGTCCACATTTACTAATGTGAGTGTAGTTAGATAAAGGTGTAAATTTATCAATTTGGCACATCTAGGTTTAGAAGAATTATTAGCATCTAGCCCAACAAGGGGCATGGCTTAACGGAAAATATACATGGCTGAACATGCAACGATTTGTGCCAGAATTGCTGCAATTCTAGTGTACAATTCTGTCTCAAACTAAGCCAACCAATAGTTTGCATAAAGTTAAAAAACAATGTCTATCCCTGCAGCACATTTATCATCCAGCCTGAGCTACTATGACAAATCTAGTGTAGGTCTAGATCACCTATCTAAACTTACGATATCTTTACTATTAGCAACTCTTCCCAGTGTGTATATACTTGCCAACATTTTAGATGGTAAATAAGTGTTTGCAGGAACAAAGAGTGGTACATGGCTTTGGAACATAAGTGTTGACTGTGTCTACAGTAGAAGACCATATGAGTTGTACTGTGTTCATTTCATAGTATATACAAGGAAAAATTTATTCTACAAAAATATAATTTGCTATTAATTTCCCCCGAAAATTGAAGCTGAAAAATCTGAAACTTTTGTGATTTGTCCTGTATGAATTTCTCAAGATGGTTGCCACCATTTTATAGGTCAAAATGCAAAGAAGAAGGCATCAAAAAGGCCACCAAAAAGGGATAAATCAGGCAGTGCACCATATTATTAAACAGGCTGATACCATCGGCTACCATGCGTTAACCCATAGCCATAGATGTCGCTGTCACTTTGACATTACTAATGGAATCTTGGCCTTTACAGAGGTTGAAAGAGGTTGGAGAAAGTCCTAGGACACCTCAGAGTGTCAAACATGACTTTTCATGGCAATTGGGGCACTTTTGATTCAGGAGGAATTTATTTGGACCAAATTGAATCTGCCTGCTGATTTGACCGAACCAGACCCAAAATGAATTTTGGGAAATATCTGACAACTGTCGCTATTTCTATTTTTTTTTTCTTATAGAAGGAGTAACTATTAACAAAAAAAGCTAAAAGCTATGTTCACTGAAAGAAATACATGTACGATTCTATCACACAGTCTTAGTATTTGCTATAGAAAACACCCATCTTCTGGATGAAGACAGAATTACATTTCCAACCATTTGTCTCCAGATACAATCCTTTAGTGCAGTCCAATGATTAGTAAATACCAGATGAGAGATGCATTGTCACCTCACTCCTCCATGATGCTCCCGTTCAGAGTCTCACAGATGTCTGTCAGCTGTGTTCTGTCTACCGTATGGATCCTCTGGCACAGCTGTACTCTCTAAATATGTGGTTTGTTTTCCAATTTTAATTCCATGTCATGTAAAATGCTCTGAAGACAATAAATATTACTGACTATTCCTATTTTAATAAATCCCTTGATATTAATATATTTGTTCACAGGGTTAAATGAAGCATGTTTTTTGGGTATGTTAACAATATACTATAATTTTATTAAGCCATTTATATATGACACAACCTTCTTTTCACCCTTGGGTATGTTCAAAATATACTATAATTTTAAAAAGCCATTAAAATATAACATTTTTCACTTATCCATATAATGTATGTCTCTTGCTTCCCAACATTCCACTGTAGTCCAACGCACTGACATCAGCTATTCTTTTTGTTAAGACTTTTGCTTATGTCTGGCTTGGTTCCTATCCATTACTTGGTTCTTACTCCGGTACATCTTCTGGCTGCACATCCAGATTCTATCTCTTCTGTTATTCTCTATTCTCAAATCTGATCCTAGTAACTTGTCTCATGTATTTCTACTCTTTTTAGGGCAGAGAGTTGACACATTTCCAGCCAGAAATTATTTTGAGGGCTATGAACTTTTTAACTCCAAAACAAAAAGGCAAAAAAGTCCTGTCACTTTATGGGAAATTAAAAGGGTTGTCCGGATCCTGAAAATCAAAAAAATAGGGATGGCCAGGCATGGTGTCTAATTAATAAAAAAAAAAAAAAAAAAACACTCTGGGCATCCCAATTCCCAAGAACTTTGTTGTCTTCACCGTTTCCAGTCCCAGCCTGGCCGGAAGTATGACATATCAGTTCCCCACATGTCATTGCTAACAGCCAATTAGCTGCCTCATGGGTGATGTGTGCAGATTACTGCTGAGGTTTTGCCTGGCTGCATGAAAATGCAGGAAGTTGACTTGTCATAGTTCTACCCTGGCTGGAGACAGAAATAGGTGGGGACAGAGACATGCCACAGTATTCAGGATGATCAGAGCAGGTTAGTGTTTGTTTGTGTTTTTTTTTTACTCATACACCATGCCCTGCCATCTCCAATTTTTATTCAGGTTCTGGACAACCCCTTTAAAGCTAAAAGATCATAGATCTTACCTTTGAGAAGAAGAATGAAGAAACCAGGACCAATATGACAGCGTTCTCCCCAGAAATGGACCTCGGGACCAGATAAGTCTACTTTCATATCAGCATTTTTCATTCAGGTTTTGAGATCTGGCAAAGGATTTAAAAAACTGAATAAAAAGTTTCAGTTTCATTTAATACAAACCGATGGATCCATTTAATCTGGATCCAGTTGTAAATAGAAACTGAACAAACCGGTTCCGACATTAAAATCGGTATCGATCACTGATGACGTTACCGTATGCCGCAGGTCCTTCGGCAGCTTTTTGTCACTCAAGATGGGAGCAGAAGGCCTCTCCTCTCCAAGACCTTACCGATGTGCAGCCATTCTTAGCATCGGATCAGAAAGAGGAGGTTTCAACAGTCGCCACCCAGCAGTCTGACGACAGTATCCAGGTCAGCCCAAGGAGGGTGGTCCCCGCTGTTGCTGCCTACTCCGAGATCTCTAATGTCAGTTGTGGTGAAGGGAACGATGATGATGTGTCGATGGACGTCACATGGGTGCCCACAAGAGGGGAAAAGGAAGGGGAGTTCAGAGGGAGAGACAGAGCAGCAGATAGGGAGGAAAAGGAGGAGAAGCAGGCAGAACTTACAGTGCACAAGAGGCAAAAAGCAGACTGCTAATGTATCTGGAACAAGCCATCCACCATGCATGGTCACATCTGGGGCTCCCAGGACGCTGGCACATGGCTCCACAGTGTGGGCTTTTTTTAACGTGTCCGCTGATGACAATAGTGTTGCCATCTGCAGCCTGTGATGTCAACGCATAAGTCGCGGTAAGCCCAACACTCACCTAGGGTTGACTGCTTAAGAAGGCACCTGGCCTCCCATCACCAAGTCCAGAGGGAGCAACACCGTCAGAACCCACAAAGACACATTCCTGGTGCTCCACATCCTGCCTCTTCTCCTTCCACTTCTCCTCTCTCATCCCATTTGTCCTCCACTTCAACTTCCACCATGACGTCGTCGCATTCATCTGGCAAAAGGCAGACTTCCGTGGCCCAAATGTTCGAGCGAAAAATGATGATGACGCCGGATAACCCTCTTGCCCAAAGGCTGACCGCCGGCTTGTTGAAACTGCTAGCCCGCCAACTGCTGCCATAAAAATTGGTGTACTCTGAGGCCTTTAGAAAATTTGTGGCCATTGGCACCACGCAATGGAAGGTACCCGGAAGGAAATATTTCTCCTAGAAGGGCATCCCAGAGCTATATGGCCACGTTCAGCGGAAAGTGAATGTATCTCTGGCACACAGTGTCGGTGCCAAGATACATCTGACCAAACACGTGGTCTAGCAAACATGGGCAGGGAAGGTACATAACTTTTACTGCCCACTGGGTGAACCTTCTGATGGCCGTCAAGCATGCAACCCGTCGCACCCGTGTGGTTTTGGTGTTACCGCCACGGATTGCATGCAGACCTGCCTCTTCTTCTCCTCCTCCTACTCCATCCTCCATCAACTCCTCGGCTGACGCCTCCTTTTCCACTGCTACCGCCTCTTCCGCTGCGCCCCCCAAGCCCCCTAGAACCTATTCGACGTGCCAGGTGAGACATTGCCATGCTGTGCTGCGGCTGTTGTGCCTGGAAGCCAAGAGCCACACTGGTCCCGCACTCCTTTCAGCTTTAGAAATTCACAGTAGTATTAATACATTTTGTGTAGGTATATTGTAAACTGTATTTCACTGAAATAATTAACCCACTTAAAACTTAACTTTTATATTAGGTATTTGCTAAAATAAGTCCCACAATTAGATAAATGTTGTAGATGACTGCAATTAGTTATCTGACAAATAAACATGCATTAAAGGTACATGGCACCACATTCACCACATAATAGTGTATTTTAAGCACTGAATTTGTTGTAACCACTCACGGTTTGATGTACAATTACTTCAGGCTGATGTGGTAGGTCTGGTTCTTGATCTGATATTTTTGATGAGGATTCCTTTTCGATCCGGGGACCTTAATTAATTAGAATCGTCCGCTGTAGAAAGGATCCAAAAGATTTTAGGAGTATTTTCTTTTTCCCTTTTTCCCAATGTAGATAAGGGAAGGGGGATGGGAGTTATATCCCTAGTAGCTCTATAAAGCCCTACCTGAAAGCGGAGAGGTCTCCCGTCTATATGTGGAAGAATCACCCCCTAGAGAGCGACCCCACTTATCGGTGGCTGACCCTAGATATAACTTGCCCTATAAAGATAACTCCCAGTTCATGTATTCCAGATATTTCGTCTATTAAGGGCCCGACGCGTTTCCTCTGTCAGTATGTGTTGGCAGATTCATCAGGGGATAAGAAGGTGAAGATACAGCTTAATAGCTGTTAACTAGATAGCTCTTGCTGATACTCCAACTGGTGATGTGCAGTCCAGAATGTCTGGAATCTGCTCCCTAATATACCCATAATAATTAGATAGATTTGATACATGCGTGTAACTTACTTTCATCAATGGCGTGCGTTCCACCTCCATGCAGCAGAGCCGGAAGTTCATCGCCCGGCATGTCTGCTGGTATCCACCGTGGAACGCACTGACGTCAGAAAACTGCGTCCGGAAGTGCGTCCAACGGAAATACGTATATGGGTTGTGGAACGCTAGTGGAACGCATCCAAATGCGCAGGCGCTGTGACATAGATTCAGTGTCTGCGTAGTTCATTCGAATAATATTCAATATATTTCCCTGGCTATTGCAAGTACGGCACCTGCGTAATTCATCGAAAAAAGATTCGATAAAGTTCCTTATATCCAGTTCATTCGAATAAGATTCGATATAATTCCCTAGCTCTTGCAAATTTGGCGCCTGCGTAATTACTCGAATAGGATACGATAGAGTTCCTTATATCGATAATTATATTCGGCTGTCATTAGTAATAATGGAAAGATTAGATGGAATATGTATATATACACTGAATAGTCACTAAACACTGGGATCAAAATTATTATCAGTGAACCAGTTTTAGATTGTTTTTTAGAAACCAGAGATATTGTCAGAATATATAATATACTAGGGTATATTATGATGGAATCAGCGGTTTTTACACATCTACAAGGGAAAAAAAGTGATTTAGAGAGATAAGGCTAATGGTTTCTAAAAAACGCAATACGCCCTATCCGGATACACTTTCAGCTTTGCAGGCGCACGCCGATCAGTAGCCGACCACGTTCGATTTGACTATTGGTAAAGTGGTGTGCGACAACGGTGCCAATCTGCTGAAACAGGGCAAAATGACACACAACTTAGCTTTGCAACGGTTCGTTGCCCAATACACCAGGGTCCAGGACGTCTTGCAGCATGCCAGGAAATTCTTTGGCCATTTTAGAAGATCTTACACGGCCATGGCTCGCCTTGCTGACATTCAGCGGCGACACCACCTGCCCATCAGACGTCTGAATTGTGACTGCCCAAAGCAATGGAACTCCACCTTGTATATGCTTGATAGGCTGCTCCAGCAGAAACGTGCAGTTAACGACTACCTGTACGAACTTTGTTGCAGGACAGGTTCTGGGGAGCTTGTTTTTTTTTTAACAGCGCCAGTGGCTGCTCATGCGCGACACATGCAGACTTCTGCAGCCATTTGATGAGATCACCAAACTGGTCAGTCGCAGCCAGGTCGACATCAGTAACATCGTAGCTTACGCCTTCTTTCTGGAGTGTGCATTGCGTCGTGTCATTGATCAAGCCGTCGAGGAGCAGGAGCAGGAAGATGAGGAAGTCGCAATGCTGAATGAATTCCCAGGAGGGGCTACTCCATCTGATACAAGTCAACATGAGTCTGAAGAGGAGTCAGAGGAGGATGGTGCCGGGGCAGAGGAGGAGCAAGAAGAGCATGCTTTAAACGTTTCTGGGATTCCTGGTGTTGTCTGTGGCTGGGGAGAGAAGACCGAGGATGACATTATCCTGGACAATGAGCAGGAGCCAGGCCAATCCACTGCTGTCAGTTTAGTGCAAATGGGAGCCTTCATGCTCCAGTGTTTGAAGAGGGACCCCCGTATAAAAAGCATAAAGGGCAAGGACTAGAGTTGAGCGAACCCGAACTGTAAAGTTCGGGTTTGTACCGAACATTACGATTTTCGGTTGGCCAGTGCAGCAATTTAGAGATGTCGCAAACATAAAATTTTCCGTTCGCGAACGGCGAACGCGAATTTCCGCAAATATTTGCGAACCGGGCGAACCACCATAGACTTCAATAGGCAGGCGAATTTTAAAACCCACAGGGACTCTTTCTGGCCACAATAGTGATGGAAAAGTTGTTTCAAGGGGACTAACACCTGGACTGTGGCATGCCGGAGGGAGATCCATGGCAAAACTCCCATGGAAAATTACGTAGTTGACGCAGAGTCGGGTTTTAATCCATAAAGGGCATAAATCACCTAACATTCCTAAATTGTTTGGAATAACATGCTTTAAAACATCCAGTGTGTGTATACGATCAGGTATGATGTTGTATCGATTAGGTAGTGTAAGGGTTGCGCCCGCTTCACAGTGACAGACCAAACTCTGACAGACCAAACTCCCCGTTTAACGCACCGCAAACAACCGCAAACAGTCCATTTGCACAACCGCAAACTCCCCATTTGCACAAGGTTGGATACCAAGCTAGCCATGTCCCGTTCCTTGTCCTCACAGATTCTCTGTTACGGGACCTCTCTCCTCTGCCTGGGTGCCGGGGCCTAAATATATGACAATGGACTGTTACAGTGGTGGGTGACTTGAAGCCAGGTTCTCTGCTATGGCATGAAGACTGATTCTCTGCTGACGTGAAGCCAGATTCTCTGCTATGGGACCTCTCTCCAATTGATATTGGTTAATTTTTATTTATTTTTATTTTAATTAATTTCCCTATCCACATTTGTTTGCAGGGGATTTACCTACATGTTGCTGCCTTTTGCAGCCCTCTAGCTCTTTCCTGGGCTGTTTTACAGCCTTTTTAGTGCCGAAAAGTTCGGGTCCCCATTGACTTCAATGGGGTTCGGGACGAAGTTCGGGTCGGGTTCGGATCCCGAACCCGAACATTTCCGGGAAGTTCGGCCGAACTTCTCGAACCCGAACATCCAGGTGTTCGCTCAACTCTAGATATAAAATACATAGAAAAATAAACAAACAAGTTTCTAGGCGAGAAGCTGGGGATAAAGGTCACCTCCTAAGATATCCCTACCAGCTCTCCCTATACTGCTATGCCCACGATCAGACCCTTAAGGTGGGAATACCGTGTCCTCGTGCCTGGGCTGAAAATACCCTAAAATCCCTAAGATGGTGATAGGGGAATAGAGGCAGCCTGCTCCCTCAGAACCTGGAGGGGCAGGTGTCTCTCTAACAGCCTAGACAGCAAAACCACAAGAGAACAAAAACCAACTTATCTTTTGAGCAGGAACAGTCAATCCTTCCTTCCTTGCATACACAGAGCCAGACAGAAGCTATTACCCGCACGGAACACTGGGAGTGGGTGTGATTTAAACTGAAACCAATGACCCCACCCAGTGCACCTGAAGGGAGGCGGATCTAGCTTGACTCCAAAACAAAAGAAAAGGCTAGACACGTGCTGCCAATCTGGCAGACCTCCACACATAGCCTGAGCAGGGCATGACAGTGGCCCTGACACACACTGGCAGGCAACTGCAATTATATTAAAGGGTAAAAATTAAATGACTTTTTTATCTGCAAGGTACTGTGCCACCCGATATGAGTGGTGTGCACACAGTACAGTCTGTGGGCCTGTGGCCTCTCACACACGGGCAGGCAACTGCAATATATATATAGAAAAAATAAAATAAAAGCAGACTGATGTACCAGCCCTAAAAAGGGCTTTTTGGGGTGCTGTCAGGACGCTGTCCTTACAGCAGATGAGTCTTTGAGGACTGGAGTGGACACAGAACACTGGCCTAGCTAACAATTTCCCTATTAATTTACCAGCAGCTGCACTCTCCCTGCTCTAACTAACACTGCAGCTTCAGAATGAATCTAAGATGGATGCTGTCCTTGCTTTTTGATAGGAGGTGGGAGGGTCTGGGAGGGAGGGTATGCTGATTGGCTGGAATGTGTCTGCTGACTGTGAGGTACAGGGTCAAAGTTTGCTCAATGATGACGTATAGGGGGCGGACCGAACATTGCATATGTTCGCCCGCCGCGGCGAACGCGAACAAGCAATGTTCGCCGGCGAATAGTTCGGGACATCTCTATGCAGCATGTGACCCAGCCTCTATATTAGGCTGAGTCACGTAGTGCCGCACGTCACATCAGCTTTTATTAGCGCAGGGAAAGGATGCTGCTGGTGCTGTTAGGGACAGAGTAGGAAAGATTCTCTATTCCGAATTCGTGGGTGGTTTGTGTGCTGGCACACGGTAGGGTACTTCTTTGGCGCACAAAAGACGACCTCAATCGGGGAACGTTTGGTTTGATAGCTGTTTATTGTGCAGTAGACAACGCGTTTCGGAGTTTATAACTCCTTTCTCAAGTCTAAAAGGATACAATGAAAGTGCCGAAGCCGAAAGACATCCCCACATGATTAGGGGGGTATGTACGTGCATTGTACAATAAAATAGAGGGTCAGAAGGGTACAATGTGTACATGTATGATACACTAAAAGATATATTTATATACACATAAAATAAGAAGAACTCTGCTTTACAGATGAATAAAATGCGAATGTCAGTTTAAACTGCAGTAAATTGATTAAAAGTAAAAAAAAAACAACAACAGATGTTTGGTATTATATGTTGCTTATTACGCGTATACGGCCACTCATGGACCCAGTGATGTCTAATAGATTCTGCTACTATAAAATTTGTACTCCAGTGTGATGTGATGTGATGTATAGGTGCGCAGTCCTGCCCCTACGGACGTTGTGCGCACACACGCACAACACCAAATTTTAGCATATATCAGCATATTACAGTGTGACAAAAAGGCCGGAGATACTCCAGTTCTATTTTCTTAGTAAAATTACAACTTCTTTTGCCAAAACACTACAATTTGCATTTTTCAGCATATTACTGTGTGACAGAAAGGCCGTAGATACTCCAGTTCTATTTTCTCAGTAAAATTAAAGCTTTTTTTGCCAAAACACTAAATTTGGCATTTTCAGCATATTACAGTGTGACAGAAAGGCCGGAGATACTCCAGTTCTATTTTCTTAGTAAAATTACAGCTTCTTTTGCCAAAACACTCAAATTTGGCTTTTTTTCAGCATATTATAGTGTGACAGGAAGGCCGTAGATACTCGAGTTCTATTTTCTTAGTAAAATTAAGGCTTTTATTGCCAAAAAAACTCAATTTTAGCATATATCAGCATATTGCAGTGTGACAAAAAGGCCGGAGATACTCCAGTTCTATTTTCTTAGTAAAATTACAACTTCTTTTGCCAAAACACTAAAATTTGTCATTTTTCAGCATATTACTGTGTGACAGAAAGGCCGTAGATACTCCAGTTCTATTTTCTTAGTAAAATTCAAGCTTTTTTTGCCAAAACACTAAAATTTGCATTTTTCAGCATATTACAGTGTGACAGAAAGGCCGTAGATCCCTCCGCGAACTTGCATTTCACGAACCGTCCCGGCCGATGTTCATCCATCACTACTCCTCAAATACTGACGCTTATCTGTGCATCGACCACTGGCTTTCTCCTGACTACGATATCAGCCTTGCAAGCAGTTGCAATAAAAGACTCCAAACCAGACCCCGACCGTTACACTTACTCTCATACATTCTCCAGCTAAGTATTGACAATATTACAGGTAATCTAATATATCAGTCATATATACATGGTAACACAGTAATTATTTGTGCTACATCCCAGCACTAGTTCTCACCAGTGCTTACTTTAAACTAATTTTACATTTATCCATGTCATCAGCTCAGCGATACATTCTAAATAATGGTTGTAGTCAATAAATGCAATAGGTTAATTTTATTCTGGACACAACCATAGCCATCAATTGATTCCAAATGCAAGCTGCCTATTCTGTTCCATATATTTAGTAAACTACATGGATGGTTGCTTGTATAAATTGATTGTAATTTAGCTTTTTTTTAATAGATGCGAGAATAGCTGTAGGTGTTTTTTTAATTAAAATAATAAAAAGGTAAATAATATATGTATATTGGGCAGAGAACACTAACCCATAAGGGCTTACAATTTAAAGGGAAATCTGTCACTTTAAAAATGCAAACAGCATGTTATAAAACAGGAGGAGCTGAGCAGATTGACTTATAGGTTTATTAGAAAGGTTCCTGTAAGACCATCTGTCTGCTATGGGGCCCAGGGCAAGAGGGGGCCCAGTTGAGATCATCCCCTCTTCTACTGGGTGAAAACTTGGTCAGGACTCTCTAAAGGTACAACTTTTAGCAAATGAGGCAGTGGAAAAACGGCCCAAGGGTCATTGAAAGGGGTTTAGGCGGAAACACTTCTGTCCTTTGTTGGGGGGCCTGGTTTGATCCTTGCTATCCTTCTCTATGAACGCCACTGTTTGTCAGTTATTTATTTAACTCTTTGTTTATTAGACATGCGGGTGGTCTGATCAGTGATCAATAGCCTTTCTTATACGTGTTCATACATAGATACAGTAGCTGTCAATCACTGATTAGGATCACCCACATGCAAGTTACATTTTCTATGTGGCAGGATTAATTTGAAAGGAGTTTGTTAGCAGTTTTGATGACAGTGGTAGATAGATGAGGGCTAAAGCTATTTAACCAGTTTATGAATGGGCTATTTTACCAGTTCAGGACTGATTTTTTATTTATTTTTTGCATCTTTTTCCAGTGATGCATAGGACTTTTTTCTATGACATTTCCATTTTATTTTCATATTCTTGGTTTATAATTTCTTTCCAAGGAAAGAAATGTTAAAAGAAAAGTACAACATGCTTTTTTGGCAAAATTTCTGACTTTTCTCCTTCCATGCCGTTTAGTGACAAGAAAAGGGCGCATGGAGAGGGCAAGGAGAAGGTGGCTTAGCAGCAATGCCACATTTATCTTTATTCATGTCAGTCTTCTGCCTTGAATAAAGACAGAAATCTATGGCAGCTATGAGGCTGCTGTAGATTTTAGACTGTTACATGGCCAGCAGGAGGATGGACCAGATCTATGAGAGGTGTACCCCTCTGCACAAATTTGACGTTTTTTGTGGTGATGTAGGCATCACTATCATTATTATTAGAGATTAGAGATGTCCCGAACTATTCGGCGGCGCACATCGCTTGTTCGCGTTCGCCGCGGCGGGCGAACATATGCGATGTTCGGTCCGCCCCCTATACGTCATCATTGAGAAAACTTTGACCCTGTACCTCACAGTCAGCAGACACATTCCAGCCAATCAGCATACCCTCCCTCCCAGACCCTCCCACCTCCTATCAAAAGGCAAGGACAGCATACATCTTAGATTCATTCTGAAGCTGCAGTGTTAGTTAGAGCAGGGAGAGTGCTGCTGCTGCTAAATTAATAGGGAAATCGTTAGCTAGGCCAGTGTTCTGTGTCCACTCCAGTCCTCAAAGACTCATCTGCTGTAAGGACAGCGTCCTGACAGCACCCCAAAAATCTTTTTTTAGGGCTGGTACATCAGTCTGCTTTTATTTATTTTTTTCTATATATATATATTGCAGTTGCCTGCCCGTGTGTGAGAGGCCACAGGCCCACAGACTGTACTGTGTGCCCTTCACTCATATCGGGTTGCACAGTACCTTGCAGATAAAAAAGTAATAAAAATTTTTCTCTGTAATATAATTGCAGGTGCCTGCCAGTGTGTGTCAGGCCCACTGACTGTACTATGCCCACTGACAGTGCCCACCACTCATATCGGGTGGCACAGTACCTTGCAGATAAAAAAGTCATACATTTTTTTCTCTGTAATATAATTTCAGTTGCCTGCCAGTGAGTGTCAGGCCCACTGACTGTACTGTGCCCACTGCCCACCACTCATATCGGGTGGCACAGTACCTTACAGATAAAAAAGTCATTTAATTTTTTCTCTGTAATATAATTGCAGTTGCCTGCCAGTGAGTATCAAGCCCACAGACTATACTGTGCCCACTGCCCAACACTCATATCGGGTGGCACAGTACCTTGCAGATAAAAAAGTCATTACATTTTTTCTCTGTAATATAATTGCAGTTGCCTGCCAGTGTGTGTCAGGCACACTGACTTTACTGTGCCCACTGCCAGTGCCCACCACTAATATCGGGTGGCACAGTACCTTGCAGATAAAAAATTCATTTCATTTTTTCTAGGTAATATAATTGCAGTTGCCTGCCAGTGTGTGTCAGGCCCACAGACTGTACTGTGCCCACTGCCCACCACTCATATCGGGTGGCCCAGTACCTTGCACGCATAATATCACTAATCTAAAAAAAAATGCACAAAACACGGACAGCAATTCCGGATAGGGGCCACACGTAGCGTCCGTAACGACCTGATCTATAAAAGTCCAGCAAAATCTGGCTTCCAAAAACCATACGGCGCACCTTTCACTCTACGCCCTGCTGTGTGGCCGTACAGCAGTTTACGGCCACATATGGGGTGTTTCTGTAAACTACAGAATCAGGGCCATAAATAATGAGTTTTGTTTGGCTGTTAACCCTTGCTTTGTAACTGGAAAAAAAATATTAAAATGGAAAATCTGCCAAAAAAGTGAAATTTTGAAATTGTATCTCTATTTTCCATTAAATCTTGTGCAACACCTAAAGGGTTAACAAAGTTTGCAAAATCAGTTTTGAATACCTTGAGGGGTGTAGTTTCTACGTGCGGCCCCATAGAAATGTATGGGTCCGCAATTCTGTTCCGCAAAAAGAGACAGCTACAAGAAGCTTGATTAACCCTAAGGGAAACATAGCAGTTCTTTTAATTTAAAAGCTGAGAAAGGGGTGGAACATATGTGATGTCATGATATGGGCAGATCATCTGATAAGGGGGGGGGGCGGCAAAAATCCTTGCACCGGCCCTGCAAAAGGGATTAAATCTATGATCATAAATATAATTGAAGCAATACAAAACATATGGTACATAGACTTCATGATTCTAATCTATCAGGGCATCCTACTATTAACTGTATCAGGACATATTTTCACAGTGATATATTCAGCTGTTCAGAAGATAGATGTAGTTAGCTGCACTTACCTCCTGGTCAATTGTCTAATGTTATTTAAGGCATCATGAAATGCACAGAATTCATGAATGTGCAGTAAAAATGCTTCACCTTAATGGAGATCTATTAGTGTAATGGACTGACCGTAAACACCAAGTCTGCATCATTTCATGAGGATTGAATGCCATCCTTGTGGTTTTCCACCAATATTATATGAAACTAGATTAGTTGGCACGATGTATCTACTATACCAAATATACTCTTTTTTTACACAGAACAAAATAGGGGGTTAGTCAGCACCTCCCAGTGCGCAGGTGCATGCCGCCATGGCAAAGACCTAGAGGGGAAAAAAAAGAGACAATGCAGCAGCACCCTGCAAATCAGATAAAGTACAATAATGCCAAAAATGATAGTGCTAATGCTACGCTTATTTATAAAGTGAGATGCTTGGCCAATGCATTTTGTACAAAACCATCTGAGCCCGTCTGCCGAACGTCAAGGCGATCTCTGTAATACGGGTCCTAACACTAAATACTACCTGTTTTGAGCCATAATGGCCGCTATAAAATTCAGGAGTGTTGGATCCACATGCATGCTGGATCCACTCTGCTTTTTACCATTTTTGGTGCCATAATGGCCTCCATTACAAGGGATGCAGGTACCAACATGCATGCCGAGCACACTCTATACCCTTCCTGGTGCTAGACAGCTTCCAATGAATGCAGTGAGAGCAGGCCACAGCTTTATACTGAAACTAATTAAAATCAACCTATAGGGCAGACAGGCTAATCAGGAGTGCACGACTCGCTGGAGTGCCACATCTACAGCATTGTAAATCTGCAAAAAAAGGGGGTTAGTCAGCACCTCCCAGTGCGCAGGTGCACGCTGCCATGGCAAAGACCTAGAGGGAAAAAAAAGAGACAATGCAGCAGCACCCATAGGTTGATTTTAATTAGTTTCAGTATAAGGCCTCATGCACACGACCGTTGTTGTGTTCCGTGTCCGTTGTTCTGTTTTCCGTGATTTTCTGCGGACCCATTGACTTTCAATGGGTCCGTTGAAAACTCGGATAATGCACCGTTTGTCATCCGCGTCTGTGATCCGTGTTTCCAGTCAGTCAAAAAAATATGACCTGTCCTATTTTTTTCACGGACAACGGTTCGCGGACCCATTCAAGTCAATGGGTCCGTGAAAAAACACGGAGGCACACAAGATTGTCATCCGCGTCCGTGATCCGTGTCCGTTTTTTTCATATCATTTCCAAGGCAAACTTGACTTAGATTTTTTTTTTCACTTTTTATGTCTGGTCATCCTCAAAAAATCAATGAAGACACACGGAAACAAAAACGTATCACGGAACAACGGAACCCCGTTTTGCGGACCGTGAAAAAATACTGTTGAGTGCATGAGGCCTAAAGCTGTAGCCTGCTCTCACTGAATTCATTGGAAGCTGTCTGGCACAAGGAAAGGTATAGAGTGGGCTCGGCATGCATGTTGGTACCTGCATCCCTTGTAATGGAGGCCATTATGGCACCAAAAATGGTAAAAAGCAGAGTGGATCCAGCATGCATGTGGATCCAGCACTCCCTGAATTTTATGGCGGCCATTATGGCTCATAACAGGTAGTACTTAGTGTTAGGACCCGTGTAACAGAGATCGCCTTGACGTACGGCAGACGGGCTCAGATGATTTTGTACAAAATGCATTGGCCAAGCATCTCACTTTATAAATAAGCGTAGCATTAGCACTATCAATTTTGGCATTATTGTACTTTATCTGATTTGCAGGGTGCTGCTGCATTGTCTCTTTTTTTACACTGTACATAACTAATATCCTTCATCTTTATCATGATGATAAATTGGATAAAATGAACTAAAGTGAAGTAGAGCAAACAGAGGGGTCATTTATCAAGCTGAAATAGACCTAAATTAGCCATATTTCAGGCGCAGATTGTGGCAAACTGGTTAGTTGTGCCACAATCTGTGATTTTTCCTCACTCGCGCCAGGTCTAAATTAATGGGTGTGGCGGGGAAGGGGATGGGCAGATAGGCCCATCTTATTTACCATTTTCTACTCCTGTTTCATGTGTAGAAAAAGGTCTAAATGTAAGACAGCTAGGAAGCTGTCTTACATTTACAAGTGGCTGAGGATCTGCCGAAGTTATGGAGAGGCTGGAGCCTTTTCCTAACTTTGGCGGAACCACTGGCAGCTTAGGGGTTTATTAAGACCGGCGTCTAAACGCTGGTCTTAATAAATGACCCCCATATTGTGCTAAAATAATAGGAATACTTTAATACTAATACTGCTATTGGCAATATTAATAACTAATAAATACTCTACTACTACTACTACTACTATGTCTACTACTTCTACTACTGGTAATAATAACTATAATATTGATGAGAATAATATTAATTAATAATAAAAATAATAATAATAATAATAATAATAATAATAATAATCTACTGTAACTACTGTTAAAAATGAACATACCATTACTACTACTACTACAACTAATAATAACAATAATAAATACAGTACTACTACTACTAATAATAATAATAATATTCTACTGTTACTACTGTTAAAAAAGGAACATACTACTACTACAACAACTAATAATAATAAATGCACTACTACTAGTACTACTACTGCTGCAGCTACTACTACTACAATTACTACTACTACTACATCTAAAACTACATTTTCTACTAATTGAAATAAATTGAATACCCTACTACTATTACCACTACTATTACTACTACTACTACTACTAATAATAATAATAATAATAACTACTACTTAGAAATGAGCAAATTTCCAAAGTTTGTTTCTGATCCTATTCTGTCGAATCAGCCTTCACATGCAATTCAAATGTATCATATAAAGTGCTCCATTTGCTCCATTTAGCGGTGACAACCTGTTTATTAACACCCTGCACAGTCTGATGTTTTTTTATTTATTAAAATATTGTTCAAAATTATCTGTTTTGGGTGATACCTTCTACTCTCTCTTTAAAACTGTAAAACAGCGGCTGCCATTTTGTGTGATTCATGCACATCGAATCCCAAATTTGGTAGAAATCAGAACTTTTAAGAAATTTGATGAATTTAGAATGTAATCACTCATTTCTAATTGCAATAATAAAAAAAATACTACTGGTATTACTACTACTCATGAAATAATAATACATAATAAAATGATTGCTCCATTATTACTACCACTGCTGCTACTGCTACTATTACTAGTCAAATTTTATTTTTAAATTAAAACTTGGTTTACAAATTATCCCTTTTAGGTGGCAGATGCCTTCTGAGGTAAAAAGACCTTAAAGATTCAGCTGTCATCCTAATTTTTGGGAAATTTGAGACAAATTCAATTCATTTAGACTCAATTTGTTTATCTCAAACTACTGCTAGGTACAAATATTATTATTATTACTATTAGTATTATTACAGTATTATTATACCACCTGTACTACTACTCCTACTAATAATAATTTAAATTAATTATCAGTAAATTTTTTGGTGACTTACGGTAAATATTTAATATTACTATTGGGCACAGTGACAACACAGTATTGTTGATTATGATCAATGGCCCATATTAATACAAATTGTAATAATAAAATTTGTGACACCTATTATTTAAAAAGTATTTGTGCACACTGATACACATTACTGGTCTCCACCCTTTCCACATGATTTTGTTTTTCCCGCACAAAGCACATATCACACATACTGAAGAGTACTATACATGTACACATACATATAGTAATTTATTATTGCTTATCATCACATCAGTCCTGATCCCTAGTAAGGTCTCACAATCTAAATTCCCTATCTCCAACACACACACACACACACATGCAGTCTAATCCCAATTTCATTAATTGATCAAAATGTTTTTTGAGTGTGGGAGGAAACCAGCGTATCCAAAGGAAACACAAAAAGATCGGGAGATATTGCCTTTGTCTGGATTTCTAGGACACTCCATGCTCCATCATAACAGTGCTACCCACTGCATTCTGCCTGCCTAATAATTTCCTTATATTTTTACTATTTGCGCTGCTTTTCTTTCTATAGCCACAATTTCAAATACTTCACATACCCAGGCACCATAAAACATTATGGTTTTGCACATCATAAGTATTCTTGACTTCTTGCATGATCAAATAAATCATTATACATTTAATAACTTTAATTACATTACTTACCTTGTGTCCCCTGAAAAAGGCAATGGACACCAGGGATATTCATAGCTGCCAGTAGGCAATAGCACCAAGTGAATCGGAAACAGGCGTAAAGAGAATACTTTGCGTCGACTCATTTCTTTGTTACCTGGACCCCCTCTCGTGACAACACCGAAACCTCATTTAATTCCATCAGTTCATTCTGCTAGTATCACTTGACAAGATACAAATAATAGCACCTTGCATTCATCATTTTGTAGGGTACAGATATCATCTCCGTTTTTTTTCTTCCCTTGAGTTATTTATATCCGTCAAATACATAGACTTACATTAAAAGAAAGTTTAACAGTTGTATCAGACTGGTTCCCAAACATCCAAAAACCAAACTAACCCAATAAAATGTCAAGAAGAAGAAAAAGCAATATGTAATCTATCTTTCTTATTCAGTTATCTGCCCATTTCAAAGTCTTTCTCAAGCATTAACATATGGATACATTGTGTTTTATATGAAAGTAAATTCTTCAAGTCAAAAAGATACACTATGAATAATTCTGGTGTCTTAATGGTTTGGACATAATGCAGTACTCAACTTAAACCATAAGGGAATAGGGCACTTAAGTGGCGTGTCACATTTCAAGGTAATAAATAGCAGATTGATTCAACCTCCAAGTTGATTCTAAAGTTTACTTCTATACAAGATGGAAAATGCTGAAGACATAGTGCTTTGCTTGATAGAAATAAGACACTGTGTATTAGCTTAAATGGATGCCAAAGTCCAGTATTGAACATTTACTGCATTCTTTGTCAAAACACCATATAGATCAAGTTGCATTCTGTCTCTGCATACAATTTGCTTTGTCTCCTTTTTAAAAGTATGGCATATCTTTCAGTCCTTAAGGGCAAGCTTTTCTTGAAGTTCTAATCTTTAAATATATATTTTGTATCCTCCATAAAAAATCATGATCACTTATTACACGTAAAATCCTAATGGTTCAATAAATATTCTATGATTGATTGTATCTGTTCATGGGGATAAAAAAAAACTCTTGATATATTATCTTCTACCCACTCTGAAACTGGATACATGGAGGAATTCTACTTATTGCAACCTGCAATTTTTCAACCAATATAGTGGCTAAATATCTATATATGCTTTAATCATCTTGATAGGAATTAGAGATGAGCAAATCGAAGCTAAGGAAGTGGAATTCAATCCAAATTTCAGGAAAAATTCGATTCGCAACGAAGCCGAATTTCCTCGCACATCGTGGTGACGAATCGCATTATTACTTCGCAAACTCGGTCCTGCCTGGCATGGGAACACAACCAAATGGAACGGAATGCATTCTGGTACATTCCTTTCCATTCAGTTTTGTCCCCATTGACAATGAATGGGGACAAAGCTGAAGCATTTACCTCCAATATTGAGATCCTATGACGGATCTCAATACAGGAATAGAAAAACCCAGATGTGAAAGTAGCCTAATAAAGGTTATGTCTTTTTATTTTATGCACTTATATAATGTTACTATATTCCACAGCGCTTTACAGACATTAGCATCCAACTGTCCCCTATGGGGCTCACAATCTAAGGTCCCTATCAGTATGTCTTTGGACTAAGTCTTAGGTAGAGATGAGCGAAGCTGACAAACTGGAATTCGATCCGAATTTCAGGAAAAATTCAATTCGCACCGAAGCCGGATTTCCTCACGTTTCGTGGTAACGAACCGCATTTTTTTCCTAAAATGGCTGCCGCATTTGTGAGGACATGGAGAAAGGAACTTTGGTAAGGCGGGATCACCCATAATGCTATGCATGCAGCCAATCAGCAGGCAGCCAGCCCTGTGATGTCACAGCCCTATAAATAGCGGCAGCCATCTTAGATTCTGCCATTTACCACTGTACTTACTGCAGAGAGATATGTCAGCAGGCGCTAGGGACAGTGTTATAAAAAATAACCTAATTGTGCTGAAAAAGCAACTTACAAGTGCAGGGAAAGATTATTCAAGGTGTAGGGAAAGGATAGGGAGAAATCATTCCACAGCGTTTATGTTGAACAGGGTTCAGTAGGGGTTGCAGCCTGGGTAATAGGAACAATCCTAGTACACCTTGCTGCATTGACTGGGGATCCAAAATTGTCATTATACAGCTCTGTAATTCCAACAAACCATTCTTATTAAGGTGCAAGTGCTGTTTGATACAGCCATTAACATGGTTTATTACAAGGAAATATTTCTAAATGTGCCATTGTGCAATGCAGTTATATGTTCTAAAGCATTTTTTGGCTTGTAAAAAGGGCTTATTAGCCGTTGTGTGGTGAAGTGCTAAAATTACAGCCCTTATTGTCATGTATTAGTGGCAAAAGTTAAATATATTTGCCGGTCAGCGGTGCAGTTATATGTTCTGAACCCATTTTGCCGTGTATTAGTGGCAAAACAAAAAATATATTTGCTGTTCAGCAGTGCAGTTATATGTTCTAAAGCCACTTTTGCAGTGTATTAGTGGAAAAGCGAAAATATATTTGCCGGTCAGCGGTGCAATTATATGTTTTAAAGATTTTGGGGTGTGTATTAGCGGAAAAATAAAAAATATATTTGCCGTTCAGCGGTGCAGTTATATGTTCTAAAGCTCTTTTTGTCGTGTATTAGTGGCACAAAAAAACTATTTGCCTTTCAGCCGTGCAGTTTTATGTTCTAAAGCCTTTTGTGGAGTGTATTACTGGCCAATCAAATATATATATTTGCTGTTCAGAGTTGCACTTATATGTTGAAAAGCCTTTAGTGTAGTGTAAAAGTGGGAAAAAATTAGGGCCTAATTGCCATTCAGCGGTGCAGTTATATATTCTAAAGCCCTTTTTGCCCTGTGTTAGTGGCAAAAGAAAAATATATTTGCTGTTTGGGGAAAATTGATGGGTGATTGTAGACTTGATGGGTGATTGTTGATGTTATATGTTGAAAAGCCTTTAGTGTAGTGTGAAAATAGGAAAAAAAATTGTTGGGAAAATTGATAGGTTATTGTAGACATCTGTTTGTACCGATGTTATATGTTAAAAAAGCCTTTAGTGTAGTGTAAAAGTGGTAAAAAAAATTGTTGGGAAAATTGATAGGTTATTGTTGACTTTGTTCTGTTTGTACCGATTTTATTTGTTGAAAAGCCTTTAGTGTAGTGTAAAAGTGGGAAAAAATGTTTTAGGGAAAATTGGTGGGTGATTGCAGACTTTGTTCTGTATGAACCGATGTTATATGTTGAAAAGCCGTTACTATAGTGTAGCCTTTAGTGTGACTCCGTTCGCCTAGGCAAACCAGGTGCAGAACAGCGTGAGAGTGATGAGAGGGGACGAACATGGTTTGCATACACTACATGCCTCCAACACAATTCTTGGATCTCTACATGAAAATAACTTATTTGCTGTAAATCGCGAGAGGGGCATAGTTGGAGAAATTGACTTCACAAGAGATAAAGAGCAGTGGAGTTAAGCCACCTATATTTGCTTCCCACTGTTTACTGCTCCTGAACTAAAATTGGGGAAACCAGCTTCAGCTTCCTCTGATGTGTATGACTATGGAGTCCTTTTGTTATGGCTTTGCACAGGGAGCAAGAATGTTACACACATTTCTGATAGAACTCCTGATCTTAAGAAACTGGGCTTGGACTCCAAAGCAGAGGTTCTCCTGTCATGTGTGCTGTGGAGATGGAATGCAGACAGAGCAGATAAAAACACATGAATATTTTTTAACTTACTGATGCTGCTTGATTTAACACCTAAAGGACCCGCGCCATACATGTACGGCGCTGGTGGCTGTAACTTATGGACCAGCGCTGTACATGTACGGCGGGCTGATTGGGCGGGTGCAGAAGCTGCTCCCACCCTATCAGTACAGGGGTCCGGCAGTCACTGATAACATTTTCAACTTAATGAAGCTGCTTGATTTAATTGTGAATAGAGGGTAAAGGCAAAGTCTGCTGGTGTGTTGTCATCAGCGTATTTATTATGTTTGTTGCTGGTAGTGATGGACGAACATCGGCCGGGACAATTCGTTTGATCAAATGTTCGCGAACAACACATTCGCAGAGGGCCCCATTCACTGTAATGGCAGGCGAACCTGAAAAAATTAGGCAATAGGCATTCACCTGACAGCAAAGAATTTTGGATTCTGTGGCTGGAGGTACATTAGGCGGTCACAGGATAAAAAATGTAACTGTCGGCCAGTACAGGCCCCAAAAATTAGGCAATAGGCATTCACCTGACAGCAAAGAATTTTGGATTCTGTGGCTGGAGGTACATTAGGCGGTCACAGGATAAAAAATTTAACTGTCGACCAGTACAGGCCCAAAAAATTAGGCAATAGTAGTGATGAGCGAGCATGTTCGGCCGAACTGCTGTTCGGCTCGAACATCGCTATACTCGGCAGATCCGAGTGCTCTGCCGAATAATTTGGGTGCTTGAATACAATTTAATACAATAGAAGTCAATAGGAGAACCCCAGGCACCCCCTGCTCGGAAAAGAAGAGGGTGTCTGGTTCATAAAAAAAGGTTAGAAATTGATGGAAATACCATCAAAATGGTTTGGAAACAGCATTAAGAGGATAGCTGGATGCATCTTAGACTCCTATTAAGTACGACATACAATAGACAACTACACAAAAGCTATATGCCAAAAGCCAGGTATGTACAAGCCATCCATCTATCCATGAAACAGATAACAGTCAGCATACCTTACAATGGCAGCCTTGTGCACTATAAGATATTTCAAACCAGCTCTCTTTCTGACTAAGAACCAGTAAACCTCAAAGTTATTTTGCATCTGTTGGATGGCTTGCGTGGACCTGGACACCTAAATCAATATCATTATGGCGACAAAAATTTTTCCGATTGTCCTAACATAATATTCAATAACCTTTCTATACAGTTTTGTCATGGAAAAACAAATTTGCATAAACATGGGCATATGGAAAGTCATGCAAATGAGCAGAATGTGCCTTGTTTTTCAGCTGTCATAAGACTATGAAAACCAATTGAGGTATTGAGTTATGAACAGCGCCCTCTATTGGTTTCACAGTCTTATGACAAGACAAATATTCTTACTACAAGAAAATGTAGACTAGAACCTTCAGAATTACAGGTGTATATCTATGAAGCAAACATGATTATAAAAAAGAAAATGGCTGCACACCATTATACATACAAACAATAAGAAATGGGGATCATTCTAAATAAAAGTGGTATAATACCTACTATAAATGAGTCAATGGAAGCTCTTAGCGCACATATTTGATCAAACGTGTGTCAGGCCCATCTACCAGGCGTCAAGGTGGCTTTCGCAGATGGGTCCCTAACACTAGTATACTGCCTCTCTTTGGACTTACCTAAGCCTACAATATTCAGGGCAGTGTAGGAACCAGCTACATAAGTACTCTGCTCTGAAGTTCCAGGTAGATGGGTGTGTTCAGTCTAAAAGAGGCGCTATCCTCAATTAATACTACAAGAAAATTTAGACTAGAGCCTTCAGAATCACAGGTGCATATCCATGAAGCAAACATGATTATAAAAAAGAAAATCGCTGCACACCATTATATATACAAACAATAGAGCTAAGAAATGGGGATCATTCTAAATAAAAGACAAATATTACGAATATTCTAAAAAACGAATGTATAGCAATATAGCAAATATTCATGTGACCCCCCCGTATCGGCGATCGCCGCAAACCGCAGGTCAATTTAGACCTGCAGTTTGCGGCTTATACCTGCGGTTGCGGCGGCGGCGGGCAGTGCCATCGGGTCCCCATGCGGCTGTGGGGGGGACCCGATGGCATGAAAGGCAGCGCGATGTCTAAGGAAGGCATCGCGCTGCCTTCCGGTGATGAGCCTGTGAGATCCAGCCCCCTGGGTCTCACAGGCCGGAAGCTGTATGATTAATACACACAGTATTTTTCATACAGCCAATGCATTCCAATACAGAAGTATTGGAATGCATTGTAAAGGTTTAGACCTCCAAAAGTGAAAAAAAAAGTTGAAAAATAAAGTTTTCCCCAAAAAATTTAAAAGTTTCAAGTAAAAATAAACAAAAACGTCATTTTCAACAAATAAAGTTTTAAAGGATTGGTAAAAAATAGGGGGGGGGGGAGTATACATATTAGGTATCGCCGCGTCCGTATCGCCCGGGGGGGGGGGAGTATACATATTAGGTATCGCCGCGTCCGTATCGCCCGGCTCTATAAACATATCACATGACCTAACCCCTCAGATGAACACCGTAAAAAATTTAAAATAAAAACTGTGCTAAATAAACAATTTTTTGTCACCTTACATCACAAAAAGTGTAATAGCAAGTGATCAAAAAGTCACACGCACCCCAAAATAGTGCCAATAAAACCGTCATCTCATCCCGCAAAAATCATACCCTACCCAAGGTAATCGCCCAAAAACTGAAAAAATTATGGCTCTCAGACTATGGAAACACCAAAATATGATTTTATTTGCTTCAAAAAAGAAATCATTGTGTAAAACTTACATAAATAAAAAAAAGTATACATATTAGGTATCGCCGCATCCGTGACAACCTGGTCTATAAAAATATCACATGATCTAACCTGTCAGATGAATGTTGTAAATAACAAAAAATAAAAACGGTGCCAAAACAGCTATTTCTTGTTATCTTGCCTCACAAAAAGTGTAATATAGAGCAACCAAAAATCATATGTACCCTAAACTAGTACCAACAATACTGCCACCCTATCCCATAGTTTCTAAAATGGGGCCACTTTTTTGGAGTTTCTACTCTAGGGGTGCACCAGGGGGGCTTCAAATGGTGAAAAAAAAAACAGTCCAGCAAAGTCTGCCTTCCAAAAACCGTATGGCATTCCTTTCCTTCTGCGCCCTGCCGTGTGCCGGTACAGCTGTTTACGACCACATATGGGGTGTTTCTGTAAACTACAGAATCAGGGCCATAAATATTGAGTTTTGTTTGGCTGTTAACCCTTGCTTTGTTACTGGGAAAAATGGATTAAAATGAAAAATTTGCCCAAAAAATGTAATTCTGAAATTTCATCTCCATTTGCCAATAACTCTTGTGGAACACCTAAAGGGTTAATGACGTTTGTAAAATCAGTTTTGAATACCTTGAGGGGTGTAGTTTCTTAAATGGGGTCACTTTTATGGAGTTTCTACTCTAGGGTTGCATCAAGGGGGCTTCAAATGGGACATGGTGTAAAAAAAAACAGTCCAGCAAAATCTGCCTTCCAAAAACCATATGGCATTCCTTTCATTCTGCGCCCTGCCATGTGCCCGTACAGTAGTTTACGACCACAGAATCAGGGCCATAAATATTGAGTTTGGTTTGGCTTTTAACCCTTGCTTTGTAACTGGAAAAAAATATTAAAATGAAAAAATCTGCCAAAAAAGTGGAATTTTTAAATTGTATCTCTATTTTCCATTAATTACAGAATCAGGGCCATAAATATTGAGTTTGGTTTGGCTTTTAACCCTTGCTTTGTAACTGGAAAAAAATATTAAAATGAAAAAATCTGCCAAAAAAGTGGAATTTTTAAATTGTATCTCTATTTTCCATTAATTACAGAATCAGGGCCATAAATATTGAGTTTGGTTTGGCTTTTAACCCTTGCTTTGTAACTGGAAAAAAATATTAAAATGAAAAAATCTGCCCAAAAAGTGGAATTTTTAAATTGTATCTCTATTTTCCATTAATTCTTGTGGAACACCTAAAGGGTTAACAACGTTTGTAAAATCAGTTTTGAATACCTTGAGGGGTATAGTTTCTTAGATAGGGTCACTTTTATGGAGTTTCTACTTTAGGGGTGCATCAGGGGGGCTTTAAATGGGACAAGGTGTCAAAAAAACCAGTCCAGCAAAATCTGCCTTCCAAAAACCGTATGGCATTCCTTTCCTTCTGCGCCCTGCCGTGTGCCCGTACAGTAGTTTACGACCACATATGGGGTGTTTCTGTAAACTACACTTAGGCACTATGGAATTCACCTGACAGCAAAAAACTTTGGATTCTGTGGCTGCAGGTACATTAGGCGGTCACAGGATAAATATATAACTGTCGGCCAGTACAGGCCCCAAAAATTAGGCAATAGGCATTCACCTGACAGCAAAGAACTTTTGATTCTGTGGCTGGAGGTACATTAGGCGGTCACAGGATAAATTTGTAACTGCCGGCCAGTACAGACCCCAAAAATTAAGCATTCACCTGTTATAAAAGGCCTTTTATGCTGCTTTATATACATAAGGTAAGGACCATTCTTTGTTCTGGGTGGTGGTGGATATGTGTGGGCTGGCATTAGAAAATTCAATTACATGTGGTCATCACAAGTGTTGAATTCCTCCGAGATCCATGCCTCATTCATTTTAAAAATTGTGAGGTAGTACACACTCTTGTGACCTTATCGGTCAAAATTCCCCCTGCTGCGCTGAACGTCCTTTCGGACAGGACACTCGACGAGGGGCAAGCCAAGCGTTCCATGGCAAATTGTGTCAGCTTTGTCCACAGGTCAAGCCTGTACACCCAGTAGTCAAGGGGTTCTTTGATTCTCAGAGCGTCTACATCGGCTGTTAACCCGATGTAGTCAGACACTTGTCAGTCTAGGCGTTCCCTGAGGCTGGATCCGGAGGGTGGCTGTCGATAAGTTGGCTGCAAGAATGATCTCATATCCGAAGTGACCAACACATCTACAAACCGCCCTCTGTGGGTGGACATCTACAAACCTGTTTAGCCGTGGGTGGAAAATCCTCTGCCAGTGCCCGAAAAAGCAAAATGCATCATCTCTTGCAGTAAGGCCCGGAAATGCTGCATTCTGACAGCCCTCTGTGATGCTGGTAACATGTCCGCCATTTTGTGTTTTTACCGGGGTCTATGTACGTTGTCACCCAGTACATTGATTTTTATATGGGGTCCCTCTTCAAACAGTGGAGCATGAAGGCCCCCATTTGCACTAAATTGGAGTGGAGTGAAGTGCCCTGGCTCCTGCTCATCTCCCACAAAATTGTCATCCTCGGTCTCCTCCCCCCAGCATGCTCCAGAAAGAAGGCGTAAGGTACTATGTCACTGATGGTGCCCTGGCTGCGACTGACCAGTTTGGTGATCTCATCAAATGGCTGCACAAGTCTGCATGCGTCGCGCATGAGCAGCCACTGGCGTGGTGAAAAGAAACCAAGCTCCCCAGAACCTGTCCTGCCACAGAGTTCGTACAGGTAGTCGTTAACGGCACGGTTCTGCTGGAGCAGCCTATTAAGCATATACAAGGTGGAGTTCCAGCGTGTCAGGCAGTCACAAATCAGACGTCTGACGGGCAAGTGGTGTCGCCGCTGAACATCAGCAAGGTGAGCTATGTCCGTGTAAGATCTTCTAAATAGGCCAGAAATTTTCCTGGCCTGTCACAAGACGTTCTGGAGCCCGGGGTATTTGGCAATGAATCGCTGCACGACTAAGTTCAGGATGTGTGCCATGCACGGCACGTGCGTCATTTTGCATTGTTTAAGCGCACTCAGCAGATTTGCACCGTTGTCGCACACCACTTTACCAACTGTCAAATTGAGCAGGGTTATCCACTGATTGGCCTGTGACCGCAGAGCTGAAAGCAGTGCAGGACCAGTGTGGCTCTTGGCTTCCAGGCACAACAGCCGCAGCACAGCATGGCAACGTCTCACCTAGCACGTCGAATAGGTTCTGGGGAGCTTGGGGGTGCAGCGGAAGAGGCGGTAGCAGTGGAAAAGGAGGAGTTAGCTGAGCAGGAGACGGAGAATGGAGTAGGAGGAGGAAAAGAAGAGGCCAGCCTGCATGCAATCCGTGGCGGTAACTCCAAATCCACACGGGTGCCACGGGTTACATGCTTGACGACCGTCAGAATGTTAACCAAGTGGACAGTAAAAGTTATGTACCTTCCCTGCCCATGCTTGCTAGACCATGTGTCTGTGGTCAGATGTATCTTGGCACCGACACTGTGTGTCAGAGATATATTCACTTGCCGCTGAACGTGGCCATATAGTTCTGGGATGCCCTTCTGGGAGAAATATTTCCGTCCGGGGACTTTCCATTGCGGTGTGCCAATGGCCACAAATTTTCTAAAGGCCTCCGAGTCCACCAATTTATATGGCAGTAGATGGCGGGTTAGTAGTTTCGACAAGCCAGCGGTCAGCCGTTGGGCAAAAAGATTTTCCGGCGTCATCATTTTTTTACGCTCGAACATTTAGGTCACGGAAGCCTGCCTTGTGCCAGATGAATGCGACGACGGCACGGTTGAAGGAGGAGTGGAGGACAAATGGGAGTAGAGAGGAGAAGGAGTGACGGTAGTGTGGCTTTGTGGTTTCAGGCAGAACTCGCAGGACACAGGAGGCAAAAAGCAGATTGCAAATGTATCTGGGGCAAGACATCCACCATGCACGGTCACATCTTGTGTTCCCAGGATGCCGGCACATGACTCCGCAGTGTGGGCTTTTTTTTAGCGTATCAGCTGCTGACAATAGTGTTGCCATCTGCAGCCTGTGCCTGCTTCTCCTCCCTATCTGCTGCTCCATCTCTCCCTTTGAACTCCCCTCCGCTTCCTCTCTTGTTGGCACCCACATGGTGTCCATCAACACGTCCTGATCGTCATCTTTACCACCACTGACATTTGAGATCTTGGAGTAGGTAGCAACAGCAGGGACCACCCTCCTTTCGCTGATCTGGGTACTGTCGTCAGACCACTGGATGGCAGCCGTTGCTACCTCCTCTTCCTGATCCAATGCCAAGAATGGCTGCGCATCGGTAAGGTCTGGGAATGGATGGGAAAATAACTCCTCTGACTTGAGTGGAGGGGCTATGGTGGTGGTGGTGTTTTTGGGGATGCACACAGCAGAGAGTGAGGAGGGTGCAGATACAGAGGATGAGGAGGGTGCAGAAGCGGAAGGCTCAGTGAGCCACTTAACCAATTCTGGTGCGTCCTTTGACATAATCACACGCACCTTCTGCAACTTCCCACGTAGGTTCCGGCCTGGTGCCCCTGCCCGACCCCTACCACCCCTGCGGAACGGCCTGCCTCTTCCTCTGCCTGTCATTATCAAAATGATTCTGTGCCAAATTCCCTAGAGAAGCGCAGTATTTGTGGAAGCTGATATATGCCAGGCTTCAATCAGTTGTTAATTGAAGCTGGTATATCACCCTCAAGCAGTCATTTTGTGGACGCAGGTATATGGAAAACCTCTATCACTATTTTGGGGAAGCTGATATATGGCAGGCCTCAATCAGTTGTTAGTTGAAGCTGATATATCACCCTCAAGCAGTCATTTTGTGGACACAGGTATATGGAAAACCTCTATCACTATTTTGTGGAGGCTGATATATGGCAGGCCTCAATCATTTGTTAGTTGAAACAGGTATATCAAAACCCAAAATAGTTTTTTTGTGGAAGCAGGTATATGGAAAACCTCAATCACTATTCTGTGGAAGCTGATAGATCGCAGCTCTCAATCAGTATTTTCTGGAAGCATACAAATGCACTATAATATACTTTCTATGTTAGAAAGTATATTATAAGTATATCACACCCCTCAGTATATCACACCACTCTGTGTTTCACACCTATCAATAGCACAACGTTACCAGTCCTTAAAAGGACTTTTGTGGCCCTATTAGCGTTTGGTGTCCCTAAGTTCCTAACAGCCTGTCCCTGCTCCAAATTGCGACCTCTCCCTACACTGGCAAAACACATAATGTAAAATGGCTGCCAGATCGGGTTCTGTTATAGGGTTAGGGGTGTGCCCATGTGCTGAAACGTCTCAATTGGCTGTCCTGTCCCACCTGATAGATGTGTCATGGGTCAAAGTTCGGCACAATGCAAAAGAATATGGCGTGGGCGGACATCGATATATGTTCGCATGTTCGGCAGATCGCTGAGCGAACCGCAAGAACATCACTAGTTGCTGGACCCACGAC
Source organism: Bufo bufo (assembly GCF_905171765.1). Lineage (NCBI taxonomy): Eukaryota > Metazoa > Chordata > Amphibia > Anura > Bufonidae > Bufo > Bufo bufo. The sequence continues at coordinate 114,534,389 of NC_053398.1, read as the reverse complement.
ACTGTACTTCAATCCATACAGCAAAAGGAGGCCTACAATCACCCATCAATTTTCCCGAAAAAAGCCTGTTTCACATACAAAATTTTAACAATGAAAGGATAATGGAATTCAGCTCATTCGGTTATTGTTCTGATGGATTAGAGAAAGGGCAAAATAATCAGTGACGTCAACACAAACTTACTGCTGACACCCTCTCCACTTGTATAAGCGTTTAATAGAACAGGTTCTGTAGACATTTATGTGGAATTAGCTGACGACGGTGTAAAAGGAGTGCGCTTCTTATTGGCATTAACATCGACCTGTAAGGCTGAGTTCATACTTGAGTTATTTGGTTAGTTTTGGCCCCATGACTGCCCAAATAAGTGAAATATGCAGTGATTCTAAGAGCGACCCCTGTCTTCTGCATGTCATACTGACTCGCAGTATTGTTTCACTACAACAGCAGACTCCCTATGCGTGTTACTGCAAGACACAGTGTTCTACACCACTATAAAGGCTCTCTGCAGCCAGGAAATAGCTGTTTTTTTTAACGCAATTCGCCACGAATAAATTCAGATCGCAAAAAATTGGGCGAACTGACAAATCTAATAGGAATATAGAAATTGAAGTTTTTTTTCTTCCCTTTCTTCCTCCCGTTGAGGTGATTCACGATTGCTTGGTTTTAGAGGCTTTGAATTCATATGCTTGTGATTTTTATATTTTTTTTAGAATTTACCGATGTTCAAAAATATCTTTTATAAGGAATTAAAGGAAACACAGTAAGGTTAAACAGAAAGTCCATCAAGTTCAATATATTAACCTAGAGCCAGGTGTCATGACACTCAGCATTCACATCCTCCTTGATAAAGCAGAAACCTTAAGGCCTCTTTCAGACGGGCGAGTTTTCTGCGCTGGTGCAATGCGTGAGGTGAACGCATTGCACCCGCACTGAATCCAGACCTATTCATTTCTATGGGGATGTGCACATGAGCGGTGATATTCACGCATCACTTGTACGCTGCGTGAAAATCGCAGCATGCTCGATTTTGTGCATTTTTCACGCAGCGCAGGCCCCATAGAAGTGAATGGGACTGCGTTAAAATCGCAAGCTTCCGCAAGCAAGTGCAGATGCGGTGCGATTTTCACGCACGGTAACATGGTTATAAGGGAAAATAATAGCATTCTTAATACAGAAAGCATAGTACAATAGGGCTGGAGGGGTTAGAAAAAATAAAAAAAATTATTTAACTCACCTTATTCCACTTGTTCGCGCAGCCCAGATTCTCTTCTGCCTTCATCTGTGAGGAAAAGGACCTGTGGTGACGTCACTGCGCTCATCACATGATCCATCACCATGGTGATGGATCATGTGATGGACCATGTGATGAGCGCAGTGACGTCATCAAAGGTCCTTTACCCAGCTCCTGAAGAAATAAGACAGAAGAGAAGGCGGGCTGCTCGAACAAGTGGATTAAGGTGAGTTAAATTATTATAATTTTTTTTTTAACCCCTCCAGCCCTTTTGTACTATGCATTCTGTATTAAGAATGCTATTATTTCCCCTTATAACCATGTTATAAGGGAAAATAATACAATCTACAGAACACAAATCCCAAATCTGAACTTCTGTAAAGAAGTTCGGGTTTGGGTACCAAACATGCCGATTTTTCTCGCGCGCGTGCAAAATGCATTAAAATGTTTTTCAATCACGCATTTTCCCGCGACGCATCCGCATCTTATCCGGCCCTAAAACATGACGCCCGTGTGAAAGAGGCATAAGAGTTCAGGAAAAAAATCCACAATGATTTTGATACAAAGAGCCCCCCACCCTCCGTAATGGAAATATATTGAGTTAAAATAAAGTGAGTAAAGTAGGGATGAGCGAATCGACTTCCGAGGCTTCATCCAAAGTCGATTTGCATAAAACTTTGTTTTAATACTGTACGGAGCAGGCACTCTGTACAGTATTTGAATGTTCTGGCTCAGATGAGCTGAAGGTATTACTTCACAAACTCAGTCCTGTCTGGCATGGGAACACAATTAAACGGAACGGAATGCATTCTGGTGCATTCTGTTCAATTCAGTGTTGTCTCAATAGACGATGAATGGGGACAAAGCTCTCAATATCGGAATGGAAAAACCCAGATGTGAAAGTAGTCTAATAAGTAGAGATGAGCGAATCAAAGCTGACAAAGTGGAATTCGATCCGAATTTCAGGAAAAATTTGATTCACATGATCACCCATAATGCCATGCATGCAGCCAATCAGCAGCCATCCACCCCTGTGATGTCACAGCCCTATAAATAGCAGCAGCCATCTTAGAGTCTGCCATTTACTAGTGTACTTAGTGCAGGGAGATACGTCTGCAAGCACTAGGGACAGTGTTATAAAAAACAACTTTATTGTGCTTTTAAAGGATAGGGAGGAATCATTCCACAGCGTTTATGTTGAACAGGGTTCAGTAGTGGAGGTTGCAGCCTGGGTAATAGGAACAATCCTAGCACACCTTGCTGCATTGACTGGGGATCCAAATTGCAATTTTACATCTCTGTAATTCCAGCAAACCGTTCTAATTAGGGTGCAAGTGCTGTTTAATACAGACATTATCAGTGTTTATTACAAGGAAATATTTCTATATCTCATTTTCCCTTGTGCAGTGCAGTTATATGTTCTAAAGCATTTTTTGGCTTGTATTAGTAGGAAAAAAGGGCTTATTAGCCATTGTCTGGTGAAGTGCTAAAATTACAGCCCTTTTTGTCGTGTATTAGTGGCAAAAGTAAAATATATTTGCTGTTCAGCAGTGTAGTTACCGTATATGTTTCAAAAGCCTTTTGTGGCATGTATTAAAGTAAAAAGAAAAATCTATTTACCTGTCAGCGGTGGAGTTATCTGTTTTCAAGCCATTTTTGCCGTATATTAGTGGCAAAACTAAAATATATTTGCGGCTCAACAGTGCAGTTACCGTATATGTTTTAAGGCCTTTTGTGGCATGTATTATCGTAAAAAGAAAAAATATATTTGCCAGTCAGCGGTGCAGTTATCTGTTTTAAAGCCATTTTTGCTGTGTATTAGTGGCAAACCAAAAATATATTTGCCATTCAGCGGTGCTGTTATCTGGTTTAAAGCCATTTTTTCTGTGTGTTAGTGGCAAAACCAAAATATATTTGCTGTTCAGCGATGCAGTTACTGTATGTGTTCTAAAGCCTTTTGTGGCGTGTATTACCGTAAAAAGAAAAAAATCTATTTGCCGGTCAGCGGTGCAGTTACCGTATATCTTGTAAAGCCTTTTGTGGCGTGTATTACCGTAAAAAGAAAAAATCTATTTGCCGGTCAGCGGTGCAGTTATCTGTTTTAAAGCCATTTTTGCCATGTAATAGTGGCAAACCAAAACTATATTTGCCCTTCAGCGGTGCTGTTATCTGTTTTAAAGCCATTTTTGCCTTGTTTTAGTGGCAAAACCAAAATATATTTGTCGATCAGCGTTGCAGTTAACGTATATGTTTTAAAGCCTTTTGTGGCGTGTATTACCGTAAAAAGAAAAAATCTATTTGCCGTTCAGTGGTGCAGTTATCTGTTTTAAAGCCATTTTGCTGTGTATTAGTGGCAAAACCAAAATATATTTGCCGTTTAGCGGTGCAGTTACCGTATATGTTTTAAAGCCTTTTGTGGCGTATATTACTGTAAAAAGAAAAAATCTATTTGCCGGTCAGTGGTGCAGTTATCTGTTTTAAAGCCATTTTGCCATGTATTAGTGGCAAACCAAAAATATATTTGCCGTTCCGCAGTGCTTTTATCTGTTTTAAAGCCATTTTTGCCTTGTGTTAGTGGTAAAACAAAAATATATTTGCCATTCAGTGGTGCAGTTACCGTATATCTTGTAAAGCCTTTTGTGGCGTGTATTACCGTAAAAAGAAAAAATCTATTTGCCGGTCAGCGGTGCAGTTATCTGTTTTAAAGCCATTTTTGCCATGTAATAGTGGCAAACCAAAACTATATTTGCCCTTCAGCGGTGCTGTTATCTGTTTGAAAGCCATTTTTGCCTTGTTTTAGTGGCAAAACCAAAATATATTTGTCGATCAGCGTTGCAGTTAACGTATATGTTTTAAAGCCTTTTGTGGCGTGTATTACCGTAAAAAGAAAAAATCTATTTGCCGTTCAGTGGTGCAGTTATCTGTTTTAAAGCCATTTTGCTGTGTATTAGTGGCAAAACCAAAATATATTTGCCGTTTAGCGGTGCAGTTACCGTATATGTTTTAAAGCCTTTTGTGGCGTGTATTACTGTAAAAAGAAAAAATCTATTTGCCGGTCAGTGGTGCAGTTATCTGTTTTAAAGCCATTTTGCCATGTATTAGTGGCAAACCAAAAATATATTTGCCGTTCCGCAGTGCTGTTATCTGTTTTAAAGCCATTTTTGCCTTGTGTTAGTGGTAAAACAAAAATATATTTTCCATTCAGTGGTGCAGTTACAGTATATATTTTAAAGCCTTTTGTGGCGTGTATTACCGTAAAAAGAAAAAATCTATTTGCCAGTCAGCGATGCAGTTTTCAGTTTTAAAGCCATTTTTGCTGTGTATTAGTGGCAAACCAAAAATATATTTGCCATTCAGCGGTGCTGTTATCTGTTTTAAAGCCATTTTTGCTGTGTATTAGTGACAAAGGGAAAATATATTTACCAATCAGCGGTGCAGTTACCGTATATGTTTTAAAGCCTTTTGTGGCGTGCATTACCGTAAAAAGAAAAAATATATTTGCCAGTCAGCGGTGAAGTTATGTGTTCTAAAGCCATTTTTGCTGTGTATTAGTGGCAAAACCAAAATATATTTGCCATTCAGCGGTGTAGTTACCTTATATGTTTTACATAGAAACATAAAAACATAGAATCTGTCGACAGATAAGAACCATTTGGCCCATCTAGTCTGCCCAATATACTGAATACTATGAATAGCCCTTGGCCCTATCTTATATGAAGGATGGCCTTATGCCTATCCCATGCATGCTTAAACTCCTTCACTGTATTTGCAGCTACCACTTCTGCAGGAAGGCTATTCCATGCATCCACTACTCTCTCAGTAAAGTAATGCTTCCAGATATTACTTTTAAACCTTTGCCCCTCTAATTTAATACTATGTCCTCTTGTAGCAGATTTTCTTCTTTTAAATATTCTCTCCTCTTTTACCTTGTTGATTCCCTTTATGTATTTAAAAGTTTCTACCATATCCCCTCTGTCTCGTCTATCTTCCAAGCTATATCTGTTAAGGTCCTTTAATCTTTCCTGGTAAGTCTTATCCTGCAATCCATGTACCAGTTTAGTAGCTCTTCTTTGAACTCTCTCCAAAGTATCAATATCCTTCTGGAGATATGGTCTCCAGTACTGAGCACAATACTCCAAATGAGGTCTCACTAGTGCTCTGTAGAGCGGCATGAGCACCTCCCTCTTTCTACTGGTAATTCCTCTCCCTATACACCCAAGCATTCTGCTAGCATTTCCTGCTTCTCTATGACATTGTCTGCCTACCTTTAAGTCTTCTGAAATAATGACCCCTAAATCCCTTTCCTCAGATACTGAGGTTAGGACTGTATCACTGATTTTATATTCTGCTCTTGGGTTTTTACGCCCCAGGTGCACTTATCAACACTACATTTAGTTGCCAGATTTTTGACCATTCCTCTAGTTTTCCTAAATCCTTTTTCATTTGGTGTATCCCTCCAGGAACATCAACCCTGTTACAAATCTTTGTGTCATTGTCATGGTCTTACCTTCTTGCTGTTCTCCTTCGTTTGACATGTGCTGGCGGCCATCTTGGTTTCTGGGTTTCTTGTAGCCTTCCACCCTGCGGCTCCTCCTTCCCACTGGGAGGAGCTGGATGTCTAGCTCATATATATAGAAGGTCTGTGGCTTCAGTTCCTTGCTTGGTCCTCCTGTGTTCACATGCTTCTAAGACTGCTGCTGCTTCTGTTTCCTGATCCTGGCTTCGTCTGACTACCCTGCTGGTTCCTGATCCTGGCTTCGTCTGACTACCCTGCTGGTTCCTGATCCTGGCTTCGTCTGACTACCCTGCTGGTTCCTGATCCTGGCTTCGTCTGACTACCCTTCTGGTTCTTGACCCCTGGCCTCTCAAAGACTCTGCTTCGGTTTCACCATCCGTTTGGACTTTTGCTTTACAGCTTTATTTTCAATAAAGCCTTCTTATTTTCACTTATCTCTTGTTGTACGTCTGGTTCATGGTTCCGTGACATTAGGACCAAGCCATGAATTCTGACGGTACAGGGCCATCCTCGCTACCCATGCTGGTTGCCAGACTTGATCAGCAGGATCACCTGTTGGGTCGGTTCGCTGTGGCGTTGCTAACCCTGCTTGAACGCACGGCTCATTTCGCTCCCGTTGCCGATGGGTCGGTTGTCGCTCCTACTGCCGCTCCGGTTGTTGCGGCAGAGTCTACCCCGACACCTGTTGTTGCACCTGCGGTGTTTCGGGGTATGACCGGTTCTGCCCCTCTTCCACATCGCTTTGGGGGAGAGCCAACTCAGTGCCGAGGTTTCCTTAACCAGGTGGGCATTTATTTCGAGTTGCTGCCACATGCCTTTCCTACTGAGAGATCAAAGGTGGGCTTCTTGATCTCGCTGCTCTCGGACAAGGCCTTGGCCTGGGCCAGCCCTTTATGGGAGAACAACAATCCGGTGGTTGCCGAGTTTTCCGGTTTTGTTGCTTCTCTTCGGAAGGTATTCGATGTGCCGGCTCGTGCTGCCTCTGCTGCGAAGCTCCTTATGTCCATCAGACAGGGTTCACGATCCGTAGCTGAATACGCCATTGAGTTTCGTACCCTGGCAGCAGAGGTGGGCTGGAATAATGAGGCTCTGGTCGCTGCTTTCTCTCATGGTCTCTCGGATGCCTTGAAGGATGAGGTTGCAGCTAAGGACCTACCAGTGGAGCTCGAGTCTCTTATTTCTTTCCTGATTTTGATTGACACCAGACTCAGGGAGAGACCTTCCTTTAAGGAGAGCCTGCGGAGGTCTTCTAACAGATTGGCGCCTACGTTTGCTGTCCCACCCGTGCCTCCCTCTCCTCCCACGCCTCCTGGGGATGACTTGTCTGGGGGTGAACCCATGCAGCTGGGGTTTGCTCGCCTGTCCGAGGGGGAGAGGGTACTCCGGAGACGCGAGGGCCGATGCATGTACTGTGGTCTCGGTGGGCATTTTCAGTTGGCATGTCCGAACCGTCCGGGAAACGCTCGCACCTGAGATCCTGTCGGGGGCAGATCTTGGGTGGAGTCTCCTCGTCCCCGGTTTCCCGTGTTGACAAACCACTGATCACTGTTGTCCTCTCCTGGGTCGGGGGCTCGGTGACGACCCAGGCGTTGGTGGACTCTGGTGCTGGTGGTTTGTTCATTGATAGTGTGTTCGCTGCCGCCAATTCCATTCCTCTGCAGGCTCGAGGTTCCCCACTGGCTCTTGAGGCGATAGACGGCAGACCCCTTCTGCCGCCACACGTGACTCATGAGACCCTTCCAGTGGGGATAGCCATTGGTGCCGTTCACAGAGAGTCGGTCTGCCTCCAGGTTATTTCGTCTCCACACTACTCGGTGGTCTTGGGGTACCCCTGGCTCCAGAAGCATAATCCGACTTTCGATTGGAGATCGGCCGAGATCCTCTCGTGGTCACCGCAGTGTGGGGCTAGTTGCATCCATGGGTCTGTCAAGTTGCTGTGTACTTTCTCGGACTCTCTGTTGCCTCCTGAATACGAGGAGTACCGGGATGTATTCGATAAGGTGCGCGCGGTTGCCCTACCTCCGCACCGCCCATACGATTGTGCCATAGAGTTACAACCTGGTGCCGTTCCTCCTCGTGGCAAAGTCTATCCACTGTCGGTAGCGGAGAATGAGGCCATGGAGGAGTACGTGAGGGAGGCGCTTTCACGCGGACACATTCGCAAATCCTCGTCCCCGGCAGGGGCTGGATTTTTCTTTGTGAAAAAGAAGGGCGGTGAGTTGAGGCCTTGCATCGATTACAGGGGTCTCAATCGCATCACGATCAAGAACGCTTACCCGATACCCTTGATTTCCGAGCTGTTCGATCGCCTTAAAGGGGCCACGGTCTTTACCAAACTCGACCTGAGGGCGGCATATAACCTGGTAAGGATCAAGGCGGGCGATGAGTGGAAGACCGCGTTTAACACCAGGACCGGTCATTATGAATCCTTGGTTATGCCCTTTGGGTTGTGCAATGCGCCCGCAGTCTTTCAGGAATTCATCAACGATTTTTTCCGTGACCTGTTGCAGCAGTGTGTGGTGGTCTATTTGGATGACATCTTGGTATATTCTGAATCCATGGAGGCCCACATTCTGGATGTCAGACGAGTGTTGCAACGGTTACGAGAGAACAAGCTGTTCGGTAAGCTTGAGAAATGCGAATTTCACCGATCCCAGGTAACCTTCTTAGGTTACATCATTTCCGCTGAGGGGTTCTCCATGGATCCTGAGAAGGTTTCGGCTGTCTTACAGTGGCCCCAGCCCAGTGGTCTTCGTTCCCTGCAGCGCTTTTTGGGCTTCGCCAATTATTATCGGAAGTTCATCAGGGACTTTTCCATGCTGGCCAAGCCTCTCACGGATCTGACCAGGAAGGGCAGTAATTCCCAGGTCTGGCCGCTCGAGGCCATCCGAGCTTTTGAGGCCCTAAAGTCCGCTTTTGTGTCGGCTCCGATTCTGTCGCATCCCAACCCTGGGTTGCCCTTTGTCCTCGAGGTGGACGCGTCTGAGACGGGAGTAGGCGTCCTTCTGTCTCAGCGTAGAACACCAGAGGGTCCTCTGCTTCCTTGTGGGTTTTACTCCCGGAAACTGTCTTCCGCGGAGTGCAACTATCAGATTGGTGACAGGGAGTTATTGGCCATCGTGCAGGCCCTTAAAGAATGGAGGCACTTGCTCGAGGGTTCGGTGGTTCCGGTTCTCATCCTGACGGACCATAAGAATCTGACCTACCTTTCTGAGGCCAAGAGATTGACACCACGTCAGGCCAGATGGGCTCTGTTCTTGTCACGTTTTAATTACGTGGTCTCCTACCTACCCGGTTCCAAGAACATCAGGGCGGATGCCCTATCACGGCAGTACTCCGAGCTGTCCAGGGAGGAGTCGATTCCGACTTCGGTCATACCTCCGAATCAGATCCTGGCCGCCATTCACAACAGCCTGACCTCTCCCCTGGGTGAGCAGATTTTGGCGGCTCAATTTGGTGCTCCCTCTGGGAGACCCAACGGCAGATGTTTTGTGCCTGAGGAGTTGCGCACTCGGTTGTTGCGAACCTACCATAACTCCAAGACCGCGGGGCATCCTGGAAAGAATCAGCTGTCCTGGGCTGTTTCACGTCTGTTCTGGTGGCCTTCCCTACGTTCCGACATCGCCGCATATGTAGCGGCATGCTCCGTTTGTGCCCAGAGTAAGTCCCCTCGGCACCTTCCGTTGGGCCTTCTGCAACCCATAGCCACCGGGGAGCGCCCATGGTCACACCTGGGGATGGATTTCATTGTGGACCTCCCTGCATCCCGAGGCCATACGGTCATTTTCATGATTGTGGATCGGTTTTCCAAAATGTGCCACTGTGTTCCTCTCAAGAAGTTACCCTCTGCACAAGAGTTGGCCACGATTTTTGCCAGGGAGGTCTTCCGGTTGCACGGTTTGCCCAAGGAGATTGTGTCGGATCGGGGGAGTCAGTTTGTGTCCAGGTTCTGGCGCGCCTTTTGCTCCCAGTTGGGGATTCATCTCTCCTTCTCCTCGGCCTACCACCCTCAGTCCAATGGGGCCGCAGAACGATCCAATCAGGCCTTGGAGCAATTCCTTCGTTGCTATGTCTCCGATCACCAAGACAATTGGGTTGACCTCCTGCCTTGGGCTGAGTTTGCCAGGAACACGGCGGTGAACTCTTCCTCTGGGACGTCTCCCTTCATGGCCAATTATGGGTTCCAACCTGCCGTGTTACCGGAGGTATTCTCTCCCCAGGATATTCCGGCTGTGGAGGATCACCTTTCCGTCCTATGTGCTTCTTGGGTACAGATCCAGAAGTCCCTTGAGGCCTCTGCGCAGCGCCAGAGACTCCAGGCTGATCGCAGACGAGCGCCTGCTCCTTCCTACCAGGTCGGAGACCGTGTATGGTTGTCCACCCGCAACCTCAACCTTCGAGTGCCCACTCCCAAGCTGGCGCCTCGCTTTGTTGGTCCCTTCCGAGTGCTTCGCAGGGTAAACCCGGTAGCCTATGCCCTTGCGCTTCCTCCTGGCATGCGGATCTCTAACGTGTTTCATGTCTCCCTGTTGAAGCCACTGGTGTGTAATCGTTTCACTTCCTCGGTTCCTCGGCCTCGTCCGGTCCGAGTGGGCAATCGTGAGGAGTATGAGGTGAGCAATATCCTGGACTCACGCCTGGTCCGCGGTCGGGTGCAGTTTTTGGTCCATTGGCGTGGTTATGGTCCAGAGGAGCGTTCCTGGGTTCCCTCCGCAGATGTCCATGCTCCTGCCTTGCTCCGAGCCTTCCACGCACGCTTCCCTCAGAAACCGTTTTTTGCTCCGCGGAGGAGGGGCCCTTGAGGGGGAGGTACTGTCATGGTCTTACCTTCTTGCTGTTCTCCTTCGTTTGACATGTGCTGGCGGCCATCTTGGTTTCTGGGTTTCTTGTAGCCTTCCACCCTGCGGCTCCTCCTTCCCACTGGGAGGAGCTGGATGTCTAGCTCATATATATAGAAGGTCTGTGGCTTCAGTTCCTTGCTTGGTCCTCCTGTGTTCACATGCTTCTAAGACTGCTGCTGCTTCTGGTTCCTGATCCTGACTTCGTCTGACTACCCTGCTGGTTCCTGATCCTGGCTTCGTCTGACTACCCTGCTGGTTCCTGATCCTGGCTTCGTCTGACTACCCTGCTGGTTCCTGATCCTGGCTTCGTCTGACTACCCTTCTGGTTCCTGACCCCTGGCCTCTCAAAGACTCTGCTTCGGTTTCACCATCCGTTTGGACTTTTGCTTTACAGCTTTATTTTCAATAAAGCCTTCTTATTTTCACTTATCTCTTGTTGTACGTCTGGTTCATGGTTCCGTGACAGTCATCAGCAAAAAGACACACCTTACCATCGAGGCCTTCTGCAATTTCGCTGATAAAAATATTAAACAATATGGGTCCCAGAACAAATCCCTGAGGTAACCCACTGGTAACAAGACCATGGTCTGAATATAATCCATTGACTACAACCCTCTATTGTCTGTCCCTCAGCCACTGCCTATTCCATTTAACAATATGGGAGTCCAAGCCCAAAGACTGCAATTTATTGATAAGCCTTCTATGTGGGACAGTATCAAAAGCCTTACTAAAGTCTAGATAAGCGATGTCTACTGCACCTCCGCCATCTATTATTTTAGTCACCCAATCAAAAAAATCAATAAGATTAGTTTGGCATGATCTCCCTAAAGTAAACCCATGCTGTTTTTCATCTTTCAATCCATGGGATTTTAGATGTTCCACAATCCTCTCCTTAAGTATGGTTCCTATTAATTTCCCCACTATTGATGTCAGGCTTACTGGACTATAGTTACCCGATTCCTCCCTACTACCTTTCTTGTGAATAGGCACAACATTTGCTAATTTCCAATCTTCTGGGACGACTCTTGTTGGCAGTGATTGGTTAAATTAATCTGTTAATGCTTTTGCTAGTTCACCGCTGAGCTCTTTTAATAGCTTTGGGTGTATCCCATCAGGCCCCTGTGACTTATTTGTATTAATTTTAGACAGCTGACTTAGAACCTCTTCCTCTGTAAAGACACATGCTTCAAAAGGTTCATTAGTCTTCTTTCCTAACTGAGGTCCTTTTCCTTCATTTTCCTTTGTAAAAACTGAACAGAAGTATTCATTGAGGCAGTCAGCTAGTTCTTTATCTACTTCCATATACCTTCCTTCTTTTGTTTTAAATTTTGTAATTCCTTGTTTTAGTTTCCTTTTTTCATTTATGTATCTTAAGAATGCCTTATCGCCTTTTTTCCCTGACTGAGCTAATTTCTCTTCTGCCTGTGCTTTGGAAGCTCTTAGAACTTGTTTGGCCTCTCTCTGCCTAATCTTATAAATTTGCCTGTCATCCTCGTTTATTTTTATTTTTTTTATAATTCCTAAATGCTATCTTTTTGTTTTTAATGATTTTGGCCACTTCTGCTGAGTACCACAGTGGTCTCTTCCTTTTTTTACTTTTACTGACAAGCCTAATGCAATTTTCTGTTGCCTTTAATAGTGCCACTTTTAAGTAGTCCCATTTCTCCTGGACTCCAATGAAACTGTTCCAATCTGATAATGACTCGTATACCACTAATCTAATTTTAGAAAAGTCCGTTTTTCTAAAATCTAAAACTTTTGTTTTTGTGTGGTGTGACTCAGACACTGTACTTATAGAAAACCACACTGACTGGTGATCACTAGATCCCAAGCTTTCCCCTACAGTAATATCAGATACCAAATTCCCATTTGTGAATACTAAATCTAAAATGGCCTCCTTCCGGGTTGGCTCATCAACTACTTGCTGTAGAGATAATCCCAGTAGGGAATTTAGAATATCTGTACTCCTGGCAGAACTAGCTATTTTGGTTTTCCAGTTTACATCAGGAAGATTGAAGTCTCCCATAATGATAACTTCCCCCTTCAATGTCATTTTAGCTATTTCCTCAACTAGTAGATCATCTAATTCTTTGACTTGGCTAGGTGGTCTATATATCACAACTACACGAGTTACCTTATGATTATCAAGCTGCAAGGTAACCCAAACTGACTCTAAATTGTTCTCGCTAAGTATTATCAAATTAGATTTTATGCTATCTTTCACATACCGGGCCACCCCTCCCCCTTCTTGCCTTCTCTGTCTTTCCTGTATAGAGAGAACCCTGGTATTGTTATATCCCAGTCATTACTCCCATTGAACCACGTCTCAGTAACAGCCACTAAATCTATATTCTCAGATGCCATTATAGCTTCAAGTTCATTGATCTTATTCCCTAAACTGCGAGCATTTGTAGACAAGAATCTGAGCTTGTCATTTCTTAAACTTTGTGCTACTGGCATCTTCTGGCATTGTTCCGGGGGGCAGTTGGACTGCTGGATTATCACTCTTTTGCCCCCCTTTCCTAGTTTAAATGCTCCTTAGCAAATACTTAGAACTGTTCACCGAGGACATTCGTTCCCTTGAGAGAAAGATAAAAAACATCTTTCTTGTACAGTTCTTTTCCATTCCAACAAGAGCTAGCATGAGACACAAAGCCAAACCCTTGGTTCAGACACCATTCACCAAGCCATACATTGAATTCCTTAATGCGCATCTTCCTGTCATGCTGAAGGTTATGCACAGGCAAAACTGCAGAGAATGAAACAGTTGATGCAACCTCCCGTATATCCTTTCCAAGTGTGTGAAAAGCTTCTTTCACCTTTGAAACCTCATTGCAAGCCAGATCATTTGTCCCAATAACATCCACCTTCCTTTCCTGCTTTGCTTGCCTAACAAAATTAAGGATCCGTCGTCTATCCCTGCTAGCGGTAGCACCAGGGAGACATCTCACAACACCATTCTCCTCAAACTTCACACCTCTTATGATGGAATCGCCCACCAACAGCTGCTTACTTGCTGCAGTCTTGCATACTTTAGGCATGGGAGATGATTGTTCCTCACCCACTGTGCTTGAGCCATCCTCGATGTTGCTCTTGCACTCTGAAAGTGCTGCAAATGAATTATGGAGAGCCACAGACTGTGGGACATGTCTTCTATCCACAACTCTCAGTCTACCAGAACCTGCAGTAACCCATCAGTTTTAAAGCCTGTTGTGGCGTGTATTACCGTAAAAATAAAAAAATTATTCTAAAGTCATTTTTGCTGTGTATTAGTGGCAAAACCAAAATATATTTGCCGATCAGTGGTGCAGTTACCGTATATGTTTTAAAGCCTTTTTTTGCGCGCATTACCGTAAAAAGAAAAAAATATATTTGCCAGTCAGCGGTGCAGTTATGTATTCTAAAGGCATTTTTGCTGTGTATTAGTGGCAAAACCAAAATATATTTGCCGTTCAGCTGTGCAGTTACCGTATATGTTTTATAGCCTTTTGTGGCGTGTATTACTGTAAAAAGAAAAAATCTATTTGCCGTTCAGCGATGCAGTTATCTGTGGTAAAGCCTTTTGTGACGTGTATTAGTGGAAAAAGAAAAAATATAAGAACTATAATTGAATAGGTCATCTTTTTGGTATTTTGAAACGAGTCCTAGGTTTGGCTTACAAATACTGATGCAATAAACTGACCAAAATACTGTCATGTGAAAATGGTCTTGCAGTTCCCTAGGCTTAGTTTGCAGAAAGGTTCATTATGGATTGATTGATCGATTGATTGATATAATGGGACAGCAACTCAAATTACTGTAATGCTAGTATTTTGACCTGCAAAAATCCCATCTGATCATTTTTCTTATATATTGAATGTCCTCCTATCCTTAATGTATTGTAAAAACACAAAAAGTAGACGATGCTTCTAAGCAATTTCATTTGGTTCTTTAAAAGGTTTGTTTTATAATCATTGATTTACTATAAATTAATTAAAAGTGTATTAATGCATTACAAACATTTTGCATCAAAACTTTGAGCATTTTTAAACAATTAAGATTAGGAGAATGAATAGCAAAATATCTTTTTCATACAGTGCCTTGCAAAAGTATTCAGCCCCCTTGACTTTTTTCCTATTTTGTTACATTACACCCTTAAGTTCAATGTTTTGTTAATCTGAATTTTATGTGACGGATCAGAAGACAATAGTCTAAGTTGGTAAAGTGAAATGAGAAAAATATATAAATAAAACTATTGTATAGAAATAGAAAACAGAAAATTGGCATGTGCGTATGTATTCATCCCCTTTGTTCGGAAGACCATAAAAAGCTCTGGTGCAACCAATTACCTTCAGAAGTCACATAATTAGTGAAATTATGTCCACCTATGTGCAACCTAAGTGTCACATGATCTGTCAGTACATATACACACCTTTTTTGAAAGGCCCCAGAGGCTGCAACACCTAAGCAAGAGGCATCACTAACCAAACACTGCCATAAAGACCAAGGAACTCTCCAAACAAGTAAGGGACAATGTTGTTGAGAAGTACAAGTCAGGGTTAGATTATAAAAAAAAATATGCAAATCTTTGATGATCCTAAGGAGCACCATCAAATCGATCATAACCAAATGGAAAGAACATGGCACAACAGCAAACCTGCCAAGAGACAGCCGCCCACCAAAACTCACGGACCAGGTAAGGAGGGCATTTATCAGAGAGGCAGCACAGAGACCTAAGGTGACCCTGGAGGAGCTACAGAGTTCCACAGCAGAGACTGGAGTATCTGTACATAGGACGACAATAAGCCGTATGCTATATAGAGTTGGGCTTTATGGCAGAGTGGCCAGAAGAAAGTCATTACTTTCAGCTAAAAACAAAAAGGCACGTTGTGAGTTTGCGAAAAGGCATGTGGGAGACTCCCAAAAATGTATGGAGGAAGGTGCTCTGGTCTGATGAGACTAAAATGTTACTTTTCGGCCATCAAAGAAAACGCTATGTCTGGCGCAAACCCAATACATCACATCACCCAAAGAGCACGATCCATGGTGGTGGCAGCATCATGCTGTGGGGATGTTTTTCAGCAGCCAGGACTGGGAAACTGGTCAGAGTTGAGGGAAAGATGGATGGTGCTAAATACAGGGATATTATTGATCAAAACCTGTACCACTCTGTACGTGATTTGAGGCTAGGACAGAGGTTTACCTTCCAGCAGGACAATGACCCCAAACACACTGCTTAATTAATAATTAATTTTAGTTTTATTATCGTGCCCAGTTTTTATAGCACCTTTGTTTTGATGCTACCAGGGCTTGCTATAGGTGGAATTATTACCAATGTGAAGGACAACAGTTCCCATGATTCCTCTCTATCAAAAACACTGCCTCTATTTACAGCTGACTGTATGCCACTCTGTCATTGACACATTGCTCTACTGTTTATTGGACTGCTTCTCTGCATGTAAAACACTATTCCTCCTTAAACAGGGATGGAGAAGAGAGCCATAGAGTAGTAGAGGTAAAAGGCATGAGATATGTGAGGTACCGTATACTAAAGAAGGGGAGAGTGGAGATAGCAGCATATAGACACCAAGAATGTAGACATGTGACTGTTTTTAGAGGCATTTCAGCTGCAGCCAGCCACAGGCAATGGTGGGCCAGTGATTGTCTGCAGCTGCTACATGTTCCTTTCTCAGAATGATTTTGCTGCAGCAAGAAGTTAAGAACAGTAAAGGACCAAGAATGCTTGGAACAGGAGCAAAAAGGGATCAATAAGGTGAGTATGTTTTTTAAAATTGATCTCAACCATGCTATCCATGTTAAAGGTGTTGTCCAGGCCATATATATTGATGACCTATCGTCAGGATAGGTCATCAAATTTGGTTGGCACCCCCGACAATCAGCTGTTTGAATAGGAGGTGGCGCTCTATGCGACTGCTACTTCATCTTCATTACACTGCCCATTGTCTCAGAAGTGCAGTGCAATGACAATTACTTGCTCCATTCACTTGAATGGAGCGAGTACTTGCAATTACACTACTCAAATTCCTCTTCAAATAGAGGGCCACATCCTCTTCAAACAGCTGATTAGTGGAGGTGCCAGGTGTCAGACCCCCACTGATCAGAAATTGATGACCTATCCTGATGATAGGTCATAAATATAAATGGCCTGCATAACCCCTTTAAATTTATATCAGTGCCACGGGAAAATAGTTTATAACTTGAAATCTAGGTTAGTATACTGGTTACTGGTTTATTACACTATTCATGGTGTTCTAGGGTGTGGATTATGTTATATAAGATGGATTATCAGTTAATTTAGAGTATTTTTGGTGGTTTAGAGTGGTTCAGTGGTAGACAATGGTCTAGCTGAGTAATAATAGGCTAATTATAATATCCTTAAAGGTCTAGGGTGATATAGCTATTGTACCACCAAATAGTATCATCAAATGTGTCAGTTACAATTAAGTATGCCAGTGCTAATTGTGCTTCAGGCTAAGCAGCAAGCCCTGTAATGGAACACAGAATAAAAACTGCAGTCCAATAGATGTCATGTTTCTCTATGGGGAGGCAAAAGTTTTGATGATTAAACATATTGTCTCTGCTTGTAAGGAAAGGAAATAATTTAATGTTGATGATAATTAGAGATGAGTGAAGTTTAGAAAAATTTGATTTGGACGCTTCGCTGAATTTGTCCAAGAAATTTGCTTTGTTCAAAATTAATTCATCATGAACCGTGTTAAATCAGCTACCGTATATCCTGGCCTGCAGTTAAACTCCAGGGTGAATATATCTCGGTATACATCTTAGTGCATTGCAGCAACATGCATAGCTAGTCCTTTCTGGTAGTGAAACAGTTACTGTGATAGGCAGGTCTCATACAGTACATGGACATGCACATTGTTGTGCAAGCCACCAACAGTCCTAGCTAATCCCTAGCTAAACCAAAATAAAAGCATACTGCAGCCTTCAGTAAAGGAAAAAATAACACCATGTGCCCCTCCAGGACCTGCATCCCAATGACTGTTTAGTGGAACAAAAGAAGGACATGGAGGCAGTGCCAATAAGGTAGTGGAGAAAAAAAGGTTCTTTTAAGCCATGTTGTGGCAGTGCAAACACATGCTCTTGAATTACTTCTGTTAGCTGTAGAATGACTGTGCGTCACTATTAGGCTCAGTTCACACTTCACTTATTTGGTCAGTTATGGGTCTAAAACACAAAACAGGTGCAGATATTTTCATTATACCTTATCTGAGAGTAGGATTTTGGCTCATCATACAGTAACTGCTGGAATTAACTGCCCAAATAACTGAAGTGTGAACCCAGCTCAACTTAGCATCAGGTCTAAGTTACTTAACCGTGCAGTGGCCCAAGATTCTAATATAGTGAAAAAGAGTAATCTCATTTTACACTGTCTGATATGTCCACATTGATTGATAGATAATCTATTGTTGTCAGCAGAAGCAGCAGGCATGTGGCATCAGGAGGGTGGCAGCATCAGAATAGTGGCAGAAGCATGTAGCTAGAAGTATTTCACAATGTTCTGGTGTGGCAACACAGTATAGTCAGAACAGTGCCAGAATTATCTAGTCTGATGCATCAGGCACCAGAGTGTGGAAATCCTGACTCATCCACTCCTGATTCATCTTTACAAAGGTTAATCACTTGACATTTTGTGTTGAAAGGCGAGTTCTCTTTGTGGTAAATATGTCCCCCGCCAGACTAAACACGAGCTCTGATGCCACACTACTGGCCGGGCAGGAAAGCTTGTCCAGGGCAAACTCGGCCAGTTGTAGCCACAATTAAAGTTTGGCTGTCCAGTAGTCCAGGGGATCTTAGATCTGGGGTGACAGGGTGCAGTCCAAGTATGCCACCACCTGCTGGTTCAGGTTCTGGTCCATGTCCTGCTGCTGCGGGCTGGTTTCTTCAGTAGGCAATACTGATCAATGGGGGTCTGGCGAGAAGGCCATTAGTTGTAAAGAGTTGAAAAACCCTTTTAAGGAACCAGAATTAGCTATGCAGATTTAATATCCAGTTGTAACTACAAGCTCCTTTCAAGGTGCACCTAAAGTAAATTTTGCACCCTTAATGAGGGAAATCTGTCACCAGTGACCCCCCTTTCAAACCATTTGCATAGACACATAGTTGTGGTTCTCCTAATGAAAATGCTATTTTTCCTTTTTTGATCTGAGGTTCTGTTCCTCAGTGATGATACCTTTTCCTAATCTGCAAACGACACCTTTGGTGCACTAAGGGTCTCACTATTGGTCTTGTTGCACCCAAGTTCCCCTTTTTTCCGTGACCAGCCCCTCAATGGCTGTTTTCCTTGACAGGGCCAGGCAGTGGCAAAGCAGCCAGGGAGGAGCTTGCCACAGAAAGGAGTGGAGCTTAAGTGCAACAGCAACAAAATAGGCTCCCTTGTTGCACCAAAGGCCACAATTTTAGGAAAAAAAATATCATAACTCTGGAATGGAGCCTCAGATCCACAAAAGAAAAACTGCGTTTTAATCAGGTGAACCACTGCGACATGCCTGTGCAAACAGTTGGATAGGGAGGTCACTAGTGAAAGATTCCTTTTAAATGACTCACTCATGGATAATCACAAATACAGCATGAAGCCAGAACTGTATAATTAGACAGAAATTAAAAATTAAATGCATCTAATTTGTGCGGCTATTATGTACAGTTAAAGATCTGGTTAACGGCAAATGAGCCACTAGCTCCAAATCAAGTCAATATCCTCTACGCCTCTGCACTGCAAAATGCGTAAAAGATACTTGTAAATTATATTATATAGTACAAGATACTTCTATGCCAATAGATTTCTCTGTCATAAATACTCTGATTAAAATGTAAATTCGGCTACCCTATCAGGTTTCCATTAAGACAGCTCTTTAAACCTCACATTAATCAATTGAGATATGTAAAAAAAAAAACACAGCACACAGCTCATCTATTCTAACTGCTTATGACAGATAACAAACCTCTATATTTACCCCAAGCATGTTCTGATCTATCAATTATGCCACAGTTCACCCGTGCGCTAATTGTGCATTTTCTCCTCTAATGCATTTTGTGCTGTTATCTCATAGGCTAATGAAAGCCAGGAAATCAATAAATATAAATTATACATGCAAAGGAGGACTGCTGCGAACATAAAGTTTCTAATTAATTGCACTTGATTAATTTATATCCTTTAATTATCTTGCTAAACCACAGACAGCATAAATATCGGAACAATCTGCGTATTGCTATGTCAGTCATAAAAAAGAGCAGACGTAGTAGATCTCTGGATCTTAGCAAACTGCCGAGCCAGTATACATGAAATGGCAGAGTCATAGCGTATAATTATCCCAAGGCTTTGAAGACAAGTAGTAATAATGTATCTGTGACAGAGAAAATATGGTATGCCACTGTTTGACTGAGGTTAAAACAATGATATGCTTTTAATTGCAGGTTGCACAGAGAGAAATGTGATTGTAACTTAGATATGATCAGAAAATTATTACTGTAATATTAATATCATTATTATGTTTTGTATATCTACCTGTAAAACAGAGTTGAAGAGCGTATGTGTGGAGAGCAGCCACTATTCTCATTAAGCTTTCTGTATCCAAAGCAAAGTATGGTATAATATGGATGTCTGTACACAATAATATGCACATACCGTTTTTTTCACCCTATAAGACGCACCTAGGTTTTAGAGGAGAACAATAAGAAAAACATATTTTTCATTAGATCTCAGATCAGACCAGCAATCAAACCCCCCATGTGAATCAGACCTCAGCTCACAGTCCCAATCAGACCCCCAATGTAAATAAGACCCTCAATCAAACCTCAGATCAGACCCCCAATGTTAATAAGACCCTCAATGTTAATAAGACCCCAATAAGCCCTCAGGTCAGACCCACAATCAAACCTTTGCTCTCTTACTCATCTTAAAAAAATGCTCGCAAATCAAATCTCAAGAAATTCTGATGAATTCTATATATTTTTTAAATTGGGTCAAATTTTTATTGATTCACTCAACTCTTGGGCACACGATAGTACGCACAGTGTGGTGGTAACTACACGCTGATGTGAGAATAGAGAGGAAATATGTTTCCCGTGACCCACATTGGTAGGACTTATTGACTATTTAGATCAGTTTCTCCTGTCATAAATGGGCTTAAAGGGGTTGTCCAAGTTATATTTATTGATGACCTGTCTTCAGGATAGGTCATCAATATCAGATCGGCGGGGATCCG
Source organism: Bufo bufo (assembly GCF_905171765.1). NCBI lineage: Eukaryota > Metazoa > Chordata > Amphibia > Anura > Bufonidae > Bufo > Bufo bufo. Next base: position 114,513,580 of record NC_053398.1, on the reverse strand, counting down.
ACAGCCGGCACCCCCGCCGATGAGCTGTTTGAAGAGAAGGCGTGCTCTGTGCCAGCGCTGCCTTCTCTTCATTGTTTACCTGCTCCCCGTCGCATCTGCAGTGGTGAGCAGGAGTAACTACACCCAAGCCGTTCCATTTATTTCAATGGGAGGGATCCCTCCTATAGAAGTGTATAGGAACAAGCCGTCCCTTTGAAATTATTAGGACGGCTTGGGTGTAGTTACACCTGCTCACCACTGCAGATGCGACGGCGAGCAGGTAAACAATGAAGAGGAGGCAGCGCTGGCACGGAGCATGCCTTCTCTTCAAACAGCTGATCAGCGGGGGTGCCGGTTTTCGGACCACCGCCGATCTAATATTGATGACCTATCCTGAGGATAGATTATCAATAAATTGAAAGCTGTATTTGTGAGAAGAAAAAGAGGGAAAATTCATTTGGGTGCCAAGTTGCATGACCGAGCAATACACCGTTAAAGTTGTGAAGTGCCGATTTGTAAAAAAGGGCCTGGTCACTAGGGGGGTATAAACCTGTGGTCCTTAAGTGGTTAAATGCAAGCTACTGTGACACCAGATATGAGTGGTGGCACTGGGCACTGGCAGTAGTGGGCACAGTACACGCTGTGGGCCTGAAACACACGCTTGCAGGCAACTGCAATTATATTACAGTGATTTTTTTTTTTACTGTTTTAAATGCAAGCTACTGTGACACCAGATATGAGTAGTGGGCACAGTACACGCTGTGGGCCTGACACACGCTGGCAGGCAACTGCAATTATATTACAGTGAAAAAATTGTTTTACTGTTTTAAATGCAAGCTACTGTGACACCAGATATGAGTGGTGGCACTGGGCACTGGCAGTAGTGGGCACAGTACACGCTGTGTGCCTGACACACACAAGCAGACTGATGTACTTGCCCTAAAAAGGGCTTTTTGGGGTGCTGTCAGGACGCTGTCCTTACAGCAGATGAGTCTTTGAGGACTGGAGTGGACACAGAACACTCGCCTAGCTAACGATTTCCCTATTTATTCAGCAGCAGCAGCACTCTCCCTGCTCTAACTAACACTGCAGCTTCCGAATGAATCTAAGATGGATGCTGTCCTTGCTTTTTGAGAGGAGGTGGGAGGGTCTGGGAGGGAGGGTATGCTGCTGATTGGCTGGAATGTGTCTGCTGACTGTGAGGTACAGGGTCAAAGTTTGCTCAATGATGACATATAGGGGGCGGACCGAACATCGCATATGTTCGCCCGCCGCGGCGAATGCGAACAAGCGATGTTCGCCGGGAACTGTTCGCCGGCGAATAGTTCAGGACATCTCTATTCGTCAGGTAACGCTATGGATGGTAGCCTGTGGTTAGTGATGAGCGAAGCAAGGTTCAGATCCTAGATCCAAATTCACGTTGCTCAAAACTTCAGTTTAATGCTGTACGGAGATCCATATCCGTACAGCAATAAAATGTATAGCCTATGACGAGGTAAAGTCAGTTATTCCCGAAGTCTCAGCTTCGGTTCCGAGGTACCAGTCAAAACAGATGCAGAGTTCGGATCCACGTTTTTAAATGTTTGTTTTTTTTCATCAAAAAAATCTAATATCGAACTTATTCAACGAACTCTCGCAAGACTTCATGAATAACTGACTTCGCCTCGGAGGCCAAACATTTTCATGCTGTACGTTAAAGGTTAGGTTAAGAAATTGGCATGGGGGGGTGCCTTTTCAGTTTTCGCCTCAGGCAGCAGAAAGGCTAGGTGCACCCCTGGGTGGCAGATGCCTTCTTCTCTGTCCTCTGATCTGTAAAATGGTGGCTGCCATTTTGGTAGATTTGCCCTACTAGATAATAATAGAATAGCAAATGATTTGGATATCGACTAGAATGTGAATATTTGGGGAAATCAAAGCAGTTTAGAATCAATTCACTCATCTTTAGTCCTCAAAGTCCATGTCAGTCCAGAAGACCACAGCAAATAACCTGAACACTTTAACATTATTTTTGATACATGTTACTTTTACAGAGTTGTAAAAGCTGTCAGCTTCATACATGGGTTTTATACATGGTGTATTTCTATAAGATGAATCTCACATTTTTGTATTGTTAATTAACAGTTTAGTTAAACTGCAGCTCATGACATATGACAGGACAACAATATATTACCATTAATATCCTATTAAATACTATTCAGTTCTGTGAAATCATAGAGCATAGAGGAACATACAGGCCAAGCTCCACCACGTGTCTTTTAGAATATTGTAAAGCCCCTAATCAGAATCATGAATAAATGTTTGTGTAACTCTTATAAACTGAAACATGACGGGGGCACATTTTTACACCACACTCCATAAAAAGCTTGAAATCACTACTCTGAGAGAATTATTGAAATTCTCACAATCATATTTATGCCCCCAGTAACCATCCTCGTTTCCCTAAACAGATGAATAGTATTTAATTTCTTTATCAGACCCTGTCTAACAAACCATCTGTCCCTGAATGAAATACAATCCCAAGCCCTGGTAAGATTGCTCATTGTTTCTTTTCTGGGGCATACTACTGAATATCTATATCAGCAACTTTCATAAATGTAACAAGAAACTGTATCTTTCAAGCTGCACAATTTCAGACACAGGCCATCTGTTGCAGCAACAACGCTATTTGCCCCTTATGCCTCACCTTACAAGATGAATTGTAATTTATGAGTCATTAAATAAATAATAAAAAAGGCAGCATTAACATATGCTACATGTAAATGGGAAAACTGATATGAGTGGATTTAACCCCTTTCGGGACACTCACCATACAAGTATGGCGGATGTCCAGGCTTCAAAGGTGATGCCTACTCAGGAGCTGATCGGGTGCTGTAGCCGCCTGCTGTTTTACACAGCAGATACCTGAAAGCAATGTCTGTGATCTGCGATAATGCCAATCACAGACTTTTAACATGGTCAATTGTGACCATGGCATCTGAGTGGTAAAATCCCGAGCGCTGCACTACCAAGGCCCGAGCAGCTCCCCCTAGTTCAAGGGGGCCATTTGGTTGCAATTTCAACCTCGGGCCTTATGAAACCTGTGAGCCCTGCCGGAGTGAATTTCGTATGACCTGTGACAGGGCTCCATGGGAGCACAGTGAAAAAATTCACATCACTCCCCCTTTCCCCATAATAAAAATAAAAATAGATAATAATAAAAATAAAGATTAGTGTTGATCGAGCACCATAGTGCTCGGGGGCTCGGGCCGAACGCATCGTAATATTTGGGTGCTCGACCGAGCACCCGAGTATAATGGAAGTCAAAGGGAGAACCCGAGCATTAAACCAGGTACCACCTGCTCTAAAGAGGGGAGGGTGCCTGGTTCATAAGAAAATGTCAGAAATTGTTGGTAACACCAATGAAATGGTTCTGTAACAGCATGGGGAGAATATATGGATGCATCTTGGGCTCGCTGGTCGCTGCTTGGAACTATGCTGTCCGAGTAGTACGCCACTTTTACATAATGACAATAATATGCACAAAACCAAGGAACAAAAATTGATTTTAGAGGAAAAATTGATAGAAAACATTCTTTCCAGAATATTTACTTGTATATAAAGTGCAAATGCTGCCAAAAATTACAAGGAAGAGGCACTCCGATACACCCTTAGTTACACCTAAAGGAGGGCATCATACACATCCTTGAAAAATTATGATTGATGACCTGCTGGTGACCCTCAAAAACATTAAGAGCAAGGGCCTGCTGATCTGACCATCTAAAACATTAAGGGCGGTGGCCTACTGCCTCTTTGGTGACTCTAGTTAACCTGGGGCCGATGGCACATCCCCGTGACGGCGACGATCCATTCGAATGTCTGGCCTATCAACTTTCGATGTAATTGTCAGCTCAAAACCATTGTAAACTACTGGTAACGGGGAATCAGTGTTTAATTCCGGACAGGGAAACTGAGAAACGGCTACCACATCCAAGGAAGGCAAGCGCGTAGCGCGCAAATCACACACTCCCGACTCGGGGAGGTAGTGACGATAAATAACAATACAGGACTCTTAAAATTCCCTGTTATTGGAATGAGTAATAAAAAATTACAGGTAATGTCACTGCAGTATTTTGGATGAGGAAACGTTATACAGGAGAAGCCCTGCTGCCGCTTTGTTGACTCTTAACCTCTGCCTGATCGCATGTCCCTGTGACGTCCACGATCCATTTGGATATCTTCCCTATCAACTTTCGATGTTCTTTTATGCGCCTAACATGGTGAACACCGGTAACGGGGAATCATTGTTCGATTTCGGAGAGGGAACCTGATAAACGGCTATGGCTACTACTTTGTACTTCAAAGAAAGGCAGCATGAGTTGCGGGCATGCAGGTGAGCTGACCTGTAAAATATTTTAGGTGCCGGCCTGCTGGTGAGCTGACCCTGTAAAACATTATATGTGAGTGCCTGCGGGTGAGCTGACCTTCTAAAAAATTCTATGCGAGGGCCAGCATGTAAGCTGACCCTGTAAAAGATTTGAGTTGCGGGCCTGCATGTGAGCTGACCCAGTAAAAGATTTGAGTTGCGGGCCTGCAGCTGAGCTGACCCAGTAAAAGATTTTAGGTGCGGGCCTGCTGGTGAGCTGAGGTGGAACCGACAAACCCAACTTGATTTTGATGGCTGCATTAATCTGCAGGTGACCGTCATACAGCTCTACAGATTTGTTTTCACCTGCATCTTTCTCAACAATCTGTGACCTCAGTCTTTTATCCAGACTCTGTCATTGTGCCACTATGTAGCCTCCTCATGCTGCCATCTCCACACCATGTCACCTTGCCACTCATTTTTATCACCATGCTGCTGCTGATGCTGCTTAAAAAGCCTGAAACTGATCACCAGGCCCACAATATAATTAAGGTTTTGGAATCGATAAACCCAACTTGCTTTTGTGGGCTGCATCAGTGGCATAGTTAGAAATGACTGGGCCCCACAGAAATTTTTTGAATGGGGCTCCATCCCACAGTAATTATTTAGCGACCCCTTCCTTCCATGCCTCCCCCATTCCTGTGGCTAGTAAAGATCGCTCTCTCAGACCAGGGCCGGCAGCTGTTCCATCCATTTTATACTCTGTCTATACTGTCACTGTATACAATTTCATTGTCTAATACTGTTGAGGGGGCCAAAACCTTTAGTTCTCCTCCTCCTGGATGGGCCCCTTCTGGGTCAGGGCCCCAAAGCTGGAGCTTCCCCTGCTTCCCCTATAGCTTGCTCATGCTGCCATCTCCACAACATGTCACCTTGCCACTCATTTTTATTACCATGCTGCTGCTGATGCTGCTTAAAAGGCCTTAAACTGATCGCCAGGCCCTGGTCTGGTTTTACGCACAAAACCAAAGTAAAAAAACGATTTTATAGGAAAAATTTATTGAAAACATTATTTCCTGTTTATTTACTTGTATATAAAGTTCAAGTGCTGCCAAAAATTACAAGGAAGAGGCACTCCAATGCAACCTGTATATCACATAAAGGAGGGCCTAATTTACATTGAGTTGCGGGCCTGCAGGTGAGCTGACCCTGTAAAAGATTTGATTTGCGGGCCTACAGGTGAGCTGACCCTGTAAAAGATTTGATTTGCGGGCCTGCAGGTGAGCTGACCCTGTAAAAGATTTGATTTGCTGGCCTGCAGGTGAGCTGACCCTCTAAAATATTATATGTGAGGGCCTGCTGGTGAGCGGACCCTGTAAAAAATTAGATGTGAGGGCCTGCTGGTGAGCTGACCCTCTAAAAAATGATATGTGAGGGCCTGCTGGTGAGCGGACCCTCTAAAAAATTATATGTGAGGGCCTGCTGGTGAGTGGACCCTGTAAAAAATTAGATGTGAGGGCCTGCTGGTGAGTGGACCCTCTAAAAAAATAATATTTGAGGGCCTGCTGGTGAGCGAACCCTGTAAAAAATTATATGTGAGGGCCTGCTGGTGAGCGGACCCTGTAAAAGATTATATGTGAGGGCCGGCTGGTGAGCGAACCCTGTAAAAAATTAGATGTGAGGGCCTGCTGGTGAGCGGACCCTCTAAAAAATTATATGTGAGGGCCTGCTGGTGAGCAGACCCTCTAAAAATATTTATTTGAAAGGCCATATATGCGAGGGCATTATATGTGACAAATAAGCAATGCATGTTGATTTGACGGAAGAGGAGGATGAGAAAAGGAAGATTTAACCATTTACCCTTGTTTGGGTGCAAGCTCCAATAGGAAAAGCGTCCCTGGATAATAAAAATAAAAAATAGAGCAGCACTCCGATATAGTGAAAAAAGAAAACTGTTTATTCACCCAGTGGTGGCGTCACCACTGGGTGAATAAACCGTTTTCTTTTTTCACTATACCGGAGTGCTGCTCTATTTATATATATATACATATATATATACATAGTGTTTTTTTTTTTTTTTTTTTCTTGTGGGCTTTTTCTTTTTTCACTATACCGGAGTGCTGCTCTATTTTTATATATATATATATATATATATATATATATATATATATATATAGTGTTTTTTTTTTGTTTTTTTTCTTGTGGGCTTTACAATCTTAAAAATCCTTAGAATTTTTTTTTCCAAAGGAATATATTGCAATTTGTATGCATGGGAACACATTCTTGCTACCAACAAAGAACATTCCCCTTTTTTCCTTTCCTTCCCTCTTCTCCCCCTTCCTCCCTCCTTCTTCCCCCCCCCCTCTACCTTCCCCCCCCCCTCCATTTGACTATTCCCGTCTTTCCTTTCCCTTTTTCACCTCGTACCTTTTCTCTTCTTTACACTTCACGTTCTTTCTAGTACACTATAATTTATGTTTATCATTCAATTTTTTTTTAATTTATTTTATATAATTGCTTGATAAAATTCACTATGAACTCTTATTCACACTCACTTATCCATCATGTATTTTCTTATTATGTTCTTTACACCGTTTGAGGAATAATTATTCCCTCCTCTTACATGATTATTTCTATTTTAATTTATTCATATTCTTTTATTTTTATTATTTTCATCATTTTTTATCCCTGCACTTTTGAGGGACCTGTTATCCCTCATTCTCCCTTTTTTCACTATTTTACATCCTGCTTTATCATATTTTTATTATCCACTTCATAATTTCCTTATGTGGAAATGTTGTGCACATTGTGCGTCTTTTTCAGCATCATTATTTATTCACTGTTCTCATGATTATGTATGTACACATTTATTATATTTATTAGATACGTTTACTTCTATTGCTGCTTCATATATCCATTTATATTATGCTTCAATCATGTTTTTAATTTTAATTATTATCATGGTTTTAATCATTGCTCTCAATTATCATTATGTCCTCTTGAATCATGTTTCTTCATTTATATATATTGGGTCTATTGATGTGCAATGTATATATGTCTATATACATGAATGTATTTATGATTACTTTTTACTCTGTATATGCATACCATGTCTAATATAAGTTATGCTATATCGATGTATATAGATGTGATCCCTTACATTGTAGCATCTGTTCCGTTTTGACTACGGTTTCTGGGTGGCCTCCTGACTCTCCTCCCCCTGTGTGTTGTGTGCGCGCGTCATCCAGAGCCGCCTCCGGCGCCTCACGTCCGTGCGTCCTGACGTCGGAGCCGCCCGATCATGTGATTTCATCACGTGGTGGGGGCGTGCCGATGGGACGCCGGCCGTGGGGTGGCTGGACTCGGTTTTTGTCTGGATTCTCGCGCGCCTTTATCCATACACACCTGGGGACAAGTGAGTATTGACCCTCCTATTGGCTGTGGGAGCCTTTTTATACCTGATTCACAGTGATGGCGCTACCCCCTGACGAAGGTACGCCGAAACGCGCGTTGGGGTAGCGCCACCCTGGTTTTTCTCGCACACGGTTCCTGGCTTGGTGAGTCCCTGTCTTTTGCTGCCCTCCTCTGCTTATTATCTTTTACATCATTGGTCTGCAGCATAATCCCATTCTTTACTATTTGCCTGCACACCAATTATTACTTATAGAGGTGTTATGCGCTTGACAGGTGTCTCACCTGGTACTTTATTGTCGTAGTACTTAGTACATGGGTTAGAGCATTGACTCTGTATTGACTCCCATGTCTCACTCCTATACATTGTACCATGCTCCTTTGATCCGTGTGCCTTTTCTTCCAGGGTGGCGTTTCTTTTTCTGTCCTCCGCTCCTATTTTTCATCATGTCTATGGCACCATTTATTTATTGCTTCTACTCATGTTATTATTTTTTAATCATGTTTCAATAAATTATATATATTTTTTTGGTACCATGAGCTCCTTTTCCTTTGTTTCTGCTATTTAACTCGGGAGCTTTTTACCGAGTCTTATCTTTGTGTGCCCCCTCTTTGGGGTTTACATTGGGTAGATATTGTCCCCCCGCCCCTTCCCTGGGACACCTTGGGTTAATTCTTTGTTTCGTCAACAAAGAACATGCTGCTGTCAGAGGTGTATACGTTTTTTTTGGGGGTTGCCCCGGTCTGGCGGTAGCCCATTCCTGGGAACATATTCCTGCTACAAACAAAGAACCGACTCCAGTTAGTTCTGACTGAGTTTGGCCCAGCTATATATGTAGGTCTTATTCTACACCATTACCACATACCTGCTGTTGTCTGTCCTGATGAGTGTGGTGGAGCTATGTGTAGGCCTTATACTACACCATTACCATTTACCTGCTGATGTCTGTCCGGATCAGTTTGATCAAGCTATGTGTAGGCCTTATACACCTTATAGGTTAAAATAATCAAAAACAAAAAAAATCTAAAAACGAAAGCACGCATTAGAATGTAAAGAAATATTTATTGTCAATGTTGAGGAACAAATATGCCTTTAAGGCAACTTTTTTAGTTGATTATGGAGGTCCTGCAACTCCTGGATCACCTTAGGGTGCAGCTACTCCAGCTAATACACCTTCTTATCCAGATGCTGAGTACTGTTAGGATTTAAAAAAAAATTTAAATTACTTTCAATTAAGATTAAGAGGCAATTAGTGCATTGGGTGGAGTATTTGTTAAAAACACTGATGATTTACATTACAATTCGTTAGTTAATGATATTTATGATGATTATATAGTTGGTTAGTTGTTAATAGTTTAGTATAGTATAATGTTATTTAGTTGGTTTGTTAGTGATAGTTCTGTAGAGTATAATTGTATTTAGTTGGTTAGTTTGTGATAGTTATGTAGAGTATAATGTTATTTAGTTGGCTAGTTAATGGTTTTTATGCAGATTACAGAGTTAGTGTCCAGCGTTGTTTTCTATTACTGTAGTGTGTTGTCCCCTCATTTTTGGCCCTTTCTTTCTGTTATGTATACAGAATTATACCCTCCTGGCACTGGCACGGGCTGGTGACAACCTTCTCCTATTCTTCCTCATCAGAAGCTTGGGGGGGGGGGGGGGGGAATGCGGCTCCTGAGAGGGAGCAGCCTTTTCGGCCTCCACCTCCACAATTTCACGAACATCAGGTGGTGGTAGAGAATCTACATGCTGGGAGGGTCCAGCATGCTCTCCCTCCTTCCCCTCCTCCAATGCCGAGACCACAACCACCACCATATCCTCTGTAGAAGGCCTGCGCCGTACAGAGGGAACTGGAACCCCTGTAATCACACAATGTTCAGAATTTAGACAAACAATTTAGAACTCATAAGAAATGCAAATTCACCCCTTAATTACCGGGCCATTTTTCACCTTTCCGCCCAAGCCATTTTGAGCAAATCTGACATGTGTCACTTTATGTGGTAGTAAGTTTAAAACTAGAGTTGAGCGGACACCTGGATGTTTGGGTTTGACGGGTTCTGCCGAACTTCACAAAAAAGTTCGAGTTCGGGACCCGAACTTGAACCCGAACCCCATTGAAGTCAATGGGGACCCAAACTTTTGAGCATTAAAATGGCAGTAAAAATGTTATGGAAAGGGCTAGAGGGCTGAAAATGGCATAAAAACGTGGTTAAGAGCATGGCAAGTGCTCTGCAAACAAATGTGGATAGGGAAATGACTTTAAATAACATAAAATACGTAAAAATAAAAGATAATAATCTTGATCTAGGAGGACAAGGTCCATATGGAGTGGGAGGTTGAGGAGGTGGTGGATGTGGTGGTGTAAGTGGAAGCGGCGGTGAAGGAGGAGGAGGTAGCCTACACTGCTTTTTGGTTTCAAATTTTTTCCTTTTTTTTAACTTAGGGTACACCCAAAAACATTGGGAAATATAACCTGTGATAACCCCCTCCAGGCCAGCACCTCCAAGGCGTAAGGGACAAGCTCAGGCCATATGCCCAATTTGGAGACCCAGAAGTTGCAGGGGGAAGAACCATCAGTCAGTTCGTGTAGGCGTGTGCAAACATACTGCCCCACCATGTTGCACGTCCCCGTGATGTTCACGATCCAATTGGATATCTGCTCTATCAATTTTCGATGTTCTTTTCTGCGCCTACCATGTTGATCACAGTTAGTGGTTCCATGCCGGAGAGGGAGCGTGAGAAAGAGAGACCACATCCAAGGGAGATCAATGGATGAAATTTTATTGTGATCGAGCGGAAATGTGGGCCAAATTATTAAAGCAGAAGAATTGAAGAAAAGGAGGGAGCGCACGGCAATTACCCACTTTCGACTCCGGGAGGTAGTGACGATAAATAACAATACAGGACTCTTAAGATGCCCTGTTATTTGAATGATTAATAAAAAATTACAGGGAATGTCACTGCGGTATTTTAGATTAGGAAACGTTAGACAGGAGAGGCCCTGCTACTGCTTTGTTGACTCTAGATAACTTCTGCCTGATCGCACTCCCTGTGACGTTCACCATCCATTTGGATATCTTCTCTATCAACTTTCGATGTTCTTTTCTGAGCCTATCATGTTGATCACGGTTATTGGCGAATCAGGGTTCCACGCCGGAGAGGGAGCGTGAGAAAGAGAGACCACATCCAAGGGAGATAAATGGATGAAATTTAATTTTGATCGAGCGGAAATATGGGAAAAGTTATTGAAGCAGAAGGATCGAAGGAAAGGGCCAATTAAAGAAAGATTTTAGAAATTTAAGTCCCTGTCACCTATGCAGAGTAGGGGTTTTTCATCGCCAGAAATGGGTTAATGTCACCCACCAATGGAACAGATTATTTAAAAAAAATTTGGTCCCTGTTACCTACTAGGTAGAGCAGGGGTCTATCACAGCCAAAAATTGGGTAATTTCACCCGAAAATGTAAAAGAAAAATTTGTGATTTTTTTTTACCTGTCTACTAGGTATAGCAGTGGTATATCACACCCAAAAATTGTTGAATTTCACCCAAAAAAGTTACTGACAAATTAGTGAATTTTTTTAACCTCTCTACTAGGTACAGCAGTGGTATATCACACCCAAAAATTGTTGAATTTCACCCAAAAAAGTTACTGACAAATTAGTGAATTTTTTTAACCTGTCTACTAGGTATAGCTGTGGTATATCAAACCCAAAAATTGGTGAATTTCACCCTAAAATGTAACAGACAAATTAGTGAATTTTTTTAACCTCTCTACTAGGTACAGCAGTGGTATATCACACCCAAAAAATTGGTGAATTTTACCCGAAAATGTAACAGATCAATTAGTGAAATGAGTAGGAGTTTGAGGAGGCGGTGGTAGTAGCAATGTAGGTGGAGGCGGAGGAGGAGGACGAGGTAGCCAACACTGGTTTTTGGTTTTAATTATTATTTTTTTTTTTATTAGGGTACACCCCAAAAGAGTGGGAAATATCAAAAATGAAACAATGAGCAATTGGGCTGTAGTATAACAATGGCTAGGTAAGGCCGGTATACATGTCTATTCTGCACAAGGTACGGACAAGTCCTGTGGGATCCATGCCTGGTTCATTTTAATGAACTTGAGCTTGTCCACATTGGCTGTGGACAGGCGGCTGCGCTTGTTTGTGATAACGCCCCTTGCCGTGCTAAACACACGTTCAGATAATACACTGGCTGCAGGGCAGGCTAGCACGTCCAAGGCATAAAGGGCAAAATCAGGCCATGTGCCCAATTTGAGACCCAGAAATTGAAGGGGGCAGACCCATCATTCAGTACGTGTAGGCGTGTGCACACATATTGCTCCACTATGTTGGTGAAATGCTGCCTCCTGCTAATACGTTCCAAATCAAATGAATAAATATGAATGGCGGCACTCACCTAACGTTGCAAAATTTCCTTTAATTTTAGCAGAGGGGAGGGATGCAAGACATGATACAATCGCAGGTTACATGGCGACGGCCGTTTCGCGTTGTCTACTCTTTATCTGGCCACGTTTGACTGACTCACAAAGAGTGACTGCATTTTTATGCGCCCAGTAATACCACAGGTGCTGACTAAATGCACTAATTGTGGTGTCTGCATCATGGAGTGGGCGTAACTGCACCCTGGTGTGTCAGTCAAACAGAAACATAGTAACACATATAATTAAAAGCAATAATCAGAGCAGTCATATTTATGAATGTCACAGAAAAATCATATTTATGGATGTCACAGAAAAACACTCATGTCTAGTCTCTCGTTTAAACCTAAGGGACCAGTAGCTGCGGAGCCTTCTTGGAGCTGGCTTTGGTGTGCTCGGTCCCTTACTGCGGTGGGCAGTAGCAGGTGTACTGTCTAGGGGACGGCCGCTCAACTTTTACAGCCTGCTCCCTCTTCTGCTGTGCTGGTGGCTCTGTCCGACCACCGCCTCTTTCTCCGAACTACACAGGTCACTTGCATGACCTTGATTCCATGTGGGGTCGAGGACCTGATCGTCCTCCACATCATCTTCCACCCAGTCTTCACTCCTGCCTTCCTTGTTGGTCTGTACACTTTCGAAAGCCACAGCAGTTGGCACCTGTGTTTTGTCATCATCTGATACATGCTGCGATTGTCCTCCCATGTACTCATCTTGAAACATAAGTGGTTGGGCATCGGTGCACTCAATCTTTTCCACTTCTGGAGCAGGGATAGGTGGATGGCCCTAGGAAACCCTGCTAACAGAGTCATCAAAAAGCAGAAGACACTGCTGCATGACTTGGGGCTCAGACTGCTTGGCTGATTTGCAGGGGGGTGAGGTGAAAGACTGATGGACATCGGCTGTAGGTGCCAACTCTGATCTTGCAGCAGGAGACTGGGTGGGAGACAATGTGAAGGAACTGGAAGCACTGTCAGCAACCCAATCTACTATCGCCTGTACTTGTTCTGGCCTCACCAGTTGTAGAGCCAAATTAGGCCCGACCAAATACCGCTGCAGGTTCTGTCGCCTACTTGCACCTGAGGAAGGGGTTTCACTTGTGCATGTAGCTGGCACAGATCGACAACGTCCTCTCCCTGCAACAGGAGCTCCACCAGCAGTACCACGACCTGGGCCACGTCCCTTATTTGACGCTCTCCTCATATTTCTCAAATTTAGGATCTTGCCCAAAATGGGTGTTTTATTAATAGCAGAATAGAACCACAGTATGTAAAGGGTGTATCTCACACGTACAGATGCAGACTAGGCCGCAATTAAAGATTTTTGCCCAAAATGGGTGTTTTATTAATAGCCTAATAGAACCACAGTATGTAAAGGGTGTTTCTCACAAGTACAGATGCAAACTAGGCCGCAATTAAAGAATTTTGCCCAAAATGGGTGTTTTATTAATAGCAGAATAGAACCACAGTACGTAAAGGGTGTATCTCACACGTACAGATGCAAACTAGGCCGAAATTAAAGATTTTTGCCCAAAAGGGGTGTTTTATTAATAGCAGAATAGAACCACAGTATCTAAATGGTGTATCTCACAATGACATATGCAGCAAAGGCTGCAAAATTATTATTTTTGCCCAAAATTGGTGTTTTTTAAATAACAGAATATGACAGCAGTATATAACGCTTGAATTTCACACGTGCAGATGCAGCAAGGGCTGTAAAATTGTGTATTTTGCCCAAAAAGGGTGTTTTTGAAAACCCAGAAAATTATAGCTGTATTTCTAGCTTAAATTGCACATTGACTAATGCTGCAAAGGCACCAGATATAGGATATTGCCAAAAAAGGGTGTTTTTTTAAAACCAGATTATTATTGCAGTATTTCAAGCTTGGATTTGAATGTCACAAAAGCAGAAGCAGTGCTGGTGCACTGAGCTTGCATAAAATGGCCGCCGTCGCCCACCTAACTGACAGACGGATAAAGGTTATTTTTCTATGTCGCTGGGCTCAGGGCAGGGTAAAAAGATTGTGCACTGCACCCACACAACTAAATCTATGTAGATCGCTGAGTTCAATTGGAGTTCTGATTAAAGATTCTGTCCTATTCTCTCCCTCACAGCAGCAGCATCCTCTCCCTACACTAAGCACAGCAGAGTGATGTGCAGCGCTACGTGATTCCAGCTTATATAGAGGCTGGGTCACATGCTGCACTGGCCAATCACAGCCATGCCATTAGTAGATGGCTTCTAAGGTCACACAGTTAAACGCTTGTTGATTGGCTGATCTGCAGCTTTTGAAAAAGCACTAAGAAATCACCGAACACCGAACCAGAACTTTTACTGAAATGTTCGGGTCCGGGGTCCAAAAATCCTAAAGTTTGGTACGAACCCGAACTTTACAGTTCGGGTTCGCTCAACCCTATTTAAAACGCTTTTACTTATCCAAGCAATTATGAGATTGTTTTCTCGTCACATATTGTATTTCATGACATTGGAAAAATTCTGTCACAAGATTTCATTTCTATTTTTTAAAAAATACTAATTTTACAAAAAAATTGATCACTTTTTGTGATGTAAGGCGTCAAAAAAATGGCTTTTTTGGCAGTTTTTTTTTTCCTTTTTTTTTGCGATCTTCACTTGATGGGTTAGGGCATGTGATATTTTTATACTGCTGGTTATTACGGACGTGGCGATACCTAATACCGGTATGTATACTTTTTTTTTCGTATTTTATTATTACACAATAATAGCATTTTTAAACCAAAATAAATCCTGTTTTAATGTCTCCATATTTTGAGAGCCATATTTGTTTTATTCTTTGGGCAATTGTCTTAGCTAGGAGCTCATTTTTTGAGGGATGAGGTGACGGTTACATTGGTACTGTTTTGGGGGTCATACACTGTTTTGATTGCTTCGTGTTGCACTTTTAGTGATGGAATGTGCCAACAAAATGGTTTATTTAACACAGTTTTTATTTTTTATTTTTTAACGGTGTTCATCTGAGGGGTTAGGTCATGTGATATTTTTATAGAGCCGGTCTATACGGATGCAGCGATACATAATATGTCTACTTTTCTTTTTTTCACAATTTTTAAACATTTTTATTTAACTTTATTTTGGAAAAAGGATGCTTTTTTTTTCTAGAATTATTATTATTATTTTTTAAATCTATATTTTTTTCACTTTTTTTTTTCAGTTTCTTTTTTGTCCCCCTATGGGACTTCAACTTTTGGGGGTCTGATCCCCTTTACGATGCATTATATTGTAATTCATAGGCTGTAATTGAATCACCAGTGTAATAAAGGGGGCTGGATCTCACAGGCCCTCCCGGAAGGCAGCCATGATGCCTAAGGAAGGCATCGGGCTACCTTCCCTACCATAGGGTCCCCGTCACAACAGCGCAGGGACCCGATGGACACCCCGCACATGTCTGAAGCTCACACGTGCCGCGGTCAGCACTGACCGTGGCCGTGCAGGGATTAATGCGACGGCACTGATACAGCAGGAATCCTGCTATCAGTGACTGCCGGTCGCCTGCCCTCTATCGGGTGGGCGCAGCTTCTGCACCCGCCCAATCACCATTCAGTACATTTACGTCACGGTGCTTCAAGTCACGTCCAGATCTGACGTACATGTACGTCATCGGGCGTTAGGAGTTAAGTGGGGGATGTATCTAATATAATGATGTATGGGGCCTTTTACTAGAATACAGAATGACTCTGTACCTCGCTGTGTGTATAAATATATATATATATATATATATATATACTCATGGCGAGGTAGAGATGTATGATGTAACCTCCTGATATGCTACATGTCATACCAGTTAATAAGTAATCATTTGTAAAGGGATGAAATACTTTCAATCATTGTAAAGGGATGAAAAAAATTCAACTCTATATATATACATTACAGAGTGTTGGCGAGAGATACAAAAGTAATGTAACCATTGTACCTGGGCATTTTCTGTCACGGATCTCTCATATCCGCTCTGAATTCCTAATCTTCAAATCCGACCATTTTTTTTATATGGCTATCCTAGGGTGATTGCCCTTAATATTCCTCTTGAGCTCGGAAAAGATCTCACTCACAATGGCCTGCTTCTCAGCGTGGACCCAGGTCCGGTCATAGCCCCGCTCCAACATGCGCTGTAGGATAAAGATGCAAGCATATAATTCCAATTATTGTAAATAATGTCCTCAGCAAAACATCAAAAAATATTTTGTCTCCGAAGAAGAAATATTATATTTAATGTTATCATTATAAGATTGGATTGTATTTGGATTGTATGTGTGTGGGTATATATAGGTTAAAAAAAAAAAAAAACATACTTGACAAAGGCTATCTAAGACGAAACGTTGCATTTGGATTAAATTCCATTATTTTGGACGTGGCGTCTCGAGTTAATATTTTTTTTTATATGTACGCTGCATTGGGGACTTTTTACCACCCCCTGGAGACGTGCATCCACAACATTGATGCCAAGGAGTGCTGTTCATTCCTTTATTGCTGTATGTGTGTGGGGTCTGAGCAATCAGATATTAGCCAGCTGCGCAGAGATGTACCTGTCTAGTGAAGTGATGGTACGGTATGGGGCTGGTTCGCCTCCCCGTGGTGCACCCTGTGTAACCCTAAATGAACCAGCAAATACTAGTGGTCAGACAAAGAAAGCTTCTCCTGAGTGCTGACCAACAGGACACAAACTCTAATCTATAGACTGTGTTTGTGTGTGTAGGGTTGTATATAGTGTGCGGTAGGAAAATGGATGTGCAATGTGCATGTGAGAGATATTTCTATGCTGTCCATACGTACATGTTACAGACATACACTGCGTGCAGAATTATTAGGCAAATGAGTATTTTGACCACATCATCCTCTTTATGCATGTTGTCTTACTCCAAGCTGTATAGGCTCGAAAGCCTACTACCAATTAAGCATATTAGGTGATGTGCATCTCTGTAATGAGAAGAGGTGTGGTATAATGACATCAAAACCCTATATCAGGTGAGCATAATTATTAGGCAAAATGGGTCAAAAGAAGGACTTGACAGGCTCAGAAAAGTCAAAAATAGTGAGATATCTTGCAGAGGGATGCAGCACTCTTAAAATTGCAAAGCTTCTGAAGCGTGATCATCGAACAATCAAGCGTTTCATTCAAAATAGTCAACAGGGTCGCAATAAGCGCGTGGAAAAACCAAGGCGCAAAATAACTGCCCATGAACTGAGAAAAGTCAAGCGTGCAGCTGCCAAGATGCCACTTGCCACCAGTTTGGCCATATTTCAGAGCTGCAACATCACTGGAGTGCCCAAAAGCACAAGGTGTGCAATACTCAGAGACATGGCCAAGGTAAGAAAGGCTGAAAGACGACCACCACTGAACAAGTCACACAAGCTGAAACGTCAAGACTGGGCCAAGAAATATCTCAAGACTGATTTTTCTAAGGTTTTATGGACTGATGAAATGAGAGTGAGTCTTGATGGGCCAGATGGATGGGCCCGTGGCTGGATTGGTGAAGGGCAGAGAGCTCCAGTCCGACTCAGACGCCAGCAAGGTGGAGGTGGAGTACTGGTTTGGGCTGGTATCATCAAAGATGAGCTTGTGGGGCCTTTTCGGGTTGAGGATGGAGTCAAACTCCACTCCCAGTCCTACTTCCAGTTTCTGGAAGACACCTTCTTCAAGCAGTGGTACGGGAAGAAGTCTGCATCCTTCAAGAAAAACATGATTTTCATGCAGGACAATGCTCCATCACACGCGTGCAAGTACTCCACAGCGTGGCTGGCAAGAAAGGGTATAAAAGAAGAAAATCTAATGACATGGCCTCCTTGTTCACCTGATCTGAACCCCATTGAGAACCTGTGGTCCATCATCAAATGTGAGATTTACAAGGAGGGAAAACAGTACACCTCTCTGAACAGTGTCTGGGAGGCTGTGGTTGCTGCTGCACGCAATGTTGATGGTGAACAGATCAAAACACTGACAGAATCCATGGATGGCAGGCTTTTGAGTGTCCTTGCAAAGAAAGGTGGCTATATTGGTCACTGATTTGTTTTTGTTTTGTTTTTGAATGTCAGAAATGTATATTTGTGAATGTTGAGATGTTATATTGGTTTCACTGGTAAAAAAAAATAATTGAAATGGGTATATATTTGTTTTTTGTTAAGTTGCCTAATAATTATGCGCAGTAATAGTCACCTGCACACACAGATATCCCCATAAAATAGCTAAAACTAAAAACAAACTAAAAACTACTTCCAAAAATATTCAGCTTTGATATTAATGAGTTTTTTGGGTTCATTGAGAACATGGTTGTTGTTCAATAATAAAATTAATCCTCAAAAATACAACTTGCCTAATAATTCTGCACTCCCTGTAGTGCTGTGATCTTACAACAATACTTAGTGCACCAATCAGTAATATCTACTTAGACATGATAAAAAGTGAAGTTATATGTATCGCGAAAAAAACATTCGGATCATAAGTGGCGATTTTCGCAATCATGAATATTTTATAACACTCTATCTGCATATAAAGCGATTGGTCTGACATGTATGTGAAATGTAATCAAATACACTGCTGTAATGTGAAATTTCTTGCAGTGATCAGGAGTTCTTCCTCACAGTCTCGAAAATTGCTTCCGACCATCTTTTCCAATCGCCTCAAACTTCAGGTAGTTTGAAAACAGTTGTTAGGTCACACCCCTTTTTGCGCATGCACATTAACAAAACCAACAACAAGTAGACAAGCTACCAAATTTAAATGTGCGCTACTCCACATCATCAAAAACCGAAAAAACTAACACACATAAATAATGAATAAATATATCGTTATTATTACAAAATAATTCATTGAAATATCAAGTATAAAAACAGCAATGTTGGAGATACTGATCAACACAGGTGTGTCACAGCGATACTCCCAGTACAAAGTATGACCTAACCAAGAGACAATAAACACTAGTGGATCTTAATATCATTTAACATATTGCACATTACAATCCAGGCTATTTTGTCCCATAGGTAGCTACTACACCATGCCACTGATTACATCTAAACTCATGCGGGTTGGTTGCACAACTGTGAATATATGCACAGGGAACAAACATCCTCAATATGCACTCCACAGTATAAATCAAATTCGCAAGGCATTGCTATTAGCACTAATGCATGTGCAAAATCGCTATGGGCCACATTGTCCCACAGGTAATTCACATACCATGTCACTAATTAATGTAGTGTCATATATTGTCATGCAGGTTGGTTGCACTGCTGCACACATATGCATAGGGAACAACGTTTTTGCGCATTAAGTGAATTTTACATTGCAATTTTAGCAATGAAAAAAAAAAGTAAACGAATATAGCGAATTCACGAATATATGACGAATATTAACCCCCATATATTCGAGAAATATTGCGAAAATGAATATTGCCCCTGACGCTCAACACTAAACTCGATGAGAGTTTGGGTGATGCAAGGATGTTATTGATTTCTGTTACAGAGAATTTCACCTCTAGGTCTCTTTCCCACTCTCTTAAAAAGTATAGATGAGTTGGGAGTTCTATTGTGAGTAAATTCTTGCAAATAGCAGAAACCAGTTTAGTAGGCTGTTTTGATTGTGTCAATAATTCTTCAAACCAAGTGTGCTTATTCCACCAATTCTCATGCGATATTACTTTTTTAATTGAGGAGCGAATGTTTGCATATTGAAGTTCGTTCAAGGATGATATATGAAACCCGTCACGAATAGCTTGAGTGTCTAATATCGCTCCATCTGGGTCCAATAACTCTGTCAGAGAGGCCTTTGAAGTACGGAGTTGTGGTGGTAGTGAAGGACATTTTTAAGCAGTCCCCAATGGTTAGTATAGTAAGAAGTGGCCAAAGGAGGAAAAAGGCGCTCATAGGGTGAGTAGGTTCAGAACAAGCTTCCAAATACAGGAAGAGTGGTACTGCTCACCTGTTATTGTTGCACCTAATGTTCGGTGCAACTATACTGGAGGCGAGTAGGAGTGGTTTAGGTGTTGCTGGTTGGTGCTGCCGGTTACGTCCGTGTTCACCTTTGGCGGGGGCCAGGCCGCCGTCCGGGTCAGTGTATGAAGTATGTATCCACTGGACTCTGGGGTCGAGTGGAGGGTGGACCATAGGCGCAAAACACAACCAGAGTTTGTTTCAAACCAATAGTTTTTTTTTTATTGTTTTTGTTATCGTGACAACGCGTTTCGGGGTTAGTATGGGAGAAGGGTATTTGGAACACAATTCTCTTATTTCTGGAAGTTTCCAAATCAAGTATGTAGCTAGGAAAAGGGTGTTATCTTTCGGAGTCTGTGTGTTGTCTGTCTGGTCAGAGAGGACTAGCCTCCTCAAAAAGTGTGTCACTAAACATTCATCTAATGTGATCCAATGTTTGTGGGCTGGTTTCCTGATCCAGTCTACAATTCTGCTAAAGTGGACAGCTTTGTAATATTTTTTTAAAGAAGGAAGACTAATTCCGCCTTTATGAAAAGGGAGCTGGAGTATCCTGTGTGAGATCCTAGGCTTTGTTGAACCCCAAATGTATGAGGATGAAATTTAGCAAAACGAGTCAAAAAAGCTACAAGGGAGTGTTATTGGGAGCACTTGTAATAGGTACGTCATTTTGGGAACATATTCCTGCGGCCTAGCCATGAGAGGAAAGTAGGTGACCAGGAGCTAAGAGTCTCTGGGATGGATTTCAATAATGGTAGATAGTTAAGGTCGTACAGTTTATTAGTATCTGAGGGGATATTAACACCCATAAATTTTAGTGAGTTTGTAGTCCACTCGATTGGGGAATTAGCACGTAAGATTTGCATTTCTTTAGATGGAAGGTTTATTCCCAACGCTTGGGATTTGGCGTTGTTAATTTTAAAATTGGATTTGTAACCAAAATCACAGAATATGTCCACAATAGCTGGAAAGGCTTGTGCAGGATTTGCGACTCTCAGTAGCCAATCATCCGCATATGCTGCTTGTTTAAATTCAAGTCCATTACATTTTAGGCCTCTTATCTCTTGTGATTGTCTTATATACTGCAGAAGGGGTTCTACTGTAAGTATAAAAAGGATTGGTGATAAGGGGCAACCCTGTCTGGTACCGTTATTAATGTTCACTGCTGATGAAAGGGCA
Organism: Bufo bufo; assembly: GCF_905171765.1. Classification (NCBI taxonomy): domain Eukaryota; kingdom Metazoa; phylum Chordata; class Amphibia; order Anura; family Bufonidae; genus Bufo; species Bufo bufo. The sequence continues at coordinate 114,492,276 of NC_053398.1, read as the reverse complement.
TTATTTGCTTTGATAAAGGGATTAGTTTTCTCGTACATCGTGAATATTGCTCTGATAAAGGAAGCCGGTAATCCCATCTGGGCCAAAGTACATCTGATAAAGGGCAAGGCCACTCTATCAAAGGCTTTTTCGGCATCTGTTCCCAATAGGACTATAAATTCATTTCTTCTCTTCACCAGAGCAATGAAGTTCACTATTTTATGTGTTATCTTTGCTTCTCTCCCTGGTATAAACCCTGCCTGATCCAGGTGTATCAAGTCTTTAAGCAGGGGTTTTATTCTGGTTAATAGAATTCTAGCATATATTTTGAGGTCTAGGTTTAGTAAGGAGATAGGCCTATAGCTGGAACACAACAGCGGGTCTTTCTGTGGTTTGTGGATGAGAGTGATGTGGGCATTTAAGGTTTGAAGTAGAAATGAAAGACCAGCTAAGGCTGCGTTAAATGCTTTAAGCATAAACGGTGTCAATGTGTCCTTAAAAGTAGTATAATATAGAGCTTGGAGGCCACAAGGACCATGGGACTTTCCCTTAGCCATTTGCTTCATGCTAGTAGTTAATTCTTTTATAGTGATAGGTAGAACGAGCCTGGATGCCTGATCCTTGGTTATGGCGGGACGATTAACCTTCTTTAGAAATTCTTGTGTTTGTTCAAGTTTGTTAGCTATAGTGTGTACTGAGTCTGTTGCATTAATGTTGTAGAGGTCGGAATAGAAGTTTTGGAAGGCTGTTGCAATACTATCATCATCTTTTATAATGTGTGTCCTGGTTGAAGGATCGCGTGTATTCTTGATTTACGCTTACGTTGGCGCAAGATTGTCAGCATGAATTTCGTGGGTTTATTCCCGTACGCAAATTTTTGTTGTGAGGATAGGCATAGTTTTGCAGATTGTGCATTTAGCATGTTTTTTTAATTCATTCTGTAAATTCTTCTAGCTGTCACGCCGACGGATAGGGAGTAAGTGCACCCCCTGTCTGCCACCCACACCTCTGTCCCTACCTACTTGCACTTGCCCGTCCTAGGTAACGGAGCGTAACTGGGCGGCGGTCCCTGACCTCAATAAGTGCGGTAGGGACAGAGAGGAGAGAGACAGAATAGCGGGCAGAGCGGTGACACCGTAATAGACCAAGCTAGCCAAGAGGGTATGGGGGGCTGGAAAGCCAGGGTTCCAACACTGAGGTCGAGTCAACATGGAGGAGCAACAAGACAAGTCCTTATACAAGCCAAAGTGTAAAAAACCCGGGAGGTAGCGTCAGTACACAGGAATGAACAAGAACAGGTCAGGTCACAAGCCGAAGGTCAAGCCAAGAGGTCACGTGAGGAACTAGGAGCAAGCAGTAGCAGGTCAAAAACAGGCACGGGTCAAAATCCAGATAGCGCAGGGATTAACAATGTCAATAATCTCGTAGGGTCCAACAAAACGCGGCGCAAACTTTCTGGAAACCCCTTTCAAGTAAAGATTCTTGGTGGACCTTGTCACCGACCTCAAAATTAACCCCCTTGGAGCATCTCTTATCAGCTTGCTCCCTCTGAACCTCCTTTGCCTTTTCCAGGTTCATTTGAACCTGGGCCCAGACTGTGCACAGTTCTGAAGTAAAACTATCTGCCTTCGGGTTGAGTGAGGACACTGAAGGACTCGAACTCAAACGAGGATGGAAGCCCAGGTTACAGAAAAATGGAGACACCCCCATGGACGAGTTCACCCGATTGTTGATGGCAAACTCCGCCAACGGAAGGTATCTCACCCACTGATGCTGATTGTCGGACACATAGCATCTCAGAAATTGTTCAACCGCCTGATTCAACCTTTCCGTCTGCCCATTGGTTTCAGGATGTAAGGCTGACAAAAAGGACAATGAAATTTCGCACCTTTGACAGAAGGCTTTCCAAAACTTAGAGACGAACTGAACACCCCTGTCAGAGACAATATTTTCGGGAACTCTATACAAGCGTACAATGTGGTCAATAAACAAAGATGCTAGAGTCTTGACATTAGGGAGCCTAATCAGAGGGACGAAGTGCACCATTTTACTAAATCTGTCGACCACTACCCAAACCACTGACTTCCCCTCGGAGGTTGGCAAGTCAGTAATAAAATCCATAGAAATATGTGACCATGGCCTGCACGGAATGGGTAGGGGTCGTAATTCACCAGCAGGATGCGTTCTCGGAGTTTAAGATCTGGCACATACCTCACAAGCAGACACATAAGAACGGACATCTCTAGATAATGTGGGCCACCAGAAAGACCTAGACACGAGTTCCTTTGTGGCATCGATACCGGGATGGCCGCATAAAACAGAGTCATGGCACTCACCCAAAAGCCGGAGACGAAAGTGCCCAGGAACAAATAACTTATCTGAGTGTGTCCGTGCAGGGGCAAGATGTTGTGCTGAAGCGATTTCAGAAGAGAGGTCTGCAGATACTGATGCCAATATGATATTAGTCGGCAGGATGGGTTCAAGAGGGGTGTCAGGAGGCTGGAAGGCACAAAAGCTTTTGCATTCTTACTTCCTGGCCAGAAAGTAATAGAAAAATTAAAACGTGTTAAAAACAGGGCCCACCTGGCTTGCCTAGGATTAAGGCGTTTAGCGGCTTCAAGGAACACAAAATTCTTATGGTCAGTAAGAACCGTGACACAGTGTTTGGCCCCTTCTAAAAAAAAATTGTCCATTCCTCAAACGCCCATTTGATGGCCAGTAGTTTGCGGTTCCCAATGTCATAATTTCTCTCTGTGGGAGAGAATTTATGTGAAAAGTATGCATAAGGTCTTCAATTAGTGAGGTTGGGAGATCCCTGGGAAAGAATAGCCCCCACCCCATCCTCAGATGCGTCAACCTCTACTACAAAGGGTTCCTCTGGATCCGGCTGAAAACACATCTTAAGAGTCTCAAAAGCCTTGAGAGCCTCAGGCGGCTAGTTGACAAGATCCGCCCCCTACTTGGTTAGGTCGGTCAAAGGTTTGGCGATTACAGAATTTTTTTGGATAAACTTACGATAGTAATTAGAGAATCCTAAAAAGCGTTGTAATGCTTTTAGGGAGGATGGTCTCACCCAGTCTTGAATCGCCTGAACCTTCTTAAGATCCATTTTAAATGAGTGTGGAGTAAGAATATACCCTAGATACAAAATCTTCTGTACTCCAAACACGCATTTCTCAAATTTGACCGACAATTGATTTTCCCGGAGGATTCCGAGCACCAGTCTGAGATGAGAGACATGGGACTCCCAATCAGAAGAGAAAATCAGAATATCGTCCAGATATATGATCATAAATCTGCCGATAAACTCCCTGAAGATGTCGTAAATAAAATTCTGAAAAACTGCCGGGGCATTGCTGAGTCCAAATGGCATGACTAAATACTTAAAGTGCCCCTCTGAGGTGTTGAAGGCAGTTTTCCACTCATCTCCTTCTTTAATATGTATCAGGTTATATGCCCCTTTCAAATCAAGTTTGGAAAACCAGGATGCTCCCAAAACCTGGTTGAACAAGTTAGGAATCAATGGAATAGAATATTGATTCCTAATGGTAATCTTGTTCAACTTTCTGTAGTCGATACAGGGTCTGAGACCACCGTCCTTCTTTTTAACCAAAAAGAACCCTGCACCCATGAGGGAGGTGGAGGGTCAAATATGTCCCTTTTTAAGGCTCTCCCTAATATACTTCTTCATAGCGCTGCGCTCTGGACCAGATAAGTTGTAAATACGTCCCTTGGGAAATCTAGACCCTGCCACTAAATCTATAGCGCAGTCATATGGTCTATGGGGAGGAAGAGTCTCGAACTCGGACGTGGAAAAAACATCTTGGAACTCTTCAATATACGGAGGGACCAACATGGAATTGGAGGAAACCCCTGCCTGGACAAAGGTCAAACAGGAGTTACAATTGGGACTCCATTTTTCTAACTCACCCATGGTCCAGTTAATGACCGGGTTGTGTAGCTGAAGCCAAGGCATCCCTAAGACCACTTCTACGGGCAGATTTAAAAATCAAACACTTCTCTGTGCGACACACCCCTACCGAAAAAGTTATTTCAGGAGTACAAAGCTTGACAGTTCCTCCCAGCAAGGGAGTGTAGTCAATTGCGACAATATAGATAGGAGTGGACAGATTCAACATGGGTATTCCCACCTGTACTGCAAACTTAAGATCCATAAAACTAAAGGCAGAACCTGAGTCAACGAATGCTCTACCTGACCCCTTGAGGGTCCCAAAGGCCACAGAAATGGGTAGCAACAACTTCTTTCTTACCACCTCTGGAAGTACCTTGTCTTTAGCTCCCTCAAACTTGGACGATCTTCCGGAAGGAGGAATCTTGAGACATTGATGAACCCAATGTTCGGAGTCGCCGCAGTAGAAACAGGTTCCCCGTTGGCGACGTTGCTCTCTTCGGGTCATACCGAGCTGCATAGGTTCGTTCATCTGTGCCTCCAACTTGAGTCCCACAGGAGTGGATTCAGTTTTGGAAATACCCTGTGGAGAAAACAGATGTTCCCGCTGTCTCTCCCTGAGACGTCTGTCCAATCTAATGGCCAAAGTCATGGTCTTCTCTAAGGTCTCAGGACAGGGGTAGCATACCAGCATATCCTTAAGATTCTAAGCCAGGCCTGACATGAACTGGCTCTTGAGCGCCGGTTCATTCCAGCCAGAGGATTTACGGAACTGGGTGCAGTAGTCCTCAACTGGCCGATCACCCTGACTGAGGGCCTTCAAGTGCGACTCGGCTACGGACGCTCTGTCGGGTTCATCGTACAGAACCCCCAGTGCTTGAAAAAATGCATCAATGGATCTAAGGCAAGGAGAGTCATGAGGCAAGAAGAATGCCCACTCCTGAGGGTCTCCCTGGAGGAGGGAGATAATTATTCCAACCCTCTGTTGGTCAGAACCAGACGAATGAGGCCGCAAGCAAAAATATAGCTTACAACTTTCCTTGAAAGCCAAGAAGCACTTGCGGTCTCCTGAAAACCGATCTGGCAACTTGACATGAGGTTCTGCCTGCAGAACGGTCGGAGAAGGTATTGGGAGCGTCCGGGCGGATTCTTGGGCCAGTAACCTCTCCCCCAGTTCCTGAACAATTTGCGCCAGGTTTTGTACATGGTCAGTGAGACTCTGTAAAGGGTCCATGATTATGTATGGGCCTGTGATTCTGTCACGCCGCCAGATAGGAAGGGAGTAAGTGCACCCCCTGTCTGCCACCCACTACTCTGTCCCTACCTACTTGCACTCGCCCGTCCTAGGTAACAGAGCGAAACTGGGCGGCAGTCCCTAATCTCAATAAGTGCGGTAGGGACATAGACAGAATAGCGGGTGGAGTGGTGACACCGTAATAGACCAAGCTAGGCCAAGAGGGTACGGGCGGCTGGCAAGCCGGGGTTCCAACACTGAGGTCGAGTCAACACGGAGGAGCAACAAGACGAGTCCGCATACAAGCCAAAGGGTAAAAAACCCGGGAGGTAGCGTCAGTACACAGGAATGAACAAGAACAGGTCAGCTCACAAGCCGAAGGTCAAGCCAAGAGGTCACATCAGGAACTAGGAGCAAGCAGTAGCGTGTCTGCAGCTGTGTCACACCAGGGCGCCGGCGACACAGGAGAGGAGAAGCATGTCGCCGGCGTTCTGTGACACTAATTGTTCCCTGGTTTGTGATCTTTTGTGGGCCCTTTCTAGTTTAGAGATCTTATCATATAGATGCGCTATTGTCTCTTTTCTTATTTTATTCAGGTGAGAAGCTAAAGAGATAAACTCCCCTCTTATAACTGATTTGTGCGTTTTCCAGACTGTAGTGGGTGATATATCGTCTGTTGCATTAATAGAGAAGATTTCTTTCAGTTTGTTATTTATTTTGTCTTTTATATCAGTTCTATCCATTATGGTCTTGCTTAATCACCGTTCTGTTGGGAGGAAAACATAGTCTATTCTGTGATAAGACTTATGGGGTGAAGTGAAGTGTGCATAGTCTCTTGTATTGCGGTTGAGTGTGCGCCAAACATCTATGAGTGCGCTTTTATTAAATAATTTTTTTATATCATTTAGTGTTACTTTCGGTACACCAGATCTCCCAGAAGTGTCTATCTGTGGGTTGGGAGATACATTGAAATCTCCTGCCAGAATTAGTACGCCTTCTCGAAACTCTTCCAGATGTTCCCAGAACTTCGCAAACCACTAATTACTTGCTATGTTCGGGGCGTAACTGTTTGCAAAGGTATATAGTTGCGTGTCTAATTTCCTCTTCACGAGTGTAAATCGTCCCTCACTATCTGATCTTATATCTATCAAAGAGAATTCTGTAGGTATGTATGATATCTCTTGGTGGTTTGTTATATTTAGGTTTAGGTCGTAAGGCTCTATGTGCCCTTTCTATAATTATAGGGTCGGAGTAGTCTGAGACTCCTCTTAGGTGGATATTATTTATTCTGCCTCTATTGTCTTGGTCTTCGATGTAGTCATATAGATGGTTGATGTGTTGTTGATAAATGGCTAGTGTGTCCGAGTTCTGTTTCGTATATGTTGTTACTGCAGTTTGGGTAGCATCCAAGGCTTCAACTCTGTGGCCTATCTGTCGCATCTCTTTTTTAATTTCTGACAATTCTTCTAGAACTGGATTCAGGGCTTTTGATAGTGCTTGAGAGATAAAGGACCTGGAAATGGGGAGATCTGATGCAGTGTCTGTAGTTTCATCTTCTTCTCTTTCTTGGTGTTCTAGCTCCTGACGTGACAAGGAGCCGTTTGATACAGCAGGCTGCAGTCCAGGTTGTGATTGAGCCTTTTTCATGATGTATTTGTCTAGGTCTTATTGAGCTAGAGCCATGGTTTGAGAAAGCTTCTGTGTTTCTTGGATGTAGCCTTTGTATCTTCCTACTTTCACCATATGTGCTGGGTATGTAAACTCCTGTTATAGCTTATTTTACCCCTTCAAATTTAGGGTTCTTATAGCATAGTCTTGTCTGGATAGTCTACCAGAGCTAGAAAAGGGAAAATGACCCTCTCGTTACCTCTTTGAGGTTATAACTTGTAGATTGAGGTCGACCAGGTGGACTAGAAAAATTGGGTCTATGGCCCCTTAAGAAGGGATCAGCTAGGTAGGCCTCTATTTATAGATACAGAGCAAAAAATCTTGGTAGACCTCTGATTGCTGGTAGCGAGGTCAAGAAAAATTGGGTCTGTGGCCCTTTAAGAGATAAAAAACTGGTGTAGCATGGAGTTCTACTTGGAAGTAGGGGGTCCAAAAAAATTTAGGTCACACCTGCACGCTTGTGTTTGTGATTGATGCTCCGAGTCGCCCGCGCCGCCCGAAATAGGCCCAGAGAGTCCGATAGGTTGACACCTCCCACCCGGTCGTTGTAAGTTTCTGCACTGCGTTACCTGTTCTTCCTGTGTTATCTTATGAACCGGCCAGTACCGGGTTGTAAACCCGTAGGTGGGTCTTGCGTTAAGTGTGGTCCGGCATCTGTCGGCACTCTAGTCCGCAGCTTCTTCTGTTGTATTGGCCCAAGCCTTTTCTTCAGTTCCACTTGGTCCAGCCACCCAGTAGTTGGATCAAATGTAGCTCCCAGTATGTACTTGTGTCTGAAGTGGTATTTAGCGTTTCACTGCTTTTGGAAAGGGTAGATGCCAGTGGATTTTATTTCTGGTACGGAGCTGTAGCAATGTACGACTTCTCAGCTCTACTTCCGTTCATGTTCCCCCGAGTGAATTGTTTGTAAAATAATTTAATTAGACCCAACTTTTGTAAAAATTTGAGTTGGATCTGAATCTGAAATTTTGGTCATTAAAATTGAATGAATTTTGGGAAGAGAGATATAGAGATAGAAAAGGAGAGAGAGAGAAGAAGTGAGAGACTAGACAGAAAAAAGTCTAGGAGACCTCAGAGTGTCATATATAAATCTTCAGGGCAATTGGAGCACTCAGTCATGATTTGGGTAGAATCAATTTGTTTCTGAATCGGTTTAATCAACCAATTTGGCTGAATAAAACCTGAATTGAGCAATTTGCTCATCTTTAGTAAGGATAACACATTCGGTAGAGTGTATACAACGTGAGAGAACCATGATTGATATAAAAAATGAAAATAAGACATCATATAGTACATAGCAATCTCTTTATAACAAAGCTAGAACCAGCCCTGTATATCACATGATCTATCCATTCATTTCTCCAGTTTTTCTGCCAGATTTTTTTTTAGGCTAGTGGCTGGTGGCAATTGAAGATTTAAACTGAGCATGTGCAACCACCTCAGTGAGGTGGATGGAGAAATAATTAAAATAACAAACAGCAGGTGGTGCTATGCAGATACATTTTATTGAATAGTTCAGTGGCTATACTGAATTTTTGATTACGTGCAATTATAAAAGTATTCAGATCCATGTGCTGGTTTAAAAAATGTAGACTATTTTTCGTGGCACAACCTCTTTAACTTCTGCAATAACTGTATTCTTAAGAAAAATCCTAGCAAAATACATTTACCAAAAAAAATTGAAAATTAAGATAAAATTAATTCAAGTAAGAAATCCTATGGCTTTTGTCTACAATTTGTCTACAAGCTCAGACCAATAAAATATAGCAACATTTTTAACATGGATGTATTTGCGGCAATTTGACACTTGTTATACCGTTTTATTGCAGATGCAAGCAATCTATAAATAAAGACAAGCTGCTGACTCGCTTGCTCATTAATATATTTGCTTATGGATTGTAGCTAGTGTACACTTGTTTTCAATTGCCATTGTAATCAATTGAAAAGGCTCCTAAGTTTAAGCACTTGATCTGACTTTGTATTTTCAGATATAATTAATCACCTGATGAAAGGGTACAAAGATTTAGCATGTCTCTTTTTTCCCTCTGCCAACTCCGTGACTTTTGTTGGCTCCTACATATTTTGCAGCACTGTGCAGAGGTTATTATCACTGACATCAGTCCCTCGTCCCATTAGGGCTTATAATATAAATTCCAAATCAGCCTGTCATTATGCTTTTTGAGTGTGGGAGGAAACTGAAGCACCCAGAAGAAACCCATGCAAACATGGCACTTAGAGAACGTCTAAACTCCATGAAGATGTTGCCCTTGGTCAAATTCTCTTTAAACAGCTGATTGACTGGGGTGCCAGGAGTAGGACCCCCGCTGATATTGATGACTAGTATTAAACAAATCGAAGTTGGCGAAGTGAACTTTGATCCGAATATAAGGGAAAATTTAATTCGCTGCGAAGCCGAATTTCCTAGTGCTTTGTGGTAACAAATCAATTATTCCTAAAATGTCAGTAAAAAAAATAAATTCATACTCACCTCATCCATTTGCGCACAAAGAGTCCTCGATGGCCATCGAGATTGAAGATCCCGTGCGAAATCTGGTGCGCGGTGAAATATGATGTCAGCACACATGCACGCGTAATGACTTCATTACGCACCATGCGAGATTTCACGCTGGATATTCAAACAAGATGGGCGCAGCGGGCTCTCCGCGATCAAATGGATAAGGTTAGTATTTATTTTGCCACAATCAGTGATGAACGCAGAATCTGAGGGGTTCAATGATGGGGGGCAGCCGTTCCCTGTCATTGTGCCTGCTACTCACAAAGAAATGCACTCCGTGACTAAGTCATTTGTTGCAAAACGAATTTCTTTGTGAAATTCGGCGAAGCAGCCAAATCGAACTTTTGAGAACTGAGGATAGGCCATTAATATTGAATACCTGGAAAACCCCTTTAAAACCCCTTTTTTTTGCAGACCCCACAGTGTGGCAGGACCTGTGGTGGTGAACATACTTACCTGATCCCCACCACTGGGTTTCGGCTCTATCACTGCCCTGCAAGCTCTTCAGGTCCTGGATCTCCCAATGTCAACATCCTGTTGGACACAAGGTCGTGTGACCGATGCAGCCAGTGACATGCCTCAGAGGTGACATGTCACCACTGTGGCCAGTGATTGGCTGCAGTGCTCATGTGACCCATTACAATACAGATGTGGACACAGGGAGACCCGGGACATGCAGAGCAAGCAGGGCAGCGATGGATCTGGAATATAACGACGGGGATCAGATAAGTATAATCACCATTACAGGTCTGGCCATGCTGGATGGTCTGTAGAAAAGATCATAAAGGTGAACAAGCCCTTTAAAGTGGTTTTCTCTTTCTCTCTCTCTCTCTCTATATATATATATATATAAATAAGGAAAAAAGTTTGGCAGCACCGTCCTTGGTGTAAACAGGTGAAGGGTGCACTGGCGCAATATGGATATAAGCCAATCCAGATAAACTAAAAATGTAAAAACGGGCAGCACTCCAGGAGATAAAAAATAGAAAAATACTTTATTTACCCACAAAGGTCATGCGACGTTTCGGCTCTATACAGGAGCCTTCCTCAAGCAGTGTGTACAGACAAAGTGCTGAGCATATATAGCGTTGTGCCAACAGTTTACAAGCCAGAAGTAATCACTTCATTACAATGAATAAATAATCAAATATCAAATACATTACAGGTATATACGTGGAATATAACCCAATCAATCAGTGCTGCATAGTCATAATAAACATAATTCTAACACAAAATGTATTCATGATTACATAATGTATCAAAATTCATACATAAACATATAATTAATATCCACATCATTAACAGTGCCAGCTGTAATCAATTTTGCAAAGTGCCAAGTGCTTACTAGGTAGGTATTGCAGACGGAAGGTGAAGGAGGAAAACAAGGATGAATGGCTGCCATCCATGTTGACTCGTGCGGTCCGGTGTGCCTGAATCGCAACTGCGCATGTCTGAATGACGTATACTTACTGCTTCTAAGTTTCACTATCGTCGTCATATTGCGCCTGTGCTTTCCAGCCATGAAATCGAGTCGGCCATTTTGGATATGGGCAAAGTCCACCCACTAACCGGCGCAAGCGCACAGAATGTCAGTTCAGTCCGGTACACTACAGGATCAAGGCGGTAATAGCACATAAGCGTGCCCTATAGTTACCAAGGTGGCTAAGTGGGATCGGATGAAGGCTGCCACAACACTACGGAGGTGGAGCCTCCCACCATCGCCACAGAGCAACTGCGCATCTGCACTTGAGTGCAGGGTCGCATTGCATCAATGATCAAAACCCACCTATCGCCACCCTTTTAAGAGGGTTCTCCTCATAACCACCCGCCATGTACATATCAGACTATAACTGAAAAGACACTAGAATAAAAAATTATTTAATAAACAGACATTTTCAGCACATTGTGATAGCACGTCATACACGAATGCAGCCTCAACCTTCCTCTCTCCAAACTCCGTGGCATACCATCTAGAAGAAAAAATAAAGAAAGGACAATGGTTAAAAACTTAGAGAATCATAAAGAATATGTGTTTTGTCCGTTCAGGATGCATCAGGATGTCTTCAGTTCCGGAACGGAACGTTTTTTGGCCGGAGCTAAACGTCGTTTCGGCGCATCGCCGGATCCGACGTTTAGCTTTTTCAGAGTGGTTACCATGGCTGCCGGGACGCTAAAGTCCTGGCAGCCATGGTAAAGTGTAGTGGGGAGCGGGGGAGCAGTATACTTATCGTCCGTGCGGCTCCCCGGGCGCTCCAGAGTGACGTCAGGGCGCCCCACGCGCATGGATGACGTGATCACATGGACACGTCATCCATGCGCATGGGGCGCTCTGACGTCATTCTGGAGCGCCCCGGGAGCCGCACGGACTGTAAGTATACTGCTCCCCCACTCCCCACTACTACTATGGCAACTTTAATAGCGTCCTGGCTGCCATAGTAAAACTGAACGCATTTTGAAGACGGATCCGTCTTCAAATGCTTTCAGTTCACTTGCGTTTTTCCGGATCCGACGTGTAATTCCGGCAAATGGAGTACACGCCGGATCCGGACAACGCAAGTGCGAAAGAGCCCTTACACAGGTACAATTGACATTAAGATGCACATTCAGAGGGCAATCCACAGACCTAGCCAACCCCAATTTTGTAGTCCACATTCAGACCATGAGGTTTTAGGGAATCAAGTGTATAGATCTATTTTAGCTCCCTTTTTAAAAAAAAGACTGATCCTATTGCCACCTCTCCTGGGCATTGGTGCAAAATCAATAATGCAACATTTCAGATCTTTTTCTGTATGCTTAAAATTAACAAATTTTTTTGACACTGGTAGGTCAAGTCGTTTTTTCCTGATGCTAAGCCGGTGGTTATTGAAACGTGACTTAAAGTCAGTTGTCGTCTCGCCGACATAAACCAAGTTGCAAGGACATACAATTGCGTAAATAACGTAGCTGGAATCGCAAGTCAGATAATGCCGTATCTGATGTACGACCCCAGTTTGAGGGTGCGTAAAAGTCCTACCCTTAAGGATATATTTACAATTGACACATGACAAACAAGGAAAACAGCCAACACTATTGCCTGCCAATGTCATCTGTCTTGCTGTTTTCAGAGTCCCCACATCAGCCCTAACCAGCTGATTTGGCACAACGCTATATATGCTCAGCACTTTGTCTGTACACACTGCTTGAGGAAGGCTCCTGTATAGAGCCGAAACGTCGCATGACCTTTGTGGGTAAATAAAGTATTTTTCTATTTTTTATCTCCTGGAGTGCTGCCCGTTTTAACATTTTATATATATATAATTTTTTTTTAACAAAACCTTTATTTATCTGACAAAATCAAAACAGATTACCCATCTATAATTTTAGCTAAGTGCCAATGATATGAAAACCTACTGGTGCTTTTGTTATAAAAGGGAAGCAATAATGCAAATGTGAATAGCGCCTATTTATATACACAATATATGACTTATAATACCAGTTATATTTGAAATCACAAATTATACATCACAGTTCGCTAAAGAAAGACAAAGACAAAATGATAAGTATATAATTTAATTTCTGTTCATACAATACATTTGGAAGCTTTCTGGTTGTCTGCTTATGTCTTCTTCTGTCATTTCTATACTTACAAAAAACATCTGACAGTGGGAAGAATATTTGTCACCAGTATCACAAGTATAAGCACTGACACTATATACAACTGCTGTTTAAAAGGGAACCTGCCACCTCCCAAAAGCATCCCAAGCTGCCAGCATTACCTGCGTGTAGCCAGCAGGGTGTTTCTGAGGATGCCTTTCTTCCTGAAGGCAGATGCAGCAAAAGTGCTGAAAACTTTGTTTTATCCCCTGCTTGGCGCACTTCTCCACACATGCTTGAAGTCAACGAGGCAGGGGCCTCCTTGCTTCAAATCACGGTTACCATGCCCCCTTCCTTGCCCCTTCGCTGTGACTGACAGCGCTTATGCAGAGAGTTCGGCAAAGCCAGCCAAACTGCCAGCAGTCAGTCACAGCAAAGGGGCAAGGAAGGGGGCATGGTAACCGTGATTTGAAGCAAGGAGGCCCCTGCCTCGTTGACTTCAAGCATGTGTGGAGAAGTGCGCCAAGCAGGGGATAAAACAAAGTTTTCAGCACTTTTGCTGCATCTGCCTTCAGGAAGAAAGGCATCCTCAGAAACACCCTGCTGGCTACACGCAGGTAATGCTGGCGGCTTGGGATGGTTTTGGGAGGTGACAGGTTCCCTTTAACCTTTATCATGCTCTCATAGAGATGTATGAATATGCAGCGCACATGTTCTGCCACCACTTCATACATGTCCTGACCACTAGCGATTAGTGGAAGTCAGAGGTCAGACCAGAAATTATGTCACATATACTTTCTATACCATGGATATGTGTTTAACTGGAATATCCCATCAAACAGTTTTAAATGGCTCAGTGGTTAGCACTGCTGTCTTAAGGCACTGGGGTCCTGGGTTTGAATCTGGTCAAAGGCAACATCTACTTGGAGTTTGTATGTTCTTCCCAGTTTGTGTGGGTTTCCTCCAGGTACCCCAGGTTCCTCCTACATGTCAATGGCATACTGATAGGTAATTTCCATAGGGGGCTGCGAATGAGGATAATAGTATTGATAAATTGTGATATATGAGCAAAATAAATTAATGACTCTGAACTACTTGATAAATTTGGAGTATGCAATTTGCAAAAGTTAAAGCTGTTATGTTCTGATTAGAGATGAGCGAATCGAAGCTGACGAAGTGGCATTAGATCCGAATTTCAGGAAAAATTTGATTCGCAACGAATGTGAATTTCCTCATGCTTCGTGGTAACAAATAGCATTTTTCCTAAAATGGCGGCTACACGTGTGAGGACTGAGGACATGGGCCAAGGAACTCTGGGAAGGTGAGATCACCCAGATTGACATGCATGCAGCCAATCTGCAGCCAGCCAGCACTTTGATGTCACAGCCCTATAAATACGGCAGCCATTTTAGATTCTGCCATTTTCCAGCGTGCAGGGGCAAACGTGAGAAGGCGCTAGCAACAGCAATTTTGCAAAAAAAAAAGAAAAAATTACTTATAAGTGCATGGAAATGATAGGGAGGAATCATTTCACAGCATCTTAGTGCAGGGAGAGAAGTCAGAAGGTGCTAGGGACAGTGATAGGAAAGCGATTTGCAAGTGCAGGGAAATATTATTTGGGGATCCAAATAGCCATTATACAGCTTTGTCATTCCAGCTATTTGTTCTTGGGGTGCAAGTGGTATGTTGAAAAGCCTTTAGTGGCTTATATCTGTGGAAAAAGAAAAATATATACGCACTGCACTGTTACAGTTATTTTTGGTGAAAGCGTATAGGCGCGTATTTTAGTACTACAAGAAAAATATATACACAGTTCATAGTTTTTTCCGTTGAAAGCGTATAGGGGTGTATTTCATTAAAAAAAGAATAATCTATCCGAACTTCACTGCTTAATATTTTCTGGTAAAAGCGTATAGGGGCGTATTTCATTAACAACAAGAAAAATCTATGTGCACCTTACTGCTTAATATTTTCCAGGTGAAAGCGTATAGGGGCGTATTTCTGTAACAAAAAGAAAAATCTATACACACTTCACTGCTTAATTTTTTCCTGGTGAAAGCGTATAGGGGCGTATTTCATGAGCAACAAGAAAAATCTATACGTACTTAACTGCTTAATTTTTTCCAGGTGAAAGTGTATAGGGGCATATTTCTGGAACAAAAAGAAAAATCTATACACACTTCACTGCTTAATTATTTTCCTGGTAAAGCATTTGTTGGCCTATTTCAGTAACATAAAGAAAAATCTATACACACTTCACTGCTTAATTTTTTTCCTGGTGAAAGCGTATAAAGGCGCATTTCATTAACAACAAGAAAAATCTATACATACTTAACTGCTTAATTTTTTCCCGGTAATAGGGGCATATTTCTGTAAAAAAAAAAAAATCTATACACACTTTACTGCTTAATTTTTTACAGTTGAAAGCGTATAGGGGCGTATTTCTGCAAGAAAAAGAAAAATGTATGCACACTTCACTGCTTAATTTTTTCCTGGTGAAAGCGTTTGTTGGCCTATTTCAGTAACATAAAGAAAAATCTATACACACTTCACTGCTTAATTTTTCTTAGTGAAAGCATATAGGGGCGGATTTCTGTATCAAAAAGAAAAATCTATACACACTTCACTGCCTAATTTTTTCCTGGTGACAGTGTATAGGGGCGTATTTCAGTACTACAAGAAAAATATATTCTCAGTTCACTTCCGCAATTATTTTTTGGTGAAAGCGTAAAGGGGAGTATTTAAGTACAACAAAAAAATTGATTTGCCGCTTTTAGGGGTGTTTTAATTTGCATTTAATTTATTTAGTTCTGCTAAAATTATGTCAGGCAGAGAAGTGCCAGGCCATGCACAGAGGAGTGGCAGAGGCCTAAATGTTTTTGGCGCAGGCAGAGGTTGCAGCAGACTAAGGGGTCGTGGCAACAGGAGTCGCAGCGAGATGCCTGAGTTCTCGGTGTCATCTAGCGGTCGTGTCTTGACCAGCAAACCAGCGGTTTTTGATTGGTTAACTCGGTCATCCACGTCATCCCAAGTGACCTCAGACACCCCCATCCAACAGTTGGTGGGTTCGTCAGACACAACCCTTAGTTGGCATGACCTGGGAGCAGCCCCTGTGCCCTCACGTGTTCTCAACCTGCTTCTATCCTTTGCTGTTCCATCACCCACAGAAGTATTGCATGCTGTGGGCTCAGCTCCACTATACAGCGATGACGAGCTACTACAGGACAGTCAGCAACTACTGGCCAGCCAAGATCTGGAGGAGACATCTGCCACTTCCTCCACTAGACGGGCAAGTAGTGATGAGGAGAGTGGTGTGGGAGGTGGTGTTGTGAGCGGTCAGGCTCCTGACCCAGAGACCATTGAGGAGGACATTAGTGACGTGCAGACACTACTCGATGATGATGAAGCCAATCGCACTTGGGTGCAGAAGGGGCTTCATCATCAGAAGAAGAGGATGACAGTTTGCCTGTGAGCCAGAAGCAAAGCCAGAAAGTTGATAGGGTGGCCAGGAGTAAGCAGGGTGGCAGCAGTTGGAAGTCGGGAGCCAAACGGGCACAGGGTAGACCATCTGCTTCGCAGCAGCCTACCTGCCCGGGAAGTAGTGGTGCAGGGTTTCACGCAGACAGCTGCAGTAGCAGTGAGTCAGTGCAGACTGTTGGGGGCGAAATCACCTACTTGGCGGTGTGGATCTGCTGGAGGAGGTGAACGTGGCCATTTGTAGAACCTTTGGGCAGAAATTGAAGTTTGGCCAGGATGCCAATGTTGGCACTACGGCCCTGCGTCAACATATGCAGCGTCACCACCAAGTGGCTTGGGAGAGCCGTGCCTCCGATGTGGTGGTCCACCCTGCTGCAGCAATGATTGCATTACCCACTGGCACGCACACAGTTTCTTGCAGTCAATGCTCCACCTCCTCAGCTGAAGGGAGCTGTCTTTCCCTCCCATCATCTGCTGTTCCTAATGCTCCTTCTCCTCCTCACCGAAGCGATTGCCAAGAGACAGCAGTATGCGTGCACGCATCCAACGGCGCAGAAGCTGAATGTGCTCCTGTCCAAGTTGATAGTGCTTCAGTCCCTCCCTTTCCATGTGGTGGACTCTGCACTAGTGTTGAGCGAGCATGCTCGGCCGAATACCAGTTCGGCTCGAGCATCGCTATGCTTGGCACATGGCGGTACTCGGCCGAGTACCGCATGTGCTCGAGCGCAAGGCATGAGTCTCCGCCCCGCACGTTTTGCGGCTGCTAAGCAGCCAATAATAATTCAGGTAAGTACTGCCCTCACTGTAATGCTAGTAGCCATGATGACTACTAGCAATACAGTGATTGGCTGGCCGGAACGCGTCATCGGGTGCTACATAGCACCCGATGACGCGTGTTCGGATCATTATAAGTCAGGGAGAGATGAGCATAGGTAGGGACAGAGAGTGCAGGGAGTGTAATTGAATAGAATTTTTCTACAAAATTGTTTCATAGACCCAAAAGAATTGTGTGTGACCTGTGCTAAATAGCTCAGTGTTACGGAGAGCTGTGAATAGGAAGGAACAGACAGTAATAGGAAGATTTTTATACCAAAAACTTTTCAGAGACCCAAAAGTCCTTTTAAGAAATATTGTGTGTGACAGTAGCAATATATATTTTTAGCGTATACTGCGCAAAATACCATGTAATAGTCCGCTGTGGAGAGTTAAATTATTTGCGCCACATCTCCCGTTTAAACTTTGCGGATCCCTAAAATATCAGGGACATCCAGTGCACTTTTTCCGTAGACGGTGTCCTCTGTGCACAGTTAAATTATTTGCACCACATCTCCTGTGTAGAGTTGAGCGAACCCGAACTGTAAAGTTCGGGTTCGTATCGAACTTTAGGGTTTTCGGCACCCGGACCCGAACATTTACGTAAAAGTTTGCGTTCGGGTTAGGTGTTCGGCGATTTTTATGGCGCTTTTTGAAAGGCTGTAAAGCAGCCAATCAACAAGCGTCATACTACTTGTCCCAAAAGGCCATCACAGCCATGCCTACTATTGGCATAGCTGTGATTGGCCAACTGCAGCATGTGACCCAGCCTCTATTTAAGCTGGAGTCACTTAGTGTCGCCCGTCACTCTGCTCGGAATAGTGTAGGGAGAGGCTGCAGCTGCTGTGAGAGAGAGATCAGGGAGAAATCTGATCAAGAACTGGTTTATGTACTCAGCGATTTACAGAAAAAGTGTTTTGTGGGTGCAGTGCACAATTTTTTGAAGCCTGCCCTGAGCCAACTACTGCTGAAAACAAACTTTTTTTTATTCAGTTAGTCAATATCAATACATGATCGGCAGCCATTTTATGCAACAATAGTGCACCAGCATAGGCTATCTGCAAGTCCAGAAATACAGCTTTGGCATACTGGGGTGAAAAAACCCTCTAATATACTGCACATCTGGGATTAGACAAGCAGAAGTGACTGTCACATTTAGGACAGAAATACAGCTTTTTGGTTAGGGTGAAAAAACCCTCTAATATACTGCACATCTGTGATTACACATGCATAAGTCACTGTCACATTTAGGACAGAAATACAGCTTTTTGGTTAGGGTGAAAAAACCCTCTAATATACTGCACATCTGTGATTACACGTGCATAAGTCACTGTCACATTTAGGACAGAAATACAGCTTTTTGGTTAGGGTGAAAAAACCCTCTAATATACTGCACATCTGTGATTACACATGCATAAGTCACTGTCACATTTAGGCCATAAATACGACTTTGGCATACTGGGGTGAAAAAAGCCTTTAATATACTGCACATCTGTGATAACACGTGCATGAGTCACTGTCATATTTAGGACAGAAATACAGTTTTTTGGTTACTGGGGTGAAAAAAGCCTGTAATATACTGCACATCTGGGATGACACTTGCATAAGTCACTGTCACATTTAGGACAGAAATACAGCTTTTTGGTTACTTGGGTGAAAAAACCCTCTAATATACTGCACATCTGGGATTACACATGCATAAGTCACTGTCACATTTAGGACAGAAATACAGCTTTTTGGTTACTAGGGTGAAAAAAACCTCTAATATACTGCACATCTGTGATTACACGTGCATAAGTCACTGTCACATTTAGGACAGAAATTCAGCTTATTGGTTACTGGGGTGAAAAAAATCCTCTAATATACTACTGCACAACTGTGATTACACGTGCATAAGTCACTGTCTTATTTAGGACAAAAATACAGCTTTTTGGTTAGGGTGAAAAAACCCTCTAATATACTGCACATCTGGGATAAGATGTGCATAAGTGAGTGTCACATTTAGGCCACAAATACCGCTGTCATATAGAGTTTTAAAAAAAATAATAGAGTGCAATACCCTACATCAGGGTTTATATTGGTGGTTAATTATTTTTAACATACTTAACCACTTTTTACTTTGCTTTGTGAACACTAACTATGAGGCAAACATCTAATAAGGGACGAGGTCATGGTCGTGGTGGTGGTGTTGGTGGAGCCTCTGGTGCAGGGAGAGGACGTGGCCGTTCTGCCACAGCTACACGTCCTACGGAACCTACTACATCAGGTCCCAGTAGCCGCCAGAATCTACAGCGATATTTAGTCGGGCCTAATGCTGTTCTAAGGATGGTAAGGCCTGAGCAAGTACAGGCGCTAGTCAATTGGGTGGCCGACAGTGGATCCAGCACATTCACATTATCTCCCACCCAGTCTTCTGCAGAAAGCGCACAGGTGGCGCCTGAAACCCATGCCCATCAGTCTGTCACATCACCCCCGTGCATATCGGGGAACCTGTCTGAGCCTCAAGTCATGCAGCAGTCTCTTATGCTGTTTTAAGACTCTGCTGGAAGGGTTTCCCAAGAACATCCACCTAGCCCTTCCCCAGGGGTGGAAGACATAGAATGCATTGTTGCACAACCACTTATGTTTCCTGATGAGGACATGGGAATACCACCTCAGCACGTCTCTGATGATGATGAAACACATGGGCCAACTGCTGTGTCTTTCTGCAGTGTGCAGACCAAAAAGGAGGTCAGGGAGGAAGACTGGGTGGAAGACGATGCAGGGGACGATGAGGTCCTAGACCCCACATGGAATGAAGGTTGTGCCACTGACTTTCAGAGTTCGGAGGAAGAGGCAGTGGTGAGACCGAGCCAACAGCGTAGCAAAAGCGGGAGCAGGGTGCAAAAGCAGAGCAGCCGTCGCCAAAACAGTTCGCCTGCTACTGGCCACCGTGAACAGGGACCGAGCACACCAAAGGCAGCTTCAAAGAGTTCCAATGCATGGCACTTCTTCACACAATGTGCTGATGACAAGACGCGAGTGGTTTGCACGCTGTGCCATCAGAGCCTGAAGCGAGGCATTAACGTTCTGAACCTTAGCACAACCTGCATGACCAGGCATCTGCATGCGAGACACGGGCTGCAGTGGAGTAAGCACCTTCAAAACCAAGAAAGGGCTCAGGCCCCTCCTGCTCCCTCTTCTGCTGCTGCCTTGGCCTCTTCCTCCACCTCTGGAAGAACGTTGGCACCTGCCGCCCAGCAAACAGAGGATGTGCCACCAGCAACACCACCTCCGTCACCAAGCATCTCCACCATGTCACACGAAAGCGTTCAGCTTTGAGAGAAAGCGTAAATTCCCACCTAGCCACCCTCGATCCCTTGCCCTGAATGCCAGCATTTCTAAACTGCTGGCCTTTGAAATGCTGTCATTCAGGCTGGTGGAGACGGACAGCTTCCAACAGCTCATGTCGCTTGCTGTCCCACAATACGTCGTTCCCAGCCGCCACTACTTCTCCAGGAGAGCCGTGCCCTCCCTGCACAACCAAGTATCGGATAAAATCTAGTGTGCACTGCGCAACGCCATCTGTGGCAAGGTCCACCTAACCACAGATACGTGGACTAGTAAGCATGGCCAGGGACGCTATATCTCCTTAACTGCACACTGGGTAAATGTAGCTGCGGCTGGGCCCCAGGCGGAGAGCTGTTTGGCGCACGTCCTTCCGCCGCCAGGGATCGCAGGGCATCATTCTTTGCCTCCTGTTGCCTCCTCTTCCTACTCGGCTTCCTCCTCCTCTTCTACCACCTCCTCATCCGGTCAGCGACAGACCTTCACCACCAACTTCAGCACAGCCAAGGTAAACGTCAGCAGGCCATTCTGAAACTAATGTGTTTGGGGGACAGGCCCCACACCGCGCAGGAGTTGTGGCGTGGTATAGAACAGCAGACCGACGAGTGGTTGCTGCCAGTGGGCCTCAAGCCCGGCCTGGTGGTGTGCGATAATGGGCGAAATCACGTTGCAGCTCTGGGACTAGCCGGTTTGACGCACATCCCTTGCCTGGCGCATGTGCTGAATTTGGTGGTGCAGAAATTCATTCACAACTACCTCGACATGTCTGATCTGCTGCATAAAGTGCGGGCCGTCTGTGCGTGCTTCTGGTGTTCTCATCCTGCCCCCGCTCGGCTGTCTGCTCTACAGCGTAACTTCGGCCATCCCGCTCACCGCCTCATATGCGACATGCCCACCAGGTGGAACTCCACCTTGCACATGCTGGAGAGACTGTGCAAGCAGCAGCAGGCCATAGTAGAGTTTCAGCTGCAGCGCGCACGGGTGAGTCGCACTGCGGAATAGCACCACTTCACCACCAATGACTGGGCCTCCATGCGAGACCTGTGTGCCCTGTCGCGCTGTTTCGAGTACTCCACCAACATGGCCAGTGGCAATGACGCCGTTATCAGCGTTACAATACCACTTCTATGTCTCCTTGAGAAAACACTTAGGGCGATGATGGAAGAGGATGTGGCCCAGGACTAGGAGGAGGAAGAGAGGTCATCTCTAACACTTTCAGGCCAGTCTTTTAGAATTGGCTCAGAAAGAGGATTTTTGCAACAGCAGAGGCCAGGTACAAACTTGGCCAGCCAGGGCCCACTACTGGAAGACGAGGAGGAGGAGGATGAGGAGGAGGATGGGGATGAAGCATGTTCACAGCAGGGTGGTATCCAACGCAGCTCGGGCTCATCACTGGTGCGTGGCTGGGGGGATACGGAGGACGCAGACGATACGCCTCCCACAGATAACAGCTTGTCCTTACCTCTGGGCAGCCTGGCACACATGAGCGACTACATGCTGCAGTGCCTGTGCAACGACTGCAGAGTTGCCCACATTTTAACGTGTGCTGACTACTGGGTGGCCACCCTGCTGGATCCCTGTTACAAAGACAATGTGCCGTCCTTAATTCCCTCACTGGAGCGTGATCAGAAGATGCGCGACTACAGGCGCACGCTGGTAGACGCGCTCCTGAGAGCATTCCCGACTGACGCCGGGGGACAAGTGGAAGCACAAGGCGAAGGTAGGGGAGGAGGAAGAGGTCGCCAACGCAGCTGTGTCAGCGCCAGCACCTCAGAAGGCAGGGTTAGCATGGCCCACATGTGGAAAACCTTTGTCACCTCGCCGCAACAACCGGCCCCAACTGCTGATATGGAGCGTGTTAGCAGGAGGCAGCATTTGAACAACATGGTGGAACAGTACCTGTGCACACGACTGCACGTACTGACTGATGGTTTTGCCCCATTCAACTTCTGGGTCTCCAAATTGTCCACATGGCCAGAGCTTGTCCTGTATGCCTTGGAGGTGCTGGCCTGCCCTGCAGCCAGTGTACTCTCTGAACGTGTATTTAGCCTTTAGTTATTTCCCTATCCACATTTGTTTGAAGAGCAGTTGCCATGCTCTTAAGCACATTTTTCTGTCTTTTACATCCCTCTAGCCTTTTCAAGGACTATTTTAGAGCCATTTTAATTTAAAAAAAGCCAATTTTAGTGCCTTAAATTGAAAAAAATCTTATTTTCAATTGTCGGGTGACATTTTACCATTTTTGGCGTATACAAACCCCTGCTGTGCCTGGGTGACAGGGGCCTAAATCTCTAAAAATCCTCTGTTGTATTGCTGGGTGACATGAACCCCCTTTTGCCGTGAATAAACCCCTGCTCGGCATTGCTGACAGGGGCATAAATCTCTCAAAATCCTCTGTTCTGTTGCTGGGTGACATGAACCCCCTTTTGCAGTGAATGAACCCCTGCTCTGCATTGCTGACAAGGGCCTAAATCTCTCAAAATCCTCTGTTCTATTTCTGGGTGACATGAACCCCCTTTTGCCGTGAATGAACCCCTGCTGTGCCTGGGTGACTGGGGCCTAAATCTCTCAAAATCCTCTGTTCTATTGCTGGGTGACATGAACCCCTTTTGCCATGAATGAACCCCTGCTCTTCCTGGGTAACTGGGGCCTAAATCTCTCAAAATCCTCTGTTCTATTGCTGGGTGACATGAACCCCCTTTTGCCGTGAATGAACCCCTGCTCTGCATTGATGACTGGCACTTAAATCTCTCAAAATCCTCTGTTGTATTGCTGGGTGACATGAACCCCCTTTTGTTGTGAATTTAGTTCCCTGCATTGCTGACAGGGAACTAAATTTAGTGAAAACTTACTGATTGGAAGATGCGCGACTATAAGTGCACGCTGATGATAGCATTCCCACCTGACAGCGGGGGCACAGTGGAAGCACAAGGCGAAGGCAGAGGAGGAGGAAGAGGTCGCCAACGCAGCTGGGGCACCACCAGCACCTGAGAAGGCAAGGTTAGCATGGCCAAAATGTGGAAAAGCTTTGTCAGCCTTGGAGGTGCTGACCTGCCCTGCAGCCAGTGTATAGTGTGAACGTGTGTTTAGCACGGCAGAGAGCATTATCACAGGCTGCAGCCAATGTGGACAAGCTTACGTTTATTAAAATGAACCAGGCATGGATCCCACAGGACTTGTCTGTACCTTGTGCAGAATAGACATTTATACCAGCCTCAACCATCCATTCTTGTACTCAAGTGCACTTATTCTTAGTTTTATTTTGTTATATGTCCCAATATTTTGGGGGATACCCCAATTTAAAAATAAAAAATAACACAAATCAGTGTTGGCTACCTATTCCTCCTTCACCGCCGATTCCACCTACACCGCCACGTCAACCTACACCGCCACATCCATCCATCCACCGCCTTATCAACCTCCTACTCCTAGATCCAGATTGTTATTTTAAATTTTTCTGTATTTTGTTGTTTTAAGTCATTTCCCTATCCACATTTGTTTGCAGAACAGTTGTCATGCTCTTAAGCACATTTTGATGCCTTTTGCAGCCCTCTAGCCCTTTCCAGGACTATTTTAGAGCCATTTTAGTGCCCAAAAGTTCGGGTCCCCATTGACTTCAATGGGGTTCAGGTTAGGGGTCAAGTTCGGGTAAAGTTCGGGTCCCGAACCCGAACTTTTTCCCGAACTTTTTTTTCAAGTTCGGCCGAACCTTCTGAACCCGAACATCCAGGTGTCCGCTCAACTCTACTCCTGTGTAAAGTGTGTGCATCCCTAAAATATCAGTGACATCCAGTTCACTTTTTCCATAGACACTGTGACATTACCTGTGGTACCTGTTCTGTATACCGTTTCCTCATCACAAATACCTTTGTAAATTTTTTTGCACATATACTTCCAAATCCTACGCTACTGTACGTGTGACATACTTTCAAGCATATAACACATATAAAATGAAGAAGGCGAGCCGTAAGGGATGGGGAAGTGGCTGTTATGCTGATGACCCTGGGTGCGGAGAAACAGTGCCTGCTGCCAGAGCACATGAAAAAGAATAATCCAAAATACCTAGCTTAATGTGCAAGGTGAAGTCAGACCAGTGCGACCAGGTGGTTGGTTGGATTGCAGCAGATAATGCTTCCAGTCGGTTAAGCACCACCCTGTCTTCCACCAAGTCCAGTCTCAGTAGCCAGGAGTCTGGTCAATAAAATCCTCACCCTGATGCTCCTTCCTCCCACCATTTACAGTCTGGCCAAAAAAGTGATCCCACACTTGGATATTCCGAGGACCTATTTTCATCGCTATTACTTGATTTGGCCCTCTGGACAAGCACGCTTGAAGAGGGACATGAAATCTTGTGCCCTTATTCCTAACCTCTTGAACATCCACAGTCACAAGAACATGACGGTGGGGAACTGCAATTAGTGTTTAATGAGGTGGATGATGATGAGACACAGTTGCCAATGAATCAACCGCAATTACTATCTCAAGAGGTTGATGAAGCAGATGAGACACAGTTGTTAATCACTGAGGTTGTGGTTAGGTCAACAAATCAGGAGGATTATCACAGTGAGGAAGTGGAAGAGGAGGTGGTGGACGATGAGGTCTCTGACCCAACTTGGGAAGGTGGAAAGCCGAGCAAGGACAGCAGTACAGAGGGGGAGGGATCTGCAACATCGCAATAGGCTGGAAGAGGCAGTGGGGTGGCAAAAGGGAGAAGGCAGGCCACACCACACAGGCCCGCAACTGTTCCACGGAGCAACCCCTTGTGAAAATCTCTCTTGCCAAGAGGTAGATGTTCCGCAGTATGGCGCTTTTTTGAGGAAAGTGCGGACGACAAAAGAATAGTAGTTTGCAACCTGTGCCATACTAAAATGAGCCGAGGCGTGAACACTAGCAACCTTACCACCACCAGCATGATCCGCCACATGGCATCCAAGCACCATAATAAGTAGGACGAATTCCAGGGTCCACAATCTGTGTCTACAGGTCACACCACTGCCTCCTCTTCCCCTGTGTTACATGCTGGCCAATTCCCTGTCGAAGGCGCAGGCCCGGATGCATCCTGCCCTGCACCTGGACCTTCGCAAGCATCATCAGCGACCACATCCACTTCCGTGTCCCAGCGCAGCGTACAAATGTCCTTATCCCAGGCATTTGAACGCAAGCGCAAATACCCAGCCACCCACCCACAGGCCATAGCACTAAATGCGCAACTTTCCAAATTACTGGCCCTGGAAATGTTTCTATTTAGGCTTGAGGACACTGAGGTCTTCTGTAGCCTGATGTCGTCGGCCGTCCCTCGTTACGCAGTCCCACTATTTTTGAAGGTGTGCTATGCCCGTCTTACATCTTACATATGTACCGTAAAATCACACGTGCCCTGACCAACGCAGTTACTAGGAAGGTCCACTTAACCACGGACACATAGACAAATGCATTCAGCCAGGGACGCTACAATTCGCTGACGGCACACTGGGTGAACGTTCTGGAGGTTGCGAGCGAGTCGTACCCCGGGATGGCGCAGGTGCCACCGGGGCCAAGGATTGCAGGCTGTACGTCAATCAGGGTTTCCGCCAGCACCTACGTTAGTGGCTCCAACCCCCACTTCTCCTCCTCTGCCTCCTCCTCTACTTTCACCTCCAAAATATCCGCGTGCAGCACCAGTCAGTCATCAGTTGGTAGCTGGAACAGAGTAGCACTGCAGTGGGAAAGCGGCAATAGGCCGTGCTTAAGCTGATATGCTTAGGGGACAAATAGCACACCGCTGCAGAGCTGTGGCAGGGCATAAGAGACTAGACTGAGCTGTGGCTCTCGCCACTCAACCTATAACTAGGCATGGTTGTGTCTGATAATGGCTGTAACTTGGTGGCGGCTTTGGAGCTCGTCAAGCTCAGACACATCCCATGCCTAGCCCATGTGTTCAAACTTGTGGTTCAGCGGTTTCTCAAAACCTACCCCAATTTGCCTGAGCTACTGGTGAAGGTGAGCCACGTGTGTGCACATTTCCTCAAGCCACTGACAGCTTCAGCCAGTCTGTCAACGCTGCAGCAGTGCTTTAAATTGCCAGCTCACTGGCTGTTGTGCGAAGTGAGCACGTGCTGGAACTCCACGTTCCACATGTTGGCTTGGCCGGGCTTTGGGAGCAGCAGAGGGCAGTAGTGAAATACAAGCTGCAACATGGTCGTCGCCTTTCCAGTCAGCTTCTGCTCTTCACAAGCGAGGAGTAAGCATGGATGCCTGACCTCTGTGAGGTTTTACGCAATTTTGAGGAATCAACATAGATTGTGAGCGGCCAAAAAGCTATTAGCGTAACCATCCCACTTCTGTGTCTACTCAAACGCTCGCTGCTCACAATTAAGGACGATGCTTTGCATGTTGAAGAGGTGGAAATGGGGGAAGACATAACACAGGGTGATAGCCAGGACACCCTCAGTTCGTCTTCTCAGCGTGAATTGGATGATGAAGAGGAGGAGGAGCAGGAGACGGTTGCCTCCACTACGGAGGGTAGTACCCATAAAAGTTTAATTCCATCTGTTCTGCGTGGGTGGGCAAAAGAGAAGGAAGAAGATGAGGAGATTAAGAGTGATCCTCCTGATGACGACAGCGAAGTCTCGCCTGTTGGTACTCTGGCACACATGGCTGACTTCATGTTAGCATGCCTTTGCTTCGACCCGCGCGTTATATGCATTTTAGAGAACACGGATTACTGGTGGTTCACCCTTCTGGACCCCCGCTACAAAAAGAACTTCTCATCTCTCATTCCTCTGGTGGAGAGGATGAGCAAAACGGTGCAATACCAGAAGATCCTTGTTGAAAAATTGCTCCAAAAATTTCCATCTGACAACGCTGGAGGCAGAGTTTGTAGTTTCTTGGCCAATCAAGAAGGGGAGACAAAGGGAACACACAGCAGTTCCAACAGAGGCAGGGCAACACTCTCCAAAGCCTGGGACAGTTTAATGACACCACGCCTGCACCCTCACCCTGAAGTGCGGTCTAGTGTCATAATAAAGGAAAACTTTTGGAAGATGGTGAAGGAGTACATAGCAGACTGTGTCAGCGTCCTCAATGATCCCTCAGTCCCTTACAATTACTGGGTGTCCAAGCTGGAGACGTGGCACGAACTGGCGCTCTACGCATTGGAGGTGCTGGCCTGCCCTGCCGCCAGCATTTTGTCTGAGAGGGTATTTAGTGCTGCTGGTGGCATTATAACAGATAAGTGTATCCGCCTGTCAACTGAAAATGGTGAAAATCTGGTTGACTCTTATAAAAATGAACAAGGCCTGAATTGACCATGACTTCTTGACTCCACCAGAGGAAAGCGGCTGGACATAGAGGCACTTTAAATGTGTTGTTTATAATGTACTGAATACACTGTATTCCCATGCACCTCTTCCACCACAAACATGGGTATATTGTTGAATCTTCCTTTTCTCATCCTCTTCCTCCTCTTCCATCATATAAACATGCTTATTCGTCACATATAATGCCCTCGCATATATGCCCTTCGCATATAATGTTTTACAGGGTCAGCTCACATGCAGGACCTCGCATATTATTTTTTAGAGGGTCAGCATAGCTGCAGGCCCTCGCATATCATTTTTAGAGGGTCAGCTCAGCTGCAGGCCCTCGCATATAATTTTTTAGAGGGTCAGCTCACCAGCAGGCCCGCACATAAAATATTTTACTGGGTCAGCTCACCTGTAGGCCCGCACATAAAATATTTTACCAGCAGGCCCTCGCATTTAATTTTTTAGAGGGTCAGCTCACCTGCATGCCCTCGCATATAATGTTTTACAGGGTCAGCTCACCTGAAGGCCCTCGCATATAATTTTTTACAGGGTCAGCTGACCAGCAGGCCTTCACCTACAATCTTTTACAGGGTCAGCTCACCAGCAAGCCCCCACACAATCTTTTACAGGGTCAGCTCACCAGCAGGCACGCACCTAAAATCTTTTACAGGGTCAGTTCACCTGCAGGCCAGCACCTAAAATCTTTTACAGGGTCAGCTCACCTGCAGGCCCACAACGCATGCTGCCTTGCTTTGAAGTAGTAGCCATAGCCGTTTATCACGGTCCCTCTCCAAAATCAAACAATGATTCCCCATTACCGGTGGTCATCATGTTAGGCGCATAAAAGAACATCGAAAGTTGATAGAGAAGATATCCAAATAGATCGTGGACGTCACATGGACGTGCGATCAGGCAGGAGTTAACTAGAGTCAACAAAGCGGCAGCAGGGCCTCTCCTGTACAACATTTCCTCATCCAAAATATACCTAATAGGTAATTTGCGCGCATGCTGCCTTGCTTGGATTTGGTAGCCGTAGCTGTTTCTCAGGCTCCCTCTCCAGAATCAAACCATGATTCCCCTGTAACCCATGGTCTACATGGTTTGGGCTGAAAATGACATTGAACGTTGATAGGGCAGAAATCCGAATGGATCGTCGTCATCACGGGTACGTGTGATCATCCCCAGGTTATCTAGAGTCACCATAGGCTTTATGCCTGTAGGAGTCCCACTACATGAACAATTGTACCACAATGTGAATGAGGCCCTCCTTTATGTGATATACAGGTTGTATCGGAGTGCCTCTTTCTTGTGATTTTTGGCAGCACTTGCACTTTATATACAAGTAAATATACAGGAAAAAATGTTTCCTATCAATTTTCCTCTAAAATTGATTTTTTTTTCTTTGGTTTTGTGCGTATTATTGTCAGTCTGTAAAAGTGGCGTACTTTTCGGACAACATCGTTCCCAGCAGCGACCTGGGAGTCAAAGATGCATCCAGAAATCCTCCCCATGCTGTTACAGAACCATTTTAGTGGTGTTTCCATAAATTTCTGAAATTTTCCTATGAACCAGGCACCCTCCCCTCTTCAGAGCAGGGGGTACCTGGTTTGATGCTCGGGTTCTCCTGTTGACTTCCATTATGCTTGGTCGAGCACCCGAACATCCCGATGTGTTTGGCTTGAGCACCCGAGCACTACAGTGCTCGATCAACACTACTCTGCACCTTTCAGAAAACTGATGGCTTGTGCCGAGCCGAGGTGGAAAGTCCCAAGCCGTCATTTCTTTGCCAAAAAAGGCAGTACCAGCCCTGCATAAATATGTAGAACTGAAGGTGGGCCAGTCCTTGAGCATGTCGTTGTCTGCCAAAGTGCACGGCGGCGTGAAGGGTGGAGCTATAACTACGGTCAGGGACAGTACATGTCCTTTACGGCCCACTGGGTGAATGTGTGTCCTGTGCAGCCACATCAGCAACTTGGCCAAGTCACGCTGCTTCTGCCTCCACTATCTCACGCCATTGGTCCTGCAACAATGTCCGCCTCTGCCTCTTCATCCCCCACCATGTCCTCAGCCTCCACTGCAGGGTCAAGTCACAGTGCCCCTCCAGCATACCACATGTGCAGGGAACGGTGGTGTCATGCTGTTCTGCACCTGGTTTGCCTTGGCGAATGGAGTCACACAGGGGAGCAACTGCTCCGAGTGATTCATCAAGAAATTTAATCCTGGCTGTCTCCGCAAAAACTCAAAATTGGAACCATGGTGACCGACAATAGGTGTCGGCACTGCGTCAAGGAAGGCTGAGCCATGCGCCCCCTGCATGGCACACGTGTTCAATATGGTTGTCAAGTGGTTCCTGAAGTCTTCCGCCCATCTGCAAGAAATCCTAAAAATGGCCAGGAAACTTTGCATGCACTTCAGCCACTGCTAGACCGCAAAGCACACCCTTCTTGAACTGCAGCGGCAGAACAGCATCCCCCAACATAGGCTGATATGCGACATGTCCACCCGTTGGAATTCCACCCTCCATATGTTGGACTGGAGGATGCAGTGGAGAGGGAGGCAGGGAGTCCCTCCGAGTCACTTACACAAATGGCCAGATGTATGCTCACTTGCTTGCGTAGTGACAGCCAAATTGTCACCATTCAGCAGAAAGATGACTTCTGGCTTTCCACCTTGTTGTATTTTGGCTTTTGGCTTTTGGCCTTTGGCCTTTGGCGTTTTTTAAAGTAATTTGCCGCAAATAACTTCGGATTGAACTGAATTTTTCCCAAAAATTCGGCGAATCGGCCGAATTGAATATTGGAAAAATTCGCTCATCTCTAGTTCTGATAGAAATGGCCCGATTTATTTGGAAATTCAACCTAAATGTTTCAAAAATTTCTAACAAATCTGAATGTGTTTTGATTTTAAAGAATCAAGAAAAACTAGAGAGACAAAGAGCGAGAAAGGGATTTTTCCAGGAAATATGGGGCACTTTTAATTTAGTTCAAAAATGCGTGGTTCTAAAATCCATACTAAAATTTGACCAAAATTTTTTAAAAATTCTGATTCTAATTAATCCATATTTGGTGTGATTCAATTTGGGAGAATCAAGAGAAAGTGAGAAAGTGCAGAAATACTTTTCCAGTCAATATCCATTAAAGTATACAAAAATACTTTTTTGGGGGTCAAATTTATTCATAACAGACCCAAATCTAATCAGCTGCCTAATTTGGTAGAATTGGACCTAAATTGACTTTTAAGAAATGTTCTCCTCTCTACTTACTGATAAATTATCTCTGATTTAGTCCTATTTCTTCTTTGTAATGCAAGACATATATGATAGAAATCTTTTGGTTTACAATGGCTTAATTTATTAAGCAATAAAAGTGAAAACAATAAAAACGCAGACGAAACGAAGTAAAACAAACCCAAGTAATGATCAAATAATAAGTTGAGAGGAACCCTGCAAAACACGATCTCCACCTTGGAGCATATAATAGAGAAGAGAATAACAGCTGTGTGAGTTCCTGTTCTTCACGGATATCCATTAAAGTATAAAAAAAATCTAAATGAAATAAAAAGTCTTTAGTTTAAAAGTACAACAACTCATTTATTTCATAAAACTAGGTCTTCTGTTTTCTGTTACAGAGCTCCAAATGTCCTGCTTCCCTACAAAGTCATAGTGAAATAAAATGGCTTGATGCCTAAATTCACCACTAGGGGGAGCACACTAAAGAAGAAATGACTACTGAGTTGACTGTATAAATCTGTCTTCAATAAGCTCCCTCTAGTGGTGACTACAGAGAAAGAATTTCACCATTTAACTATATATCTATTGAGATAAAAGCAAAGGATTTGGAGCTAATTTATAAAGATATATGATTATTTTTAAAAGAAAAATAAATTCACATTGGAAAAGACGACAAAAGAGTCATGTTATGGAGAAGCACACTGCACACAGGAATGATGTCCCTTTGTCAAAATTTAGTAATGGATGTACCAAAGCAAAATAAATGGAGTCGGGAAGGAATTTTTTTCCCCTTAAGAGAGGAAAATTGGCTTCTACCTCACAGGGTTTTTTTTTTTGCCTTCCTCTGGATCAACTTGCAGGATAACAGGCTGAACTGGATGGACAGATGTCTTTTTTCGGCCTTATAAACTATGTTACTAAATCTGACAAGAGGTTCCTCTGTCAATTCCCCTTTCACAAACATTTTCAAATTCACTGAGTTAGCACCAACCACAAGAGTAAAAATACACTGAAGGAACAGACTAATGTTACATAATGGATTAGTCAAATGTACAGTCTTCTTACGTTAACTGTCTAATGTCACCTCGGAAAAAAATAACCTAGGTTTCATCTCACAAAGACACTACAATTACCTTCTCACTCCTATATTTAGTGACAGTGCTGGATTATTTTAAGTGCATTTTATCCAAAACCCATCTTTACTGAAGTATAAAGATTGTAATGAAGACAATACAATGTTTTGAAACTGTTTAAAATGCTTCACTCAACCTTGCTCCTACAGACTTAACATGTGGGGAATCTAATCTCGTGGATGTTAATTAGGGGTTTAGTGTAATTGTACCAATGGGGTGCTTGGCATAATAATTACTATTGAGGGATTCTCACAGAGTTCAAACAGCCCCACATAATACAGATATGTCTGGTACAGTATTGTAATCACCTTTATATGTTGACTCCTACCTTGTCGTTTAACACTTTTTTTTTTAACTTAGCGTGTTACTTCTACATATTTTATTACAATGTACAAAAAATACTGCCTAATGCCAAATCCAGACACCAATATATATTCATTTTTAAAATAATTTTAAAGAGAACCTGTCACCACAAAATGAAATGCAATCTGGAAGCACCGTGTTATAGAGCAGGAGAATATGAATGGATTGATATGTATTTTTGTGGGAAAAGATTCAGTGAAAACTGTATTTTGTACATATGTTTTCCAATGCAAGATATGGTAAATGAAATGGAGCCATTAACCCTTAGGATACCGGATTATTTATTTTTATTTTCGCGTTTTCATTTCTCTTCCCTATCTTCCTTGAGCCATAACTTATAAGGGCTAATTTTTTGCAGAAAAAGTTGTAATTTCTAAGACCACCATTTAATATGGCATACAATGTAATGGTAAGCAGGAAAAAAATTCCAAATAGGGTGGAATTGGATAAAAACGCAATTCCTTCACCATTTTACGGCTTTTGTTCCTACGGTGTTCCCTTTGTAGCAAAACTGACCTGTGCTCTTCATTCTCTGGGTAAGTATAATTACAATGATTTCATATATGTAGGTTTTTTTATGTCTTAAAAGTGTAAAAATAAATTAAAACCCCCATAACTTTTTATATTTATATCTACTGAGCTGTGTGGGGCTCATTTTTTTTATACCATTTTAGAGTGTGTGTGACTTTTTGATTATATTTTATAAAAAAAAAATTGGGTACGAGAAGTGACGAAAAAATGGCGAATTAGCCATTTTGACCCTTTTTGCAGTTACGCCATTTACCGTATTGGAAAAATATTTATTATATTTTAATAGTACTTGTGTTTTTGGACGTAGAGATGCCCATGATGTTTATATTTTTGGTTATTTATTTATGTATTATTATTTTTTTACTATGAATAGGGGTGTGATTTCAATTTTTTTTCATATTTTTTAAGTTTTTTTAAATGATATTGTAGCTAATTTATGAGGCTACAATTTTTTATTTTTTTTTAACTCTGAACCATCGTGGTTCTTATAGATCTCTGATAAGAGGAGAATTGCTTATTTCTTATGTTGGCCTGCCACGCTTTCGGGTTTTTGAGCTTTTAGATGCCGTGGTCAGATTTGATCACGGCATCTAAAGGCTTTAATGACCGTGATTGGCATTATTGCTGGTTGCGGTCATTAGCCTCTGGTCTATGCTGTTTGAAACAACGGAGACTCCGACCATGGTTCCCGATGCACACGCAGGCGTCATATTTACCCATTGCTCCAGCTCCATACATGTACAGTGCTGGTAGCAAAGGTGTTAAAAAATGCAACATGTCTAGCAACAAAAAAATTAGCCTATGTGAACAGAAAATGAAAATAGGTGGTGGCCCATTGAAGGCAGGAAGGAAAAAAAATACAAAACAGGAATTCACTCAGTCCTTAAAGGGGTAAAATTGTGACCCTTTAGTTGTAAGTAAAAGGCCCACTGACACCCTGAATGCGACCTTCCACTATCTATTGGATTGCATGCAACGGACTGATTAATGAGTTCATAGCTCTCAATTAATGGTATATTGTTAAAATGTGTAAGGGCTCTTTATAATGATGGTGATCTATTTAGGAGCAAGGGACCCATAATATGTTCTTACAAGGGGGCGTTCTATTGCCCATGTCCATCTCTAATGCTTGACGTTGCTATATTAACAATAATATAAAATGTTTCTTCTGTGTATTATGGAGCAGAAAGAGAAGAACATGAAGAAATTCCTGGTGTTACTGGAAAGTATCTAGGTGGCAGTGGTGATAAGGAAAGAGAAGTCCTGTAGCTCAAAGCAGCTGCTTTGACCTTTTTTACCTGATGTAGGTTCTGCATGTTTAGTCACAGGCTACAATTATCACTTTACAATTAGCTGTCTCATGTTCTAGAAGATTACCACTTTACAACAAGCAGTATCCTCATCTTGTAGCTGGTATGTCTTATTGTACAGTGAGCCCCAGAGATGCTGGTGGATGGGGGTGGTACTGGCCCTGATGAACTGTTGTGTCACAGTGTACTCTCTTAGGCTATTGCTCCCTAGGGATCAGTACAGTGGACATTTAGTACTGATGAATGAGGCCAAAATTAAAAGTAAGTGCAACGTGGAGCTTCAAATACAGTATATATAAAGTATCAACTGAATTTAGGTGCAAATCTATTCTGGCACCAGTAAGGATGATGGAGACAGCTTGGATGGTGGCAATTTAGCATTTAGGTGGTACTGGCCTAGTATTGTTCTAAGTGATGGGTGTGTTGACTGTAATTCCTCACCTTACAGCAGTGTCTTTAATGCAGGATGTAGCAGTTTACTCTGTTCACTCTAGCATCTTAAGATTTCACTTCAGGTGGGTTTCAGAAGTTTTCTCAGGAGAATCCTATTTTGGACCTCTACTATAGTTGCATGACTAATAAAATAAAAGTATTCTCTAGGAAATAAAGTTCACAATTCTGTCAGGAAATGAGGGAATCTTTCACCAGATTCACTTTTCATTGATTCATGACACATTGCTTTGCAAAAGGTGTAGATCACTAGCGGGTTGAAAAAAAACCCACCCAGTTCAACCTTTAGAATACGGGTACATACGGACCTGTATCATGCGGCATCTCATATAATGTGTGTCATTGGTGTCACAGTTTGACAAGCGTCATGTTGCACCTGCAATGCGACAGTCGCTTAAGGGTAGGGATACACTGCAGCATGTTTCGCGCATCAGCAAATTGCAGAAATGCAGAAGAAAAAATATGTGCAACTTGTCTACAACTTGGTGATGCACAACTATTTTATAGGTGGGATTTGGCCAAGTCGCAGCCATGTCGCAGGTAAGTCGCAGGTAGCCACTTAAAGGGGTTATCCAAACCTGAAAAACCACCCCAAAATGCTTGGGCCCCTCATACAGAGAATACTTAACTGGTCCCTAACGCCTGTGTCCTTCCGGATTCCTCACAGGACACAGACGTCAGGACCTGGTAAGTATGAGGGGCATGGACATTGTGGGTGGGTTTTTCAGGTTTGGATAATCCCTTCGATGTGAATTCAATGGAGTATTAGTCCGGCGTGACATGCGACTTGTGACATAAAATCCAACAGTGTTGGATTTTTTGCGACTGTCGCACTCGTAGTATGTCATGTGCGACACCATTGACATACGTTACATAAAATGTTGTCAGACTTTCTTGTGTCCAACTTTTACTCCATTGACTTCAATGTAAGTCTGGCACAACACATGACTCAGCTGCGACATGGCTGCGACTTGGCTGTGTTTTCAAAGCCAAATCCCAGCTCTTAATTGGTCATGAGACAGAAAGTTGCAGACGTATTTTTCGGAGATTAGAATTTTTTATTATTATTATTTTTTTAATACCTTTTAAAACTTTTTATTCTTTTTTTTACTTTATGTTTAGCTTCCCTAGAAATCTTGAACATCTGATCATTGAATTCCTTATACCATAGACTGCAATAAAATTCTAAAGCTATGGCAGAAAAATGCCATGGGGTACAGTTACAGATGTAGTAGAGTTAACACACATGCTTTGAGACGTGTTATCTAAATTAAATGCGTTAAGGTACCCCTGTATTGTAGAAAACTAGCCTAAGGCCTAATGCACACGGCCGTTGTCCGCGGCCGAGAGCGGTCCGTGGTAACATGGCCTGGATTCCTGTTGAGAGCAGGAGCGCACTGCGTCATTGGTTGCTATGACGTCGTGCGCTTCATGCCGCCGTTGCACTACAGTAATACGCTATACGAGTGTATCACTGTAGTGCAGCGGCGGCATGAAGCGCACGGCATCATAGCAACCAATGACGCCGTGCGCTCCTGCTCTCAACAGGAATCCAGGCCGTGTTACCAATGACCGCTCTAGGCCGCGGAACACGGCCGTGTGCATGAGGCCTAAGTTTGCAAGTTTGGTGCATGCCCCTTTTCCACAGTAATTGTGCATACTTTAAGGGTTTTTGTGCCCTTCTCAAAACTTTTTAAAAAACATGGGTGGTGCAGGGCAGGGAGTGGACGGTGCAAGATCAGGCATAGTGGG
Source organism: Bufo bufo (assembly GCF_905171765.1). Taxonomy (NCBI): domain Eukaryota; kingdom Metazoa; phylum Chordata; class Amphibia; order Anura; family Bufonidae; genus Bufo; species Bufo bufo. The sequence goes on along the minus strand of NC_053398.1, from coordinate 114,455,726 downwards.
GTAAGGCACAGTCAGCCTAGAACATTTATTGGAATCTATGGCTGGAAAGTGATGTAAATTATACCTGAAATCGACACCAACTTCCATGCTGGTGCAGAATCAGTTCTGTTGAACGGACCTGCACAGATGAGCCACGGTTATTAAGAAGCATGTCTGAGGCAGTAGGAACTTAGTAGGAACTTCACAAAGACAGACCTGGGAGCTTTCATAGGGCTATCAACTGCCATCGCACAGTAGTCACCTTCTGGCTTTGGCCCTCGGTCAGCTCCTGAGTATGTACCAATTTAGCCCTTAAGTCATTATCCCTTTTTCATACCGATCTTCTGCTGTTTTCTTTAAAGTCTTGCCACATGAGTCTGGCTGTCACCCATCTCATATATATACATACATTTTAAACTGAGCAGAACAAGGATGTTAATGAACAGTACCAAAGTAATGGTTATAGTGCCATCTTCAATCTATTACTTTTTAGATAGGTACTTTAAATAGAGGCATCTACTTAATGCCCAAAAAAGTGTTACCTTTGTGTATAGTAAGAGGTCCCTTTATAGACATCCCAGAACCAGACTTTGGGGGTGGGGATGTTCGGAGCACTATATCTTGTGTCTATCGTAATACTGAAAAAATACTTCAAGTAGCTTTCCCACATTGTTAAGGATTCTCCTGGTGAAATTGATTGGCAGCAGCTGACAAAAAGTATTATCTTCCTTGTGCTTTTTACAACTATCCTTTTCAGTTGGATGCCACCCTAAACCTGGATATGGGAGCTGTATTGTGGGGGAATATTGGCTTTGGTCAATACCTGTTTGTTACAAGTGTCCCTCAATCCTGCTACCGATATACCAAATTATCATGTGTAAGCCCTTGCAGGAGAAATGAAGAATTATGCAGTGTCCCATGAAATCAATGCACTGTCCTTGCTTTATATGGACTGACCAGATTCTCTAGAACAAGATTGAGCATGTGTGACCAGCTCAGTAAGATGGACAAAAAAATAGGAAAAAAATAAACAGCAGGTGGTGCTATACAGATACATTTTATTGAATAACTCATTGGCTATACTAACTTTTTAATTACATGCAATTACAAAAGTATTCAAATCCAGGAATATGTTTTGTGATAATATCACAACGTGATATAACCCAATTCATAATCAAAACAAAGAGATTAAACTTCATCTCTATTGATTGTCATTCAAAGGAGTTTTCCAATAATGATGGCTTATGCTCAGGATAGGTCATACATATCTGATCAGTGGGGGTCTGGCACCCGGCACTCCCGCCGAACTGGTGTTTGAAGAGGCGCAGCGCTCTGGTGAGCTCTACTGTCATCTCACAGCACACCAAGCACAGCGCCTCACATTGTATAGTGGCTGTGGTTGGTGCTGCAGCCCAGGCCCATTGAGTTGTATGGGACCGATCTGCAAATAGGCCATGCCACCAATGAACGTGAGGTCATTGGCCTAGGAAGAGACATCAGCTCACTCCTGGGAGAAAATGCTTTAAAGATTTTATCCAATAAACAACATTTCAATGGGTGACAAAGTGTAAGGAGGACCCCAACAATTAGTGGGGTATTGAGGCCAACTGCAGTCACACCAGAATTTTTATGGTTTTTAGGCTTTCATCAATTATATTACAAAATGCCTTTATTCTTAAGTGGATCTTAAGGAAATCACAAAACTATAAAAAGAAATCGATGGAACAGCAAAGGTTCCCATCACCCTTCCAAAAATCCATAACTTTTGCATTTTAATAGAGAGGCCGAGCGAGTCATTTTCCTTCTGATGTACAGCTCTGATTTTCTCCTTATCTCTCAGGGAATTTTGACTTTCTGAGAAAGGGATTATTGAGTTGTGTGTCTGTGAGAGAGGCTTCTTGATCACTACAGTGCTGTGTGCTCAAAACGTTACAGTCAGCTCAGCTGCTCGCTGCTTGTAAAAGCATTAGGGACGCCATGTTAATATTAATTAGGTCTTTTTGTACAGGAATTTCAGTGGTTGCAATGAAGACAGCTTGTAGGGAGAAGATTATACCCAAAGTCAGACATTAAGACAAACATATTTAGAACAACAATTATGATAATTGCAAAAACACTAACGCAGAGAAATAAGTAAATCTGATTAAGGGCACTTCTGCATGATCAAATATAAATCGTATGTCTTTCCCTCTAACCTGGTTTAAACATAAGAGGATTATATTATGTATTAACAGATTTGTGAAGCTGAACTTATTGTACCTAATAATATAGAGCATCCGAGGGAGTGCTGCCGAGGGATAGGGCTCGGAAAGTAATCCACTTAAATTAAAAATAGACAGAATGATTGGGAAGGTGTGCGAGACGTGAGCGAGGAGGTTACGGAGGCTGCAAGGGCTCGCCAGAAGGTTACATGATAATGGGAACTACAATGCCGCGTCCCCTACCTGTGAAATGTGAAGCTCCTCGTAGTGGAATCTGTGCACATTATTACAGTGTTATCTGCTGGAGTGTTAGGTGGAGAGCATGAAACTTTTTATCTGGAGAATTATTATTATTATTATTATTATTAATTCAGATATATTTAATATTTGCTTCTATTAATTAAAACACAGTAATGTTCTTATAACTAAAAATGTTAAAATATGGCAATAATTAACTTTATCTGTCATTTATACAGTAGTAGTATACTTTGTATCTGTTTATCTATCTATCTATCTATCCATTAATTTAATATCTATCTTTTTAGAATCTGTCTGTCTATCATCTTTCTAATATTTATCTAATTAAAATATATTTTTCTAATATCTATGTAATATCTATCTATCTAATATATTTTTCTAATATCTATGTGATATCTCTATCTATCTATCTATCTATCTATCTATCTAATATTGATTATCTATCTATCATCTTTCTAATATCTATATAATTGAAATCTATTTTTCTAATATCTATGTAATATCTATGTATCTATGTATTATCTATCTATTATCTATCTATCTATCTATCTATCTATCTATCTATCTATCTATCTATTTATCTATCATCTATCTATCTATCCATCTATCTCATATCTATCTAATATCTATCTATCTATCTATCTATCTATCTATCTATCTATCTGTCTATCATCTTTCTAATATCTATATAATTAAAATATATTTTTCTAATATCTATGTATCTATCTATCTATCTATCTATCTCATGTCACTATCAATTTAGAACACAAAAAAAACCTCACTTCCATAAACATTTTAGAATGATTTTGCTTAGCATTAAATTCTTTTTTCCATCCTGTCGACTAATTAAATGCTAATGATCTTATGTTTAAAGAGCAATTTAATTAAATATATTAAAGAATGCTGAAAACCTTGAAAGTGTTTTATTGAGAGATACCATGATTAATGTTTTCTGCAGACCCGGGCTAGTTTGGACTAAGTCTCCCTGAACATATAAAGCTGTCCACCATTTTTAAAAGTTGGGGGAAGGAATTTACTGACAGAGTGTAGTTGGCAGGGAACTGTGTGTTGAAATGAGACGTTTCCACAATGCGGTGAAGGCAGCCCCCCATTTCATGCAGTAGGGGGAGCGAATTTTATTTGTGCGAATAAAAGCTACAGCTTTAAGCCACTCAATGTTATCTTTGCTCAGAATTAATACGCTTTTATACCCATCTGTAGGTGATGCTGGTGAGTGCAGACACAGTGAGAATGATGAATAGGCTGACGGCTCAGGTTGTTTTAAATTACTTGATATTATTAGGTTACAGTAATATCTACTGTAGATATGCTAACTAATCATTAGCTATAAATTTCAAAGGGATGATAGAGCAGAGTTACCCTGACACCCATGAAAACCCTCATATCTATGGATTGTCAATCATTGCAGGGTTAAGTTTGTAATTTCCAAAGTTTGTAATTTGTTGCAGCATCTGAATATATCTGTGCTATTCCATAGCACGGCAAAGAACCCACAAATGAGAAATTATCCCCTACTACGTCTGTGATAGGACACTGTATGTATACAGAATACAACAGGCCAAGCTATCTCTGGTCACTTCTGGCCTTGCTTTCTAGAATTAGATGACTCAGAGAGGCAACTCGACTCTTACGTTTCATGCCACAAGGGGGGGGGGGGGGGCGTAAAAAACATACAGTCTTAGCTTACTGATTTAGACATAATGGGTTCTACTGCTTCATGTTAGAAATATCCACAGTCCTAAAGATATGAGAAGCGTAATTATGTATGGACATGATCTCATATCTAATGGAAATCTCTGGTTATCACCATTGCTTGAGAAAGATCCCACTGAGTGGATTGAAACGTTGCTGTATTTCTGGTGAATAAAACTCAAGTTTTTTTTGGATGTGCCGTGGAATTTATCATTTTAATGGAAATCACTGTATATCAGGTATATACACTATTTTAGTGTATTAGATATCTGTATAATATAATATGTACAGTATATATCATAGAACAGGCAGAATAAATATGTATTATATAAGCGTAATGTATATGTACAGCATATAAAATTGTGTTTAAATATATATATATTTTTACAATACTGTATGTACCGTATAACATGCACTTTAAGTACTTAACTTTTAAGTATGTAAAGTATATATAATAGAATACACATATATATGTACAGTATATATAAGAGAATATACATATATATATATATTTACAGTATGTATAAGAGAATACACATATGTACGTACAGTATGTATAAGAGAATATACATATATACATACAGAGAATACACATATATATGTACAGTATATAGAAGAGAATACACATATATACATACAGAGAATACACATATATACGTACAGTATGTATAAGAGAATACACATATATACATACAGAGAATACACATATATACGTACAGTATGTATAAGAGAATACACATATATACATATATATATATATGAGAATACACATATATACATACAGAGAATACACTTATATACGTACAGTATATATAAGAGAATACACATATATACATATATACATATATAAGAGAATACACATATATACATACAGAGAATACACTTATATACGTACAGAGAATACACATATTTACGTATAGTATGTATAAGAATACACATATATACATACAGTATATATAAGATAATACATATATATGTACAGTATATATAAAAGAATACACTTATATACATATATAAGACAATGCACATATATACATAAAGAGAATATACATATATATGTACAGTATGTATAAGAGAATACACATATATACGTACAGTATGTATAAGAGAATACACTTATATACATACAGTATGTATAAGAGAATACACTTATATACATACAGAGAATACACATATTTACATATATAAGACAATGCACATATATACATAAAGAGAATATACATATATATGTACAGTATGTATAAGAGAATACACATATATACGTACAGTATGTATAAGAGAATACACTTATATACATACAGAGAATACACATATTTACGTATAGTATGTATAAGAATACACATATATACATATATAAGACAATGCACATATATACATAAAGAGAATATACATATATATGTACAGTATGTATAAGAGAATACACATATATACGTACAGTATGTATAAGAGAATACACATATTTATGTACAGTATGTATAAGAGAATACACCTAGATACCTACAGTATGTAGTCCAGTATATACACCAGTTAAAGTATCTATGGTACAGTAAATTGGTATAATACAAAATGTGCTGTAGTATGCATATTATGTGCAGTGTCTATGTATGCTATGCACAGCATATATGACATATCCATATCTACAACTGTATGTTTATTATGAAGTATGGATGATGAAAGCTTTGATTAATGTAAAATGTATGTACAATATTGTAGTTACAGTTTATATAATAGGTCATGTCATTTGTACAGTACACTACGTAGATATGGCTATGAGTGTAATAGGCATCACCTTGCATACTTAGGAAAGTAGGCACGTTATAGAGGACGCCATATGTGTAATTACTAATGCAATTATTCTAAATAACCTTCAGGTCTCTGCTTCAGTTTAGAGGACTGATCCTTTTTGTCATGTAATATATTCATTTTCGATGAAATAATTTAAAGCGTGTGATGCCCCTGATACCCGCTGAGATTCTGTTTCTGTGAACTTAATGCATGTATAAAATAATGGTCATTTTTTGCTGCTATTTTCAGTAAAATGCATCCCATCTGTACAAACATGATAGTTGCTCCGCAGCACTGCCCTGCTCTGTTTGTTGACATTGTGTTTCCTTGTGTTCTCTGCTGTAAAAGCCAGCAGCCCCAGCGCATTGCTCCTCCATCCCAGCCAGCTCTGTAGACCCAGAGCCTTTCTCCTTTAATTAAGATCCATCACCAAACATCTGACTGCCTAATGAGAACTAATAACGCACCTTTTCTACTAATACACCGCACGTTATCAGCATTTAGAGTCGTCATATTAAAAGCAGTGAGGCTAACGTCTCCTTTATGTTACTTTTTCCTCTAATTTAGAATTTTATTTCTATTTTAGTGCTAGTCAAAAATCCATGTAAACTGCTGCAGTGTTTATATAAAAAATACTAACAATAATATTAATGATATATTTATTTATTTACTGTATCTATTTATTTTTATATTTATTTATTATTATTATTATTATTATTATTAGAAAAAATAAATACCATGCAAATTGCTGTGGTATTTTAACAAACTAGCTTGAAAACTGTGTTCTAAATTAGCCCTATTAATAAAAATTTTATGGTATTGTATAAAATAGGTTTAACAAAAAAAATATATATATAAATCCCTGAAAGGGAGGAAAAAAATCAATGCAATTCCTCACCTGCCTATTGGAACAATTCAATTTTACCTAATCGTCAGAGTTACTTTGCTATGTGTTAAAGGTGATGATTAATTGAATGCAATGTAATCATCTCTGACTGTATATAACGCAGGCATAGGTTAAATTCATTGCCATTGCATGTAGCTATTGAGCAGCGACGCTGAGATTGACAGCTTTTGCCCTAATTTGAATAGAAATCCTATTCTCAGTCTTGAATATGCACACTCATATTGTCCTGCATTCACGGTCTGTTCTGTGCATTGCCTCCATGAGCTGCTTGTGTAACCCTATCTTTCCTTTTTCTATCTGCTATATCTGATCACAGAGCAAGAGACATCATGCAAACAGTTTATTTAGCTTACGTGTTGATAGTTTTATTGGTTTTCTGCGTTTGCTCAGCTTTGATTTGTTCTATTTGCGACGGGCGGGCGAAAATTCTCTAAATTATTTATTGTGGCAAAGTAGCAAGGGACCAGATTTACTTACATTTTCAGGGCTTCTGTGTCTTCTCTAGCATTTTTTAGCAAACTAAAGAAAGGCGTGTTGCAAAATCTTTAAGGAACGTGCAAACGGTTAAACAGCAAGTGTAGGAGGGTTTAACGGTTGGATGTGGTCGGGGGGTACATGTTGGCATATGCAAACAGTCTGAAAACACAGCCTGTAAAACAGTCTCGAGACTGAAGGAAATCAGTACTTAATTCAACAAACATTTGTTTCAGCTCAAGAACTGGTGCAGAGAAAAACTTTTAGGAGCTGATAATATCCTTCCTGATATGTACTTGATAAGATGCTGCACAGCGCCATCTGCTGGTCTGAAATCTAACACAGAGCTGCTGTACGGTCCTTGCTGTGTTATGCCTTTTTTATGTAGATAAAACTCTAGATACTTGGCTTTAAAACTTAGCAGCTTGAGTGATTAAATAAGATGTTAGTCGCCTGCAACGTTTAGGAGAATGGACTTGTTACATCTTCTTTCTCACACTGGGACATTCGAATAGTGACGACTGACAGGTGACCCTCTGGCTGAAGTAGAACCCTATGGCTGAAGAAGTGATGTCGTTGTGCTATAAATGTTGCATAGAAATGAAGGCAGGACGTAGTAGCATCTCCCTTGATTTGGATACCTTTTACCATAGTGGTTTGCTGCACGGTTATAGGAAGACTAGGGAATTGGTGTATTTTTAGAGTCGGGGTTAGAGATGAGCGAATTTCTAAAATTTCGATTCAGTTCTTATTCGATTAAATCAACCGTTCCGATTCGGGTTGGAATAAATTTGACCTGAATCCAAAGTGTTCTTTTTGCCTGGAAAAGTCTCTCCTGAATCACAACAAACTTTAAGTTGGGTAGTATCTGAACTTTTTGAAAATTTCCAATCAATTTGCTGAATTTTGGAATTGATTAGCTCAATTAGGCAGTGCATGGCCACGACTATGAAATCTCAGTTGAAGGCCTGTGTCAAACCAATGTAGTGGTAAACATAATGCACACGACCGTGTGTATTTTGCGGTCCGCCAAACGCAGATCCGCAAAAAAACAGATGATGTTTGTGTGCATTTCGTATTTTGCAGAACAAAACAGTTGGCCTCTAATAGAACAGTACTATCCTTGTCCGTAATGCAGACAAGAATAGGACATGTTATATTTTTTTGCAGAAAGGACATACGGAAATGGAATGCACACGGAGTAACTTCCGTTTTTTTGCGGACCCATTGAAATGAATGGTTCCACATACGGTCTGCAAAAAAAATGGAACGGACAAAAAAATACATTCATGTGCATGGGCCCTTGCTGATGAACTGTCTTATAGGGACAAAATTAATACAGTAATAGGGATGAAACACAACACATTATGGATCACATCCAGAGAATCTGTGCTTTAAACACTCTCTATAGACTTCAATGGCCATTTATTATCCATGATATAGATGAAAGCAACATATTTCATGTTTTTAAATTACAAAATGTTTGCTACCTACACTCAGGTTAGCAGCTCCATAGATGAACATTAGCTCTGTATCAAGGATGGAAAAAGTGGATGGAATAGTAATAAAAAGTATATTCATTTAAAAGCAGTTTAAGGGAATAATTGGGCCAATTAATTAGTAGCTAAGTTTTATTGAATGTAATAATTTATCTAGACTAGAGATGAGCGAATTTCATAAAATTTGCTTTGGGTTTCATTTTGTCCAAATCAACATCGTGCTTTGATTAGGTATAAATCGATCCTACCCGAATCGAAAGTTACCTTGAAAGTCTGGAAAAGTCTCCTTCTCTCTTGGAAAAATAAGCTCAAATCAAATCTCAAGAAATTCTGATTCTATATATTTTTTTTTTTTTTTTAATCTTAAATCAAGATATTAGTACACAAATCAGTATTAAACACAATAGCATAAAATAGTGTATCAATTACAAAACATCATTATGAACGAATTATGTACGTCAACTTAAGTTCGCATCTAAGATAATAGAAAATCTGAATATATATCCCACCCCACTCTCCCCATTGGCTGTCGACCATGCCGTATTAAAATTTGAATGTCAAATTTGAATGTCATACATATCGCTACGTAGTTATGCGTGTACCTCTCCGCTTTCTTTCAATAACCTCAAAAATTCTAATTTGTTGAAGGGATGAAACCCATTCCCTAATCGAGGGCGGGGAGACAGAACCCCAATACTTAACCAATATAGCCCTAGCCACCATCAATCCCCTCATCCAGAGCTGTCTAACCTGGCGTGAGACTTCAATTTCAGGTGAGTCATATCCCAAAATTCTGATTCTAAAAAATTGTGGTGATTTTTTATTCTAAAGAATTAATTTGCTCATTACTAATTTGGACCTAAATAATAGTTATAATTATTATAGCTTTTATTTTATTCATTTATATAGCACCAATATATTCCATAGCACTGTACAGAGATTGTCATCACTAACATCTGTACCTGTCCCATTAGTGTGCCCAATATTATTATTATTTTTTTAATGAGTTATTTAGAAAGTCTAAGCATCCAAATAAAAGACGCTTCATTTTTTGCATTTTTTTCATTTGTTTATTTCTTTATTTTGTAAAATATTTTGCGCTAAAATTATTGCAAAATATTTCAGTGACTGCAACACACAGCCATTCAGTGGAAGGTTTCACAACATTGAACTCTACATTCCTGTCTGCCCCAGACTGTATCCCTATGTTTAGTTTTTAAAGCAGTGTTCTGTGTTGCTCACACTTTTTGCTGTATTTCCTAATTTTTTCAGTTTTTGCAAAAATGATCTCAACATTTTTTGGGATTCTGTTAAAAGATAATATTCTTGTTAAACTACTAATCAAACTTCAGTTTGCATCCCATAGAAAATAATGAATCCTTTAAATTTTTATAACTATATAGTGAATTCAACTTTACCTACCAATATTAAACCTTATAATAACATATAAAATATTTTTTTAACTTACAACTTCTATTATAGACATTGCAAGCTGAGATTTAAAGCTGAGATTTAAATGTACAAAATATATCTTGGCACACTTTTTACTAATGTGAATACCCCCAGATTTTGACAATAATGGTGCCAAAATGTGTCAAAATTTGGCACGTTACGGTTTATAGAAATTAACCGCGTGTTGCCCAAGGGGGTGTGGATTGACAGAAAAAGGGTGTGGTTTTCACCAAAAAGGGCTGTGACCTAATATGTGACATTTAGAAAAATTAAAAAATAATTAATTTAAAAGCAAAATTCTATATTTTTACATTTTTGTTTAAAAAATGTTTAATTCAAAATAGTAAGTCACATACTAGTTTGACAACCAAAATCTAACAACCTCTCAGATCATTATAGTGCCATTAGGGGTTGTCCTCAAACTTTCCACAGATGTTAAATTCTTATTTTGCTCTCTGTACTTCCTTGTGCTCTATCTGTGTAGGAGTTTTAGGGGGTCATTTAACAAAATGGGGTAAAGTAGAACTGCCTTAGTTGCCCATAGCAACCAATCAGATTCCACCTTTCATGTTCTGAAGGAACTGTCCAAAAATCCACCGAACAGTTTTTGCAACAAATCTAACAGTGGTTTCAATGAAAAGTGAATATATAGTTGCTTTATTTCTTAAATAAACTTTTTTAGAAATTAATTCATTTTTCAGCTCTCTCCTGTCTTGGAGTCATATACTGTATGCCACTGTTTATCCTGATCTTTTTGGTACATGATACCTGAACAAACATGCCATTAGGTGGAAATTATAGACACTGTTTGCGTAAAGGGAGGACTTATACTTCCCCTTCTAGATGTATTTCTTGTTTTGCATTAAAAAAAAAACTTCACCAAAAACTATAGCTCAAAGTTAATCTAAAAGTGCATTTTCAATTCTATCCTCAGGGTGCAGCCACATGGGATGGAATGAAAATCTACATTGTATACCTTCTTTCTGGATGCACTCCATTTCAAATCTACTCTTGACTTTGGCTCTGCAAAGAGGTATCTCCCAAGAAAGATAACCGTCTCGCCAGCACTACCTATTTCTCTTTCTTGGGAGATACCACTTTGCATATTTGTTTCCCATGGAGCATTTCCAATAAGTCTCTATACCATGGAGTACCTCCAGTAAGTGTCCATACGAGACTGGTCTCTTTAAGTGAATTTAGTGTGATTCCAGCCTAATGTCTGGACTGTTCTGGTATTTTGCACAAGGAAAATCAAGGTATACAGTAGATGACTCCAATCAGAGTGCTGTAAAATAAATTTTATATAGAAGATAAATAAAGATTTTAAAAATAGCTATTTTGAATAAAAGCAGAAATATACAATACTATACAAAAGTTTTAGGCAGTAAGCATGCTTTCAAAAATAGAAGTGTTAATAGTTTACATTTATTATGAAGGAGGATGACCCCAAACATACAGCTAAAATGTCATTAAGATCTATCTTTAACATAAGGGTCCATTCACGCGGCTGTAGTGTATTGCAATCCGCAATACATCCGGCCGGCACCCCCCATAGAACTGCCTATTCTTGTCCTCAATTGCGGTCAAGAATAGGACATGTTCTATTTTTTGCCGAGCAGCAGCCCCAAGTTTGGGGCCGCGGCACAGAAATGCGGTTGCGGACAGCACACTGTGTGCTGTCCACATCTTTTCTGTCCCCATAGAGAAGAATGGGTCCTCACCCGTTCCGCAAAACTGCGGAACAGATGCGGACCCATTTTCGGACGTGTGAATGGAGCCTAAAGAAGAATGAGGAGTCTTTGAAGTGAAGATGTGATCTTAACATCATTGAGTCTGTCTGGGATTACATGAAGAGTCAGAAGGATCTGAGCAAGCCTACATCAACAGAAGATCTGTGGTTAGTTCACTAAGATGTTTGGACCACCTCCCTGCCGGGTTCCTTTAAAAACTATGTATAAGTGTACCTAGAAGAAGTGATGTTATGTTTAAGGCAAAGGGCAGCCACAACAAATATTGATTGGATTTATATTTCTCTTTTTTTCATTCACTTTGCATTTTGTTCATTGATAAAAATAAACTATTAACGCTTTATTCTTGAGAGCATTCTTACTTTGCAGCATTTTTTCCACACCTGTCTAAAACTTTTGCCAAGTCCTGTATATAAAATTAAATAGAGGAAACATTGCTTAAAGCACATATAGATGATAAAAAAAGGATTGGACATAGATGTTTCTACTTTGATATAATTTGCAAGCTTTCCAGACTACTTTAATTTTCTTCATTTAGAGATATAAAAAGCTAGAAGAAATAAGTGTCCTCATAACCTCTCCAGGTAACTGCTTCCAATAACACTCACAGCCACAACTGTACTTATAGTCAATGGTAACACAATCTCCCTTGATGAGCTGATTCTTGGGAATGGTCCAAGATGGAAGAAGTGAGTTCACACATAAATTATTAAGCAAATTGCCTCATTTGTGGTCAGGTGTATGTAATGTAATGAAGGATTAGAACCATCAATATTAGAAAACAAGGGCCTCAATCATTAAGATATGGCCAGTTTTGATCATCACATGTGACTAGACAAGGTCAAATTATGAAAAGTAATTTAAATCTTGGATTAAGTTTTTGATAAGCATTATTCTTTTTTTGCAGATGACTACATTTTTAACTTGATCTTCTAACAATTTAATCTCTATAGGGTTTTCAAAGGATTTGTCTGATGTAGTGATGAGTAAATTGAATGATACGATATCTCGCTCAGCCCTGACAATCCAATGTCTGAGCCGCTGCTCTAAGTAGCAGTGAAGGTGCACAGGCTCTGCTTCCGCTTAAAGAGCACCAACAGCGCATGCGCTACTCTTTGGTAATGGTTCATGAACAGTCACTGATCTCGAAGTTGAAGTATGCATTGCTACTCAGAGGAGCGGGGCAGACATCAGGTTGTTAGGGCTGGGAGAGATGTCCAACCATCTCAATCAACAGGTAGGTGGACACTTCTTTACCTGTGGGAAGAGCCCCTCATAGGTGTACAGCTTTTGTTAATGAGACAAATTGATTTGTTGGTATCGATTCTTTCACCACTAGTTGGAAGTAATGGAAAATAAGAATCTGGCACTTGAAAATACAAACTGTCAAATTCAGATTTTCCGTGACATAAAATGGTCTGAGGCCCACTGTGGACATTGAATTGTTTACAGATACTTAAAAGGGTTGGCCACCTTATGGCTATTGTTGACCGATGTGTTTGACTGATGTCTCCTTGTTTACAATAATCTTTGTTCTCTCCACACTTAGGTCCTGTCCATAAAAAGACTGCTGATAGAGGGTCATGTGACTAGGTAAATCACCTCCGTGTGATGTCTCCTCCATTCAAATACACTACATTTGTCATCTGCACTTGCGCTGTTGGAAGTTTAGAGCAGGTACAGTGTGTCAGAATGGAGGAGACATCACATGGAGGTGATGTGCCTGGTCACATGACCCCCATCAACAGCCATTATATGGACATGATCTCTGCCTGGACAGCACAAAAGACAATTGTAAACAAGGGAGCATACCCTATGAAATATAGAAAATGGTGCAGATAGTCAGCAAAGGCCATGTTAGTAAGTGCCATACAGTCATCTTTCATACATAATGGTCAACAATAACCACAAAGTGGCAAACCCTTTAAAATAAAGGTTGTTTCCCCTGGAGACATGTCATCAGGATAACTGTTTATTCTATGATGTGTACCATGTGTTATGTTTTTCACAGAGAAGTGGAACCTGTAAGACAAGATCAGCTAGGCACTAACTAGGCAGTGATATGGAGTATATGGGATCCCCATTCTTACCCTTAACAGTCACAGAGATGTATAGACTATATATATATATATATATATATATATATATATATATATATCTGTTAGATTGCCAGGTTGTAATCCTCAGAATAGTCACCAATTAGTAGAGCTTGCGTTTTAGCAAAGTACTATATACAAGTCAAGAATTTAGCTAGATGTGGTCAGCACAGTAGTGAGAAGGATGAGACAAAACTGTAATCACAAGATAGAACAGGAGTCAATGCCAGGAATACAACCATGGGAACTGGGCAACCAAAACCAAAGGACGGGAAAAATGCATTATCCAGGAATAAGTCTGAAGGACAAGGCCAAGATCAAAGTCAAATATAGAGTTAAAAGAGCAACAGAAGCAAAAAATTAGCAAAATATGTACCTTAAAGCTCTGAACCCAGACATACCCATAATTTCACCCCTGACTTGAGCATCGGAGCAGTTCATGCTCTGATGCACTCCCTTGCCCTGCTCATGATCGCGCATGGCAAGGGGTCTTTTATTTACTATAACACACTGCCAGGCGGAGGCTTACGCCCAGCAATGTGTTCGGTGATGTCACCAGCTCTGATGGACAGACTTTAGTGCTGCCCTAGCTATTTTACAGGCTAGGGCAGCGCTAAAGCCGGCCATCAGTGCCAGTGATGTCACCGGGCTCACTGCTGAGCAGAAGCCTCCACCTGGCAGCTCGAAGGAGAGCTGAGTTATTCACCGGAACTCCACAAAATGCCTTTGCACTGCACAATTCATGCTCCGATGCTCTTGTCAGGGGGCCGGCCTGGAGGAAATTCTGGGTATGTCCGGGTTCAGCCCTGAACCCGGACAACCCCTTTATTCTGACAGCATAGGATCTCAGTGGCCTTCAATTACTAAGGCTCCCTGACATGGCTGGTGAATTATTATTTTTTTTATTTTTTATTTTTTATTGAAAATTATAGAATATACAAATAAAGTACATGCTATAGAAGTAACACATCTTGGAAAAGTTACACATTGGATGACAGGAGATAAACACGATAATTGCATTATATTACTTGGGTACGAAGGTACAATGAACTTCATATTAGGGATGACTCACATTCCTTTTGATCGTACAGCTAAGTGTGGGTTGGCTTGTCTCACCATTTTAAGTGCACATGGTGTTGTTAGTGATGCAGGTATATTAAGGTATATAGGTAAAATTCCTAAAATTGGACCAGGCTCTCCACGTAGACCTAAAGGCGCTAAATGGCTGGTGAATTTAAAAAGCAGGGATCCGCTGCCACAATTCAGGTCACCATCAAACGACGGACTTAACCCCCCCCCGGGTCCATCCAAGCCACGCCCCTGACCACTTTGCAGCCAATGGGGATTAAAAAAATGAAGGTAAAAATTAGAGATGAGCGAATCGAAGCTGACGAAGTCGAATTCGTTCCAAATTTCAGGAAAAAATCGACTCAAATTTCCTCGCGCTTCGTAGTAACGAATCGCAATTTTTCCTAACATGGCAGCTAAAATGACGGCTACACGTGTGAGGAAATGGGGCAAGGAACTCTGGGAAGGGGGGATGACCCATAATGCCATGCATGCAGCCAATCAGCAGGCAGCCAGCCCGGTGATTTCACAGCCCTATAAATACGGCGGCCATCTTAGAGTCTGCCATCCACCATCGTACTTTGTTCAGGGACAGACGTTTATGCAGGCGCTAGGGAGAGTGAAAGAAAATCTCATTGTGACAAAAAAAGCCTTTTTTATAGGTGCACAATAAGGATAGGGAGGAATCATTTCACATCATCTAAGTGCAGGGACAGACATTTCAGGTGCTAGGGAAAGTGATAAAGTAAACATCATTGTGAAAAACAAAGCGATTTATAAGTGCACGATAAGGAAAGGGAGGAATCATTTCACAGCATCTTAGTGCAGGGACGTTGCAGGGGCTAGGGCGGGTCATACAGAAAACATCGTTGGGAAAAAAATACTATTTACAAGTGCAGGGAAAGATTATTTGGGCCATTATACAGCTCTGTCATTCCAGCAATTTGTTGTAGGGGTGCAAGTGTTATGTTGAAAAGCCTTTAGTGGCTAATATCTGTGTAAAAAAAGAAATATATACTCTGTTCACTTCTGCAGCTATATATGGTGAAAGCGTTTAGTGCCCTATTATAGTACAATCCGAGAAAAATAGACTCCTTTCACACTTGGTGTTATGTGCGCTAAAAACATTTATTGTCAGTTCAGTACAATACGAGAAAAATAGACGCTGTTCACATTTGGTGTTATTTGCGGTAAAATCATTTATTGTCAGTTCAGTACAATACTAGAAAAATAGACGCTGTTAACATTTGGAGTTATTTGCAGCAAAAACATTTTTTGCAGTTCAGTACAATACGAAAAAAATAGACGCTGTTCACATTTGCTGTTATTTGCGCTATAAGCGCTTCATGTCATATTTCTAGAGAAAAAGACAAAAATACATGCCGTTCACATTTGGTGTTATTTGCACTAAAAACATTTATTGTCAGTTCAGTACAATACGAGAAAAATAGATGCTGTTCACATTTGGTGTTATTTGCGCTAAAAGAGTTTCTTGTCATACCTCTAGAGAAAAATACAGGCCGTTCACATTTGGTGTTATTTGCAATAAAACCATTTATTGTCATATTTCTAGAGAAAATTAGAAAAATACACTGTTCACATTTGGTGTTACTTGCACTAAAAACATTTATTGTCAGTTCAGTACAATATGAGAAAAATAGATGCTGTTCACATTTGGTGTTATTTGCACTAAAAGAGTTTCTTGTCATACTTCTAGAGAAAAAGAGAAAAATACATGCCGTTCACATTTGGTGTTATTTGCGGCAAAACCACTTTGTGGTCTCCTGATGCAGCTGCTGCTGCCATCTCCAAACTATGTCACTCCTGATGCTGATGCCACCTCCAAACTATGTCACCTTGCCACTCTGTGGTCTCCTCATGCTGCTGCCATCTCCACACTATGTTACCTTGCCAGTGCCACTGCCACTGCCAGTCTTCGAATGCTGCCGCCATATCCACACTATGTCACCTTGCCACTCTGTCACCTTTTGATGCTGCCGCCACCTCCAAACTATGTGACCTTGCCACTCTGTGGTCTCCTTAATGCTGCTGTCATCTCCACACTATGTCACCTTGCCACACTGTGGTCTCCTCATGCTGCTGCCACCTCCAGACTCAGCTATTGTGCCACTCTGTGGCCTACTCATGCTGCTGCCACTTCCAGACTCTGTCGCTGTGCCACTCTGTGGCCTACTCATGCTGCTGCCACCTCCAGACTCTGTCATTGTGCCAGTCGGTGGCCTCCTCATTCTGCTGCCAACTCCAGACCCTGTCATTGGGCCACTCTATGGTCTCTTCATGCTGCTTCCACCTCACTACTATGTTATAGGTCCACTCTGTGAACGTCTCGGACTGTTCTTCCCCTCTGGGCCACTATTTTGCCTTTTGGCCTGGCTGACATCATGATTTATATGATTTATTTGAACTTTCTTCTGATCTGTTAGAAGGAAGAAAAAATGAGACGCACAACGGATCCTGTCTGTGTAACAGCTGTAAGGCCTGTAAGGTCCCATCAGAATTGGCTTGTCATTTGGTAGCCAAAAGCAGGAGTGGGTACAAAACATAGAAGATATGCAAATATTCCATTCACGTGTCATCTCTGTTTTGGATCCACTCCTGTTTTTTTGGGCATTACCAATACTCGTGGATTACTGAGCAAATGCTGACCGAATGAAGGCGTATGCTCCACAGACAGGATCCGTTTTTGTGGCTTATTGTTCTGGCGGATCAGAGGAAGGGCAAATTAATCAGTGACATCAACGCAAACTTACTGCTGACACCCTCTCCACTCGGTCAGGGGGCTCTACTTGTATAAACGTTTAATAGAAGAGGTTCTGTAGATATCTAAGTGGAATCAGCTTACGATGGTGTAAAAGGAGTGCGCTTCTTCTTGACACTAACATTGACCTGTAAGGCTGAGTTCATACTTTATTTGGTCAGTTTTGCGAATTATACTTTCTTATAATTTTTCAAGTTTTGGTTTAATTTAATATTAAATATTTAATGAATTTAATAATAAAAATTACATGTTGCCTAAGACAGGAGAGAATCGGCCAGTCTTCTGTTTATTCAATGACGTTGTGTTGTGATGGAGAAAGCATGCCAAGAAAACAATTCCTCTCCACCTGGAGACGAATCCTGTCAAGATTGCAGCAAGTGCTGTATTGGCTGCTCATCGACCAAGATTCTTCTGGGGGAAACCTGCCTGGCATGAACAGTAGTGCTGATCGAGCACCGTAGCGCTCAGGGGCTCGGGCGGAACACATCGTGATATTCGGGTGCTCGACCGAGCACCCGAATATAATGGAAGTCAATGGGAGAACCCGAGCATTAAACCAGGTACCCCCTTCTCTGAAGAGGGGAGGGTGCCTGGTTCATAAGAAAATGTTAGAAATTGTGGGTAACACCACCGAAATGGTTCTGTAACAGCATGTAGTGGATGTATGGATGCATCTTGGACTCGCTGGTCGCTGCTGGGAACTATGTTGTCCAAATAGTACGCCGCTTTTACATAATGACAAGGAACAAAA
Source organism: Bufo bufo (assembly GCF_905171765.1). NCBI lineage: Eukaryota > Metazoa > Chordata > Amphibia > Anura > Bufonidae > Bufo > Bufo bufo. The sequence continues at coordinate 114,437,016 of NC_053398.1, read as the reverse complement.
ATTTTAGAGGAAAAATTGATAGAAAACATTCTTTCCTGAATATTTACTTGTATAAAAAGTGCAAGTGCTGCCAAAAATTACAAGGAAGAGGCACTCCGATACACCCTTAGTTACACATAAAGGAGGGCATCATACACACCCTTGAAAAATTATGATTGATGACCTGCTGGTGACCCTCAAAAACATTAGGAGCAAGGGCCTGCTGATCTAAACATCTAAAACATTATGGGCGGTGGCCACATCCCCGTGACGGCGACGATCCATTCGAATGTCTGGCCTATCAACTTTCGATGTAATTGTCAGCTCAAAACCATTGTAAAATACGGGTAACGGGGAATCAGTGTTTGATTCCGGAGAGGGAGCCTGAGAAACGGCTACCACATCCAAGTAAGGCAGCAGGCGCGTGCAAATGACACACTCCCGACTCGTGGAGGTAGTGACGATAAATAACAATGCTCTTAAGATGCCCTGTTATTGAAATGAGTAATAAAAAATTACAGGGAATGTCACTGTGGTATTTTGGATGAGGAAACGTTATACAGGACAGGCCCTGCTGTCGCTTTGTTGACTCTAGATAACTTCTGCCTGATCGCACGTCCCCGTGACGTCAACAATCCATTTGGATATCTTCCCTATCAACTTTCGGTGTTCTTTTATGCGCCTAACATGGTGACCACCGATAACTGGAAATCATTGTTCGATTTTGGAGAGGGAGCCTGATAAACGGCTACGGCTAGTACTTCAAAGAAAGGCAGCATGAGTTGCGGGCCTGTAGGTGAGCTGACCCTGTAAAAGATTTTAGGTGCGGGCGTACTGGTGAGCTGACCCTGTAAAACATTATATGCGAGTGCCTGCAGGTGAGCTGACCCTGTAAAACATTATATGCGAGGGCCTGCAGCTAAGCTGACCCTCTAAACAATTCTATGCGAGGGCCTGCATGTGAGCTGACCCTGTAAAAGATCTGAGTTGTGGGCCTGCATGTGAGCTTACCCAGTAAAAGATTTGAGTTGTGGGCCTGCAGCTGAGCTGACCCTGTAAAAGATTTGAGTTGCACGCCTGCAGGTGAGCTGACCCAGTAAAATATTTTAGGTGCAGGTCTGCTGGTGAACTGAGGTGGAACCGACAAACCCAACTTGATTTTGATGGCTGCATTATTCTGCAGGTAACTGTCATACAGCTCTACAGATTTGTTTCCATCTGCATCCTTCTCAACAATCTGTGGCCTTAGTCTTTTATCCAGACTCATTGTGCCACTCATGCTACCATCTCCAAACCATGTCACCTTGCCACTCATTTTTATCACCATGCTGCTGCTCATGCTGCTTAAAAGGCCTTAAACTGATCACCAGGCCCACAATTTAATTAAGGTTTCGGAATCGATAAACCCAACTTGCTTTTGTAGGCTGCATCAGTGACGTAGCTAGAAATTACTGGACCCCACAGCAAATTTTTGAATGGGGCTCTATCACACAGTAATTTTTTAGAGACCCCTTCCTTTCATGCTGCCCCCATTCCTGTGGCTAGTCTATACTGTCACTGTATATAATTTCATTGTGTAATACCGTTGAGGGGGCCCTGACCAAATCCTTTAGTCATCCTCCTCCTGGATGGGCACCTTCTGCATCTTTCTAAACAATCTGCAGCCTTAGTCTTTTATCCAAACTCAGTCATTGTGCCACTATGTGGCCTCCTCATGCTGTCATCTCCACACCATGTCACCTTGCCACTCATTTTTATCACCATGCTGCTGCTGATGCTGCTGCTTAAAAGGCCTTAAACGGATCACCAGGCCTACAATCTAATTAAGGTTTTACGCACAAGACCAAAGTAAAAAATCGATTTTATAGGAAAAATTTCTTGAAAACATTCTTTCCTGTATATTTACTTGTATATAAAGTGCAAGTGCTGCCAAAAATTACAAGAAAGAGGCACTCCGATATAACCTGTATATCACATAAAGGAGGGCCTCATTCACATTGAGTTGCGGGCCTGCAGGTGAGCTGACCCTATGAAAGATTTGATTTGCGGGCCTGCAGGTGAGCTGACATTTTAAAAGATTTGAGTTGCGGGCCTGCAGGGGAACTGACCCTGTAAAAGATTTGATTTACGTGCCTGCAGGTGAGCTGAACCTGTAAAAGATTTAAGTTGCGGACCTGCAGGTGAGCTGACCCTGTAAAATATTTTGGATGTGGGCCTGCAGGTGAGCTGACCCTGTAAGAGATTTGAGTTGCGGCCTGGAGGTGAGCGGACCCTGTAAAAAATTAGATGTGAGGGCCTGCTGGTGAGCAGACCCTGTAAAAATTTAGATGTGAGGGCCTGCTGGTGAGCAGACCCTGTAAAAAATTAGATGTGAGAGCCTGCTGGTGAGCGGACCCTCTAAAACATTTGATGTGAGGGCCTGCTGGTGAGTGGACCCTGTAAAAAATTTGATGTGAGGGCCTGCTGGTGAGCAGACCCTCTAAAAATTTATATTCGAAGGACATATATGCGAGGGCATTATATGTGACGAATAAGCAATGCATGTTGATATGACGGAAGAGGAGGAGGAGGAGAAAAGAAAGATTCAACCATATACCCTTGTTTGTGGTGGAAGGGGTGCATGGGAATACAGTCTATTAACTAGATTAAAAACAACACGTTAAGTGCCTTTATGTTCATCAGCATTCCTCTTTTGGAGTCGAGAAGTCATGGTCAATCCAGGCCTTGTTCATTTTTATATGAGTCAACTCACAGTTATTATATCATTATCTATTATAATGCCACCAGCAGCACTAAATACGCACTCAGACAAAACGCTGGCGGCAGGGCAGGCCAGCACCTCCAAAGCGTAGAGCGCAAGTTCATGCCACGTGTCCAGCTTGGACATCCAGTAGTTGTAAGGCACTGAGGGATCATTAAGGATGCTGACACAGTCTGCTATGTACTCCTTTACCATCTTCCAAAATTTTTCTCTCCTTGTGGCAGTAGGCCGCACATCAGGGTGAGGGTGCTGGCGGGGTGTCATGAAACTGTCCCAGGCTTTGGAGAGTGTTGCCCTGCCTCTGTTGGAACTGCTGTGTGTTCCCCTTGTCTCTTGTCCTCGGTTGGTCAAGGAAGTACGGACTCTGCCGCCAGCGTTGTCAGATGGAAAATTTTGGAGCAATTTTCCAACAAGGATCTTCTGGTATTGCACCATTTTGCTCGTCCTCTCCACCAGAGGAATGAGAGATGATAAGTTCTCTTTGTAGCGGGGGTCGAGAAGGGTGAACAACCAGTAATCCGTGATGTTTAAAATGTGTATAACGTGCGGGTCGCGGGAAAGGCAGCCTAACATGAAGTCAGCCATGTGTGCCAGAGTACCAACAGACGAGACTTCGCTGTCGTCATCAGGAGGATCACTCCCAATCTCCTCATCTTCTTCCTCCTCTTCTGCCCACCCACGAAGAACAGATGGAATTAAACTTCCATGGGTACTACCCTCTGTAGCTGAGGCAACCGTCTCCTGATCCTCCTCCTCTTCAGCCTCCAATTCGCGCTGAGAAGACGAACTGAGGGTGGTCTGGCTATCATCAACCTGTGTAATGTCTTCCCCCGTTTCCACCTCTTCCACATGCACAGCGTCATCCTTTATTGTGAGCAGCGAGCGTTTGAGAAGACACAGAAGTGGGATGATGACGCTGATAATAGCGTTATCACCGCTCACCATTTTTGTTGATTCCTCAAAGTTGCGTAAAACCTCACAGAGGTCAGACATCCATGCCCACTCCTCGCTTGTGAAGAGTGGAAGCTGACTGGAAAGGTGACGACCATGTTGCAGCTGGTATTCCACAACTGCCCTCTGCTGCTCACAAAGCCTGGCCAACATGTGGAACGTGGAGTTCCAGCGCAAGCTCACGTCGCACAACATCCGATGAGCTGGCAATTTAAAGCACTGCTGCAGCGTTGACAGACTGGCTGAAGTTGTCGGTGACTTACGGAAATGTGCACACACGCGGCGCACCTTCACCAGTAGCTCAGGCAAATTGGGGCATGTTTTAAGAAACCGCTGAACCACAAGGTTGAATACGTGGGCAAGGAATGGGATGTGTCTATGGTTGCCCAGCTCCAAACCCGCAACCAAGTTACGTCCATTATCAGACACAACCATGCCTGGTTCTAAGTTGAGTGGCGAGAGCCACAACTCAGTCTGGTTTCTTTTCCCCTGCCACAGGTCTGCGGCAGTGTGCTGTTTGTCACCTAGGCATATCAGCTTCAACACGGACTGCTGCCACTTCCCCACTGCAGTGCTACACTGATTCCAGCTACCGACTGATGACTGGCGGGTGCTGCACGTGGATACTTGGAGGTGGAAGTGGAGGAGGAGGCGGTGGATGAGAAGTGGGGTTTGGAGCCACTAACGTCGGTGCTGGCGGAAACCCTGATGGAATTGGGGCTCGCAATTCTTGGCGTCGGTAGCACCTGTGCCTTCCCAGGGTACGAGTCGCTCCTGGCCTCCACAACCTTTACTCAGTGTGCCGAAAGCACTTGTCCATGTGTCCGTGGATAAGTGGACCTTCCCAGTAATTGCGTTGGTCAGGGCACATGTGATGTTAAGGGACACATGTTGGTGTAAGGCTGGCACGGCTCACCTTTAAGAATAGTGGCAGCTGGGAACTGCGTAACGAGGGATGGCCACAGACATCAGGCTGCTGAAGGCCTCAGTGTCCACAAGACTAAATGGCAACATTTCCATGGCCAGTAATTTGGTGCTATGGCCTGTGGGTGGGTGGCTGGGTATTTGCGCTTGCGTTCAAATGCCTGGGTTAATGACATTTTGACGCTGCGCTGGACAGGAAATTGTATGTGGTCGCTGATGGTGCTTGCAAAGGTCCAGGTGCAGGGCAGGATGGCACCACCTCATTATCCTCTTACGGACACAGGGCTTACTGATGTCCGAGTCCTTAAGGACACAGGGCGTACAGGTACGCCCTGTGTATTTCCGATCACTGCCGAGCGGCGGGCGGTGATCGGAACGGGTTTCCTGCTGAAATCATTCAGCAGGCACCCTGTGACAATGCCGAGGGGGTCCTGTGATCCCCCGTATCGGCGATCGCTGCAGATTAACCCTTTCTATGCCGCGATCTACGCTGACTGTGACATAGAAGTTGTTTGTGGTTGAGGGAGCCCATCGAGTCCCCGCGCTGCTGTGGCGGGGACCCAATTGGTGAGAAGACAGCCCGATGTTGTGCAGAGGCTGCCCAATGCCTTGCACGGCATCGGGACCTACACTATCATACACTAACAGGCAATGCATTACAAAACAGATGTATTGTAATGCATTGCAGAGGGGATCAGACCCCCAAAAGTTGAAGTCCCAGAGTGGGACAGAAATAAAGTTTTTAAAAAAAAGTTAAAAAAAGTGTTTTCAATAACAAAAATATATAAAGTTTCACGTTAAAAAAAAGAAAAAAACGCTGATTTCCCTAATTTTATTTAAGAAAAAAGAAAAGAAAAAACACACATATTAGATATTGCCGCGTCCATAACGGCCTGCTCTATAAAAATTTCACATGATCCACCCCCTCCGATAGACACCATAAAAAAATAAAATAAAAACAGTGTAAAAAAAAGCCATTTTTGTCACCTTACATCACTAAACGTGCAACACTAAGCGATCAAAAAAGCGTATGCCCCCCAAAATAGTACCAATCTATTCCTCATCAAACTCAAAAATGAGCCCCTACATAGGACAATCGATAAAAAAAAATATATACAGTTGCAAGAAAAAGTATGTGAACCCTTTGGAATGATATGGATTTCTGCACAAATTGGTCATAAAATGTGATCTGATCTTCATCTAAGTCACAACAATAGGCAATCACAGTCTGCTTAACCTAATAACACACAAAGAATTAAATGTTACCATGTTTTTATTGAACACACCATGTAAACATTCACAGTGCAGGTGGAAAAAGTATGTGAAGCCCTAGACTAATGACATCTCCAAGAGCTAATTGGACTGAGGTGTCAGCCAACTGGAGTCCAGTCAATGAGATGAGATTGGAGGTGTTGGTTACAGCTGCCCTGCCCTATAAAAAACACACACCAGTTCTGGGTTTGCTTTTCACAAGAAGCATTGCCTGATGTGAATGATGCCTCGCACAAAAGAGCTCTCAGAAGACCTACGATTAAGAATTGTTGACTTGCATAAAGCTGGAAAGGGTTATAAAAGTATCTCCAAAAGCCTTTCTGTTCTTCAGTCCACGGTAAGACAAATTGTCTATAAATGGAGAAAGTTCAGCACTGCTGCTACTCTCCCTAGGAGTGGCCGTCCTATAAAGATGACTGCAAGAGCACAACGCAGACTGCTCAATGAGGTGAAGAAGAATCCTAGAGTGTCAGCTAAAGACTTACAAAAGTCTCTGGCATATGCTAACATTCCTGTTAGCAAATCTATGATACGTAAAACACTAAACAAGAATGGATTTCATGGGAGGATACCATAGAGGAAGCCACTGCTGACCAAAAAAAACATTGCTGCACGTTTACAGTTTGCACAAGAGCACCTGGATGTTCCACAGCAGTACTGGCAAAATATTCTGTGGACAGATGAAACCAAAGTTGAGTTGTTTGGAAGAAACACACAACACTATGTGTGGAGAAAAAGAGGCACAGCACACCAACATCAAAACCTCATCCCAACTGTGAAGTATGGTGGTGGGGGCATCATGGTTTGGGGCTGCTTTGCTGCGTCAGGGCCTGGACGGATTGCTATCATCGGAGGAAAAATGAATTCTTAAGTTTATCAAGACATTTTGCAGGAGAACTTAAGGCCATCTGTCCACCAGCTGAAGCTCAACAGAAGATGGGTGTTGCAACAGGACAAAGACCCAAAGCATAGAAGTAAATCAACAACAGAATGGCTTAAACAGAAGAAAATACGTCTTCTGGAGTGGACCAGTCAGAGTCCTGACCTCAACCCGATTGAGATGCTGTGGCATGACTTGAAGAAAGCTATTCACACCAGACATCCCAAGAATATTGCTGAACTGAAACAGTTCTGTAAAGAGGAATGGTAAAGAATTACTCCTGACCGTTGTGCACGTCTGATCTGCAACTACAGGAAACGTTTGGTTGAAGTTTTTGCTGCCAAAGGAGGTGCAACCAGTTATTAAATCCAAGGGTTCACATACTTTTTCCACCTGCACTGCGAATGTTTACATGGTGTGTTCAATAAAAACATGGTAACATTTAACTCTTTGTGTGTTATTAGTTTAAGCAGACTGTGATTGTCTATTGTTGTGACTTAGATGAAGATAAGATCACATTTTATGACCAATTTGTGCAGAAATCCATATCATTCCAAAGGGTTCACATACTTTTTCTTGCAACTGTATGGCTCTCAGACTATTGAGACACTAAAACATGATTTTTTTTGTTTCAAAAATTATATTAGTGTAAATAAAAAAGTAGACATATTAGGTATCGCCGCGTCCGTAAAAACCTTCTCTATAAAAATATCACATGACCTAACCCCTCAGGTGAACACCGTAAAAAAATAAAATAAAACGGTGAAGCCATTTTTTTGTCACCTTACATCAAATGACCCCCTACATAAGACAGTCACCCAAAAAATTAAAAAAACTATGGCTTTCAGAATATGGAGACACTAAAAATGTATTTTCTTCAAAAATGATTTATTATATAAAACTGAAATAAACAACAACAAAAAAGTAGTCATATTTGGTATTGTCGTGTCCGTAACAACCTGCTCTATAAAAATAGCTCATGATCTAACCTGTCAGATGAACGTAAATAACAAAAAATAAAAGCAGTGCCAAAACAGCTATTTTTTTGGTTACCTTGCCTCACAAAAAGTGTAATATAGAGCAACCAAAAATTATCTGTACCCTAAAATAGTACCAACAGAACTGCAACCTTATCCCATAGTTTCCAAAATGGGGTCACTTTTTTGGAGTTTCTACTCTAGGGGTGCATCAGGGTTTCTTCAAATGTGACATGGCAAGTTAAAATTATCCCAGTGAAATCTGCCCTCCAAAAACCATATGGTGTTCCTTTCCTTTTGCGCCCTGCCGTGTGCCCGTACAGCAGTTTACGACCACATATGTGTTTCTGTAAACTACAAAATCAGGGCAATAAATATAGAGTTTAGTTTGGCTGTTAATCCTTGATTTGTTAGCGGAATAACATTATTAAAATGTAAAATCTGCCAAAAAAGTAAAATTCTGAAATTTCATCTCCATTTTCCATTAATTCTTGTGGAACACCTAAAGGGTTAACAATGTTTGTAAAATCTGTTTTTAATACCTTAATGGGTGTAGTTTCTAAAATAGGGTCTTTATGTAAGCCTCACAAAGTAACTTCAGACCTGAACTGGTCCTTTAAAGATTTGCTTCTAAACTACTAAGCCTTGTAACGTCCCCAAAAATAAAATGGCATTCCAAACAAGAAGTAGACATATGTGGAATGTAAATTAATAACTATTAATACATATTTTTGGAGGTATTACTATGTATTATAGAAGTAGAGAAATTGAAACTTGGAAATTTGCTAATTTTTCAATTTTTTTTGTAAATTTGGTATTTTTTTTATAAATAAAAATGAAATTTATTGACTCCATTTTACCAGTGTCAGGAAGTACAATATGTGACGAAAATACAATCTCAGATTAGCCTGGATAAGTAAAAGTGTTTTAATGTTATTCACACATAAAGTGACACTGGTCAGATTTGCAAAAAATGGCCTGGTCCTTAAGGTGAAAATGAGCCAGGTCCTTGAGGGGTTAAACACTAATTGCCGTTCCCCAATGTCATGTTCTTGTGACTCAGGATGCTCAAGAGGTTGGGAATCTGGGCACAAGATCTCAGGTCCCTCTTCAAGCTTGCTTGGCGAGAGGGCCAAATCAAGTAATGGTGATGCAAAGAGGTCCTCAGAATATCCGAGTGTGGGATCACTTGTTTGGCCAGACTGTAAATGGTGGGAGTAAGGAGGATAAGGGTGAGGATTATGTGGACCAGACTCCTGGCTACTGAGACTGGACTTGGTGGAAGACAGGGTCATGCTTAACCGACTGGAAGCACTATCTGCTGCAATCCAACCGACCACCTGGTCGCACTGGGCTGACTTCAAGTGTGGTGTCCTGTGCCGCCCTGCAAACTGGGACTTGGATGATTGTTTTTCTTGTGCTCTGGCAGCAGAAACAGTTTCACCGCACCCAGGGCCACGACCTCTGATTGCAAGATCAGCATCACTGACACTTCCCCATCCCTTAATGCTCGCCTTCTTCATATTAAATGTTATATGTTATAAGGGAACGTTTATAGGAAAAATGTGGATAAATTATGGAAAAAATATATTTGTTGTCAGTAATATTTTTCCCAATATCTGGCCCTGACACACGCTATTGCAGCGCAGATGTGACAATTCACTGCAGACACCATTTAAAAGCAAAGTGAGGATAAATTATGGAAAAAAATATCATTGTTTTCGCTAATATTTTTCCCAATATCTGGCCCTGACACATGTTATTGCAGCGCAGATGTGACAATTCACTGCAGACACCATTTATAGGTAAAGTGTGGATAAATTTAGGAAAAAATATATTTGTTGTCAGTAGTATTTTTCCCAATATCTGGCCCTGACAGACGCTATTGCAGCGCAGATGTGACAATTCACTGCAGACACCATTTATAGGCAAAGTGTGGATAAATTATGGAAAAAATATATTTGTTGTCAGTAATATTTTTCCCAATATCTGGCCCTGACAGACGCTATTGTAGCGCAGATGTGACAATTCACTGCAGACACCGTTTATAGGCAAAGTGTGGATAAATTATGGACCAAAAAATATATATTTGGTGTCAGTAATATTTTTCCCAGTATCTGGCCCTGACACATAGAAAGTTTTGCAGCACAGATGTCACAAGTCACTGCAGACACCCTCTATAGAAAAATAATCTCAAAGTATGGAAAATCGAAGACTACTTTGCAAGATTAAATTGCTGCCTGCCACCACACACAATAGTCCTTAAAAGGACTTTTGGGTCTTTGAAATGTTTTTCTGTTGAATATATTGCGATCATACTTCCTGGATAGATTGGAGGCTTGGGCAGATAAGTGGCAGATGAGGTTTAACACTGATAAATGTAAAGTTATGCACATGGGAAGAAAAAATGTAAGTCACCCGTACATACTAAATGGTAAAACACTCGGTAACACTGACATGGAAAAGGATCTAGGAATTTTAATAAACAGCAAACTAAGCAGCAAAAACCAGTGTCAGGCAGCTGCTGCCAAGGCCAACAAGATAATGGGTTGCATCAGAAGGGGCATAGATTCCCGTGATATGAACATAGTCCTACCACTTTACAAATCGCTAGTCAGACCACACATGGAGTACTGTTTACAGTTCTGGGCTCCTGTAAACAAGGCAGACATAGCAGAGCTGGAGAGGGTTCAGAGGAGGGCAACTAAAGTAATAACTGGAATGGGGCAACTACAGTACCCTGAAAGATTATCAAAATTAGGGTTATTCACTTTAGAAAAAAGACGACTGAGAGGAGATCTAATTACTATGTATAAATATATCAGGGGTCAGTACAGAGATCTATCCCATCATCTATTTATCCCCAGGACTGTGACTGTGACGAGGGGACATCCTCTGCGTCTGGAGGAAAGAAGGTTTGTACACAAACATAGAAGAGGATTCTTTACGGTAAGAGCAGTGAGACTATGGAACTCTCTGCCTGAGGAGGTGGTGATGGTGAGTACAATAAAGGAATTCAAGAGGGGCCTGGACGTATTTCTGGAGTGTAATAATATTACAGGCTATAGCTACTAGAGAGGGGTTGTTGATCCAGGGAGTTAGTCTGATTGACTGATTGGAGTCGGGAAGGAATTTTTTATTCCCCTAAAGTGGAGAAAATTGGCTTCTACCTCACAGGGTTTTTTGCCTTCCTCTGGATCAACTTGCAGGATAACAGGCCGAACTGGATGGACAAATGTATTTTTTCGGCCTTATGTACTATGTTACTATGTTACTATGTTACACTATCTGTCCCTTCCTAATCGCAGCTCTCCCTGACTCACAATGAGCCTAACCCGCGTCACCTGGTGCTATATAGCACCCGATGGCGCGTTCTGGCCAGCCAATCACTGTAATGCCAGTAGCCAACATGGCTACTGGCATTACAGTGATGGCAGTACTTACCTGCACGTTTATTGGCTGCCTAGCAGCCGCGAAACGTGCAGGGAGGAGACTCGAGCATGGCGCTCGAGTATATGTGGTATTCGGCACAGCACGCTCGCTCACCACTACTCAGCTATGGTTGTGGTCAGTGATGAGAACGTCTATGAGGTAAAAGCTATTCTGGAGATGAAGAAGAGTAGAGGGAAAACCCTGTTTCTGGTAGATTTGAAGGGGTTTGGCCCTGAGGAAATATCTTGGGAACCTAGAGAGAACATCAATGCGCCTCTTCTTCTGAAAATAATTATCCAGGACAAGGCCTGAGGAGAGGGAGCGTAAGGGGGGGGGGTACTGTTAGCTCAGCGGTCTGTGTCGGCGCTGCTGCCCCTAATCACGGGCAACGGTGTGCCGTGCTGTCAAGCGCGGGTAGCAGATAGCTTAAATATGGTATCCGAGTTCCATACCAGAGTTTCCTTCCTGCTGGAGACTTGTACTGGTGTTTGAGCTTGCATAGGTGTGTCTCTCTTCACCTATGAAGCAGCACATACACACCCTCTGTCTCACCAGCCTATGGCTGGATTGCAGGAGGTATTTAAAGGCGCTTCCTACCACAGGAAGATGACTGAGCAACTCATGGTCTCCAGCTTGTCTAGCTTCATGTGCAAAGGTGTTTCTCTTATCTGCTTCACTGTGTATGGGACTCTGCTTATTGAACTCCTGGATTTTGCCTGTTTGCCACCTGCCTCTAACCTCGGATCTTGTTTATGGACTTTGTTTGCCACCTACCTCTGACCCCAGACTTCACTTACTGATCTTTCTTGATCGCTGCCTGTAAAGACCAGGATCCTCCTGGCCATGCACGTCCCCTCGGTGCTTGCACCAGGTACTCTGACCCCTTAGTCAGCTGCCCCTGACTCGGGGACTGCTCAGGTTTCACAGGTTAAGGGGAAGGGAAAACACCAAATACACACCACAACAAATAGACAACAATCTAGGCCTCAAAAGCTAAGGAAGAGGGATGGTGACCTCCTAGTATTCCCTAGGCCTTTCCCTAACTCCTGCCAGTATGAGCATATCCTGATGGTGGAAATACTCATACACCAGATACCTAAATCCCTGCTTTAGGTAGCAGGGGATGAGACAGCTGGTTCCTTCCAGAATGAAGGATCCTGCATCTCCCTGAGGACTAGAAACAACACACACCAGATAATAAGAAACAGCGAAGGTAACAAGTACTTATTGGGGTGCTAGTAAGTGGGGCACCCTGCTCAACAGAGTCTACACACCGTGTAGCACTCAGCCTTTTGCATGGAAAATTAGCGATTAGAATATTCGCGATCTACACTACTCATGAACAGCGCCATCTATTGGATTCATAGTCTTGTCATAAGACTATGAAACCAATAGATGGCGCTGTTCATGAGTCATTACAAGCAGGGAAATAGTCCTCAGATACACCATAGCAAGCTTATTTTACCGCAGATAAAGTGCTAGAAGAAGTGTGCATGATAGCAGCAATACGATGTACACCTCAGTGTTAGCGCAGGCTATTATAGGCTGAGTGCTACACGGTGTGTGGACTCTGTTGAACAGGGTGCCTCACTTACTAGCGCCCAAAAAAGATGAACAGCGCCATCTATTGGTTTCATAGACTTATGAAAAGACTATGAATCCAATAGATGGTGCTGTTAATCAGTAGTGTAGATCGCAAATTTTCCATACAAATGGTTTTTCAGCTTAAAAACAAGGCAGACGCTGCTCATTTGCATGTCTTTCCTATATGCCCATGTTTATGCAAATGAGTTTTTACATGACAAAACTGTATAGAAAGGTTATTAAATATTATGTTAGGACAATCAGAAAACTTTTTGTCACCCTAATGATATTGATCTAGGTGCTCAGGTCCACCCAAGCCATCCAACAGATGTGAAGCAACTTTGAGGCTTACTCGCTCTCAGTCAGACGAGAGCTGGTTTGGAATGTCTCATAGCGCACAAGGCTGCCATTTTAAGGTATGCTGACTGTTATCCGGCTCATGGATAGATTGTTGGCTTCCACATACCTGGCTTTTGGCATATAGCCTTTGTGTGGTTGTCTATTGTATGTCATAGATAATTAGAGTCCAAGACACATCCAGCCATCCTCTTATTGCTGTTTCCAAACCATTTTGATAGGGTTTCCATCAATTTCTAACCTTTTTTTTGTGAACCAGACACCCTCTTTCCTTCTGAGCAGGGGGTGCCTGGGGTTCTCCCATTGACTTCCATTGTGCTCGGGTGCTTGGTAGAGCATACAAGCATACTGATGTGTTCAGCCAGAGCACCCTAGCACACGAGGACTTTGGTGCTCGATCAACACTAGTCAGGTAATTTAGACGCATATTCACATTACATAAATCGAACAGTTTTTGATCCTGCCTCTCACGCTGTTGGTCAACTTCTGGTGTAACTCAGGGAGACTAGGAGGGTTCAAATCAGCGGGGTCCATGGCCTGAGCAAACAGCAATGCAAGTGGGTGTGGACCCAGTGCGACACTGACTGGCTGTACTCTGGAGGGGCGTAACTAAGCAACTACCTGGTCTTCACTAGTGCCTCTGATGGTGAGGATAGGCTTGAGCCGTTTGGGTAGTTGCCAGGTGCCACTCCAGCGCAGTCCCTGAGTCAGTGGCAGCTGACCAGGGGGTCAGAGTACCCGGTGCAAGCACCGAGGGGACATGCAGGGTCAGAAGGAACCGAGTCTGGACAGGCAGCAATCAAGAAAGGTCAGTAAGCGAAGTCCGAGGTCAGAGGCAGGCGGCAAACAAACAAAGTCTATAAACAAGATCCGAGGTCAGAGGCAGGCAGAAAACAGACAAAGTCTATGAATGAGATCTGAGATCAGAGGCAGGCGGCAAACAGGCAAAGTCCAGGAGTTCAATAAGCAGAGTCCGGTACGCAGTGAAGCTGATAAGAGAAACACCCTTGCACATGAAGCTAGACAAGCTAGAGACCATGAATTGCTTAGGCATTTTCCTATGGTATGAAGCGCCTTTAACCCCTTTCTGACCTATGACGTGTATACTAGTCATGGTAAGTAATTCCCTTCAGTGTAATGCCATAGCCATGTTAGCTATTAGCCTTACACTGATTGGCTGGCCGGAAAACGTGATACCAGTTTATATAGGAGCCGATGTCCCGCACTCGGATCATTCAGCGCCAGGGAGAGCAAACGGTAGGCAGGGACAGATAGCGTTTTGCTGGAAATTCACTGATTTAAGTCTAAAAAAACTATTGAAAGACCAAACAGTCCTCTTAAGGACTACAGTGTGTGTTTGACAGCAGTGCAGCACCTATTTTTTTTTTTACTAGGGGTTAAATTCAGCAGTATCAGGGATAGGCGTCTTCAGAAAGGGATAGCTAGTGCAGGGCTAGAAAATCGCTTTTTTAAGTACCCAAAAGCTTTTAAAAGACACAAAGATTTGATATTAGTGAGATCTACAGTACGCCATCAGAAAGCAGTGTGTTTAGCAGACATTATAAAAAGGGGCTTATTCACTAGAGTGTGCCTGCTAGTGAGATATACACCGCACCATCAGATAATTTTTTTCCCCGTGGAATCTAACTTGTGCCACATCTGTGTGTGCGTTCAATCCACAAACGTTATATACAGTATTCCAGCAGATAATTATTTGTATTTGGGACAAATTTAACTAGTTTGGGGCAAATCTGTGTGTGCGTTCAATCCACAAACGTTATATATACAGTATTCCAGCAGAGAATTATTTGTATTTGGAGATGGAAGGTCCTTAAAAATGATTTTAGGGAGCTAGGTGAGAAGCTCAAGTCCAGGACCTCCAAGGTAGTGTTTTCAGAAATACTACCAGTGCCATGAGCGTCACTAGAGAGACAATGGGAGCTTAGGGAGTTAAATAAGTGGCTCAGAAGCTGGTGCAGGAAGGAAGGGTTTGGGTTCATGGAGAACTGGGCCGACTTTGCGGTCGGTTACAGGCTCTACAGTAGGGACGGGCTGCACCTCAATGGGGAGGGTGCAACTGCCCTGGGGGAAAAAATGGTTAGACGGCTGGAGGAGCTTTTAAACTAAGATCTGCAGGGGGGGGGGGGGGAAGTGTCATACTAATAAGGGGGTAGATAGTGTAGCTAGAGAGTGGGTTATAGAAGGGGACAGTGGGGATTTAGTGGGGGCCGGGGTTATCAAGGAAAATAGGGAGAAGACTGGGAATAACTATACATTTATAAAAAATAGAACTGCTGGTAACAAGAACCTGCTACATACAAAAATTAACCAAGGTAACCAAAAAATACTGGATAATCACTTTACAGGTAATAGTAATTTAAAATGTATTTTCACAAATGCCAGAAGTCTAGGTAGAAAAATGGGGGAGCTGGAGGCTATGGTACTAGAAGAACACATAGAGGTAGTTGGTGTGGCTGAGATATGGTTGGATTCTTCGCATGACTGGGCTGTTAATATTGAGGGTTTTACACTATTTAGGAAAGACCAGGTCAATAGAAAAGGTGGTGACGTGTGCCTGTATTTGAGGAGTTATATAAAGACAAGTGTGAAAGACGCAATTGTGCGTGAGGATGGTGAGGATGTGGAAACCTTATGGGTGGAAGTTCAAAGGGATACAAACACTGAAAAAATTATACTTGGAGTAATCTATAGACCCCCTAACATCACTAAGGAGATAGAAACGCAACTGTATAACCAAATAGAGCGGGCTGCACAGGCTGGTACAGTAGTCATAATGGGAGATTTTAACTTCCCAGACATTGACTGGGGTCATGATTCTACCTCAACCACAAAGGGGAGAAAATTCATCAACTTGCTGCAGGACCACTTTATGGGCCAGTTTGTAGAAGCTCCCACTAGGGGCAATGATTTGTTGGATCTGGTAATTTCTAATGATGCAGAGCTTGTTGGTAATGTTACTGTTCGAGAAACACTAGGTAATAGTGACCACAATATAATTATATTCCCCCTAAACTATAAGAAGCATACTCTGTCAGGCAGAGCAAAGACACTGAATTTCAAAAAGGCTAATTTCCCTGGGTTGAGGGCCTAGACTGGGAGCAGCTACTGTCACATAATAATACAGAGGATAAATGGGAGAGTTTCAAATCCACATTGAGTAATTGCACAATTTTTTTTTATCTCTTTAGGTAACAAGTATAAATGGCTAAAATCCAACCTCCCATGGCTTACAGCTACTGTAAAAAGAGCAATAAAAGAAAAAAAGAGGAACTTTAAAAAATACAAATCTGAGGGGTCAGCTGTAGCTTTTGAAGATTACAAAGGGCTTAATAAAATCTGCAAAAAGGAGATAAAATTTGCAAAGATACAAAACGAACAGCAGGTAGCAAAAGAAAGCAAAACAAATCCTAAAAAGTTTTTTAAATATATAAATGCTAAAAAACCTAGGTCTGAGCACGTAGGTCACCTACATAATGGTAAAGGGGGTAGTCAGTGAAGATAAGGAAAAGGCAGAGTTCCTAAATAGTTTTTTTTTAGCTCTGTATATGCAAAAGAAGAGAAAGGAGCTGATATCTGTGGCGCCAGGCTGGTTAGTACATCCAGTGATATACTCAATTGGCTAACTGTAGATATGGTCCAAGAGAAGTTAAATAGGGTAAATGTGAACAAAACTCCGGGTCCAGATGGATTACACCGAAGAGTCCTTAAAGAGCTCTGTTCAGTCATTGCTGTGCCCCTGTTTATAATTTTTAAGGTTTCTCTAGGGACTGGTACAGTGCCAAGTGATTGGCGCAAGGCAAACGTGGTGCCCATATTCAAGACAGGTAATTATAGATCAGTTAGTTTAACTTCTGTTGTGGGAAAAATGTTTGAAGGAATCTTAAGGGACTATATACAGGAGTATGTGACTATAAATAATATTATAATTGATAACCAGCATGGGTTTACCAAGGACAGAAGTTGTCAGACTAACCTGATTTGTTTTTATGAGAAGGTGAGTAGTAGCCTGGACAGAGGGGCGGCTGTGGATGTAGTGTTTCTGGATTTTGCAAAGGCTTTTGATACTGTCCCTCATAGATGCTTAATAAGTAAAGTAAGGTCTATTGGCTTGAAAAGTATAGTTTGTAATTGGATTGAAAACTGGCTGAAGGACCGTGTCCATAGAGTAGTGGTCAATGATTCCTATTCAGAATGGTCCCAGGTTATAAGTGATGTACCCCAAGGTTCAGTGCTGGGCACTTTATTATTTAATTTATTTATTAATGATATTAAGGACGGGATTAATAGCACCATATCTATTTTCGCAGATGACACTAAAATGTGTAGAACTGTACGGTCTATGGAAGATGTCCACAAACTACAAGCTGACTTGAACACTCTGAGTGATTGGGCATCAACTTGGCAAATGAGGATCAATGTGGACAAATGTAAAGTTATGCATCTTGGTAGTAATAATCTCTGTACTTCATATGTCCTAGGTGATGTAGCACTGGGAGAGTCACTTATAGAGAAGGATTTGGGTGTCCTTGTGGATGGTAGATTAAATTATAGTATACAATGTCAATCAGCTGCTTCTAAGGCCACCAGGATATTGTCATGTATTAAATGAGGCATGGACTCGCAGGGCAGGGATGTAATACTACCACTTTACAAAGCGCTGGAGCGGCCTCATCTGTAATACGCAGTCCAGTTCTGGGCACCAGTACAAAGAAAGGATGCACTGCAGCTGGAAAAAGTACAGAGGAGAGCGACTAAAATGATAAGGGGCATGGAGGGTCTTAGTTATGAAGAAAGATTAAAATAATTGAATTTATTTAGTCTTGAGAAGAGACATCTAAGAGGGGACATGATTAACCTGTACAAGTATATAAATGGGCCATACAAAAAATACGGCGAAAAGCTGTTCCATGTAAAATGTGCTCAAAAGACAAGGGGGCACTGCCTCCGACTAAAAAGTTCGGTCTCCAGAAGCATCAAAGCTTCTTTACTGTAACAACTGTGAATCTGTGGAATAGACTTCCTCAGGACGTGGTCACAGCAGGAACAGTGGACAGTTTTAAAAACGGTTTAGACAAATTCTTAAAAGTAAAAAACATAAATGCTTATGAAAACGTGTAGAAATCTGAGTCTCACTTCCTTCTGGGATTTGTGTCCCCACCTATCCCTTAGTTGAACTTGATGGACGTTTGTCTTTTTTCAACCGTATTAACAATGTAACACATTTAACTACTTTTGGGCACATCTGTGTGTGCGTTCAATCCACAAACGTTATATACAGTATTCCAGCAGAGAATAACTTTTATTTGTGAAAAATTTAACTAGTTTTAGGCACATCTATGTGTGCATTCAATCCACAAACGCTATATACAGTATTCCAGCAGAGAATAACTTTTATTTGGGAAAAATGTAACTAGTTTTAGGCACATCTATGTGTGCGTTCATTCTACAAACCTTATATACAGTATTCCAGCAGATAATTATTTTGCTGAGGGCAAATTTAAATAAGTTGTCCAACATCTATTGAATAAACCTTTTAATATAAAGAAGGTGAGCACTTGGGGACGGGGAAGTGGGCGTGTTGCTGACGGTTCAGGCAGAGGCCGTGGCCCTGGGCGCAATGAAACTGTGCCAGCTGCTGGTGAAACTAGAAAAAAGAAAAATCCACCATACCCAGTTTCATTTCACAATTAACGGGGCGTTGCAGGACAACACTGTCCAAGTCGGACCAGTGCGACCGGGTGGTCGGTTGGATGGCAGAAGATAATTCTTCTACCCTCTTTTCCACCAAGACCAGTCTCATTAGCAAAGAGTCTGGTCCACAAAATCCTCACCCTGATCGTCCTTCCTCCCACCATGTATAGTCAGGAGTCGGACAAAGCGTTGATACCACACTCGGACATTTCGAGGACCTATTTTCATCGCCATCACTAGATTTGGCCTTCTCACCAAGCACGCTTGAAGACGCTCAGATCTTGTCCCCTGATTCACAACCTCTTGACCTATCACAGGGTCAAGAAGATGAGGGTGGTGAACGTCAATTATTTATTCACGAACTGGATGAGGATAAGACACAGTTGTCAATCACTGAGGTTGTGGTTAGGTCAAGTCAGGAGGATGGGCATGAGGAAGTGGAAGAGGAAGTGGTGGACGATGAGGTCACTGACCCAACTTGGGAAGGTGAAAAGCCGAGCAAGGAAATCAGTACAGAAGAGGAGGGATCTGCAGCACCGCAACAAGCTGTAAGAGGCAGTGGTGTGGCAAAAGGGAGAAGTCGGTCCACACCAAACAGGCCCGCAACTGTTACACAAAGCACCCACATGCGTAAATCTCCCTTGCCAAGGGGTAGATGTTCTGCAGTATGGCGCTTTTTTGCGGGAAGTGCAGACGACAAAAGAGTGGTAGTTTTCAACCTGTGCTGTACCAAAATGAGCCGGGGCGCGAACACTAGCAACCTCACCACCACCAGCATGATCCGCCACATGGCATCCAAGCACCCTAAACAGTGGGCTGAACACCTAGGTCCACAATCTGGGTCTGTGGGTCACCCCACTGCCTCCTCTACCTCTGTGTTACGCACTGCTGGCCAATTCCCTGTCGAAGGCGCAGGGCCGGATGCCCCTTGCCCAGCACCTGGGCCTTCGCATGCACCATCAGCAACTACATCCACTTCCCTGTCCCAGCACAGCGTCCAGTTGTCCTTACCCCAGGCATTTGAATGCAAGCGGAAATACTGAGCCACCCACCCACTGTCCGTAGCACTAAATGCGCAACTTTCAAAATTACTGGCCCTTGAAATGTTGCTATACAGGCTTGTGGAGACTGAGGCCTCCCGCAGCCTGATATCGGCGACCGTCCCTCGGTAAGCAGTCCCCAGCCGCCACTATTTTTCACGGTGTGCCGTGCCTGCCTTACACCAGCATGTGTCCCAGAACATCACCCATGCCCTGACCAACGCAGTTACTGGGAAGGTCCACTTGACCACGGACACATGGACAAGTGCTGGAGGCCAGGGACGCTACATTTCCCTGACTGCACACTGGGTGAATGTTGTGGAGGCCGGGAGTGAGTCATACCCTGGGATGGCACAGGTGCTACAAACGCCAAGGATTGCGGGCCCTACGTCCATCAGGGTCTCTGCCAGCAGCTATGTTACTGGCTCCAACCCCCACTTCTCCTTCTACTCTTCCGCCACTACCTCCACCACTTCTACCTCCAGCAGTCAGCCATCAGTCGGTAGCTGTAAGCAGTGTAGCACTGCTGTGGGGAAATGTCAACAGGCCGTGCTGAAGCTGATCTGGCTAGGGGACAAACAGCACACCGCTGCAGAGCTGTGGCTGTCGCCACTCAACCTACAACCAGGCATGGTTGTGTCGGACAATGGCCGTAACTTGGCGGCTGCTTTGGAGCTCGGCAACCTAATACACGTGCCTAGCGCAGGTATTAAACTTAGTGGTTCAGTGGTTTATTAAAACATACCCAAATTTGACAGAGCTAGTGCCCATTTCCGCAAGTCGTCCACAGCTTCAGCCAGTCTGTCAACACTGCAGCAGCGCTTGGGGCTTCCAGCTCACCGACTGTTGTGCGACGTGAGCAAGCGCTGGAACTCTACGTTCTACATGTTGTCCAGGCTTTGTGAGCAGCAGAGGGCAGTTGTGGAATACCAGCTGCAACATGGTCGTCGCCTTTTGAGTCAACTTCCACTATTCACAAGCGAGGAGTGGGCATTGATGGCAGACCTCTGTGAGGTTTTAAGAAACTTTGATGAATCTACACAGATGGTTAGTGGCGATAACGTTATAATCAGTGTAAGCATCCCACTTCTGTGTCTACTCAAACGATCGCTGCTCACAAGTAAGGACAACGCTCTGAATGTGGCAGGCGTGGAAATGGGGGAGGACTTTAGTGTGGGTGATAGCCAGACCACCCACATTTCGTCTTCTCAGCGCGAATTGGACCATGAGGAGGAGGAGCGGGAGACAGTTGCCTCTGCTACAGAGGGTACTACCGACGGAACTTTAATTCCATCGGTTCGACGTGGATGGGCACAAGGGGATGAGGAGGAGGATGAGGAGATGGCAAGTCATCCTGACGTTGACATAGACGTCTTGCCTGGTGGTACTCTGGCACACATGGCTGACTTCATGTTAGGCTGCCTTTCCCGCGACCCTCGCATTATACGCATTTTAGATAACACGGATTACTGGGTGTTCACCCTTCTCGACCCCTGCTACAAAGAGAACTTCTCATCTCTCATTCTTGTGGTGGAGAGGGCAAAAGTAAAATGATGCAATACCAGAAGGTCCTTGTTGAGAAATTGCTCCAAACATTTCTATCTGACAAAGCTGGCGGCAGAGTCCGTTTTTCCATAGGCA